>NC_134712.1:227093307-228430807 GCF_049634645.1 Pelodiscus sinensis | reverse complement strand
GCCCCTTCTCTGTTCCATTAAGCTCTTTCAACCACTCATTATTGGCATACTTAATTATTCAGCTGCAAACTAGGAAATGCCAATCCATCTTCTGATCTGTCTGTAATTTATTCACCCAAAGTCTGATCCTTTTTCCCAAGTACATTTAACAAATGCCTTCTTTCTCTCTTTCAAATCCCTTTTCAGAAGATTAAAAAAAGGGACATCTAAAGAGGATGTAATACACTGAGGTATCCATTATCTGAATGAGATTGATCCTATGTAAGAAAGCTAAAGATAATTCATGCCATCTGACCAGATCATTTTTAATTTCTGGCTGAATAACAGCAAACAAACAATAACTGCTAAATTTCTCCTCAGCTAAAAATCTATTTGGACAGGGTATAATATTGACAATGGAGATTACGGGATGTGTGAAAAATTAAGGGAGTGACAAAATCCAAACAGCATGTACCTTTAGTCCAATCAAGGGCCTTTTGCTGTCAGATCAGAATGAGTGTGTCAGAACCAGTTCAGACTAGAGCTGGTTGAACTACTTGTTACAAATTAAATCTGTGTTTGGTTAGGGAATCAATCATGAACCAAGCTTGTTTTCTTAATGCATTGTTTATTCCTAAGAATTCACTGAACACTTCGCAAAAATATTTTTCAATCCATGGGTTGTTTATAACTTGTTTACTTTGATCATCTCACTGTGTTCATTGTGTTATGGGACTCTGTCCTTCCATATCGCTTCTGCTTCCTGACTGGAGGACTTCAAGGGTGCGGCTAAACTGCTCCCACAGCTCAAAATAAGCTATGCAATTTGAGCTATGCAAATTGCATAGCTTATTTCAAGTCAATTTCAAATTAGTTTATTTCATAATTTGGTGCTGTCTACACAGCACCAAATTTCAAAATAACCCGCTATTCTGAAGTGTCCCTTACTCCTTGTGGAATGAGGTTTACAGGGACGTTGTAACAGTGAGCCCATTATATTTCGAAATAGCGGGCTTGCTGTTAAGATGCAGGACAGCTATTTCGGGATACCAGAGGTAGATGTAGTCTAACTTATTAAACTGGAGAATAATAAATCAGTGAATAAAAACTTGCCAGTATTAATTTTTAGATCAATAATCACTTGTACTGAAACTTGTGAAACTCTGGTGATTCATAAACAGTCTTTGTGAATGCTCAGTGATAATCCACACACTCGCAAGTGATGCCTAATACGAGTATGTATCACAGCAAATCAAACTCAGTACTTTTATTCATAAAACTATTTGTGTATCAAGTGGTTTTTGTTTTGCTTTTTTCTTATAAAAAAGAGTCAGTTCAAGGTGAGATAATGCTCCAACACTGAGGAGGTGGGGGAAGGCATAGGGAAGGCTAATATTTTGGCATGGGTGTTTTTAGGAAAAGACATGGGTAGGTTGCAGGTAAAACAAAAAATCCCAGAACCCCAATTCCTGCAGGATTGAGACCTGTGTGTGTGTGTGGGTGGCGGGGGGGGGGGGGGGGGTTGAAGTCAGGAAGGTCACCAAAAAATCACAGAATTGTGATCTTTGACCAACTTATATAGGCATAGGCAGGCCCGCCGATGGGGCAGGAGGAGGGCGAACGGGAGATGGGACAAAGGAGAGGGTTGCTTTGAGGCCTGGTAATTCAAAGGGGCCCAGAGCCATAGCTTTGGGACCTTTAAAATCGCTGCTGGAGCACTGGGCTGCATGTTCTGGGTGGCTCTGAGGGCTGGGGAGAGGGGCACACTGCAGTCTTTCCGGAAGCATGGAGCTGGGCCTCCTCACACCTTACCCAGGGGCCTGCAGAGACTGTGGGCTCCCCCGCGCGTAGGTCATAGGTCCCACCCCAGAGACACCTGGAAATTTAGGGACATTTCCTACTCAAGGGAGTAGGGTTATCAGATGGTTAAAAAAAAAAAAAAAAAATACCGGACACACTTGATCTCAGATTGCGGGGTGGGGGGAACGGCCAGGACGGGAGTGGGGCTGGCTGGGAGAGGGTCAGGAGGAGTGGGGCTAGCCGGGGAAGATGTGGGGGGGGGCCGGACGGCTGGAAACAGGACTGGCCGGGAGGGAGTCGGGGGGAGCGGGGCTGGCTGGAGGAGATCGGGAGGTGGAAGGGGGGTAGGGACCAGCTGGCAGAAAGCAAGGTAGGCTGGGAGAGAGTCAGGCGGAGCAGGGCTGGCTGGGGGGGAACCAGCTGGTGGGAAGCGGGGCTGGCCAGGGCGCACACAGATCCCAGGGTGCTGCTCGTCCCACGCATGGTCCTGGCGGGGCACATGGGTGAGTCTGGCCCTGGAGATTCCATCCCGCCCCCACCCCTCTACTATGTAGTTGCGTACTGCCTGGCTGATACACACACTCACATAGCGTGAGCGTGTCTACCAGCCAGGCAGTATGCAAATACGTACCGATACTCATGATAATAATAAAAACTTAAATGTCCGGTATTTTCTCTATTTGTTTCCTGGACAGAAAGCTCAAATACCGGACTGTCTGGTTCAAAACCAGACACCTGGTAACCCTACAAGGGAGACTATAATTTGAGCCCCAGTTTGGATTAGTATGTCTCCCCTTTTATCACAGCTCATGGGTATATCCTAGATTTCTCCTACTCCTCGGCTACGTCTTCACTGGCGCGATCTTGCGCAACAACTCTTCAGCGCAAGAGTTCTTGCGTTAAAGTAGTTGCACAAGAGAGTGTCTACATTGGCCGGGACTCATCGTCAGAACGATGCGCTTTTGCGCAAGAGAGTGTCTGCATTGGCGGGCGCTCTTGCACAAAAGCAGGAGCCCAGAACCACTTTGGAGAGGGTAAAAGGGCACCAGCCCTTTCCAGGGGCAGGGGCTGGAGCTCCTTTGAGATACGTGCTTAAAGGGATCTCCCCGAACAGCCGTTTCTCTCCTGCTGCGTGCTTTAGTACCTCTTGCAGGGACCGACAGCCGTAGCAATTCTAGTTGTGGTTGCCCTCTGCCTTCTTGGATACCACAGTTTGTGCTTTAGTGCCATTTGCTGATTTTTTTGACGTCAGCTCTTTTGCTGAGCCATGGAGCCAAGAGTGGCCTTATGCCTGCTCTGGCCCTTCCGGCCATTTTGGAGTGCCTGCAGCTGCTGCTCCATGCTGCTGCACTCGTCGTCCAGGACCTCGGGCGCAGGTCGTTCTGGACTCCTTCACCAGGGAGGTGGTGGCGTCCGTGGCGTCCCCATCCCACCATGAAAAGGTGGGACCGGCTGGTGGGACCGGCTGGTCCTGGGGCAATGGGACGACCAGCAGTGGCTCCGGAACTTTCGCACGCGAAAAAGGACATTCCTGGAGCTATGTGCCTGGCTCGCCCGTGCTCTCCAGAGAAGCACCACCTGGCTGCAGGTACCCATCCCTGTGGACAAGAGAGTCGCCATTGCCATATGGAAGCTGGCCACCCTGGACAGCTACCGCTTGGTGGCACACCAGTTTAGGGTGGGCAGATCGACCGTCAGTGCCATCGTCATGCAGGTAAGTCCTCGGGAGGTGGGGGGGCCAGGAGGGTGCTGCACTCCATGCCCAGGGGCAGGCAAGACTCCAGGCTGGGGCGATGGGGAATGCCCCATCACCCAGGGGTTTGGGCCATCCCTCCCTTGCACAGGGACCCTGGTGTGTGTGAGGACAGACGGCATCACAGGGGGGAGTGGGAAACCCCCAAGGGAGCATGCACTCACCCTGCCTTATGTGAAGCGTTTCCCTGTGTTTCTGTGCACCCTTCTGCAGGTCGTCCATGCCATCAACGACATCCTGCTCCAGCGAGTCATCCGCCTGCAGGACGTGGATGCAACAGTGGCTGGCTTCACTGCCCTGGGGTTCCCCAACTGCGGGGAAGCCCTGGATGCAACCCACATCCCCATCTGTGCCCCGTAGCATCGTGCGGCCCATTTCATAAACCGCAAGGGGTATTTCTCCATCGTGCTCCAGGCCCTCGTGGACCACTGTGGCCACTTCACGGACATTTATGTGGGCTGGTCCGGCAGGGCACACGACGCCCGCATTCTCCAACACTCTGGCCTGTTTGGCAGGCTGGACGAGGGCACTTTCTTCCCCCAGCGGAAATTTACTGTTGGGGACGTGCCCATGCCCACATGCATTGTGGGGGACGCGGCCTACCCCCTGCTGCCCTGCTTAATGTGGCCCTACATGGGGCGGACAGACCACAACTGGGCACAGTTCAACGACCGCCTCAACCAGGCCCGCAACCAGGTGGAGTGCGCCTTTGGCCATCTGAAAGCCCGGTTTTGCTGTTTGCTCACCTGTCTTGAGATGGGTGAGCGGAACGTTCCTGAGGTAGTGGCTGCATGCTGTATGGTCCACAAAATTGGAGCGGAAGGAGGAGGCCTTCCTCCCGGCATGGATAGCAGGTGAGGGCCAGGCCTTTGAACAGCCCCGCATAGCTGCCATCTGCCAGGCACACCATGATGGCGTGCGCCTACAGGAGACCCTGACGGAGATGTTCTCTCAGGCCCCACAGTAGGGTCGCCTCTGTCTCCCTTTACATCTCCCTCCCATCCCCTACCCTTCCCTCCTCCTCTCCTCTTACCTCCCAATAAACAACACAGGTTTTTCTGGAAAATAACGCATTGAATTTTTTATTTACAATGGGGACATAGGGTGGGAGGAGGAAGGGAGAGGAGGGAGCTACTGCTGGGAGGGGTGGCCCCTGCAACCGCCTCTGCGGGGGCAGACCACTACATGCAGTCCAGGCCACATCGGGGCAGGCAGCATGGGGAGGTGGGCAGGATGGGGTGCATCAGGAGGGGGTATGGCGGGAGCAGGAGGGGCAGCAGGAGGGGGTATGGCGGGAGCAGGAGGGGCAGCAGGAGGGGGCCTGGCGGGAGCAGGAGGGGCAGCAGGAGGGGGCATGGGCATGGGCATTGGCATGGGAGGGATGGCAGGTGCATGGGGCAATGCCATGCCATAGTGTACAACATGCCCAATGTGTGCAGTGAGGGTGGTGATGGCATCAGAGATGCGCTTACACTGAGCCTGGAAGCGCCCCCAGACCTGCTGGCGCCACTCCAGGTCAGCATCCACCCGGTGTGTGATGGCCGCCTCGATCCTCTCGATGGCCTGTATGTGCCGCCAGAGGAGTTGGTCCTGCTGCTGGACCCGCTGGCTTGGTGCTTGGGCAGTTTGGGGTGCTGCCGCTGCTGCAGGGTCCCCCGCTCCTGCTTGGTCCTGCTGCAGTAAACAGAGAAAAGGATGGGTCAGTCAGGCAGCCTGGCCACCGTCCCCACACTCCATGCCCTCCACCCCTGAGCCCAGGTGACACCACAGTACTGTGGCTTGAGCCCACTCATTCCCCCCGTGTTGTATGTTTGCATATAGGACCACCCCCGGAGTAGGGTGCTCCTCCATGTATGTAACCACTGGTCTGTGTCCTGGCCATGCGGGGGAGGTTAACCTGTGGAACTCCCTGCTGGGGAGACTGTGAGGCTTTGGGCTAATCAGTGGTGTTTGACAGGGAGCAAGATGAATCCCAGCACAGTGCCTGGGAGCACATATGGCAGATGTGGTCTGGGCTCTCAGATCCCCATCACATGGATGTCTCCTGGATGGTATCGGGGTGACTGGGGAGTGTACCATCCTTGCAGCAAAACTCAGGTGGCCTTAGGGCCAGCCCGAGCACTTCCCCCCTCCCCCTCCCACTAGCCCTCACACATGTAGCCCAGGGACATGTGTGGCCGCAGTGGGGACTTCCCTCAGGGGGCCAGCCAAGGCACAGGGAGCAGGCGAGGGGCTCAGTGACAACCTGGGAAGCAGTGATCATGAGATGGTAGATTTCAGGATCCTGACCAAAGGAAGAAAAGAGAGTAGTAAAATACACACCTTGGACTTCAAAAAAAGCAGATTTTGACTCCCTCCAAGATCTGATGGGCAGAATCCCCTGGGATGTTAACATGAAGGGGAAAGGAGTCCAGGACAGCTGGCAGTATTTTAAAGAAGCCTTATTGAAGGCACAGAAAGAAA
Source organism: Pelodiscus sinensis (assembly GCF_049634645.1). Lineage (NCBI taxonomy): Eukaryota > Metazoa > Chordata > Testudines > Trionychidae > Pelodiscus > Pelodiscus sinensis. The sequence continues at coordinate 228,424,812 of NC_134712.1, read as the reverse complement.
CCATCCCGACCCGTAGCAAGAGAGGCAAACATGGTAGGACTGGCTTACAGGGGAAATCCTTGGTGAACTTAAGCACAAAAAGGAAGCTTACAAAGAGTGGAAACTTGGACAAATGACCAGGGAGGAGTTTAAAGGTATAGCTCGAGAATGCCGGGGGGTTATCAGGAAGGCGAAAGCGCAAATGGAATTGCGACTGGCTAAGGATGTGAAGGATAACAAGAAAGGTTTCTACAGGCATGTTAACAAGAAGAAGGTGATCAGAGAGGGTGTGCGGCCCCTAATGGATGAAGGAGGTAACCTAGTGACAGATGATGTGGGGAAAGCTGAAGTACTCAATGCTTTCTTTGCCTCTGTATTCACGGACAAGGTCGGCTCCTGGACTTCTGCGCCAAGTGACGCAAGATGGGATGAAGATGGACAGCCCGTGGTGGGTAAAGAACAAGTTAGGAACTATTTAGAAAAGCTAAACGTACATAAATCCATGGGTCCGGACTTAGTGCATCCGAGGGTACTGAGAGAGTTGGCAAATGTCATTGTGGAGCCTTTGGCTATTATCTTTGAAAAGTCGTGGAGATCAGGAGAAATCCCGGATGACCGGAAAAAGGCAAATGTAGTGCCCATCTTCAAAAAAGGGAAGAAGGATGATCCAGGGAACTATAGGCCGGTCAGTCTTACCTCGGTTCCTGGAAAAATCATGGAAGGGATCCTTAAGGAATCCATATTGAGGCACTTGGATGAGAGGAAAGTGATTAGGAATAGTTAGCATGGATTCACAAAGGGCAAGTCGTGCCTGACCAATCTGATTAGCTTCTATGATGAGGTAACTGACTCGGTGGACATGGGGAAGTCAGTGGATGTTATATACCTTGACTTTAGCAAGGCTTTTGATACGGTCTCCCACAATATTCTTGCCAGCAAGTTAAAGGATTGTGGATTGGATAAATGGACGGTAAGATGGATAGAAAGATGGCTAGAAGGCCGGGCCCAGCGGGTAGTGATCAATGGCTCGATGTCAGGATGGCGGTCGGTTTCTAGCGGAGTGCCCCAAGGTTTGGTTCTAGGACCGGTTTTGTTCAATATCTTTATTAATGATCTGGATGAGGGGATGGATTGCACCCTCAGCAAGTTTGCGGATGACACTAAGCTGGGGGGAGAGGTAGATATGCTTAAGGGCAGAGATAGGGTACAGAATGACACAGACAAATTGGAGGATTGGGCCACAAGAAATCTGATAAGGTTCAACAAGGACAAGTGTAGAGTCCTGCACTTGGGATGGAAGAATCCCAAGCATAGTTACAAGCTGGGGACCAACCGGTTAAGTAGTAGTTCTGCAGAGAAGGACCTGGGGGTTACAGTGGATGAGAAGCTAGATATGAGTCAACAGTGTGCCCTTGTAGCCAAGAAGGCTAATGGCATATTAGGTTGCATTAAGAGGAGCATTGCCAGCAGATCCAGAGATGTCATCATTCCCCTTTATTCGGCTTTGGTGAGGCTGCATCTGGAGTAGTGTGTCCAGTTCTGGGCCCCCCACTACAAAAAGGATGTGGACGCATTGGAGAGGGTCCAGCGGAGGGCAACCAAAATGATTAGGGGGCTGGAGCATATGACTTATGAGGAGAGGCTGAGGAACTTGGGTCTGTTTAGTCTGCAGAAGCAAAGAGTGAGGGGGGATTTGATAGCAGCCTTCAACTTCCTGAAGGGAGGTTCCAAAGAGGCTAGAGAAAGGCTGTTCTCAGTAGTGACAGATGGCAGAACAAGGAGCAATGGTCTCAAGTTGTGGTGGGAGAGGTCCAGGTTGGATATTGGGAAAAACTATTTCACTAGGAGGGTGGTGAAGCACTGGAATGGGTTACCTAGGGAAGCAGTGGAGTCTCCATCCCTAGAGGTGTTTAAGTCTCGGCTTGACAAAGCCCTGGCTGGGTTGATTTAGTTGGAATTGGTCCTGCCTAGAGCAGGGGGCTGGACTTGATGACCGTCTGAGGCCTCTTCCAGTAGTATGATTCTATGAGTGGGGGCCACGCTCACAGGGCTGTGACACTGTGGTTTTCCCAGGAGCAGCTGGCTGTGCCTTGCACAGCCAGGCATGAACAGTGTGCTGTTTGTGCTGCACCATTCAGGAGATGTGGGCCCTGGCCTGAGCCCCAGGGACCCTGGCTGGTTCCAGCTGGCATCCACCCTTCCCCCCGGTCCGGATGTGTGTGAGCAGCACAGTCCCAGGCATGCCCTAGAGCTGCCTACCGCGGCCACATGCCACTCGGTCACCAGGCTGCACGTGGTTGCACATGCTGCATATTGTATGGTACACAGCGTGCAGCTCATGCTGCCTGAGTGATGCTCACTCCCCCTCGACCCCGGGCGCCTGGCTCCCCCCCGCCCTTGTGAGTGCAAAGTGCAACACTCACCAGTGGATCCTTCCCCAGCCTCCGACGATGCATGGGAGACGTCCGGGCTGCCTGACAGGACTTCCAGTTGCAGGGTGACAGTGCTCCCCTGGTCCTCCTCCGACCCAGTGGGCAGCTCTGCCTTTTCCCCCTGCCTCACTGGGCCTGGTGACGGGGGGACGCCTGCTGGTGTCAGGTGGCACCAAGGGTCCCTGGGGTACCGCCTCGCCCAGGATGGCATGGAGCCACTGATAATGGGGTGCAAGAACAGTTGCACAAAAGGGCTTCTTCCTGAGCAGGAGCGTCAGAGTTCTGGCGCAAGAAGCCCTGATTTCATACATTAGAACGTCAGTGTTCTTGCGCAAGAACTCGCAGCCAGTGTAGACAGGCAGCAAGTTTTTGCACAGGAGCAGCCACTTTTGCTCAAGATCGCGCCAATATAGACGTAGCCTTCCTGTTTAAGAGAAAGGTCCTATTTATTTTTCCTCTAACTGGGATCACATTAGAACTCCCCTGTCCCTGGCATAAACAGGTAGCATTTTGTTCCCATATCACATCAGCTGATGTTGGTAGAAGGCAGCACTGTGAATCTTGAGCCTGGAAACAGGTAGGTCCAGTTAACTATATAGCCTCTAGTTTGCTCAGCCAGACCCTGCTTCTTACAGTCCAAAGGATGAAGGACATGCAAATGCATGTGTTATGGGAGTGTCTTCCAAAATCGTCTTTAGCAGAATCGATGGTAATAGCCCAAGCCCCACAAGCAGTTCCTGTTTTGTCGGCCAACGTGTTAGCAAATATATTGGAGTCAATGTGAACCAGATGAAACTCTGTAGCCTATATGCACTAGGACTCATATTTTCACATACAGTGTGCAAGATTAATTGTCAGGAAAGTTAAGTTACTTTTCTAACAATCAGATAAACCCAAAGCTATTTTCATATTGTTGACAATAAGCATTTACCAAATATGTCCTGAAAAAGTGAAAAATAATTTCTTTGATATTTTTTATTTCTTGGGCAAATTAATTTATACTTATCATCTGATGTCTGGCCTGACAGCCAGTTGTTGAATTTTAAATATACTATACTTTTTCATGTTCCTTGGAATTTCTCTGAATTTTTGCTATCTAAATTTGTTGGCCCCTTGAAGTTAAACTCCTTTTTAATCTGGAAAATTGACAATATAATTTCTGTAACTTGATCAGCCCCCAAATAACCATTTAACCACTTAAAAAAAATTAACCAGCTTTTCTAGTCATCTGGTCCATGGAACGGTGGATTACTCTGTCAAGCCAGCCAAATTTAACATGGAAAAGAACCAGATTTAGCAACCATATAAAAAACAGACATTGTCCCAAGAGGCTTAAAACTCGTATTCTATTCAAATACAAGCCAGGGGTATATCACAAACAAATTCAAGACATCCTATTTAAAAGATGAGTGGAAAATCTATTTCTTTTAAAAACAATTTAAAATCCCAAGTTAGTAGTAGATATGTACAGACTTAAACTTTACAAGTACCTTTCAAAGAAATTGGTTGAAAAAAGTCTTTTTTCTTCCTTATGTTCTTAGATCCATGCTGTTTCTAATCTCTCAGTGAAAAAGTGGAGTCAGTCCAGTGAAGTCAGTAGAATTACGCCAGTGTAAGAACAGCGTGAGGCAGACAAGAATCATGTCCTGGAAGAAGTTCTGTCTTCCCTGCAGCAGCTGATGACATTGCTAACATTTATGTAGAGCAGGTAAAGAACATTTGGGGGTGGAGGGGAGGGCAAGTCTCTGACTTTTACAGAACTGAGCTGCACCAATTTACTTCAGCAGAAAGCTTTAAAAGAATCTGGAATTTACAGTTAGCCAGGAAATAATTCTTTGTCTCCAGTCCTACTTGCATTTTGCAGGGGACTATTGCTACATACTTCAGTGGAAGCTAGTGAGAATTCTTCAGTTTAGCTATGAATATTTCCAAAACACCCAAACACAAAATGTTATGCCAGTGTCAAGCAATGCCAACTTCAGAATAAACTTTAAATAAAGAGAGGAGTAACATGGTGAATGTCAAACTGAATTCTGGCATGAGCAGTTGCCCATTGATTTCAATGGGAGCAAGACACATTTACATCAGGTTTGGAATTAACTGTCAGTCAGAATGAAAAGTAGAGAAAATAAACAGGGCAACAAAAAGAACACACACCCCATTAGGAGCCAAGTACTGCTTTCTACTACAACCAACACTGACTTCAGTGTGATTTCATGGTAACTGAGAACAGAATATAGTTCGCTATTAAGCAAGTACCGTATATGTATCTTTACTAGGCTACAAACTCCATTTTGAAGGTCCTTCTTGGTAACCTTACCGGTTGTCCTTTGCCTCCCTGTTTGGCCAAATATGTAGAGGTACATGGCTCATAAAGGCTAGCTGACTTCAAAAATTCAAAACCTGCAACTTTATTCACTCTAGACAAAAGATGGGTCCATGGCCAGAAGAACTGATTTGGTAGTGGGAGGTTGCCTTGACAAGGAAGTCACATAATTGGAGCAGTGACCTGACAGGAAGCCGAACCAGGAGTCACCAAGCAGAAAGCTGAACCAGGTGGGCTGATGGCTGTCAGAAGGGCAGAACCAATTCTGCTTTGGTGACACGTTCTCTAGTCTGAGGCAGAAGTCATCCAGCTCATTAGAGCCTGCACAAGGCTGCCCGCCTTCCTGAAAACTGAGAGCCCCCAAGGACTCTTCCCCCCCTCCAAAAAAAACCACCCAGTTAGCTAGTGAGGGGCACTGCGGTTAAGATGTTTATTGTTCTGTACAATCTGTCCTCTCATGCTTTATATGATTAGTATAAACAAGTAAATACATTAGACTCTAGACAGAGTGTTTCTATGTGTTAAATGTGTCTCAGTTACTGCGTGCTTTTGGAGAGAGGTAAACTGTAAACTAGAAGCATCACACCTTTGGGGTATTTAAGGGAGCCTCAAAAGTTGGCATTTCACTCAGAGCGGAAAGCAGCAGATAACTGGCCCTAGCGATCAGAAGGGAGTTTCAGATAGAAGGCCTATCTTGATAGGGTGTCTCGGGACCCCAAGGTTGGGACAGTGGCTAGATTCAGTTCAAGCTCTGGATGGAAATGTAGGACCTCAGGTGATTCAGGGACTCAAAAGCTTGTCTTCCCCTCACAGCAGTCCAGTGAGTGGCTGGCAGGGAACACGAGGCTGGTGTGACTACATGAAATAGCATGTACAGCCTGGGAAGACAGAGTTGCTTAGTGGCCAGGAATCGGGGGATGCTAACCCACAGACTGAGACAAGAAGAGAGATCCAACTGGACTTCATTATGATCAAATGGTAAGCAAAGCAAAGTGATATATTGTCACTCAGCTATGAAAGGTTAAAGGGAAAAGAAACAAAAAGGAATAGGGAAAACAACAGCCTCTAGATGTAGGTAGGCATTCATTACATACAGCATACAATGGGCTCTAAGGGAAAGGGATGGATTCATCTTTACCTGAGGTGGTGCTCCATCACATTAATTACTATCATGAGCTAATGCTATTGATGCCTTTCTGGCTAGCATGGAGAACACATGAAAATAGCTAGAGAGCATATGTAGTATGGCAGCACTGGTAAGAAAACACCTCCGGTCAGACATACTCACGGACATCAGGGAGAAGTGGGTGGGTGAAACACTGGGTCTGTAAAGAAGTAAGTTTGATCCTATGACTATCTCTTTTCAAATTAAAAAGATTTAGGCTTAGACAAACCTGACTGCAAGGTTAGACCTAGGCCTGGCTTCTGTATTTGGAGATAATTTGTTCTCTTGATTTTCTAACAAGCTTTAGTTCATTGAAGTCACTTAGGGACGTCATTTCTGGGAGAATTCCATGCCGAGGAGAGGAATGGCCCACAAGCCCGAGGCATGGTAATGAAGAGAAGTCCTGTGTCTATACTATGCTTGGATTCTCCTTGAGGATCCTTCCCAAAGCAGCCAGCACAAGCTACAGCCAGTATATCAGCTTCCCTGTCTCCATTACTGGTCCCAGAGGAATTGGCCTATATCACCAGGCCTAGAAGCCTCACCCTCCCACTCTCCTCCGATGGGGAACAGGAATAGTTGGGAGGAGTCTTTGTAGTTTCCTGTCGTCATTTTTCACTCTGCTTTGACATCTCAGCCCAGATTCTTTGTTCCTCCCCTACTGGCCCAGGTAAGGAAGTGATAAAAGGGCCAAGGGGAGCTTTGAGGCACTTTGGGCTCTCCGTTCCTGGTGCAACTGAGACAAGCCTATATCTCAACTCAATCAGAGCTTCTTCGAGACTACTTAATTTATGCTTAGTCTCCCAACAACTCCCTAGGGGCCACCAGCAGCTGAAAGTAGGCCATAGTCTCTGCGACTTGCCATACCTCCTCCCTCCACGCCCACGGCCAAAAGTAAGGCCAGCCTAGGTCTATTCTGGGAGCTTTACACCAGCTGCAAACCCCTTTATTTCAAGAATAAACCCATGGAGCTCTCTCAGCCTGGCTTAGGACCCCTTTATAATTCCAGAGCAGTGGAGTTCTAAAGAAGTGGCACAATGGCCTTGAGAAGAGAAAGAATTGAACCCATAGGGTATGTCTACACAGCCGGGCTTAACTTGAAATAAGCTATGCAAATTGAGCTACATTAATTGTGCAGCTTATTTTGAAATTGGGAGCGTCTACATAGAACTTATTTCGAAATAGAGCACTCTTTTTCCAACTTCCATTACTCTTCATACAATGAGGGTTACAAGAGTCAGAGTAAGAAGTCCTCCAGCTTGACAATATTTTAACATTATTTCAAAATAACTGCCTGCTGTGTAGATGCAGACTATGTTATTTTGAAATAACGCTACAGGAGTTCTTTTGAAATAATGTTGCTGTGTAGACCTATCCTTAGACCAGCAGTTTCCTGCTCTGCTATTAGTTGTCAGTCTCCTCAGCCTGACCTAACCAATTTATTATGCTTTTTACCTTTCTCTATTTCTTCCTTCCTCCCTTCCCCTGCACCCTCTTATTTCAACTATCCCAGATCACTTTGCTCCTAGCTTATGTTATTCCCCTCTTCCTTGCTTATGTTTACTCTCTTAGACAGCAAGCTCTTTTGGACAAATATTGTATCTTCCTCTGGGTTTGTACCACGTGTGGGGACCCAGTCACTAACATGGTCTTTTGACGCTGCTATATTAATAGCAACAATTGCCAGTGGGGCTGTGCTCTGGCTGCAGTTGCACCAGGCACAGAACATGCCTGAAGACCGTGGATGAGGTGTGAGTTTGAAGGCCCATGGTACCGTGCTGTCTGTTATTTCTGCCAAAGGTTATAAAGTTTTGTGGGTTTCTTTATTAAAGAAGCTATTCCTTTGCAGCAGGCCCGAATGGAATTTGTGCTGGTTATGAAAGTCTAGCCTCAAAAGCAGTGTGAGGCAAAGAACAACTCATTTTGTCAGGCTCTGTTATTGATTAGTGTCCCATTGCTCTGCTAGCCAGTTATCTCCAGACGGCACCTTGCAGGCTGAGATACATGGTCAACATTTACCTTTGTCTGCAGCAAGCCTGCGATTTCTATCCCTAAATACATCACAGCACGGTCAGAACTGGGTGGCAGGGCCCTTTTCAGGCTGATGATAGGGGAGCAGTTTGATATTTGTCAAACACCCACAGTCACCAGCTCTTCCAGCTTCAAGCTTATGTCTGTCAAAGTGTCTCAACGCAGCAGAACACACCAAAGTCGACAGCTAAGACAACTGGTAATGGATAAATAAGACTAAAAAGATCATTCACTTCTAGATACCAGTTGGAAAGGCAACTTGAGCTCTTAAATGATCAGAATTATTCCCATTTCTCTGCCACTGACCTTCTCTGTGACCTTGGGCTAGACACTTCATCTCTATGACTGTTTCCCTCTGACTCAAGTTCTTTAGGGCAGGGACTCTCTCTCTCTCTCTGTATGGTGGTATCGCACCTAGCACAACAGGGGCTTGGTCTCTGCTGTGGCCTGTAAGTGCTACTACCATACAAATAACATAGAGGGGGTCAGGCACTAAGTAGAATGAAGGGTTAAAATCATAATGTGGGGGATTGAGAGATGGCACAGAGTCAGATGCTTGCTTAGGTTGGCTGGTATCTGGTGTTGGACAGTAATGACAGTGTTCGTTATGATTCTTTTTTGTTAGTAATGATATTTAGAACTTACAGAGCACTCTTCATCCTCAGAGCTCCTACATACTAATGCTACAACTATGCTTGGAGCAGGGGGTGTGATTCCCAACTCACATAAGAACGGCCATACTGAGCCAGACCAAATGTCCATCTAGTCCAGTATCCTGTCTGCTGACAGTGGCCAATGCCAGATACCCCAGAGGGTGTAAACAGAACAGGTAATCATCAAGTAATCCCTCTCCGGTCACCTATTCCCAGCTTCTGACAAACAGAGGCTATGGACACCATTCCATTGATAATAGCCATTGATAGACCTAACCTCCATGAATCCATCTAGTTCTGTTTTGAACCCTATTAAAATCCTGGACTTCACAACATCCTCTGGCAGGAGTTCCACAGGTTGACTGTGCGCTGAGTGAAGAAAAACTTTGTTTGTTTTAAACCTGCTACCTATTAATTTCATTTGGTGACCCCTAGTTCTTATATTCTGGGAATAAGTAAATAACTTATTTACTTTTTCAGACCAGTCATGATTGTATAGAGCTCTATCATATCCCCCCTTAATCTCCTCTTTTCTAAGCTGAAGAGTCCGAGTCTTTTTAACCTCTCTTCATATGGGGCCCATTCCAAACTCCTAATCATTTTTGTTGCCCTTTTCTGAACCTTTTCCAATGCCAATATATCTTTTTTGAGATGAGGTGACCACATCTATACACAGTATTTAAGATGTGGCTGTATCGTGGTTTTATATACATGGCAAGAAGATATTCTCTGTCTTATTCTCTATCCCTTTTCTAATGATTCCTAACATACACATATTCACATGAACTCTCATCAAGCTAGTGCACTACAAATCAAAGTGTGGCCATGTGGTCTGCTGAGGCACACTCAGCAAAGGCTTGCTACCCAATATGTATCCATGTATCCAGGCAGGCTTGTTTTTGGGCAGTTAACCTAGGCTGCCTGTCACTGCTGCCTGTGTCACTAGCTCAATGAGAGCTCCAGTGTGTATGTCCACACATGCTGGGAATCCCAGTGCAGACATAGCTATAAAGCCTGGTTCCCATCTCGTGCCAGTCAACAAGGGAACTAAGCGTCTTATGTTAAATGGAGTTAGACCTGCACAAAGCTGATGCGATCAGAAAAATCAGTTGCTAAATGTTTAATCCTGGCAACACTTCTGTGAGGCAACTATCAGCTCCATTGTTCACATATAAAAGCTCAAAAAAAGCATGAGGCCAGATTCTGATCTCAGTTACAGCACTGGAAATCTAGAGTACCTGCCATTGCTGTCGAGTATTTTCATTAGATGCTCAGCAGATAAGAGTCAGCAGAATCTGGCCCCAAATGACATATTCAAGATTTACTCATGAGGAATCAGTCTCAGGACCAAGATTAGAAAGCAGGAGGTTTGGGTTCCCAGTCCTGTCTTCTAAGCATCAGAGCATAGGCCTCTCTCCAGTGCCACAGCTAGGGTTTATGTGCTGGGGAAGCAGAGGAAAACAAACCGAGAAGACGGTGTGAGAGTACACGGGGGTGAGGCAGAGTTCAGCTTCTCTTTGGCCTAACCTCACTGCAGTTCCGTTTGTTCCCCCACTGCAATATGATAGGGGGCTGGGTGAACCTCAGATTTTTTGCAATCCGGATTCAGTTCAAACAAGCCTCTAAAAGCTTAGCTGCTAATTCAAAGCACACATAAATCCCATCAGTGAAAGGAAGAGGAAATCTCTGCAGACTAGACTCCCTCAAACTTTTCAGTTCTTCCACTTCTAGTCCTGGCCAGAAATACTGCAAAATCAGCTTGTCTTGTGATATTTCAGCCTCTCTGATGCTGGTCCCAGCAGGAAGCGGGGAAAGTATAACTACACAAGAAAACATAACTTATGGGAACACTTCAAGTAGTGATGTGTTGCCAACATGTTAACCAAGGGCTTCCTCAAAAATTCTTCCTCAGTTGGTGATACATACAAAATGCTCTGGTGAAATACGCCCTCAGCCTACAACAACCAAATGGTTCTGAGTCCATTCCCCCCCTTGTACCAGAAACCAGCAGTTGACTCAGGTCTCACTGATAGGTTCTCTGGCTTTGATGGTAAAGTCTTGGAAAGAGAAGAACTATCACTTGGTTTTAAGGGTTCGTTTAGCCAACCAATTTTGTTTGTTCATCCATTGTTACAATCTGCAAATCCACATTAGTCAGGTGTGTTTTCACTTTTTATTTCATTTTTTTCAGTGACTATTTTACTGAAGACAGTGGAAGGAAAATCATGGCATGTTTCCATGTCTCCGTTTCTGTACATCCTTTGTATAGTATCTCAGAATACTAATTGCAATACGTGACTGTGACAGGGTACCCCCCTCCCCAAATGCCAAATCGGGGAGTCTGGGGAGGTGCAGAGCAGGGACAGGAACCCGTGGGGAAGCCCGGCTGGAGTACAGCTGGAGGAAGCGCGGGTGGCAGAGAGGGAGACACGGCCCGTCAGCCGCCAGAGACGCAGGGGGATGATGTCACTCAGGATGTCATCCAAACACGTTGGGGGGTGGGGGGATCGGGGACGCCGGGGGAGGCAGAGTCCCGGACGCCATGGCGAGGAATTTAAAAGGGGGTAGGGAAGCCCAAGAGGGGAACGAACTGCAGGAGAGGAGCGACGGCGACTGGAGAGCGGGGAAGGCGGACACCAGAGCAAGCGACGCGTGGACAACCAGGATGAGCTTTAACCCGGGTCCACCGGGCGGACATGGACGTGGAACTGGGGAAGAAGTGACTCAGGGCAGAGTCATGGACCCCGTGAGTGTGGGAGTTTAGGGGCCGCAGCCCCCTCCACTGAGTAGGGACCTAGGTCCCTACCTTAGGGCCTTGGGCTGGGGTTCGGAGAGAGGGAGGGCCCGAACCCCCTTGGAAGCTAAACCTGTCTTATATGGGTAGGCACTCATCCAGGGTGACCCGCATAATATAAAATAAAACAGACCATGAAACCGCTACTGGGCACGAAGGTGTAAACTGGTGTTTGGGAACAGAGGGGAGTGGGGAAGATTTGAACCCCACGAGGAGAACGCATAACAGTGATCTTTCCATACTACTGTCTATGAACACAGATGTCATATATTGCTGTTTTGTAACAGCAGTTGTTTACTGACAGGATTTGATAGAGATTATCCTTGCTGATGAATCTCAGCGTACAGATTGTACTTTTGCCTTAGGAACGTTGGTTCTACTGACAGAAGAACGAGAGTTGACTATGTTAGTTAACAATACGGCCCTATTTCCCATAAATCTAGATATGCCCGGTGTGGTGTTCAATAAAGAGCTTACAGCAGGGACTACGTGTAGAGCCTTGTACTCTCCTTTTATCTGATTTAAAGAGCAGCCCCCTACCAAGCAATCCATACTGAAATCTGCATTCAAAGATACATTTGGCTAAGATCTTTCCTCCAGGAGCTAGTGCAGAGCCAAACACAGTCTAGCTAGGCCAAGTATACACTCAGCACAGCTGATGGCGGGAGGCAGAGGAGGCTCTCCGCCGCCTGCTTGTCTCCTTTGAATCTGGGGCCAGCTGGGCACTAACCCAACCCCAGCTTAAGTTAGAACTATTCTAACAGCTGTAACCTTATGCCCGCTGGAACAGCTCCCCTAGGAGTCATTCTGCTGGCCCAGGATCTCTGGCATGCTCCCTCCTGATCCTGCGTCCTTCCTCACCCCCTTCTGCCTCCCGGGGAAGAGAGTAGTAGGTGGGAGAATCCTCAGCTCTCCGTCTGACTTTCAGCAGGACCACAGAGATACAGAAGTTAGCAGGTCGGCTGCACTGGTTTTTAACCTTAAACACAAAGGATTTATCCATTTGGTTTTCTTATTTACATTTTATTTCAGCTGCCCAAGCAATCTTTGATAGGGGATGGAAAAATGTCCAGAGTCACTGTAGCTTCAATAAGTGTCTTTCACTGAAAAGCTGGTTTGTAGGAGAACTGTATTGTTCAATGAACTCCAACCACTCTTAGATGCGGTTCAATAGAACACTAGCGTAAGGGTGCATCTACGCAGCAGGGCTTAACCCAGAATAAGTTGAGCTGTCAATTGCGTAGCTTATTTCAAAATAGCTTATTTCAAAATAGGAAGCGTCTACACAAGACTTATTTTGAAATAAAGCACTCTTACTCCGACTTCCCTTACTCCTCGTACAATGAGGGTTACATGAGTTGGAGTAAGAAGTCCTCCAGTTTGACAGTATTTCAACATTATTTTGAAATAACTGCCTGCTGTGTACACGCGGACTAAGTTATTTCGGAAAAACGCTAGATATTTCGAAATAATGTTGCCGTGTAGACGTACCCCAAGACTCCTTTTCCTCCGGGTGTAGAAGTACCCCCTTGTGACAAAACTGTGGAACTAAATGAGGGCACTTCCACACTGAGAACTGAGTTCTTGCCTTTCCAGGCCAATACAATGTTCACTATTTCTGCATACAGTTAGGCAGCTTAACTCCATGTTAGGTACCTAAAATAAGTGGCTTGATTTTCAGCAGCACTGGGCCTGCAATTCCACAAGAACCCTCCCCCAGGGAAACGGAAGGACTCAGCATCTCTGAAGAATTAAGACCCTTATTTAAGTGCCTATGGAGATTTAACTGCACAGCTTTTGGTACGGAACACTGCCAATTTTGGCATAAGAGCAGACCTTACGAGACAAAAGCCCAGTACAAAGCCACCCCAGGCTTCAGGGAATTCAGCTACTCCTTGTTTGCAGTAGCCATGTTGATCCCAGGATAGGAGGGAGGGATAGGTGAGAGAGAGAGACAAGCTTTCAAGTTCCACAGAGCTCTTCAGATCTGTGAAGCTCAAAAACTTCTCTCCCCAACAGAAGTTGGTCCAATAAACACTGCCACCTTGTCCCTCTCAGGTTTGCTTGTTGCTATTCATCTTTATTCATTTTCACACACACACACCATCTACCTTCAAAATACAATCCACGTAACTAAAAAAGCAGCGCTGGTTCTGCAGTAGGTTAGGTTGCTTGTATCCTCAGCCCCCACTCTTCATCTGTTTCTCTTTAGAAGCTCTTCAGAACAATGCATTGTCTCTATGTTTGGACATCTGCCAGCAGAGTCCAGATTACAACCTTAAGGTGCTATCATAGTAAGTATTGTTCTCTGCTTTGTTGCACTGATCTGGGGACAGGTATGTATTTCCTGCCTTCTGAAGCAGAATGTCTATCATCAAAAAGTTTTCGATGGTTGCAAAGTCAGTATTTTCTTATATAAAGGGCCTGCTGCCACTTGCAAAGACAGCTGGAGTTTTACCACCGATTTGATTGGAACAAGAACAAGCCCAAGGTGGTATGTCAGGTTTTGTTGTGCATTTCTCAAAGTCTGTTTGCCTTAGAAAATGTGTCACGTGCCACACTGTGCTGTAGGAGGCTAGTACCCGTCCTCTATTGCTTTCACAAAGCATTTTTTCTAAACTGTCCTTCCTTTGACAAACATCCCTCATCTCTGGTGAAATCATAAATAGGCACATGGTGATACACTTTCCTAATAAGGCTGTCCACACAGGCTGAAGCTGCATAATGAAATTCATGCCCTTGGCATAGGGAATGCAATGCCAGACAGACATCTATTTATAAGTTCAGTGATAAATGTGTTTGTCTAATATTTAATCATACGCATGAAGTTTTACAAATAAATAAGCTTCCTAGATAGTGTCATAATATGAAGAATTTCTATCTAAAAATAAAAGGAGTAAGCTGCAGGCAGTGTAAAATGCTGTAAATGGAGCATATTTGGAGGTTACATAATGTGTGTAATTTGTAGACTAAAGACAAAGGCTTGGTTTGTGGTGTAAATAATAAGCCCTAGATGAGAGTTTGGGCACCCCGGGAACAATGAGGGGGAGGAAGCGTGTCTCTCTGCTCCCCCTTGTTCCAATGGGATAGTCATTTGCTACCGGCTAGCACAATGCAGGGCAGATAGGGCCTTGGTGTACAGAGGCTGTTAATTCCAGTGCAAGGATGGGTGGGCTTATGCCCCTTATGGTGACCATATTTTCTGAACCAAAAATAGGGACACCTTAGCCATGCCCCCTGAAACCACTAGCCATGCCCTAACCCCTTAGACTCCTATGGCAGGCGGGTGGGGTCTCACCCATGGGGTAGTACTTCTGGGATCAAGATGAACACATGTCTGGTAGTAAAGGGCATCATATGACCCCTCTAAGAACTCCTCCCACCATCCTCTACCAATAAGGATGGGTTTGGGCCCTCATAGGAGCCCCCCATGCAACTATACTGCAATTGCATTAACCCAGGGTTCAGACCTAGGGCCCAATGACACTGCAGTGCTAGGGTCCAACCGCGATTCAAGATGAGATCCAGGATGTGGGACCTGTTACTTTGCAGTGTCGATGCTGCCCCATTTGACTCAGAGTCTGGGAATCATCCAGAACTATCCCACAATTTCATGGGACAGCTTTCTGAGTCCTCTTAATGGATGATGCTTACTGGTTCCAATTAACTGGCAATCAGAGGGGGCTGGAGCAGCTCCCCACCTGCTATAAGAAGGGGGCTGCTCCAGCCCCGCAGAGGATCTGCTGCTGACAGGGTTGCTCTGGTCTGGAGCAACCCCTGTCTCTGGAGAACCTGGGAGCCCCACAGGCAGGGGCTGTGCCAGTCCCCAAAGCAGCTTCTCTCCATGGGAGTCTAGCTTGCTGTGGATGGGGGCTCGTCCGGAGGGGGCCAGGAGCTAATGGCAGCCCCAGTGTGACCTAACATTAGTCAGTTAACTGATTAATGGAAATTTACATGCCTAATGAGTTGTATTGCAATTACATTTTTTGATGTTACTGCAAAACTACCAAGTGTCCTCCATTTCCACAAGCCAGAACAACAATACTGAACTAACCATGACAATTACCGGGTGGAGAAGACCATGTCACTAACCCTCACCACCACTGCTTGCAAGGTATATTTGTTGTGCTTAAAAGAAGCACCCGGGATCTTTTTCAGAGGGATAAGGCAGCATGCCACATTTATTGAACATACATAGATCAATCAATACTTTATCATATGCATAGGATACATTACACTCATGCTCTCTCTCTCTCTCACACACACACACACACACACACACACAATCTTCTTGTTACCAGTAGTTGCTCCCCAGAACTACACTGGCCAGTTAGGTGGGGGAGTTACATGGGGGGGAGTGGGGGGAGCTGGGCTTCTGCAGATCCGGATTGATGCTCCAACTTTGACAAGATGAAAACCTGGGGTCCCTCTGCAAGATGCCTCATATTTATCCCTCTCTTGCAGCCAGTTAGTCATTACCTCGCCTTTTTTAATGCTGCTTCAAAGAGAGTTATTTCAAGAGCAGGCACTTGCTGCTTGACTCCTAAGGCATCTGTATGTCCAGTCTTCTTTTCAATTAGCTCACTTCACAGGTATTGTCTTGGATCTGGCTCCCAGCTCCTCTCCACCCTTGCAACTGCTGCTGGAGGTGCTCACCTGTCATTTTCCATTCACACCACATTCATTTCAACAGGACAATCAATGAAAGGAGAGAGATCTAGTCTGCTCCTAGCAAAAGACATTTTGCTTTACTTTAACTCAAGCCTGCACAACATACCACCCACGGGCCACATGCGGCCCGCAGGGGCTCACTGGGCAGCCCGTGCTGACTATGGGTGGCGTGGCCCCATCTGAACCACCGGCCGGGCGGAGGAGCGGAGCGCCGCTGGGGCAGGGGAAGTGCGGTGATTCTCGCCGCCGGGCTGCCTGCGTGCAGCTCCGGTGTGAAGAGGCGGGGTGCGAGCCAGAGAGCGGGATGCCGGCCAGATGCCAGGACGCTGGCATGACGTGGCGTTGTGACGTCATGGCCTGCAACCGCTGGATTCAAAAAGGCTCTGGCAGACTTGCAAACTGGAAGGCAGAAGCCAGGTGGGGGGGGGGGGGGGGGAGGAAGGGGCTTGTGCTGCGGGGAGGGGGGCAGGTAAGGAGAAAGGGGAAGGCACCAAGGGACAGGGTGCAGGAGAGACAAATGCCAGGGAGCCAAGTGGAGACAATGAGGAAAAGGGCAGGAGGGGAGGTGTCAGTGGGAGGGGAGACAGGGTGATGCTGGGAGAGGAGAAGGTAAGGGCATTAGGAGCCGTATGTTGTGCAGGCCTGATTTAACTGAAGATTTCTTAATAAAGTATCACCCCCCCCCCAACTTACCCTTGCGGCTAGGGTTGCCAGGTGTCCGGTTTTCTACCCAACAGTCCGGTATTTGTGCTCTCTGCCCGGTAAAAAAATAAAATAAAATCAGAAAATATCAGACATGTGCAATGTCCGGTATTTTCTGTATTTCCGGCTGGGCACTGGACAGAAATTTTGCTCGACAAATTTTTAGCCCACATGTTTGGTATTTTTGGGGAGAGCATGTGGCAACCCTACTTGTGGCCTACAGCTGTTTTCTTTGGAGTAGTATGGCCCTCGCCACTTTCCGAATTGTGCAGGCCTGCCTTAACTATTCCTAAGACCCATAACATAAAGAGCTTGATACAAAGTTTCTACGGAAAAGTCTGGTTACAAGGTTTCTCTTAATACAAGGGATTCTATAAGAAGGCTTAACATAAAGATATATCTAAAAGGACAAGATCTATATATATATATATGTGACGTAGTGGGGGGTACCTTGCTGGTTGCTATGCTGGGGGTGACCCCCACCAGCTGCTGTCTTTAGCATGGCCCAGCAGGACAGGGGATGAGTCACTAGGCAAGGGTCTCTCAACCTGTCGGACCAGCTACCCCCCAGAGAGAGAAACAAAGGAAGGTGGAATGCCGCCCCTGGCTGGAGGCTGGGCTGGAAGTGAGTTAGTTGGTTTCTGTCTGGTATCATGGAGGAAGCAGCCTAGGCAACAGGCTGGGATTTAGGGGCCCAGGCTCCCCCATCTCAAGGGGTGCTGAGGCATCCTAGGCCTGCCCTGGAACCAGATTACATCTGTGCTATATCCTGGGGAAGCAATAAACTCCTTCTATTCTACTGGCTCGTGGAGTCTGTCCGTGCCATTACGGGGGTGCAGGAGTCGGGAAAACCCCAACGCGCCGTCACAATATAAAAAAGGACATACCAAGTTATAGGAGAATGATACATGGTTATAGAAATGATACAGAGATTTATCCACATATTTCCCATGGAGCTCAATGGGGCTAGGCTATTTTATATGTAAAGCTACTGAGAAACGTGTATGTCAATACCATGATGGCAATGCCTATATTATGTAAATAATACCTCACAATAATTCCCAAATGAGACCACTTTCCAACCTGCTTACAAAGCCCCTGATCCAATTTAAATTTTAAGCTGGGATTGGGCCCAAAGCAATCTGTTGATAATACCCAAGAAGATCCAGTTAATATTTAGTCACCCCCTTCAAAAATATAAGGGACCAATCAGTCAAAGCCCCACCGCCTGGTAGAGGCCATCTTTGAAGCAAATTGGAAAGACTTTGAATTTACTTCTTGTGACAACAGCGCGTTCTCTCATTGGATATGGGGTCTTTAGCACAGATTTCACTTTGTGTGTCAGAATAACTCAGAAATGTGTTGTCACAGCTAACTCCATTCAAGTATAGGCAACATGCAGCCCAAAGACAGAAGAACAAATCCGCTAAAGCTGGAAGTCAAATCATCTCACCTCTTCACAGAGCTCACAAAGGGCTTGTTCACCCAGACTCACAAGTCATGACAACCCTCTCTGGAGACGACACATCCTGCCTCTCTGTGGATGCACCAAGTGTTTTCACGTGGCATCTTAACATGTTTAAATCATCAACTGCTTGGATGAGGAAAACTCACAAAAAGTCTGTCCATCATCCACACTGGAGTGACACGGTGATTTCACCACCACGGTAACAGACCCGATCTCTCTGTGGGCTCTTCTCAAGCAAGAGAAAGCCTGGGGTAGTCTCTCGGAGGGAGAGGCTGGAGGTACCTCTGTCTCAACCTTGCTGGCCTGTGGACCACCTGGCTCAATGAAAACCTTTCCGTGGACCACCAGTTGCTAATGGAAATGCAGCATTAATTACATAATTAAACCTGAGCCATTTTGCTAGTGCTGCAACTAGGGAGAATGTTTTCATTTAACTTATTAAACAGATTAACTCTTTCATGTTAGTTTAAATGTTTAATCAAACTTCATTTTAAATTAAATAAAATATTAATTTATGTCCAACACAAAAGGTTTCAATGTTTTCTTTATTTATGGCAGGGAGGAGGAACATTTTTTGGGTCAGGGGCCGTTGATCCACAGAAAAAAATCAGTTGGGGACCACACAAATGAGAAGCAAACAAACTCCCAAAACTCCCAACCCTCACCAAAGTGGCCCCCAACTGAAACACCTCACTCCTCTGGCGTTCCAGCCCCAAAAGGCAAGGGGAAGGCACAGGGGGGACTGAGGTTCAGGTCTTCCCATAGGTCAGATTTACTTTTCCGGTGGATTTTATGGAGCCCCCTTAGATTCTGGAGTGGGAACAAAAATGAAGGATTCAGTGTGTATTACAGGGCTGCCAGAGAGTGGGACAGGGATGGGAAGCAGGATCTGGGGGACAGGTAGGGTGCAGAAGCAGGCTGGCAATAGGGTGTTTGGCCACGGGGAGGGAGACAGAGGAAGGGCGTGGGGGGCAGTGTGTGGCCAGGAGGGAGGGTACAGGAGCAACAGTGGATGTAGGAGCAGACAGGGGGTAGGGTGTCTGGCCAAGAGGGAGTGTGCAGGAGAGGACTAGGGGTAGGTGTCTGGCCAGGAGGAAGGGTGCAGAGTCTGACCAAGAGGATGGGTGCAGAAGCGGACATGGGGGTAGGGGTTGGACCTCCCTGGTCCGGGACCCGCTCGAGTTGACTGGTACTGGATGGGGGATTTTTCCAGATAAGGGAAGGTCATTTCAGGCCCCTTGCTGCTGCCCACCATACTTGACTTTCTGGCACCAAACCCAGCCGGGCCACTCTTCGTGCCCCCCTGCTGTCCTGCCAGGCCGCTCTTCACCCTGCCGCCCAGCTCTTTGGCCCGCCCTGGCTCAGCCGTGCGCTGCTTGTCCGCTCTGGTCCCCAGCCCAGTCGCTTACTTGTTTTCCGTGCACTTCCAACAGGCAATGCCTCCCACTGCTGCCACTGGCTGGATCCCCAGCCGGAGGGAAAGCCTGGGAAGTGTCCCTGACTCCTACATTTCCCCATGCTGGGGAGGGGGAGGAGAATCAGCTGTGCAAACTCTTCTAGCTGTGTCCTGGAAAGTCCCCAGGCTCCAAACATTTCAGAGCTGTGAGGGCATCGGGACAGGACATTAAAATTCGGGGCGGTCCTGGATTTCCCGGGCCATATGGTCAATATAACACCCCTGCACAGACCAAGCTCTGGCACAAGCCAGAGCAGTCTGGCTTGAGATGTTTTAGCAACAATAGTTAACGAACAAGCCAGTATGCTGAAATGGCTTCAGAGTGAGTTTAATTGGCTACAGGCCCAAGACCTTTCCTCTTTTCATTGCAAGGTGGCATTTTGTTATTTGACACTATTCATTATTTTGGTGTGTTTTTTTAAACAAACATTTCTATGCCAATTTTCTTCAGGTTTCTGTCTGAAGTAAAGAATGCAATTCCCAGTCCAGCTTTTGAACATGGGCACCTAACACTGCATCTAAAAATTAAAATTTCAATATGTACCATACATCGCCTAATTATGTGTCCAGAGACTGTTTCAGATACCTAGTTTCAGGTATTCACATTTGAAAACTGAGCTCCCACTTTTATGGGAAGTCAGGCATATAATTAAGAAAACAGTATTGTCATTTTCTACATTACCACATGGTATGTCACAATTCATCATCACAAGCTAATGCTCAAAGCTCTTTTGGGGTGTAATCAAAGTTATCTGAATTTCATCTTGTTTTTCCTTCACCCCAGGCCCAGACAATCAACTTTAGAAAAGCCTACATCATGACCAGAAAAAATAGAAAGAGTTCAGAAGAGGAAGAAATATAAGATTCTCTTTTCTGAGAGAGAACTTCGCGTAGCACTGGATTCTACAGACAATAGTTACAATTTCAGTGCAATAACTGGAAGTCTCTTGGTATCAGTGATGTAAAATAGATTTTTACAATATCCATTGTAGAGGGAAAAATTGTGCCAATTTTCTTCCACTATTTGATCTGAGGAAGTGGCTCTGGCCCCCGAAAGCTCATCACCTAATAAACCATATTGTTAGTCTTTAAGGTGCTACATAGTCCTGTCTTTTGTTTCAGCTACACCAGACTAACACGGCTACATTTCTATCACCATTGTAAGGGGGGGGGGGGGGAAAATGTGTCTGCTCAGATTGCTAGTAATACAGGCAGTCCCCGGGTTACGTACAAGATAGGGACTGTAGGTTTGTTCTTAAGTTGAATCTGTATGTAAGTCGGAACTGGCGTCCAGATTCAGACACTGCTGAAACTGACCGCCAGTTCTGACTTACATACAGAATCAACTTAAGAACCCCAGGCGTCCCCAAGTCAGCTGCTGCTGAAACTGATCAGCAGCTGATTCCAGGAAGCCCGGGGCAGAGCAACTCTGCCTGGGGCTTCCTGTAGTCAGCGCTGGTCAGTTTCAGCAGAAGCTGACTTGGGGACGCCTGGGGCAGAGCAGCTGGGGTGCTGCTGGGTTGCTCCAGTAGCGCCGCTCCTGGGTGCTACTGGACCAACCTAGCAGCACCCCATCTGCTCTGCCCCAGGCATCCTGATTCAGCCGCTGCTGAAACTGACCAGCAGCGGCTGAATCAGGACCTGGGGCAGAGCAGCTGGGGTGCTGCCGGGTTGGTCCAGTAGTGCCCAGAGCGGGCGCTGCAGGACCAATCGGCAGCGCCCCAGCTGCTCTGCCCCAGAGTCCAAAACAAAAGCCTGGTCTGCTGGGGGGGGGGGGAGCACACTAGCTGCGCCCCCCCCCCCCCCTCCCCAGCAGACCAGGGACACGGGGAGCAGAGCCTCTGAGGCTTTGCTCTGGCAAAGCCTCAGAGGGAGGGACCCCGCCGCGGCTGCGGCTTCAGTCCGGGAGCCTGTGGTCTGCTGGGGACGGTCCCCAGCAGACCACAGGCACCCAGATTGAAGCGGCAGCAGCGGCGGTTCCCCGCGCCTCTGAGGCTTTGCTCTGGCAAAGCCTCAGAAGCGCGGGAACCCGCCCGGTGCCCCTGGTCTGCTGGAGATGGTCTCCAGCAGACCAGGGGCACCGGAGCAGCTTACGAACGGGGCTCTCTCGCCCCGACTTCCGGGGCGAGAAAGCCCCGTTCGTAAGTGCGGATCCGACATAAGTCGGATCCGCGTAAGTCGGGGACTGCCTGTACATTCAGGGCCAGTTTCCTCCACCTCTACTTACACTGAGCAGCGCCTTACTCTTTGAGAAATCCCACTGTAATGTCATATACTTCTCTCTGTGAATACGTATGGAAAAAACCCATTTCTCAGTGGGCAGATGGTAGTCAAACAGGGGTGTGCATGTCCCTTGCAGAGGATAAATATCTATTCTAGATGAATTAACGTAGCCTGCTGTAAAACTAGACACACAAAAAGCACTACCAAAGTCAGAACAAACTAGAATTTCACACAGCCAATGCCTCATTCACATTGCTCTATATATTTTTGTAACATGGCACCACTCACTGCCATGGCGCTTCCTGCTAGTCACTGAGGAATTAGCACAGCTTGGTCCTGGAGCACCCCCTTCCGGTGTCCCATCTGCTATTACCTGTTTGTTAACTGGCTCTGCTGCCTTACATTAGGACTCACATCCCTCCCAGACTGCAGTGCCCTTCCTTCAAGGTACTGCCCTCCTGCAGTGCCCCCACACTCTGGGGTCCCCCCCTTCAGAGACTCTGCAATCCCCTATGCCCACCTAGCTTCAGTGATACTACTGCCAGTCTTCATCTAGCCCCTTACCTCTGGGTCAAACTGAAGTCTCAAATGGAGACTTATCATAGGCAAAGTGGTGTGGACGTATTGCTTTCTTCTGCCCTGGCTGCTCCTCTGCAGCCCTAATACCTGCCTGGGCTTCAGCCAGGGGCGTATTCAGGACGGAACTCCCCTAGCTCAGCCTGCAGTCCCCCAACACTGCTCTGTCCCAGGTACCCTGCTAGCTAGCAGCTAAGTCTTTTTCCCTCCAGAGCTGGAATGAGAGTGTATTTAGATTTGCCAGCTATCTCTTTTATACAGCTCTCCTGGACTCTCATTCGCTGCCACACGCTCTCCTTTGTTTGGCTCCTAGCCATAGCCCTCTCCTAGGGTTGTTTTGACCCTTTTTATTCTGGAATGACACTCCCCCCCAACTACAGCAATACACTAAAATGCAAGTACAATATCTAAATTCCAATTGATTTATTTTATAATCATATGGTAAAAATGAGAAGGAAAGCAGTTTTTCCAGTAATAATATGCTGTGATACAAAATCAGACATGAAAAATACACAAGTAACTAGTTTTTCACTGATGTGAAACTTGGGGTTACACAAGATAAATCAGACTCCTGAAAGGGACACAGTGGTCAGGGACACATGAAGCCAGGCTTCATGAACTGGACTTGTTTAGTTTGGAAAAAAGAAGATTAAGGGGGGACATGATAGCGGTTTTCAAATATCTAAAAGGGTGTCACAAGGAGGAAGGCGAAAATTTGTTCCTCTTGGTTTCTGAGGACAGGACAAGGAGTAATGGGCTTAAAGTGCAGCAGGGGAAGTTTAGATTGGACATTAGGAAAAAATTCCTAACTGTCAGGGTGGTCAAATATTGGAATAAATTGCCAAGGGAGGTGGTGGAATCTCCCTGTCTGGAGATATTTAAGAACAGGTTAGATAGACATCTGTCAGGGATGGTGTAGACGGAGCTTGATCCTGCCTTGAGGGCGGGGGGCTGACTCGATGACCTCTCGAGGTCCCTTCCAGTCCTATTATTCTATGATTCTATGATTCTATGAAAGCAGAGAGCCACAAAAACAAAAACTAGACAAAAACCCAATACCTATTATTTTAAATGAATGTAATCAATCCTGCCCCTCAGGGTATGTCTATACTACAGAGTTTTTCTGGAAAAACAGCCATTGCTCCAAAAAAAAAAAAACTTCATTTATGTCCACACTGCAATTGCGTTCTTCCGAAAGAAAATTGAAAGAGGGGTTTTTCTGACATTGGTAATCCTCATTCATTGGTCTCGCATGATATTCTTATTGATAAACTAGGCAAATATAACTTAAAAAGGGCCACAATAAGGTGGGTGCATAATTGGCTGGATAACCGTAGTCAGAGAGTTGTTGTTAACGGTGCTAAATCCTGCTGGAAAGGGATAACAAGTGGAGTTCCGCAAGGGTCTGTTTTGGGACCCGTACTGTTCAATATCTTCATCAATTATGTAGATATTGGGACAGAGAGTAAGCTTATTAAGTTTGCAGATGATACCAAACTGGGTGGGGTTGCAACTTCTTTGGAGGATAGGGACATAATTCAAAATGACCTTAGCAAGTTAGAGAAATGGTCAGAGGTAATCAGGATGAAGTTTAATAAAGAGAAATGCAAAGTGCTCCACTTAGGAAGGAACAATCAGTTCCATACATACAAGATGGGAAGCGACTGTCTAGGAAGGAGCATGGCGGAAAGGGATCTAGGGGTCATAGTGGACCACAAGTTGAATATGAGTCAACAGTGTGATGCTGTTGCAAAAAAAGCAAATATGATTCTAGGTTGTATCAACGTTGTAAGCAAAACTCATGAAGTCATTCTGCCGCTCTACTCTGCACTAGTTAGGCCTCAGCTGGAGTACGGTGTCCAGTTCTGGGCGCCACATTTCAAGAAAGATGTGGAGAAATTGGAAAGGGTACAGAGAAGAGTGACAAGAATGATTAAAGGTCTAGAGAACATGACCTATGAAGCCAGGCTTCATGAACTGGGCTTGTTTAGTTTGGAAAAAAGAAGATTAAGGGGGGACATGATAGCGGTTTTCAAATATCTAAAAGGGTGTCACAAGGAGGAAGGAGAAAATTTGTTCCTCTTGGTTTCTGAGGACAGGACAAGGAGTAATGGGCTTAAAGTGCAGCGAGGGAGGTTTAGATTGGACATTAGGGAAAAATTCCTAACTGTCAGGGTGGTCAAATATTGGAATAAATTGCCAAGGGAGGTGGTGGAATCTCCCTCTTTGGAGATATTTAAGAACAGGTTAGATAGACATCTGTCAGGGATGGTGTAGACGGAGCTTGGTCCTGCCTTGAGGGTGGGGGGCTGGACTCGATGACCTCTCGAGGTCCCTTCCAGTCCTATGATTCTATGGGGAATAAGCCTTTTTCTGAGAGAGTTCTTTTGGAAAAAGGTGTGTGGGGACGGGGAAGAGGGAGTTCTTTTGAAAGAAGAGGAAAGAGGAAAAAGCACAGGTGCCTTACTGGCCACTCCATCCATAGTAATCACAATTTAAATGCGAGATAGCATCCATTCTGTGTGGACGCTATCTTTTGAAAAAACAGATCGCTTTTTCAATGTGTTTTGGCAGTGTGGACGCTCTCTTTTGGAAGAAGTTTTTCTGGAAGATCTCTTCCGGAAAAGCTTCTTCTGAAAGAAGCCTGCAGTCTGGACATAGCCTAATTACAAACCCTAAAACAAAAATCAACATTTTGCTGCAAGAGTGCTGTTACTTTAGATCTCTTTGATGCTCTGAACTATTGGGGGGTGGGGAAGGAGCCTAAACAGGTTTTTTTTGGGGGGGGGGGGGGGGGACAGCTTTGACCATCATTCCATTCCAGAGGCTACTTAGGAACTTGAAAACTCCTGGGATTTTTTCAGGTGATAACTCAGAAATTAAACTGATAGGAACAGTATTCCCAGTTCTTATATAAAGAAAATGGAACAAATGCCAATTAAAGTTATATTTTAAGTTTAGCTGTTAATTTAGATTAGAAAAAAATCAACATCAAGATATGTCCAATCCCAAATCTTGAGATATCAGTTTTGGAGCCTTAAGACAGTTTGATACTTTGTATTTATCTCTTTCAAAGACAGTGTATAATTTGCTTAAAATCTCCTTAGCAGTGCAATTATTGTTATTTTAAAATGTCTCATGATCCAAATTGTGAAGAGGGGATGAGATACTTAATTTCTTCCAGTAATATTTAACAGTAGATGAATTACTGAAAAAAAAAAAACCACACTGGAGCTTGGAAGGAAGTTCCTAGTGTGTTGTGCTAAGGATTTGAGAGTATCACCTCCATGACATTCACTGAAGGTACTCAAGTTTGTGAGACTCAGCCACCCTCAGAAATATTAAAGAGTAAGTAAACAGTAGCTCAGATTACTTATAGTTGGAAGAGAAAGAAATACAACACAGCAGACACACCGCTATAAAATGGCTGGCTGGTTAGGGGAGCATTTATTTATATCTGTACATATTTTTTTTAAAAGCAACTCCTTAAAAGGTGTTCTGGGAAAAATCCTAGAATTAAAAAGTGCAGTTGCAATCCTGCTGAGGAATCCAACATTGGTGTGTAAGAGCCTGTATGGGTCTTACCTGGTAACCTGACCCAAAGCCCATTGTAACCAAAGGAAAGACTCTCACAGACTAGTGATAGAAATGTAGCCGTGTTAGTCTGGGGTAGTTGAAGCAAAATGCAGGACAATGTAGCACTTTAAAGACTAACAAGATGGTTTATTAGATGATGAGCTTTCGTGGGCCAGACCCACTTCCTCAGATCAAATAGTGGAAGAAAGTAGTCACAACCATATATACCAAAGGATACAATTTAAAAAAATGAACAAATATGAAAAGGACAAATCACATTGCAGAACAGAAGGAGGATGCGGGGGGGTGGGAAGGGGGAGGAAGGAAGGTAAGTGTCTGTGAATTGCTGATATTAAAGGTAGGGAGAGTGGGATGTTTGTGAGTTAATGGTATTACAGGTGATAATTGGGGAAACTGTCTTGATAATGGGTGAGAAAGTTCAAAGACTTGTTAAGTCCCTGGTGGTAAGTGTCGAATTTTAACATGAATGACAGTTCAGAGGATTCCCTTTCAAGTGCAGATGTAAAAGGTCTTTGTAGCAGAATGCAGGTGGCTAAGTCATTTAGAGAGTGTCCTTTCTGGTTAAAGTGGCAAGAAACTGTTTTCTCTTTGTGATCTTGTCTAATATCTGTTTTGTGGGCATTAATCCTTTGGCGAAGTGTCTGAGATGTTTGTCCAATGTACATAACAGACGGACACTTTCGGCACATGATAGCGTAGATTATATTTCTGGATGCGCAGGAATATGTGTTCTTGATCTTATAACTCACTTGGTTAGGTCCAATAATGGTATCAGCAGAATGAATATGTGGACAAAGCTGGCAACGGGGTTTGTTGCAAGGGAAGGTACCAGGGTTGGTATTAGTGTGGTATGTCCTGTGGTGGTTGGTAAGAATCATCTTGAGGTTAGGTGGTTGTCTATAGGAGACTATGGGTCTGTCTCCCAGAGCCTCTTTGAGTATGGTATCCTGTTCCAATATAGGCTGTAGTTTCTTGATAATGTGTTGGACAGGTTTAAGTTGGGGGTTGTAGGTGATGACAAGTGGTGTTCTATTGTTGGTTTTCTTGGGTCTGTCTTGAAGTAGATGGTTTCTAGGTATTCGTCTGGCTCTTTCAATTTGCTTTTTTGTTTCTCTGGGTGGGTAGTTGAGATTTATAAATGCTTGGTAGAGATCCTGAAGCTTCTGGTCTCTGTCAGTGGGGTTAGAGCAGATGCGGTTGTATCGACTTATACCTCCAGATCAGCGGCACAGCCATGGGTACACGCATGGCCCCACAGTATGCTAACATCTTTATGGCTGACCTAGAACAACGTTTCCTCAACTCCCGTCCCCTTTCACCCCTCCTCTACCTACGGTACATCGATGACATCTTTATGATCTGGACACATGGCCAAGAAACACTGGAGATATTCCACAGAGATTTCAACAACCTACACCCCACCATCAACCTCAGCCTAGACCATTCTACACGAGAGATCCACTTCCTGGACACCACCGTACAAATCAACAATGGAAAATTAGACACCACTCTCTACAGAAAACCCACTGACTCATACAGTTACCTACATGCATCCAGCTCCCATCCAGAACACACCACACGATCCATCGTCTATAGCCAAGCCCTTCGATACAACCGCATCTGCTCTAACCCCACTGACAGAGACCAGAAGCTTCAGGATCTCTACCAAGCATTTATAAATCTCAACTACCCACCCAGAGAAACAAAAAAGCAAATTGAAAGAGCCAGACGAATACCTAGAAACCATCTACTTCAAGACAGACCCAAGAAAACCAACAATAGAACACCACTTGTCATCACCTACAACCCCCAACTTAAACCTGTCCAACACATTATCAAGAAACTACAGCCTATATTGGAACAGGATACCATACTCAAAGAGGCTCTGGGAGACAGACCCATAGTCTCCTATAGACAACCACCTAACCTCAAGATGATTCTTACCAACCACCACAGGACATACCACACTAATACCAACCCTGGTACCTTCCCTTGCAACAAACCCCGTTGCCAGCTTTGTCCACATATTCATTCTGCTGATACCATTATTGGACCTAACCAAGTGAGTTATAAGATCAAGAACACATATTCCTGCGCATCCAGAAATATAATCTACGCTATCATGTGCCGAAAGTGTCCGTCTGTTATGTACATTGGACAAACATCTCAGACACTTCGCCAAAGGATTAATGCCCACAAAACAGATATTAGACAAGATCACAAAGAGAAAACAGTTTCTTGCCACTTTAACCAGAAAGGACACTCTCTAAATGACTTAGCCACCTGCATTCTGCTACAAAGACCTTTTACATCTGCACTTGAAAGGGAATCCTCTGAACTGTCATTCATGTTAAAATTCGACACTTACCACCAGGGACTTAACAAGTCTTTGAACTTTCTCACCCATTATCAAGACAGTTTCCCCAATTATCACCTGTAATACCATTAACTCACAAACATCCCACTCTCCCTACCTTTAATATCAGCAATTCACAGACACTTACCTTCCTTCCTCCCCCTTCCCACCCCCCCGCATCCTCCTTCTGTTCTGCAATGTGATTTGTCCTTTTCATATTTGTTCATTTTTTTAAATTGTATCCTTTGGTATATATGGTTGTGACTACTTTCTTCCACTATTTGATCTGAGGAAGTGGGTCTGGCCCACGAAAGCTCATCATCTAATAAACCATCTTGTTAGTCTTTAAAGTGCTTCTCACAGACTAGTAGGACTAAATGGCAATACCCCACCTTGGGGTATTGCCATTCCCCCAAAAACTGGAGAGTTGGAAAAAATGGGAAAATTTCAAATGCAATTTAAACAATGTTTGTGGTGTGACACCTTGTGTTTGTTCCTTCAGTTCAGTGAAATATGGCAGCTGCTCTTGCAGTGAAGCACTGAAACATCCAAAGCTGGGCTAACTTGAACATGCATAGAGCAGTAGCCCCCTTCCCTGTCTGAGCAGCCCTGTGTCTACTAGTGTCACAAGGGGCTTGCTCCTCCACCCTTTGTAACATAGGAGGCTGTGGGCAGATCATGATGAAATCTGCAGCAACCATTTCTGAGCTTCCTTCCCCATCCACAACTCCCTGAGCTTGCTTGTTTCAATGAATCTGAAAAAAGTGCCACAGAAGCTCCCAGCCCTGCAGTTGGATTTGCCAGATACACCTCTGCATTCCTGTTGGTAGAGCAAAGAAGGGGAAATGTCTGGGGGCAGGAGAAAGAGAGAAGAGTGAACTAGCTTTTCAGTCAGTGTGGCTGAGCCTGACGGGTAGGGTGAGAGCCTGGAGAGGAACAGCAGCATAGCTAGCTTTTGGCTGGCTGGTGAGGAAGGCCAGCAAGCAGTGTGACTACTCACCTTTGTGTTTTCTGCTGCAGTTCTGTTCTTGCCAAGAATGGAGACAGCATCTCAGGAACTCTGATTCTAACCCAGCTGCTCCTCATTTCAACCAGGAGCCACGCAGCAGTTTGCAAGGGCTAGGCCTTTTGTTCTGCTTGATGAGCCTGCAGTCCTTTCATTCTGGGGGGGAGGGGAGGAGTAAGCAAAGAAAGCTGCTTGCATTACTCTCACTTCTGCCTAGAGGGAAGGTGGGATAAAATGTAGAAAACTTAGGGAGAGCCTGCACCCCCAATGTATATATGTTTTCTTAACCTCAAGACTGTAGATTTCTACCAACACAAGAAAAAGCTTTCACAATCCAACATTATTTAAAAAGTTATCCCCCATGAATGTTCTTTGTGGAGGAAGTTTTGTATAAATGATACATTCCATTAAAAGGAACCAGTATCTTTCTCATGAAAGACAGCGTTAGCTTGAGGGGACATATTTCACTGACAAGAAGTAATTTAAGAAATTCTCAGCACACCACTGCTATAGCTTGTAAATCTGCGGTCCAGGAGCCTGAAGGGCCAGTTACGAATTGTACTGTATATACTTGAGAAATGCTTGATTAAGCTCTTTTGCAAGAGCAAGCCCTATAGGATTAGATTTGGATATACTACTAGAATAAGCAGCTACAAACCTGTTGATGATCCCAGCCTGGTGATGCAGTAGGTACTGAATTAATCAAGGATGCCATAAACATTCAACCAGAGTGGCTGTCAGATTAGAAACTTCACAGCTCCTAAGAGTCCAGAAGAGGGATTATGACCAATTTCACTTGCTCAAGATCATGTGTGAAATTCCTTCCAGCAGCCACCATGATGAGCTGCAAAAATGTGGCCTTTTGGTATCTAACCACCTTCCCTACAATATACGGAGTAATTGCAATCCTGCTTTTATAGTTCTAGGAAAAATTTCAAATTGTCAGACTTTGATCTAGATTAGGAAAACACATACACACTTTTAGAACAAAATAGAAACAAACCCCTTTTGATTTAGCCCAGAATGAACTCCAATCAATCAATCAATCAATCAATCCTTCCTTCCTTCCTCCAAAAGTACAGAACACAAGATCAGAGTTCCTAACAGCATATTTGGATACTATATTCTTAAAAATGTGCTGAACTCAACAGAGAAATGCAATTAAAAAACAGGGTGTGGGTTACTTAAAGTTGTTTAGGATAATTATCCAAAAGTACACTAATAAAATGAAACCCCTTAAGAGCTGCCAACTTTACAGGCCTCATTCACGAGTTCCACATTGTTGCTAGAGATCTGTCATCACGGCATAATGTGTCAGAGGCAGAAGCCAGAGTGGTGCTAAACTGCTTTCAACTTTTCACTGCATGACCACTCCTGTTGCCATTGGTAACAGTAGTTGGAATCAGAGGTTGCAGGGAAGGGTTTCTCCCACAGCTAAAGAGGAGAAAGCAACCCTGACACCACCCTCCGCTCCTCCCCCAAGGCAGTGCTTTGAATGCACGGGGCAGGAAAGGAAGTTATATGGTAAATGGAGAGGAAGAAGACATTTCTGGGAAGGCTAAAACGAGCAGTGTCAAGGGACAAGCAGTGTCAAGAGACAGAGCAAGCCAAGGCCGTCGATAGAGGGGGGCAAAGGGAGCAACTGCCCCAGGGCCTGATGATTTAAAAGGCCAGAGGCTCTCGGCTGCAGCAGTGGCCGGAATCCCAGGCTCATTAAATTGCCTCCAGAACCCCCAGCAGCATGCACCCTGCAGCTCCGACAGTGTGGAAGGACTGGCTGGGGGAGGCAAACTCCCAACCCTGCTCCTTCTAGGAGGCCCAGAGCCAGATTCCCCAAGCCCTCAGCAAAATCTCTCACCAGCCTTGCAGCAAGCACAGTAAATAGGATTAATAGAGTCTTTGAGATAACACAATTAAAAGTCCTCAAAAGATTTCTGCAGTTGTGACACTAGTCTGCTCTTCCGCTGTCACTCCAGCGACCAGCAGCATTAATGAGTCATGACAAGGTGCTGAGCCCCCTTCCTGACACAGTGCCACTCTATTGCGATGCATGTAGGTGCAAGGTAGTATTGTGAGGCTGTTCTCACTCGGTTCCAAGACTTTTGTTGGCACTTCTCACGAGTCTCTGAACGCTGAAGTAAGCTGAGCCTCTTCAGTTATTCTGCAGTGGCGTGTGTTCATCTGTGGGCAGATAGTAAAAGTGGTCTGAGCCTGACAAGACATTAAATAAACCACTTTTGGTTTGCGATGCTCCCAATTTCTGTCTGTGACTTTCATTCTAACTGATTATATTGATTGGATTGAACAGTGTCCTGTACCAAAGGCTGGCATTAGTGCAACCCATGTGAGTTTTATTTTTGAACAAGCAAACAAATACAGGGCATGATATGAAATGTCAAGGAGGCAGCTGGAAGTGATGCTCCCGGGTGGGCAGGGCTCAAACTCAGACGTCTCCAGGCCAATGCTATTTTCAGGGGCGGATATAGGGCAGGGCAAGTGGGGCGGCCGCCCCAGGCCCCATGCATGCGCCGTGGCACCACCGCGCACGTGCCGTGGCAAAGGGGGGGCCCCGCAAAATTGTGCTGCCCTGGGCCCCGCAAAATGGTCATCTGCCCCTGGCTATTTTTACAAAGTCATCTGGTGGATTTATGGTTTAGAACCATATGCCGGTGTTCCTGAATAGCTCTACTTTGGTTCTAGTTCTAAAGTATAGCTCCATAAGAAACAAGCAGGAAAAAAGCAACCAACCATTTTCATCTTCAGAAACAAATGTAGGGATCTTTTGAAATTATTTGCAAACAAAAATCTTCCTTAATGGGATAATCATTGAAAGTATTTTAATGGAGTCTAGTTCACAAAAATGTTATCAAAATTCTACATCATTTAGAAAACTCAAACAATGTCTGAAAATGAACATCTAGTGGCCCCCGACTGGTCTCCTATCTGCAAAATGGGGATAACTGTAAAGCACTTTGAGAGCTACTGATGAAAAGTGCTATCCAAGAGCTAGGAATTCCTATTATTTCATTTCCTTGCTACCTGACCCTGTAGCTGGCAGACACATCATTTTTCTTTTCCCTTCAGGGCTTGTTCCTTCGCATTCCATTGGCTCCATTTTAACAGCCTGTTTTAATGAACCCCAGTTAACACGCCACAATTTCCATTGTGGAGCCGATGAGCCATAAAACATTAGAGAACTGTTTTAAAAGCGTGAACTAGAGGTGAAATTGCAGAACACTGTAACTGTAAAATTCATGCTCTGTTTTTTTTACCAAACTTCCCAGGAAAATTCTACCTTGGTATGGCAAGAAGTAACTTATGTGGCTGAAATATCTATTTAGTCCTTACTCAGGAACAAATAAAATCCCATTGAAGCTCTGAGGAGTTTTGCCTGTGTAAAGACTTCAGGGTTTGTCATTTTCAGACGCTGGAGCACCCACCCACTCCAAACACACACACTCCTTTCCTCGGTGTAATAAAGCATCTTTGACTATCAAGATCCCTTTCATAATTCTGAAAATGTGGATCTAGGTCTCTTCACAACTGACAGTAAGTCTCACTCTATAACCTTTCCTCCTAATAACTGCAGTATCCTCTCATTGGCCCACACTGCACTCCTCCTGAAATATTAATATCCTTTCTAGGGCTTGGCAATCAGAACAGATGGAGGCCTAACAAATACCTTATATAGTCACACTCTTGTTTTGTATTCTTTTCTACTTTATTACTGCAGCTGTGCATTGGCTTGATTATTTCAATAATTTTTCCATAATACCCTCAATCCCTCCCTGCTCAGTGTGCTGGGTGATTGGTTCCCTGCTCTCATATTAAATTATGGTACATTTTTCTGCAATGAATTCCATTTATACCGTACTTCAGTCTTGTACTTACCATCTGCTGGACCAATCACTTTTACAATCCAAATCCTTTTGAATCGGGATTCATTTTTCCTCATAATTTGTGCTGCTTCCAATTTCATTATCCTCTGCAGACCTGAAGCTCTTCTAGTCAAATGCCTTTCAACGAAATATTTAGGGCTTGATCTTGCAAATGTATCCAAGTGCGTACATGCGTACAATCTAGCCTTTCTGGTTTATGTGGGCATTACAAATGACTAAAGCAGATCCATTGCAAGCCATTTGCAAGTTGTGACGTTTCATTTTCCAACAACTCTTTTGTCTCCTGCTCTTGAGTCAGTTTTCTATCTAGCATCCTATGTGACCAGTTTTATAAACCAATTAGTTATAGGCTTTCATTCAGCATGTCACTAGATTCACTATTTGGTGAGCACCTTATAGCTATTGAACTATTGTGCTAATTTTATTTATTTAAGTGGGGGCACATATGAATACTGCATCATTGTCATGCGTCTTCAGACAAAAGAGTCCAGAGAAGAATAACCCTCTTAAGCCCAATGAATCTACCAGCTTCCCTGCTACCTCCACCATAAAAAGCCTAGAAAAACAATGGGCCACACAACTTGACCTGGGGCTCAATGGATTTCAGCCTATGATGAGTTAAGTCAGCATGAGACTGCCACAACTGACAACTCTCATTGATTAAAGAAAGGGATGTTTGCCTGAGAAATGTGGGTGACCTTACCTAACATGGGATGACAGCTCCAGGCCATTTGTGACAGGACTTTGTGCTGCTTTTTGGTTGATTTTTGCACTGAATCTATTTTGGCGCCAGGTATTTAACTTATATCAAGAGCTCATAGAGTACTGGGTGGGCATCCTTGATGATGCATTTAGGACTGAATGTTTAATTTTTAGGTATGGGATGGATTAGGTGTAGGGGAGAGGTGCCTGCAGTTGCTCAGCACAGTATGCAGGGAGCAGCACAGGAGTTCTGGAGGAATCTAATTATCCTTGTGTGGAAAGAGGCTGCTATTGAAGTAGGGCCTTAGAGTGAATAGAGAAAGGGTAATGGTGGCTCAAGGTTGCAACTTCATGGTGCAAGTGCTGGAGGAACCAACCAGGGACCATGCTCCTCTTGACCTGCTGCTCACAAACCATGAAGAATTGGTAGAGGAAGTAGAAGTAGGTGGCAACTTGAGCAGCAGTGACCACGAGATGACTGAGTTCAGGATCCTGACAAAGGGAAGACAGGAGAGCAGCAGAATACAGATCCTGGACTTCAGAAAAACAGACTTTGACGCCTGGAGGGAACTGATGGGCAGGATCCCCTGAGAGGCTATATAAGTAGGAAAAAGAGACATGGGGTACATCTAAACTACGTTCTATTTTCAAAAGAGGAAATCCCGTGGAATTTGCATATCTTCTTCCGATCTCACTTTTGAAAGCAGATCTTTTGAAAGCAAAAATAGTCTGGATGCAGTTTTTTTCTGGAAAAAACACGTCCAGACTACTTTCTCTTTCAAAAATAGAACATAGTCTAGACATAGCCCAGGCGAGGTGGCTCAATTTTAATGAAGCCTTATTGAGGGCACAGGAATAAACCATCCCAGTGTACAGAAAGAATAGCAAATATGGCAGGTGGGTGTCAAGCTTGGCTTAATAGAGAAATCTTTGTTAAGCTTAGACACAAAAACTTACAAGAAGTGCAAACTTGGACAGATGACTGGGGAGAGGTATAAAAATATTGCTCAAGCATACAAGGATATAATCAGTAACCAAAATACAGCTGGAGGTGCAGGTAGCAAGGGATGTGAAGAATAACAAGGGGGGGTTCTATAGGTATATGTGATGGATAGGAGGAGTGATGGCCAGCACCCTATGACCAAGGGGTTAAAGTCAGGTAGCTAGCAAGGTTGTTGGCAGGGAACCACATGAACCAATGGGAACAGAATGCTGAAATTTGAATTGTATAAGATACCTTGCCTGCTTTCTTTGTGGGAGAGAGTTAAACCAGGAGTTGAGAGACACAGAATGATTTAAACCCAGGCAGGACTACCTTGCCTCCAACGAATTCGAGACATATAAGTGGACTGAACCAGAAAGGGATTGTGAGTAAATAAAGGGGAAAAGTATATCTAGTCATGATCAGGGTATTTTTCTTTATTTTTGTGATTTGGTTTGACTGCTCTGTGTGAATCTATGCCTCCCCTCTCCCATTCACTATCTAAGGGTATGTCTACACTACCCCGCTAGTTCGAACTAGCGGGGTAATGTAGGCATACCGCACTTGCAAATGAAGCCCGGGATTTGAATTTCCCGGGCTTCATTTGCATAAGCGGGGTGCCGCCATTTTTAAAACCCCGCTCGTTCGAACCCCGTGCAGCGCGGCTATACGGGGCACGAACTAGGTAGTTCGAACTAGGCTTCCTAGTTCGAACTACCGTTACTTCTCGTGGAATGAGGAGTAACGGTAGTTCGTGCCCCGTGTAGCCGTGCTGCACGGGGTTCGAACGAGCGGGGTTTTAAAAATGGCGCCCCGCTTATGCAAATGAAGCCTGGGAAATTCAAATCCCGGGCTTCATTTGCAAGTGTGGTATGCCTACATTACCCTCCTAGTTCGAACTAGGAGGGTAGTGTAGACATACCCTAAGAGTTGTTCCCAGAGCTTATCTCTGTATTTTAATTTGTTGTACTTAGTTGCTCTGTAACACCCAGCAATCAAGTATGCTTTATGAAGTATATTTTTTATTTTGTTAATAAAAATCACCTTTTTAAGGCGATGATTTGATTCTTGTGTCTTGGGAAGGAACAGAGGTCTGTGTGTGCATGTCTGCCTGCCTAGACTGAATAGTCAGCTACCAGAGGCTGAAGTTTATTTTTCTCTTCTCTTGTATTTCAAGTGTTCTTGTGGTAAAAGAGCTGAGGGTACCCCTGGGGGGATTCAAGTGTTCCCCTCTGTTTTTAGGGTAAATTACTTGATGGTGGCACCGACCCCCCAAAGTCAGTAAATCTGTGACTACAGGGAGTTTTTGTAAGCAGAGCCTGGGCAAAATATGGCCTGCGGGTTGCATCCAGACTGCCAAGCCACCGGATGCAGCCCGCGGAGGCAATGGGGAGCCCAGGCAGGCTCCCCAGCTTGCCCTGCAGCCCCACACACCATGCAGAAATGTGGCTGCAGAGCTCTGTTTCTGTTTTAAAACTGGAGGGGAGGGGCGAAGTTTGAGGAGCCGCCCGCCCCAGGCACATTCCCAGTGGCTGGTTTCTGATAGAAACCAGCCAATGGGAGCTGCATGTTAGAATAACAGGCATCTAAGAAGAATCACACACGCCTTCTGGGCTCATTTATTCATGAAGGACATGGCCAGGCAAGCAGGCTGGCTGGGAAACATTTTAAGCTTTGCAGGCAGGCAGGCTAGTTTGGCAGCTGACAAGTAAGTCTCTTGGCCACATCCTGCTCCTGGCAACCCAGCCCTTTCCTGCCCCCACTCTCTGCCCCCCCAACATACCCAAACCCTCTGTCCCCCTGTGACGACGCGTTGGGGTTCCCCGGCCTCCTGCACCTCCGGAATGGCATGAACAGACTCCACCAGCCGGTAGAATAGAGGTGGTTTATTGCTTCTCCAGCATACAGCACAGCACAGATGTCATCAGGTTACAGAGCAGGCCTAGGATGCCTCAGCCCCCCCTTGATATGGGGGGGTCTCGGCTTCTAAACCCCCCAGCCTGTTGCTGAGGCTGCTTCCTCCATGCTCCCAGACAGAAAACTAACTCACTCTCCTCCAGCCCTGCCCCCCAGCCAGGGCAGCATCCACCTTCCTTTATTCCTTTCCATGGGGGTTAGCTGGTCGGACCGGTTGAGAGATCCCTTTGCATAATGACCCATCCTTGTCCTTCTGGGCTGTGGTACTGGCGGCAGCCAGTGGGGTTACCACAGACCCATAGAAACCAGCAAGTTCCCCCCCACTACGTCACACCCCCTCTTACACCATACCCCTTCCCAGACCTGGCACCCCAATCTCCTGCCCCAGATCAAAATCTCCTCCTACCCTCGGTCACATCCCAAATCCCTGCTTCTTCCCAACTTCCTCCCAAACTCCAGTCTCCCTCCTGCACCCCAGTCCCTTAACCCAAGCTCCCTTCTTCACCCAATCTCCATCCCAGACCCCTCATCTCCATGGAAGAGAGTGGCCCTCGATCACTTTCCAAAATCTCGGAGTGGCCCCCCCCATCAAAAATTATTGCCCACTCCTGCTGTAGAGGCAAGGTATTTGTAAGGTCCCTTGTGAGCTCCCAGCTTCTGCACTCAGAGTGCCAGAGCGGGGAACAGCACTGACAGTATGTTAGCAACAAGATGTCAAGGAAAGTGTGGGACCCTTGCTGAATGGGGAAGGCAACCTAGTAGTAGATGATGTTAAAAAAGCTGAAATACTCAATGCTTTTTTTTGCCTTGTTCCTCACAGACAAGGTAAGCTCCCCAACTGCTACACTGGACAGCACAGTATGAGGAGGAAGTGAGCAGTCCTTACTAAAGCAGCCCAATATGCCATTAATTTTCTTGGCAAAAAATGATACACCTATGACTCACATCCAGCTTCTCATCTATTGTAATCCCCAGGTCCTTTTCTCCAGAACTGCCACTTAGCCAGTCTGTCCCCAGCCTGTAACAGCACTTGGTGAAAGAACATGTTAAGAGCTATCTAGAAAAGCTGGATATACACAAGTGCATGGGGCCGGATCTAATGCATCCTAAGGTGTTGACAGAGTTGGCTGATGTAATTGCGGTGCCATTGGCCATTATTACTGAAAACTCATGGCAATCAGAGAAGGTCACGGGTGATTGAAAAAAAGGGAAATGTAGTACCCATCTTTAATAAAAGGAAGGAGAATCTAGGGAACTACAGACTGGCCAGCCTCACCTCAGTCCCTGGAAAAATGGAGCAGGTCTTCAAAGAATCCATTTTGAAACACTTGGAGAGGAGAAAGGTGATCAGGAACAGTCAGCCTGGATTCACCAACAGCAAGTCATGCCTGACCAATCTAAGTGCCTTTATGATCGGATACCTAGTTGTATAGATATGGGGAAAGCAATGGATGTGATATACCTTGACTTCAGCAAAGCTTTTGATATGGTCTCCACAGCATTCTTGCCAGCAACTTAAAGAAGTATGGCTTCTATGAAAAGACTATAATGTAGACAGAAAACTGGTTAGATTGGCAGGCTCAGTGGGTAGTGATCAACAGGCCAATGTCTAGTTAGCAGCCAGTATCAAACCGATTCCCTAAGGCAGTGGTCATCAACCAGTAGATCGGGATCTACCAGTAGATCTTGGAGCCTCTGACAGGTGATCCTGACTAGTTTGGCTGGGAGACTATCAAGTGCCCCTTCCCCCACTGCCCTGCTGCTCCTGCCCAGAGCCTCAGAGCTGCCCCATAAGAGCCTCCTGCTTGTTGTGCAGGGTGGAGGAGAAAGGGGCTGGGGGCACTGATGTCACTCTGTCCCCCTCCCCTATATCCCATCTTCACAGAGTAAGGATGGAAGGGCCCCAGCAAAGATGTGGGGGAGGGGCAGGGCCTCCGAGAAGGGGTGGGGCAGAGGTATTTGAGTTTGAGGTGGATCCTGCACTACTTACATTCAAAAAGTGGTCATGTGCTTTAAAATGTTGGAGACTGCTGCTCTAAGGGGCAGGTCCTGGGGTCAGTTTTAATTCAACATCTTCATTAATGATCTGGAAGCTCATAGATGGAGGGTGGGTGGGTGGGGAGGGAGAAAGTAGATATGTTGGAGGGTAGAGATAGAGTCCAGAGTGATCATCACAAATTGGAGGATTGGGCCAAAAGAAATCTGTTGAGTTTCAATAAGGAAAATGCAGAGTCCTGCACTTGGAATGTAAGAATCCCAAGTGCTGTTACAGGCTGGGGAGAGTCTGGCTAAGAGGCAGTTCCGGAGAAAAGGACCTGGGGATTACAATAGATGAGAAGCTGGATGTGAGTCACAGGTGTATCATTTTTTACCAAGAAAATTAATGGCATATTGGGCTGCATTAGTAATATTGCCAGCAGATTGTGGGCTGTGATTATTTCCCTCTATTTGGCCCTGGTGAGGGCCATACCTGGAGTATTGTGTCCAGTTTTGGGTCCTCACTCCAGAAAGGATGTGAGGAAACAGGAGAGTCCAGTGAAGGACAATGACAATGATTATGTGTCTGGGGGCACATGGCTTATGAGGGGAGGCTGAGGGAACTCATCTTATTTAGTCTGCAAAAGAGAAGAGTGAGGGGGGATTTGATAGCAGCCTTCAACTACCTGAAGGGGGTTCCAAAGAGGGTGGAGCCAGGCTATTTTTCAGTGGTGGCAGATGACAGAACAAGAAGCAGTGGTTTCAAGTGGCAGTGGGGAAGGTCTCAGTTGGATCTTAGGAAAAACTATTTCGCTAGGAGAGTGGTGAGGCACTGGAATGGGTTACCTAGGGTGGTGGTGGAATCTCCACCCTCAGAGGTTTTTAAGTCCTGCTTGTCAAAGCCCTGGCTGGGATGATTTTGTCAGAGTTGGTCCTGCTTTGAACAGGAGGCTGGACTAGATGACTTCCTTAGTCTCTTCCAGCCCTAATCTTCTATAAGTCTATGATAGGAGAGGTGGAGTGGATATTTGAGGCCCTATCAGGAATTCACTTCCATACACTTCCCCCTAAACTAAGACATTTAATTTAAAAAAGGTTACAACTGTAGAGGTACTGAAAGCCATTCATCCAACCTCTGAACCCTGTGTGTGATGGAAACCACTTCAAGTGAGGAGAAGCTGCTGTCCCAGCACTCCTTGTTCCAACATCAGTGTCTCAGGAATATTGATGTTAAGTGCAGACAGTTCATATATGCTCACTAGTATACATTTTCTCCCATCTTTAGGGAGATGCAACCTTTGGTTTTTACAGGTCTCACACCAAGGGCATGTCTACACTAGGAAATTATTTCAAAATAATTTCTTTTGAAATAACTCTTGAAGAAATAATTTCAAAACAGTGTGTCCATGCTATGGGGAAACCTCAAAAATTAGTCTGAGGCAGGCTCTGTTAATGTGGTCACACTAACTTGACTTTGAGCCCCAGGAAGCACTGGGGAGTAATTAGTTTGAATGGCTCTGGGGAGTAATTATTTCAAAATAGCAGCACCACACTACTGCTATTTTGAAATAACTATTTCAAAATTAGCAGTATTCCTTGTGGAAAGCAAAAGTTGTTATTTCGAAATAACCAGCCCCTCTTATTTCAAAATAATGGCCTTGGGCTCCGCTTGTTATCATATCATATATATAGTAGCCCAGTGTCTGAGAGTCTGTAATGCCGAAATTCTGGCTGTTCCCTCTGGGGGGCGCAGTTGCCTGAAATGCTGGCTGTTCCCTCTGGGTGGCGCTGTTGCTGAAATGCTGGCTGTTCCCTCTGGGCGGCCCGTGCTGCATGGGGAGTGTGGGACCCAAACGGCCGCTTGCGCCGCTTGCTTCCCTGCGGCAGCCCGGCTGAGCGGCGCAGAAGTCAGCTGAGTGCCACGGCAGGAGGCAAAGGGGGGCAGGGCGGTGACGTGTGGCATGACAGCGGCTCCAGGCCCCATCCCCTGGCTGTGTATGTCACCGCCCCGCCCCCCTTTGCCTTCCGCCGTGGCACTCAGCTGACTTCTGCGCCGCTCAGCCAGGCCTTCACGTGGGAGCAAGTGGCGCAAGTGACCATTTGGGCTCCGCACTTCCCATGCAGCATGGGGAGTGCGAAGCCCAAGCGACCATTTGGGCTCCATGGTCCCCCGAGTGAGAGGCAGGAGGGGGAGGAGAAGAGAAAGAAAGAGACAGAAAGAGAGGCAGGAGGTGGAGGAGAGCTGAGAAAGAGACGGGGGGAGGCAGTAGGAGGAGGAGAGAGAGAGAGACGGAGCGAGAGACCGGAGACTCAGGAGAGAAGACCAGCATGGAGGAGAGACCTGAAAATCCCGTCTTATGACGGGCTAATTGCCTCGTTTCAAAATAATTCCCTAGGGTAGACCAGGACCAAAGGGGCTACCCTGAAACCAGAAGAATGCTTGTATCTGTGCACAGAAACATCTGAGACTAAAACGTGGCCAGCTTCTTCTCTCTCTCTCCCCTTTGTACTGCAAATTCTAAACTTTTTAAAATGTGCACTGCAAGCACATTTAAATTGCTGAAAATGTTATTCAAACATGACTTCTAAGAAAGAAAACAGCTTCTATAGACTTTGAAATATGGAGTCAGCAAAAGAAAACTATGAAGTGCCTTTGCCTACCAGAAGCATAACTAAGCAAGAAAGGGTTTCCTATAAAACCTTCTGAGCTACATGATAAACTGCTGTACTTCCATTTATATTTGATATATTTATACTCTTTCATGGTATGGTTCTGTGTTCTAGTTCAGTTTTTCCATTGTTTGCAAGGAAAGAAAACACAGTTTTATTTTAACAGTTGAAGTGGATCATACGTTACAAGCCCTATGTTCAAATACATAGGTTCAACCTTCCAGAACAAATACAAAAAGTGGCTTTTGATGAGCCACACACCTAGGATTTGGAGACTGGAGAGGGAGGGATGAAATACAATCCTAGATGGAACTCAGGGAGTCAAAGAGGGAGCAGAGCCTTAAGTCACCACATATAACATCAGATAAGATTGATTTTATGAGCATTATGGTAATTAAGAAAAAAAAGACAAATAGGAGTAAATGCACATGGAACACAATCACTCTGACAGACACAACCAAGCAGACTTTGTCCAGTGCAAAGCAAGAGCTAGATTTGCTATCATATATAGCGGAGAAATCCAACTCACTTCTATATGGTTTCCAGAGGTATAAATGGAGGGCAAAATTTGGGCCCCTGTATTTAGCAAAGAAAGAAATCATAGTTTCAAATTAGCTCTCTAGTAGTTTACAGTTTTGAAAATTATGAAGAGACTGGAAATTACAGTAACATTAGACCTCTTGAAATACAAAGAGAAGACAGTCATCTTTAGGGAAGTCAATAGTAGTTACAGAAGACCTTTCAGATTTTGTATTAGATGTTTAAGTCTATCCCCCTGGAGGGGCAAGGCATATGGTAGCCCCCAATAGAAGACATACTGGATCTGTCCCATACATTAAACTGATATTAATTACTTTTGAACATAGACATAAAAAACTCCATGGTTAGAAATGAATAAAATCCAGGTAAAGATCCAGAGGATTAAAATGCTGGTAGAACCCAACTTCTATCTGTCTTTTTAGTTTCTATCAACTGAATCACATATTCCAGGCTAAATTTTTACTTTAATAACTACTAGCTGGCTCCAGGGCAGGGATCCATTCTAAACACGTGCTGTAGGCTCCACACTGTTCTGTCTGTCAAGCGATATTGTTAAATTAGCAGACTTCTCTTTTGTAAATAGTGTGGTACATTGTGTCGTTTGAGTCCCTGCCATCAAAATAATAGTGTCCAGCATTTTTATATAGCTGGTCATCATTCTGGGTATTGTACGTAACTTTCCTGAATTGAGACCATACATGGTTAGAATTTGTGTGTATTTATTTTCAAGGGTTTGTCAGTCAACTGCAAGACTTTGCATGCAATGTAGTGTTACCCAGCTCTGTTTTATCCTTGGTGGGGGAAGGGGAGAAAGATTTAAGCTCAAAAGTTTGAGACTGATACTAAGAATAATTTTATAACCTTTTTGAATGAATATGTTTGTATATATTTGTCTCTTACAATTTATTTGTCAGGCAAAACCCTGGTGTTATAAAGAGATATATAATTGGTATTAAAATAGCCCAGAGTTGGTTTTTTTTTTGCTGATAAAACATCAGAGAGACCTGTGGCACCTTAAAGACTAACAGGTTCATTTGGGCATAAGCTTTCATGAGAAAAGACCCACTTTGTCTGATGCATGCAATTCATCTGATGAAGTGGGTCTTTGCCCACGAAAGCTTATGCCCGATTGAATGTTAGTCTATATTTTGCCACAGGACTCCTTGTGGTTTTTGCAGATACAGAATAACAGGGCCACCCCTCTGATATTTGCCTCACTGATGTAATTCTACATCAAAAGGGTGACAAACACAGACTTATTGTTTCCCTGATTGCTGCATTTGGGTTGTGCTCACGCCTGTGGAGCTCTTAACAGTTCTTTGTGAAGCACAGTGCCTAGACACACTAATTAGGCTTTGTCTACAATAGCATGTTTGTGGGTTAGGGGTATGAACCCTCACCTTCCCCAAAGAATGTAACTTTAACCAACAGAAGCAGCAGAATAGA
This sequence comes from Pelodiscus sinensis, assembly GCF_049634645.1. NCBI lineage: Eukaryota > Metazoa > Chordata > Testudines > Trionychidae > Pelodiscus > Pelodiscus sinensis. The sequence goes on along the minus strand of NC_134712.1, from coordinate 228,381,244 downwards.
CAGCCCTACATTGGCAGAGGAACAAAAATACAAAAGCACTGCCAACCAAAACCAGAGGAGACTAATATTTGTCCCCAAAAAAGAATCACCTTCACATTAGTCACCCTTGTTTTATCCTCTTAGCAAAGCAATGGGGGGGAGGGGAGAGGGGCAAGCTAAAGAGCTACTTGCCCATGGTTAAATGTAGGCTGTTATTCAGAGGAAAAAAACAGAGGAAGAGCTCCACTTGTCCTCTCTGGCCTGGGTTAGCAGTACTCTCCCTCCTTCCTAGGTGGGTAGCAAAAGGCTCAAGCTCCCATTGCACTAGCTTTGCATTCAAGAGACCCAGATTCAATTCTGTGCTCCACCACAGGTTTCTGGAATGACATTGGACCAGTCACTCAGCTTCCCTGTGCTTATCCCCACCTATCAAATGGTAATAGCACATCCTTACTTCACAGGAGCTTGGGGTGGATAAATCCATGAAAGATTGTAATAGGCTCAATAATGGAGGCTGCATAAAGATGGCTGGTTGGCATCCCCTTGCCAACTCTACTTGCTTCTCTCAACGTGCTCATGTTACCTTAGATGCAGTGCAGACAAAGCTTAGCCAACAAGCAGTCATCCAACCTCCAATCTCATGCTGGTGCCAAGCCATTATTCCACTGCACTGTCCACATTCAAGCTTTGAGAATAACAGCGGAACTGTCTCCTTCAACAGGTGGAGACCAGCTAATTTAGCATCTGAGATGCTCCATATCATAGGTGTGGCTCACTACGGAAGTAGTCTTCCTACCCCCTATTGGAATATAAGTGACACAAGATTGGTGAGGTAATATCTTCTATTGGACCAGCTTCTATTGTTGAGAGAGGCAATGAGAACAGAAATTGGCTCAATAAGAGATATTACCTCACCCACCCTGCCTCTCCACTATCCTGCAACTGACACAGCTATGACTACACTTCATACAACAACTGAGTGATAATGGGAACACACACACACACACACACACACACACACACACACACACACACACACACACACACACACACACACACACGCTACCAGACCATTTGTTGTTTTTTTTCTGTATCAGACTAACTCGGCCATCCCCTGAAGTTCCACACACAGAGAGGCCACCATTAAGCCTGTTCCAGGACACCAGCCCGTCAGTCATCTGGGGTGTGCTGGAGTTAAGAAAAAAATCCACCAGAGGACAAACATAATCAATCACAATTCAACTGAGCACGTGCCTTGTTCCAAATTGAAAGAATCAAAAGACGAAGAGTAAAAGTGGGGGCAGTGGCAGACGACAATGACTACGTCTGATATACTACAAAATGGGAGCACAGACAAAAAGAAAATCTCAGGCATTTCAGTTTCCCACTGAAGGCAGATAGGTTTCATGCTTGTACCATTCCCATCTCCACATACTGACAAGAATATTTAGGCTATGGAAATAGATCATGTCCTATTTAGAGTTAACAAAAGCAAAGCTGCAGCCGTCAACCTCGGCAACCCTCACTGTACTTTCACATGATGTATACCTATCAGCTAATGGGTTTTGATTTGACAATCCACATGTTATTAAAGCAGCAAAGTGGATCCAAAAGGCCAATGCTAACTTTAAAAAAAATCATGCTTGCTAAGCTGCTGCAGCAAAGTTCGCTACATGTGAAAGATGAGACAAAAAGTTATGTTCTCTCTTTCTGAAGTTTGTTCACTCTGTGCACATGGCAGGCAGTTTTACTCTTTGCTTCCTACACAGTGTTTACACCTCTTTTGGGGGTGTAACTGGGTGAGCACTCACCACCCCAGCGCCTCTTGCTGGTCAGTAGGGGAATCAGCTTTCCCGCCTCAGGGTACCCTCTGCTGGTCGGTGTCTTGGCCTCTCTTACATGTCTTCTGCTGTGTCCCTTCCTGCCCACAGTGCCCTTTCCTTCTAGTACTGTCCTATGTCGGTGGCCCTGCACTCTGGGGTCCTCCTCTCCCAGGGAACTCCCAATTCCCCTATACCCACCTTGCCTCAGTGACCCACTGCCGGCCAAACTGAAGTCTGAAATGGCCACTGATTATTGGCAAGAGGATGTGGACCTGCCGCCTTTGGCTATCCTGGCTGCCCCCCTGCAGCTCTAGTACCCTCAGGCCCTCAGACTGGCTATGTCTACACTCGCGACTTCTTGCACCAGAAATCTGCAAATGAGGCTACGTGTGGAATATCACCAAACTTCATTTGCATACCTAATGAGCGGCCATTTTTTCAGAAGAGGCTCTTGTGCCAGAAGGAGCTGTCTACACTGCCCCTTCTTGCTCAACAAAAACCCTCTTGCACAATGCCGTTCTTCCTGAAAAGTAATCGGCATAACGGCATTGCACAAGAGGGTTTTGTTGCGCAAGAAGGGGCAGTGTAGACAGCTCCTTCAGGCGCAAGAGCCTCTTCTGCAAAAATGGCAGCTCATTAGGTATGCAAATGAGGCTCAGTGATATTCCAGAGGTAGCCTCATTTGCATATTTCTGGCACAAGAAGCCGCGAGTGTAGACTTAGCCCCTGGGAATGAGGTCAGGCCAGAGCTCTCCAGCCTCTAGCTTCCCTAGCAGGCAGATGCCTCCAGACTCTTGCTCCAGCTGTGGAGCAGGAATCTGTTTTCTTCCACTCTAGGAGTCCTTATTTAAAAAGCTTCACCTGGGCCCTAATTGGCTGTTAGCCTGCTAACTGACTCAGCTGTGGGCTCCACCATTTCAGCCCTCTCCCAGGGCTGGGTTTTAACTCTTAGGGTACGTCTACACTACATGCCTCTGTCGGCAGAGGCATGTAGATTTGTTTATTCAGCAAAGGTAAATGAAGCCGCGATTTAAATGATCGCGGCTTCATTTACATTTACATGGCTGCCGCGCTGAGCCGACAAACAGCTGATCAGCTGTTTGTCGGCTCGCCGCTAGTCTGGACGTTCCCCCTGTCGACATCAAAGCCCTTTGTCGGCAGCCCCGGTAAACCTCATTCCACGAGGAATAACGGGGCTGCCGACAAAGGGCTTTGATGTCGATAGGGGGAACGTCCAGACTAGCGGCGAGCCGACAAACAGCTGATCAGCTGTTTGTCGGCTCAGCGCGGCAGCCATGTAAATGTAAATGAAGCCGCGATCATTTAAATCGCGGCTTCATTTACTTTGCCTACAACCCTAATCTACATGCCTCTGCCGACAGAGGCATGTAATGTAGACACAGCCCTATAGGGCCAGTGCGGAGCAGACGTCCCATTACAAGGGATCTTTCACACAGCAGTGGGGGAGGGAAAAAATGTAGGTAAATACAGAAACATTTTGATTGCAAGACCTCAAAGATTGCAAGATGTTCAGAGATAGGCATAGTTCCCAGAACTATTTTAACTCATTTTTTGCAATTAACCAGACTTTGGTAAAAAGATGATGGCACTGTGAGACTCAGGATAAAGTTACAAGAGCTGACAAAGCCGCCATTGGCTACGGAGTGAGAGCATGTCACCATCAATGGTGGCCAGCAGGAGGATGGCTCTAATTGCCCTAGTTTTCCTCTGCAAAGTCCAATTCATAAAAAGCTTTGACACCAATGGAGGGCTGATCCTCCAAGCACCAACCCACTGATGTCAACAGGCATTCTGAATGCAGAGGATTTGCTGGAACAGGCTCTCTGGGGCAGAGAACAAGTGATTTACAATGCAAAGGCATTCAGTATCCTACATCACCTGCAGCATGAAAAGATGACAGAAACTTGCTGTCAAGTGTGTGGTATTTAGACAGAATATAATTGTAGAGTATATTAAGATGCTATCATATAGTTTATGAACCAAAACACTTTACCAGGTGCTAATAGTATGTGTCAGTAGGGCTTATATCAATGGCTCCCAACCTGTGGTCTGTGGACTCCTTGGTTGTCAGTGAGTGCTGCAGGGGGTCTGTGGAAAGTTTAAAAATAAGGATTGGGCCCACCATGGTGGGCCTGATTTTTCTTTTCTTTTCTTTTCTTTTCTTTTCTTTTCTTTTCTTTTCTTTTCTTTTCTTTTCTTTTCTTTTCCCCAGGGAGGAGAGGCGGTCAGAGAAATTTTAATAGATTGAAAAGGGGTCCGTATGCTTGAAAAGGTTGGGAACCACTGGCTTATGTTGTTGAGTTAATTTGGGAAGAATCAAATGAGATCCGAGGCTGCTCAGTGAATTAGTCATCAAATACTCGTTTTGACTTGGAGCCTTCTCTGCATCCTTCCAGAAGTTATAAATGACTTAACTTTTGGGTTCACCAATATTTAGGGTTGCCAGATGGTTTTACAGAAAATACCAACACCTCCTCCCAAAATGGGAAAAAATTCTGTCGAGAAAAAAAAACGGCAAAAGTTGTTAAAAAAAAAAAAAGGAACTTACCAGGGCCAAAATACCGTTGTGGCCCCTTTAATTCCTGGCTCCCTCCCCCCGGCCCAGCCAGCCTGAGCTGCGTTGCGTGTCCCAACCACCCTTCCGTCGGATGCCTGAGCCGGGAAAAACAAAAAATACCGGACATTTTACATGTCAGGTATTTTCTGAATTTTTTTTTTACCAGACAGAAGGCGCAAATACCGGGCTGTCTGGTTCAATACCGGACATCTGGAAATCCTACCAATATTCTGTAGATTAGGTAGTATGTAGGCTTGAGTGGTGCACAGAAATTCATGTGCTGTAGAACCTTTCTTTTAAGTCTTTGCTCTGTAGAATATACAGGGTCCACTTTAACACCGACTGGCTGGAACGCTCTTCTGTGTAAAATTGGTATCAATGATTCACTTTCTGCATTTACCATAGGGTAGGACTAGGGACCTTGTGACACCTGCTATGTGAAGAAAAACTATCTTTAAGAATAAGTTGGTTGGATGTTTCATGCAGTGCACACTGGAAGAGAAGTGAGGCCAGTCCATGCTCTCTGCAGGGAAGTAGGGTCAGGGAACTGAGTTTCAGCTTGCAAAAATTCCTATTCAGTATTCCCTTGTGCACAAAAGTGTGCCAGGACCATGCAGAGATAGGCAAACCAATAGAGCTGCTGGGATTGGAGGAGGAAAAAGGCTCTATTTCCATTCTTCTCCTTAACCAGCAGAGCTACCTCTTAAAGAAATCCTGCCTATACCCAGCTAATCTTCTCTGCATCCACTGGAAGTTTTGACTCGCTTGATAGCTCAAATCTTTTTCTTTAGCATGGAAATAGTAACATTTACAAGTAAATGCAAAGTTTTGAAATCTATCTGGGGGCTTCAGGAAATGCAGAATGTACCATTGCTGTACATCTCGGAAACGAAAAGATAGGGCACTTATTCACAAAGTGTTGGCCTGCAGTTTTCTGCATTTTCACATTGTTTCTCAATTTGGGCATCAAGTGCATGCATCTTCCATAACTTCCTTACATGGTTGATGGTGTCCACTGTCTTTAGCAAAACCAGATATTTCAGTGGTGGGATCATCTATGAGGTGCTTCTGATTTAGGTCAGAGCTGCCCAGTGCATCCAACAGGAGTGACAGAAGAGATTTTCCAAGTCCAGCTACCAAGATAAGTCAGCAGGACTTAAGATGAGTGTGAAGCATGTGAACAAGGTTGTAGTTGAGTACGAGCTTTTGGTTAGTGAGACCTTCCTTGAACTTGTGCATCTCTTGCGAGAAGGTTGGAAGCAGGATGCATGAGTAGACTGTAAACCAAGGTGGACTTTAGAGTGTCAGATGCCAGTCTCATAGCCACATTTAGCTGGATACCAATGAGGCCTGTTTGCAAGCTTCTTCTCTAAACAGAGGTGCAATCCTTAGCCATGGAGTAAACCAGAGCATCTGTGGTCAGAGTGTTTGGGCAGCATAGATCCTGATAGCTTTTGTATGCTATTGATGTGACTGTTTTATGGCTCACCTGCTTTAGGTGTTGTTGATGGGTAAGGCTGTGATTGAAAGTCACTCCTAGGTAGCACAGGGGTTAGGATTGTGAGCAATTGTAGCTGCAATATGCTTACATTCAACACTGCTTTTGATGGATTGGGTTTGACTCCGTTACCAAGAGCATTATTCCACCCTCTTCCGATCAGCACTAAGGGTATCTTCTGCTTCCTTCACCATTTCAGCCTGTGTCATTAATGCCAGGTCGCTGGCATAAGAAACTTGTGGCATATGCTTTTGAGCACATGATTTACATATAAGCTAAAATAATAATGGAACAAAGCTCCGCATATACCCCAAGCATGGCTGTTCCTGTGATTCCTACAGAATTTTCCTGCAATCTGCCTTGGTGAGTCTGCCTTGGTGCTATTTGAGTAGAGCATGTCACATCACTCTCTGATAGCCCGGTGGTATTAAAAAGGGGCACAATGATTTGGCAGCATTTAAAATCTTAATTAAAGTTGCTGGGTATTTTCTTCTAACAGGGTAGATCAACAGGGGAGCCCTGCATTCTATGGTCATTTTTACCCACATCCTACTGAAACTGTTGTGTTTGGTCTCACGAGCTGGACCAAGGTGCTTTTTAAAATCCCTTCAGTCGGTGTAGGTTCCAGGCACTGTCTCTCCTGTAGGATTCACTCCCTGGCCATACACTGTCTGCTACCACTTCTGGAAGTGGAACCCCTTGGATAACCTGCCCTAGGCCCTCAAACCAGTGTTGCTGCCTCCTCACTGACACCTCATTAACTTAATCACACCTTCCACAGAGCTTACCCTTGTCTACAATGTGTTTAAGAGATTAACCCTCCAAGGACACAACAGTTGAAATAAATAGACATTGCTGAACCAGCCACTCTCTGCTCTCAGACAGCACACAAGATACAGGTGAACCTCAGCATTACGGGCACCTTGGGGATGGAGGTTTTCCATAACTGCAATGTTCACAACTCTGAACAAAGTGCGATTTTCCCCTGATCCAGGAACTGACATAACAGGCCAGGCTTCAGCAGCAGCTGAGCTCCCTCCTGAGCTCTGGCAGCTTCTTTCCCTAGGTCAGGCTGAGTTTGCAAACATATCCTCCCTGCTGTGTGTGTGACAACAGTGTAGCCCCCTCCTGGTAGGGAGTGGAGAGGGGGGAAGCAGCACAGATCCCAGAACTCCTCTTTACTCTCAGGCTACGTCTACACTGCCTCTTTTGCCTGCAGAGAGTATGCTAATGAAACGCTCGTTAGCAACTTCTCACACTTCATTTGCATACTCTCTGCCCAAGGCTTTTTGCACAAGGCTTTGTGCAAAAACTAGCAGTGTAGACGGGTCCGTTTTGTGCAAAAAAAACCTTTTGCGCAAGATATGTATACCTCCTTTTTTGAGGCATAAGGATCTGGCGAAAAAGGTGGGTTTTTTGCACAAAACGGATCCATCTACACTGCTAGTTTTTGTGCAAAAACCTCTTGTGCAAAAACCATCGGAAGAGATTATGCAAATGAAGCACGACAAGTTGCTAATGAGCGCTTCATTTGCATTGCCTCTTCCGCAAAAAAGGGGCAGTGTAGACATAGCCTCAGTGTAAACCTCAGGGTGTATCTATACCACATGGCTCCGTCGATGGAGCCATGTAAAGTAGTTTACTCAACATAGTCAATGAAATGGGGATTTAAATAACCCCTGCTTCATTAAAATAAATATGGCTGCCGCGCTGTGCCGACAATCAGCTGATCTGGCACAGTGCGGCAGTCTAGACGCGGCGCGGTTGACAAGGGAAGCCTTTGTCGACCGCTCCTGTAAACCTCGTTTCACGAGTCGAGTAAACTACTTTATATGGTTCCATTGACAGAGCCATGTAGTCTAGACACACAATCAGTGTCTTCATCTTCTGGGGGTGAGGAGAGGCTGTCCAGATGTGTCTGCCTTTGAGATGCAATTCAAGTGTAGTACACTTTTTGCTTTTTCCTTTTTCCTTTTCTCTGTTGCTGCATAATTGATTACTTGTAGTTGCACATGGTGTCCAGTTGACTGGTTTGTCTATAGCTCTGATATTCATAGCTTTGAGATTTTACTCAAGATCCAGGCAAATATGAAGCACCTGTATTCAATTCCCTGCCTCAGTTTCCAAACAATTCAAGCATTTTTAGGGATTTGGTCATCCGGCTTCATCTCCAGATGATGAAGTCCCTTCTTACTTCTGCCCCCGAAGCTCCCCTGGTTTTCTGATCCTCCCAGTCTCCATGTTTTCAAAAGCCAGTGCTAACATCTTGGTTCTTTGTTTCCCCTTCCAATTTTTAATACGCTCCAGTCCACTGCACACAAGCTGGAGAGAACTCATTTTGCCTAAGTTTCAGGCATACCTTTGTTGTGCTAGGAGAAGGATTACTGACTGGTTGATGGAGGATCTTAATGACCATCCCATTAAGAGGCAGACATTCAGGCGCCATCCCCCTCACCCGAACACAAGACGTATGATGCAAGAACACCATAAAGACAGAGAGTTTATAATATCAAACAGAATTCATAAGTTATATGCAGACTAGTCCCTCAAGCCATTACAGACACATTCTAAATGGAGTCACCATGTGAAGCAAGAAAATTCCACTCACAGTTGGTAGCTATTATTGATGGACTGGATAAAGAGTTGAACCTAATACACCACTGAGAGCAGCCAAAGAAGATTAGGGTTTGTGTATCTTTTTTTCTAATGATTTCCTGTAATATCATGGAACTTACAGCACCATTAGTAAATGCCATCTGCTTTTGCAAAGAGATCTCACATCCAAGAAGTGCATGATTCTGTGAAGTGCCAGATAGCCGTTGTGGGCACTCAGCACTTCACAGGATGAGGCCCCATAAGCAAGACTGCCAGAGGCTGGGAGTGGACAACAGGGGATAGATCACTTGAGTGCCTGTTTTTGTTCATTCCTTCTGAAAAGCACAAGGCATTGACCACTAGCTGAAGATAGGATACTGGTGTATATGGGCCATTTGTCTGATGTAGGGTGGTCATATGTATAAGACAGTCATGTACAGTACAAGAAATTATATTGTATAATGGAGAAAGAGAATCAACACAACAACTTCTGAATCAACAACTGGTGAAACAGCAAAACCTTGCATTGCAGGGTGAATGTGCTGACTGAGGCTAAATCATTCTGATCCTGGTAACCTGTAGCAATAATATTCTGGGACATTTAAGATAGTTATAGCCATGAAAGTCCATTATGGAACCAGGTAGCTAAAAGAATAGAAGCCTGAAGCCAAATACAGACCTAGGTCACTGACCAAAGCTAGAGCTCTGTTTTTATGGTACTTTATGCATCACATGGGCAGAGGAGTTTTGCTAGATATTACTTGGTGAAGGGGTTAAGAGAGAGAGGGGAAAAAACCAGGACAAGTACCATAGAAACAGAGAGTGAAGCAGTGGAAAACCAAAGACACTGCCAGAGCAAGGACTGGAAAAGAGACCCTGAGAAAAGTCTAGGGAGGCCTTTTGGACTAAGTGCTGCCTGGAGAGGAGCTTGGAACGATGAGCAAACTGTTTGCTGCCATGTTCAAGGAAACCAGACTTTGTACATCCTTTAAAAAAGAACAGGACTGTACCAAAGAAACACCTGACTCCATCAACTGTTTCTGCTCCCAACCAAAACAACGAACTGGATTCTGAATGTTCACTAACTGCTTGGGTCAAAAAGGGGTCACAATATTAAAGACGGATTTACTGCAGGTTAAGGACCTGATCAAAACCTGTTCAAATCAATAGCAAAACCCTTTTGGCTTTGATGGACTTGGAGCAGACATCAAGACACTTCTTTACAAAGGCAATGAGATTCTTTTAAGTGTTCATTGCACACAAGAAACACCTATATAAATATAAGTAACTTCATATTGTGGGTTATTCTTCCCTTTCTTCAAAGCAAAGGAATTTTCATGAAATGTGCTTACATCTGGCATCAGAGCAGTTCAAGATTACTATAAAAAGAGTATTTACAACTCTGCATCAACATTTGTTTACTGTATAGATGATTTCACTATACCAGACTGTTGCTTTAAACTTAACATTTCCCTCTTTTATTGCATTTGCGATCCAGTATATGGTCATAGAACAAACTTTTTAGGGAGGGCTGCATACAGGATAATGATTACCATAATACATTTAAGCTTCATATATATACTTTGGCAGCTCTCAGCTTCTTTTGATGTGTTGGGCGTAGCTGCAAGCAGCAGAAAATAATGGACCTGAGTGACACATTTGCTTCTAATCACAGATTTTTCTAATCCCTCCAGTGTATCTGTTGTTCCCCTTTCTTCCTATTAATGAATTCTGACACTGAAACAGATGTTGCCCTGTGAATTTCCTTTCATTATTTTATTCCCCATCAATGGTCCTGGATCATATTCATTGGATAAGAGGCAGAGACTCAGAATTGCTGACTTCTGTGTCATAGGTTTCATCTTTGCCATCTCCTGAAGTTTGTCAAGTCTGTCTTGCCCCCTGTTACTGTGACATAGGAATGACTGGCTTTCATTTATTTTAAAAGTAATTGACAAGCTTTTTTTTCTGAAAGCAAGATATTCTATTGGCCAATATACTGAGAAAAGCTAAAACATTATACAATCTAATTAGCGCCACTTCACATTTTAAACCTCACTTCCAAGATGTGTACAGACACAAATAAATCTGAGGCCCAAATAAATCTGTTGGTCTTTAAGGTGCCACTTGGCTTCCTCATTGTTATTATAAATTGTGAGAGCAGTGCGTCCTAGTTCAGAGCTGTCCAGTCTTTCCAGATAGCTAAGAAGTTTAGTTATGGATAAAGGAATGCATCAGTAAATGTAGATAATGTCAGTATAGCAAAACAGTTCAGCAGAGCTGTAAGTGAACTAGATTTTTTCTTTCGGGGGAGCTTCATGATTTTAAAGTTTCTTCAGTTCCAAAATGCACTGAAAACCCCCTCAAAATTTAGAAATTACACAGGAACCATAAGTTAGAAAAAAATGATTTGGGGTCAAAATGTTTTGTTTGAGCAAAATCAAAATGTTTCATTTCAACTTCAACTTCAAAAAACCATACGATTGTATAAAATAAAACAAAACTTTGAAACAAAAAAGCCATTTCAAAATGGACAAAAACTATTGAACCCTGCTGAGATACTTCATCCTTTCCCCAGTTTTTCTTTAGAAATGCCCAAGGCATTAGAGAAGAAGCTGAGCAGTCAGAATGATATGAATCTTATGTCTAGTTCTCTTTGCTTTGCTTTCCTTAGTTCTCACAATACTAGTATCTTCAATAAAAACTAATGGCTATATCAAAATAACAAACTCAATAACCTTCAGTCAGTCGGTGATTTTCCTGCCTGATCATTAGCATTTCAGAACATCTATACTCACCTCAGCCTTAATGGTGAAATGAGAAAAAAGCAAAGTGATCTGCAATATCTATGAGAAATGTTATAAAGTTACAGACAGCAAACAAGATGAGGAATATTTTACTTCTGTGCATTAGAATATAGACAGTCTCTCCCAGCATCTTGAGGTTCTATGAGAAAGGTTGGTGCTAATAATATATAATTTGGCTATGAAGAGTCTACACATCTGTGTGGAAGCACTCCAAACCTAATCTGCAAAACAGTGATCATCACCTCAATGACTTTAACTTCTGATAGCCACAGAGTAAATTTGAGTCATAGAAGAGAGCATGTAGGTTCCTCTGGGTAATAATTTGTGTTCAATTTAGAGAGAAATATGTTTTCTATTTATGTAACCCAAACATACATCACGGGAAAAGGGAAGAAATGTAGAGGCAAAAATGGACTCATTTGAGTTAGTAGAAGTTCAGTGACTGTGGGAAGTGGACCCCAAAGCATGTGTTCTAGGAGACTAGAAACAATTCTTTACCTATATGCCTAGGGCCCACTATTAAAAAAAATGAGCTTCCCTCTCACAGGCAAGGAAGGGAAATGAAACGTATATTGCCCAGAGTAGCAAGACTCCTCTGTGTTCTGAGAAAGCTTCCTTTTTCTGGGTGATTTTGTGAAACAATGGGGGGAGGAAGTCTCAATGAAACATATGAAAGGTGGCTTGGAAATGGATGTACCAGGCAGCATCATACCCAATGGAAAAAGGCCTGTAGTATGAATGCAGGCAAGGAAGAAGATGGCTATGTTTTGGGAGGGGAGTTCCCAAAAAAAGTCACCACTCTATTGTTGAGGTCAGTGATCAGTCTTCTTCTCTTAGTTAAATTAATGCTGCAGAAGGAGACGATTAAAGGGCTAAAGGAGAATTTCAAATTGAGATGATTCCCAGTCTTATAACTCTGACCTGTAACATTTTAACATAGTCTGCTGACGTATATAGTATTGGTGGCCTAACTTCCATGGCAAGTGACGATCTCCAGAACCATTCAGTCTGGATGTTTTAGCTTATGAGTCCTAAACACAGCTCGTGGTACCAGAGAATAAGCACTAAGGTTCTTCCTGATCCACAGCCATATAAGGACATTTTTATGAGAGTCTTCCTCACAGAAATCAACAGGCAATGATGAGTATGAATTTTGAAGCAAGCCAGCTGTTCACCCTACCAGTAGCTTGGGGCCCAGTAGTTCCTCTTCCATCTCATCTGTGCCCAGGCCCTGAAGGTTGTGGCCAGGCAGGGTCAGTGCTTAGACTGTGACTGATTAAATAGGAGTGATGGAGTATCTGAGAGGCTGCCAAAATGATTCATATTAATAAAATCCCCACCACCACCTTCAAACATTCAGAGAACCCAAGTGCTGTGAAATCTCATGCCGCTTTTTCATTTCCCAGGAAGCTGAACACATGAGCAGACTCCACACCAGAATTTCATTAACCTAAAAGATCCCAAATCTGGGGAAACTCCTCTCTATTCCTAAAGCAGAAGGGAGTCTTTTTCTAACTGATTATTTCTAGTTACGATCTGGGAGCTAATTATAGCAAGGAAGCTAAATCTCATCACTCTCAATTTCTGTTTCAGTGAGACAATCCCAATACTGAAGAGACCTTCATGGCTTAAATGAGTGAGAAGCCCCATAGAGCACCAAATTTCATGGTGACCCTGAACACCACAACAATCTAAGTGCATGTTGCATTCTACACTGGTCTGAACTTGCTCATATGGTTCCCTTGCAATTGGTTTCCTGGGCTCTCTCCCACTTTCCAATGTTGTCAGTCATAGGAGGCACAGAAGCACCTGGGGAAAACAGTGGCCCAGTCAGGGCAAATGGATACCCAGGGAAATCTATTTCTGCCCACAGCTTGACTAAATAATTCTATATCTTCCAGTAGAGCACAGAGAGATAGCACAAGATCTGTTCTTTCTTTTTGTTTACACAAGCCAGTCAAATAAACCCCAAAAGAAACCCCATTCCAAAGGGGTTGTGCCATCCTGCTCTCACACAACCCTGCTTCGGGGGGCGCAATTCCACCACTCTGAGTCCTCACGGACCTTCTGTGCCAGGGTCTGCTGTATATCGCGCAGGACGCGGACATGCTGGTGCATGAGGTCTTCTTGGACCCTGAAGCACTTTCGGGTCCTCCAGACTCTGGTGGCTGGTTCTGGTGGTATGGCTTGCCCCTCAGGGTATGTCTACACTACAAAGCTAATTCGAACTAACAGATGTTAGTTCAAATTAAATTTGATAGGCGCTACACTAGCACTCCGCTAGTTTGAACTTAATTCGAACTAGCGGAGCGCTTAATTCGAACTAGGTAAACCTCATTCTACGAGGACTAACGCCTAGTTCGAATTAGCTAGTTCGAATTAAGGGCTGTGTAGCCACTTAATTTGAACTAGTGGGAGGCTAACCCTTCCCAGCTTGCCCTGGTGGCCACTCTGGCCAACACCAGGGAAACTTGTCTGCCCTCCTCCCGGCCCCGGAGCCCTTAAAGGGCCACGGGCTGGCTACACAGTTTGTGCCAGTTGCAAGGCTGCCAGCACCCAGCCAGCAGACCCTGCACCTGGCACGCCATGAGCCAGCCACCCGATTCCACCCAGCCCTCCCCCTCTTCCCAGGACCAGTCTGGCGGCTCCCAGGAGCCTGCCCACGGCCGCAAGAGGCGGGCGCCCGCTTGGTCTAGTGCGGAGATTGTGGACCTCATCGAGGTTTGGGGGGAAGCCTCCAATGTCCACGATCTCCACACTAGACGCAGGAACGTGGATGTCTACGGCCGCATGGCTGACAGCCTGGCCACCAGAGGCCACCAGCGGACCCGGGAGCAGGTCCGCTGCAAAATAAAGGACCTGCGGCAGTCCTACTCCCGGGCCTGCCTGCCAGGGGCCGACTCGGAGGCCTACCCCCACTTTCACACCCTGGACCGCATCCTGGGGGCTCACGCCGTCCATGCCCCCCGGGTGGTCATTGACCCTGGGGCAGAGGGACCGGTCCTGGACACCGAGGAGGAGGAGCCAGAGGACACCGCGAGCCATGAGCCTGCCCAGGACCCAGGACCCCCGAGGAACCCCACAGACAACATCTCCTGTGTCGTCCAAGGCCGGGGAGGCCTCCACCTGTGAGTACCATCATGCTCCCCTTATGTGTACGGGGGATGGGGGGGGAGAGGGAGCCCAGGGACCATGCGCCTGGGCCTTACCCACCATGGAGCAGCAGATGGGTGTCATGCAGGGACCTTGGCCTTGCAGAGGGGGGCTGGGTTTCACCCACCTTGTCCCCAGGGAGAACTGACTGCTGCTCTTGTTTCACCACAGCCGCAGCACCTGGGACTGCAGGGCGCACCACCCCGCCTGCAACAGCCGCCCGCGCCCGGGCCAGCAGGTGTGCCAGAAACCAGGAGGACTACCAGCGGTGACACCTCCGGTTCATGGAGCAGCTGCTCCGCAACCAGGTGCACTGGGTCCGGGAGGACCTTCGGCTGCACCAGCGGAGTGTGGATGCGCTGGAGGAGCAGGGCCGTGGCCTCAGAGGCCACCTCCAGACCCTGGTGGACCGGTTCCTGCCTCCTCCTGCTCTGGCTCCTGCGGCTGCCACAGCTGTCGTTCCTCCTCCCACCCCTGCTGCCCCTGCTCCCTCTCCCACTTCCTCCGCACCCCCCGTCCCTCCTGCCCCAATCTCCACACCCGCTCCCCTCCGAGGCCCCCGCGAGACGGGAGAGCCAGCCAGACCCCCAAGCCTGAGCTTTCCCTTCCCTTCCTCCCCTTCCACACGTGCCTTTTTCCGAAAGAGCTCTTTCGGGAAAAGGCTTCTTCCTTGTAGAAAGAGGATTACCAACACTGGAAAAAACCCTCTGTTCTTTCGATTTTCTTTTGAAAGAATGTGATTGCAGTGTGGACATAACTCAGGTTCTGTCCAACAAAACTCTGTAGTGTAGACATACCCTGACTGTGCTTTATGGCCTTAGCTGAGAAGCAGCTGGCATTTAGCTCAAGTTGGACAGGCTCATGCACTAAGCTCCAAAAGTCCCAGGTTCAATTCTGCCTGTTGGCATTACACTAGTCCACAGGATAAGTCACATGACTTTAATAAAGAAATGTATTTTATTTGAAAATATGTGAGGGGGTATCACTCTCTGAATGCTGGGGGGAAGGGGAGAACTGGAATTGTGGGTTTAGGGTGAACCGCTGCTAAACTGATCAGTTATCTGAGGAAATGAAAATGATGGCATGAGGCTGCACAACATGGCTCCATGTGGGCCAGGGTTGCAAGACTCACATCAGGGAAGTCCCAGCACCTTCGAGTTGTTCTTTCTTTGTCAGGTACATGGTGAGTTTGCCATGGCACATTCTCTCACGCTTTGTCTACACTTCTGAAATTAAGTGAAAGTCTGGCCACAGCAGGAGCACTGGGAGAGAGCTCTCTCAGCACTCTAGGTAAACCTCTACCACTTCCACAAGGGGAGTAGCTAGCAGAGCTGATTCCCAGCACTGGGAGCCTATTGCACTGGCGCTTTTCAGGGCTATAAGTTGCTTTGCCTGGGAGAATGTGTTTTTTCACACCCCTAAGACAGAAAGTTGCAGCACAGTATGGCTATGTCTACGCTGCAGCACTATTTCAGGATACCAGAGTATTCCAAAATAGCGATCCCACATCTTCACAGTAAACCTGTTATTTCAAAATATACCGGGCTCGCTATTCCGATGTCCCTGTAAACCTCATTCCATGAGGAGTAAGGGACATTTTGGAATAGCAGGTTATTTTGAAATGGCCTCAAAATAAGTTCCAATTGCATAACTTATTTCAAGCTCTGGGTGCAGTGCAGATGCACCCTAAAGTGGCAGTGTAGACTTAGTCATAGTTATAGTTTCTCCTGATTTCTCTTCTTGAAATGCATTTCCTTTTCACAACCATGACACCAAATCAGACAAACTAAATTAAAAACAAATCTATACACAGTCTTTGCTCAAGTTTTGTGAAGCCAGACAGGAAATTTGCACATCAGACCTTACTGACATTGCAAATAAAGTAAACTCCTTATTTCCTCTACAGCTGGCTGAGAGCTTGGCTTCTTTGACAGAGTGGGGGGTGGGAGAAGGTGAAATCTAGTTTTGTTTGTTGCATGGTTGGAGGTGCTCTTGTCTGACAGCTGCTATTACACTCAGTTCTATTTTAAAAAAGAGTCATCTCTCTTGTATATTGGCTACTCCTCCAAAAGAGCCCTTCTGAAACATCTGACTTGCCTCATTTCTCAGTTTTTACATCCATCCATAGGGCAGGGTTGTTGTGTTTTTTAAATGAATGAGCAGATGTGAGAACAATCGAGTTTACAGCCTTGATGAATCTCTGAAAGTAAAGAGAATAATTAGCATACCTGAAAATCCTTGGAAAGTTTGGACAATTCTTCATAGGGGCATAGCTCAGTGTTTGGAATATTAGAACACATTTCTGAGTTCTATGTCAGGAGAGGAGAACCTAAGGCCCAGGGACCAGATGTGACTCCCCGTTTGCTGGGACCCGCCCCCCTTCGCCCCGAGTTTAGGACTCCCTCGTAGCATTGATCTGTGCTGGTGCTCCAGTTCCCTTCCCCACTGTGGAGAACACAGTATACTAGCCTGGGCCCCTCTAGGCTCTGGTGTGGGAGAGGAGAGTGGCAGAGAGTCTTCTCAGCCAGGGGCCATGTCATGGAGTTTGGAGGGTTTTTTTTTTTTTTTTGGCTTCTCACTTGTGCACAGCCTCCAACTGATTTTTCTGAGGGTCAGCGACCCCTGACCCAAAAACTGTTCCCCTCCCCTGTGTTATGTTATTACTTTTACCTGCACTTGTGGATCACCCAGTATCATGAGAATGGGGCACTCTTTGTACTTGGATAGTACAACCCACTTCAGTGAACTTTAGTTCCTGAAGCCTCCGAACACACAGATGAGATAGGTCAATATCCGGATCCACATGTTACAGAAGGGAAATGGGTACAGAGCAGTTAAGTAAGTGACTTACCCAACATTGCACAGAAAGTTTGAGATGAAGCCCGAAAAAAAGCCTTGAGTAAAATGCTTGTCAGTTAAGACAAGGCAGCGGAGTTCCTGCTTACCCAGAGAGCAGCACAGAGGAGGGGCAGTATTAAAATGAGGCACTATCCATCCCCCCCTTGACCTGGAGCTATGTAGTGCAGCCCTCTCTCTGGGGACATATAGAATGTGGAAAGGAGGGCAGGCGTGGCCAGCCAGATACTGAAGCCAACCAGAGCAGCTGCAGAAGCCTGAGCCTGAATGTGCACACAGCAGTGGAACAGCCTCTTAGCCCAAGCCCCTTGGCACAGGTCAGCCAGGGAAGTCTAACTGCAGTGTAGACATATCCAGCGACTGTAAATCCTTTGAGGCAGGGTCTGTCTGAGACTCTGTGCTAATTCAATAACTGGTACAATGGGACCCTGATAGTGACTGGTCCCTAAATACTACTATAACAACATTATTAATAATCTTCAAAGGGGTAGACGAGTTAGTCTGTAACAGGAAAAACTTAAAAACCAACAAATAGTCTAGGAGCACCTTAAAGACTAATAAAACAGGTAGATGGTATCATGAGCTTTCGTGGGCAAAGCCCACTTCTTCAAATGACAGGAGTGTTGGAAGTCCAGATCCAAGAATAAATAAGGGAAGAATGGAGGGGAGGAGGGAGAAGGAAAAAAATGGAGGGGAGGAAGAAAAAAGAAACAGTGAGTAGATAAGCTTCAGAGGGGTAGCTGAGTTAGTCTGTAACAGGAAAAACTTAAAAACCAACAAATAGTCTAGTAGCACTTTAAAGACTAAATAGTTACAAGAGGCTGATAAGAACCACTAGTTTTATGGTGACCATATTTTCTGAACCAAGAATAGGGAGACATTAGCCATGCCCTAACCCCCCTTAGCCATGCCCATATGCCACTGGAAGTCCCACCCTGGGGTAGTACTTCCAAGGTCAAGATGGGCACATGACTGGAAGTAAAGGGTGCAGCTCAGAACAGAGAAAACATAATAATTTAATTGGTCATTTGTCTGAGCTGGCAGAATGTCAAATTCAAGAACTTTCACATTAACTCCAGTACTTCCATGAAAATATCTTACTAAGACAGGAAAAACCGTTTGATCTTTGTGGTTAGATGAATCTACCATAATAGTGAGACACCAAGTTTCACCTAATTCCTGTTGCAAAATCTTTTGAGCTTCTGGGGCAAGAACATTTGTCACAATTGCTTCACTTTTTGTTTGTGCTGATGAAAATTTAGACCCAAACAATGTAGAAATTAGCTTACAGGTGCAATTTAAAGATCTGAAACTGGGATTGTGTTTTCAGTATGATATGCAATTGCTGCTTCCTTAGCTACAAGCTCCATTTTCACAGAATCATTTTTTATAATACATGTCTTCATTGAAGCACTGGAAGCAACAGAGTAGACAGCTAACTGATGTATCTTTGATTGAATATGTGCAGTGATGTCAAATTTTCCACCAGGAGCAACATTTATCTCACTATTACATTGGATGCAAAATGTTGTGTGGATTGTCATGTTTCTTTAAAAAAGGATATTCCTTTTGCACGGCTGCAGTCAGAGTGCACATTCTTTTCCTGCTCTTTGCATTCGTTTTGACACTAAAATCATTTTTACAATTACATTAGTGGGCTGTACCTCCTGCTCGCTAAGCTTGCTAACCCCACCACGCTCCCTGCTGCTACGCTTGCCAATTTCCCATCCAACGCTCCCCAACATCCCAACCTTCTCTTATGTGGTCCCCAACTGAAACACTTCACTCCCCTGATGCTCCAGCCCCATGCTGTGGGGAGGGGCAGGGAGCACTGAGGTTCAAGGCCTCAGGCCAGATTAACTTTTCTGGGGTTTCAGAGTGAATAGATTTTTGTGCCCCACCCAGTCTCTGGGGTGGATAGGGATGGAGGTGCAGAATCTAGGTAGGAATGGGTGAGGGTGCAGAGTCTGGCCAGGAAGGAGGTGCAAAAGCAAGGGAAGGTGCAGGAGCGAGCTGGGAGTGTGGGGTCTCAGTGGAGGGTGTATGTGAGGAGGGGATGGAGGTGTGGGGTCTCAGCAGGTTGGTGAGTGAGTGGGTTGGGGGTATGGACAAGGAACTATCTAGAGCAGTGGTCTCCAACCTTTTTATACCCAAGAGCACTTTTTAAAAGTCAGGGCAAACCAAGAGATCTAACCCATCCCTTCCCCAAAACCTCAATGCCTTCCTTGAGGCCCCACCCTCTCCATTCCCCTCTTCTCCATCATTTGTTGTCCCCAGCCCTTACTTACTCTCACTGGGTTGAGACAGGAGGTGCGGGCTCTGGGGTGGGAATGAGGGATTTGGGCATGGGAAGGAGTGATAGGTGCAAGCTCTAGGAGGGAATTTGGGTGCAGGAGGAGGGAGAGCATCGGGGTCAGGTGGAGGGTTGGGGTGCTGAGCAAGCCACAGGCTTGTGGAGGTGAGAGTGCAGGAGTTTGGGTTAGGGTGTATGAGGGGCTCAGGGCAGAGGGGTTAGTATGATGGGCTCAGGGCCCAGGTTTGCCATGAGTGGCTGGTACAGGAGTGTGGGTATGTGAGGGGCTCAGGGTTGGGATCTGTGGGAGGTGCAGGAGTGTTAAGATGCTTGGCCCCAATAGATTGGGAAATGTGTCTGGGATAGAAGCTAGAGGCTGAGGGGGAAATCTCGCTCCCCTGGGGTACAGAGCCCCCAGAAGGGTTCGAGGCTGGAGGTCAAATCAGTGAGGCAGGAGAGAAACCTAGAAAGATGTCATCAATGTAGCGTAAGTAGAGTAATAGTCTTAGGGAGCGCGAGCTGAGGAAACATTGTTCAAGGTCAGCCATAAAGACATTGGCATATGGTGGTGCCATGCGGGTGCCCATGGCTGTGCTGCTGACTTGAAGATACAAATTGTCTCCAAATTGGAAGTAGTTGTGGGTGTAGACAAAGTCACAGAGCTCTGTAACCAGGTGTGCAGTGCTGTCATCGGGGATGGTGTTCCTGATAGCCTGTAATCCGTCTTCATGTGGGATGTTGGTGTAAAGAACTTCCATGTCCATGGTAGCCAGGATGGTATCTTCAGGTAGATTACTGATGTTTTGGAGTTTCCTCAGGAAGTCGTGGTGTCTCGAAGGTAGCTAGGAGTGCTGGTAGCATAGAGTCTGAGGAGAGAGTCAATATAGCCAGATAATCCTGTTGTAAGTGTGCCAGTGCTTAAGATGATGGGTCGTCCGGAATTTCCAGGTTTATGTATCGTGGGTAGCAGATAGAAGACTCCTGGTCGGGGATTAGGGGAGATGTTAGCGTAAATTTGGTCCTGAGCAGCATCAGAGAGCCTCATGAGCAGCTGTTTCAGGTTTTTTTTTAATTCTTTAGTGGGGTCACAGGAGAGATGCTTGTTGGTGAGTTGTCTAGTTGCTTCCTGTTCATAATCTGTTCTGTTCATGATGACCACAGCACCCCCTTTGTCAGCATCTTTGATTATGATGTTAGAATTGTTTCTGAGCTGTGTATAGCATTGTGTTCTGCATGGCTGAGGTTGTATGTTATTGGCATACTGTTAGCAGGCTATCATGGGTATGTCTGGCCACAAGTTGGCAAACACAGTAAAGTTTCTTATCAGGGCCATCCTAATCCATAGGCAAAGTATACAGTTGCCTAGAGAATCTGAAAATTTGAGGGCACCACTGGGTCTTTGCCTCTTCCTATCCCTGTTCCATGGTTCTACTTCCTCTGGAGAGGATCTAGTCAATTTAAAAATGAAAAAGCCTGCCAGAGCTATTAGCAGAAAATGGAACCTGTTTAAGAGCCATTAAAGTGGTAATCAATCAATTTAACAGGCATTTGCCAATCCCAGGTATATATGGTCAGGTTCTGAACTTACTGTGTTAGTCTAAAGCAGTGGTTCTCAAGCTGCGGTCCATAGACAGAGGTAGGGGTGAAGAAAGCCCCGACCTTCCCTGCCAGACCCGGCTCACAAAGCAAGTGGCTCCACGTGCTGCCACTGTCCCTCTCTTGCAGCCTGCAGGGAGAAGAGCAGCACAGTGATGCACTGTTTGGAGGCTTTCCCCGCTGCTCCCATTGGCCGGAGTTGCACAAAACCAGGTAAGCACTCCCCTTATACCCAGACCTGCACCCCAATCCCCCTCACTCACTCCCCCTCCCCGCCAAGATCCTCCATACCCAGCTTGCTCCTGCACCCTCTCTTTCTCTTGCACCCTCCCTCCTGGCCAGACACCTTACTCCCAGCCTGCTTCTGCACCCTCCCTTGCTCCTACACCCTCCCTCCTGGCCACCCATTGCACCTTCCCTTGCTCTTGCCCCCTCCTCTGGCCAGACATCTACTCCCAGCCTGCTCCTGTACCCAGACCTTGCACCTCCACCCCCCTCCTACACTCCACCTTCCGCCCAGATTCTGCACGTCCATTCCTCTCATTGGCAGTCCTGTACCACACACCAAACCTCCCCATTTTTGTCCCAATCCCAGAGTGTGGGGGGGTCCACAAAATCCACTAACTGTGGAACTCCAGGAGAATAAATCTGGCCTATAGGAAGCCCTGAACCTCAGTCCTCCCTGTCCCTTCACCTTGCCCTATGGGGACCACATTAGTGACGGTTGGGGGGGAATTTACAAAGTTGTTGTTAGTTTTTATTTTTTGCTTCTTGGTTGCTGACCCAAAAAATGTCCCACACCCTTGCCAGAAATAAAACATGGGAACCTTTTTTTGTTGGACATATATGAAGTTTGATAAACTAACATGAGAAAGTTAAAGCGCTTAGTCTGTTTAATGATTTAAATTAATATTTCTTTTTTTACTGGTTAAATTTAACTGTTCTTCCTAGCTGCATAACTAGCAAAACGGCTTGGGCATAATTATGTAATTAACAGCAAGTTTCAATTAGCAATAGGTGGTCCACAGAAAGGTTTGCACTGAGCCAGGTGGCTCACAGGCCAAAAAGTTTGAGAATCACTAGTCTAAAGAATCTTAGTTTAAAATATTTCATTAGTGTGTTGCTGAAGTTTATAAAATCACATCTCTAAAAAAATCCCCTTTGCTACCATTGGGCATAGGGACACCTGTTTACAAGTAATGCTAAGGCACCATCAATCCTAAGGCCAGCCCTGTTACTTATAGTCAATTCAGTGCTATATTTCAAAATTGCCAGGGATTTTTGTCCAACTGATTTCATTGGTGTGTCCTGATGAACAGAAATGTGTCTCCAGCAAAAGGCCACACGCACTATTATTACATTTATCCAATGAGGGGACAAATCCCCACTTTCAGATCAATTTGCATAGAAATCTTCTCACATGACAAGAGGAATTGTAGGTGGTCATCAGTGTGATACTGAGCACCTAAAACTAGATGTGCTGATTAACAATAAAAATCCGAATAATATTTAACTGATGTTCTAATATGTGCATTGTTAATAGTAAATGTTCAAAACTTAGAAAAAACTACATATAAAGGATGCACATGCTCGGTGCACACTCAGTCAGATTCTTATCTTTAACCACTGTCAGGTCAGTAAAGATTAATCAAGGGAGCAAACAGATAAGTACTACGATGCAGGTGGTGTTTGTCCTCTGGGCGGGTGCACAAAGAGTGGGAAGGCACACTGTTACTAGGAACCTGTTACTAGGTTTCTCCTGAGCAAAAACCAGCAACAGCTTCAATCTTTGTTCTCAACACTGCATGGATCTTGAAGTATCCAATATTTTCAATAACTTGTGGTTAGTGTACTGGACTGGGACTCAGGACATCTGGATTCCTTCCTTTCCCAGATTTGCCACAGACTTGGAGTGACATTGGGCAAGTCACATCACCTCCAAAGGCCTCACATCCCCATGTGCACAGAGTGATTCTTCTCCAAGTATTTTACTTAGTTTGCCATAATTCCAGGGAGACATTATTGGGGTGGTTGAACAGAAAGTAAAGAAGTGAAAGGCAATAAATACCAATTATGCTGGTCCCTACAATTTTGAAATCTAATAAATTTGCTTTCCACACCCTTCCCCAGAGAAAAAGGGAATTTTCAATGATGAGCACAACAGGTGACCAATGTTCCCTCTAATCTTTTCCATTTGTGTAAGGGATAAATTTAAATAGGCCCAAAACCTGCATTTGCAAGTACAATGCAGGTAATTGCCTAAAACTTGGTAGCTAGCAGATGGCTAGTTACCTAGTTTGTGCAAACAACTGTCCATATTTGAAAGCACACATTATGCCAAACTTTGAAAATGTGTTCCAGAGGCCTACATATTCAGCGATTATCTTATATGTACACAAAAATATTTGGTTGTGCAAATGTAGATTTTGTTTGCACAGAAAGGAGGGAGGCCTTACATTTGGGGATTTTAAATAAGCATTGCCTCAATACAGTTAATTTATGTGTTTCTCTTTTCTTTGTCAGTTTTTTGATTTTCAAAAGGTGTTCAGAGCTAACTTTACTGAAGAGTTCCCAGCCAGCTGTGTTACTACTGATAGTAACTTAACTGTAGCTTAATATATCTTCAGTGTTATCTTCTGTAATTATGACAAATATCCCTTGTTTTCAGGAACAGTTTTCAATGTATGCATTCAAATGGGACTGGATAAGTACTAGCAACATGAAGCATCTACACTTACACTAGCTAATTAATTGCCCCTTATTCCTCTGCCTGCACTTGCCCTATAATTTCCCAAGAGTGGCATGTAATTCGTTGTGCAGTAGGTGCACTTAAACAGAAGGGTCTAGAAATGTGTTAATAAAAGCTCAGATAAAGAAAAAAAGAGAGCCTGCCCGGTAATCATTGTAAGAAATATTGTCCCTAGGAAGTTCAGGGCTGCAAACTGTGGCATGATGCGTATGCTGGGCTGCTCTTGTATAAATAATATTGTTTGTAAGAGAAAGGCTGAAAGCTAAGACAGAGGCTTTTAATGTATCCAGATCCACTCTGAACTGAGCGAATGGGGCATTTGTCTCCTTTGTTGTGAGGAGTGAATATTAGCTTTCATGCAGAGCCAGCACAAGAGCTACGCACCATTTCAGTTGGAGCTCAGAGAATTTTAGTCAGCTGGAAATTCCAAAATAGTCAGAAAAAATGATTTGGGGTTGAATCAGATACAGACAATATTTTGTTTCTGAATTTTTTAAGCACCTCAAAAAGTTGACAAATTAATTTTGGGTCAAATGAAATATTTGAAAGTGAAATGTTTGTGAATATTAGTGTTTTTAATGGTTTTGAATTTTAAAACTAAAATGGAAGACATTTTGAAAATGAAAAGGGCTTCTAAGCTGAGCAAAAGAGATCTTCCATTCAGAAGATATCTAAACAAAATGTATTGACTTTCAGTTTCTCAAGAACAAGTCTGGCAAAAAAACAATATAAATTAATTGAACATTTCAGTGGAGCTAAAGCTGCATTTTTTTACTTAGTAGAAGGTTCAGCAAAAACAGTATGTCCATCTCCTATTAAATCTAGGGCACAAGCAGGTCTGGCCCAGCCCTCCACACAGGGTAATTTTCATTCCTGTGGAAAGGGAAAAGCTTGACTCTTACACCAAGTTTGGGTACACAGACTCTTAGGGCACATAAATTATAAAGGCATGAACTCATTTCTCCTAGGTCAAGTGCAGTTTGTGGCAGCCATTACATCCCTAAGGGCTGTAGCATGTGGTTCCAGTCTCCTTCCCTGCTAGGCATTAGCCCCTGCATGGGATTTAAGTAGCCATACATTTGCTGGCTATATATTTGCTAATCTTCCAAGCTCCTCTGAGGTGACTGGTGCGCCCTTCTCTCACACCTTCGCTCTGGGTCACACAGAGGGTACAAACCTGCTTTATGTGGTTCCCAAACCCTTCTCTGTTCACACAGTGCACACACCCCCCCCCCCAGCTCTGCTGTGGGTGGGGTTGTGAGGAAGTCCAGAGGGAGCGAAGGAGCTAAGTGCCAGTTCCATTAAGTAGGTACCAAGATGTATAAACGGAGTAATATTTGCTCTACACAGAGGAGATGCCTGAAAATACTACTGACATTTTAAGAAAACCCCTGCCACAGTTTTGGGCATCCAAAGAGCAGCATACCCCAAGAGACCAATGCAGAAAGCGAGAGTGGGGTGGAAGTGTCACAAAGGAGAGACTCATTACAGAGCGTCTGAGCAGATTCCTCTACGTTCAAACATAAGTAAATGTGTTAATGGGCATTGGGCCCAAGTGCCCTGCTTTGTCTCATGACAGCACTTTTGCAAATATCTAAAACATTTGTTTTCCTTCATGCAGCCTTGCATTGCCACAAACCAATGCCAATACACACAAGCACGTTGCTTTTTAATCATGGCTATATGAGGAAATATTCTAACCACCAGCTGGAGCTCAAGACTGGCAGGAAGCTAAGAATGAACACGGGAATGTAAGGGGAAGGAGAATGTAGCATAAAGCTTGGCAGCACTTAGCACCTTGGTAGGGCAGAAAAGGTGAGTGCAGCAGTGACTTGGAGGAACCCAATGCTAATATTTGGACTCACTCAGAGAGGACATAGGTTACTGAGAGGTTAATAGGCACTCTTAGGAAGAGCTACCTGTAGATTCTGCAAAAGGCTTTTGCAGAGTCTTCTGATATGAATCAAGGGAGCTGTTAAAAAAGCCTGGAGCTAACTTTTGATCAAGAGATCCTCAACCCTCTAGTCATGGGAATGCCACCCACTATCAGCAGGAGGATTAGCCTTATATCCCAAGACTGTGTCTACACTGGCAAGATTTTGCACAAAAGTTTGTGCAAAAACTTGCCGCCTGTCTACACTGGCCGCGAGTTCTTGCACAAGAACGCTGAAGTTCTAATGTGTGAAATCAGTGCTTCTTGCACAAGAACTAATACGCTCCTGCTCAGGAATAAGCCCTCTTGCACAAGTGTTCTTGCGCAAGAGGCCAGTGTAGACAGGCAAAAATGAATTTCTTGTGCAAGAAAGCCCTATGGTTAAAATGGCCATCAGAGCTTTCTTGCGCAAGAGAGCGTCTACACTGGCACGGATGCTTTTGCGCAAAAGCACATCTCTTGCGCAAAAGCACATGCCAGTGTAGACGCTCTCTTGTGTAAACACTTTAATGCAAAAACTCTTGCATTAAAAGTATTTGTGCAAAATCTTGACAATGTAGACATAGCCTCAGAGAATATGTTGCAAGAACACTGCAGGTAAAGGGAGGGCAAACATGGCAGGACTCAGATGAAGCATGTGGCCAAATGTGACAGGGTTCACTACTTACTGCTGCATTGGCACCTCCTCTTGGCCACTCTGGGGCTTCCCTCTTGAGGGTGACTCCCCTTTCCAGAGTGTGCATGCTCTCTCCCTGGTCTGCGACCCCGCTCTCGTGTCAGGGTCTGCAACATCTCCTTCCGGAGTCAGTCTTTCATGCAGGCCGTTCAGCATTGCCCCTTGTGGGGTATCAGAGTCTTTCAAAGGCTCTCTGCCTGTGACAGCTAGGCTGGAGTCTCCCCATTCACTGTCCTGCCAGTCTGTGCCACACGTTCATGTCTCTACACCAGGTTCTAGTCCAGGGTCCCCCAACCAAACAGTTCTACTCTTCCCTTGGCTTGCCTTCACTGACTTCCCTGAGCTGCTTCCTGCCTTTCTGGCGTCTCTCCTTTCTTTAGGCATACCAGCTCCAAACCTTTCCCCTCATTCCAGAGAAGAGCTGTGGCCTGCATGTACCCCTGTAATCCTCAAACTCTTTTCTTTCTTCCCAGAGAGAGTGACTGTCCTTTCACCTCAGCAGCCCCATCCTGGTGCCACTTACCCTGCAGACTTAATAGGCCCCAGCTGTTCCTGCCCAGCTGTGCCCGCTTTCAGTTAGTTCCTTGCTTTCTGACTTTTCTTCCAGGTACAGCCTGTGGAATAAATTGACCTCCCAGGCCACCTTAGACACCCTGGCTATGTCTACACTGGCAGGTTATTGCGCAAGTACGGCTGTTCTTGCGCAAGAATCTGCAGAGCGTCCACACTGCCCGCCCGCTCTTGCGCAAGGAAATTTACAGTACGGCGTGGTAAGAGGGGGCTCCTTGCGCAAGAGCTACGCTCTTTTTTATCAGGTGTAAGCCCTCTTGCGCAGGAGCTCTTGCGCAAGAGGGCAGTGTGGACGCTTGCCAGGGATTTCTTGGGCAAGAGAACCCTATGGCTAAAATGTCCATCAGTGCTTTCGTGCACAAGAGAGTGTCCACACTGCCATGGGAACTCTTGCACAAAAACACAGCACGCACATGGCAGTGTGGACATTTTCTTGTGCAAGACTTCTTGCACAAGAACCTTTGCACAAGATGTTCTTGCGCAAGAAGCCACCAGTGTAGATATAGCCCCTCAGTTCTGTCTGAGGTGGACTCTCAATCACACCAAGATCTTCAAAAATGGATCATGATTTTGGAAGGCCTCAGCATCAGAAATGGGCCTGATTTTAGAGGACAGGGGCTCAGCAGCACGGTCTGAAATCCAGACCCTTCCAAAAGAATTGCAAGCTGTGCACCAAAGTAACTGACCTAAAACCTCAGATTTCTCTGTAGCCTACAGTATCCTGGCAGTGCTGGGCAGCAGTTCTCCATGGAAGGGTAGCAGACAATACTTTAATAGAGGCAGATAGCATAGACAGAGGACACCGGAATACATAAAAGGCACAATTTATTTTCAGCAAGTAAGTGATTTGTATGGAAAAGGTGCATATGGGAGCTCAGGGAAGAAATCCCACCCAAGTATCAGCAGATGCAAAGGTCTCCACGCTAAAGCCTCCTTTGGAGAGCCAGAACTGCTGGCACAAAGAAACGGGGGATGTTTTGGTGCTTCAACACAAACCAGCCCTCTCCTTGCGGAGGACCTCCCTGTGACCCAGTGTCCCATGTGGCTGCACACTTGGCGGCTTGTGTTTGCTGGCCCCGCAGCCAAGATTTCCCCCCCCCTCTAAATATTATGGTTTTCAAGGGTGTTTGCTTTAGCTGTTATACTTGGCAGGTTTCCTTTATTGCCGTTAGCAGTAATGACTAACTGATAGGAAGGAACATTTCAGGATGCTAACAGCCTCTGCGCGCGTGCGCGCGCGCGCACACACACACACACACACACACACACACACACACACACCTCCCACTTACTTCCCGGCCTAGCTCAGGGCCTGGGGAGCAGCAGAGGCAGAGCTGGCAATTGGTGCACAAAGCAATGTATCTAGAGGAAATGTCCAAAGCCTGTCATGTACAGAGCAGGCATCTCTATGGCATTTTTTGCTGAGATGTGATGTAGGATGAGAAATTACAGTAAGGCTACGTCTACACTGCAGGCTTCTTGCACAAGAACTCTTTTACGCAAGAGTTCTTGTGCAAAAGGTCTTCCACAAGAGTGAGTCCACACTGCCATGTGCTTTTGTGGAAGAGATGTGCTTTTACACAAGAGTGTCCTTGGCAGCATGTACGCTGTCTTGCGCAAGAAAGCTTTGATAGCCATTTTAGCCATAGGGCTTTCTTGCACAAGAACCCCCCTGTTGACTGTCTACACTGCCTTCTTGTGGAAGAGCTCTTGAACAAGAGGGCTTATTCCTTGTGGGGAGAGGAATAACTCTTACGCAAGAAGCCCTGTTTTCCGATGCCCTTACTGTAAATTTACTTACGCAAGAACGCACACGCAGTATAGACACTCTGCAAGTTTTTGCTGAAGAACAACTGTTCTTGTGCAGAAAGCCTACAGTGTAGACATAGCCTCAGGTTCTGCTCATGGGAAGAGTTAGCTCGGATATTAACTGCTGATTTATCTGTCCACTTAGGGGAGAGTTACCAAGAAGCTCAAGCAACCAGTTAGCAACACAAAACATGGCCATTTTTGAGAGAGAGATTGCTTCAAATGTTGGGTGCTGAATTCCATGAAAAAGCTGGCCCCAAAATATCTCAGTGGGCCTCCTAGCTGGTTGGCCTGGAGCCCTTTTGAAAATCTTGCTCTATTTTGACAATTACAAAGGGGAAGCCAAATCATTAAGGAAAACCTGAATATTCTGAAGATCAGCTTTGTCCACCAAATGGTCAAACCCTCCTTGCTGTATAGGAGTAGCTCCATTGAATCCAACTGGGCCCTTTGCAATATTAATGTGAGCATAAGACTTGGCTTCACCATTAAACAATGCAGATGTTGCTACTGATTTTGAGTCACTACATCAGGGTTCTCAAACATTTTCAGGATGTGGGACATGTCTTGACAGATTATTTTGTGGACACCTCCCCCTTATTCATGGCTTTGTGGATTACCTCTCTCCCATCACTGCGTGCAAAATAGCACTGCTCCAACTAGAGCAACATCTGACATGGCAAAACAACACCTGAAGTAGCATGCCTTTAGCTTCGTACAATGGGCCTTAGCACCTGGAAATTAAGCAGGAGCAGCCAGCAGCATGTAACTAGCCAGCTCAGGCCAATCTAGGAAGCTTTGGGAATAAGGCCATTTGGCAGGATAACACATGAGCAAAATATTAGTTCCTGCCACAGGGTGAGCACTCACCCCCATGGCACTGCCAAGCAGTCACTTGGGAAAATCAGCACTCCTGCCTCAAAGTGCCCTCTTCTGGTCAGTGTCCCAGCCTTTTCTACAGGCCTTCTGCTGTGCCCCTTCCTGGCCACAGTGCCCTTTCCTCCTCAGACTGTCCTAGGTCAGTGCCCCTGCACTCGGGGGTTCCCAGGGAGTAGAGGACCCCAAATTCCCCTCCGTCCACCTTGTCTCAGTGACCTACTGCCAATCATCATCTAGCCCCAGCTTCAGGCCAAACTGCGGTCTGAAATGGACACTAATCATTGGCAACGGGGTGTAGACCTGCTGCCTTTGCCTATCCTAGCTATCTCCCTGCAGCCCTAGTATAATCAGGCCTTGCAGCCCAGAAACAAGCTCAAGCAAGAACTGCTCTGTTCTCCTTCCCTCCAGGAGCCCTTATTTATACAACCCCAGCTGGGCCCTAATTGACTGTATCTGCCTCGGCTGCGGGGCTCCACAGCCCCAGTCCTCTCCCAGGGCTGGGTTTTAACCCTTAAAGGGCCAGTGCAGGGTAGATGCCCCATCACAGTTCCATTCTCCCAAAATAAAACCCCATTAAGCCTGAAATTTGTTAAGCAAATATGAAATAGAAGTGATAAAGCCTTATTTTTAAAAAACTTTTTTTTAGTTTTCTTTGAATTAACCTCTCCAGGTTCTTACATCCCAATTTCCCTCTATTTATCCCTGTGGATACCTGGTTCTGTCTTGCATCTCTAGCAATGTAATACATCAACATCATATGCAGTGTTCATAAACTATGGATATATGGAAAAGCACAGTGATTTCACAGAAGGCTTGTATCTGATAACATTAAGGGAAATTCCTGGAACTAGGATTGCTCTTCAGGACTAATGTATGTGTGCTCTGTCTTTTCTCCAGGCCCTCTCATAATGTACTTATTTTCAGGGCTCAAAGCCTTGCAAAGGGAACAATGCAATGTCAACTAAGGGAAGATTTAAATCTCTTTAAGTAATTTTTAATGAAAAAAAATATTGAGTTACTCTGAGTGCCATAGTTTCTGGGTGGCTAGTTTTAACTTTAGTGATCAGGACTTAAAGAGAAATTTTACAATCTTAATGCTCTCCAGATGTTCTTCTAGTCCCAGATAAAAGCTCTGTCGTCATTTACTGTTAATATTTTTGTCAGCAGTAGAATTTTATTGTAATATCCCATCTTATTTGCAGTCACTATTAGTCATCAGAAAAAACTTCTTCTGAAAGTTAATCGCTGCACCACTCCTTTTGTGTTCTGTCTCACTTCATTTAATTAATAGTCATTAATTAAGTGGTTGTTGTGTTCCTACCTGTGCTATGCATGTACACAATGACTTTCTACCTGATAACTATTTGCTGTAAGTGGTCAGATTTAAAAAGAAAGTTATGCCCTCCGGTAACAATGGCTGGCTTTATAGCAGCTAGCTAGTGGGAGGAAAACAAGATTTGCTTTGAAAACAAGCTGCAGTGAAGTTGGACCAGCAACAAAGACCACAAAGGTTTATTACAAAAACAAGGAGATACACAGTTCACATGACTGGGCTTTGATCAGATGCTGATTTTACACAAGCAGCAAAACATTTAAACTTGGCAGTTTGATGCCTCCTTTACAGGGACCTCAACTCTGACTGGAAGAAGTTGAACACCCAGATCTTTGGAGCAGACTGGCGAGAACATTCTTTCCTCCTTGAATTGCAGTTGGAGAGTAGAAAGCTTGCATTGCATGGTGCAGTTTTGCTCAGTGACATCCATATCAAGGTTGCTTAATACGCAGGTTTTATGCTTACTGCTAGCTCAGAAAAGTCAACCTGGACTCTGAGAAGCAAGGCCTGCCCTCTCTGCTTCTTGCTTCACCACCACCACCACAAGGAACTGCAATTGGCGCCTTTTGACAATGACTGTTCTACAGTGAACTCCAGTTCACACTGGGCACTTTGGTGCTAGGCATTATACAAACACTCACACTAGCCCTGTAGCACCAGCAGCAGGAAAACAGCCTTTTTTCTAAAGAAACACAAAGAAGATCAGTGGTATAAAGAGGCACCAGAGCGACTTGGTGGACGATAAGCTTGATTCAGTCCTGGCTTCTGCCTATTGATGCTGCTATAGCACAAGCTGCCAACCTGGAGGTGTAACATAACCCCTGCTCTGCCCAATGCTGCTAGCTAAGGACTTGGTCATTGCGATCCACCTTCATAAGCTCCAGTCTGGATTTCTGTATCCCACTGCCCCTAAGAATGACATGATTGGAGCTCTGTCCTGAGGCTGTAGAGGAGTTGGCCTCTGTTGCTCCTGCCAGCCACTGGTGCTGTAGGTCCTTCCAAAAAGTCATGGGACCTTCTTCAGTGGCCATTCCATGAAAAGTGCTGTGGGCTGTAGCCCAGCTGGTGCTCTTGAGGAAGGATGGGGTGGTGTTACCCCCAATAATTATTCAGTATCTATTTGTACAGTAGAGCCTACAAACCTTGATTGGGATCTAATGCACAAGGTGCTGAACAAATGCAGAGGTAGGCATGGTCCCTGCCTCAAAGAGCTTAAAATCGAAGAGGATTAAGTGACAAAATGGACAGATAGGGAAGCAGATTGTTTAGATGATGATTGTGTGTGTTCAGAACTAGACCAATGGAGGTTGCTTTCAAGATGCCCCGCAAACAGTTGTAATTACATGGCTGCAGGCTGACAACTGGCCCTTGTTTTCATGTGAGTGTACATTAGCTACAAGCACTGTGACTTACACTAATGGGAAGGGAGAAATATTATCTACTGGTCACAACATGACTATTGGGTTTTATTGCTCCTTCTGTGATCTGTCACTCCCTTTCCCTGTGGCCATAGGTAAGTTATTTAGGTGCAAAAATTCCAAAAGGGCCTCTCAACTGTTTTGTGCTTTAGTTGTTGGGGGTCTAAGGCTGGGCATTCAAAAACTGAGGCACTCAAAGTTGGAGGCCACTTTTGAAAACATGGGCATTAATTTTTATTGTCCATTTTATTCACCTACCTCATAATGATATTACAAAGCTTAATTAACATAGATTGTTAAAAAGAAGTTTTGCTTGGCTGAAAGTACTTTTACATTTTGGAGAGTTTCCTTAGGAGTGTATAAAAACCTACTCAGAACAGCTCTTGGAAAAACAAGCATAAAGAAGAGAGAGTTTTAAAGAACATAATTAGCCAGATGCAGCATTCTGATCACGGTATTAACGAAATTAAGGTTTCTGAAGTTAGTTCAGTTCTACAGCTTCTGCTGTAGTGAAGTGTACAGTAGCAACATGTCTGAGATACAAATATCAAAAAAGCATTAGCCATGCAGATAAGTCAGCACACTCTGTGGAATTGTTCATAGGAACACAATTTGAGTCACACACGCAATTAAGAGGAGGCTGTTTTGCTGCTATAGAGCATGTTTAATGAGCCTCCACTTCGTAGGAGATTACAGAGGTCAGAGCTCATCTGGATGTCATTTGAGATGCTAACACACCCTTTCTGAACTGTCTTTCGTACTGCAATATTGTATGTTGCTAGTAATGAAATACCAATGAACCAAATCTAATTGTGGGCAATAAAATTGTACCTTCTGCTGATAAATTACCAGACCTGCTTTAAAGAAGACTTGTATTGGAAGGGGATACAAGTAAAACACTTAACATTGGGTTTAGATGGGTACTATCACCATCAGCAAGTTTTATTATCCCATAATACCCCATAAACCACGTCTACCACCTAATTCGATTTCGAGGCTTTATTCCAGAATCCCGTTTCACTGCCGTGTGTAGACGCAGGCAGTTACTTCGGGCTAGTCAATTTCTAAAATGGCGACTGGCCGGGAACATGCAAATCAAGCACTGGATATTTAAATCTCGGGCCTGATTTGCAAATCCAGTCACCCCCATTAGCCTCCCTAGATCGATCTAGGGGGCTAGTGTAGACGTACCCTTTATTGGGAACTGCAGTTATAACATGTTGCCAGTGAACTCAATGTATTTTGTTCTGACTTGTGCGATTTTTTTTTTCACCTCCTTATCTCCCATTCTCTTTTCCTCTTCCTCCTACTTTTTGTTTTCCACCCTCCACAATTTTTCTCCTCCCTTTACACATGGTATATATAGATACATGTGCGGTTGGTATGGTGATTAGCTAGAAGGCCAGTGAGAATTGCTGATGTCTATTTACTAATGCCTGTATTAAAAAATAAAATGGAGAGGCCTTTTTTGAAGGAGAAGTCCCAACCTACAAGTGTTAGAGGCCTGAAGATGGGATGGCTCCCTTGGACCCTCTTTCACATTACAAGTTAGGCCCTGATTCAGCAAAGCACTTACACATGTGGTTAGCAGCACTTAAACATGCACTTACATGCTTTACGGAATCAGAGCCTTCGATGTATTATTAAATTGTTGTCAAACACAGTTCTACTGGAAATGAAACTTTAGAAATATTTGACTCTATGTTAAGGAGTGGCCACATTATCTTGTGTGTCCTTCCTTTACCAGTCCTTTTCAAGCACCCCTATGAAGCTAGAGTAGATTTACTGAATAAATGATTGTGCCATTAACTGCTCATGAAGGGTTTCTTCTGTATGAAGGTGTTATTGCTTATTTCCCCAGCCCCCACCTAACTAACATGTGTCAGTGCAATGAAGATTTTCTGTGGCTGTTTGTAAGAGAAACAGACAGATAAATATGTTATTAGACTTGAAGGAAAAGACTCCATGCAGAGGAGGATGAATGTGCTGCACCTTTTCTTCACTATTCTCCTTGTTTTTGAGTGTGAAGGGTGCTGGGTACAGAAATACTACCTTGTTTTAAACTCTTTATAAAAGTATAGGTCACTGAGCTCCTCTAATACTATTGTGAATCTAACCCTCTCTTCTCGCTATCCACTGCGAACAAGAGATACAGTTTCAAAATATATGGCAAAAGAAAATTAAGTCAGTCACCCACAAATAATATGCTCTCCTGGCTTTACTCAAATGCAGTTTCAGATTGATGGTACTTTAATAAAAACATAATTGTTTTCTATTTTTGGGCGTGAGCAGGTCAGTGATGAATCAGCATTCTATGAATGCCTCCTTTCACCTCCTCCCATATCTCTCTTCTGTGTCTTGCTCTCTCAACAGATGCTGTTAACTTCACCTGAAGCTTTTCCTCTACTCACTGGGGAGTACCCCAAAGCACCAGGGTTGCTACATATATCACATTTTCAAGACTTAATACATTGCTTACAAGATCTCAGTGACATATGCAGCCCATAAACAATCCAGCCAATGTTGAATAAGGGGCTTAATTCAAAGTTGTGGCCCTTAAGTTTGCCAAGAACATTCCACATAAACAGCTGGGATATAGGCTTAGCAATTTTCATAAAACATGTTTTAAATTAAAACAAACCCCTCCTGCCCACACCAATACAAAAATGTGATTGCAAATAAAATCCATTACAGTTAGATATAGGTATTTCCCTGTGTACAAGTAGATTATTTAGAATAGGAAGGTAATCAATGGGCAGTTATTGTGTCAGGATTAAAACATGTAGCATTATGGAACCAGAGGTAGCATTATGTCATATTTAGTTTCTCAATTAAAAAATCATGAAGAACAGGTGAAAGATATTTTGGCCCTAGAAAGGGTTCAGAAAAGGGCAACTAAAATGATTAGGGGTTTGGAACGAGTCCCATATGAAGAGAGGTTAAAGCGATTGGGACTTTTCAGTTTAGAAAAGAGGAGACTAAGGGGGGATATGATAGAGGTATTTAAAATCATGAGTGGTATGGAGAGGGTGAATAAAGAAAAGTTATTTATTAGTTCTCATAATCAGGGCTCGACAAATAATGTAATCTACTTGCTCGTGGTGAGTAGATTACAACCTGGAAGAGCCGGCGCAGAGCAATCTGCGCATGCGCAGAGCATAGAACCGCATGGCTGGCAAGCCCTGCCTGTAATAGAAGAACTAGAGGACACCAAATGAAGTTAATGGGTAGCAGGTTTAAAACTAAGAAAAGAAAGTTCTTCTTCACACAGTGCGTAGTCAACCTGTGGAACTCCTTGCCAGAGGAGGCTGTGAAGGCTAGGACTATAACAGAGTTTAAAGAGAAGCAAGATAATTTCATGGAGGTTAGGTCCATAAAAGGCTATTAGCCAGGGGATAGAAATGGTGTCCCTGGCCTCTGTTTGTCAGAGGCTGGAGAAGGATGGCAGGAGACAAATCACTTGATCATTGTCTTCGGTCCACTCCCTCCGGGGCACCTGGTGCTGGCCACTGTCGGCAGACAGGATACTGGGCTAGATGGACCTTAGTCTGACCCAGTACAGCCATTCTTATGTTAAACATTTCTCTTGTTTCTTCCCCTTTTTGGAGAGCACACATAAGAAAGTGGGAGAAATTCGCAATAGGCTTCAGCATGTACTACATGGAGTTCTTTGGAGAGAGGCCAACTTTGGATAATTCATACACTGCAGATTAGGGAGTCTTTTACATTATTAACCTGTGTTAGAGGATAGGCATTTCCCTCACATAAGCCCAGATGGTCACAGGAAACAGTTTCCCATAAAACAAACCTTTTCTAGTTAAGCAACAGCTGATTTTAAAAACAACTATATAAAGTTCAGGAAGCATGGTACACCTTGAACCATTCCTACTGACTCCAGGTCTGAGGGCATTATTCATACATATGTCACAGCAGAATACATAGTGTGCATAGTCTTTGTAGACACAGGATTGTGAGTTTGGTATTGAGTATATATGTAGCTCTGAGATACAATGGGTCACCATTAAATAACCTACCATTTAGTAACTGCAGACTAAAGAGTAGTTACTAAGGGCATGTCTAAGAAATGCTAATCAACCTAGATTAGGTCCCCTTAGAGTCCTAATTAGAGTAATTATTGCAGTGATACATGTCCATGCATGTGCTTCCTCACTAAAACCATTTTCACTGACCTAAGACATAGCAGTGTGAAGAGTGGAGAGCTTCCCCTGGCCTGTTATGCCAGCTGTCCATGCCCCTGGGATGGGGTCCAGAGACGGGTGCTTCTCGCTCCCAATGATAAGGGTCTAGCTGGGAGCAGTGTCCATTCTGGGACTGGGGACCAGCTGCCTAGCTCTCTCTGTGAAATTGACAAGAAAACTGGGTTGCTGAAAATTTGGGCTCTTGCTGAAAAATTGACAAAACAGCCAAAAGTCAATGTGAGTAATGCAGGTTTACACAAACACTGCATCGGTTGCCCTAACCAAACTAGCATAGGCCTTATGCCCCGTGAGGAGATGGCGTTATGTTGGTGTAGTAAGGTGCTTAGACTACATTTATACTACAGTGGGGAGCAATACTCTGAGATCAATCCACTGGTGATTGATTTAGTAGGTCTAGTGAATGTAGCAAAAATATATTATTTTAGTATTGGTTATAAGATTATGAGTATGGTACATAATGATTTGATGTATAATGATTTGCTTTATAAGTTCTGTATGCATGTATTTCACACTGTCTCTCATGATTAGATAATGTTTATTGTAAGGTCTTGCTTCCTGTTAGCATTACCAATTAAGTTGTACCCTTGTCTGCATCACAAACTAAGTTGTGTAAGATTCCTTTCTTTTTATAAGTTTAGTAACTTTTAATCTTGTCTGAAACGCTGTACAGTTGTGTGGTGGGAGTGGAGGATGTGTGTGTGACAGCTATCACGGATGCCCAGGAAATAAAGAAGTGGAAACTGTGAAGATAACGAGAAAACATACACTATGTCTTGAGGCTGAATTAAATTAGCAGCATTGACAACCTTGGAGACAAGCAGAGACACCCCTCACTCTCCCCCAAGAATGAGAAACAACTATGGGAAACCTGACAATCACCATCAAAGGATAGCTCTGGAAAACACAGATTAACACCTCCTAAGGATGGATGGTTACAGCATGACACTGCAATAGCCATACATCCAAATGGGAACTTACATGTATAATACGGGGAGCTCTGGCCATTGGAACTCTGGGTTTTGTCCTGCAAGCCAAGCCACAGAGGACCCTTGAATCTCAATCAAAAGACCCCAACTCCTCACTCAGTTAGCCTTGCCAGTAAGACTGACTTGAGTCATGATAGACTGGTAACTATGCACCATCTGCAGGTGTAGGGTGTGTGTGTGGGGGGGGGGGGAAGGGGGCTCATGCGCACTTGTCTTTATGAAGCACGTGCTAACTGCTTTTGTACTGTTGTCTCAATAAATACAGTGTATTGCCTTTATCCCCTGAAAAAATATCACAGGTGCGCTTCTTATAAGCAGGGCTCGACAAACTGCTGATTCTACTCACCCATGGCGAGTAGATTTCAGCCGGTCGCTCCATGCGCCCCATTCACCGGTGCTGGGCGCATGCGCAGTGCTGGTCTGGCGCATGAGTGGTGTGGGGCTGGCGAGTAGCTCTCGCTGCGGTTTGTCAAGCCCTGCTTATAAGCATAACATGAAGACCTACCAAAACAACTGCAGATTGCTCCCCACTCACCCGCTAGGTAATTTATCCTCCTATGAGAAGAAGAAGGTAAGTCAACAGGAGAGTTTTTCCTGTCAACCCTCCTCCCCACCCCCCATGTAACTTTATCCATGGTATGTTAACTCCAGCTATGTTATTTATGTAGCTATAGTTGCATAACTTAGGTTGACTTTCTGCAGTAGCATAGACATAGGCTTACATTGGTGGAAGCAAGGCTGTAGTGTAGATATTAACATAAGGCAGATTACCCAATTATGTTGACCTAGCAGTGTAGTGTAGACCATTCCTAAAGTAACACAGTTATTCTAAACGTTGGAAAATAATGTGGTAGAGGTTACTTTTTAAACTTGTGACCATGGTAAAAGGGAAAGGAAAGAAATACAAGACACTTACAACTTGAGTTCAGTCATTCTAGTCAACGGCACTAGTAAATTTAAGATCCAGGATTCCATTTGAGTATCGGACTAGTGTTAGACCAAGGAGTTTGAATTCACTTCCCATCTTTGATTTAGATTCACTGTGTGATCTTTGGCGAGTGACTTAACTTTTCTTCCATTCTGTTCTGCTGTTTATATGGATTTCATCGCAGTAGTAACTGACCACTGCCCAGTGGTGTTTAAACAATCTGACAGCCATCTGAAGGGCTGGCCCGAGCCATTTTGGTGCTCAGGGCGCATGCGTGAGCCTGCCCCCGGGGCGCATGGGCCTGCCTTCGGGTGTACAGTGCATGTGTGAGCCTGCCTCTGGGGTGCACGGGCAGGCACACAGCGCATGTGCTGCCTGGCCATCGCTGCTGGCGCGCAGCCCAGGGCCGCCCGGGCGGGCCGCGCCTGGCCGTGCAGTGCCCTGTGGCTGTGGGGGGAAGGGCACTGTGGGGGTTAACATGGCCCCCGCCCCAGGCAGCTACTGCAGCCTGCCAGGAGCCGGGTGCGTGGCGCCTGATGGCAGCTTCTCAGTTCGCCCACCCCTTAGTCTGGCCCTGATCATCTGTCATGTGCTTGTTCTTTCATCTTCTCTTCTTGGGGAGACGTGTGTACACTGGTATATTTTGTTGTGCATTTGTACACATATCCCTAGTCCCTGGTGTCTAACACGCTAGCTCCTAGCCACGTGGTTACTGGGCTTGTTGAGTGTGGATAGTTGACTTGAACAATTATTCATTATTTCAGAATATAGTGTGGCTAGTTCGCTATAGCAGTAGTCACTATAGTGGCTACTGCTTCAGAACCGGTTGGACACCCCGGCCCTAGATGTTTATTTCAGAGAAGGCAAAATTGAAGGCACTTTATACATAGTGTGGAAGGTTTGAGGTTTATGATGGTTTCTAGCTCTTGTGAGAGTTCATTCCAGAGTCCCGAACTGGCAAAGTTTCCCATCTGTAAAATGAATATAATCTGCACTAACCC
Organism: Pelodiscus sinensis; assembly: GCF_049634645.1. NCBI lineage: Eukaryota > Metazoa > Chordata > Testudines > Trionychidae > Pelodiscus > Pelodiscus sinensis. Next base: position 228,341,564 of record NC_134712.1, on the reverse strand, counting down.
CGTAACAAACACTGGGAAGCTTTAATTAATTCATATTCATTGAACAATTGGAGACCCTTGGATGAGGTGTTCTGGAACCAAGTGACACAGAGGGAAATGGTTTTTATATGTATTTGAATATGGTAGTTTCTAAAGTTTCCAGTTTGAAAGGAATATTCCAAGAAAAGAGAAAACAGCAAAAATGGAGGTGAAGAAAAATGGAAATGATTCTAAACTTCATGAGAGATCTTTTGAAAAGGGATTCCTATTGCAGAGGTTACTTTGGCCCTGATCCTCCAAAATCTATTTGGGCTCCTAATTGGTACAGAAATCAATGGAAGTTAGGAGCCTACAGACTTTTGAAAATCTGGGCCTTAGGTTCCTTCAGGAGATGGAGAAACTTAGGGCAAGAACAGAAGGAACAGTCAGAGTAAAGAGTTGGGATGCTACCCAGGAGTATGCAGAGTTGACAGGAAGCTTACTACCAACTGCCCTTAGCATGAGGAAATCTTGTATGTGCCTGCTGAGGAATCAATGCCCCCTCCCACCAGCATCTGGCAACACAAGTACTGCATATACACAGAACTCTGGGGTTGCTGAATGGCTCTGAGCACCTCTCTGGCATGCCCAGCCTCTCATTCACTGAACTTTCTGGCACTCTACTCCTAAGGGAATACTACATAGCAGCTGACAAGATTTAACTCATGATCACCATTCCGTTTAACACAAAGCACTTAGATACATGCATAGTGAAAATAGGAATGAGTTGATTACCAAAGAACAGAGATTTAAATCACAGTAGACTCAGGGGTAGCTATGTTAATCTGTAACTAAAACAAACTTAAACAATAATGGTCCTGTAGCACCTTTGAGACTAATAAAAAAGTATATATATAGTACCATGAGCTTTCGTGGGCACAACCTACTTCTTCAGATGACAAATATAGAGCAAGAGGCATGGAGGTTTAAATGTAAAGCAGAAAAAGAGGGGAAGGGAAAAAACCCAACAACTTTGCCAATTAAAGTGTCCATGCTAAATGAGGCTAATAGAGTGGCATGTCTTTGTTCAAGCCATGAGACAGTGCCAAATTTGCATATGAAAGTTAGTTCCATAGACTCTCTCTCTCTCTCTCTAGTTGATTTCTGAAGTTACTTTGTAAGAGAACAGCCAGCTTTAAATTCATCAACTTACCTGGGCACTTCCTGTCCTTTCCAAAGCTCTTTTTCTTTTGATTAATATAAACTATTAGATTTCTGGAAATTCTTGTTAGCCAGGTTAGTGCCTCATCCTTTGTCAGTCTCTATATACTAACATTTCAGTTCATTTCCCTTGAAGGAGAGAAAAGAAAGAAAAAAGAGAAAAGAAAAAGAGACGAGAGGAAAGAGAAAAGAAATAGGAGAGAGAAAGAGAGAGAGGAAAAAAAATTAGAAAACTTTCCTATATTTCACAAAACACTGCTATTTTTGGACATGCTACAGGTTTCATGAACCCTCTCTGGCTTTTTCCCTTGCCTGTCCTCAAGTTGGAATGTCTTAGGATTTTGAAATCTAAGTCTGAAAAGTGTTTGAGAAGATCATTAACCTGGGTGGGACCAAAGTCTGCTCCCACGGCAGGCATTGTTAGAACATCCACTGATGTTACTGTACACAGGTTTGTCCCAGATGCATGAAAATTGTTACTTTGAATGTTCTCTGTCTCACATTGTTTTTTGGGTGTCTCTACAAACTACCCTTCTTCTCACAAGATAACTGGTTAAGGATTTCATTGGCATGGGGCTTTAGTGGAGTTGTTTTCCTGCTGCTCTGCACAAGGATTTTTGATATTGTTATTAACTAAGAAGATTTTTCAGTTGAAGGCACTGTTTTTGTTTCCTTTGGCTATCGCGGAGCCAAAAAAGGAAGCAACATAAATCCAACAATTTACAATGGAAAACTCTGTGGTTTCAAAGCACAGTTCTTGCTGGAAGTTGTTTATCCCTTTGGCTAGTTGATGCCAAGAGTTGCGCCCTTTTATGGAATAGCTTCTTAGTTCTAATCAGGGATAGTTTATTGTACACAGACACCAGTGTTCAGATCTTTCTGCACTGACACCGGACTGGAATAGGGCTAAGCTCTTCCCGGTTGTCTCTAACAAATGTGTTTGTAATGCACCTACCACAGTGTCCTGACTGGGACCTCTGGAGTTACCATAACAACATAGTAAGTCATAAAAGAAGAGATCACATGCTAAATTGCTGCCCTCGTGGTGTCCTACTCATAGGGAGCAGTGCATGATCATGCTTAATAGTTTGTTTTATAAACTGCAATTTCGGTACACAGCACCTTTCTAAAGTAATGATTGAAGTTGCTCAATTCTCCAACCCCCTAGGGAGCCCTTAGAGACACAGTTAAGTGAAAGGGTATTTCCCTGGGGCTGGCAGGGAAGCCAAAGTTTGCATATTCCCTAGGTACAGAGGCTTGAACAATTACAGCTCAAAGCGAGCAACGGCAGTTCTTGGTTGGGCCACTGCAGCGGTCCAATCAAGAGTCATGGCTCTTTGCGCCTAGGGTGCCTGAGGTGTCCTCTCTAGTCCAGTCTCTGTTCAAGCAGATAGGAGCTTACAAGTTTTCAGGCCAGGTTCAGTTATTGTGGGGCCCCCTGCTCCTGCCCCACCCCCTAACCCTCACACTGCCTGGAACCCAGCCATAATGTCTGGTAGACATAACTTGTTCCAGACATGGCTCCGTGTACAGGTCCTCGAGTTTGTCTCTTCAGTCAGCTTCTCCACTGCTTCCTGTTTGCCACCAGGCTGCTGCTTCCCAACAAGGTCTGGACACTTCCTGGTTCAGGACTGTAAGCCAGATGGCTTGGACCTATGCTGGGGCCACTAAATAAACCCCCAATGGTCCCTTTCAAGCCAGAACCTTAGTAGAGGGCAGGGCAAGCAAACAAATGCAGTTCAACAATTTGGCTGCATCTAGATTGGCGTGATTTTCCGGAAATGCTTTTAATGGAAAAGTTTTCCATTAAAAGCATTTTTGGAACAGAGCGTCTAGATTGGCATGGACGCTTTTCCGCAAAGCACTTTTTGCGGAAAAGCGTCCGTGCCAATCTAGACGTGCTTTTCCGCAAAAAAGCCCTGATGCACCATTTTCGCGATTGGGGCTTTTTTGCGGAAAACAAATCTGAGATGTCTATACTGGCCCTTTTGCGCAAAAGCTTTGCGCAAAAGGGACTTTTGCCTGAACGGGAGCAGAATAGTATTTCCGCAAGAAGCACTGATTTCTTACAGTAGGAAGTCAGTGCTTTTGCGGAAATTCAAGCGGCCAGTGTAGACAGCTGGCAAGTTTTTCCAGAAAAGCGGCTGATTTTCCGGAAAAACTGGCCAGTCTAGACACAGCCTTTAGGTAAAAGCCAGGCCCTGGTGCAGGGTGGGGCAGGTAAACAAACTGCAGTTCACTTGCAGGACAGGGGGAGACGGTCACCCAGAGTTTGTGGTAGCAGCAGGGGCGGATGAGAGTGCCGCAGGGCCCAGGGCAGCGCCGCGGGGCCCCGGGCAGCAAAATTTCACGGGGCCTCTCCTTTGACATGCGCGGGGCCCGGGGCAGCCACCCAGCTCGCCCTGCCCTAAATCTGCCACTGGGTGGCAGGGAGGACGCAGGCCCTCCCTACTCCACTGTGTCCCAGCCCAGGGCCCTGGCAGTGGCAGGACTAACTGCCAGTGGGGTCAGCAGGGATCCGGCCTGCAACATGCTGACTCACTCGAATAGAATGAGATCAGTCTGACTGTCCTCAGCTTCCCCTGGGCCACTTCCCAACGCCCCCTCAGAGAACCTGGAGTCGCAACAGGTTCTCGGGGTCATCAGGCTCTGAAACCCTCAGGCATGGCCAACAGGGTTTCCTCGTCGGTCTGGGAGCACAGTGCCCCAGGCCAGTCCCAGCCTCTGTGGAGTCTTCAGTGGCCTCCCCACTCAGGAGTTTAGGGCAGGCCTCTGCTTCCTTCAGCGGCTGGCACTCTATCGAGCCCTTGGCCTAGGTTTTTATACAGCTTGTCCGCCCCTTGGCTTCCAGGCAGTTAAAGGGACTGGGCTAGGGTCGGCCCACCAGGGCTCAGAAAGGGGTTCTTCCCCTTCTGGGTCAGTGAGCAGCTACCCCTGCTTACTAGAAGGACCCTTCCCTTTATTTGCCAGTGGAAAAGATTTGCACAATGGGAGGGGGCTTGTGGGAGTTGTAGTCCTTTATCTACAAAAGCCACCACACTACGTTGGCTTACAACATAATTGATGCAAATAGTGATCATCATCTTTGGCTGCTGTCACATATATTGTCCTGGAGGTCAGCAAAGTTAAATGGAGGTTTTTGTTAATGTATGTGTGTCACAACTCTGATGATAGCAAGATGTTTTACCATAGAATAACAATCAAGAGGATTCCTTGTTTTATGAAGTGTTGCCATAGCCTAGCTCAAGACACAGGACAGCAGTTCAGAATAGAATAAAAACACTGCAAAAACATACAAATGACAGTGTAATTAGACAGCATCTTTTGAAAGCACACAAGCCAGGACAAAGAGAGAAAGGGTTATATCTAATTATTCCTTAGAGTGAATACAATGTAATATTCCTTCCACTTGAGAAGCTCAAAGCACCTTTTAAACTCGGAGCGATCTCTGAATACAGCAGGGATTTTATTGTTATTATTTTATTGTTATTATTTTACCCATCTTCAATATGGATACGTCGAGGATCTTCAATATGAGGTACGGCCAGCTCCACTCAGTGAGATCCAAAGGGAGCTCCCTGCTCCCAGTCCTGTAGTAAAACACTAAATCCATTTTTTCTTGCAATGCAGCATTAAAAGAGTACTAAAATGCCAAAAAGTAACCTGAAAGTTTGGAGTAAAAATTGAAAGCAAATAGCACATAGGAAAACTTTAAAAAAGAACAAATAGTCTAGTAGCATCTTAAAGACTAACAAAACATGTAGACAGTATCATGAGCTTTCGTGGGCACAGGTGACACAGAAGAAGTGGGTTGCACCCACGAAAGCTCATGATACTACCTACATGTTTTGTTAGTTTTTAAGGTGCTACTAGACTATTCGTTGTTTTTAAAGTTTTTCCAGTTACAGACTAACTTGGCTACCCCTCTGAAGCTTTAGCACATAGGCAGTGTGTCCGGGGCCAGAGAGTCAAAAGCCCAGTTCCGATACAGTCAATAACAGCCATGTCAGCCCCACCCACCTTTCACCAAGCACCCCTTCAAGCAATTTTACTGTAGCCAATTTCCTTATTACTAACACCACATCACCTTTTGTGTTAACATTTAACCTATTTGTCAACAGGATCCATTTACATCTCCTGGGGCTGGTGCCCTGCCATGCTTATAGCAGTAAGCAAAGAACACTTTAGTGCAAGTGATGAAAGATCTCATTGTCTGTGACCTTAAACTCTGCCAATGTAGTCATGATGCAGGGCTGCCATTAGTAAGAGATTTGGAGTCCAATGTCTACCTCAACTCACCAAGGTCAAAAATTTATAGTTCTGACCTTTCCGTCCTTATTTGACGATGGAGCAGGCTCAGGTCATGTTCTCAAGAAATAAACATTAAAATCAAATGTAGCTGACACAGCTTCAATGTGAAATAATGCTGCATATAAAGGACTCATGTTCCTCCAATAAAAATTATATTGGTGACTTTAATAATTAAAGCCATATAGTTCAATAAACTTTAAAGGAAAGGTTGGAAGGGTATTAGATATTTCAGAATGGCACCCACGCATATACAGTTATTCCATTAAGGCCTACATTTATTAACAGTATGCAGTTTGTCAAGATCCCAGACTTAGAGTCTCAAAATTGACAGCTCTGCAATTCCTCCAAACATCTCCATTCATTTGCTCTTGCTCTCATTTGTTGAATAATCTGCTCCTGTACTCCAGAAACACACAGCATTTTCTTTTCACACGTGGGGAGCAATGTTACCCCTAGGCTACGTCTACACTGCGCATTGTTGTGCAATAAGATATGCAAATGAGGCGCGGGGATGAACATCACTGCGCCTCATTTACACACCTAATAAGCCGCCATTTTGCGGCATGGAATTTTGCTCCTTCTTGCGCAAAAGCCCGTGCTGCAAAATGGCGGCTCATTAGGTATGCAAATGAGCAGGGCTCGCCGGACCGCGGTGAGCCCTGCTCGCCAGCTGCGCTGTCAGGCGCTCTGCACATGTGCAGATTGTTCTACGCATGCGCAGATCGCCCAAACCCGGCTCTTCCGGGTTGCAATCTACTCGTTTTCGGCTTCAAAAGTCATTTTTGGCTGTCACGGCTTGGGGGGGGGGGGCATTTTCAGGCTCCAGACGTCGATTTCGGCCTCCACAGCCCGGGTCAGCGTTTTTGGCTTCAAAAGTCGCAAATGAGGCACAGCCATATTCTTCCCTATGGTTCATTTGCATATCTTATTGTGCAACAATGTGCACTATAGACGTAGCTGTAATGTTTCCACCCCTGTGTGGAATAAATTTTGTTAGTGCACCAAACCATGTGTGCATGTGCACCACCAATAGAAACACATGCTGCTAGCTGTGAGTGTTCTTCTAATCAGCTGGGAAGTCTTTGAATCTCTCCTGGGTGACTGCCCAATCATTCAGCTTACAGGAAACATTGGTGGGGAGTGTTGCTAACTCCTGCAATTTTATTGTCTCTCATCATAATTGGGGTTTTGCTCAAAGTCCCAGCTCCTGGAGTCATGTGGACAAATAAGAATCTCAGCTGCCACTGAGGAGGGGGACCCTAAAATATCCTCCCTGTAAAGTTTCTAGCTCCCTGTAACTGAAATAAAACTTGAAAAAGTGACCTGAGTCTACACTAAAGATTAAAAGAAAAAGACAAAAATAATCCTAATTGTATTGTTATTAAATTAATCTGATTGTTAAATCCGTGTAATGATTTTGGGGGCCCAACTGGTGACTTTTTAATGCTTTAAACTACTCTTAGCATGAGGAGAATTCTCAAAATGAAAGACATGAAATAATTCTTGCTACCAATCGTGGCAAGGGCCCCTCTTTCCCTGGCCAGCGTTTAAGCCAGCAGACTTCCCACTTTGCCAGGGGCTGGGGCTTACAGCTGGTTTCAGGATTTGGGAATCCCACCACTCCTGAAGTGGAGTCAGCTGGCCCCAATCTGCTTGGGCCAGCTCTGTGCCAGCTACTCCTAATTGCCCTGCAGCACCCTCTCCCTCCCCCACCATGCCTACTTAGCAGGCCTTTTAGCCATGCCTGGTGGTTTGGGAAGGCAGAGCTTTCCCCCACCTAGGCTACTAGTCGTCCACGCTTTTACCCTTTTTGGGCTGCCTTTTCCCCACTGTGTAGCAGCTTTGTGGCCTGGCCTTGTCACACAATCTAATGCAGTGTTTCTCAAACTGTGCTCCGCAGAGCCCCAGGGCTCCATGAGACATCTCCAGGGGCTCCGCGAGGTTGACCAACTGGAAACATCGATAAGTACAACACATACAATCAGCGGACTGCTGGGGCTCCGCGTAAGTACAACACATACAATCAGCGGACTGCTGGGGCTCCGCGTAAGTACAACACATACAATCAGCGGACTGCTGGGGCTCCGCATAAATTTTTATGCATATAAAGGGCTCTGGAGCCCAAAAAGTTTGAGAACCACTGATCTAATGCAAACGTAATACATTATAAGGCCCTACAACTAGTTGTGCGAGTGCTAAACTCTTGCCTGCTGTAAGACTACTCAAGTGATCAAACTGAAGGCCCTGTGCCAGGCTTTGCAGGCTAGGGACGTCAGCATAATCCTTTCCACAATATTCTACCAAGATGTACAATTCCACCAAGTCACATGTACATGCTTTGAAATGTTACCAGGAAGGATGAAACCCAGGTGCATGTAGGTTATTTGTTAGTCTAGATATGAGTCACTCTTCGCTGTCATTGATTAGGATTGGAATTGTGGCCACTCAGTAACTCTAGAAAAATCAGGCCCTATATAAGCAATGAAATAAATCATTCATGTAATAAGGATGTTTTTGAAGTACTTATGCATGGTGCAATTAATGCAAAAATACATTTAGTGCTATAAGGCAAATCCCCTCCAATATAGTGTGCCCCCTCACTGGCCTCTGTGGTCTGCCAGGAAGTTGTACTAGAACTGAGATGAAGGAACCAACAAATATATTGTAGGCTGCATTTCTTGCTTCTACTCTCTCCCTCACTCAAAAGTTATCTCATGTCTCCCTGCTGTGACATCTCATGTCCCGGTTTCCTCCGCAACTCTTCATCTATCTCCCCAGGGTGGGAATGAGAAAAATGTAAGGGGAAGGAAATAAAGAGAAAAAGAGAGGCCAGTGAAATGGAGATTAGCAAAAACAACAGACAAGCATGAACATCTGTTCTTTTTATTCCATTATTTAGATAACCGCAACATTGGCTCTAACCACAGGAAGAACAATAGAAAACAGTATTATCTTGAGTATCTTGACTAACTAACATCCCTATCCAATATCATAATCTGTCCATATACAAGCTAATTTAAATCCATTTTGTATAAAGACAAGATGGATATCAAAAGGCTGTTCATATAACAAAATTTTCACTTATACAGTATAATGCCAGACAGCTGAAGATCTCTGCTCAGAGTTCTTCTGAGCAAGATCCCAAATACTACACCAGTCCTTTCTGATCCCTGAAATTGGATCAACTGTATGGACCAAGCATCTAACAAGGACAGCATTTTAAATGGAGCAATTAAACTGTATCCTTCTGTTTGCAAAGAAAACATTAAAAACAAAAATCAGACTATGCGGTGTGCTCTGCTCTATGGCCCTTTTCTATGATATCCTCCTTCTGCATCTATCAGGGACTTTGAACACTGAAATGTGTCAAAATTCATTAGTTTGAATAAACAGCTATTGCTTTGGGAGATTGAGTTTTTAAAGAATAAATCCCATGTTCAGATCCATGTCTAAGTTGCGTACCTCATTGCAGCCACATAATTACTGCCCTCCCAAAACTGTGCACCAGAAAAAGTGGTGGTAGAAAAGAGTTCTAGTAATTAGAGCAACAAAAAAAGTTCTGAAGATCCACTGAAGGAGAGCACAAGAAATTCTGACTGGGGCTAGCCATACACATCACCTTTCATAACATGCCATGTTTCACAAAAAAGTAGTCTATGTATTAAGGATGGGAATTTGATTTGGATAAAATAGGCGTTGACCAACACGATAGCCCTGGCTATAAAACAAAATGTTGAGATCCAAGGTTGCTCACTTAAGTTCTCCATGCCCATTATTTTCCATTTTCATGGATCTCTGCATTTCCTGGTGGTGCTGGCACTAGAAGTCAAGTGCTATGCTGGAATGCAGACAGCCATTCTTGACATCTTTCTCTCACCCAATCAGAAACATTCTCAGAAGAGTTTCACTCCACTTTTAGGGTGTGTCTAGACTACAGGGTTTTTTTTAAAAAAAAGTGGGCTTTTTTTGAAAAAACTTTCCCTGTGTCTAGACTACCACCGCATTCTTTTGAAATTAAATCGAAAGAATGCGACAGTTTGTTTGACTGTAGTAAACCTCATTTTACAAGGAAGAATACCTTTTTTTTTTGAAAGTGCTCTTTTGAAAAAAGGCATTCTTGAATGCAAAGAGGGCTTTTTTGAAAGAGAGCATCCAGACTGCCTGGGTACTCTCTTTCGAAAAAGCGGCTTGCTTTTTCGAAAGAAGTGGTTGCAGTCTAGACCCTTCCTTTTGAAAGAGCCTTTTTCAAAAGATTCTTTCGAAAGAGGCTTGTAGTCTAGATATAGCCTTACTTCTGGCTTTTCTAACCAAACCCACTCCCCAACCTTTTGTTTTCTGCCTATCACTAGTGTGTACAGTGGTGGGTGTATGCTGTGAGTTGATCCACTAGAACCAGTGGTTAGTCTCAGGATTTCTATCCTGGCCAAGACCACTAGGCATTAGAATTCTCATAGTAATGCCTCATCCTCAAGTTTTGGGGTGCTTATTGGAACTAATTCCCCCATTACTAACATATTAGTGCTGTTAGCATGGCTGGTCAAAACTTTTCCACCCAAAATGGTTTTTGAGGTCAAATTGGATCTTTGAGACAGCAATTCCCCCCCCCCCCCCCCACACACACAAAATATGTGTGCTTTATGTCAAAAATCGTAACCATTCATTGAAAAGCTGAACACTGAAACCCCCCCAGACATTTCTTTTGCAATGCTGCCATGGTGCCTCATAGCTCCTTTTGTCTCTGTGGGCTCATTTCTCCAGTCTGTGATGCACTGTGGTGACTCAGGAAAGGGAGATAATGTGGTGCATCATCACAGAATTATTCTAGTCAGGGAGTCCAGCCTATATGGGAGAATGGGGGTTCCTGGAACTGCATCTCCGAGGAGCTCCAGTGACATTTACTAATAGATGTTTTTGGGTTTTCAGACAAAAGTTTCAGGTTAAAAATTTTGAGGTGTTGATTTTTTGCTGAAAAAGAATCTAATTTTTCCACAGAAGATAACATTTTTCTGATCAGCTCTAATTTTTCGTTTGTTCTTAAACATTTGAAAGTTTAAATCAAACTATATAGTTAGTAATGTATTTAACATCAATGTATTTAACATATATACATATGACCTGGAAAATGAGCCACCCAATTTACACAGTGGTTATAATGTTAGTTAAAATACAGTCTGTTAGGAGCAAATTTAATAGGGTCCCTAACTCAGCCTCTTATTTTGAGCTAATATTTAGCTCTCTAAGGCCGGGGTGGGCAAAAGGGCCTCTGTGGGTTGGATCCGGCCCTTGAGGTCCTGCTGCTCTCCTGCCCCCAAGTCAATCAGGGCCAAGGGACAGGGGAGAGCACAGCGCTTAGAATCAACTGTGGTGGTTGACTCTAAGCGCTGTGCATCGGAGGACAGAGAGCGAGAGACTTCGTGCTTCCCTGCCACCCCCAGGCCAATCAGGGAATGGGGGCATGGGAAAAGTCTCCTCCCACTCTGCCCCAGCCCTGCAAGGAGTGCAGCACTTCTAAGTTCCTTGTAGGATGGGGGCAGGGTGGGAGGAAACTTTGCTTGATTGGCTTGGGGCGGGGAGCATGTGAAGTCACCTCCTGCCCTGCAAAGGGCTTGGCAGCTCGGCATTTAGAGTCAATTGCCAGCTGCTGCTCAGCAGGGGAGGGAGCAGGGAAGAGAGCACACAAAGTCTCCTTCCATGGCCATGGGTGCGGGAGCCTAGAGGGAACCACCAGCTGTTCTGAACACTGGTGGTTCTTTCTGGGAGGGCAAGGGCAAAGACTTCATGAACTCCCCTAACCACAGACCAATCAGGGTCTGTGGGTGGGGAAACAGGGAAGTGTTCTGGCCCCCCGCCCTTCCACCTGAGGTCCTCCCCTTGCAGGGTGGCCCAGGACCACTTCAAAAATTTCTGACGTGGCCTCTAGTGAAAAATTATTGCCCTCCGCTGCTCTAACGGCATGTCTACACTAGGAAATTACTTCAAGATAACTTTTTTTGGACTAATAATTCCCAAAATAACTATTTTGAAATAAGCGCTATTTTTCGTGGAAAGCAGGAAATATTATTTCAAAGTAACCAGTCTCTTATTTTGAAATAACAGGCTTAGTAATGTGGACGCTCCACTTGTTATTTTGAAATAACTCCCTAGTGTAGACCAGGGCTAACAGCCTAATTTGCCAGTTCTGGGTGTCTACTTTTTGACTCTTGCTCCCACGATGACTGCTGGGGCAGTACTGCTAGTGCAGAATGGGAAGCCATTTTTAGAAGTATGGGAATCATACTGACTACCTTCTGCATTTTTGTTTGCTTTTTTTTTTCAGTTTGCCTTCTGATGGAATTACTGTAGTAGCAGGTTCTGAGGAGACAAAAAGTTCCTGCATTAATCATGGTTTCCTTTGCCCTTTTTTCAAATATTGCCACAAAGCAACAACATACGTGTTCTGCAATTTGGGAACTCTGGAAGTTAGCTGGATACTAATGAGGGAGGGCAGGCTTTATAATTGACAAACCAATCTACTCTTTTACCAAGAATTGCATCAAGAACAGGAAATGTTCCAGAGTTAACCCCATCATTGTTTACAGCTCTGTGTTGATACCAACGTTTACTGCCTCCTTGCTTCTTAGCAAATAAAAACTTTGATGTTTCTTTCTGTGCTTTTTTAGCATGTTTTAGCTATTGATTTACATTACATCACATCAGGGCAGCTATTCCTTGTTTTTTAAAGTGTGCCCGTCAGCACTGTCCTCCCCACTCTGATATAGGTATTGGATGAAAGGAGCAAGAAGTTGTCTATGGCCAGCCATGTCCTGATCTAGCACCTACGTTCAATTTGTCTCTTTCACCGGACAGTGTTTTTCTTTCCTAGCATGACTAATATTATCATAAGACTTATGGGAAAGTTTCCCATCAGCATTCAGAAAGCAGTAGCAACCCTCGGCTACACAAAGCTTCCCTATGACTCACTTCTACAAGAGAATAGCACCTTCTTTTCCATTTTTCTTTTTGGTAAAAGGTGTTAGAAAAACTCATGAAAGAAGAACACACCCTCAGGTTTCTCATCTTTGCATCAATCATCTTTATGAGACTGATTCCTCTTGCTTCAGGCCAGTTCAAAGCACACAGATTACACTAGCAAGGGGGACGAACTACTAACTATGGATTTTCTCTGGCTCACCCGGTCACATTGTTGTCTATTTGAATTTTGATAAAAGTGCTGACACTGTAATTTCATGGTTGCTGCACAAGAACTCAAGAGAGATAGTGAAATCTTGCAAGACCTTGTGATGATTCCCCTATAACAATGTCACCAGTGTGTGGCAGCTTCTGATGCAGTTGATAAGAGGATCCTTTAAAGCTTTTAGAGTGCTGACACTGCAGTTTTTTGGGTGTGTGCGTCTCATTTTACTCCCAAATTCAGACAGTTTGTAGTCTAAGACAGTGGTACAGAGGTCTTCCAGGGGGTACATCAATTCATCTAGTTATTTGCCTAGTTTTACAATTGACTACACAAAAAGTACTAGCAAAGACAGTACAAACTAAAATTTCATGCCAACAAACATTTATACTGCTCTATTTAGTATACACTGAAATATAAGTGCAGTATTTATATTCTAATTGATTTATATCATGGTAAAATCAGACAGTCACCAATTGTTCAATAATAGTGTATTGTAAACATACAAAATCAGCCATAAACATACAAAGTAAGTGTTTAAGTGAGGTGGATTTTGGGGTACACAAGATAAATCAGACTCTTGGAAGGGGAACAGTAGTCTAGAAAGGTGGAAAGCCACTGGTCTAAGAAATAAATGCACTCCGGTTCTGGGAGTTCTCATTAGGAAGGACCATGTGCTTCTGCCTCTACATGCTTGTTTGCTTTATTTTTCCACACACACATCTGTTTCTTGTGAAAGTCTTGCCAAGAACACCCCGATTTATTTTGCTCTTTCACATCTGATTCTACTTGAGGTTTCTCTGTCCCTACTTGTGTTTGGCAAGAACACTACAGCAGAAGTCAGAGAATTTCTTAAAAACAAAAAACAAAAGAAGAGAGCTAAATTAAAACTGTTGAAAAATCTCCAACAATCCAGTTATGTACCAGATTTCATAGTTTTTCAGGATTGCAGCATTCCAATTACACCGGCCATCCTGCTGCAAATACTACTGAGCCAGAAGAAATCTCAAATCCCTGCCAATTTACACTAAAACCCATTTTTATTTATTGGAAGGACTGAAATTTGGGTAGGGTTTGGCCATTCTCTTGAACTTTAGGACCTTATATTGCCTGACAGTAGCAAGTTCACGCCTGCATGATTTACTGAATGTTGTGGATGGAATGCACATGTCCACAATGGTTCTTTTCACTGCAGAAAGTCATCCCCCTTCAATAGCTTGGTTACAGACGTCTGGGCCAATGAGAATGCAACCACCCTTCTGTGTGAGGCGAGGAATGGGGCCAGGACAGCGTTATTAGGCCTTTAAGGGTGTTTTAGAATTTTGCAACTGAAAAATGTAAGACTGAAAGCTAGATGAAGACATTGTCTCAGGTATAAAAACGGAACAGCTTGTTATTAGTGTCACCTCCAGCAATTGCTCTTCATTAAGGTAGGGAGAATCTGGCTGTCATCCATAGTAGCATTTTTTTAATGCATGAGTCTTAGCTGGGTTAAGAGACCATTCACTGGATTTTTAAATCAAACCATTTCCTTCTATATGAAGCCCTGGTTTGGGCCCAACTCACTCCCTCCTAGACCAGTGCTGGTGGCACACCCGTTTTGAAGCGTCACTGCCAGAATGCCCGGCAGTTTCCTGGGAGTCAAAGTCTGCTGGAAATGTTCCACACGATTCTATTAACATTAGGTAAGGGTTGAATTTGGCTCTGAACAGCGGCATCACACAAACAGAGCCTGACTGCCTCTTTAGTCAAATACATCTGGCTGAAAGGAGAGTTGAGAACAACCTCCTTGCTTTAAATATCCTACTGAAACAACATGCCAAGTCAAATGGAGTGAAAACAAGTATTAAAATTAGGGTGGGCCAAACTGGAGCGTCAGCTGCTTGGGAAATTTGGAAGGGCTTAGATTTGACTCCATGGATTTCAGTTCTAAACTGGATCCAAAATTTCAAGAAGTCTATTTTAGGTGCATCCAAAAAAAAAAAAAAAAAGAACCTTTCTAACCACTTGTGAGAACATGATGCAAATGGCATGAAATTTAGTCTGAAATCCCACATAATGTCTCAGGAGACTTAAAACCTAACTCTGAGCCCAGATTCAATTTCAGAGCCAAATATAAGGTGAAAAATAAATCTAGATCCAACCACCGCTTTCAGATCCCACCTAAAACAAACAGGTTTAATCTGTTTAGCTTACTCAGGTTATGTCTACACTACAAGGTTTTTGCACAAAAAATGGTGGAGCGTCCACACCTCAAGCGTGTTTTTATGCAAAAAAAAAAACAAAACAAAAAACAAAAAAAAACCAGTAATTGACAGGACAGAGGGCTTTTGCCAGTAGAGTTATTCCTCTCCCCATGTGGAATAACTCCTTTTCGTACTACGGCTTTGTGCAAAAAGGCATGTGTGGATTCTCTGCAGGAGTTTCTTGAGCAAAAAGAGCCTATCAGAAAAAGCACAGGTGCTCTGATGGCCATTCTCTGAATGGCCATCAGAGCTTTCTTGCGCAAGAGCATCCATGCAATGTGGATGCTCTCTTGCGCAAAAGCACATTGCTTTTGTGATGTGCTTTTGAGGCCTGGACGTGCTTTTGCGCCAGAGGTTTTGCGGAAGATCTCTTCCTCAAAAAGCTTCTTGCACAAAAATCCTGCAGTGTAGACAAAGCCTCACTCTATTTACTCACACTGCTGGTTTTTCTCCATCTGCCTGCTTACTGCTCTCTGGCGCCTCTCATCACATCTCTGCTGCTGCCCTGCTGGAGGCATGTTGCACTTTACCACTGCTGCCCTGCTGGCTGTCAGTCATCATCTGTTGCTATCCGCCTCTTGGCTGTGAATTCTGCCCATCAGTCGCAAGTGATTTCAACTCCCACTGATTTCACTCTTAGCAAGCAGGAGAGAAGAAACACAGCTCCAACACAATTAACATAAGAAAGAGGTTCTCAATGGTGCCTATTTAGCTCTGTTCTTTGAACAGTGGGGTGGAGGAGGGGAGGAGGGTTGGAAGATCAAACCAATCCCAGCAGGGGAGAGTATGGAGACTCCTGACCAGGATAACCTTCCCTCACCCCCTCAACTCTCACAGAGCTCTGAAAGTCGAGCCCCTGCTTAGCAAGATTCTTTTTGCTAACTATGAGCTCTTTCCTTTGGAACAATTACCACAGTTCTACTTTTCTGTACTCCCACAAAATTACAGACATGGATACCCATATTTTAGCTATCCCTGCATTTAATACAAATGTAGCTGGGGTTGGGTCTCAAAGGAAGTTGATTACAATGAGCAAAATACCACTCCATCTGCCGAATATCTAACACATCAAAGAAAAGTAAGAGCAAACTGTATGTATGTAGACATACCTGGGTTCCCCCCCCCCCTTCCAACTAGCTGTAAGGAAAGCATTTCTTCAGAGCCTGCTTACAGTTGGAATTGTAGTGAGCTGTGTGACAGACTACAATAGAGAAAAGTTCTCAGGAAACTTCACCGCCATGTCAGGACTCTAATTCAGTGCCTTAGAATATAAAGTAGGTGTGACTCAAATGGCTGTAGTCTTCAGCTAACATGCATGGGAATTTGCAGGTGCAAAGTTAATGAGAAGAGGACACTTTGTGTAATGGACTCATACAATATTATAAGAGAATCTTTATGAGTCCCATATGGCCCAGATTCATCTGTATGTTTAACTTTAGTGGGACGTCAGCAGATGCTTAAATGTTTCATTGAATTAGGGGAAAGAGCAATGAGAAAGAACAGACAATCCACCATTGTTAGTGTTGCAATGGTGGGTGTGTGAGGATAAACATACCACTGGCATTTAAACTATGAAGACTAGACCTGCTGACAGCAAGGTTAGATGAGGCCATGTCTTCACTTACCAGGAAACTTCATTCGTTCCCCCCCCCCCCCAAAGTTCTGATTGGCCTGGGGGCCTGGGAGTGTGCAAAGCCTCCTTCCACCCTGTGAGGAGCATATGACACTTAGAAGTGTTGCGCGCTTCTCTCAGGGTGGGGGTAGGGTGGAGGAAACTTTGTGTGCTCCTCCTGCTCCCAGGCCAATCAGAACTTGGGGGCGGAGGAGCACATGAAGTCTCCTCCCACCTTGCCAGGAGCATGCGGCACTTCAAAGTGCTATGTGCTCCTGGCAGGGCGGAGGAAACTTTGTGCACTTCTCCCTCCCCCACCCCCTCCGGGCTCTAATTGACCTGGGGTGGAGGAGTGGCAGGGCCTCTGTGGGCCAGATCAACCCGCTTGGCAGACCGGATCCAGCCCACAGAGGCCCTATTGCCCACCCCTGGTACAGACCATGAAAGTTAAAAATATCACCATCTGTTTTATACCACAAGCCCCATCCTTAGTTACTATTGGTAGTCACAGGAGTTGGGATATATTAAGGTAAAAAGTTTAATGCAGACACAGCCACAGAGACCTAAAGGTTTCTTTCTAACCCTTATAAAGATGTATATAGAGCAAATTAACCTTCATTTACTACCCCTTTCACCATTACAAATACAAGAGGATGAAGAAATAGAAGATAGGGAGAAGTTTTGTTACACATTTTTCCTGATGGAGAACTGAATTTTTGTCACATTAAAGCGATGAGGCCTATGCAAGATAAGACAGACCCAATTCAAACACACCACTGCCATTATGGTTTTGTTTGAGAGTAAACAAAGGTAGAACTTGGCCCAACAGAATGCTGAGCAGTATCCCGGATTCCCCACAAAGTTTGGTCTGTTCCTATAGGTGGAACAGATAGTGACCCTTTTAGTTAAGTTTGTCTAACAGTTCCCATTGCAACACCCTGTTTTAGTCACTTATAGCTTTGCTAAACTTTCCATGTTAGAGGAGGCATCCTGGTATCAGGGATATATGGCTTTTGCTGTCCCCAGAAAATCCAACCAAATTTAGCCAAGCTGCAAGCTTCTGGAGGAAAAAACACCCAGTTTGCACATATTCATTACTGAAGCTTGCGAGAGTTTGGCAGCTAAATTCACTGGAGGTTCCATCTTTACTGAGCATGCTCCATCTCCTCTCAGCTCTTGCATGTAACTGGACTGAGCCTGCACCATATCTACAGAGCAATGGAGTACTGGGATGCAGGTGATGAACAGGAGTTTTCTATCCAGTGCTTCTATCTACCAAGGGATGCTATAGTGCCAGGCACTGAAACCATGAACAGGGAGCCTGTACCCTCTGTACCCCTCAGTGGTACCCAGGCTGTGTGGAGGAGGAGGAGGAGGAAGTATTCTGACTCTAATGTAGACAGATAAAGAGGAAGGGGAAGAGGAGCAGGAGAAAGAGGAAGATCAGGAGCCATGGATGGAGGAGAAAGATAGAAGCATTCCACAGCCATTTTTAAAACATTATTCCTAAGTCTCAGCATTTTCACTGTTGCCTATAAACAGCTGTGAACTGTACTGGTAGAGTGTCTCATCCCCCTCATCTAGGTCTGTGTTGTGGATCGAGAGGCTCCAGTGCTGCTGAAGATAAAGGTGCATGTCAGGATGGTGCTACATGATAGAATTTATGATAGAATTTCAATTACACACCAAAAACCGTGCAAGAGAACGTTAAGGTTGCAAAGTCAAACACTCAGAAGTCAGGAAGTTTCAGACTTAAGGTTGCCTGTGCATCCCCTTTGTATGTCTTCATTGTGATACGGTCTCCAATTAGATCATCACACACTATTGTTTTATAAAATCCCTACCTCATTCAGTACACAAGCTAAATGATGCTTGCTCAGTGAGCACCTATTTAGTATTTTTTACTTCATTGTTTGACGTGCCACACTAGGTCTTATTTACTGGATACTGTTTGAGCCCTTTATGTGCTGATGTCGTTTAGATGGCATTATTGTGCCTATACACTAGGGCTGTGTCTACATTGGCACCCTTTTCCGGAAAAGGGATGCTAATGAGACACTTTGGAATTGCAAATGCCGCGGGGGATTTAAATATCCCTCGCAGCATTTGCAATTCCGAAGTGTCTCATTAGCATCCCTTTTCCGGAAAAGGGTGCCAATGTAGACACAGCCTAGGGGCTGGATTAAGGATGCAGAGGTAGCTTCAATGTTTTCATTTCCTAACTTCTTACTGCCTGATTTTCAACCTTAATAAAGTTCTTATAACATCATTTGTTTGCATGTAACCTACAGACATACTAAAACACATTTTGAAGTTTAACATAAATGCCTTGTAGCAAGTCTTAGTGTGAGAAGCAAGATAGGACACACTGTAGGATCCCCAGAGCACTACTGCTAAGGGCTTGTACACATTACTGTTTATGTCAGTATAACATATGTTGCTCAGGGGTATGACCAGCCTTCCCCCCAAATGACTGCCGTATGTGCCAACGTGGACACCGTAACGTCAGCGGGGGACCTCTTCCTGCAGACGTAGCTGCCGCCTCCTGTGGAGATGGTTTTTATGATGCCAATAGGACTCTATACCAACAAAGAAGAACTATATCTTCTCCAGATGCGACAGTGCAGCTGCACTGCTGTGGTGCTTTTCATGCAGAACCAGCCCTCCGACTCACAAAAGATCCTCATGTAGAAAGGCATGGTAC
Organism: Pelodiscus sinensis; assembly: GCF_049634645.1. Taxonomy (NCBI): domain Eukaryota; kingdom Metazoa; phylum Chordata; order Testudines; family Trionychidae; genus Pelodiscus; species Pelodiscus sinensis. The sequence goes on along the minus strand of NC_134712.1, from coordinate 228,322,341 downwards.
CTTTGTGTTAAGGCTAAAGATTTATTTTGCCCATTTTTAGGCTTAGAAGTCCGGTAACTGCATAGTGTATTTTCCTTTTTCATTAGCACTGTTAAACTATATCTGGCACTTAATACTTAGCACACAAACTGACTCCTGTACACAGTGCTACTAGGGGAAAGAAAAGAGATACTGAAGACAGTATAATTAAGTGGCTCACAACCCAAATCCCTGCACCCTCTCCTGTACCCCAATTCCCTGCCCTATGTCACCATCCAACCCCATGCACCCCAGTCCAGTGCTCCAGGTCACAACTGCCTCTTTCATCCAAACTCCCTCTCCTACCCCAAGCTTCCTTCTGCACCCAACCTCCATCCCAGACCCCGCACCTCCTCCAGAGGCCAGAGACCTGGGCCCTTTAAATCACTGCTGGAGCACCGCGTGTTCCACGTGGTTCTGAGGGCTGACGTTTGGGTTGGGGGGGAGCCCAGCACCACAGTCCAGGCAGCATTAAGGGATAGTTGCCCCCAGCCCCACCCCTTCCACCCAAGGCCCTGTCTCTTCTGGGGCATGCGCCAGCCCCCCTTTACCCTTTATACACACACCTTGCCCAGGGGCTCTCAGAAGCTGTTGCCCCCCCTGCAATCTACTACATTATTCACAACAGTGTATCAATTTTGCTGTTTCCATGTCTATCTTGCCAATAAGACACCTGCACCCACATGCTTTACAGTCAACATATACAGATCTCAGGGGTTCAGGAGGCAAATTAGCACACACCATTACCCAGCAGCCACAGTAGCGCAAAGTCATTGTTTGATTTTGTATAGTACATGTATAGTACATGTATTCGTATTTACACAGGGGAGGTGTTTTACATTTAATTCTCACAGCAAAATGACTAACCAAGTACTATTTTATCAACTACAGTTGATCAGTAATTGATGGAATAACGTAAATTGGTTCATAATTGAATCAGTGTTTTAATATCATATGATTATTATTTTAATATCATATCATTAAAGAGCCAATTTCAGCTCACGAGTCTCAGTCTGAGTATCACTGCTTTAGAGATAATCACATTGGAACCCTGACTAAACAATTGTACTATTAGGTCGTATGGGCCATTGTCTGGGGTTAGCAAAACATTGAGGGTATTAAAACATTTAGAATGAGTGAGATTATGAGTGGGAAAGGGTAGCCTTTTGCCAGTTTCCCGAAGGGCTGTTACAATTCTAGTGTTGGTGCCATGAGTAAGGGTTAATTTCTGGTGATTCGATCTGGAGATGGCTTACTGCTGATCTGTACAGTGTGTTCCTGATCTTTTATCTGCAGAGACACTATCTGAAGAAAAAGAGGGAGGCTCCATCTCACTGAGAAAGCTATGCTGCTGTAACAAATTAACTGCAATACAAAATATTTAGGCTAAAAATACTGGTGAGCGTCTGGAAAATATTATAGGCACATTAATTTGGAAGGTCCAAGTTGTACTCATGATCAAGACTAATGGAGGAGCATGGGGACAGTGTGCATACGATTGTAACATAATGCAGGCTGCAGCAATTTGAAAACACCAGCTGTAGTTGATCTCAATGGATGCCCAGAACGCACTCAATGTGATTAAACGGGGCTCCCTAAGTGAAGTTCAGGTTTGTTTTTCACACTATCTTCTTTGTTAGTCAGTTCTTCACTGACTACCAGTGTTCCCTGTAAGCTGAGCACTTGTGGGGCCACTCAGGAGTGATTCAAATTTTGCACAGCAGGGTAGCAGAGCGCCTACAGCTAAGTTTGTGTTTCTACTGGTGGTTCACATTTGCACATGGCTTGGTGCACATAGAAAAATTAATTCTGTACATGAATGAAAAAATGTACACATGGAAAGATTAGAGGGAACATTGCCAACTACTCTCTGCAAAACAAAGTAAAATTCAGGAAGGGGCAATTTCTCCTCCATCTTCATTGGAACATGACAGGAACTAGCTGGCCCTAATTGTGCTTATTAGGTGGCTAGCCTTTAATCCTTAAGCCAACTGTGGGAGCTTCACTGGCAACTTGCCAGGATTGTAAGAACCACATCCATTTTTTAATACATCAAGTAAATCACAGCTACCTTCATCTTCAATGAAGAAGTGTAGCCTGTGGATACCGCAGGCTTCCGCATGCAATGTATTATCCTGCCATTCAGAACAAGGTGAAGCATTGCAAAACAGGCTCTGTGGTCCCAACTGTTAGACCCCCATGGGTGGCATTTGCCTTAAAGACATCATTTTGCTAGAGGCCACTCTTATGGGTTTTGGATCACTCCCTTAAAGTCAATGCTAGGATGTTCACTGACTTCATCGGGCTTTGGATCAAGCCCTAGCAGCATAAATTCAGGATGACTATTTAGATAGAGCACAACATTCAAAAGGAGTTTCCACATGCATATGACATACAGTTAGACTCTGATGCTTGAAAGTATGCTATGCACTTTTTGTCCCTGTCCCTAAGAGTGCGTCTACACAGTATAGTTATTTCAAAATAACTGACATTATTTCAAAATAACAATGCGAGCGTCCACACAGCAATTCCGTTATTTTGAAATAACGGATGGCTTATTCCGACTTCTGTAAACCTCATTCCACGAGGAATAACGCCTATTCCAAAATAGCTATTTGGGAATAGCGGTAGTGTGGTTGCTCCACTGCTGCTATTTTGAAATACAGGCAGTCCCCGGGTTACGTACAAGATAGGGACTGTAGGTTTGTTCTTAAGTTGAATTTGTATGTAAGTTGGAACTGGCATCCAGATTCAGCTGCTGCTGAAACTGACCAGCGGCTGACTACAGGAAGCCCGAGGTAGAGTTGCTCTGCCCCGGGCTTCCTGAAATCAGCCGCTGATCAGTTTCAACAGCGGCAGAATCTGGACGCCTGGAACAGAGCAGCTGGGGCGCTGTCGGGTAGGTCCCCGCAGCACTGTGGGGACCAACCCGGCAGCACCCCAGCAGCTCTACCCCAGGTGTCCCCAAGTCAGCCGCTGCTGAAACTGATCAGCGGCTGATTCCAGGAAGCCCGGGGCAGAGCAACTCTGCCTCGGGCTTCCTGTAGTCAGCGCTGGTCCGTTTCAGCAGTGGCTGACTTTGGGATGCCTGGGGTGGAGCAGCTGGGGTGCTGCCAGGTTGGTCCAGTAGCGCCGAGGAGCGGCGCTGCGGGACCAACCCGGCAGCGCCCCAGCTGCTCTACCCCAGGCGTCGTCGGCGAGAAAAGCCTGGTCTGCTGGGGAGGGCGCACTAGCTTCGCCCCTCCCCCAGCAGACCAGGGAGATGCGGGTGGCAGGACCGCCGAGACGCGCCCCGGTCCCGCCCGCATCCTCCGCGGCTTTGCTCCGCGTCTCCCTGGTCTGCTGGGGGGAGGGGGGGTTCCCCCAGCAGAGCAGGGAGACGCGGAGCAAAGCCGCGGAGGACACGGGCAGAGGGACAGCCGCGGCGCGTCTGGGCTGTCCCGCTGCCCGCATCTTTGCTCCCCGTCTCCCTGGTCTGCTGAGGGGGGCTCCCTCCAGCAGACCAGGGAAATGGGGAGCAAAGCCTCAGAAGACGCCGGCAGTGGGGCAGCCATGGCGCATCTGGGCTGTCCCGCTGCCCGTGTCTTTGCTCCACGTCTTCCTGGTCTGCTGGCCCCACCCCCCTCCCCGGCAGATCAGGGAGACGCGGAGCAGCTTTTCTCGCCCCGGAGGACGCGGGCGGGGGACCGCGGCGCATCTGGGCGACCCGCCGCTTGCGTCCTCCGGGGTGAGAAAAGCCCCGTTCGTAACTGTGGATCTGACATAAGTCGGATCCGCGTAACTCGGGGACTGCCTGTAGTTCCTCCCCAGGGCCATTCAAACGAATTACTCCCCAGCGCCACCTGGGGCTCTAAATGGAGGTAGCATGACCACATTAGGGAAGCCTGCCTTGGACTAATTTGAGACTTCTCTGTAGTGTAGATGTGTTATTTTGAAATAAGCTATTTCAGAGTATTTCTTCCAGAATAGTTTATTTCAAAATAAATGTGCAGTGTAGACATACCCTAAAAGCTTACAGTCTAACCAGACAAATATCATAGTTATGATACCGCGTATTAATTTTCAACTTGTGCTGATAAAATCTTTCTGATGCCAGGTGATCCGTAATCCTCTGTACACGTGATCTTTACTAATGCTGACAGTTTTATTTGCATCTATCTTTAAAGGGAATAGAGATAACAGTAAGATTATGCCTCAACACCGAGAAGAGGAATCTGATAAACAAACATATTTATGAATGGTCTGGGATCCTGCATTTTTGCTAATGCTCCCTCAAAGGGTGTATCACATCAGGGTGTGACGAGCCCTCTTACCTCAGCTGGGTTGGTTTGAATCAAAAGGACAATACTGTTTTATATTCTTGTTCCATTCAGGACTTGGACAAACAGTTCAAAGAGTGGAACTGGTTCATTATGTTCCATGTTTGTTGATCTAAGCAAGGCAGAATGGATTTAGACAAATTATATTTAGCTGAGGTGGATTGAATGGTAGCTAATATTAAATACCCTTTGATGTGGAGCAGGAACATGAATGCTGAGAGAATTATATGACTTAATATGAAGATTAATGCAGTTCTCATAAACTGTACATTGAAATTCATTACCCAGGTATTGGGCCAGTAAAGTAAAGCACTCTTTTGTTGCTAGTTTTTTTTTCTTGGCAATCATGCAGAGCATAGGAAACAATAATCCTAGCCAGGCAGAAATATGAAGATTTAGTAAAATAATTACTCCCCATACACATGCAAAAGAAGATAGCTTCAAAATGTAACTTATGCTCCACTTTAAGGTCCCTTCACACTACCAAGGAATTGTGAGTGCACTGTAACTAAGAATTCAGGGTACAAGGTTATGTCTATTTTGTTACTAGACACTGGTGGCTGGTCTCTGTCAGCTGACTGGGGCTTAGGTTAAGGAATTGTTTTATTGCAGTTTAGATGTTCAGGGACCCCAGTATCTCACAGGTCCTACAGCCTGGGCTCCCACCCAAGTTTAAATGTCTTCTATACAGCACTTAAAAAGCCCTTCAGCATAAGCCCCATCAGCCTGAGGCTATGTCTACACTGCCAAGAAAAGTTGGAAAAAGACATGCAAATTGCAAACCGCAATTTACGTATCTCTGCTTTTCTTCTGAAAGAGGCTTTTCTGAAATTTGGCCCATCTACACCGGGCCAGATTTCGGAAAAAATTCCTCTTTCAGAACATCCCTTATTCCTCTTACTGAGAGGAATATAGGGATGCCGAAAGAACACATCCAGGGTATGTCTACACTACAGCACTAATTCGAACTAACTTAATTCAAATTAGTTAATTCGAACTAAGCTAATTTGAACTAGTGCAGCTAGACCTAAAAACTAGTTCGAATTAGCGTTTTGCTAATTTGAATTAGCATGTCCACATTGAGTGGACCCTGAACCGAAGTTAAGGCTGGCTGGAAGCAGTGCCGGTAGGGCATAAGGTTAGGACTTAGAGCGTGGAGCTGCTGTCTCAGGCTAGCCGAGGGCTGTGCTTAAAGGGACCCGACCCCCACCCTGGACAGACAGTTCTCAGCTTTCCCTGCTTGCTTGTCTACCTCGATGAGGGACAGCAAAGCAGTCCTGGCTTGGAGTGCCCTGAATGCCCACACTCGGCACATCACAGCACTCAGCCATCAGCCTGGCTGCACTTGCCGCAGGCTGCCATTGAAATAGAAGACTCTTCCTCCAACTTTCCTTATTCCTCGTACAATGAGGGTTACAGGAGTCGGAGTAAGAAGTCCTCCAACTTGACCATATTTCAACACTATTTCGAAATAACTGCTTGCTGTGTAGACGCAGACTAAGTTATTTAGAAATAATGCTAGTTATTATAACTATTATAATTAGCGTTATTTCAAAATATTGTTGCTGTGTAGATGTACCGCCAGAGTCCACAGCCATACAGTTCAAATGGCTATCGGTATTTCCCTGAAAAAGACAGCAGAGTGCTGTCTGAGGCAGGATCAAGTTGGGCTTCAGAGTGGTGATGGGAAAGAACTGGCTCACCAGTTGTGGGGATGGAATAACTTTTCCAGCCCTTCCCAAATCCAGCTCAGAATTCCCCTTTCCAATGGGTTGTCTTGTGTCTACCTTTGTTGTGAAGAAGCCAGGCCTCTGATTATTCATTTCCAACAGTGCTAAAGGAAAGAGGCTGCCTATGCTCAGTGTTGCACAAAAACAAACTGACGGATGATCCACAGAGCACACAATCTAATTTTCTAGGCATACTGCGAAACTGCAAAGCCAGGCTGGGCCCATTAGAAAACAAAACAAAAGAGAAAAATGTGACTTGTTTCCCACTGAGGATATGGATATATTTTTGCAGAAGACTGAACAAATAAATTAGTGGTTTCTTGTCTGATAATGTGAATAATCGCAGGAACACTGCAGATCCCAGTGAAGTCATCTGGATGGGGAATGTAATGCACAGCAGATGTGCAAGTGCATGGAGAGAAAGCTAGAGAGCCCAAGCCTTTCCTGACCCTCTCCCCCGATTTTTATGACAATGATCTGCTTGAATATTATTGTTGGCATGGCTAATACAGCAGCCGCCCCAGCTCAGCTTCATTCTCGAGAATCAAGCAACAGGCCCAATTCATTAAAAGAAGATTTATTGGTGTTAGAGGGTTTTGCTATAGATCTTGTTTTCATGATCTGGGCTCCATCCCATATTATGCATGTGATTTACACAGGGGAAGAAAAAAATCAAGGCAGAGGCCGAAGTATATTCTGAACAAGTTCTTGTGCTGTGAATAGATTATCGTGGAAATTATATCTGGCACTGGATGAAAAAGTGCAACTTCCACCTGTCCATTGGAGTCTTGATATTCGTGGCAGTGCTGGGGCTGATGGAGATCTTTGCTACTGTGCTCTTTCACTGCCAGGGAAGGTGGCAGAGAGCAGATTTGGCCATATTCTCTTAATTCCCATATGCTCCTAAATACAACCTGTCCCAGCTTTCCCCTTTGCAGGCTGCTGGTTAGTGATTTATTGTTGCTAAGCAAGCAACAGCCTGTATGATTTAGAGCTCATTCCCACATTTGGGATAAGGTCATACTGAGTTGGACCAATGGTCCATCTAGCCCAGTATCCTCTTGCAAAGAAAACAAACAGAATAGGGCAATTATCAACTGATCCATCCTCTGTCGACCAGTCCCAGAACTAGGCGATCAAGATGGAGAGATACCCAGAGCATGGGATTGCATTCCTGACCCTTGATGGCCCTATCCTCCATAAACTCATTTAATTCTTTGAACCTAGTTATAGTTGTCATCTTCACAACATCCCGTGGCAAAAGGTTCCACAGGTTGACTATGTGTTGTCTGAAGAACTACTTCCTTTTGTTTGTTTTAAAACCTGCTGCCTATTAATTTAATTGCCTGATGCCTAGTTCTTGTGTTATATGAAGAGGTAGATAACATTGCCTTATTCACTGTCTCCACATCATGATTTCATAGACCTCTATAATATACCCCTTCAGTCACCTTTTTCAAATTGAACAGTCCCAGTCTATAGTTTCAACCAATTTGCCTGACCCAAAATGAAGCTTACTGGCCTATAATTGCCAGGATTGCCTCTAGAGTCTTTTAAAAATTAGCATCACATTACTTATCTTCCAGTCATCTGGTACAGAAGCAAATTTAAGTGTTAGGCTATATACTAAAGTTATTAGTTATGTAATTTCATATTTGAGTTCCTTCAGAACTCTTGGGTGAATCCCATCTGGTTTTGGTGACTTATTACAGTCTATGGCCTTGTCTTCACTGGCACGTTTAACTGCCAAAAACTGCCTTTTAGTGACAAAACAGTGTAAGCATTTATACTACAATGTGACTTTTGTTGGGAAAAAACTCCCAGTTTTGGTGACAAAAACAGTCAGCCATGCGAGAGACTTTTGTCTTTTCCCCTCCCTTTATGTTGACAAAGAGCCAATGTTTGTTCTGGCCAGAGAACTGGCTTCCACCAGTATCCCACAATGCCTGTCCTGGTAGCTCTGCTCAGTGTTTTGTGATTTCTGCTGCCCTGCAGGCATGCATCCCACCTCTTTCAAAGCTCTGGGAAATATCTGACAGCTGAGTGAGCTGCTCCATTTGGGGAACAAAGAACAAATCGTTGGAATGCTTTACAGCAGCAAGCAGACTGCTGCTGCCGGGGGAGGGCTGGAGACATTGCAGTGCTGCATTGACATTTTCTGTTAGCCCAACTCATGATGCTACTCCCAGCAGTTGAGAATTCCATGGGAGAACTGAAGGGAATCCCCAAAAATGCAGGAATCAGCTCTGCCTTCCCACAACACTGCACTGTGGAATGCTTACCCACATTGCTTTGCTCTATCTGCTGATAGGATGCTTGCAATGAGGCCATGAGATGTTGACAATGAGAGGCAGAAAAACTGGTTTGACTGTTTTTCACTTTTGGAGACTTTCACAAGTCGGCAGCACTTTTATCACCAAACCTTCCCAGTGTAGCAAATCAGTTTGCTCTCAGTTCTTCTCTCCTGACATCTCAGTCTGGAGCAGTTCCTCAGATTTTTCACCTAAAAAGAATGGCTCTGGTGTGGGAATCACCTTCGTATTCTCTGCAGTGAAAACAGATTTAAGGAATTCATTTAGCTTCTCTACAGTGGCCTTGTCTTTGAGAGCTCCTTTGAAACCTTGATTGTCCAGTGGCCTCACATATTGTTTTGCAGATTTCCTGCTTCTGATGCTGTTAGTCTGAGTCTATTAAATTGCTCTTCAAATTATTTTTTGGCCTGATTAATTATAACTTTGACGTTGACTTGACAGAACTTGTGCTCATGGGCAGCAAATATAATAGACTAGGGAGCCACTGCAGTGGAACCCTGGTTGCAGGTTTGGCAGGAAAAAGTTTTGCTCATTATGTCACATGCAGGTTCCAGGGCAGCTGAGGAGATGGTATGTGCTACCTAGCTTCCTGGGTGCAGTATTAACTTCCACATATTCCAGGGAAATTACGGATGAACCCAGCAACCTGAATAGCATATACTGTCTCCTGAGCTGCCCTGGAACCTGAACGGGGCATGACAAAAGCTCAGGTTCTTGTTCTGGAAGAGGGGAGCTTTTGAATTTTTCCACAGGGTGGCTTGAGGTTTGCGGAGGGGAGGTGCAGCTGTGGCAGTTCCTGCAAGTCTGGTGCTCTTCTAGGCAATTGGGGCAGGGGGCTTGGGGCTCCAAGTGGTCCTCTGGCTGTGGGGGGACAGGGAGTCTGGGCTCTGGTTACAGAGTGGGAGCAGGGTGTCTTACGGCTCCAATCACTGCCCAGAAGGGACAGAGTTGGGGGGCAGCCTCCCTGAAGAGGGGCTCCAACCACTGCCCGGCTACGACTAGACTGGCATGATTTTCCGCAAATGATTTTAACTGAAAAGTTTTTCCGTTAAAAGCATTTGTGGAAAAGAGAGTCTAGATTGGCATGGACACTTTTGCGCAAAAGCACTTTTTGCAGAAAAGTGTCCGTGCCAATCTAGACGCGGTTTTGCGCAAGAAAACCCCGATCACCATTTTCGCCATTAGGGCTTTTTTGTGCAAAACGGTTCTCAGTTGTCTACACTGGCCCTCTTGCGCAAAAGCATTTGCACAAGAGGGCTTTTTCCCCGAACGGGAGAGTCATTGTATTTGTGCAAGAACACTGATGATCATACATTAGATCGTCAGTGTTCTTGCGCAAATTCAAGTGGCCAGTGTAGACAACTGGCAAGTTTTTCCGCAAAAGCAACTGCTTTTGTGGAATAACTTGCCAGTCTAGACGCAGCCCCCTTGTTTATGCTTTTTTCTATTTTCCTTTGCAGGATTTGACTTCCAGTTTTTAAAACAATGCCTTTTTTTCCCTCCAGTGTCTCTTTTTGTTGCTTAGCCATGATGGCATAACTTTCCCGATAATGGTTATAGCAGATGTAACAGTCCATGAGTCTTTACAAAAGAAATATGTAAAATATTCTGTTTTATTAAACCAAAATTTAATTCCTAAGTTGAAATAGTGAAAATATCTTAAATAGTACCTTCCAAACAATTCTGCTGTGTGTGGAATTAACTTTCAGAGAAGTTAATGCAGAATGCAGCAGAGCTAACACTGAATTTGCTGAAGCTAAAATTCACAGCCCAGTATTATCTCCTTAGTGATCTGAGATACTATAACCATGTGTCCCTAGACTTTTAATACAGCTGGGTGTGCTTTTTTGCCATATGTATTAATGTAAGTAGTTAAAGTTACATATTTGTTTCTCAGAGCTGCAAAGTTTTATATGCTATAGTCAGTGACATAAGTGTGACAAATCATTATTCCACAATCGTGGTATGCACACTCCATCTTACCAAGGCAGTCATGTGTAGAGATGAATGGGTGAACACTGCTAAATGTTTTCTGCAAACATTCATTTATATGTTTAAGGCCAGTTTATTTTAACCGTATTCATGCCCCTTTGTGATGCATTTTCCATGAACAGTCATGTAAACATGTTAGCAGCCAGAATGGTTGCAGAAAGTTTTTATGAAAAGAAAGTGTGATGTGAAACACTTCCTGTTTTTAATTTAACTGATTTATACTTCTCTTGTGCTTAGGGACTCCTTTCCAGAGGGCCTGCAGGTGTTCAAGGGCACACTGGAATTGCCAGTGTTTGCTAGCCTTGCCAAAGCACAATTGTAAACTAAAACTTGGAAATATTCAGAGAGAGTTTTTGAATTTGATACTGGGATGGCCAAGACTATAGCAAGGTTAAAAAGATAATAAAACTAAAAACAAGAAACAAAACAAAACACAAAAATAGATACATTCATGAACATTAAGATCCAGTAGTGGCTGTTACCCAGGATGGGCAGGGATAGGGTGCGTCTACACAGCACCTGAAACTCGAAATAAGATATGCAATTTGCGTAGTGCATTGTGAGCTTATTTCGAAATAGCTTATTTCATCATTTGGCGCTGTCTACGCAGTGCCAAATTTTGAAATAAAGCATTATTTCGAGCCATCCCTTACTCCTCGTAGAATGAGGTTTACAGGGATGGCGAAATAGACCATCTGCTATATTTCAAAATAGCAGACGTGTTCAAAAGATGCAGGGTAGGTATTTCAGGGTACCTCTGGGATCCCGAAATAACTTTGCTGTGTAGGTATACTCATGGGCTATGTCTACACTTGCGGCTTCTTGCACAAGAACATCTTGCGCAAGTGTTCTTGCGCAAGAACTTTTGCTCAAGAAAACATCCACACTGCCATGTGCGAGCTGTGCTTTTGCACAAGAGCGCCCATGGCAGTGTGGATGCTTTCTTGCGCAAGAAAGCTCTGATGGCCATTTTAGCCATAGGGCTTTCTTGCACAAGAAATCCCTGCTGAATGTCCGCACTGCCCTCTTGTGCAAGAGCTCCTGTCAAAAAAGAGCGTAGCTCTTGTGCAAGGAGCCCCCTCTTACTACTCCGTACTGTAAATTTCCTTGCGCAAGAGCAGGCGGGCAGTGTGGATGCTCTGCAGATTCTTGTGCAAGAACAGCCGTACTTGCGCAAGAAGCCGCGAGTGTAGACATAGCTATGGTGTCCTTAGCCTCTGTTTTTCTGAAGCTGGGAATGAGCAATAGGGAATGGATCACTTGATAATTATTGTGCATTCCCTCTGGGGCACCTGGCATTGGCCACTGTTGGAAGACAGGATACTGGGGTAATGGACTTTTGGTCTGACCCAATATGGCTGTTCTTATATTCTTTAGGCCTCATCTACACTTAAAACTCACCAGGATAGGATATGACTTTTTGCCAACAGCTATACCAGTATAAAGCTGTTCATACTAGGGTTTTTATAGGTATCATATAGCTTATTTAAATGTTATATATACACACCATTTTAACTGTGCAGCTTACAAGTGCAGACAAGCTCAAAAAGTGAGTATTCATGTTGTAAACCTGAATCTGTAAACCAGAAAGCTGAGAACAGAAACTTCATGTGACTCACGTTCAATCAAAACGGACCACCACAAAGTTCAAATACCAAACAATTGGCAACAAGTTGCTCACAGTCAGTAGACCAAGAAGTTATCCTATGAGTAATTGTAATTTCCAGAAGTAATTTGGTTAAATCACAATCTGCTTGTGGATAAGTCACAAGAAGAGAGAGGTAAATCACAAATTATTTGCTCAGCTCTTATCATATTTAGCTACCCTGCTAACCCAAGCCACAGCTATCTAGCCACACTAAACAGGAAGAGTGCTAGCTACAGCCGACCCACAACACAGCAGCAAAACATGCTTTTAGTAGAATGACAATTGATAGCTAAATATTTACCCTTGTTGTTTCTTACATGGTTTGAGAGATTAACATAATTGCCTCATAATTAGGCTTCACCATTGACACATTGATACTATCCATCAAAAATTGCCTTAAAAGATTTTAAAGTTGCAGAGTCAAGTATTTAAAAGTTAGGAGATACTGGAACTAAGGTTGCCTAGGCAACCCCAGTGCATGTGTAACCCACACACCTAGTGGGTGTAGTTCACTCTCCTATGTATTGGCACTTAGGCGACTTACAGAGAGAGAAAAGAACAAAGAAGCTCTACAGCCTAAGCTGAGCACCACATGGCATTATAGCTCAAGTGGTAGCAGCCCCTACACTGAAGTCCCAGCTTCAAATCCACAGTGGTGATTACACCTACATCATGGCAGTCTGTAATTACATGGACATATACAATTTCTTTGCAAAGAACTCTGCCTCATAGATTGCACAGGATAGACAATACCACATTCTATGGCATGTCCACAGGACTGGAATGGGTGGGCCAATTTACTTCACAGGCTGCACCTGGAGTCTAAGAAGTTGATTGGGCCCATCTCTTGCAAGGGCAGTGTGCCAAGTGTCAAATGGATGGATATGGGTGGATATTCATGAAGATGGCAGAAGGCATGTGCCTGACATGGTCACCACCTTCCTAATTTTAAGTCCCTGCTCCACAGCATGGGGGGTGGGCGGGGGAAGGCTAGAGCATTTTTACAAGGTCTTAAGAATGTTTTATTATTGGCAAAACATATTTCCCCTTAGCCTTGTACTCAGAGACAAATGAAATTCTCCAGAAGAACGGTGAACACCTAGCATCCAACATAGCAGCTCAAACAGTTCACATTTGGCAAGGTTATAAGAACTGAATACAGTGTCTGAGCATAGGAAATGCCAGGAAACCTTAACAAAGAGCAGTGCCAGAGCTCTACCTAGAATAACCCTTCAAAATTATCTATAAAATGTAACATTTACAAAGGAATTACCACACCTGGGATTCAAAAGTTATTGAACAAACTGAAAAAGCCACCTGAGAGCCCATCCTGATTTGAGTAAACACAGGGGATCCCATTAATTTTCCTGCAGATGAGATGAAACTGACTTCACGAGCAGCTCTGAGCTAAATGAACAGCCACAAAGTGACAGCATCTCAGTGTTTCCAGGGCTGTCCTTATGATTTTTGGTGCCCTATGAAGCCCAACCCCCCGCATCCTCCATCCCTTCTGGACAGGGGGTGGTTGCTCTGCAGAGGGGCAGGGGAGAGGCTGTGCTTGAGGCCGTGGAGCAGGAGCTGTGCGAGCAGGAGCAGGGCAGGGAAGCTGTGGGGCACGGGGGGAGCAGGTGAATGAAGTGGGACAGCTGGCTGGAGCTGTGGGCCAAGCGGCAGAGTAGGTGGAGGGGAGAGCAGCCCCGCTGGCTGGAGCTGCGGGCTGGGAGGTGGAACAGGGGGCCAGGGGCTGAAGGATTGGAGCTACCAGGGTTGGCACTGCCCACAGCCAGCGGTGGCTCTAGGCAGATGCTGCAGAGGGCACCACTAAATTTGGGCCTGATGCAACTGTGAACCCTGCAAGTACCCAAGAATGGCTCTGAGCATTTCCTATGGGCTTCTGCTGAAAATGGATCACTAGATTTGCATTTTGCACTAAATGTGTAATTTATGGACTAAAAATAATCCACTGATTAAAACTGGTGGGCAAAATACAGCTGCCAGACACATCTGGCCTACCTACCCACTGGATTCAGCCTGCCACCACTGTCCCATGACCCAATAGGAGCTTCTGACAAGATCCCTGCCTTCCACACACCTACATACCATTCAAAGCAGCGGGCTTCAGGGGCCATGTGCTCTGTGCACCATGAGCTATGGAGAAGGGGGTGCTTTGTGTGCTACCCCTGCCTCCAACACAATCTCCCAGCTCCTATTGGCTGGGAACTGGTGCTTCAACAGCTAAGCTCCAGGGCTCTCCTTTTATATTTCCTGTATTCTCCGGGTACTTCCATTGAAGGGGGCAGGGGGCATTTAGCTCGGCCCTCCAGAGGGAGCAGAGTGGTCCCTCTCTCCAGTTTGTAGAGGCCACCCCACCTCACTGTGCACTATAGAGCATCTTCTCACCTGTAGATCTCAAAGTGCTTTCAAAGGCGGGGATTCTCTCTGTGTGGCAGATGGGGACGTGGAAGCACAGGAGGCTTAAGTGACTAGCATGCGGCTCTGAGTGCCCAACCCTCAACTCTCCTCCTCCAGATGAGTGACCCCACAAGCCAACTAACACACAACAATCGCTTTTCCAGCTGTTCTCTAGACTCCCACCACCATGGAAAAGCAGCACATTCTGTTGAACATCATCCTATTTTCCTCCTAAGTGCCTGAGATTTCTTACTTTTAAAGTTTCCTTCATTTTTTTCCTATACAAGCTTCTTGTGCCAAATGTGCCTGTCCCGGAGTAGGATTCAATTGCCAAGGGAGAAGGTTCTAATTGTGGCGTTACTGGAGTGCTAATGGGAGCGCAGGCCACAGTCTCAGCGCCGAGGTGCAGTAATGGCGGGAGACAGAGGAGGGTAGCCTGAGTGCCCGAGTTACCGACTATGATACAACATTGCATCTTGGGCGATGGCGACAAGAACTGGGTAACCTGACCTTGAACCCTCACTGTGTTGGTTCCCTGCCCTCCAAGTGTCGATACACAGTGGAGGCCAAATGGGCTTGAGTGGAATTTCTCCAGGACACAAGAGTTGCCAGTTCCAGTCTTGTGAAAAGTGCTGTGGGATGGGGCTCCAGGCAATAGTCACGCCCTTGGTTTTATGTTTCTTTCAAAAGGTGGCACCTCCAGTTAAAATGGCCATTGCCACATCCTCACCTAACTGCCCTGGCCAGCATGATTTGTGTGCAAGCTCAGGATGGCAGGAGCAGAGGGGCACACTCATCAAAATGGTGTTCCCCACGCGTGAGACCAGAACAAACCACGTAGCAGACAGAGGACAAAACTTTAGAAGAAGAGGCTGTCCAGCTTCAAACTGGACAAATGGCTTGCCCACCCCTGACATGAGGAGCACATGACACCATGCAGCTTCCACAGGGCTGGCCTGAGGAAAAATGGCCTCCCAGCCAAATTTGAATATTGACATTTATGGTCGCTTTTGCCTCCCCATCCCTCCCCTGATTATCTCTGGCCCCTGATGCTTCCCTGTGCTCTCCACTCCCCCCTCCATCATCCCTGGTTCCCACTGCTGCCCCAGCCCCTCACTCATTCCTCACTGCTGGCCCTCACCCTGCCCCTCTGGCCTCCCACCCATCCCCTGGGCAACCCACTACTTCCCCAGGCTCCCCACACCTCCATTACCACTGGCCTCTGCTGCCTCCTCCCATTGCTTTGTTTGAACAAAAGAGGTGTGGGACTCAGCCCTGGCAGGCCCCAGCCCTGGTGGGGCATGTGGAGAGCAGGGACTGCTGGCTGAGTCCCACGCCAGCAGTAGCACCGCAGTACGGGTGTGTTGGCGGCTCCGGGAGTTAAAGATGAATCGTGAATTAAAGGTTATGTGATGTGATGGAACCGCCACGATTACATGTGACCAAACTCGGTATTGCCACCCTGACTTCTGAGCGCCGCTGGCGGTGGCACTGCCTTCAGAACTGGGCAGCTGGAGAGTGGCAGCCAGAAGCCCAGAGGTGCCGGGGCTATAAACTGACAAGCCTAGAGAGGACAGGACTCTGCCCGAGCAAGTCCTGGCCCAATTTAAGCATCGTCTCCCCCTAAATTTGCCCCAATCACCCTTCTGTGGCCTTGCACCCTACAACTGCCCTGCTCCTTGCCTCTTGACTATGGTGCCTCCTGGCCACGGTGTCCTGGGAGGTCACCCACAACGCTTACCCATTAGATTGGCTCTGGCTAGTCCTCTGGCCACCAATTCCTCCACCACCGAGTGTTTGCTTTTCTCATGTCCATTAAGTGTCCATGTGGGAGAACACAGCGTGTGTCTCCTTCGGGCTTGAGCAGCTCTGAGAATAAAATGGCTGCAGTCTCTGCATGCAGGCAGAGCTCTGACACAGCGAAAGGCACAGGATGGGGGGAAAAAAAGGCATCCCAGCTGCATAGCTACACACAGCATGGCAGGTGTTCCTCAGGAGACTCCAATCAAAGTGCAGACAGGATCTGCCCTGGCTCTTTTTCTGGAAACCTGCAAGACCCCAGCTCTGGGAGGACTGATAGTCCATTTATTGAAACTTCCCCTACCTGGACCCCTCTCCCAGGACACTTCATTCTTACTTTGGAGGGATACAAGTGTTTCCAGATCACTTTGGCTCACCACTCTTTGCAATACCTCTTTAAACATCAGCTCGTTGGATAAAGGACCATACCAATTACACTCACATGACCAGTTTCTATGTGTGTCGGTGCCGTTCTGTACGATAGTGCATTTTGCACATGCCGACACCTTGTAGAGATTAGACATTCTCCACAGCTATTTCCTTGCCAGGTCAGCACAGTGCTGTGCAACTGAACTCTGTGTGAAATTAAACTCTCTGGCAGCTGCTTTTAATCACTAAATCGGCACCATCTGAAAGCATGTGAGAGTAATCATGTGAAGAAAGAGGGACAAGGTTAAGCAAAACCAAAGATTTCCTTGTCATCATATCCAACACTCAAATAAGTCAGTTTTCTCCGCTCTGCAGGAAGCACAGAACGAGGGGTAACTCCTTAGTCTGGAGAATACCTTCTGGAAATTTACAAAAATTCAGGCTCCTTCGAACTTGATCATACCTGAGTAGATCCCTGGACCAGCCAGCAGGTGGTGCTATACTCAAGTCTTTCCTGTCCCTGTCTTTCTCCTAATTTGTGCTTGGCAAGAGCCTTAATCAATCCTTTCCCCCAAATTTTAAAAACATATTAACAATGAACCTTGCTGCACCAGTGGGGAAAACAGGGAGTAATTTATGAAGAACTACACAGAAAAAAAAATTAGCCAATTGAAGACCCCTACCCTCCTAGACATCCTGGCTCTGTAGAACCAGGGGAATACATACATATATACAAGAACGTGTCTAACAGCAGAAAGGGAAACAGCAAAATTATGATTTTATGCAAACATAGCTAGAAATTACACACCCCAGCACAGGGCAGCTGGACTTTGTTCTGGCCCTTCCATGCTTATGCTGCACTGCTGCTCAGGCCACTTGGCACTAGATGCACATCTGGGTGGCTCTAAGCTTATTTAGGTAGCTGCAGACCCACCAAGTGATCTACTTAGTGCATTTTCACTCTGTTCATACTTTAGGGACACGTTATACAAATGCAACCCTCAGGAGTATGAGGGGCCCAACCGCTGCTACTGCCCCCACGCCAGGCCCCACCCCCCATAATCACGCAGGCTAGGATGATGAGGTGCCATTGGGGGGAGAGGGTGGGAGGGTGGTGGGAAAGGCGGGGCTTGTGGGATGTGTTCATACCATGGGATCTCCCTGGGCCAGATTGCAAATATGCTCTGGCCCATAGATGGCCCGTGGGCTGGGAGTTTGAGACCCCCTGATTTATGATTAAACCACATTAGCAAGAAATTGAACCAGAGATCTCTGCTTCCAGAAACAGCCACAGCCCATTCCACAATATAAAGACATATCGGCTACGTCTACACTGCAGGCTTCTTGCTCAAGAACTGTTTTGCGCAAGTGATGTGCTTTTGGGCAAGAGCATCCATGGCAGTGTGGACACTCTCTTGTACAAGAAAGCTCCGATGGCCATTTTAGCCATAGGAGTTTCTTGTGCAAGAAACCCCTGTTGCCCGTCCACATTGCCTTCTTGCTCAAGAGCTCTTGCACAAGAGGGCTTATTCCTCGTGGGGAGAGGAATAACTCTTGCTCAAGAAGCCCTCTTTTCTGATGCTTTACTGTAAATTTTCTTGTGCAAAAACACGCATGCAGTGTAAACACTCTGCAAGTTTTTGCTCAAGCACAGCTGCTCTTGCGCAAAAAGCCTGCAGTGTAGACATAGCCTCAAAGTACCCTATATGATAGGGTAAAAGTGTGAAAAAGTACACAGATCAAACTGGGGGACTCAAAAGGGGATCATGACACTGTTCTGGGGATGGGGGGGAGGGAGCAATATTGCTACCCTTACTCCTGTGCTGCTGCTGGAAGCACTGCTTTTAGAGCTGGGCACCTGGCCAGCAGCTTCTGCTTTCCTGCCAGCTAGCTCTGAAGGACCACTCCCACATTAGCCATGTTTCAGGACCCCCAGTTTGAGAAAATTTACATATTTATATTTGGGCCTTTACATATTTATATTTTGCCATTTTAAAATATTCACATTTGTTACAACACCATTTTAAATATTTAAATATTCAAGATTTTTAAAATTACTGTGATATTCAAGATGTTTAAAATGTGAAATTTAGAAAAATAGACTGAATTTGGTAGGGCCTTTCTATTACCCTCTAGATGCTTGCAAATCGATTGTTTAAAAATTCACTTCAGTATCTTTCTAGGTATCAGCATTAGACTGGTCTAGAATTCCCTAAGTCCTTTTTGTTCCCTTTTTTAAAGATAGGTTCCATGTTTGCCCTTCTTCAGGCCTCTGGCACCTCTCCTCTCGGCCAAGAGTTCTCAAAGGTAATCATTAAAGGTTCCAAGACAGCTTCAGCTACTTCTTAAAGGATGAATTTGGTCAGTCACTGCTGACTTAAATACAGCGAACGTATCTACTATTCTTTAACCAATTCTTTCCCTCATTCTGGTTTGTGCTCCTTCCCACTTGTTAATAATAGTTGAGTTAAGCATCTGCTCATAATCATCTTTTTTTAGTGAGGGCTGAAGCATAATAGGCATTAAACACCACAACCTTCTTCATGTCATCTATTATTCTCCCACCAAAATAGCAGACCTCTGCTTGCCTTCATCTTTCTCTTGCTCCCTGTGTATTTCTATAACTCTCCTCATTAATGTTAATGTTCCTTGCTATATGTAACTCATTTTGTGCTTTAGCCTTTCTGATTTTGGAAGGCAAAATGGCATATGGGGGAATTCCCCCCATACAGAAGCATTAAAGGGGAAATATACAATACCCTAAACTTTCCCCACTTGAGCCACTGGCGTAAGGGTGTGCTTTGGGGGACAGGAAGAGGTGTGGTTGGAGTCCTTAGTGTCTATTTTACTGGGTTACAGTAAACCAATGATTTTAAGCTACTTTTGACCTCTCCACGTCTGGCCTGAACCCCCTGAGAGGGGTGGCATGGACTCAGGCCCTGGAGCAGTGGCACTTTTCAGCCCATGTATTGCAGGGACTGACCAAGAAGGGAAGGCGAATAAGATGCAGCTCCTGAAGTCAATAGTGCTATGACACTATACAGCTGCTACCTGTCAGCACCTAAGAGTTTATTTAGTCCTTCCTGTGGGTTTTGTTAGAGCCCTTTGCAAAGGGGCTAATAGACACTAAGCCTACATCCACCCTTTGACCCACATCCTGAGACGTAGAGGCCTCCTCTCCTACATCATCTGCGATATTTACAGTCTGACCAGCCACTTGGAGCACAGAAAATTTCCTTTCTACTGCAAACACTGTGCTACAGTACTACAGAGCCACTAGGAAAACACACAAACCTTCTTGGCTTCGGGGCTTCCCAGCTCTGCCACTTCAAATGACATAGGCTGGTTAGTTGGCTGCTCAGCAATTAGTTGTATGGAGTTGTTGTTTTTATTCTGGTGAGGCCTCGAGGCCTCAAATATACACCCTGGAGGCAGGATTGGCAACTGATAATGTTTTATGATTTATAAAGATTATGAACAACCACACTTTTTTTTTTAACAGACATATCACTGTCCCACTGTAGGGTTTCAGATGGTTTCAGCAAAAATACTGGACACACTTGACATTACATCGCAATCTACATTACATCTGACTGAGAAAATACTGGACAGTTCTATTTACTCAATTATAGTTTCTCAATTTTTTTCCCCGAATGGAAGGCTCAAATACTGGACTGTTTGGTTAAAAACTGGACACCTGGCAACCCTATCCCACTGACATATACTGGCAGAACTGTCCCATCCTTTGGACAGTTTGGAGCAGCTGCCCTGGGCCCCACACTCTTAGGGGTCTCGTGGGGCCCCAGCATGGCTCAGGAACTTGCAGGAGCCTGGTGCAGGCAGCAGGGATTGGGCCCTTGCCTTGCATGCACCAGCAGTGGGAAGCAGAGCAAGCCAGTTCCAGCCCACTCCACTCCCCTGAGCAATGCTACTGCCAGTGCCAGGAACCCCACTAATCCCTTGACCGCATCACTTAGGGGAGGTGGTAGAAGCAGGGACAGGAAGAGGTGAGCCAGGGCAGGGCCTGGGGGTGGAGGGTTGTCCCTGGCCCTGTACCTCCCAAGGTAATAGGAACCATGCTGTTTATTGGTGGGGAGTCTGTAATTACCGTGGTGGTTTTTAGTGTAGACAGTGTCCAGTCATTCTGTAATCCCTGAAGTTATAACTATTCACAGTACCAGTGATAACATGGACACCTCTAGTCCTCTAAGCAAGGGACTGAGATAACCATGTTCTTTCATGCAGAACAAGCAACCAGACCGTTAACATGCAACATTAACCTAGGTAGATTAAAAACCAAGACCTGAGAGCGAAAGGCTCAGTAACCTATATTATCATTGTCGGAGCCATTCAAGCACTAGCAGTAAACTTTGAACCAGGAAAACTAGACAAGACACTAAAAGTACCAGGGTAAAATACTGCCCAGAGTTCTTAATGCAATAACTCTTCATGTACACTTTATAAACCCTTCCAATTTAGAGCCCACCATGTCCCTAACAATAACATTGATAAAATGCCGAACAGAATAAGAGAGTTTTAGTTAGCCTACACTGCAACGTTTTTGCACAAAAATGGCTGTTTTTGCACAAAAACCTGCGGAGCGGCCACACCTCAAATGCACTTTTGCACAAGTAAATCAGCAGTAAAATGGCAGAAGAGAGGGCTTTTGCCGGTGTAGATAAAACCTTCTTCTCGGAGGCATAACTTCCGTTTGTGCTACAGCCATTGTGCAAAAAGACAAGTGTGTACACTCCAGAAGGGTTTCTTAAACAAGAAACCCTTATGGGAAAAAGCACAGGTGCTCCGATGGCCATTCTGCGAATGGCCATCAGAGCTTTCTTGTGCAAGAGCGTCTATGCAGTGTGGATGCTCTCTTGAGCAAAAGCGCATCATTTTTGTGATGCACTTTGAGGGGTGGATGTGTTTTTGCACAAGAACTCTTCTGCAAAAAGACTTCTTGCACAAAAACCTTGCAGTGTAGACGTAGCCTTAGGGTCTGCTCTCTGTGACTGGGCCTCTTACATAGCTAGGTGTCCTCTCCACCACAGGGATGTTTGAGATATCTTATCAGTGCAAAAATGTAGTTATAGTCTAGAGTTGGCTTCTTCAGGGTTCACTGTATGAAATTCTCAGAGGTCAGGTGGATCTGATGGGAGTTGCATACCTAGATGTAACGACACTTTTCTTAAACTGTGTATTACAGCATTTTTAACATTATCTTTAATAAATTTTAATCTATTAAATGTCTAAAAAGGCCTCAGTCAGACTGTAATACACTGAGGCCGCCCTGTGACGTGTAAAAGGGAAAAGAGCTTTTCCTTAGGGCATGGGGCTGGGAGGCAAAGGTAATGTGCATGGTTGGTGCCATCTGAGATGACAGCTTTCCCACAAAGAATAAGAAGGGCTGGGGCTGAAAGGAAGCACACCCAGCCAGCGAGAATTCCTGCTCGTGGTTTGTACTACAGAGTAGCCTTTCCACCCACCACTCTAGCCCAGGCTATGGCTTTAAGCCACACAACCATGGGGTGCAACTTAGAAGCAGCAACCCGTGTATTAAAAGACCTGAACAGAGTAGGGCAAAGCTCAGTTATTTTTTTCATTGGCTGTTAGAGAAAACTAAATATCTTGCCTCTGGCTGGGGAAAGTTTTAAAAACCGCTCTTCAGATCACTGGGGGAGAGAGAGAGAGAGGTGAACCATCACATATAGAAGATCAGTGTGTCCTAGCCATTCCTGCCACCAGTTACACTCTGTCTTCATTACAAAGAGAAAGGTTTGTACATGGAGATGCAAAATCCTGTTGGAGACAAGGCACTGTCATTTTTAACTTTGGTGTAGGTTCTTTAGACCTTAAGTCCATCCTGTGCTTATCAGTATATTGGGCTACCCACATTCTCCATGCTTGCATATCAGCTGCTATGTGGCCTAAGTCCTCCCATTTCAAATTAAATTTGTCTATGTTGTTGATAATTGTATGCTTCCAACTCATCCTAGATCTACCCCTTGTTCTTGTTGGATATTCTGGATTCCTATTAAGAACCATAAGCGGTTGTTGGCTATGATCAATTTGTAACAAGTCCTAGCCACTGATGTCTCCTCTTAATTATTTGTGATGGAAGATCATGCTTTAGCCATTTTTCAGACCTTATCATTAATTTTCCTTTCCCCATACCTTACTCCTAATATTCTATGCAAGCACATCTAAAGTTTGAGCATATATTTTCTTAAGTTGCCAGGTTTCACTGGCATATGTTGCTATGGCTACAATGATGGCCGAATAGACATTTAGTTTCATACATAAGGATACACATAAAGTGTCCAAATAGTTTCTAAGTTTACCAAAGACTGTGTTTGCTTTGCCAATTCTTATTTTGGCAGAGCATGTACTATCTTGGCTTATTGTGCTTCCAAGGTATTTGAATCTATCTACCGTCTAGCTGTTCGTTGATTTTGATGTTTAAATCCGTATCTCCAGTTACCATGTTTTTACATTTCTTTACACTGAATCGTATCCTACCTCCTCAATAGTTTCTTTAACTTCATTTGTGCCTGCTTGAACTCCTTCAGCATTTTCATGTAAGATGAACGATGGCATCAGCAAAGTGGTTGAGGTGAAATCTAACAGTGCCATTTTTCTGCCAGAATTTTACATTGAGATCGTTCTCTCAGCCTGTGCATTGGGGTGTAAAATCCTCTTCATATCTAGCAGCAGTTGACTCCCTATTAGCCCAGGTGCAAATGACACATCCTAGGCAACAGAGAACGACCACTAGATTCATACACCTGGGGAGAACAGATTCTAAAGCTACTGAACAAATATATGGTGCAAAACAATGGTGGTAGTGAGCTAACATTAACATCTGTTGCAAGCTACCAGCCACCAAGAAGTGGGCCTGTTTAGTGACATAAAAGTAATTTTTCAGAGCACATACTTTAAATTATAAGGCAAATTCTCAATCCATAAGAGCATAACATGGTTTAATTAATGGCTGTCACTCCCCTGACGAATGCCATGATGCTTTTAAAGTTTCAGTAGTGCCACTATCTATCTCCAGGTGAAGGGAAACATACACACCCCAATTCCTTCTCAGAACAAAGATGCAAATATCAGCATGTTCATGCAAAACCTTTATTTGGAGAATGTCTATTGTTGGCCAACAGTGCCACCTGACTCACATGGTAGCATGGAAACTGAATTTACATTGTGCAGAAAAATACAAACAATTCCTTGAAGACATTCATCCTGTGATATTACACAAATATTGTAGTTGCTTACCTCTGTTTCCTCCCTTTATCCCACTGAATCACCTCTTGGCCTCTCTAGAGCAGAGATCAACAGCAATGATTTATTGTTGGCAATGAGATGATCCACATGCTGGAGCTCTCTAGAAATACTTCTTGCTTTATGTAAAGACCAACCCATGCATACTGTCTGGATTTTACAACTTATTTTCCACCCACTTTAGGAATTATTTGGGGGATGTTTCTGGTTATTTTCTCAATGAATCAAGAGTTGGACAACTAGGCTTTCTGCTCTTCAGAATGGAACATCCTTCATTTATTATAACACCTTTACAGTCCCATAGTTTCCTCTGGATGGGAAATTTCATTTTATTTATTTTCTCTGCTCTGTGTTGGTTACTTCAGATTTTTTACCTTCTCCCTGAACTGTAATATTGGGAGGCATGTTGCAAACCCAGTTGGCAGCATAGCTGCCAGAGAGCATGCAGATTTTGGTTTTGCTAGGGATGTCAGGATTCAACTTTTTCTTTGTTTCAAACAATTTACTTTAAATAGAGATTATGATAAACAGCCCTGATTTATTCCCATGTTGAGGCTTTTGGTGAATAGTTTCATGCAAGTTGGAAATAAGAGAATTAAATTGCAAATAATGTTCTATTATTTCAGCTTCCCTAAAAGAATCCTTCTAGTGGCTTCAGCAATTTAACTGTCATCTACAAGTTTGCAGGCACGTGCTTGTGAAAATTCACTCCTCAGAGTGATCCTAATTAAATTAGTGGGGCTCCTCATCTGAGTAAGGCTTTATTAACTGGTGCAAGAGTTGCTGCATCATAGCCCTACTATCTATATAACCAAACTGTGGGGAGCAGTTGAGCCCAACCTAATAGAAGAAACCAACTGTAGCAGAACCAATCAATCCATTTATGGATCATGTTCCAGGTACAGTCTACCAATCCTCTCCACTCCATTTAACACAGCTTAATCTACCCTTTTAGTTCATGCCTCCATTTGCATCTTTGGTCTAAAGAGAGTCCCATCAAGTAAAGAATCTTCACAGTTATATCAATTTAACCTGGGAGATCTGAATCAATGGCTAAATCTACCTTACAGCTGGGAACAAAGCCCTAGCGATTAACGTACCATTGGTTGATTTAGCAGGTCTAGTGAAGACCTGCCAAATCGACTGCAAATAGTTCTCAGGTCAACCTCAGTACTCTACCCCAACTGATAGGAGTAAGGTAAGTAAACAGGAGAGTGGTTACCATTGACTCAAAATACTGCAAGTAGTTAACCTAAGCTACGTCGACTCCAGCTACTTTATTAATGGAGCTGGAGTTGCTTAACTTAGGTCCACTCACTGCAGTAGTGCAGACGTAGCCTGAGCTGCAGCAACCATTACACAGTTTAAGGATTTTCTGCTAATCACAATTAGTAAAGCAAAATAATTTCACCTTCTTCCTGCCCCCTCCCTCACCACCTTTCTCTCTTTCCCTCTACACCTGTGAGTTTAGGCCTATTCCTCACAGAGAAGCTCAGCAAAAGTTAAATTTCTAATGCAAGCACTAGAAACACCTCAGCCAACAGGCTACATGTGTTTCCAAGGCAGCAGAACAGACTGTATCTATTACTGTGTACTTACCACACTGAAGAAACAAAAGCATTTTTACCAAATTCAGATATTTGCATATAAACAATCCTGCCAGACTGGAGATTTTCAAATAGTTACAAACTTGACACATTTGTATTACTTGAACATTTTAAACAGACTGTAAACAATCACTTTTCTTCAAGATAGAGTAAGTGCTGTAGTGTATGAAGTACTTCACTTACCTGGAATGTCTTTGCACTACTTGGAAGTCTCACTACCAGAGCTAAATTAAAAGAGCTTAGTAGCTCTGCATAGGATATTTGTGTCTGAATCACAGACAACCCTGCCAATACAATTCTCCTTTGACTTTTGCTTTGAACGACCTGAGATTGTGAAGGCTAAATTACCACACTGGTTAGTCCTATAAAGATTGTTGAGTTAATTTAATGGCTGGGTGAGCACTCATGCAAGTCCATGGCTGGGCATTTCAATTGACAGATTTCTTTGGCCACTAACAGACTTTTCCCAAACAGGCTCCAATTACTTCAAGAGGACCTAAGCACATATTTCCTAAATCAAGGCAATTCTCTGCTGTCTCTATTTCCTTCCCCTCAGTCAGGTCTGGAACCTGTTCTAGAAAAAAACAGTGATTCTTTAATGGAAAATGTAAGTCACAAATTAACCCCAGACCTCCAGAACGATGGATCTGTGTGAGTGGCTGATTAGGCCTGCTTATAATCTCATTGGCTTCCACAGAACTCCACGTGGAAATAAAGGGCTTGCTCACTGTGTCCCCGATTAGACTAGGAGTCAACATAACTCCCCTTCATTTGTGGTTGGCAAAGGAGTGAACAATACAGACAAGCGGAGGAAGGAGCTGCAAGCGGAGGAAGGAGCTGCAGAAGATCACTACCCTTCTTCCCGACAGAAGAAAAGTGTCTGGAGATTTGAAGCTCTGACCTTCTTCCTGAAAGTGGCATTATTGCACCGGCAATGAGTGATATTAATGTGACTAGTTCTTTGGTTTTATTCTCACTTTGAAGCAGGACAGGAAAATAGAAGATGGTGGGTTCCTATAATGGGGTTCACATTCCTCTTGTGCGTGCCCCTTTGACCAATTGCACACATTTGCACTCCCTCTTTCTCTGTTTCTTCCTGCTCTGGAATAGAGACATGGCTCAGGATTCCCTTCCCGGAGACAATGTCCTTGCCCTCTTGGGGTACCTCGCTACAGCTCGCTCTCTCTGGGCCACTATGCTTCACTTCCCCCTCTGGGGTGTCCTAATGTCCACACCACTTCCTCCCAATGCCAAAAGGGAGTAGGGAGCATCTCAGGCCAGGGTCTCTGTAGATAGAAGCTATCTGCTGTGTCCATGTATTTAAATTCCACTGCTGTTCTAATTCTCTGAGTCACTTCCCCTTGGCCCTGCACCGTCTCTTGCTTCACAGCCTTGCCCAACAGAATCCCAGCAACCAGCTCAGGGATCTTTCTTGTTCACTCAGTCCAGGGCTCTGCAGCTCTGCCAGCCAACTAGCCACACGCCTATAGCTCTGGCAAGGAACTGGCTCTAGCTCAGCAAGTCTTTGTAGTAGCTTGCTGGGCCCTTATTGGCTACTTCTCACACAGCTTTTCCAGGGAGCTTGGAGGTCTCGGGGCCTACTCCACCTCATCACAGTTCTGAACTAACTATCTGGAGGTTTCTTCCTGTTGCTTTTTTATTTTTAAAGCAGGCAGTAATTCTTGTCATGCATATTTGGGAATGCCTGGGAATTTAGTGATTCCAGGTTACAAAAGCTATTCCCCCCCCCCCCCCCAAAATCTGCTGTCTTGTTTACCCACAGGATGGCTGCAGCATGCATTCTTCCTACATTGGGATTTGGAGGGATCACCAAGGACATTCAGTGCCTGATGCTCGCTGTTATTCTGACTTGGTACCATTTTGCACCCTCACTGCATTGCTGTAAATGATACACAAGACTTAGGGAGAAGGACAAGCAGGCTCTTGCCTCCCTTTCCACGCAGACCTCGACCTTTCTGCTGAGACAACTCCACCACCATTGCTAGCACCTGCCACTTGGGGGATGGTTTTATACACATAGTAAGAAAGGCACAGAGACAAGAAACTGAACTCACTGCTTAACTTTTTATGAGGATCAGTTTGGGATGTTAGCCCCAGCAAGTAAAAGTGTCCCTAAGCTGAATGCTAACTGCATCTGGCAAGAGTCTCACATATAAAGCTAGCCACTTGTTCCTTAACAGGATACATGTACTATAGAAATATCAGACCACAGGTTTATGAGTAATACAATTCAAGAGTATATATGAGTATCATATCTTAATAGGAAAGGACATGACCAGTGTTATTAGACAAATATACTATGTTCTTAAAGCATTTGTACTATGGTTGTTTCAGCTCAGTCAGTCACAAACTACTGTACCGCAAAGTTTATTAACCTGCTGTTTACTACTCTTTAGGCAATAAATACCCCCTACTCTCTGGGTTCAAATTTCTTTTAGTGGTTGTCTTTTTTCATGTCCTGGCAATTAAACTTGATCCACACTCCATGGATTTACAGAACAGGTGTGTTGAAAAAAAAATTGTTGAATGCCCCCTGCCCAAATTTGCCAGAATAAATGGATTGTCCCAGACATGAACTGCAGGAAGATGGACTGGTGATGGATGGAAGTTTACAATCCTCTTTAAATCCAAGTTTTTGCCAGGCATCTCAGCTTTGATATTCAACAGTATCATTGACATCAAATGGCTCATTAAAAGAAAAGCAGAGTGTGATTCTTTACTGGAAGAGCAAGGGGAAAAGCTTATTTTGTAGCCATTATTAGCACAGAGATGGTCCATGTTGTTGCTAATGTTGAGCTGTCAATGTAGCCTAGTACGGTCTACAACTAGAGAAGCCAGATTTAGAAAGGAGCATAGAGATGGGTAAGATGCATACAGATTGCTCATAAGTATAGCTGGACAATATATCTGCAAGGTTCAATTCAATAAATTATACAATCACATTCTCTTTTAATATACAACAAACTTTAAAAAATTCCACAATGTTCTTATGTTATAGATAAGAAGTTCTTGCTGCCAAAAGCACAGGATGTGTTTTTGTCTGTTTTTCCTAACTTACAAACCACCCAAAAATTAATATTTCAGGAATCTGAAATGTTTAAAAAGATAAGGTGGTTCTATAAAACAAGAAAAAAGTTAGTAACAAAGCCCTTTAAATTCATGAATAAATTGTCAAAACAACATCAGCAAACAACAAGATTTTTAAAAAATACACAGAGGTGGCCATAAAGGTTTTAACACACAAACATTGTGCCAGTTAATTCAGTATTAAACACAGCAGAATATACAGGCTTTTTATACACTCTTTAATTTTTGTTCAAAAAGCCATATATTTGAATGTCACAAAAGAAGTTGTGCAAATCTTTGGTGATGCCCACTGGTGAAGCCCAAATTCCAATGACAAATCTGACCCTGGTTTATTTACCACATTAGCCCAATTCAAGGCCAAAGTACATAAAAATGTTAAACAAACCCTGGCATTTTATCAGAGCTGCTCACAGACATTGAGACAGGGTCCCAAACCCACTTTTGGTAGTTATAGCCAGTGGAATGTTATGGCGGCACAGATGGTTCTTAGCTGTGTTCTCCAAAGAGTTGTTGCACAAAGACAAGCCAACAGATGAAAGAAAAATACTGTAGAAGTTAACGTTGTACTACATATGCATACATATACACTGATTGATCTTTTCACAACAAAACAAAGTGGCAGTACTGGATATGAGGCCATATGGAACATGCATTAAGATACATAAGTGACCTCTCCTTCGTCTCTTGTCAGTCAAAAGAATTCTTCTTAAAATATAATATTAGTAATAATACTTCTTTATACTGACCACTTAATTGTTTACATCGTAGAAAAATAGACAGTATTCTGTAACAAGAAATATAGTTAACTTTGTTAAAATGGGCTATTTTAAACCAGCAATTATGTCATATAAAGAATTTCTTAACAGCAAAACACAAATAGATAATACTGAGTGCAAAACAGCCAGTGGTATTGTTTGCATTGGTTCAAAACACTTAGTTGCTAGCTAATGTAATTACATGTTCTGTACATTGTACTACAAAAGTCTTGATCTTTTGGGAGCTTGGGGAGTTTGCTTTTATCTTCCTCTACATTTGGCAAGCAAATAAAGAATTCAATCAAAATTAATTCAAAGTATGGAAGTTCAAACTGATTTCACAATCAATTCATATTCATTCCCCTCATTCCAAAGCATTTCCCACCCCCTCAGTGCAACAGCACTTATGACTCATGTCTTATGGCCAAAGATTCTTCAACTTAACCAGGGTTTAGGCTTTAGAGATCAAGAAGTTGAGCTTATAAATTCACATTCCTTTAAAATCATTTTACTAATCTCCTGTGTTCAAATTTACACAGAATAAGCTCGAAAGAGTAGCCTCATCAAGTTTACCATCCCAGCTGCCAACTGTTAAACACAGTTTAAATGAAAACTTTCCCAAGTGTATGCATTAAGTCTTAAAGCTACAAAAACCAGATGGTACCCAAGAAAGAGTCAGTTTTCTGTGATCACCACAAAGCAGTTATGTATGAATAATTAGGTTCCTATTGGCAGTAGTAAAGGCTTTATCAGAATACCATAAACACCACAAATGGAGGAAGTTTCCATGTGTTAAAACACAGAGCAAAAAACCAGCAAAACATTCTTAGGAAAGCAGACATCTCTAGATTCTCATCTGTGTTCATCTCACACCCTTTCAACCCTGGAGGGATCATACGAATCTGAAAAATGCAAGACAAGAAAACCATTAGTCATGGGTTCTGAAATCTACTGAAGTTTAGTAGTACGTGTAGCTGGCAAGAGAAATAAGACAATATTTTCTTAATTTAAAAGTACAGAAACACCCTCTTATATACACTACCTCTTTTGTAAAAGTCAATTTAAAAATTAAATAGTTAAATAGTTAACTTGCAATTTTTTTTTACAGTGTGTGTGAATTCAGTGCTGGTGCCAGACAGAGCCCTGGAGATGCAAATTCTTGACAAGAGCCAGATTATTGTCCCATTAGCCCCTATTCTGATCTGTGATTTGGGAATAACTCCACTCAAGTCAATGGAACTACACTGGTGTAAAACTTGTGCAGATGAGATCAGGATCAGACCAACCAACTAGAGAAGAAGTTTTGCTATTTTGCCATTGAACTGAGTGGAATCAGGGCTTGGTCCCTAATGGTATGTCTATACTGTGCCTGGAAACGAACCTGCCAGTCATGGGGAACCCTCTTACATCTGCAAGGAAGCAAAACTTCTCTCTTTGCCCTATTCTAGCAGCATTGTCCCCACCATGTGTGGTGGTACCCAGATGGGAACAAATTGTACAAGATGGCAATAGGGGTTGAGTCACCTCTGATTTCCTCTGGCCTAAACCAGGGCACTTAGATTGTAAGCTCTCTCGGATTTACAATCTGGATTTTTTGTTTTGTGATTGGACAGTGCCAAGCACAATGGAGTTCTGGAAAATCACTGGGGCTCTGAGGCACTATAGTAATACAGATAGATCCAGCCTGACTGGATCTATCCCTGAAGCAGTGTACATTAGAAGAGCTCTTATGGAGGCTCAGACTACATCTAGACTGCAGCTTTTTTCCAGAAAAAGGTGCATAAATTGCACTCCGCAATTTGTGTACCTTTTTCCGATTGTTTTTTTGGAAGAGGCTTTTCCAAAATTTGACCCATCTACACAGGGCCAAATTTAGGAAAAACCTCCTCTTTTGGAAGAGCCCTTTTTCCTCATAAAATGAGGAAAACAGGGCTTCCAAAAGAGCATATCTGCTCTTCTGCAAAAAACGTCGGAAGAGCAGACATGTTCACTGGACGCGGCAGAGAGAAAAACTCCATAGTCTAGACATAGCCTCAGCTCATGCTCTCATGCCCAGCAGAAAATCTCTAGGGAGATATACACAGGAAGCCTCTTTGAAACACAGTAAGTGCTAACTGGTGCAGAGAAGTTGAATTTGCCTACACAATGAGTTTGGAGCATATGGTGTAGCGCAAAGAGAAGAAAAAAAATCTGGGATGGAGGATGCATGAAATGAAGACTAAGGCCTGAACAGTAGGAGCTGGGGGGATTCTAATGCCTACTTAGAATTCATGCAATTCATTCCTGGGGCTGGAATGGGAACAAATAAAATCCCTCTAAAGTATGGTTGAGTTAATCTCCATCTCACGGGGGAATTTTACACAGATTTATACTGACTCAGTTAAGTAGTATTTGTGAATTTCAAGGCAGGGGGAGGAGGGCTTCAGCCATTAGAGAAATGTGAAAAACAAAAGAAACTAGATAGTAAAGAAAAGATAGTATTGCGTTATCAACTTGCCTACCAAGTCCTTGTCAACCTCCTCCTGGCTGTGGCAAAGATGGCCATTTATAAGACCAGGGAGCAGAGGTTGGCTAACCGAGGGGCCTGTGACTGTGGGGCCCTTTTGTGCTCTTGTATCCATTCATGCATCTTGACACAGTTCCATTAGGTGACATCCGCAGGCTCTCTCAAGGCTTCTGACGGGTTAGGGGTGCCACTTCACAAATTTTGGAAGTGGGCGCAGGCTGACCTGGAAGGGGTGGGGCCTCGGGCGTGGTTGAGAGCTACCCTACCAAGAGCTTTGCTTGGCCTGGAACCCTTGCCCCATGACTTCTGGCCAATGGAAGAGACCTGGAGCTGATGGGAGGGTGCTGGGGGCTAGACTCCTCCCAGAGTCACCTGGGGTGAAGGCTTAGAATTCACATAACATGGCTGGCAGCTCATGGCCTTGCTGCTAATCTGTTGCCTGGCAGCTGTGTGGCAGGCACAAACCTTTTGAATGGAAGCCGTTGAAAGGGCCCGAGCCTCCCGGGCAGCTCCCAGGCAATGAGCCAGTAGAACTGAGAACCATGGGCCCTTTCAATTGCTTCTGTAAAGGGCTCGTGCCTGCCGGGCTGGCAGGCAACGTGGCCGCCCAACAAGCACGACCCCTTTAAATAGAAGCAGTTAAAAGGACTCGCGTGTCTCCAGCTCCCAGGCAATGCGCTAGGGGGTGGGGCCTGGAATTGCCTCGCAGCTCATCCTTGGACTATAGAGATCTATGGCTACACTTCTCAAGTGTGCCCATTCATTTTATTACCAGATCACCATGTTCAGAAGACCAGATGTGAGCTGTTTTTGAGGGCTGATCAATTCCTAGGTTAGACAAGACTATCCTTGACCCAAGGAACAGTGGACTCCAAAGCATACACTGAAAGATTTGCCCTGGTGATATTGATTCTGAAACATTTTGTATAATGTCTCATGAATATTATCAAAACAGTTTCTACCACAACCATTTAACTCTTTTCCCAAGACTTCAGCCTACAGCAGCAGGTTTATACTTTGTTTCTTCTCAGTTCTGATGTGTTGTGTTCTTATTTACTGGAGAATAAAAACCTGGACATTCACAGAAAGGGTGGGATGATAATGTGTCCTGGGTGGGAGGGCAAAACCAGGGCAAATGGTGTGAAATTTCATTTTATTTTTGAAATGTGCAGTGTTCTGAAACCATTAGGTAACGGAAAAGTCCTTCATGAATGAGCTTCAGTATTCAGAATCCAAATAGCTGCGATAACACAGTGAGCATTATCCTCTGCAAGAAAACAACTGTTTATTGACAACTAATCTGCTCGTATTACATTACAATACTGGTAGCTCTAGTATATGGCAGCAGGTACACAGGAAGATTATTTCTTTTGAGGATACCACAGGGGGAGTTGATGTTTTTAAACAGGGAATGTACAAGTAATGCTGTGGCACCTTAGAGACTAGCAAAAGTATATATAATATCACATGCTTTCAGGGGCTTTGCAAATATTTTTTTTAATTATGTTCATTTGTTAGCCTCTAAGGGTATGTCTACACTACCACCCTAGTTCGAACTAGGGTGGTTAATGTAGTCAATTGAAGTTGCAAATGAAGCCCAGGATTTAAATATCCCGGGCTTCATTTGCATCTTGCCGGGCGCCGCCATTTTTAAATCCCCGATAGTTCGGACTCCGTGCCCGCGGCTACACGCAGCACGGAGTAGGTAGTTCTAATTAGGCTAATTCGAACTACCATTACTCCTCGTTCCACGAATTAGAAAGCCTAATTCGAACTACCTACTCCGTGCCGCGTGTAGCGGCGGGCACGGAGTCCGAACTACCGGGGATTTAAAAATGGCGGCGCCCGGCAAGATGCAAATGAAGCCTGGGATATTTAAATCCCGGGCTTCATTTGCAACTTCGATTGACTACATTAACCACCCTAGTTCGAACTAGGGTGGTAGTGTAGACATACCCTAAGGTACCACAGGTCTACTTGTTGTTTTTAAAGTTACAGACTAACATGGCTACCCCTCTGAGACTTATTCCCTTTTAAAACAGTGCCCAACTGAATCCCAGAGAATGGTAAAACTGGGCCTTACCCAAACAAAAATCTCGGTCAGTCTTTTTCTTGCCCATCGCAGTTATGTGTCCATTTTCACTGAGAGAGATGATGCGCTTGGAAACAGCACCTGTGTGCACCATTTTGCGAGAGAGTTCATTACCGCTGATTGGGGCACAGCTACCTCTCTCCTCTTGTACCCTCAGTGGTTTCTCTTCATCTACTTCCTCCCCTGAGTCTGCACTCTTGATACTCAGACGCCGCATACGGGAAACTGAGTCAACTTCTTTCATTCGCACCAAACGATCCATAACAGTTCGGCTAGGGGGAGAGGCAAGTTTACCTTGTAATGTTTCAATCACCTTTGAGGTGCTTCTGACTCTCTTTTCTGAGCTTGGAATGATCACGTTTCTTTCAGCAAGTTGATGTGTAACAGACTTGCAAGGCTGGTCTGGATCCTTCTCTTGCCTGTTGGGACCTATATATGGTTCAAAACCTTGCTCAGTTATCAGAGTTTTAGAATTGGTTTCTTGGTCAGTGCTCTGACGATCACCAGTCCAAAAGGAGACATTGCGCTCTCCAACAAAGAAAGAGCTTTCTGTCCAGCCACACTTTCGTCTGCCCTCATAAGAGCAGTCTTTTGTTTCTACTTTGTCACATACTGTTCCACTTACTGGTAATTCAGGATCCTGGACACCATTTGCAGGGCTGGGGTTTTGGTGGAGACCAGTTTTGTCCCCAGGAATTAGAGACTCGACTGCTACCTCTATACCCAGAATCCTTGCAGCTCTTGCCTGCAGCGACTCATTTGGGGGGATCTCCATTGCATTTGCAGAAAAGTCAGAGTTTTTAACACCAGGCTCAGAATCAATATCTAGTCCCACAGACCTCAAATCTGGCTCAGAATGACCTTGATTTCTATTAGTTAAAGACAATCTCACTATAGAGCCTCGCTCTAAAGGTTTATCGTTTCTGGGACTTGAGCTTTTGTTCCATTTTACAAAATCTAATATATTAGCTATGTAATGTCTATCGTCCTTTGTCTCCAAGTCCACATGATTGAATGGATTACTCGGATGTACATTACTTGGACTACTGGATAAAACTCTCCTGACTGGGCCTAAACTAGCTCCCTGTTTGTTTATTCTGTTCTTGGCTTCCTGTTTTTTTGTTATGACACTTCCATCTGCTGGCCTAACTAAACTACTGTTCTCTTTCGCACTCAAGGAGCTTTGTGATCCAGCACAGATATACGGATCATCAGACTTAAACTCTGTACTCCAACTTTCAGACTTACTTTTAACTCTTCCTTGTCTAAATACAGGAACTTCTGGTACCACAGTTTTTAGCTTCTTACAAGGTCTGAGCTCCTGAGTTGATTCACAAGTTGTGAAGGTTCCTGTATTTGTAGGAACACTTTCCTGCTTGGTTCCCTCACTCTCCACACCATCTTCACTACTAGTACTTTCTTCCTGCCCTTGAAGCTCCTTGTTAAAACTTTCTAATTCACTTATTGCATCCCAGGGACGGCGACCCACAGGTTTCAAGAGAAATTGTCCAAACAGTTCTTTACTATTGCAGGGAGCACTTCTCTCACCCTTGACAACATCACCAGTGCCAATTGCACCTATTTCCCCTTCCTGAGTTGGTAAGTTTGTGCAGGACCCATAAGGCTGGCTCTGGTATGCCTTTGGTGAATGTACCTGAATTACAGAGGTGGCAGTCCTTGAAAATGCACTATTGCTGGAGGGACTCAGGTTCATCTGACCTTTCATATTGTATGTATTCTGCCTACACCTCCTGTTATTGGGGGGTAAATCTGCCTGGTCTGACCCAGCCACAGATGTTGTGCAGGACAAGAATTTTGGAGACATTAGTTTATTATTTGGTTGCTCAGGTTTTATGCCATGGAAGAAGCGTGAGCTTTTAGGGTCTTCAGTGAAACATGTCTGTGTTTGCTGGTCTTTGTACTGATCACCTGGCCAAGAGCCAGAGTATTTGAGTTCCCTGTGTTTTGTAGTCTGAGTAAAACTGAGGTCATTCATTTGTTTGAACTCCTCTGGTTTCCACAGCTCTTGTTTTTGTAACTCAGTTTTATTGGTCATGCTTCCTGTGAGAGCTTGTAACTCCAAGTCAGTGGAAGACATACTTAACAGACTTTGTTCTTGCAAAGCTCCATTGTTATCAAACTCATTCTTCTTATCAAGGCTTTGGGTTAGGTTATTGTTCCTATCCGTATCTGGCAGATTTGATTCAGATTTAACTGGGATGGATACCAAACAAAATATAGTTTCATTCATTTTTTTCTTTGAACTCTTTTTGGTCTGCATCCCAGTTCCAGGTTCAAACTTTTTAACTCTAGTAACAGTCTCACAGGTGCTATCCATATGTGGGTTTCTTACAGAAAGGTTGCCCTTTGTATACTCCTGATTAGTTTCATTCATGGAGAGGTGATTGCCTGTGTCACGGCCATCTCTTTGGTCAGGCTGGGCCCAGTTTTCCTGATCTCTGTTGGATGCTGCCAACCACCTGTTGCTATGTGTGGT
Organism: Pelodiscus sinensis; assembly: GCF_049634645.1. Classification (NCBI taxonomy): domain Eukaryota; kingdom Metazoa; phylum Chordata; order Testudines; family Trionychidae; genus Pelodiscus; species Pelodiscus sinensis. The sequence goes on along the minus strand of NC_134712.1, from coordinate 228,285,895 downwards.
ACTGTCAGGCATTCTCTCACCTTTTACAGTATTTAGTAAACTTGATGGATCCAAAAAGGCACTATTAGATAGTTCAATAGCTCTCTCCTGAAAAGCAGTAGGAATGGTTCTACATGTATTTTCAGTGTATTTAGTATTGTCCTGGAGGCTCTCTGGATGTGCTATTTTAATATGCCGTATTCGAGGATCATCAAAAGGAATATACTGAATGGAATGCAGGTAGTCATCAGTGTGCCTGGAATGGCTTTGTTTTCCATGAGGATGGTGATCATCTTTGCAGTGCTCACCCCCAGTTTCCAATGTACTAGTGGAGGGCGGATGGCTGACAACTGTCCTTTCTACTGGATGCCACTGACTGCTGTCGAAGTACAAGTCATAGTTAGGCACTTCACTGAGGGAATGCTGATTCACACTTGGTGGAGGTGGGGACTTATAAGATGGCGGCGGTACATAGACAGGGGGTTCTAAACCAGGGTCTGGAATGGAAATGTCTTGCTTCAGCTCATTTCCTTTGGCTAAACATGAACTGGGCTCCTCTGTTTGCTGGTGGTCCTGCAAGCCACTGGTTTCTATAGATGCCCTGCTCTGTCGGTGCAGTTCATAGGATGGAGGTTTAAGGGGTCTGCCATACTTGGGCTTGGCCAGAGGAAGAAGATGGCTTCCAGTTTCCCTGGGTTTTGCCAGTTCCAAAGGCAGTCTGTTTTGGGGACCGGAGGGTGCTTTAGTGCCACCTAGAAAGTGATGATTATTCACCAGGGAGGGAATTTCCACACACTTTAGGGTCTCCGGTGAAAGAACTCTTGGCAAGGACTGTGATTTCCCTTTGTCCTGGGAGCTAAGTATGTTGTCTCCCAGAGTCAATGAGTATAGATCTTGAAGCAGTTTCTCTCTATCACCTTCAGACATTTGTCTTCCTAATGTTTTAGGTTGTTTCCAGCTTTCAGTTCTTAAACTTTGCCATTTGTAATCACCAGGCGCTTTCCAGGTCTCTTGCAAGCCACTTCTTGTCACATTCTCTGTTCCTGCACCTACGTCCAGCTGACTTTCTTTAGCATGTCTGTACACCCCATGGGGTGGTGCCAATCCTTTCATTTCAGAGTCTCCTTTGTCAGTGTAACCCAGCAGTACGCTGAAGTCTTGTCCTCTTCTTCTCCAGTATGCCAAATCTTTGTCAGTCTTGGGCCCCGAAGACCATGCTAACTGAGGTCTGTCATAAAATCTGCAAAAGAAATTCAGCGTCACAGGCAAGCTATAGAAATGCAGTCTCTTTCCTTTATAGGGAATTTTATTAGAGGGTCAAATGCTGAATTATGCCAATAGTGTTTCCACTTAGTTTCTATAACTCATTCACAACCATACATCTTTAAAACGATCTTAGTAATTAACATACACAGTTTCTCACAAGTAAGGAAGGAGGCTAAGCTATATTCACATGCATGTTAGCATGGCATTTATTTGTTGTGTAGATATATAGAGACCTATTGAGTATATAATATAAAAACTGAACTGACTATGTTAAACAAGGTTTTGAACCCTACTATCTGCTCTCAGATACAGAAAAACCTACTGACTTCATCAGGGTTGTACAGGGGTAGCAAAGCATAAGATAAGAGGACTCTAGGTTCAAAAGAGAAACAGCACTAGAGTCTCAATGTAAATTTCGGTAAGAAATAGAATTTTGCATCACAGCACAAGGGTTAAAAGTGAAGAAGAGACTGACTAATTAGATCTTTGTTTTAAGGAATAAGTCTCTCTAGAAGTTTCAAAATGTATCATTGTAGTATGTATCATTTTATATCACAGTTCTGATGAAATTGAGCATCAGGTTAATTTTTATGTGTAACTTTTTACATTTTAAAAAGAGGATGGATCCATTCTAGCAAAAACACATCACTGAAACATGAAAAAGGAGGCTAAAACAACGACAAAAAATTAGTTATCAAACTTAAAGATTTCTGAATTAAATCCAGCAGACAATATTAGATCCTTCCTATGTTTCCAGAGATAGTATGAAATACTTTACACAGTATTCCAAAGGAAAATTGATACTTTTTACATTAGAAGTTTATATTTTAAACTGTGGTCCTGCTATTCTTGTAAATAAGGTGTCCAAAAATCTAACTGCCATTATTTTACTGTGTAGCTGCCACCAGCATAACACAAGAGAAAAATCAAAATTGACATAAATAGGACAAGAATGTAGATGAACCCAAGAATTTCCTTCCTCCTCTCCCACCCCAAGTTATATGTAGTCAGTCTGCTCTTGCTTGCTGCCAAAAAACTAAATCTTCTCACAAAAAAGGTTTAAGTAGATAAAATTCAGAAATCCAAGTGAAATGGGATGCAATCCACATTCAGAACACTCTTCTTTTATGTATGTGAAGTTTATCCTATCAAGCAAAATGCTTAAAACAAATTGGGATAGACTATTTTTGTTTTAAGTATGATGGATTAAAACCCACTGTCTGAACAAAAAAGTTTCACCATATAAAATGCAGTGTGCAATATGTTTTCTGGATCCTGGTTGATATTAATCCGAGGGATATAACAGGACATAGCCTATACTGGAAGTTTTACCACAGAGTGAAAGCCACTATCTCTTTCAGCATGAGAAGCTTTGCAGTTGAACGTGAGCTGCAACTCTCTGGAGATTACCAAGGTCATTTCTGCTACCTTTATGTTTTCTTATAATGCTGTCGTGTAGCAACTGACTAGAGAGATTACTGTGAGTGACTAGGTCTAGGTAACAAACAAGTGAGGCATTGTTCTGTGCAACATCTGGTAAATGACAGGAAATATATGGAGAGATCAGTCATGCTAAACTTGTGGTGTCCAACCAGTTCTGAAGCAACTGGCCAAATAGCCACACTTGGCTTGCAGCTAGTGTGTTGGATACCACGGTGCTAAACTATTAAAACACACATTACAAAGCCACAAGCACTATTTATTCAAGTTTATAGAACATCAAAATCACTGAAGGGTCTTCTAGACAGTAAAGTAACAAACTTGGAGGTTAGTGATCGCTGTTATTGAAAATGGATCGGTGAAGTTCCCTGGCTTAAAAAAAAGCAAAGTTTGTGAATAACTGTTGGGAAAGTGTTACCTAGATTCCTAGGGGGAATCCACCAGAAAACAAAAGAGCCAGCCTTCAATGTACGCAATTATGTGAATGTCATTAATAAGGAGGCAGGATTTTTCTCTCTTCTAAAGCCCATGTTATTACTAGAGAAACAATTTAATCTCATTGTTTACAGAAGTTGTTTAAATAATATTTTGTCGTTATAGTAACTAATGAAATTCTACATATGATGTAAAACACCATACTGAAGATCTACATTATGTCATCATAACAACTAGAATTCAAAAAGCATGCTTAAGGAAAGGTAACTTTTCATGTACATTAATGAGGGAGAGAACATTATTCAGTTAACATCATGTGACTCACTGCAATTAGATTCAGGAATGAGGACAGTGGAGGCTAGGGATGTGACAGTGGAGGCTAGGGATGGGAATGGTTAACTGCCAGGGGCTGAAGCAGCCCCGTGCCCACCATGGGCAGGGGTTGCTCAAGCCCCGTAGGGTCTGCCACAGGTGAGGGGGGCACTCCAGCCCAGCTGGAGCAGCCCCCACATGTGCCGCTGGGCCCAGCATACCATGGGCAGAGGTGCTCCAGCCCGGGTAGAACAGTCCCCACCCATGGTGGGCTCAGCCTGACCAGACCAGTGTGCCATGAATGGTGGCACTCCAGCCCGACTGTGGCAAGTGGGGGCACTGCTCCAGCCCAGCTGGGCTTGAGTGGCCCCCCGCTTAGCCCTGTGTAAGTGGTTAACCAGTTAAACATAACATTTAACTAGTTACTAGGGATGTAAAATCCTGTTTAAATTAGTTAGAGGCACAGGTAAAAATGCATTTAATGGTATGGAGAAAAGTCTTGGGAGAAAAGTTAATCTGCTTGATTGAAACATCATTCATGTTATCTTGTTTAGAGAAAGCAATTTTAAAATCTTATCTCCTCCAAACCTCCTGGTCAATTTCTCGTTAGAGAAAAAAATAGTAGCAGGGTAATAGAAAAGAAGGCCTATGACTGTACTTTGATTTAAACTTAAGATGCATTCAGGAACAGCACCGCATCTACCATGACAAGTAATAGTAATCTTTTAGGCTACGTCTAGACTGCAAGCCTCTTTCGAAAGACAGCGTCTAGACTGCAACCAGTACTTTCGAAAAAGCAAGCCGCTTTTTCGAAAGAGAGCACCCAGGCAGTCTGGATGCTCTCTTTCAAAAAAGCACAGTTTGCATTACATAGTGCCTTTTTTCAAAGAGCACTTTCGAAAAAAGACGTTATTCCTCGTGAAATGAGGAGTACCACCGTCGAAAGAAAAGCCGCATTCTTTCGATTTAATTTCGAAAGAACGCAGCTGTAGTCTAGACACAGGTGAAGTTTTTTCGAAAAAAGGCTACTTTTTTTGAAAAAACCCTGCAGTCTAGACATAGCCTTAGTCTACCTGGCAAAAATAGCATTGTCTGGTTGATCTTACTACATTTAAAAGGCAAAACCGCAGTGGTCTGGGACCAGGCGCAAGCTGGGATAGCTGAGTCCCTGGTGGCTCTTACTATGTTTAAAAAGCAGAGGCGCAGCATCTGGGACAGTCCTGGCTCACGCTGGATCCCCCGCTGAGCCTCTGCTTCCCCTGGCTCCTGTGGAGACTGGCTTTTAAGCCAGCTTCCCCCATCACTGGCTCCTGCTCCCCCACCTTGCTACCTCTGATACAGAGGCAGTGAGGGGAGGGTTGCAACTAATTGGGTAGTGACTCGACTATCAAACAAGCCTAGATTTATCAGGGAGTCGACTACTCACTTATATTCCTAATCCAGGGCAGTCTGGTCATATCCACATCTGAGACTATAACTGAACAGCTATCATGGTGAGAATGATCAAAACAACATCACCACTTGCTGTGCAATTCTGCCCTACGCTACTTGGACTATACTGGTGATGCAAAAGTAAAAAAATTATAGAATACATCTGTCCTCTGAAAACCCAGTCCTTTTTACAGCATCTTCAGCTGGGTGTCCAACCAGAGAGGCACAAAAAACCAAAACCAAAACCCAGACTTAAATACAGTGGCCTACATTTTCAACAGAATAAAAATAAGGAAAGCTTGTTACCCAATCTATTAAGAGCTTGGAGAGTAGGATCAAGAGACTTATTCTCCATTCTGCTTGTGGCTTGCAGGTTAGCCATATTCAAATCCTTTAGCCTCCCGATGTCTCAGTTTTCTCATGTGTAAATGTGCGCTAATTCCCACCTTTGTAAAGCACTTTGAAGTCATGGGATAGAAGTACTGTACGAGTTTTAAATATGCCTTACTCAGGACCCAACCCTGCAATGCTTACTCCCTGGTGCTGTAGTGTTTAGTCACATAAGCATTAGAGGGGAAGGGACCCATGAGAGTATCACGTTGGATGGTGTTTATGTAGGCATGACCTACATGATAAGTACCTATAGCTAGTACACCTGTGCTGTCAAGCTGTCTCTCTCAAGAAACATGTGTGAAATATTGGGGATCCAAGTTTTTGATTACTTCCCTAGATGTGGCGTGAATTAGTTCTATCTGCCATCATACTGATGATAAACTTTTAAACACAATTTTGGAAATTTTAAAAGAAAAAAAGAGCAACCGTAGCAGTATTTGAACTCAGTTCCTTGGCAGTTAGAAGGCCAATACTATGCACTGGTCATCATGCATTCTGCAGTTTACAGGTTTCCGTAATTTACTGTATCCTAAGATTGGGGCAGTTCCACCAATCATGGATCAGCAGGGATCCTAGAAATATGTTCTCTGAAGAAAAAAAAATGGAATATTTACTTTTACAGAGAATATTTAGTTTTTATATTTTGTGAAAAAAATAAAAGCATATATGATCATCAAGCAAGCTTTATTAAAAGGTCCAGTGTCACTGAAAGTACCATGTGGGACTGACTGCCAGAGCCCTGTCAAGCATGGGAAACTAAAGTTCAGCATTTCCTTCTAATTCTGGAAAAACATGGATTTTAGGTTGTTTTGATCCGAGAATTTTGTTTTTAATCACAGAAAACCAAGATCAATGCCAGTGGCACAGTTAGAGCAGGAAAACTGAATGGGCTTTGACTTGCTGGTGGGCAGGCAATGATGGGGGGAGGAGGGTTGGAGAGCCCCACTTCCCCCGGTCCTCTCCAGCCAGCCTTTACTGCTCAGCAGTCCCCAGAAGATGGGGCTGCCTGGGGCACACAGGCTGCGGGACACACCAATAAGGGGCCCAAGATCCACCTACCCCTTCTGCTCCTGTCTTGGTGCCCATTCACTCCACTGGCCACATAACTGCTTTTGCTCTCACTGTGGGTTGCTATCACGGTCTCTGGCCCCAACGCCAGCCCCTCCTAGCCCTGCCCCCATGAGTCACACTTCCCGCCCGGGATGACTCTCCCACTCCCAGCCTGTGTGTTCAAGGAGCTCCAGCTTCAATTTGGGTGGGCTTGGAGGCCAGGTCCACTTGGACTACACCCCTGATCCATGCTGTTGAGATGCAGCTCAGGAGAAGAGGAGCAGCGTTCAAGCCCCACCACTATTACTTTTACATCCACTGCCCCAACTGGTCAGAGAGGAGTCATGTGACCTTTGTTCTACTGTCCCACGCTGAAAGGCAGGATGGATAAAGAGCTTCAAAGACTTGGCTGCCCGGGTAAGGAACAGTGGAAGCCCCTAAAAGTGGAGAGTCCTGAACCATGGGCCCACCCCTCCATCATCCCTTCCCCCAAAGCCCCACTCACAGCTGTCTCTCTCCCACTCCCGAACTGCCCCATCCTCACGGCCAGTAAGGAGTACCCTCCCACCTTCAGAGGTGATAGGATCATGGCCCCCACCCAGGAGGAAACCCACTGCTTTTAACAGGGGCTTCTGCTCCACCCCAACTCCGGTTTTTATGTAGTGAGGTCAGCTGCTGCAGACTCTCTTTCCTTAGTATTGTTCTGGGGCTCAAGGGAGGTTGTCCACTGAGGAGGCCCTGAAGGGGGCAGTACAAAGCAACAGTAGAATCATAGAGCTGGAAGAGACTTCAGGAGGTCATCAAGTCTAGCCCCCTGCACAAGGCAGGGCCAATCCCAACTAAATCAATCCAGCCAGGGCTTTGTCAAGTCGAAACTTAAAAACATCTAGGGATGGAGGTAACCCATTCCAGTGCTTCACCCTAGGTAACCCATTCCAGTGCTTCACCACCCTCCTAGTGAAATAGTTTTTCCTAATATCCAAACTAGACCTCCCCCACTGTAACTTGAGACCATTGCTCCTTGTTCTGCCATCCAGCATTTCTGAGAACAGCCTTTCTCCATCCTCTTTGGAACCTCCCTCCAGGAAGTTGAAGGCTGCTATCAAATCCCCCCTCACTCTTCTGCAGACTAAACAAACCCAAATCCCTCATAGGGCATGCACTCCAGCCCCCTAATTATTTTGGTTGCCCTCTGCTGGACTCTCTCCAATGCGTCCACATCCTTTCTATAGTGGGGGGCACAGAACTGGACACAATACTCCAGATGTGGCCTCATGAAAGCCAAATAAAGGGGAATAATCACTTCTCTGGATCTGCTGGCAATGCTCCATTAGCCTTCTTGGCTACAAGGGCACACTGTTGACTTATATCCAGCTTTTCATTCACTGTAATCCCCAGGTCCTTTTCTGCAGAACTGCTACTTAGCCAGTTGGTCCCCAGCCTGTAACAATGCTTGGGATTTTTCCATCCCAAGTGCAGGACTTTACACTTGTCCTTGTTGTACCTGATCAGATTTCTTTTGGCCCAATCATCAAATCTGTCCAGGTCACTCTGGACCCTATCCCTGCCCTCCAGCATATCTACCTCTCCCCCTAGCTTAATGTCATCCGTGAACTTGCTGAGGGTGTAATCCATCCCCTCATCCAGGTCATTAATAAAGACGCTGAACAAAACTCATCTTAGAACAGATACCTGGAGAACTCCACTAGAAACTGACCACCAACCAGACATTGAGCCGTTGATCGCTATCTCTACACAGCTTTCTATCCATCTTACAGTCCATGTATCTAATCCATATTCCCTGAACTTGCTGGCAAGAATATTGTGGGAGACTGTATCAAAAGCTTTGCTAAAGTCAGGGTATATCACATCCACTGACTTTCCCATATCCACAGAGCCAGTTACCTCATAATAGAAGCTAATCAGATGGGTCAGGCACGACTTGCCCTTCATGAATCCATGTTGACTATTCCTGATCATTTCCCCCTCTTTCAAGTGCTTCAAAATGGATTCCTTGAGGATCCCCTCCATGATTTTTCCGGGAACTGATGTAAGGCTGACTCATCTGTAGTTCTCTGGATTGTCCTTCTTCCCTTTTTTAAAGATGGGCATTACATTTGCCATTTTCCAATCATCTGGGATCTCTCCCGATCTCCACGAGTTTTCAAAGATAATGGCCAAAGGCTCCACAATGACATTTGCCAACTCCCTCAGTACCTGCAGATGCATTAAATCCGGGCCCATGGATTTGTGTATGTTTAGCTTTTCTAAATAGTTCCTAACTTGTTCTTTCCCCACCAAGGGCTATCCACCTTCTTCCTATACTACATGGCCTAGTGCATTAGTCTGGGAGCTGACCTTGTCTGTGAAGACAGAGGCAAAGAAAGCACTGAGTACTTCAGCTTTTCCCACATCATCTGTTACTAGGTTACCTCCCTCATCCAACTGAGGGAGTAAGGGGAAGCAAAGACCTCATACAGGGTACAGAATAGAGGGCACACACCCAATAACCATTTCCAAAGCAGGAGGTGGAGAAACAGCCAGATACCACAGAAGGCTATTGCTTAATGAGAGGAAGGGGACTATGTTGGAACTTCTGTCAACAACCAACCTAATTACCTACCAAAGTTAATTAGATCATTAGCTGACAGAAAAAAACCTCTGCCCTCTACAGGTGTTTGAGTGTCCCCATTTGGAAGAGATTGAGCATCTGCAAGATCTTTATCCCCCTACCAAGTAATTGCAGCACAGATTCCAATATTTCTCTCCAGATACAAAATAAACACATTACAAGACAGACAACCTGGGAGTTTAAACAAAATGCTTTCCATAGACCATCATGCTAGTGGCTTATAAGATTACCTAGTAGGGATGCTGTGTACTAGGACTTGCAATGTGTAAAAAGAAGGGCTACTGTTTGCATGAAAGGGACACATCTAAGGCAGTTCAGGCCCAATATTTGGGTCCCTATTTTCTGGGGCCAAAGTGAGCTTTCTAAAATCAAGTTTTAATATGTGAAACAGAGTAAGTGGGCAGGTTCCACTACATTACCTCCTATTTCAGAAGAAGCAAAGGAAGGCCACATTGAGCTAACACCGAGTCCTGTTTAACTCTATTCTTTTGAAAAGCTACCAAAGCTACTGTGTTATACTTTCTCCCACCCACATTAGCACTAAAGAGACAGACAGACAGACATTCTCCCCTTCCCCTTGACTGGCAGACAAGGAAGTTAGCATTTTTCTGTAAATACATTAAGGACACATCAGCATTGCCCTCATTTCCTTTCACCTCCTCATAGGTCCAGCTCTGAATAGGGATGTTAGTGAGTAGTTGACTACCCAATGAGCATAAGCTTATTGGGTAGGTGACTGGAGTATCAGCTACTCACTCTCCCCCTTGCTGCCTCTAGGAGAAGACAATGTGGGGGGAGGAGGAGGGCAGTGGGGAGGCTGGGGTGGGACAGGAGCCAGTGCTGGGTAGAGCCAGCTTAAAAGCGGATTTCCCCCAGCGCTATCTCTGAGGTGCCGCCTGTCTGACTTGCTGTCTCTATCAGAGACAGCAGTGTGTGTGTGTGTGTGTGTGTGTGTGTGTGTCTGTGGAAATGGGAGGCTGCTGTGAAGCAGTCTCTGCCCGCAGCAGGCCGAGGCTAGTCATGTGCAGAGGCTGCTCTGGCAGCAGCCTCTGTCTGTGGGTTTCCCAGTGGAGAGCTGGGCCCACCCTGGACAGGGGCTGCTGGACTCAGTGTGAGCCAGGACCGAGCAGTCCTGGCTGGCACTGGTCCGGGACGCTTCAGCTCTGCATTTTAAATGTAGTAAAAGCCCAGCGTGGGTTGCTCTGAGCTCAGTCCAGCTCCTGAAGCTACCCCCACTGTGGCTCTGCAGCATGGACCTTATTGACTAATCGTGTAGACGATACAAATTGTATCAACTACACAATTAGTCAGATAGCTGCAATTTAACATTCTTAGCTCCAAGTCCACCCATCCTTCTCCCCTTCTACTTCCATATGCTCTGTCCTCCTCCTGTGTTGTTTCTCCCTCCCCGTCACTTACTTAAGGCTAGTCGTCAGGAGCCATCTCCTCCACTCAAGGGAAAGCCTGCTCGTATAAGCACCTCCACTGGATTCTCATCCTCATTCTTCTCAACAGGGGCCAAAGAGGCTTGGACCCACAAGTAAATCTGAGATCCTTTGGAGCTCCCCAGATGCTTTACTGTTGCTGAACAGCTGTTCAATTTACTCCTTTCCCTAAGTCTATCAGAGAATGAAGGTGACTTCTTTGCCCAGATGAACAGCTTATAGGTGGCCTGTAAGGAGAGGAGATGGGGAAGGAAAGAGGAGCCCAAAAATGTTGGACATCATCTCTTCACTAAGACGACAGAAAATATCATATTGCCTCCATATTGGAGTCAGCAACCTTCACCATGCAGCCCATCAGGGTAACCCACTAGCAGGCCAGGAGACGTTTTGTTTACATGGATATCTGCAGGCATGGCGCTGCACAGATCCCAGTGACATCATTTCACCGTTCGTGGCCAATAGGAGCTACGGGGAAATACTGTACACTGCAAAAACATGCTTGCCGCTGCATCCTGCAGCTCCTGTTGGCTGGGAATGGTGAACCACAGCCACTGGGAGCTATGGGAGGCCTGCCCCCTCCACTGCCTCTGTAGGATGCAGCAAAGAAGGAGGGGGAAGTGGGGTCTGTGGAGGTGGCATGCCAGGGGAGCTGGCTTGACAGTCAGCTCCCCACGCATTTTGGCTCCAGCCTGACCCTCCTCCCCCCATGCTGCTGCCTCTCTATTGAGGGGGTGGGGGTTGGGCAGGCGGATCCAGTGATCACAGGGAGCCAGCTTTTAAGCTAGCTCCTCCCGGCACTGACTCTCACTCTCCCACCTTGCAAAAGCTTGGGGAGGAGGGGAGGAAGAGAATGCCTGTAGTCGACAAGATTAACTGGTAAGCCCAGGGTTGTGTCAGTTAATCGTGTAGTTGTCTACACAATGACATCCTTACAGCTGGACAGGCTAGCCATGGGCATCTAGTTAGTGCAGAAATATCCTACGTGACCTGATCTTCTCCCCATTAGCAAGATCTTTTGTAAAGGGTATTACTGATTACTCTACTCCCCTTTCCCCCCCCTGCTATTTTGATAAAGGCTACACACATCATTTATGAAAGTAAATTAATGTCTTCCTGGTACTGGGGGGGGGGCGGGGTCAATGTAACCTTCCCAAGTGATACCACCTGCCCCCAGCCCAGGGCCCCCCCAGTCTTCCCCTCCCCTCTCCTTCTCACCCCATGTTACCCTGGTACAGGGCAGTACAACAGCCAGAGGAGCTGTTGGGGTTCTGCTCCTTTCCCGAAGCATTTCTGTGGAGTTGCATCTCCTCTGGCCTGCTTCTTTTTCCCCAGTGGGAGGGGCAGCAGAATACTGGCAGCGGGGATGGTATCAGCTCCCCTGCCCCCAGCCCTGTTCTCCTGACAGGCAGCTCCATGGGTGGTACGGGATCTATAAATAGTTTACCAGCCCTAAGCACTTTCTTACCAGTGCTCCATACTTACTTTTACCTCTGCCTGCTACACAAAAGCCCCGTGAATGCGTGTGCGGCATGTAACATTTCAGTGCATGCATGGGCATGGAAGCAGACAAATGGTCACATGTCTCACAGGCAAAGGGGTAGTGAGGCTGAATTCATCTGCCAGAATCTAAAGGGAAGAGAAAGCCACGCCATGGCATGATACAGGAACTTACCCCCCTTCTGAAGTATGAAAAGTGGACAAACCCTGGAGGTCTGGGGGGTAACCGGGGCCGGCGTGGTGCCTCCCTTGGCTCCCATGACTGCCTTCGCTGCTGCTCAGGTTGCCTTTGGCCAGGGGTTTCTTGCTGTAAATGTAGGCTCCAGCGTCTGTCTCAAACCCATTCAGTGCTCCCCGACTAGTTCTCGTCTCTGTAGCTTCAGGCTGGTAGCCATCACTTCTGTTCTCATATGAAGCAGGGGGATTTTTGGACAATTTATATCCATGAGAAATCAGGAGGTCCTCCACACTGAACATGTTGCGTTGATTTCAGTCAGTCACAGTTACACCAGGAGAAAGCTCTCTTCTGTGGGAGCCATCACTGAAAGAGGGAACAGAAAGCTGCTCTAACAAGGAAAGACAACTTGACTCAATTGGCAGGCTGCTGGGTGCAGAGTTTCATCCTCTGGCCTCAACATTAAAAAAAAAAAAAAAAACATAACAATGAAGCGCATGCAGATGCTGATGAATCATGTACTGACCTTCCCTAGATAATATACCTAAATCTGTTCAGCCAGGGAACAGATGCAGAGCTGCTGCTGCTGAGTCAGTGTATTTGACTGAAGAATTTGGTGATGATTGCAGCTTTCAGATTTTGATAAGTGATCTTGAGAAGCTTTGCTCTGGAGCTAAGCAAAGCTTTGAGAAAGGCATTTTCAGAGAAAAGGCCTTACTCAGATCAGGTGGAGTTGTGCTTTATGCTGGGAGGAGGAGTTAGATCGCAGGGCAGCACAGCCTCTTCCTGGAGCTCTGCATATTCTATCAACATTGTGACCAAGCACAAAAATAACAGAACACAACAAAAAAGTGCATTATGTTAGTCAATAAAGACACTGCTAACCTCTGCTGTGCCCCCAATTAGACTCCCTTGTTTACAGTCTTTAAAGGTTGCTTTTAGGGGAGATTTCTTTACTGCCTAAGTGGGTCTGTTGAAATCTGTAATCAGCTAACAGGTGTAATACAAATCAAAGAAGCCAAGTAAATTGCATTTTAAATGCAGCTGCTCTGAAAAGTTGCTCTATTAAAAAAAAAGTCACAAGTTGCCATGTTTGTTGTTGCACAATGATTTTCAAAGCAAATCTAAAGTTGAAAGATTTTTCCTTGTCTCTGCCAGCCCCTCAGACTCAGCCCGAGTTCTTTGCTGGCTGCGCATTGTTATATTACTAGTAATAGGTTCCAATTAGTTGATCTGCAACAATTTCTCTTGGCTAGCTCAGCCTTGGAACCTCTTGTAAATTCTACTGTTCTAGCTCATTATATTTAGGGGGTACCAAGTCTTCAGTGGTTTGGAACTCAGTAAACACTTATGCAGATGATGCATGAAGACAAGAGATTCCAGCACACACACACTCAGCTGTGCTGTGCTGCCACATTCCTGACATAGGGGATGAGACTGGGGGAGTGGGGAGGGGGAGGCCTCTTCACTACCTGCCAGATCCACAGGGGTTGATTATCGCATCTAGTATAGATGTGATAAATCGACTGCCGTGCACTCTCCCGCCGTCTCCCGTACTCTACCACAACAAGAGTAGAGGGAGTAGATGGGACAGTGACTTCCTGCAGTGAAGATACCACGGGGTAAGTAGATCTAATTACATGGACATCAGCTAGAAGTCATGTAACTTAGATTAACGGCCCTCAATAGAGTGGACTATGCCTTGTAATACACCCAGGGAGCAAACACATTGTGTAAGACACTCAGTAGGGCCACTTGGTAGCAGGGTTGTGCAAACATGCTCAGAGTTACATGTCCCTGGTAGTGGCAGCTCTGCGTAAAGGAGAAGAACCTCTTGTTTCTAGATGCTAATGAAGTTTGTCCTTCAGTGGTAATGCTAGAGGCCTGTGCTTTGGTGCATGAAATCCTCGGCTCTATCATGGAGGATGATCATTACAAAGAGGCTCTACTCTGTGCTAAAGAAACAGTCCCATTCACCCTATCAATCACTATGAGACACTTCACATGGAGGAGGCTCTCTGGGGGGACAAGGCACCTTTACCTAGTGTATTCCAGAAGCCAGTGTTCAGCACAGAACCACACTTTAAACAGAGCCTGCACAGACCATGCAAGTGTTACTTAAGGGTTTTAAAATACTTCCAAGCGTTAGAACCTTTTCAGAACCTACACCAGTCCCTGCATAGAGCCTAAAGAATCTGTGCTCTGTCCCCTGGACATGGTATTGTATACTTCTTAAAGAAATAAAACATTTTCCAGTAATATTTTAGTTAACAGAACAGAGCTCCTCATATTCCATACATGCTAAACCATACTAGAAAGTAGAATGATCAGCGAATAGTCACAGGGATAAACAAGCTAGCCAAAAAGTACTAGACAAATACCTGGAAGAAAGAAATGGAAAGGAAAATGATGTTATTTTTAAAATAACACCACACACGTCAATAACAGGAGGTGGGGCCAGATCAGGTCAATTCAAACAATTTCTCTATTCCTAACTGTTTCTAGAACAGAAGCCTGGAATTGTGAGAGGTTAAAAAAGTCACCGAAGACAGAACAGCTGGCTGCTAGAGCTCGTCGACCTCCAAAGAGAAAGATTCAGTGTGACTACATAAACAATAGAAAGCCCACTGGACAGCGCACAGGTGCAAAGAAGAGAAGTGCTTTTCCTGTTATTGCTTAGGGGTCGATAGTAACTTTGCTACTGCTGGGGATAGCGGCCAGGTGAACAGTGTTTGTCAGAGGTTGTAAGAGAATGGGTGGCAAGGGAAGGCTCAGCTTTCCCAAAACTGCCTACATGACTGACTACCTAAGGCTAGGGCCGCTGCCAAGGAAGGCTGGAACCACGGTGTGGCAGCTCTGCTACCTCTGGCCTCCTGGGAAGGCAGCCCAGCTCAGCAGCCTGGGCACCAGGGTGGGGAGGGATGGGGCCACGATGGGTTAGTGAGCTTTTCCTGGCTGGTGGCGAGGACTGGGGGCATCACGATAACCCCGGCTTCTCCACGTGGCCAAGCAAGATCAGGCTGGGAGTGGGCGAGGCTTGGCTTCAGCGGCAGGGCCTTGGGCAGAAGGGGTGGGGCTGGGTCTTGCCTCCTACACATGGGTGTCAGGTGAAAGCCCCACTGGGGAAGGCAATATATAAAGAAAGAGAGAAACAGGCCATTTAAAAAAACAGACAAAGCCTTTGGACCACAGGTCTTTCTCTGATCTCACTTTCAACACTGAGTCACAAGTAACTTCAATGACATCAATGAAGTTAAACCATGGGAAGGGCCCAGTGGCAGCTGAGACCCAAAATAGCCCCTCAAGGTCAAGCACATTGGAAAGTGAAAGACTGAAGTAGGATGAGAGGTGTTAGAGGAAAGAGTCATTTGGTAGGACAAGTGGACCAGTAGGGGGTGCGGTGCCCTCTTACACATCAGTGCCCTGATCTTCAGCATGAAACACTGAGACACTTCACCATGAGCTCTCTCCTCATCCCTCTCCCTCCCAGCTAACTCAGTCTTATCTCCCTGCTGTCTCTCCATTCCCACACTCGCCCCCAAGGAACCTCCATCCTCATTCACTAAGGGTACCTCTAAACTATGTGCTATTTTCGAAAGAGGATATACAAATTCCTGCGGAATTTGCATATCTTCTTCCGATCTCACTTTAGAAAGTGGAGCTTTCGAAGGTGAAAGTAGTCTGGACTCTTTTTTTGGTGGGGGGAAGCAGCTTTGCAAAGCCTCAGGGGAAGCCGGAGGCGGGGCATCCCAGGCGCGCCTGGGATGTATACCCAGCGTACAAGACGACCCCCGATTTTTGGGGGATGTTTTTTTAACATCAAAAGTCGTCTTGTACGCCAGAATATACGCTACTGCTGGCTGTGGTCAGCTATGGGTGCTCTGCCAATCAGCTGGACAGCACCTGAATCTCTCCTCAGCGGCTGCCCAAATGCTCAGCTTTACAGGGAACACTGCATCTAAGTGTTTACGTTCCATTTGAATAAGGGAGCTATGCTTTTGAAAAAAAAAAAAAAAACCTTTTCCTTGTGTCTTCAAATGTGATTGCTTACAGAAATGTATGTAGGTTCTAATATGCGTATGGTTTTCCACAGGTGCTAAGCAGTCATTTTATACGATGGAAATGTGTAATCTAGTCCTCTTCCAACACTATATAGTTCCTGGATTGTGGAAATACTGCAAGAAGATCAGATCTTACATTATTTCAGCCCCAATATGGTGTCCTGAGGCAAAAAATATTTAAATGTGACCACAAATACCAAGCTCTTCACACGTTGCCTAGTTGGTGCACATAGGATTAACTTAGTGCACATGGACCATGAAGACACAGCCCTGGTTTATTCTCCTGTAAGTTGTGTTTAAGAAACAAATGAAAATTGTGTATATTAAAAAGCAAATGACAGCAAAATAAAGTAACCCAGGGGGTAAGGGCAGGCTTGAACTATTGCTCTCTTTGAAAAACTCTGGCTAACTGGGCCAGAAAGTGGATGTGCAGAGCTTCTAACTTAATGTAAGATCAACAATGCTGGAAAACAGTTTGCTTTCCCAGAGCTCATTTGTTTTGTTTGCCAATGACATCATCATGTTCTGATAGGTTTTGCTTCCTGAGGATGCCTGTTATCTCGCCAGTGTTTCCGACTTGCCAAAGTCAGCCGGCTCTGGAAGGTAGTGGAAACACAGGTTAAACTTTCTTTGGCCCCCTGTAAGTTACCACGATCAGAGTCAAAGAAATGAGGGTGCATTCAGGCATGGAAACACTGCCTTAGAACACACATATGCAAGCAAAAGTTAAGGATTAAAATCTCCAGTACCTGCCTACAATAGAACCCCCAAGGGCAACATTGAAAGAGTTCCTGATTGTGGATTGCACACAAAAAAGAATTTTGGTGTTCAACAGTTTGTCTTGGGCCCTTAACATTTCCTGAATTTAACCCCCCCCCCCCTCCCCACACACACCACCCTCCACCTACCCCCAACAAGAAGAAGTATTGTCATTATTTATCTTCTCTTGTCCTTCAGACAATAATATAGATACCAGGAAAAACTTAAATAGCAACAAGTGGTCCTGCACCATCTTAGAAACTAACAAAAAATGTAGATGAGCATCATGAGTAGATAGTATTAAATGAAGAAGTGGGTTGTGCCCATGAAAGTTCATGATATTATCTACATTTGTTGTAAGTCTCTAAGGTACGTAGGACCACTCATTGCTTTTTAAGTTTTTTCTGTTACAGAGTAACACAGCTACCCCTCTGAGACAGATACCAGGGTGCAAGATCAATGAAAGAACAAAAAGATAAACTGGACCTACTGAGCGTATACACACAGCACACATACTGGGAGTTGAATGACTGCGCCTGAGCCAGGGGCAGAACTGGAGAGTGATGCACAGTGTATGTTCCAACTCATCAGCCGAGTCTCTGATATACTCTCTCTTGTTCTCAACATATTCTATTAGCGCCTGAGCTGTAGAAGTGCTGATCACTGAGGGTTTGTCTACACTAACCCCCTAGTTCGAACTAGGGAGGCTAATGAGGGCGACCGAAGTTGCTAATGAAGCACAGGATTTAAATATCCCTTGTTTGATTAGCATAATCCCGGCCTGTTGCCATTTTGGAAACTGACTAGCCCGAAGTAACTGCCCACGTCTATACGCAGCAGAGAAGCGGGATTCAGAGATAAAGCCCTTATTTTGAATTAACTGTTAAACCTCATTCCACGAGGAGTAACAGTTAATTTGAACTAAGGGCTTTATCTCGGAATCCCGCTTCTTTGCTGCGTATAGACGTGGGCAGTTACTTCGGGCTAGTCAGTTTCCAAAATGGCGACTGGCCAGGATTATGCTAATCAAGCGCGGGATATTTAAATCCCACGCTTCATTAGCAACTTCAGTCGCCCTCATTAGCCTCCCTAATTCGAAGTAGGAGGCTAGTGTAGATGTACCCTGACAGTGCTGATTGGAGCCAGTGGGAGGTGCAGTGCCCAGCATCTCTGTAAATCAGACCCTTAACAAGCAACAACCCCTGATAGGTTAGGGTATGTCTACACTACCCCGCTAGTTCGAACTAGCGGGGTAATGTATGCATACCGAACTTGCTAATGAAGCCCGGGATTTGAATTTCCCGGGCTTCATTAGCATAAAGCCGGCGCCGCCATTTTTAAAAGCCGGCCAGTGCGAACCCCGTGCCGCGCGGCTACACGCGGCACGGGCTAGCTAGAACGAGGTGTACAGATAGTTCGGAATGGCTAGCTAGTTCGAACTAGCTAGCCCGTGCCACGTGTAGCCGCGCGGCATGGGGTTCGCACTAGCCGGCTTTTAAAAATGGCGGCGCCGGCTTTATGCTAATGAAGCCCGGGAAATTCAAATCCCAGGCTTCATTAGCAAGTTCGGTATGCATACATTACCCCGCTAGTTCGAACTAGCGGGGTAGTGTAGACATACCCTTAGATATTCACGCACAGCTCCCACTGACTCCAATTGCAGATGTGAATGTTCAGCACTTTTGCCAATCAGGTTTTGTCTACACTTACAAGTGGAAAGCACAGCTCAGATGACTCGGTAGCATGCAGGAGGTACACCATGCACCTGCCAAAATCTTAATTGCTAAAATGGAGTGCTCCCTTGTGTCCCTTCCCTGTTCCTCAGGCTAGGTTGTCCTCTCTACACCAGATGCCAGCACTTTAACACTGCAACGTGGCCACACGAGGAGCGCAGGGAGAGGACTCCCAGCACTCCAGGAAAACCACCTCCACAAGACCTGGTTTACATTGGCACTTCACAGCACTGTAACTTGTTGCACTCTGATGATTCACACCCGAGCCAGAACATTGTAGGACCGTAAACTGGCAGTGTACGGCAGTATACACTTGCCTCAAGCCTCAGGTTCTCACTCAAGTCATGCACCCAAAAAAAGAGGAACACACTGTTGTGACCACCTATGGAAAGTCTGGCTTTAGAGACTTGTGTAACTACTTAAGAGACTAGGTGGGTGAGGTAATAACTGTTGAGGAGAGAGGAGCTTTTGAGCTCCACAGAGCTCTTCTTCAGGTCTGGGAAAGGAACTCCCAGTGTCACAGTAAGACACAAATAGAACAGATTGTTTAGAGCTGTGTTTCTTAAACTTTTTAAGACCGAGGAACACCAAACAATTTTTTTTATGAGGAACACAAAGTTTTTGGTTGAGCAAACAAAAACAAAAACAAAACAAAACACACCACACACACACACACACACACACACACACACACACACAAACCCCTTGAACACCAGACAACACTTTTATTGACAACGACAATATTCGCTCATGGACCAGTGATAATTTAAGTATCTTTTTAATTATCTTTTGAAAGGTGGAACATCTGTTTTTAATCTAAGTATCCCAAACATAACCTGTCAATCGCTATCCATTAAATGAAAAAAAAAGTTGTCCAACAACGAAGGAACATTGTATCTGGTCCCCATCAGCAGTCCTGGGTAACAAGTGAGGGCTAAAGGCAGCAGTGCAAAGACCCGGTTGGGTTGGCGGCTGTAGGGCAGCTCTCACCCCTGACAGGCAGGATCCCCAGATCAGCAGCAGAGACAGCCAATCAGAGCTGGCCCTGCAACGCTCCTCCCCTCTGGCAATGGGCACAACCGAGGGGCGGAGCTTTCCCAGGTGATTGCAAGCCGGGCACAGAAGCATGGAGGAACGTGGGTAGCCCCGCCTCATTTCCAGCCACGTCTCCGTTGCATCACTACTCACTCACCCCGTCCATCCTTCGCTCCACCCAGTGTCTCAGCGGCTCTAGCAATTTTTCCTCAAACGGTCGCAGCACACCTGAGAGTTCTCCGTGGAACACCAGTGTTCCGAGGAACACAGTTTAAGAAACAAGGGTTTAGAGTAAGTGGTTAGCACGGGGTGGACAATAATTTTTGATGAGGGGGGCCCTACTCCAAGATTTTGGAAAGTGGTTGAGGGCCACACTCTACCATGACATTAATGGAAGAAGGGTGGGGTCTGGGGTGCAGGAGTTTGGGTTATAACCTAAGGGTTGAGCAGATTGTGATCTGAGGCAGGAGACTGGGATGCCAGATCTTGCAGAGGAGATGGGTACAGAAGGGGGTGGGGAAGAGAGTTGGGGAAAGGAGGGGTGGGGCACCAGATTGTTGTTGTAATAAACCATAAACCAATGTCTCTGTTCTGCTCATGAGCTTTAAGCCAACTCTGCACAGGCACATTACAGTGCTGTAACTTTCTGGCTTAGGGTGTGAAAAAACACCCTCCTCTATCCCCTGCACATCAAGTTACAGCCCTGTAAAGTGCAAGTGTGAACCAAGTGACAGCACAGAACTGTGACCTCCAACGCCGTTAACTACCCCCCTTGTGGAGGTGTTTACATAGCCCCAGTGCTCGTGTAGTGGCCACACTTTCAGTTGAAAGCTCTGCCACAGCTGCGCTTCAAACTGAAGTGTAGACAAAGCCTTAGTGTCACAGAATAATGAATCTAAGCTTCCAGGCTCACCTTCTGAAAGAGTTGTGCAAGTTTCCTTTGAGGGTGTGAACTGACTGATCACTCAAGAGCTGACCTATTTGTAAAGAGAGTTCACCCACAGGCCATCATTTTTCTATGGGAATCTTTGCCCAGCTAGTTCCAATTCTCCCCTTCTGGCTCCTGGTCTGGTCTGCCTCTCCAGCCAACCACCATTGTTCTCACCCCCTCCTCTTGTCCAGATTCCTCACTCCCTGTCTCCTTGTCTACCAGGCCCACTCTCCCTTCCTCCCTCTGCTTCTCATCCAACCTCAGTGGCCAAGACCTCCCCTCACCAACCTGGCAATTGGCTTCCAATTCACTTCCCCCTTTACCCTCACTGGTTCACAATCTCCCCCTGGCTCCTAGCTGTCCTCCCAACCAGCCCCAGTCTCTCCTCCTTCCCCCTACAGCTCCTAGTCTCAGCCTCCTCCCCCCTTCTAGTCCCAGATTCCCTGCCCAACCAGTCTCAGCATTCCCCTCTCACCTTAGCTACCCATCTCCTTGCCTGGCCAGCAACACTCTCCCCCATCATGCTCAATCAGTTTCCCTCCCTGCTCCAGTCCTAATCCCAGACTCTTCCCAATCTACTCTTCTAGCCTAAAAGTTGAGTGATATTCAAAGGCAGCAAAAACTGAACCTGGGGGAAGGATGCAGAAGGACCATCAAGATCATTTAGTGTGACCTCCTACACATTGTAGGCCGCAGAACCCCTCCGTGTGGAAACCGAGGCAAAGAAGTTTTGACTGACCCTTGACCATACAGGGGGGGAAGAGACATAGCCGGGATTAGAATTTAGGATGCCCGAATCTCAGTCTTAGGTTTCCTCCACTGGGCCATGATACTTCTAATCTGTTACTTTAGCGTTTAAAGTTCTTGCAGTGTATTAACAACCATCACCACAGAAGCCCTACAAGACACAGAGGAGAGAGGAAGATGGGGTTGGACATCTTTGGTTCAAATACAGAGCCGGGGGCAGCCCTGAAGAGAGACATTGACTCCACACAGAAGTATGCCAATAGGGTAGATTTTCATAGGGATGGCAAAAAGCTGTGTTTATTTCTGATGGAGGCCACTCCCCTGACAAATTCCAAACTGCTAATCCAAAACATGGGGGAACTAACAGAGCTTCTCAGTGAAACGGCAGTAAGATTTTTTTTCTTTAATAGGGGCAAAACAATGTATTTCCCCCATCTTGTTCTCAAAAACAGAGGATTTCTTTTATCTTTTTTTTTTTTAAGGAGTCCTGCAGCATTCACTCAGCATCAGAAATTTCAGCTCCAATAGCTACAGTTCAGCCAAGTTATATAAGCAACTGAAAATGGGGTATTACATGGGAAGTGTTGGGCAACTTTAATAATAGGCAGTGCTATTTCTGGTGTTTTAACCTATTCTATTTCTTACTCTCTCTCTCTCTCAGGTAGCAGAAAGTGTATTAAAAACAAACGGGCAATGCACAGGAGAGTGCATAAGAAAGAGGGGTATTGTCCCCCCATGCTGTGGGTGAGGGGGGCTGGCTAATAGCTGGCAGGAATAGTGTGTGTGTGTGTGTGTGTGTGTGTGGAGGAGGGTCTGATGCCTGCAGTGGGGGTCTGCCCCCCCCACTTACTGGCAGTGGCAGCGTGGCAGGGTGGGGGGGGGGGGAGGAAAAGGAGCAATGCTTTGTTCTCTTGGCTGTGCTGCCCCAAGGGAGGGGGCAGGAGGCAGGATTGCCCTGCCCTCCCCAGCAGTAGTAAAGCAATGTCATCGGGGTCACCTTGCTCTGCTTTCCCCCTGCCACTGAGGGTGGGGGAGTGGGGATGTAGACACTTACTCCTGGTGCCCGCCCCCTGGACTTGCTATTCCCCTAGGTTGTTTTGACTGGGGAAAGAGACAGGGCAGTGGTGGGGTGGAGCAGAACTGGGCAGAAGGGGGTTGTTCCAGCCCTTCTCCAGCCTGGGGTATGTGAGTCATGGCCAGGATCCTCCCCCCCCCACCCACCAGTCACCCCCTAAAAAAAAAAAAAAAAAAAATCAAGCATTTTAAATAGGACCTGATTATTACCTTGATTGTGTAATCTTTTAAACAGTAAAATTCAATTAGACTGTATACTCTTCAGGACAAGGGACTTATCAAATGCAGTTTGGTGTTTTGTTGAACTGATTTTAAAATGAAATACTTTGAGTCACTTTAAAAAAAAAGTATATTGCGATTCAGGCTGTTAGGGGAGTTTCCGTTTCAACAAGTACAAGACTTAGGGTGTCAAAGGCAACAGACCTAACAGAAAAAGCATCTCTGATTACTGTAAAAAGTATGTTGGGGTCACTGTGGGTTGGAAAATGTAACTTTATGTAGGGACCTGTGTGCTCCCAGCCATGCACATCTCACAAGAAAACACAAATCTGTGAATTTTGCGTTTAACCTTCATTGCAGACAGGAGAGTGTGCACATTTTTATCCTAAAGGAGGAAACAAAGGGCATATACAGTCACTGAAAATCATAGTCCATAGCCTAACATCACTTTCTGAGCAGAACTCCCAAATGTCCCAGTTTTACTGGGACAGTCAGGGCTTTGTTTTAGGGAGGCGCCTATTACCCCATCCTGAATTTTTCGCACATGCTATCTGGTCAAGTTTGGAAGTGGGAACAAAACAAAACAAGAGTGCTAGAGACTAAATAGCATGTTTCAGAGCCTGACCCTTGCCCAATAACTTATTGGCAAGTTGGTCAGTAGTGGAGGCACCTGAGCTGAAGCACCATTGTTAGAAGAGCGAGGGAGTGGCTCACAGGGCATTTTCCACTGGTGCTCCAGACTTTGGGAATGGCTCTTACCCCAGGTCTGTAACAACCTGAGTTTGCTAGCCTTCAGGGCCTGCGGCAAAGCTATCCCTGGGGTTCATGAGGAGACAGATGCTGCAGGGGGTTGTTTGTGGTGACGTGGGATTCTGGCGGGGAACTGAATGTACACTGGAAATTGGAGTGTTTCTCTGGTATGTTTGCGTATATGGTATATAGGTTTCTCTGATATATATGTTGTTGTTGGGTGGCCTGCAGGAATAGATCTGGGTCTGCTTAGTTATTATGTGTATTTTAAAAAGTTTGCCCAGCGCATTGGTAAGTGCTCTTTTATTGCAGCATGCACCCGTCCAAATAAGGCAAAAACATAAAGGCAGGAGGAATATTTGGACATTCAGCATTACGATGAGCCAGTTTTCAGAATGTTGAGAGCTTGCTGCCACTGATGACAAAGCACTACATTACTAGTCTGAAAACAGGCCAAAGGGTCTCTCTTTCTTCTGGTTTCTTTTTAATAAAAGGAGCGATTTTTAAACACTGTTCACTGACATTCCATACTGAAGATGTAACAGGTTCCTAGAGGAGTTGGCAAGTGTGTGGTAGAAGTATTTCCTCTGACCTTTCTATTGTTGTAATAAATAGTAAAGTATTTTTTTTTAAACAGAAAGTAAACAGCCAACTCCCTTCTTGCTCCTCACCCCCCTCCCTAAAACCTACAAAAGAAAAGGTTTTCAAACTGAGACGCGTGGCTCTCATGGTGTTTGTGCTGCTTTCCACGAACTTGCTTTCTGGGTAAAATCTGACAGAGCTTTGTTGGAACAAAACAAATGGAACTTACATTTCTTGACTGCATATTAAAATAAAGACCTTGAGAACCAACAGTTCAACTTTAAATACCTACACACGCGGAGCCCCAATAAACTGTTGCCACACTAAAAGATGTGCGGGGAGGTTTCTAACCAGTGGAAAAAGCTCTCAGATTGGGCAAAACACAAGAGATCAAAATAATTATTTAATCTTTTTAAAAGGCATCATAGAGTTGGACTTCTTTGAGATGACAGTGACATTGGTTATAAAGTTTGGTTTCTGTGATCAAAAGGATTACAGGCAGTCCCCGAGTTACGTGGATCCGACTTATGTCGGATCTGCAGTGACGAACGGGGCTTTTCTCGCCCCGGAGGACGGGAGAGGCGGGATGCCCAGATGCGCCACGGTCCGCCGCCCCTGTCCTCCGGGACGAGAAAAGCTGCTCCCCGTCTCCCTGCAGAGAGCGCCTGGAGCGCCTGGTCTGCAGGGAGACGGGGAGCAAAGCCTTGGAG
This sequence comes from Pelodiscus sinensis, assembly GCF_049634645.1. Taxonomy (NCBI): domain Eukaryota; kingdom Metazoa; phylum Chordata; order Testudines; family Trionychidae; genus Pelodiscus; species Pelodiscus sinensis. The sequence continues at coordinate 228,261,239 of NC_134712.1, read as the reverse complement.
CACGCCAGCAGTGGGACAGCCGCGGTGTGCCTGGACTGTCCCGCTGCCCACGTGCTCTGCAGCTTTGCTCCGCGTCTCCCAGGTCAGCAGACCAGGGAGACGGAGCAAAGCCGTGGAGGACTTGGGCGGTCCCGCCACTCCCGTCTCCCTGGTCTGCTGCAGGGGCGGGGGAGGGGGGTGTGTGTGCAGCTAGTGCCCCCCCCCCCCCCAGCAGACCAGGCTTTTCTTGCCTACCCCTGGGGTAGAGCAGCTGGGGGCTGCCGGGTTGGTCCCGCAATGCCGCTCTGGACCAACCCGGCAGCACCCCAGCTGCTCTGCCCCAGGCGTCCTGATTCAGCCACTGCTGGTCAGTTTCAGCAGCAGCTGAATCAGGACGCCTGGGGCAGAGCAGCTGGGGTGCTGCTGGGTTGCTCCAGTAGAGCCGAGGAGCGGCGCTACTGGAGCAACCCAGCAGCACCCCAGCTGCTCTGCCCCAGGTGTCCCCAAGTCAGCCGCTGCTGAAACTGACCAGCGGCTGACTACAGGAAGCCCGAGGCAGAGTTGCTCTGCCCCAGGCTTCCTGGAATCAGCCGCTGATCAGTTTCAGCAGCAGCTGACTTGGGGACGCCTGGGTTTCTTAAGTTGAATCTGTATGTAAGTCAGAACTGGCATCCAGATTCAGCCACGGTTGAAACTGATCAGTTTCAGCAGCGGCTGACACCAGTTCCGACTTACATACAGATTCAACTTAAGAACAAACCTACAGTCTCTATCTTGTACGTAACCCGGGGTCTGCCTGTACATACATTAGCCTTCCCCTAATCATACTAAGATTGGTTAGCCATTCAGCTCAGGATTCAAGAAAGAAAAAACAAACTGTAAACAAATACTTTCCCCTCCTTACAAATGCTGTTGGTGGCTTTCGGTACAAGCTCCACAAGGTTGGGTTGGCCTGGCCACCATACTTTCAGACAGATAAAGATCACATCAGCTGGAGTAAACAGATGCCCACCACATTGTTACAGGTCTGCTTTGCTCACTCACTTCCACATTAGCAGCCTCCCTTGCCTTCCTTAGATTCCGCATCGAAGCATGCCATGTCCCTCTTCTAGGCCACCCCTCAGATCTATAAGTATACCATAGATGCTCAACCCCATCTTCCTTGCTTGTCTGTGTCCTACCATATATTTGCAGGTGGGTTTTTAGGGCAGTGGTTAATATGCTGCAAGAATATAAACAAAGTAATATTTTAGAGATACTGTGGTCCAGTGGAGGAAGGCTAAGATGGAGATACAGGAATCTTAAATTCTAATTCAGGATATGCACCAACACAGAGGGTATGTCTAGACTACAGGCTTATGTCGACATAAGTTTTGTTGACAGAATCTGTCGACAAAACTTATGTCGACATAGAGCGTCTAGACTACATCCAGTTCTGTTGACAAAGCAAGCCGCTTTGTCGACATAACAGTGTGGACGCAAAGGACAGTGTAGATGCAATAATGCCTTTTATCTACAGAACTCTGTCGATAAAAGGCGTTTTTCCTTGTAGAATGAGGTTTACATACGTCGACAAAACTGCTGAGTTTTGTTGACGTTATGTCGACATAACTCAAAGGCAGTATGGACGCAGGTATAGTTTTGTCGACAAAAGTCCACTTTTGTCGACAAAACCCTGTAGTCTAGACACACCCCGAGTGTGGCAGTGGGTTAGTCAAAATCTCTTTGCCTCAGTTTCCATATTGTTAATACTAATTGAATATTGAGTAGTTTAATATTTGGTATCTGACAGTAAGGAAAGCAAAACTTAAGGGCTAGAATATACAAAAAAAAAAAAAAAAAAAAAAACTTATACCAATACAATGATTAGAGTGATTTTTGATCCTAGTGTGGACACTTACTCCAGTATAAAGGTCCCTTTTACCAAAGATTATTCATCTTCCCAAACTGGAATAGAATTATATTGGTACAACTGCATCCATACTAGGAAAAGATTTGTTATTTTAACTAAACTGGTGTAGTTAAAGTGGCAATATCATTAACAAAGGTCGAAAAGACAAAAGAGAGCCTGTCAGTACAAAGGTCTCATATTTTTCATGCCAACTTTGAGACATATGACTGTCTTTTGCATGCAAAATTAGTAGTCACTTCTGAAAATCTGAGACAGTAGTACTTTCCATCTAATATTGTCTGAGTGATCACTGACTGACAAATGAAATGCTTGGGCAACACACACGTGCTGTTGTAATTTTTCACTGCCTACAGTAATCAGCAATATATTGCACCAAGACATATTTAGGTTATTCCTACTGTAGATGTTAAAAAGACCCCATCAATCTATGTAGAAATCTCATTTGGATCTTAAAGGTGGTATAAAGTTTTTGAGAGACTGACCTCACCTTTCCTTTGTAGCTGGAACTACTGAGTAAGCTTCCCCCAGCATTCCACAAGTCCACAGGCTCTTGAAACAAAGCACAACAACAAGGGCGTATCTAGACTACGCAGAATGGTCGAAACAAGGTTTTAGCAAGTGAGATAACCCTTTCCACTCATGAAGGGGAAAACAACATCTGTTAAACCAAAACTGGTATAATAGGTTCAGCAAGAGACCCAGAGGATTTTGAAGACATAGCCCTTGGTTGGGTCAACACATTGTGAAAAGAAAAATTACAAAAGAACAATTGTTTCATACTCCCTCTGGATTAATTAGGATGGACTCTAGCCAAATTCATTAAAATAGAAGATTTGGGCAGGACCTTGCAGCATGCGTGCAACCTGCCCAAAAGTTATGGAGAAATGCTTTACCCTTAGAGCAGACCTGCTTTCAGTAAAACTTGAGTTTGCATGGGCCATGTCTTTGCTGTGACAGTCAGGAGAATTATTTTAAAATGATCTTTTTTTAATTAGGAGAGCTATGCAGAAAACGTTTGCCTTTCCCCACTGAACAATAGATCCCTGTTTATTTTCTGTGTGCTCTTTAGGTCGTGAGAAAGCCAGTCAAGTTACGTATCTAACAATATACTACTGTAATCGGTTAACACTCGAAAGGCTAAGACATACAGACTGTCAGATTAGTATTTTCTGAGCACAGGAGAATGCGTTTTTCAGACAGCAGTTTTGAATACTACTACAGGAAGTGAAGATACAAACTAGAGCCCCATCCTGGAAACAATGGGCTAGACTGTTATTTCACAATTTGCCTTGGGCGTGAGGTGGTATGATGCTGTTGCCGCCAAGGAGCAATGCAGGTAAGAAATCATGCCTTAGAGATTTGCCATCCTACACTGTGATCAAGACAATAGAAATTTGCTATTGGTCCTTTTTAGATTATAACCCCTATTCCATGGCAACTCAACTGCAAGGGCTGGTGCTTTGGGGAAGAAGGATGGAACAAATGTTCCTGTCATTACCTACTACTCTCCTGCTTCAGCGTGAATAGTGGATATACAATAAGAATGGCAAAACCAGATCCTAAGTGAGTAAAAACCATGAGATTCTTCCCCAGTTCATCCCACAGTAATTTATTCTGAAGAAATTGCTTATTCTGCTGTTTAACAATTGAATTAATTCGGTCATTTTTCCATACAATGGTTTATAAACAACATTTTTTTTTTACTTAATGCAGACCCTTTAAAGAAAGGAAAGGAAAACTGTTCAGCTACAGCTCAGGAGTGCGGGTGAATGCTTTAGGCTAGAAGGAAAGATGTGCATTGCATTGTCACTAAGATTTGGTATCCTGACAACATGGATCAAAATGCTTGCTCTTGCAGCCACACTCAGATTTTTACTTAAGAGCACAAGCTGAAGTGTCAGAACTTCTCAGACTCCTAACCAGAGAAAAACAATTTTTCTGAATCCTTGACAAAAAATTGGGACCAATCCAGAAGAGATTCTGTAGAAATACAGAAGTCCATTGGTATGGATTTAATGCCTGAATTGGGCTATCACTGGTCATTCTAGGGTGAAATGTAATATTCAGTCTAACACATATGGAAAAGGTATTTTTCCCCTTCTTTGTAGCAGTAACAGAATAAAGTGTAAAAAGGACCCATTTATAAAAGAAATCACTAAGACTGATGATAAACTTTTGCAGATTCATGTTTAAGGCTCTGATCCTTCAAACTAATCTGCACAAGTGGACCAACAATCAAGTCCATGGGGTTTATAGGGAAACAGAGGTAGCTGAGAAATTAGAGCATAGGACTGTATTATCACATTCTAACAATCATGTTTTTAAAGGCAACAGGCATTAATGGGACTCTTCATGGATGAGCTGGGTCATGTTTGCAGAAGCAGAGCCTTTTTACTTCCCTAAAGAATTCATCTCCTGTTCAAAAAGTCTGTTACAATGTGGGAGAAGACTGGAATTAACAGGTGAAAAAGGACATGGCCAGAAACAGAAGTCTCAAATTGTCATAGCAGTACCCCCCCCCCCCCCCACACACACTTCAAGGCAAAGGCAAGTTTGTATCTTTAAGAGTAAATAGTAAACAGGAAAGCTGTACAGAGGCTTGCTTCACAGTCAGTGTTCTTTCTGGATGTGTGTAGGCACAAGATTATGGCTCTTCACAGAAATACTGGCAAAATTTGGGAATTTAACTAAAGCACCTGTGTTTCTTGTGTCTGAGACTTCACCTACTAAGGGCAAGAAGGAACAAAGTTTCATTTCCAGTAGCTGGCTGATATTAACCATACACACATTTTATCTCATATATGCAAATTAGAGTAATATATGCTTTGTTGTGATTCTAGTGTGGAATTATTTGTTTTTGAAACATCCAGGTGGATCCCAAAGTATTTAATTTGTTTTTTCTCACAAAAAGCTAAGGTAATTTCTCTTAGCAAACTACTGTAGTTCATGTTGCAGCAGAACCCTTATAGCTCCGCTATAAATAACTTAAATGTGTCATTTTATGGCAAAACTGGTAACATCTTGAGAAAAATGCTTGCAGAATCAATGAACCTGGGTGGGCTATTGGGCTCAAACAATCTTTACAGCATCTCCCTTGCAGGGTTTTAGTTTGGAATAATAAACACCATAAGAAAACTCCTGGGGTGTAGCATCCAGGCACCATAAAGGAAACGTTCACAAGGGCACTTAGATTTCACAGATTATCAAACCTTAATCCCCAAAGCACTGAACTCTCTGTACGGGGTGGTACTTTCCACACCCTGGGTTAATCCCAATATTTCTTTGATGGAACATTGAAAAAGCCAAAAATGGTGTGTGTGTGAGAGAGAGACAGAGACAGAGAACTTTGCAGGGCTTCTCCCTACAGACACTGACTCCGCTAAGGCAACAGCAGTCAAATAACGGTTGTTCCTCACTGGATCAAGTCATCAGAGGGTCACTCGAAGTGATCCCAGGCTGCGATTGACTGCAGGAGGCGCGTTAGCAGCTGAACTAAAGCCTGCCTCGAAAGCAGGACCGCTCGCCCCTGCTGGGGGGCCAGTCAGCCCTTTCGCCCTGATCCCACCTCCCCAGTGCAAACGGGAAGGGGCAGCTGCGGGCGGGACCCGGAGCCCGCTGCTGTGTCCGAGCCCGGGGGCGGGAGGGCGGCACATGCCTCGCGTCCAAGCGGGCAGCGCCGAGTTGCTGGTAAACACGTCCCGTGCCCCCCCCGGTAGTCAAATGGCTCCGTTCGCCCCTCACAGCAGCGCGGCGCAGAGACTCTCCGGCCAAGGCGCCGCGGGCGGGGGACTCGCGCACCCGGGGCGCCGGGACGGAGCCCGCGGCTGGACGCGCGGACAGAGTCCGAGATGCCGCCACTCGCCCTGGCAGCGGCTCGGGCCGCCGAGACACAAAGCCCCCGCCCCGCTCGCGCGAGCGCTCCACGCGGGCGGCAGGCAGGGCACTGCAGCGGCGCGGGGAGCGGGGGGAGACGGGCTCCGACTTACCCACCGGCTGCCTCATGCCTGCCCTGCTCTCCGCCCTCGGGAGACTTGTGAGCCAGCCCAGCCTCGCACGGAGCCAGTCCCTGCTGAGCATGCCTAGTGCAGGCGCTTGCCTGGCCTTTCCTCCCCAGCAGCTTAGTGCCTTTGAAGTGAGCCTCAAGCTTCCCGCAAGTTATCGGCGAGGCCTTCGCGACAGAGAACTTTTTTTTTTTTTAAAGGAATCAACCCCTCTAGGTTCGACCCAGGAGGCTTGGCTGTGGCGTAATCCCATCTGCTCCCTCTGCCTCATCACCTCTTGAACACTGCAGCCTTGTGACACAGCTTAGCCTCCCCTCCCATTAAGAACATTCTTGTTAACCTGCTGCAGATACATTACACATGGGCACTCCCCCACCTCCTTCAAAAATTCATCTTCGCAAACATGCAATGTAAATGGTGCCCGGATTCAATCCAATCCAAGGGCTCCCCCAAAGTAATCCAGCCATCGCAAGAAATAAAGTATTCTCAATTCCCCTCCCCACCTGACAATCACATCTCCAAGGCCAAGTCCCTGGACAGACCCGTAAGGGGTCCCCTCCCAACAGATCTGAGCTTTGGCCTCTGAGGGTATGTCTACATTGCATTCCTCCTTTGAGAGAGGAATGCAAATGCAGACAAGCAAAATTGCAAATGAAGCAGGGATTTAAATTTCCCGTGCTTCATTTGCATAATTGCGGACAGCTGCTTTTCTGAAATAGCGTATTTTGAGAAAACAAACGCAGTCCACATGGGGTTTTTTAAGAAAAAACCCTTCCTTCAAAATAACTTTTTTTTTAAAATACCGGACATTTATAGTTTATCATTTATATTTTCTCAATTTGTTTCCTGAACAGAAAGCTCAAATACTGGACTGCCCAGTTCAAAACCAGACACCTGGCAACCCTATTCATCCCTGTAAACATACTTGTGCTGTGGGTGGTTGAAGTCCAGCATAGCACTTCCAGGCAGGGAAAGCTTACATGGTGCATTTGAAATCTAAATAAAAGGGAATTCCTGTGTGGAGCTATGTGGCTGGTTAGCTTCAAGAAGATATACCCATCACTCAGACCTGTGTGCCTTTGCAGGCTTCTGACATAGGCATCTAGCTGTGAAGCCCAGTCAGACAAGACTTCCAAATGCAGTATTCTCCCAGAAAAACACAACCAGGAAGGCAAAAAAAGCCTGACCCAAAAGCACCAGCCACTAGTTCTGACAACAGCAGACTTCCTGGGAACATCCTTCAGCATGGGGTATATTGTTTCCTTTAAGAGGACAAACAAACACCTCCAGCTCTCCCACAGCAGCTCAGTCTGCAAACGCTGTATCGTTAATAAGAAAAACATCAGCTCTCTCTGTGCATGGAAAATCTGTAGGAAGAAAGATTATAGGCTATCAAGGGGAAAATAGGATGCACTGTTAAAACTAACTCTGTCTGACAGTCTTGGCTGGCACCCAGCACAAGACATCAAAGGGGTCCCCTCCTCAGCCAGAGAAGTGCTCTTGGGGCCCCTGGAAGCCAGGATGCTTAATCATTGCATGCAAGAGATGTCTGGAGAGATCCCCATATTTCCCAATCCCCCTACTGGCAACTTCTCCAAAGACAGACACAGAATTAATTGGTTTCTTAAATGCACCCCAACAGGTCTATTGTAATAGAATCCAGGTCCCAGCCAGGTCTGTTTTAATGATATTTCTAGAGTTGGCCCAATGTGATTGGAGTAATTTATCTGATGAATTCCATAATCTCTTCTAAAACACAGTATTGGAGGAATATTTTTTCACCATTTGTTCAAGCTGTGGTGCTGGGCAAATCATTGGTGAACAGATTTCAGTTTAGTGAAGTTTTCCGTATTTGTGAGTCATTTTTTCCCCATTATTCACCTAGTTTTACCTGCTGTTCTGCATTTCCGCATGGACACCCACCCAAGGCTCTCAAAGAACTTCGACCCTGTTCATGAACTGAGCCTCACATCAACCTTGACAGTTATGTCATGCATGGTAGCTCCGTTACACAGCTGAGGAAACAGGAAGTGAAGATAAGAGACTTGCCCCATAAGCCACCCAAAGAGTCTGCAAAAGAGCCAGACAGATTTCCTGTTCCTCCCTATTCTTATGCTTTAGCCATAAGTAGGGATGTCATTGTGTAGTCGACTACACAATTAACCGATAAGCCTCGTCTTATCGGTTAATCCTATTGACTACATGCCCCCCCCCATTGCTGCTTCTGTATTAAAGACAGCAAGGGGGAGGGGGAGGAGGAGGAGGAGGTTGGACCCGGTGCTAGGTCCAGGGTCTGAGCTGCAGACAGAGGCTGCTCCATGGAATGCCATGCAGCCTCTGTCCGTGGGGAGTTTGGTCCCTGTGCTGCCGCCTCTGTATTCAAATAAAAAGAGAACCAGAACAGAATCCAACTCCTTTTGCAAAAAAGCTTTCTAGGATGATTAGTTGTAATTGCATGTGTGTAATCTTATCTCAATCAGGAACTGTTTGCTATCCCATGGCAGCTGTTCACTAGGAGAACAGTCATGGGGAGCAGTGCTATTTACTTCTCTCTTCCTCCTGGGCCTCACCACCTCTCACTTCTATTGTGGTGTTTACTATTCAAGATACAAAACACCTCTTCACTCCAGCTGGTAACTCTCTGCTGATTTCATTAAGGAAAGGCTGCCATGGCATTCAAGGGAGTGAGAAGGGGGGTTGCGCAGTGCCAGAGCAGGACTACCAATGTAGAGGAGGGGGATTGTTATTTGTCAAACGTTATCAAAGTGGAGAAAAAAGGAAGGGACAGTCCTTGCCTCCCAGGGTATGTCTAGACTGTGGGGGGTTTTCGGGATATCAGAGATATCCCAGAAAAATTCCACTGCATCCAGGGAATGTGTTTGCTCTTCTGCTTTTTTTTTGTGGAAGAACAAAAAAAGCCTCTTCTGGAAAAGCAATCAGAAAAAGCTATGCAAATTGCAGAGCACAAATTGTGTAGCTTAAAAAAAAAAAAAGAAGCTTTAGTGTAGACCTAGCCTAAGCAATCTAAACAGTCTAATACAAGCCACACAACCTAGCATACAATTGCTCCCACCCCAAAGCAGTGTGATGTGTTTTGTAATGCAATTTTCCAGAGTTCTTAAACTGGGGGTAGCTGTCAATAGAATTATGGAAGAAGTGCACTGCTGTAAACTCGGGTGATTTTATTGCAAATCTTGCCACCATTCCGTTTTTATTCAAGTCCCAGCTCCTGGAATGGAGAATCTCCACTTCCATTAAAAATATGTGTAGCTCTCATGGTTGCAGTAGAAAGCCTAATGTGAACTCAGTGTAACCTAGAGGCTCAGAAATTGGATGGCACATATTTTAGACATTTAAAAAAACCCTAAATTATTTTTAAACTGTAACTCCTGATGTTTTGTGGCTAGACTCTGGATTTTTAAATGCTCTAAGGTCGCAATACTGGAAATGCATTTGAGGGAAGGATCTGAATGGAAGAGGATGGAGAAAGCACTTAGCTATGGACTCAAGAAACATGGGATTCTAGGTCTAGCTCTACCACTGTTTTGTCTTGAGAAAGTAACTTCACTTCTGTTTCCTTTCACCCTTTAAGCTTTAGATTTCTCAGGGCAGGCTTTGTCTTACTGTGTGTTTTTCAGCACCCAGGAAAATGGGCCCTTCTATCAGTTGGTGCCCTGTAGCTGCTACTATACTACAAATAGTTATTCCATGAGACTAAGATGAGTATCAGGGGCTAAAGTAAGGACAGGCATGGGAGATGGTAAAGGCACCTTCCCTTGTTATGCTACAGCGTGGCCTGGTCTACACCACAGCAGAAAGATGAATCAAGATATGCAACTCCAGCTATGGTAATGACATAGCTGAAGCTGATATATCTTAAATTGCATTTTTGCACTATCCACACAGAAGGAGGTTGATGGGAGCAAATGCTCCTCATAAGGAACAGGAGTATCGACACCAACAGGGGCATTCTCTGAGTTTGATTTAGCGGGTCTTAACTAGACCCGCTAAATCAAACCTTGGAAGATGGACCGCAGCAGCGTCAATCTTCTGTGTAGTGAAGACATGGCCTAAAAATTGAGGCAGTGCTTTCCCAGGCCTGGGTGGGAAGTGCTTCTCTACTGGTCCCCCTACACCTTCACAGGTATAGGAGAGCTCTCCTTCTTGGTTCAAATTACTTCAACCACTGGAGAAGGTAGGTGTTTCACACTCAGGAATATGCAGATTCAAGCATATAGAGACTGAAGAAGTAAAAAGATAGCAGTGGGAGAAGTGTATAAAAGGGACATTTAGGAGAGGACATTGGGAAGAGGAAAGGAAGGCAAAGATGTGCAAGGGGTGGCTTTGTGCAGGGCCCCAAAGCGGTGGCTGTTTGGGGAAGGAGAAAAGCAGCAAAAGGAGGGATCCTGAGAGAGGAGTGACATGATCCAGCAGCAGGAGCCCTTAGCAAGAGCACTCTGTACAGACCGCAGAAGCACAGCAGGGCAAGTACAGGGGAGGTTTCAAAAGACATAACCGAGCGCTGGACCAGGACCCAGAGAAAGAGGTGAGCCAAGTGGGAGTTCGAAGTAAAGTTGCCACCTAGTCATTCAACTCACATTCTGACAAGTGGCCTGCTGGACATTTAAAACAGTCTCAAAATATCTAGGGGTGACAAATTGCCAGCACAGGGATGCACGGGGCTTGGGCATGAGGAGCTAGAAAGCAGATATGGAAAGAAAGCTGCTGTGTCCAAAGCCAGAACATACAAATACAAAAGAAATTGCCTGGATGGTGAAGATATGAAAAAGCAGGGTGCTCAGAAGAGGGAACAATGCAACAGCAGTCTGCCTTCTCATGCGTACTGGAGCCTAAGTCACATCTTGGCAATATAAGTGACAAGCACAGCACTGCTCAGTGCATCTCCCTGCTTTTTCTGGTTCACTCTGAGTCAAGACCTGCTTTCAGTGAAATAAATGCATGTTTTGCCATTGACTTCACTGGGGTCAGGACTTGTCCTTTAGCAATTCTTTCCTAACCGCTTATCCACCTAAGGTTACAGTTCATGTTCCACCATCAGCTTTAATGATCAGGGTCAGTACTTTCCCCTCATTTCTGTTATGCTCATTATTAGTGTTATGTCTCATTTCTAGAAGTGACCTCGGGTCAATGGTGTTTGCATACTGCCTGGTTGGGAATGTGATAGAGGCTTGAGATGCAGGCCCAGCAAGTATTCAGTGAAGGACACAGGACTGAAAACACTTTGCAGTATTTTTTTAAATGAGTAGGTGTATTGATTTTTCATCTAAAATATTGTTCCAAGTTCTCTCTGTAGCTCTTCTTGCTAGTCTATTGCTGCATTCTAGAACATATGCTGGAACTAGCACATACCTGAAAGTTACCATAACTAACAAGTCACAGATGTAGTATTAAATCCTTGGCTAGTTTTCCCTCCCTCTTCTGTTCTATGTGGCACATATTACAGCCATAATATATTAAATCTTCTTGGAACAGATGCTATTCATAAGTGAAATTACTGTTCCATGTTTGCACAAATACATGTTACATTGCCCCTATGGTCAGCAACCACCTGTTTATAGAATTGGCACCTTTTTTGCATTTCGAGCATGTTAGCTTAAAGTATTGTATAGCTACATGGGGTGGGGTGATGGGTCGGGGGAGAGAGTCAAGATTTGCCCCAGAGAGGAGATATTTCATTAGTCAGTTCTTTTCTACTTCTTCAGCAGGCTTTTTTTTTACCCTTATCATTTGTGGGATTCAGTTTCTTAACAGCTTTAACAGCTTCTTAAACACTCTTTAATAAGTAGATTAAAAGAGCTGTCTTTCCATGGGGGAGGGGGCAGAACCAGTCAAGGTATTTTTAGTGCTTATTCTTTTAAACTAATTTAATGTTTTTGAAAAGTGCCAGGATTAGAAGCTGTGGGAACTAAGTTGTGTGTTTAAGTCACTGAACTGATAGGAAATGGGTAGCAGCAACATAGTTTCCTTGCACTGCTCCATAGGTGTGCTTTGGCCCTGACCTAAAAAGACCATTTCAATGGGTCTTTCAAGCCCATTCAGTCTTTTGCCTCTCCACAGACATTCAGTTTTGATATTAGACTTTGTGCCTCAGACACTTGGGTTACTGGGACAGGTTATAGCATTTGGTGCCCAGAGAGGGGCATTAGTGATAGAATTAGTATCCAATTCCTTTCTCCCCCTCTCCAAACATAGGATCTAAGTTAACACTTAAGCTGAAACTGCCTGGGGGTTTTAAAACATGAAACAATGATGGGAAAAATACAGTAGAACCTTAGAGTTATGAACAGAAAAGATACAAACATCTCATTTGTAACTAGAATTATGCAATTAGGCAGCAGCAGAGACCAAAAAAGCAGATACAGTACAGTGCTTGTTAAGTGCAAACTACTTAAAAAAGAGAGTCTAAAACAAATACTTGACAATGTAAGGGAACTGTTTTTGTGCTGGTTTCATTTAAATTAAGATGGTTAAAAGCAGCATTTTTCTTCTGCACAGTAAAGTTTCAAAGCAGTATTAACTCAATGTCCAATTGTCAACTTTTGAAAGAACCAAAATGTTTTTGTTCAGAGAAACATTGCCAAGTTGGGAATGGAGGTTGTTCCCAAGCCCAAATGTTATAGCCCCATACTCTGAGCCCCATGACCCTCAGTCAGCTGACCCAGACCAGCTGCAGGAGTGCCACTATCCAGCATGGACATCCATATACCAAGGTTTACAAAGCCCACTGACTATTACGGATGACACTTTTACTTTCATCATGTGACCATGTCAGAGAAATTCCCTGAGTGAAGTTCTCTGCCCCTTTGTTTCTGACCTGAACTCCAGAAAAATCCCCAATGTCAAGCAATTGTTATCTAGATCGAATATGAACTAAATATATTATAAATTAAGTGAGAAAAGGACCACATTTTGGGAAGAACTGGGCAGATGAAAATTATTCTGGCATGGATTGTGGGATCTCTCATCTGGCATAAAGTTAGCAGAGCCAGTACTTCCACCAGCCACCCTTCACCTTGTAGAGGTAGGATTGCCAGATACTTTCACAAAAAATACCAAACATGGCGGGAAAAAAATTGGTTGAACAAACAGAGACACACCAAAAAAAAAAAAAAAAAGTCACTGAGCCTTTAAATCCCCACTCTCCCTGCTCCGTCTGCCCCCACCAGACGTGGAAGAGGAAGAATTCCCAAGCAGCCTTCTGTCCAAGAAAAACAGAAACACCTGGCAGCCCTATGTAGGTTGGGTGTCAGGGACAGGAGGGAGGAGAAGTTGTTGGGGCCAGGGTAGAACTGTTCTGCTGATCCTCAGTTAATGTCAGGGCTCTAAGCAGAGGAGATGCTCCACACATTGTAGGATTGAGTCTTAAATCTGAAGTAACTCCACTGAAGTAATAGGGCTCTTCCTGGCCTCATCTGTACCACTGTAAATCTAGTCTCAAAAAGGAGTTGCTCCATATTTACACAGATGAACATGCATCTGTCGAAGTGGGTCTTTGCCCACGAAAGCTTATGCTCCAACACTTCAGTTAGTCTATAAGGTGCCACAGGACTCCTCGCCGCTTTTACAGATGAACATAGTATCTACCTAATGGTGCTACCCTGGTGTAAAACTGGTATGAGAATATACACACACTCACAGAAATGCAGGATAACTGGTGATGCCCAAAATACCCTTAGCCTCCTTTATTAAACTAACTGTATAACTTGTGTGAAAAGAGCAATTCCATTTTAAGAATAGCTGCAAACACATTCTTAAGTGCTAGAAGTAGTTTCTGTCATGAGAGTCTCATCTGTTCACTCATATAAAGAGAGACTGAAATTACTAAGATTGTTTTTCTGAGGGGGGACACATGATGAAAGTATACAAACTACTGAGAGATAAAGAGAAGGTATGGTAGACAGTTTCTAACCACCTGTCTCATAAGAACAAGGACAAAAGTCAATGAAATTAGAAGGCACCAAATTTCCTAATTTAACACAAAACACTATGTCAAAGGCAAGGACACAACAATACCTTTAGGACAGCATTTTATGTTATACTAGGTATTAACCTGTGTTTCATACAATGGCTACAGTGTGACCAAGTAATAAAAATAACTTATTGGAAGTGCTTTGTGATCCTACAAGTCCATAGAATTTCAGAGGGGAGGTAACCAACAAGCTTTTATAGACATTAGAATTTTATAGCTAATTTATGAAACCTATATCCTTTTTTAAACCACTCTATGGATGTTAATGGGGAATTATGCCCCTGCCATAAAATCTATAGATGTTTTTAAACCACCTCTATGAAAGGATAACATTCTATGTGACTCTTGCGTAAGCACAGTAATATTAGTACAGCGATAATGATGGTGTGATGCAGGAGAATGAAGTATTTACTACAGACCCTTCCAGTTAGGTCTATAGAAGACTGCAGAACCCCTTCAAACCAGTAGGCCCTGACAAAAAAGAAATGAACTCAGTGAATTAAAGTACTACAGTAATTTTGTACTGACAAGACTATTTCGAGGGAAGTTTTTGGTTCTGAATCTGAACTGCTATATTTACCTCAAAATAGTAATTTTATAGATGAAACTACCATCCTGTGGGCTAAACAGACAGAAAAATAGAGATACATTCCCTTAACTGAAGACACTGAGCGTTAGACAGTCAGTCAATTTCTGAGGTAGGCAGTTCTTGTTATCTAGCTGATATAGAACAGAAGTACCACAATTTTTACAAATCCAAACAAATCTTGACGTGGGAGATTATTCAGATTATGGAGCTGCTAGAAAGGGACCAAGGAATGAACCAATGCAACTGTCTCTCTCCTCCCCCCTCAAGATAGGGGCAGGGAGAGATATTCTACAGAGTCATCCAATGTCACAATGATTCTTAAATTTTCCTGTAGGCCGCTAGGATTATACTTTTAACAAGCTGCTAATAGAAACTCATTCTAAAATGACTACCAACAGATGACACAGCTGTCAAACTGTTGTGTCTGTGCTGTTATCTATGCAAAATCATTGGTCCACTTTGGTCCAATGTATGTTGGACATGCAAATCCAGGAGGCAAAAATTCTCTTTAGGGCTATGTCTATACTACAGAGTTTTTGCGAAATTCATGGAGCGTCTACACCTCAAGCAAATTTTTGCACCCCCCCCCCCCAAAAAAAATCGAAACAGAGGGGTTTTTCCAGCATAGGTATTCCTTGTTTTATGAGGAAGAACAGCTTTTTGCGCAAAAAGGTGTGTGGGGATGGGGAAGGGGTTTTTTTTGTGCAAAAAGAGGAAAGAGGAAAAAGAACAGGTGCCCTGGTGCTTACTTACTTACAGTGCTTACTTTCGAGAGAGTGTCCATGCAGTCTGGACGCTTTCTTTTGCAAAAGCGCATTGCTTTTTCGATGCTCTTTTGCAGTGTGATCATGCTCTTGTGCAAGAAGTTTTTGCAGAAGATCTCTTCTGAAAAAAACTTCTTGCGCAAAAAGCCTGAAGTCTAGATGTAGCTTAGATGATGTGCACCCCATTTTCACAAAGGAATAATAGACCCAGCTTCATTTTCCCTTGAACCCTCAGAGACATGGAGAAATTCTGCCTTTAGGTGAGTTTCTGTCTTTTAAACAACTAAACAATTGTGAGTCTCTTGGCATTCAATGCTTGGCTTGTGCACGTATACAAGGGCAGAATTTGCCCCAGGGTGCATTACACACTGTCTCCTCCATATGCTCTTAGGACCTGTCACTGTTACACTAAAACTTTAGCCCCACTCCACTGTAAATGTTTCCCAAGGAAGACCAACAAAAAACTGTCTGATTTGGCCATTTTAAAATAACTTGTGTCCACTGGAAGGCTCTCTAAACACATACTGGTAATGACTAAGAGATATGTATAATTTTGGTGAAAAAGCCATGCTAATTACACTCATTCTTTGCAAGGGTCATGATAATGTTACAATATTGTATTTACATAAAAAGCAGAGAAAGAAGTAGTTTTCTTACCAAGATGAAAGTCTTTGAAACCTATTCATTCTTTATACCTAAATTGCTTTGTCAGAAAACGAGTTCTTAAAAACAATAACATTGTTGGGAGATGAAAGTAACAAAATCTTGCTGATGCCTTTTATGTTATAACTTTTTTTAAAAAATTAAGTTACGTTGTTACACCTTTCATTCTGGAACAGAAGGAGCACCAGTGCTTAACTGACCAGGGCTAAGCATTACAACAATAAAATCCTTTTTTAGACAAAGTCTTATTTGGATTAATGAGAAGGAGCCAACGTATATTTTGTTAGGCTTTTTTGTCTAGGAAAATATGATTTAAGGCTGCCACTGTATTTTTAATTTGCCCAGTTTATGCAGCCCATATAGGTTGATTTTTTGTGTGCTTCAGAACTATAGTTGTTCTTTATATAATGTCATATGTGCTACAACTTAGGATCTAAAGGTTAAACAAAGGAAACTGTGAAAATCTTAATTATTCACTTCTTTGTTTTATTGGTATAAGTCTAAATCCTGACATTGGATGGGTTATAGGCATTGTGAGAAAAAAGTACCCTGTTAGGTTAGGTTGATGATTCAAGTCTGTAATGTTAGGATCCACTTGTACTGTGCAAATTCTTTTTCTAATCCAATACCAATCCTACAGCAGAGTAGAGATCATATGAGATTCAGCAATTAATCTGTTCATGCTGAACACACACACACCATGGAAAGTGTAAGCCTTCTAGCCATCTCTTATTGGTAGTGGACTGACAGCCTAAGAAGGTGATGCTGCTCAGAGCACAAAGAGAGTGTGAACAAAGGATAACCAATGGAAGGACAGAATGTGGAGTTTCAAATCAGCTTTCAAATTAGGAGCCCAGTCATCCCCACTGTGGGGGAATTCACCCAGGAGGAACTCTAGGATGTTCCTCTCTGAAGTTTCCAGCCTAGTGTCACTTACCGGGGCAGGAATGGGAGAGAGTGTGGCCTAGACATCACGTTACAACAATGGTCTCCAACCTTTTTACACTCAAGATCACTTTTTAAATCTCAGAACAAGCAAAGATCTACTGCCCCACCCCTCCTTTCAAAACCTCACCCCTTCCTTGAAGCCCCCCCTCTCTATTCGCCTCCTTTCCATCACTTGCTATCCCCAGCCCTTATACACCCTACACTGCCACTTTTTTTCCCAATTCTTCTGTGGGAAGAGATTTTTCTAACATTCAGCCTGTCTAGACTGGACCAAATGTTAGAAAAACCCCTTCTTTTGGCAGCCCCCTTATTCCTCGTGGAACGAGGAATATAGGGGTTACCGAAAGAGCATGTTTGCTCTTCCACTAAAAAAAAATGGAAGAACAAACATCCCTGGATGCAGAAGAGTTTTCTTGGGATATCTCTGGAATCCTGGAAAAACTCCTGCAGTCTAGCCATGCCCTCACTAAGTTGAGACAGGATGTGTGGGCTCTGGGAGGAAATCTGGATGCAGGAGGAGGTAGAGAAGGGGACGCTGGCTCAGGGAGGGGGCTCCAGGCTGGGCAGTGTTGGGGTCAGATGGAGGGCTGTGGTACTAAGCAAGCCACAGGCTTGTGGATGTGAAGTTGCAGGAATTTGGGTTGGGGTATGTGAGGGGCTCCGGGCAGGAGGTTCCAGTGTATGACAGGCTCAGATCTAGGATCTGGGTGTGTGCGTGTATAGGAGTGCTATGATGCTGCATCCAGATGGGGGCTTGGCCCCAACTGGGGGCGTGTTGGCCAGGCTTCATTTTTAAATAAAATACTATGTTAAACACAAAGTTTCTGCATTGTCTTTATTTATAAGAAGGGCAGGGAACCTTTCTGAGTCAGGGATCACTGACCCACAGAAAAAAGTCAGTTGGGGCCACACAAGGGAGATGCAAAAAAACACCACCTCCTCCAACCCCTCCCCCCTCCCAAACCTCACTAATGTGGCTGGAACTCTGCTGGTGGGAGCAGGGCACGTGGTACTGTGAAAGGGTATTAATGGGTGCTGGGGCAGGGGACAGGGTGGCAGTGGAGGCAAGGGGACAGGGTTCTGGGCTGGGGGCAGGAGGTAGGGTTCTGCAGCAGGGGGCATGGTGCCAGTGGGGGAGAGGGGACAGGGTTCTGCAGCAGGGCATAGGGTGCCAGTGGGAGCAGGAGTCCCCTGCACCCACCTCCCCCTGCAGAGCAGGGAAGCCCCAGCGGGCACCGCCTCCTGGGGCTGCCTCCCCCCTCCCGCAGAGAAGGGTGCACTTGGGCTGAACACCATGACCAGCTGGCCAGGCAGTCCTCCTCTTTGCTCCAGCCCAGCTGCCCTGCACTCAGCCTGGGGAGGCTGTGCCGCTCTCCTACTGGCTGGGAAGCCTTTCCTCTTTGCTCCAGCCCAGCAGGAGTAAGGCGCAGCCGCCCCGCACTGAGCGCGGTGCAGCTGGGCTGGAGCAAAGGGGAGCAGCTGCCCGGTCAGCTGGCCATGGTGTTCAGCCCAGGTGCACCACGCTCCACATGGGCTGGAGCAGAGGAGAAGCCACCTGATCAGCTGGAGTGCAGCGCAGCCTCTGCTGAACACTGTTGCCAGCTGACCAGGCAGCTTCCCTTGTGCTCCAGCCCACATGGACCGTGGTGCACCTGGGCTGAACACCAGGGCTAGCTGGCCGGGCAGCCGCTTCTTTGCTCCAGCCCAGCTGCACCGCACTCAGCCCAGAAGGAGCTAAAGATCAACTCAGAGCCCTTGTGATCGACTGGTAGATCGCAATCTACTGGTTGGTGACCACAGCGTTACAGCTACACAGACCAATCAGGTTACAGGCCTATATTTTCTCAGCAACACAGCCAGCCCAGCCCTTTCATGTGCTTCCTATTCAGCCCACTCCACCCAACAGTTCTACAAGAAGCCACAGGTAGCAGGTTTAAAACAAATAAAAAGGAAGTTTTTCCTCATCAAGTGCACGGTCAACCTGTGGAACTCCTTGATAGAGGATGTTGTGAAGGCTAAAACTTTAACAGGGTTCAAAAAAGAGCTAGATAGATTCATGGAGGGTAGGTCCATCAAAGGCTATTATCAAGGATGGGTAGGAATGGTGTCCCTAGCCTCTGTTTGTCAGAAGCTGGAAATAAGTGGCAGGAGAGGGATTACTTGATGATTACCTGTACTGTTCACTCCCTCTGGGGCACCTGGCATTGGCCGCTGTCAGAAGACAGGATATTGGGCTGGATGGACCTTTTGTCTGATCAGTATGGCTGTTCTTATGTTCACAGAATCACTCCTCTACATCTATTCCCTACTGAGATGATCTGATTTGGTTCATCCTCAGGTTGTTGGGCTAGATGCAGCAGTCACCGAGGTAGGTTCTGTGGCCCATGAGGCAGCTGGTCAGACTATCTAGCAGTTCTGAAATGTTTGAAAGCTGAAGGCACCTTCAGAAAGCTTGGACCAGTTGTGCCTCCCTTTAGCCCTGCCATGTGTTGTTAAAGACCAACCCCAAACGATGGTCACAAGGTATGTCAGTGCTACACACACTCCCAGCACAGCCCTGTTGGGTAGGCACAGACAGGACTGACAGGAGGGGTTTGTTCATACACAACAGCACTGCTCCCTACGTGATGTTAGCAACATCTACAGGACCACTCCTCTGTTGATGTAGCTGTGTCTACACTGGGGATTATGTCAGCAGAGACCCGTCAGTCAGGCGTGTTTGTTTTCACTCCCCTGACTAATATAAATATGTCACTATAACTTTAAAGTGCAGACCAAGCCTCAGAACACACTGGGTCCATCCTCAAGGGATGCAGGCTCACAGATTACCATGAGCAGTGAAATAGCCAACAGTGAGAACATCTGAAGTATTAACACTAGCATTTGAATTAGCACCTATGGACATAAAGAAAGTAGTTTACCTGGCCAAAGGTGAAAGGAAGCCAGTGTGCCCCAGTGCGATGCACTGGTAAGAGACTGGCCGGCTGGGGGTGGGGCGCTGGATGCTGCCAGGGTAGCAACAAACATTGCTTATGTTGCTACACCTTGGGTGGTATGGCTACCATCACTCAGTGGAAAAGCAGCACTGCAGATAGTTATCTATTGTCTCTCCAGAAAGTTGCCCTACATGGAAGTACCCTTATTTCTGCTGGGAAAACAAAGTTTAACATATCTAGAAGCAATCCACATATGGAGTTGCTTTTAAGTGTGTCTGACTTAAGAGGAGAGAGGGCCCAATCCTTAGCTGATATAAACGGGGTGTAGGCTCTACTGACTTTGTAAAGTAAATGGAGCTACACCAAAATTAGACCAGCTGAGGATCTACTCCAGAAAGTGTAATTAGCTCCCTTCCATCTATGACTATTCCGAAACAGACATGAGCCTACATGGAAATACTTGGCCAACGAGGGAATAGATAAGTAATTTATGAATGATTTACCCTTTTGAATAAAGTTAACACAAAAAGTCTTGCAGCATGTCAGAACAACACTGAAATTCTGACTTGCATCCCTCTCAATTTCCACCTTTTATCAGAAAACAAGGAACAGAGGAGTTTGTTTTCAGATCCTTAAACAATGGCAACCCACTATTTCTCAATGGTGTCCTCGTTCCAAATAGCTCCACAATTGGCCTTAATATTTGGCATCCTTAGTAGTCTCAAGAGACATGGCAATGAGTGAATGGTGTGGAAACGGAACTACCCCTGTCAGCCCTACCAGTGTTGACTCCGGATTAGGACTGAGATATATAAATGTGACAGGTTGGAGGGCTTGCTCTGTGATGAGACAGAGGACTTCTGTTTCCTTTTGAGGAGCACAAACATTTCCTTTTTTTTTAAAAAAAAAGCCAGAATGAAACAATGCAACCCCCACCAAAACCTAAAAATAAACATTAATTGAATTCAGCATTTAGTGATTTGTTTTCCTCTCATGATTTGAACACTCACATAGAAAGTAGAAGCACAACATAAACACATTCTTAGCCCTATGTAGTATTTAATTTAACAAAGCACCTCAATGGAATGCTCAGTTTGTCTCCATATTCATCTCCCCTTCAGCTATACATAACTTATTTTTTAAAAATCCAGGTTCACAGAGAGAGTACCCATACCTTACCATTTCACTGAATCCATTCCAAATACAAAAAGCAAATTCTCTTTATGCCCAGCATGCTGAGAAATAAGTAGTTGAGAAACACATGTGCGGAACTCATCTATTTTGATGGCAATATCTTTTGCTGGAGATGGAATATCTGTTTGGGTGATCTGACAAAAATCTTTCAACCAAGTTCTTATGCTAGAAGTGGTCAGATTCTCCTCTCATGTGATAAAGCACTTAGGGGGTCCATGTAACAGACTCTGGCACATTTCAAGAGGGTTCCACATGATACAAACAGCTCTCCTCATCAAACCCTTCTGTTTGACAAACTTTAATGCAGTTTACCTAAATCCATTCAAGACGGAAAAAGGGCTAATCAATTTAACATGTTCATTCCTGACGTCAGGGAATGGTTATAAAAGCTACCAGATGAATTGATCTAGTGGCAGGTAAACTTACATTTGAATTTAATGTAATAAGCCTCTGAATGCAAATGTACTCAGCTTAGCTCTTTCCTGCAAAAGTGTATCCATCCTCAATACAATTCTCATTGAGTAACTCCACCACTACCAAAGGAAAAAAAAATCCCTCCCTCCCAGTACTAGGCTGCATTCTTATTTTGGTATCCTGGGAATAGCATGCAGATATGGAGGTACATTTAAAAAATGAATTAGAAGTAAATCCAGGATATGGAAGTAAAAAAAGTTTCCATTTAACAACTAAATAACCTAATGTTATCAGCACCATTAGAAGGTAGAATCAACTCTTTAAATATGGGAATAAGGAAAGACAGAAAAATTCTGCTCCCAGTTTTGCAAGGTAGTGTACAAATGTAGTGTCTCCTTTAGCTATATGTGTATACAGGCAGTCCCCGGGTTACGTACAAGATAGGGACTGTAGGTTTGTACTTAAGTCGAATTTGTACTTAAGTCGGAACTGGCATCCAGATTCAGCCGCTGCTGAAACTGACCAGCGGCTGACTACAGGAAGCCCGAGGCAGAGTTTCTCTGCCCCGGGCTTCCTGGAATCAGCTGCTGATCAGTTTCAACAGCAGCTGAATCTGGACGCCTGGGACAGAGCAGCTGGGGCGCTGCTGGATAGGTCTCCGCAGCGCCGCACCTCAGCGCTGCAGGGACCAACCGGGCAGCACCCCAGGTGCTCTACCCCAGGTGTCCCCAAGTCAGCTGCTGCTGAAACTGATCAGCGGCTGATTCCAGGAAGCCCAGGGCAGAGCAACTCTGCCTCGGGCTTCCTGTAGTCAGCCGCTGGTCAGTTTCAGCAGCAGCTGACTTGGGGACGCCTGGGGCAGAGCAGCTGGGGTGCTGCTGAGTTGGTCCAGTAGCGCCGCTCCTTGGCGCTATTGGACCAAACCAGCAGCACCCCAGCTGCTCTGCCCCAGGCGTCCTGATTCAGCTGCTCTGCCCCAGGAGTCCAGAGAAAAGCCTGGTCTGCTGGGGGGGGGGGGAGGGGCGCACTAGCTGCGCCCCTCCCCCCCCGGCAGAGCATGGAGATGCGGGCGGCGGGACCAAGACGCGCTGCCGTCCTGCCACCCGGGTCCTCTGCAGACCAGGGAGACGCGGAGCAAAGCCGCGGAGGACCCGGGCAGCAGGAGCGCCCAGACGAGGCTTTGCTCCGCGCCTCCCTGGTCTGCTGGCCCCCCCCAGGAGACCACGGAGACATGGAGCAGCTTTTCTCACCCCGGAGGACAAGGGCAGCGGGACCTCGGCGCGTCTGGGAGGTCCCGCAGCCCGCATCCTTCGGGGCGAGAAAAGCCCAGTTCGTAAGTGCGGATCCGAGGTAAGTCAGATCCGCGTAACTCGGGGACTGCCTGTATTTCCTGCTTGACAACAGCAGGAAGTTTGTACATATGTGAACAGAAAACACACTGACCACTACTGTGAGTGTCTCAGGAGAAAAATAAGCTGTCCATCTGTATACGTGCAATATGCTATATGTTTCCTGCAGTTGGCCGCTGCACTCCAATTGTATTACAATCCATGTTTCAAAGGGACCATCATTTCTTCTGAAATGACTAGCACTGGAGGAGCAGCAGATCTAGTAAGCAGGGTTTCAGGAGTTTATATATCTTTCAACCCACCATGAAAGAGGTTCAAGTAGCAATTTTCTTGGAAAGCCAAAGATTTTACATAGGTCAGAAACAGCAAAGCATTTGTATTACAAAAATAGTTACAACGCACTGGGTATTTTACTGATTGCAATAATTATAGCAGGGATTTCCTTTTATCTAGTTCAAAGTCTCAGTTGCTTCAAGTTTAGAGCTGTCGCACAGCCAAATGAATAATACAGGGCCCGCATTCAATGAAGAGGGCGCACCCAAACCAGCTGCTGGCAGTGGCCTACTTTTGCAAATCTAGAGGGAGTGTGTGTGTGTGTGTGCGTGTGGAGGGGAACAGAGGGGGGACAGAGTACAACAGGATGCAAGCTCCTGTCTACAGTTAACATTACTCAAAAAGGTGCATCAGGAGCATCACAGATCAGAGGAACAACTGGATTCCTAAGGAAGATAAGCCAGGCCTACACTGAACTATACATACAGGTAGAAATTAGTATTACTGCAAAGCTGTTGTATATGCCATCATGTGAGTGCTGCTTAAAATAAAATCACGTTAATGTGAATTCAATCAGGCATATTATGAAGTTAGGGGGCATCAGAACGAAAAGTTGAACTGTGCATGTGCTTTTTTCATATGCAGCCGATCACCAAGAACAAAGGTGGCATATCCTGACAGTATTACATTGTTTAGGAGGGAAGGTTTCTTTTCTTTCTTTTTTTTTAAATGACATTTCGTTTTTACTGTGGGGAAGTTTTTGTTCAGACTGAAGGTAGGAAGCATTAGCCAATTCTAGCTGACAGACTCCTAACATAGAGGGCCCTAAATATCGAGCAATCTCTCTTCATTTGCCATTTATGCAGATTTATAATTTATCATATCTTTACACACCTACCCACCCCAGCAGAGCAAGCCATAACTAGACAGATAACTACTGTAACAGGAGTACCTGCAGAGTAGCATGTGTGCGCTCCCCAGGATAACTGCAAAGTTAGTGAACCTTAGTGTTCCCATGTATTTTGTACATGAGACTGATGAAAAGTGTCGCTTTTCTGTGAATTTCTGTTAGACCCCTCAGCAGGAAACAATTACATGTAATACCAATTTCCTGCAGAATCTCACAAATCCTTCACAGCAGGGATTTCACCTTTCAGTGGTCTACACTGTACAGTACACAAATCTAATTGGAATGGTACAAAGGCAGATCTGTGAAGCAACACGTTCGGCACTCTCTGAAGGCTGGAGAAAATAGTCTCTCATCTTTTAATACAACAGTGTCGCCAAACTATGCACCCTCCAGTGATCAAGATGGTTCTGCACAAAGCCAAGAGATGGATGTAATGCATGGAGGGGAGGAGAAGAGCAAGCACATACCCAGGTCCTGCTGCTTCTGAGGCACGAGATTATACTTCTGCCTTGACAGCAAAACCGGTAAGAATTGCATTTGTAATAATTGGACACACTGGGGCATTGAAACATCAGTCAAAGGGTGCACTTCCCTAACGACAACCCGCTAGAACAAGGAAAGCCTCCTGGGAGTGCATTTCAACACCACTGCGCTCTCCAGCTGCATGCTCAGGATAAAAGCGGCTGTCACTTCAGAGCTCTGTCGGAACGGTTGTATTCTCCACCAGTAGCAGTGACGTGCCAGTGCCAAGGCGTTCACAGAGGCAAAGATCAGATACATGCTTAAAATGAATTAGAGAGAGATTTGCTAACTAGAAACAGGTCCTCAGAGGATGCAATTTGGGTTAACTTCACTGCTACAAGGGAGCATCACCAGTTTACCCCAGAGGAGGATTTGGACCAAAGACTCCAGCTCCTAGTGGGCATGCATCCATAGCTACAAACCACTATTAATTGGCAGTAGCATGTATTCTGGTTGGCAGTCTCAGCAGGGCTGAATGGCTGGGGAAGAAGCACTACCTTTGCCCCAGAGCTAATCCTGCCCCGTGTGGAAGAGGTAGGACAGCAAGGGGACTCTCACTGCTGTCTGTCCTGTTCCTGTTCTATAGATGAGCAAAGATTTCTAGTCTTCCGAACCCAACAAGGAAAATTCACCTGTTCTAAGGTCACCAAAGAAAACAAACTAACCCACCCAAGGGATTCTGTTGGGGGTACTGTCATAAGCATCAGTTCGCCTTATTTTGGAGGATACGGTCTTTTCTAATAGCTGCTGTGGCTTTCTTGACTGGCTACCAGCATGTACATGGACCCAATTTTCAAAAGTCCGCCCCACTTTCTACACGTTTGCTTCTGCCTTTAAACCACAGATTTACATGTCAAACTGGGTACCTGAGTCAGCAGTTTCTCAGTTACTGCATGCAGATAGACGCGCACACACACAGCCTTCAAAAGGCTTACTTTGAAAACTTAGTCCTGAGTATGTGCATTTGCCAGTCTTATTCTTTATGACTGGAGAGAAGCACTACTCAATGCATGCATCATGTCTCAGGTGCAGACACCATGATCCGCAGCTAACAGCACATTGTGGCACTGGTAACAGAATTAGCTGGTCTGGATGTTGGTCAGTAGAGCTTATCTTTCAGCAAAGGAGAGTGGCAAATACAAGCCAGTCAGTTACGCTATGCCCTGTACCATCAAATCCCGACAAGTAAGCACCAATGGGACCTGTCCTACTTGGCCATGACTATAAATACTCATTTTCTAAAACCTCTGTCTTTGCCAGTATTGAGCTATTTATTAACTTCAGATTCAACTGGAGTGTTACTGTCAAGTCCATCTGAGCTGATCCCAGTTTCTAACTGTTAGAGCCCTTATAGTTTTACCATTTAAAGTGGGATTTTAGCATGGAAAATACACTGTCACCTAAAACTTAACTGTGAGCATTAATAAATAAAGGCACCAAGAAATGTGCTGCTAGCAAAGTAATAATTCAAATCTTTGCTGGGATGGGGCTGAAATAGTGAGGGCTGAAACAAATGGGAAAGCTGCCTGATTGCAATCAGCTTTCTGAGGACCAGACTGGGCCACCCTGCTCTGTGGGTATCCAAGGAAGGGGGTAGGGTGACCCCGGCAGGCAGAAATGCATTCCCTGCTTGTTCCAGAGTCCAGGAACAGCTCCCTCTCTTCATCCCTTCAAGTGCAAGATTCTCAATGGGCAGGAGCCATGTGGAGCAGGGAATGGCCACATGCCCCCAAACACCATGGGTGGGAGGGGCAAGAGCCTTTGGGAGCCCAGGGGACTAACGGGGTCCTAGGGTCCGCAGCATGGGTCAGCCCCTCAACTGGCAGTAGCAGGGGAAGTGGAGCAATATCGTCCTAGCACACTCCCCCTTGGCTGCATTGCTTGGGGAGGCACCATCCCTGCACTCATCAGAGGGGAAGCTACCGACGTAGTCAGCAGCTGGGGGAACAGAGCAGGCTGCAGCCCCATTGCTCTGCTTCCCTGGTTCCCACCACTGCAGGTGAGTGCAGGAGGAGGCCAACCCCCGTTGCCGGCACCAGACCCCTGCTAGTCCCCTGAGTGGTGCCACTCAAGGGCATCTGGGGGAAGAGGTGGCCATGGGCAGAACAAGACCAGGGCAAAGGCAGAGGAGGGATTGTTCCACGCCTTCCTCGGGCAAGGACTGGTGCAGGGAAGAGTCACATGACTGGTGTCCTCACGTCCCTCCTCATCCGTCACCCCCATCCATGAGTGAGTAGGAGATGAGGTTATGGATCTGCCTCTAAGCACTGGCAAGCAGAGCTGACAAGATGGCTGGGGAGAATATGCTGCACTACTGTATGTATGCCAGGGAGAACTCTGGAAGGAATTCTCTCTTTGCTGGGCCTCCACCCCACCCCAGTGCAGAGCGGTGAATAACTGACACAAGAGAGCCCTATAAAAGAGGAAGGAAAGGGGATATACAAGTTTTCCAAAGTCATAAGAACGGCCCTACTGGGTCAGACCAAAGGACCATCTCGCCCAGCGTCCTGTCTGCGGACAATGGCCAATGCCAGATGCCCCACAGGGAGTGAACGCAACAGGGAATCATCAAGTGATCCCTCTCCGGTTATCCATTTCCAGCCCCTGAGAAACAGAGGCTTAGGGACGCCATTCCTACATATTCTGGCTAATAAGTATTGATGGAAAAGCTTTCCTTTTCCTCTTCAGTATAGGGAGACAGAACGTGTTATGCGTACCCTTCCAGGTGTGTGCAAAGCCAAGAAAGAAACTTCATTCCTTTCCTATCAATGAGATGTCAAAATGGTATTTTGAAGGGTTAATTGACATCAGGGTAAATCCAAGACTGAGTTATTCTGTAGCATGGCACTTAATCATTAAGTCAGGTGTGTGGAAGGAAGTTGGACTTTAGACTATCTAGAAGCTTATACAAAAGCAAAAGCATAACTTGATGCAGCTCAAAATTGCCCCCTCCTCTGCTTGTGGTGTGTTATCTTTCCCTTCCATTGTGAGGAAAGGTAAGGTGACAGATCTTGGCCAACTCTTTATGGCTTCAGCAACATAAGAATAGCCATACGGGGTCACACCAATGGTTCATCTAGCCAATAAACTGTCTTCTGATGGTGGCCAAAGCCACTTGAATCAGAGGGGATGAACAGAATAGATAATCAAATGATTGACTCCCTGGCACCCATTTCCAGCTGCTGGCAGAGAGGGGCTAGTGACACTTCAGCAGGGGCAGCCCGTGAGCCAAGGTGAGCTAGGCAGTTTCCTAGGGCACCGCTGCCCCTGGCGCCCCATAATGACGTCACGACCATTGACAGCCGTGCAGGCAGGGGTGGCGATTGCGCTGCCCCACCTAGGGAGCCAGCTTCTGCAGCCGGCCTCAGGCCGCTCCTGCACTTCAGAGCACAATTTTTCATCCCTGCCCATCCTAGCTGGTAGCCATTGATGGATCCATCCTTCATAAAGTTCTTTTTTAAACCCCAGTACAGCCTTGGCCTTCACAACACCCTTTGGCAAAGAGTTCCACACGTTGAGCATGAGTCGTGTGAAGAAGTACGTCATCTCTGTGCCAGTCATGATTTTATAGACCTCTATCATATCCTCTCAGTCATCTCATCAGTGAGGGCGTACTCCCAACACAATCCCCGCCCCCCGTCCTCCGCTTCCCCAGAGCCAAACATCTCCCCTCCCTGCTGTAACCCAGTCCCCTTTCTCCCCTAACCTTATGTTCCAGTCACAACAGACACCACCACTTGAAATGTAACCCCCACCTTTTCCATTATTTTCAATGGGAAAATTGACCCTACATAACATGTTTTCACTTAACACAATCATTTTCTGAAACATATCTATAGTGTTAAATGAGGAATTACTGTAGTCTGTACTCCCTTCAATCATTCCCCCAAGTGCTAGGTGCCTAAGAGATGGTAAGAGTGTTACTTCCATACTGCCTTTCTGAGTCCCACCAACTCTGTTAAGGAAGTGTTCTGCGCCCTCCTTAAGAGTGGCACAGTGAGTGCATCATGGATGTCGCCCAGAAGGAATGTGACTCACATTGCAGGATACATCAGAAATCTTCCTGGAGACTGCTGTTGATGTGTGGCCCTGGCCTCTCTGCTTCTCTAACACATCACACAATCTAGCCCCAAATCAGTAGGCTTGCTTGACACTAGGAAGAACCCTTGACAGACAGAACCTCTAAGGCTATTTGAGACAAATAAACATGCTAAGTGCTGTTTAGTATTATTCATTCCATCTTTCCTGTATAACCCCTGTGGCCTTATTGTACAGCCTACTTTCAAGTGCATTATTACCTTTAACTACAGGCAAGTTAAAAGAGATGGAGTTTTAAAAAATATTTTATCTTCTGTTTTAATTGGGAAGTAACTCCTCCAGCATCACTGAATTAGTAATATACGATCATTGCAACCCGTACAAAATTACGAATGGTGCAAATCAAAACAATGATTCCATTGATTTCAAAGTTATTCCTGGTGTGCACTGCTGTATACAAGAGAACCAGACCCAGAAATTCTGAGAAATAAACACTTGCACAATATGTACTTACTGAATTACAAATGACAGAGTTTCTGATGCATGTTCTCACACTAACAGCACAAGCTAACAAACACTCTTATCTTTAGGGATATTAGTTGCCTGTCTCACTTTCATGCCAGGAAAAATCTGCTTGCCTTTTGTACTACAGGGTAAAAAAAATAACCATCAGTTATCAGCAACTTCATGCTTTGCTTGAATCCTTTTATGCAAACTTTATGCATTGAGCAAGTTTTCCTAACCAAGTTGCAGTACTCTGAGAACAGGGGCAGATTGGATACTAGTGGCACATAGGCCTGTAATTATAGCTATACAAACATAACATTTTGGTAGCTGTTTTGTTTACAATACTTACTGGTATATTCAAAGTAAATAATTCCATTGTAGTCACTTCTACATGTGTGAATTTGATGCTCTATATTGGTTAGAAATAAGCACAAGTCGCCCTACATGGATACAAATGTGAAACACAACCACTGAATTTGTCCCTATGTAGGCAGACACTGTTCCGTTCTGAATCCCACTTCTAGCAATATACCCAGTCCTAGTCCAAAACTTCCTGCTTGTGAGGGTGGGGAGGGGGGGCAGCCTGCCTTTTTAAAAAAAATTAATGGAGATTACCTATCTCCTAGAACTGGAAGGGACCTTGAAAGGTCATTGAGTCCAGTCCCTTGCCTTCACAGCAGGACCAAGTACCATCCCTGCCAAATTTCTGCCCCCAAATGGCCTCTGCAAGGATTGAACTCACTGGCTATGTCTACATTGGCCCCTATTCCGTAATAGGGATGCTAATGTAGCACTTTGGAATAGGCAAATCCGCGGGGGATTTAAATATCCCCTGCGGCATTTGCATTAACACGGCTGCCGCTTTTTTCCGGCTTGTAGATAAGCCGGAGAAAAGCGCCAGTCTGGACGCGATCCTCCGGAAAATAAGCTTTTTTCTGAAGGATCTCTTACTCCTACTTTGAATTAGGAATAAGAGATCCTCCGGAAAAGAGCTTATTTTCCGGAGGATCGCGTCCAGACTGGCGCTTTTCTCCGGCTTATCTACAAGCCGGAAAAAAGCGGCAGCCATGTTAATGCAAATGCCGCCGGGGATATTTAAATCCCCCGCGGATTTGCCTATTCCAAAGTGCTACATTAGCATCCCTATTACGGAATAGGGGCCAATGTAGACACAGCCACTGGGTTTAGCAGGCCAATGCTCAAACCAGTGAGCTCTCCGTCCCCCCCATTTTAAGGCCATGAGACTTGAGTTGGCCATCCCCATCCTGCTGGCCTGCCTCAAACACCTGGGATTAATTAGTAGAATTACCTGGGTATGGAAGAGCTGATTCTCACATAAAGAGCAATAGGAAGAGAAGGATGCATAGAAAAACTGCAGGGTATGAGAAAGGGTCCATCAGGGAAAACTCTGAGACTAAGGGAGTTGCTTTAGCTAGGAAAGGCTGGTAGTAACCTGGTGAGGCAGGAAGGACCCTGAAAGACCAGGGGAGTTTGGGACTGAGAGAGAGAAGACTTTCCATTTATTTTTGAACTGTGGTCATTGGATTCAACAATGCCTGTGTGAAGATTAGATAAGAAGCCTGGTGAAGAAAAAGAGTGTGATAATAAGCCACCTGCAGAGCAACCTCTAACCTAGAGGAAGCATTCAGAAGCAGCTAGCCTAGTAAGACTGCTGTGTCAATCTTAGGCATCTCTCAATCATAACAGGGAGAATTAAATGCTGATTAAAGCTTAGGTTGAGACCATTCAAATCTTTTCACCTGTGACCCTGAGTCAGAACTGAAATCCAGGTGTAAACTGGAATACAAGGGAGTAAACCAGGAGCTTCTTCATTGAAGTTAATAGCTTTACTAATGAGGAGTAAATTAAGCTTTTAGTCTCCAGAGGAAAACAGCCCAGCAGTTCAGAGATTTTCACTGAAAATAAGAAACAAAGATCAATAATTTCATATAAATTACCACAATAAAAGAAAGGAATCTGCAATCAAATAATGGTGTAATTGGCCTGTATATGATTTTCTACCTCCCAGGTCTTACTCCAGATAAAGTTATATAATTAGAGAGCCAAATCAGTGAATACACTTAAATGGTGTTTCCTTTTAAACATTTTGTTGGTCCCTCCCTCAAGCACTTGATTTGGGGGATGCTTGGACAGGTTATTATTTACGTCAGCACAAACTGGCGGTACCAGGCATGCCTCCGCAGTAGGGATGGAAAATACTAGCACTAGCATCTTTGCACAGCATATGTATGTGATGAGATAATACTCATCTGGCACAGGGAAGCTACTGGAACTCAGCAAATCTTTGTTTTGTAATTGTGTGCAGAACAGTTATCATCAGAGTCATATATGATTCTGTAGTATGCTGTACTAAATTAAAAATTTGGTTGATCTTGATATAGCTCTAAACTATGTAAAGTTCATGTTATTCCCAGAACTTTGGCCAAACACTTATGGCCTGATACTCCTCCAATTTACATTGGTGTTAATCAGAAATGGCCACTTGGAAGTTAATAGAGCTAAAACTGGTGTAAGGGAGTCATTAGCCTCTTAAACTCAGATGGAAGACATCAGAGATGAATCACTCTAAAAAACTGTGTTAGTATATACAGGGTTAGCTATAAGTTAACTTTATCCCAGATCATGGAAATAACACTAGCCAATATTACTGACATTTGTAAAGGAACAGAAAATCAGCCCTCCATTAGAAATTTTTGTTTTGTAGCAGATTTTGCCATAATTTAATTAACAGAATAATATGCTATATGTGATGAGCTATTTCCAGTTCAAAACTCATCAGGATAAATATGGCAAGTTCTACTCTTACATTGCTGTAAAATTTAGGAGAACTATTGACTCAGCTTGATCCAGAGTGTGTCCCTGTGGCTTATGTTGGTAAACGGGTGGGACATTTCATCTCTAATAGCAATAACAGGAGCAGAGTGTCCAATTCCACTGCAAATTCGGGAACTGTTTGAGTGGCCAGGTTTCAGTGAAAAACAAAGTGAAAGAGATAAATGTGGAAAAAAAAATCTCTTTATGCCTATAAAAGGATCACATTGAAACCACAGGATTTTGCATAGGAAGCTATTCCCTTAAATAGTAGTAACTGTCATTGGATACATTCCCTCAGTTAAACAAATGGTGGAACACACTCACAAAAAATGCCCTACTGTATCACACAGCCGTTTCCTCTCATCCTCCTTTCTCCCCTCCTCACATGTCTCTTGTCTACAGCTGATTTAGGACATAAGAGGAAAGTGATGGCAAAATAAATATACAAGCAAAGGAAAATGTGCAGAATGAGATTTCAATGACTCCTTAGAGACCACCATTTTCTTCAGTAACTGCAGTTTTCTATAGTAACTGCACCCTTGAATTAGTTCTTGCTGGACTGCTAAAATATAATACGCATTCACATTGGAGACCTGACACCTGAGGCATACTCAGTCAAAGCCATTTAGCTCTGCCTTAGAAGCCACTGAGCCCACTCTTGCCACACTCAACCCCACAACCAGTCTGGATAATCCTACTGAGGTCTGTCAGAGCAGGCATTGTGCCATGGTCCCTGGTTTAGGATGGGATTCTGACTGCCAGAGGGCCAGCTGTTGTAGGAAGGTCACAGCAAGGGGTGTGGCAGAAGTCAGTGACTCTGCTCCCGGTGTGAAATGGAACCCAGCTCTGTGGCAGCAGGCCCTACACCTGGAGTGGATTTGGCAGATCAGGTAGGAAGAGAAATGGGGACAGGGATACACCATTGTATGGAATGACTGTCCAGTGTCTCCAATGGAGCAGCTCCAGCTGTTGCAGCTTCAGGTTCAACTACTACCCTGCAAATGGGAGAGGGCTGAAAAAAGGGGAGGAGGCTTCTGACACCACAGCTCCTATGGAGCCATCTTTGCACTAAGCTTGGCCTGAATCAATGAGCCTTGGAAGGGTTTCACGCTACTGACTGCATGCAAAGCATGGATCACCGCAGCATAAGGTTGTCAGCTTTCTCATTGCAGAAAAATGAACACCTCTGCCCTGCCCTCTACTGCACCTCTTCCCCAAGACCCCACCCTGCCCTTTCTCCGAGCCCCACTTCCCTCCATCACTCCATGTCCTCTACTCTCCCATTTTCACTGGGCTGGGGCAGAGGGTTAGGGTATTGGCTCAGGGTCTGGTGTGGCCTTGGGGATAAGAGGATTGGGATGCAGAAAGGAGTGCAGGCTCCAGGAAGAAGTTAGGGTGTGGGAGGGGGTTCTGGCCAAGCAGCACTTACCTCAGGTGGTTCCAAGGATCTGAGGGCGACCAGGGAAACTCCTAGTACTGTCATCACCTGCAGGCTCCACTCCTGCAATTCCCATTGGCCATGTTTCTCAGCCAATGAGTGCTTCAGAGCCAGTGCTTGAGGCAGAGGCAGCACACAGAGCCTCCCTGTGCCTAGGGGCATACTGCTGCTTCTGGGAACCATGCACATACAGGGCATGCAGGGAGCCTGCCTTAGCCTGGCTGCATTTTAAATGGGTGGGGGACCCTTTGTGACTGGGTATTCTGGTCAAAAAAACAGATGCCTGGAAACCCTACTGCAGCTGCCTATCAATGGCAGCTATTTGAGAACCTCATGTAGACATGAGCATTGCAGACCCAGGGTCATGCCCCAGGTCAGTCTAAAGCTTCTTGCACCCCTCACTTGCCCCTACAGAGGCAACATAGGGTGCTGGACTAGGACACAGGAGATCTAAGCTCTTGTGCTGCCAGTGGTCTGCTATGGGAGCTTGGGTGAGTAAGTTCACCTCTCTGTGTGTCCATTTTCTCTTCCACCCTTTGCCTGTTTATTTAGATTGTAAACTCTTTGGGATGGGGAGTGTCTGGCAGGATGTCTCTGTCCTGCATTTAGCACAAGGGGATCCCAATCTTTAATTAGGGCCTCTAATATAAACAAAAGTATAATGATAAAAAGCTGGGGAGCTGACCACCCCCAGAGCAGTGAATTGCTGTATTTCTTCTGCTTTGGGGGCTCTTCCATGACTTCACTGAGTTCCACCCTTTGTAAATAGTGGGGCACTTGCTCAAAATATGTAGATATCTAATAAAAATAGGAGTGGTATTAACAAATTCAACCTCTAACCCTTTTGATGTGTACGTGAAGGTAAAGAAGTACTCTGTGCATATGGAGGCATGCGGCCATAGAAGGCACACTGAATTAACTGGTTTGTATACTTCCTGAACTTTTTAATGTGACCTGGCAGCAAACCAGTACAAATGTCATGTTATTTTTCCATGCCTTTGTCTTAAAGTGTGTATTTCATGGGCTTAAAAGAATAGTCTATTAAATGTGATAAGGCCATTTGCCAAAAACTTTTTAGCTTTTCTATTAAAGTATGAAACAAGATAATGAGAGCTTGAAGAAATCTTTTGTGATGTTAGAAACCAGGAGCACATGATAAGTGTGATGGAAGGGGCATCAAATCCATTCCATGTAACAATACTCCTCTCAAACTCCATGAGTCTTTTACAGAAAAATCAGACACAAGAAAAAAAAAATCACTAAGGAACCAAAAATCAGTGAAAGCTTCAGGAGAGGAAAAAAAATCAATAAAGATAAGATAAAATTCACAGAGCATAAGGGAAAGCTGTCTCCACTTGGTTACTTTAACCATTATTTTAGAATTTGGTTAATAGCACATTTGTCTCCACAGTATCCATAATTAGCCAAACTTTTTCAATAAAATAAACTCAGTGAAAAGCATCAAGAGGTTTGGTTTTACCTCCACTGAAAGGAATCATGGGCCTAAATTCAGCCCTGACTGTGAAGGCTGGAGCGAGTGGTGATGCAGGAGGTGCTTAGGCGGTGGGTATAAGAGGCAGAGGAAGGCAATGCCTTTCCAAACTGCCAGGCATAGCCCCTCCCACACTCTGCACCCAGAATGCCTACTGCTTCAGCATGGCTTCCAGCAGGTGGGGAGATTGGGGCCACCTGTCCTCCCAGTGGTGCTCCGGAGCCAGGGAGGCTCCTGTGGGGGGCTGAAGGCTTGCCCCTTTGGTGGGGGGCTTGGCTTCTATGGGGGAGCGGAGTGTTGGGCAGAAGGGGCAGGCCTGGGGGCTTGCCTCCCCCAGCCCTGTGTTCACCCATGAGGAGGTGGTTTATACTACAGTAGAGGAATCCCCAGATTGGGAGATCCCAGGGCCTTTTGGGTTCCTTTATGCCACCGGAGCAGGCTGAAGTGAGCCAGACTGGAGAAAGGAATTCAGCCCCTTGCTCAGAATTATACATTTTTGAGCCATGTGTTCAAGAGAGAGCTCCTTGCGCTGTGCATCGCTATAGCTACATGCCTGTGCACTGATTCTATGGGCAAATTGAGTGATTCCACATGCAAAGAGCTAGCTGTTCAGGCAACTGATTTTTATGGTAGGCAAATAACCCAGGACAATTGTAGTAATTAGGGCATGTGTAGGTTCATCTGGATTAATTGAGCATGGAATATGAACCTTTCTTCTGCAAACGTGACCCTGTTTTTGTATGCACGTTCGCTGACTGCACTGTACAGTAATTGCACTTTTACTGCATATTCCTTTTTACATTAGAAAACATTCCATTGATGTATGAGACTGATGTATGCACATAGAAATGTTGCTGAATGGAAGGAACACTTTCATAGGCTTTATTACCATCCATTAAGCACTTCAAAAATAGTACTTGCATTTTAATTCCGCCTACACACCGTTTGTACCTTTCTCCTGCTCTCACCTTTGCGCTTTCCTCTATGTTATCATTAAAAACACAGCACTTCCTCCCTTTCCTTCTGCCTAAAAATCATTATACACACGTACACAGAGTGAGAGAGAGATACAGGTACATATAGATAGGTGTAGCCATGAACAAATAATCAAAAGAGATCCCAGTTTGTTGTATTGATCAGATATACCTATTCTGCACAGTCTGTGTTTGAATTAGATTGTCCCATTGATGTTTCATAGGCTCTGGGTGAGATCCACAAAGGAACTTAGGCTGAGCAGTGCTGAAAGACACCTCACACTGCTTAGCACTCTGCGAATGGGAACCAGTTGTTTGCAGTCAGGTGGTTTAGGCGTCACGTGTCTCATTCCACACACACCGTTAGGCGAGTGGTTGGAGCACACAACAACTATGTGGAAGACCCAGGTCCAATTCCATTACCACTCCCCTCGACAGAGGAAGAAAAAAAGGGTTTCTCACTGCTCAGGAGACCAGTCTAGCCACCTAGCTATGGGATATTTGATGTGGGGCTCCCTCAGTTTCTCCTCTTGACGCTTTTGTGCTTTAGATAAATAATGAAGAGCGGCTGGGACAGGGTGAATGAGCATCTCCCTTTTCCCGGGGGTGTGTCCCCTTTTTATGTCAACTGGCAGAGGGCACAAGGGGTGCACAGAATTTTACAGGGATCCTTGTTTCAAATATGTGCACAATATTTCATCACAGAGTGGCCTATAAGGTCCCTCCTGAGAGTCAGTAATCCACTGATCATTGTGAAATATGGATAATATTTAAGAAACTATGGAGCTGTACTGGAAATTATGACTTTAGAGGCTTAATTAAAGGCAGGTCACCAAGAGGCGACATGCCTTTGGTCAAGCATGTAGTAGTAGATGCTTATCTCTCTGATCTTTATGTATTGTCTGTCTCACAATGTAAGTCTATTTGCATACTGAGCCACCAGCTAATCAAGAATGCAAAACTCATGAGCCTGTGAAATCTACAGGAAGAAACACACAGCAGGAGGGTGTCTGTTTATGACTAAAGATCAAAGGACTGTTTTGATATCTCTGGGGTTGCAGTATCCTTCATATAAGGGACAAATGGAAGTGTGTTTTGTCTCATGAGAAAAGGATCACAGCCAAGCCTAGCTGAAAACCTTGCAAGGATTTTAGGGTAAGCTTTGCTTTATAAGGGCATGCCTTCACTCACTGCCAGTTGATCCAGAGGGTCCAGTGGGTGTCGATTTATCACATCTAGTATATACACAATAAATTGATCACTCAGCGCTCTCCCAGTGACTCTGGTATGCCACTAAAATGGGAAGAGTAAGAGTAGTTGACAGAAGAGAGTCAGCTGTCTACTGACCATGGCAAAGATACCGCAGTATGAAAACCTAAGGACATCGGCTTCTGCAACATTATTGACGTTGTTGAAATTACATAACTTAAGTGAATAGCCCACAGCAATCTAGACAAGGCTTGAGATGTGAAAATCTCTATTTAAATAAATCTAAGTTATTGAATGTGTGTGATGATTTTATTTCATATGTACCCCTTTGTACCTACACTTCCACTTGCTGTCATTTGAATCTCTTCTCTTTATTAATTAAACTTTTGCTTGTTTTGACTGTAAACTCACCATCGACAACTGTTCCCTGGTCAGCAGCTGATGGTAAGGGACTGCTGCCTAACAGGTTGGGAAGGGCAGAGTCTGGTCTGTGGGTAGAGGTCTTGGGGTGTGTGAGAGAAGAGGTAGAGAGAAGGTGAGGTCTTGGGGGAGGGGACAGAGAAGGGGCAAAGCAAAGGCAGGGTCTTTGGGGAAAGGGTAGAGTAGGGTCTGGCCCTTAGGGTAAAGTAGAGATAGAACACCCCGATGGGGGGGGGGGTGTATAAGTTTATCTAAATACTATGTGTTGAATAGACCACTGGTCTGAGGGAAAACTGATAAGCTGGGTGTCCTGCTTCTCTGGAGGAAGTGACTCTGACTACTGAGAGCATCCAGTGGAGCAGGGGCAGGACCCTCCAGTCAGATGCTCAGAGGGCCGAAGGTACATGCAGAGGGAAAGTGGAGCCTGTGCAGGCTGAGAAGAGTGTGTTTATGTTGACTGTGGCTAATGGAGTTAGGGAGCGGACTCCTGGCAGCCATACAGCATGTCTACACTGCAGGGAAAAAGTCGAATTAAGATACACAACTTCAGCTACGTCAATTGCATCGGCTGAAGTCAAAATGTCTTACTTCGGCTTTTGGCACCATCTACACCACAAGCAGTTGAAGGAAGAACACTCTTACTTCGACTTCCCTTACTCCTCGTGAAATGAGGATTACTGGAGTCGGAGTAAGAAGTCTTCCAGCTCGACACTATTTTGAAATAATGGTTTGCGGTGTAGACACACATTTTGTTGTTTCGTAATAACATCAGTTATTCCGAAATAACGCTGCTGTGTAGACATACCCATATAGACAGGCTTCCGCATGGTAAGGGCAGATGGTAACACGGGCATGACAACCCTGACGCATCACAGTGCCCGAACCGCTGGGCTACAGAGTCATTCTCTTGCCAGCCCAGTGATTCTAAGTATTTATCCACAGTGGAATAGGCATTGGGCCAGAGAGAGAAAGCCCCAAAATGACTCTGTAGTCCAGTGGCTAAGGCATCCATCTGTGAAGTCAAAGACCCTAGGTTCATTCCTGTTGCTCCAGCCACTTTTCCATTATTGATCCAGAGTACAACAGCTTCAATAGGAGAGACTGAGAGAGCCCCACATCAGAATATGACATAAC
Source organism: Pelodiscus sinensis (assembly GCF_049634645.1). NCBI lineage: Eukaryota > Metazoa > Chordata > Testudines > Trionychidae > Pelodiscus > Pelodiscus sinensis. The sequence continues at coordinate 228,222,748 of NC_134712.1, read as the reverse complement.
TGCAGTTGAAGACCAGAGGTGAAAGTAAGTGCGTGTGCCCTGGTGTGCGGCTCCGGCAAGAGCTGGCTGAGCTGTGGCAGAAACCAGCAGGGAGCTGTTTAAAGAAGTGTCAGGGACCCGGGTTGCAATAGGACAGTTTCTGTAAGAAATTTTAAGTTACTTTCACCACTGTTGAAGACCTTTCCTGAGGGATAGGAAACCCCTGTTTAAATCCTTTCTCCCTCACTAGCAGAGGTGAGACTTGAACCTGGGTCTCTAACCACTGAGCTAAATAAAAGTTGTAAGTTGGGCACAGGCACTAGTACTACCCCCCACCTCCTCAATTTTGAATGGGAGCCTTTCTGGTAGGCATGCTGAGAGGTGGACCTGCAGATTGGGCTCTGCATGTGACTTAGGCAGGTGAATGCTTATCTTTCCCTGATCCCTGGGTCATCCTGGGGCTTAGGCAGGAAACAAGTGTCCAGATGGCTAGTGAGGCAGGATTGCATATGCCCAGACATAGGAAAGCAGATGTCTAGGGAGCTTTTATTCTGGAAAAAAAAATGTAGACACCGCATGAGTGTAGGGTCCTATGGGGTTCAACTGGACTTTTGTGGATCACAGTGGAGCCAGACTTAGGTGCCTAAATTCAGAATTTAGGTACCTAATTCTAGGGTCCCTCTGTCTTCTTTTACATGTGAACAGCACCATCTATATGGCTGGCACTTAGTAAATGAATCTGTGTCCACAATGATTTAAAAAAAAAAATCAACTTCCAGAGACTAGTGTTTACCAGGAGGGTTTTGTCTACCAACAAAAATAAAGATTTCAAATCTTTTTACCGAGGACTCAGTTCAGCCAATCACTTACGCACCAGCTTAACTTTAAGCAAGTTTTTAAATCTCTGACAAAGTTAAACGATCTTACGGGATCTGTTGAGTTAGGACCTTATATCTGAGTACAGAGAGTCTGGCACTACAGAAAGAATGTGGAACATTGGAGAAGGTCCAGTGGAGGGCAACCAAAATGATTAGGGGACCTGAGCACATGACTTACGAGGAGAGGCTGAAGGATGAGGGCTCATTTAGTCTACAGAAGAGAAGAGTGAGATGGGATTTGATAGCAGCCTTCAACTTCCTGAAGGGAGATTCCAAAGAGAATGAAGAGAGGCTGTTCTCAGTAGTGACAGACGGCAGAACCAGGAGCAATGGTCTCAAATTACAGTGGGGGAGGTCTAGGTTGGATATTAGGAAAAACTATTTAACCAGGAGGGTGGTGAAGTACTGGAATGGGTTACGTAGGGAGGTGTTGGAATCTCCATCCCTAGAAGTTTTTAAGTTTCAGCTTGACAAAACCCTGGATGGGATGATTTAGTTGGGATTGGTCCTGCTTTGGGCAGTGGGCTGAACTTGATGACCTCCTGAGGTCTCTTCCAGCCCTATGATTCTAAGGTCTGGAAACATCCGTGATCCAGCATGATTTAGTTAGACCGCTGTCCACTTATCATGGGTATGGCAAAGTTTCCCATGATCCCATAAAGTTTGTTTACAGCCACTAGTCCTGGCTCTCAGTGTTCTGTGCAGTTATTTAGCTCTAATTTACCCCTAAATGTCTTCTAGGAGAGCAGTAAGCAGTGGAAATGTTAGTAATGCTGCTAGACAATATTGAACTCCCTGGCTGCGTCTAGACTGGCATGATTTTGCGCAAATACTTTTAATGGAAAAGTTTTTCCGTTAAAAGTATTTGCACAAGAGAGCATCTATACTGGCATGTGCCTTTGCGCAAAAGATTTGCTTTTGCGCAAAAGCATCTGTGCCAGTGTAGATGCTCTCTCGCGCAAGAAAGCGCCGATGGCCACTTTAGCCATCATGCTTTCTTGTGCAAGAAATTAACGTGGCTGTCTACACTGGCCCTCTTGCGCAAGAATACTTGCGCAAGCGGGCTTATCCCGAGTGGGAGCATCGGAGTATTTGCGCAAGAACTACTGATTTTGTACATTACAAAGTCAGCGTTCTTGCGCAAATACTCGCGGCCAGTGTAGACAGGCGGCAAGATTTTGTGCAAAAGCAGACGCTTTTGTGCAAAACCATGCCAGTCTAAACGCACCCTCTGGGTCTGACAAATTCTCTGGTTCAGCACTGGTCAGGTCCCCAAACTAGAGAGGTTCACTCTGTACTCTGCATCTGATCTTACAAACGCTTCCTACCAAGCTTTGTCTGTGCTGCATTTTTGTTGTTAAGGGAGTTGTTCAGACTTTTGTTGTTCAGGGAGGGGAAAAAACCCACCCCATAAATTACAAAAGTTTTAACATCGAAAAGCACTATTGTGGACAGTGCTTCATCATCAGGACATGCTCTCCTGGTGATCAAGCTACCGCCCTTCATTGGGGATGGTTTTTATTTTGTTGCTGGGAGAGCTCTCTCCTTCCAACAGTAGCTACACTGTGCACCTTACCACGGCCTGGCTGCAGTGGCACAGCCTCACCTTTATAAGGCGTAATGTAGACATAGCTTTAGTGATGTGACAATCTCCCCTGAAGACAATGGGACTAGTCAGTTAGAAAGTTCTGTGCCCAGTAGTATGCTCAGATCAGGTCTTAAATTAACATCTTGGGACTTAGTGCTGCATCATTAAAGTCAATGAAAATTTTGCAATTGATTTCAGTGGGAGCAGACTCAACCCCTATAAGTCTGGGCAGCCTGAAAAATCTCACTGAAAGAATGGAAGAGCATTGCTCATACATTGAGTCTTGGTGGTCTTCCCATTTCCCCTCCTCCCCACTCACTCAGTTCCAAAACAAGTTACTGTTGAAAAGGCTCTGAAGCATTCCTGCTTGTAATATGATCCCTTTTGTGTAAGGAAGTGAACTGGTTTAATTCATTGCATCCTGAAGGAAACAAAAGTAAAATAGTCATAGGAAATATAAAGAAATATTTCATAAAGTGCCACCCTAAACTAATACTAGACTGAATGCTGCAGACGCACAGCTTATATCAGCCTCTTTAACTGATGCATTTCCAAAACCAGAATGGCCTATCACTAAAACTGGCAGGCAATGAAATTCATAACTGCACTCCTTGAGTTCACAGAAACAAATCCACCCTTCCTGCCTGGACATGTAGAATGCAAAGTGGAACTGGTGCCCAGTTATGCAGCAGATCTGAAGCTATATGGATTCACTGGCCAAGCCCTCTATTAATTCCTATGCTCCTCTTCCTGCTTATGCTGCTCTTCATGCTGTGGTATCAGAGCCCTCACTGGAGTCTGAACACTGAGGTTGTAATAGCTCAAGCAGGGATTCTGTCCTTCTCTAATACTGTAGAGCTCCCAACCCCTCAACACCACAATTAATTCGCGATAAGAGGATTATGAAGATTTGACTCACAGCAATATACTACTTGGAACTGAAGGAAAGTGGTTCTGTTGTGAACATTTTTAATTGGCTTGCTCATCTTATTAGTTCTAAAACGGTTAGGAATTTTAAAAAGCCCACAATGAGCCAAATACTGCTCCAAGTTACACCATTAACTTTAGGATGACAACTACTAAGGTCTAGAAATTCAGCACAATATATTAATCTTAGTACAATTTTTGCCATATCTAAGTCAGGGCTTATAGTTCAACTTATAGTTCAGAATTGGTCAGGCAATATGCTTTGCTGGAACAGGTGTAGCTTGTTATATAGAGTTCAGGAGCTGTTCAAAGTATTTACTTATCTGATTGACAAAAGATATGTAATAACTTACGCAATTGAAGTAACCATGGGCTGGTGTAGACAGTTTATAGCACCAAGCAAGACAGACATATATGGTTTGCATTTGGATGATTTAGTCTCAGTTTGACAGGAATGATTACATAGTATTTTCAGTTAATAAGTAACAAATCAGCACGTATCCAGCTTTGCATATGCATAGTGCGCCATACTACTACTGAATTTGTCAGCATGGTTCCTTAGGCAACTATTACTGGGAAAATGAAGCAGAGGCTGAAGTCTCATTTTCAGAAATGGGTTCTAATATTTATTGTTTGGATTCCTAATTTTAAACACCGTGGCCAGAATTTTCATACCTAAGATTAAGAACCTAAATATGAGTGGCCAAATTCTCTGCAGTGCCGAGCACTTCCAGAAACCCCATGAATCACATATGGGAGTTGCATGACCTCCATGATTTTCAATCAGCTTTTCTTAACATGTTCTTGGTATGGAAACTATGCAATACAAAGAACTGAAAGGCAAAGATTTGAACTTGAAAAGTTCCAAGCATCTTCTGTAGCAATAATGAAGTGTTCAGATAATGTAACACAAAATAGCAATTTAAAGAAATAACTGAAGTTCTTCTCCCTGGATAAACTCTTCTGGACAGATTTAAACCTACAAGTGCACTACAACATGACAAGTAAAGACAGAGCAAAAAATTAAAGGAAGAACCTAAAAAAAAATTGACAGTTATGCAGGATGGTTGGTTGAACATGAGGAATGGCTGGATAATGGTTACAAGATCCCATACCTGGAAAATGCGTTTCTACCTAGTGGATTGAGACAGTGAAGTATTGATTCTACATCTGAAATTAAACTGTGGAACATTGTATCCATGTTGCTGCAGATGGCTTCCAGTAATTCAGAGAACAGTATGATAAAAGGTTTTTCCAGTTGCTCTGTCAATGAAAATAAACTGAAAAGGATGAGAACTACTGAGGTTTAGATGTTCAGCACAATATATTAATCTTAGTACAATTTTTGCCATATCTAATGCAGTGTTACCATAAATTGTGCAAATTAAAAAATGCTTCTGCAGCCATCATAAGCCTCGCGGGTGATTACATGAAAAGGTTGATTGATACGCCACCTCCTCAATAGCACTCACTGGAACTCTCCAGAGGATGAACCTCTTCATTTAGTTGAAAACTGTCCTAAATATGTTAGGATCTGCCCTCAGGACAAGGGTTTTGGTTCAGTGAGCATGCATTTTATGCACAAGGCATTGTACAGAAAAACATTAAGTTTACAGATGCAATTGAAGGTTTTAGAGGGACTTGACAGATTGCAGGCTGATGACATGAGTATTGTAGTTTCCGTGGAAATCTGGCTTAATGTAATTAACAAGAAAGAACTCAAACAACACAAGGACAAAATCAAAATACACAGAAGCAATAGTCTTTCCATTGCTTAGCCATAATGACTAAACCCAAATGGCCTAGAAGAGGAGGAAGAAGAGGCAGAATTATAGGTGATGGTTCATAATCCCAAATCCTTTCCTTCTTGGACTCTTCTATCATTTAAAAGTGAAGAGCCAGTTTTCTATCCCAAACATATGTTGAGAGAGGTTTTGTCACTGTTAGTTCATATCAAAATAGTGATGTCTGAGGAAGATAGGACAGAAATTAAAAAACAAACAAACCAAAACAAACCCCCAATATGCTAAGCAGGTAGTTGACTAAGTAAATCATGGGAGTTAGCAATCACAGTGGTGTTTGCTAAACTCCACCTCTCTCACAGAGGCAGGCTGGGGGGGGGGGGGGGGGGAGGTGCCTATCTCTGCTAGCAATTCACAACTTGGGACTCTCTTTAGAATCAGGTGCTTGTGCCATTTTTACAAAAACAGAGGTGCTTAGGGAGCTTTTTGCTGCAGAAATTTAGGCACCAAGTGAGAGTTTAGGTGCCTACATATTTCAACGGGAGTTTTGTGAATCACAGTGGAGCCTCAAACTGAGACTTAGGAACCTAAAACCAGATCTAGGCTCCTAAAGTGGGCTTTAGGTTCCTAAAATACTATAGTGAATCAAGGCCTTTTTATACAAGGAACAGAGCGCACAGAACTTAATTTGATTTCAGTGAGTTCTGCTGTGAGTATTCAGAATCTTTGAAATCAGGCCATTTTTTGAGTTGCTTCCCCTTTAGTCATCTGCCTCTTGGTCCTTCATGTTCTACACATGGCTACCGAAGTCAACGTGAACACTTCAAACTACAACTCAGTCCGGATGTTCTGTACCTGTGAGAGGCCAATACTAGAAGATGCCTCTCTTGTAGAATTTTATTTAATAAAATTTAGTTTAAAAAAAACTTTGATATAGATGTTTGTATTTTCACCCAAATTTGTGAAAAGTTTGTAAGAATTAATGCTTATCAATTCCAAGAAAAAAAAAAGTACCCATGCTGTTAGCGCTGTATATCTTCAGAAATAATTTACTATAGACCAAAACAATTCTTAATGGTAGTCTTTGAAATATTACATTTCTGGGACAACAATAACACCCAGAGAAAAACTTGCAATAAATTTATTTAGCGATTACATGACACTCTGCATTGTGATTGGGGCAGCTGCTTGGCATGATCTCAATATCAAGAAAGAGATCTCAGACCTTTTACAAAATGAGATGTGGTAAACTATGAATGGCTTTGAGGACATAACTTTGTCTTGATTCATACTTAAAGGTGGTTCCTACCAAAGTAAGAGTGCATTATGTGAGTTAAAAGTAGACTGTTTCAACATGTGAAAAACAGTGTGTGTGTGTGAGAAAAAGAGAGAGCACAAGAGTGAAAGATCTTCAATATGGAATAAAGAAGAGGGAGGAGGCTATTTGTGTTTCTTCAAGATGCAGAGTTGACAAGGGTATTTCATTTAATGTCTACTTTGCACTGAAGTACAGGCAGTCCCCGACTTACGCGGATCCGACTTATGTCGGATCCGCACTTACGAACGGGGCTCTCTCGCCCCGGAGCTCGCAGGCAGCGGTCCCGCCACCTCGACCTCCGGGGCGAGAAAAGCTGCTCCCGGTGCCCCTGGTCTGCTGGGGACCGTCTCTAGCAGACCAGGGGCATCAGGAGCAAAGCCACAGCCGCGGCGGGTTTGCTCGCGTTGTCCCTGGTCTGCTGGGGACCGTCTCCAGCAGACCAGGGGCACCGTGAGCAAAGCCGCAGTCACGGCGGGGTCCCACGCTTCTGAGACTTTGCTCTGGCAAAGCCTCAGAAGCACGGGAACCCGCCGCGGCTGCGGCTTTGTTCGCGGTGCCCCTGGTCTGCTGGGGACCGTCTCCAGCAGACCAGGGGCACTGCGAGCAAAGCCGCAGCCGCGGCGGTCCCCCGCCAGAGCAAAGCCTCAGAGACGCGGCACCCCACTGCTGCGGCTTTGCTCCCTGTGTCCCTGGGCTGCTGGGGAGGGCGCAGCTAGTGTGCCCCCCCAGCAGACCAGGCTTTTGTTGTGGACCCTGGGGCAGAGCAGCTGGGGCGCTGCCGGTTGGTCCCGCAGCGCTGCTCTGGGCACTACTGGACCAACCCGGTAGCACCCCAGCTGCTCTGCCCCAGGCGTCCTGATTCTGCCGCGGCTGGTCAGTTTCAGCAGCGGCTGAATCAGGACGCCTGGGGCAGAGCAGCTGGGGTGCTGCTGGGTTGGTCTAGTAGCGCTGAGGAGCGGCGCTACTGGAGCAACCCAGGAGCACCCCAGCTGTTCTGCCCCAGGCGTCCCCAAGTCAGCCGCTGCTGAAACTGACCAGCGCTGACTACAGGAAGCCCGAGGCAAAGTTGCTCTGCCCCGGGCTTCCTGGAATCAGCCGCTGATCAGTTTCAGCAGCAGCTGACTTGGGGACTTGGGGTTCTTAAGTTGAATCTGTATGTAAGTCAGAACTGGCGGTCAGTTTCAGCAGTGGCTGAATCTGGACGCCAGTTCCGACTTACATACAGATTCAACTTAAGAACAAACCTACAGTCCCTATCTTGTACGTAACCGGGGGACTGCCTGTACATAGATAACTGATGTGAGTGATTGCAGCAAAACTTAATACACAGTAAATAAAGCCCTTTCTTCACTGACATACACCCCTTTTAACTGTCTCAATTGACAAGATTGCCCAGGATGTACGTAAACAAACACTATAGTCACTAGTGTGAAGTGCTGTCATAGATGATTGCGAACTTACAGTGGATACTGAATTAAGTCCCTACTCAGAACTATACATTCTGAGAGCACATGGAGCAGGGGAGGGGCAAACAGAGGCACGTCAAGTTATGCTCCATCATGTGTTGTGGCAGCTCTTTGACAAGGACACGCTGATTGCCCTGGATGTTGGACATTCTAGATACATTTTCATTTTAAAATCTTTGTGATCTGTGTGGGGCACAAGGATGGAAACCACAAGATTTAGGGGGGGTTTTTAGGCTCCTGTGGCTCCTTTTGGGCACTGTACTCAGTTATCTCTGTACAGCAGAGCTCAGCACAGTGCAAAGCTTAACATTATACTACATCAGAGATTTAACAACAGGAGGCACTTTCTTCCCTGCAGGTGGAAAATGCCAAGAGCATAAACAGACAAGTTCCAATACCTGCAAAATAATAGAAAGGGAGAGCCTCAGAGAGAATGGGAACACACTGCCAAGGCACTGCACTATTAAGTAGAAGGGAATATTGTTTCTGTTGCAAAAGGCCAGACACCACTTCGTGTTTTTTATGTGATTAGAGCCCTGTATATATTCTATTCCTTACATTTTCCGTATGTAAATCTCTGGCAATTTACACATTACATTTTAGAAATGGGCCCAAACTTAAGGGAGGTTCAGAATTGAGACCTGCATCTGGTTCTGAATTTTCCGGAGGGGCCTTAATCTCTCTAAAGTGGTAAAACACCCATTCTCTCATCATACCACCTAGCTTCACCTCCTGATCTGAAAAGGACTTTGAATGAGAGAGGCATTAAATAAGTACTGAGAACTCTCACCTAAGTTTTGTGTCTCTAGGTCACTTCTGCTGATTGTTACCAATTTGTGTATTCTCAAACAAGAGGAAATACATTAACCCCTTGGCTACGTCTAGACTGGCATGATTTTCCACAAATGCTTTTAACAGAAAAGTTTTCCGTTAAAAGCATTTTCGGAAAAGCACGTCTAGATTGGCAGGATGCTTTTCCGCAAAAGCACTTTTTGCGGAAAAGCATCCGTGGCCAATCTAGACGCGGTTTTCCGCAAAAAAGCCCCGATCGCCATTTTCGCGATTGGGGATTTTTTCCGGAAAACACTACTGTGCTATTTACACTGGCCCTTTTGCGCAAAAGTCTTTCAGAAAAAGACTTTTGCCCAAATGGGAGCAGCATAGTATTTCCGGAAAAGCACTGATGATCTTACATGAGATCGTCAGTGCTTTTCTGGAAATTCAAGCGGCCAGTGTAGACAGCTGGCAAGTTTTTCCGCAAAATCAGATGATTTTGCGGAAAAACTTTCTAGTCTAGACACAGCCCAAGAGTAGTTATTTGGGATAAATGGTGCCGTGAGAAGTAGGTTCAAATCCCAGTTGGCTCTGAAAGAAAAATGAGTTGGATGGCGGCATTTTAGTTCCCGAGAGATGCTGCTGCTGCACCTTTGCTATAACAATGAAAGGATGAGATAGCAAGAGTTGCAGGTTAGAGTGAAATGCTCTCCTAGAGCTATTTGAGGAAACTTGTACAGTGCATGCCTGCACTCAGCAAATACCGCTCACATTCCGGGATTGTAAGACAGCTGGGGATATTAGTCCACCACCTTACATCACCAGATTCACGCAGTCTATAGTAAATAAATAACACTAATAATGAATACACTGGACTATTTTCTGCTTTAATAGCTTTCACACAAGCATCTCAGAGCACTTCAGTAACAGTAACTGATTCAGCCTCCCAACCAGTGCTCCTTATGCTAGGTGAGATCCTACACAGGCATCTGTCCCTCAAACTGCCTATAACAGGGAAGAGTACAAGAGTGAAGGTGTTCACAACGGGTAGGTATGCTTGTCATGGAGTTAGGGGAATGACAGTTAGGTGGAGGTGTCCTCTTAAATAGTGGGAGGGGAGAAGTTGTGCTGTGGCTCAGGCAGTGCTGCAATAAACAGAGACAGATCTCAGGTTGCCAGGTTATCCCTATTGAACTCTTGGGCTGTGTCTATATTGGCAAGATTTTGCACAAAAGTGGCCGCTTTTGCGCAAAAACTTGCTGCCTGTCTACACTGGCTACGAGTTCTTGCGCAAGAACACTGACGTTCTAATGTAAGAAATCAGGGCTTCTTGTGCAAGAACTATGATGCTCCCGCTCAGGAAAAAGCCCTCTTGCGCAACTGTTCTTGTGCAAGAGGCCAGTGTAGACAGGCAACATGAATTTCTTGCGCAAGAAATCCCGATGGCTAAAATGGACATCAGAGCTTTCTTGTGCAAGAGAGAGTCTACACTGGAACTGATTCTTTTGCGCAAAAGCACATCTCTTGCGCAAAAGCACATGCCAGTGTTGACGCTCTCTTGCAGAAGTACCTTAACGCAAAAACTCTTGCGTTAAAAGTATTTGCGCAAAATCTTGCCAATGTAGACATAACCCTGGGTATGACCAGACCACTGGCCAGGATTGGTCGCTGCCTGTCAATCCTGTAAACACTGCCGTGCAGACACCATGAAAAGTAGATCTAAGTACGGCAACTTCAGCCCTCAGTCAGTGAACAGCAGTTTGTTCACTACACATCACTAGAACATAAGTTACAAGTATTCCAGTGACATTGCACATCATTTTTGATAGTCAGGGACTTCCGTAATCCAAGGCATGCTGCAGCCAAAGGTTTGGTGGCATTACCCAAACCATCTCTGTGCATGAATCCACTCACCCCGAGCACACAGCTACCTTCGCAACAGAACACAACAGCTGTTCAACAGTGCACAAAACTACACCAGAGGTTAGGGCAGAAAGTGAAAGATCCCAAACAACTTGACTCTCTTGGGAGAATTTAGAAAGTCAGAACCTAATTACCTAGGATAGAATTTAATGATCAGGACCTCCATTTTACATTTCCATCATCTGCATTTGTCGGTTGAAGCACCATGCCCATCTATGGTGCTGTATATATAAACAACATTCACACTGTAGAGAGAAAGGCTGGTGATGCTATTCATTTCATGTGCATCTTCCCAAAGTCACAGGGAGAATATGTGAATTCAAGGAAATGAATGAGTCTTTTGTGCCCTTAACAGCTCTTCCTACCCTTCCAGCTCTGTCTATATTTCCACCAGTTTTTCTGAAACCATCCTTCCTCCATAACATTTGAGCTTCTTATTTCTTGGGTACAGGGAGCTTACAGTAAAATATAATGGTTCTCTGCATACATGTATTATTTCTATTAATAATGATACAAAACACTCCTCTGGCCGGTTCCCATAAATATCTTCCATAAAGGTTCATTTTTCCACATGAACAAATTGTGAATATGGGGACGGGGGGGAAGGTGAGGTTTCCTCTCTGAAAAATACAGAACTTACAATTCTTGGCACTAGCCTGTGAAGTTAAAATGACGACATCAGCTTGACTTTCTATACTGAAATTTTATAGTTGCTACCTAACCACATTTCTTTGTCCTGAGAATATCTAATCTCCTCTTGGCTGCCTCTTTAACATGTCTTTGTTGTTCATTGCTCATTGGTATCATTAAAAACCTGTGCCTGTGTCTTTATTATAAGACTCTATGTTCCAATCCATAAAGCGGGCAGTAGTACAAAACGATAAGCTGCATTTCTCTTCACAAGACAAAGAAGTACTGTCAGTTTTAAAGATGCATGTGCCTTTGCCAACCCAGGGGCTTTATAGTGGCATTGCATAATCTGAGACATGAGAAACCTGCTTTGCTACTAGCCTCACCACTGTTTCTCCCTAGGACCAGTGTAGTTCGGGACATGCTATTAGAGGTGATGCATGTTGGGGACAGTGGGGGGCAGGTGATGGCCATGTATTGTATGAATACAGCCCACAAGATAAGCTACATAAAGAGCCACTCTAGCACCAAACAGAGAAAGGCTATGAACTAGAAGAGAGGAGATGGGAAAGTTAGCACTTCAAAATGTGAATGGGCTTGGAGGATTCAGAGTACCACCTGTGAGGGCATCTGTGTGGTGTTGTGTGCTGTTAGAAGAACACAGAGTTCAGGAATGCGATAGGCTGCTGAGTGGCAATATGGAAAAAACAAACCAACAAGCAGTTCTCAGGAATCAATATTGCCCGTATTTTCAAATGATGGGGCCATTGATTTCCAAGCATGAAGACCCAAAGGACTGATTTCATACCTAGGATCTATTATGATCGAAACTGGGGGAGAAGCAGCACAGGCATCATTTGCACAGTTCAAACCCCTGCACACAGTTCAAGCACACTGTATGAAACACTATATTGCATGCCTGCATTTCAGAATCAAATAGAGTTTCAAGAAAAATATGTTCTTTTTTTTACACTGTGTCTTTGAAAGCAACACAGAAAATATAAAGGCGCTTAATTATCTGGCAACACAGCATCAAAATGCTCTAGAATAATAGCTCTCTTATTGTAATAGCACTAATATGTACACTGAACAGATCCGGCGTGCTCCTATAGTACACAGCTTTAGTATTTCACATGGAGATTACACTGGTCAGACACTGGGAGTGACTGGATTTAGCATTCAACAAAACAAATCAGGTTCCAGTTTAGCATTAGGCTGACTCAAACAATAAAATCTAGTTTTGTCACTGCACCAAACATTATTTTATTTATTCCCTAAACATTCAGCCTCTTTTCCACGGGATAGAGAATCACTGCTGCTCTCCTCTCTGTGTAAGCTTCTCATTTCATTCCTGTTGTATTGAAATAGGCACAAGACCAGATTAACAGTTAAAGATTGTGAAGCCATTTGCCAAATGCTTTTAGCTCTATTAGCAGCAACACTTTTGCAGTTTTCACACACCAAATATATACACACAGATCACAGGAAATCTTTACCTTGCATGCAAATAGAAGGTATCCTGGTTTCCTTTCATGAATCAGAAGTAGGATTTCAAAACAAAACAAAACAAAAAAACCCACACCAAAACCTTAACAGACTCATCTGCTGAGAGTTCTCTAAATCCCGAGTCTGCTTCAGCTAGCGGCTCTAAGTTTGTGCTCTGAATAGAGGCAGTGTTATTTTAACCACAGGATTTCTAGTCATGGGGGGAGGAGAGATGGATTAGGTACGTTTGCAATCTAATGCTTCACGTTTACCTCAAGTGAAATTAACTACTCCAAGCCTGATGTAAATAAGAACTTCAGAGAGATAAATTTCAAGAGCCCTCAAACTAATTATGTTTAAACTAACATGCTAAATAACTGTGGAAAATTCCAGAGGAATAAGATAACATACTTTTGTGTTCTTTCCTAAATAAAAGGCATGTGTGGAATTTCATGCTAGATACTGACATGAGCGAGACACAACAGATGAACTCTATAGAGTAGACTAACCTACATAAGGTATAGCTGAAACAAAATACAGGACTATGTAGCACTTTAAAGACTAACAAGATGGTTTATTAGATGATGAGCTTTCGTGGGCCAGACCCACTTCCTCAGATCAAATAGTGGAAGAAAATAGTCACAACCATATATACCAAAGGATACAATTAAAAAAAATGAACACATATGAAAAGGACAAATCACATTTAAGAACAGAAGGGGGATGTGGGGGGGGGGGGGGGAGGGAGAGGGGAAGAAAGGTAAATGCCTGTGAGTTAATGATATTAGAGGTGGGGATCTTTTATAAGATCAAGAACACATATTCCTGTGCATCTAGAAATATAATCTATGCTATCATGTGCCGAAAGTATCCGTCTGCTTTGTACATTGGACAAACGTCTCAGACACTTCGCCAAAGAATCAATGCCCACAAAACAGACATTAGACAGGATCACAAAGAAAAAACAGTTTCTTGACATTTCAACCAGAAAGGACACTGTCTCAATGACCTAATCACATGCATCCTAATTCAGAAGACTTTCAAATCTGCACTTGAAAGGGAATCCTCTGAACTGGCATTCATGCTAAAATTCGACACTCTCCGCAGGGGACTGAACGAAGACCCTAACTACCTTACCCATTACAAAGATAGCTTCCCCAATTATCACCTCTAATACCATTAACTCACAGACATCTCCCCTTCCCCACCTCTAATATCATTAACTCACAGGCATTTAACTTCCTTTCCCCCACCCCTGCATCCCCCTTCTGTTCTGAAATGTGATTTGTCCTTTTCATATGTGTTCATTTTTTTAAATTGTATCCTTTGGTATATATGGTTGTGACTATTTTCTTCCACTATTTGATCTGAGGAAGTGGGTCTGGCCCACGAAAGCTCATCATCTAATAAACCATCTTGTTAGTCTTTAAAGTGCTACATAGTCCTGTATTTTGTTTCAGCTACACCAGACTAACACGGCTACATTTCTATCACTATTCTACATAAGGTATAGTACCTTATTCAGCCATGTTCCCCAGCACCTGTTAGAATGAGTTTATCGGACATCAGAACAATTTGATTTGCCATAGTCCTTTACAAAGTTAGATGCAATAGTTCAATGAGGCAAACAGCAACATTTGTTAAGGAACCTCACCTGTCTCTCCAGTTTTGTAGGTGCATAGGTGTCAGCAGAAGCAAGAAGATAACTAGAGCTCTTGAAACAATCATTTGCACTCACAGACAGCTATAGCCATAATTAAATGCAGGGATAAGGTGTGCCCACAAAACTTTTTTTTAAAAAAACAGCTGAAAAGTGGTATTAATTGCCTGGTTGCTCACAACAGACACAGTGATAAAGTATCATGGTTTGGCATGGACTAAGTAACAGACTTCAGGGCTTACCTCAAAAAGCAAATCTTTATTGTAAATAAAACATGCCCTTGAATTTTGGACTTACCAGAGGGGAATCATTCAAATGAAAGAAAAAAAATACATTCCAATCTGTCCTTGACAACAAAAAACACCATGAACAGAAATGTGGTTCCACTTTGAGTAAATCTGAGATCCACAAATAATATCATCTTACATTTACATAATGCTTTTTATCCTAACACATTTGTAAGTACTTTAAAGGCATAATTGACTCATTTGTAAACTATCAGCAGACATCATTTCACTCACTGCTAAATATAGCCACTATGAGGGTGAAATGCAGAATCTGTTTAATAGAGAGCAGGAACACAACCCAAAGTTTAGGGTAAAAAAATGGGGAATAGCATAGCATAGCATAGCCAGGTGAAATTACAGCAGGCTAAGGCAGGCAGCGAGAAGTGTAATCACCTAAGTTGGAATGTGGCCAATGTATCAAGGGCAATACCCCAACTCATGTGAAAATTGAATGAGGAGAGCGTGTGTGGGGGGAGATATTGAAATTTCAGATGGTGTAAATCAGCATATCCAGACATCTCTTTGTTATTGCCACAATCACAGAAAAACCCATGTCACTGACAATTTCTGGAACAGTGGAGCCTTGATTGTGCCTGATCCCCATGTAGGTCATCAAAAGGGGGAGAGGGTGCAAGGAGCTTTCTCATTCCTATATTCCCTGCACAGAGGACAGTCAAAGCATCAGTCTCTATAATCTCCCCAGACCGAGATCTCTTCCTGCTAGTGCCCCCATGAGCACTAGTCACTTGGCATTAAAGGGCCATCTCCCGCTGCAGGTCAGTTATTGGAGATGGCATGGGGAGGTGGTGAACCTCTCTCTCTAAAGAGGGGGGCACAACAAACACATCACTTGCATTCTGTGAATCTTAGAGCCACTTTTTTTTTTTTTAACTTGCAACACTGTTTGTAAGTTCCACCTGGCTGGTGCAGTTCTGTCTAATCTAAACTTGTACCTGTGCCTTAATGGCCTGAATTTGCAACTAGGACATATGCCCTGATAATGAGGTAATTAAATTTTCCCTCTTGGGTTGTACAGGCCATAAATGGTCACCCTATCTGGCATTGTGCTGCTATTGCATTACAGAGGTGAAAGCTGCATGCTGCTTCCACAGCAAAGTGCCTTTTGCAAATTTTCATAGAGCTATTCCCTTCCCATCCAACCCTAGCATTACAGACTGGGGCTATTTTCTGAGTTTAAACAGCAACAAATTGGTTTCCAAATGCGAGAAAAACATTCCTCTCAGAACATTCATTATGTTGCTTTGAAACATATGGGCTGTTGGCAGTTCTAAAGAGAGCTTTGGAGAGCCTGCATCCTGGGGACGTAGAACTACTGGGGTGGGTGTGGCTAGGGTGGAAGGTGAGAAGGGACCACTGTACGCCTGTAGAGAATCTGATGGGCTAATAAGGTAATTAGGGTAAGGAATGAATAGCTGGGAAAAGACAAACAGGATAAAAGGATGAGCCAGGAAGCCTGAAAAAGGGAGTGGGGGTGCAAAGCAAAAGCCTTCCCCTTGGGCTATAGTTGTGTTGTACCTGGTATAAAGAGGACAAAGTGATAATAAAGTCATGTCTGAAAGTACCCTGGTGGACTGTGTGTGCTGTTTAATTCACTCATGGGCTATGTCTACACTTGCGGAGTCTTGTGCCAGAAATATGCAAATGAGGCTAAGCGTGGAATATTGCTGAGCCTCATTTGCATACCTAATGAGCCACCATATTTGCAGAAGAAGTCTACGCTGCCCCTTCTTGTGCAAGAAAAACCCTCTTGTGCTATGCCGTTACTCCTGAAACTAATTGGCATAACGGCATTGCGCAAGAGGGCTGTGTCTAGACTGGCAAGTTTTTCCGCAAAAGCAGTTGCTTTTTCAGAAAAACTTGCCAGCTGTCTACACTGGCCGCTTGAATTTCCACAAGAACACTGAAGATCTCATGTAAGAAATCAGTGCTTCTTGTGGAAATAGTATGCTGCTCCCGTTGCGCAAAAGGGGCCAGTGTAGACAGCTCAGATTTGTTTTGCAGAAAAGCGTCCGTGCCAATCTAGATGCTCTTTTCCGCAAATGCTTTTAACGGAAAACTTTTCCATTAAAAGCATTTGTGGAAAATCATGCCAATCTAGACGTAGCCAAGGGGTTTTTTTGCGCAAGAAGGGGCAGTGTAGATGGCTCCTTCTGGCGCAAGAGCCTCTTCTGAAAAAATGATGGCTCATTAGGTATGCAAATGAGGCTCAGTGATTTTCCACACTTAGCCTAATTTGCATGTTTCTGGCACAAGAAGCCGTGAGTGTAGATATAGCCATGGGTCTTATCAGACGGTGTTTCCAAGAGTTAAGGGCTTAGTTCTGTAAGCTGCTGAAATCAGCCAACCTGTGGAACTCTTGACAGAGGATGTTGTACAGACCAGGACTTACACAGGGTTAAAAAAAAGCTAGATAAATTCATGAAGGCTAGGTTCATTAATGGCGATTAGCCAGTATGGGCAGGGTTAGTGCCAAAAGACTCCGTTTGTTAGAAGCTGGGAATGAGTGACAGAGGAGGGATCACTTGATATTACCTGTTCTGTTCACTCCCTCTGGGGCACTTGGTATTATTGGCCATGGTCAGAAGACAGGATACTGGGCTAGAAGGAACATTGGTCTGACCCAATATGGTCATTCTTATGTAACTCCCACTGAAGCCCATATTACAAAGTGTCCTGTATTAGAATATTTAGGTATTATATTTTGCATTGCAATCAATTATTAGATGAACGTGGATGACAAATGAAAAGAAATGTGAATTAGTGAGCTATGTAATCAAGCAATGGCATGTCAGCAGAAATGCCCACATTAGCCTCACCCTCTCTGATAACAGGATGAAGTGCTCATAGCAGACTTTATTGATAATAACAAACAGTAGGGAACAAGGATGGGTGAACCATTTTTGCCTAATTTGTCTATCTTGTAAGGCAAGGGTTAAACACCTTTGAAGTGGGAAGAAACTGCTATAAGTATAAATTCCAACCCATGCCCTTACAAAATCACGTGTTAAGCTCCAACAAACAGGAGATTGTGTTAAAATCATCAGAGTTAAAAAAATTGAGGTATTTTGTATTTGACTTCTGGCTTTTAATTTTCAAGGTGCACGTGAGTCACACTTTGAAGCTTTTTCCCCTGTAATTCTGGGGCCTAGAAACTTACTTTTATTATAAAAGAAAGCTGAGTTCCTCACCTAATCAAAAGACTCCAGGACCTGGGGCTTAAAAACAGAAATATCACAAGTATCCTGATTAAAAAGGTGAAAATAACCAACAAATCAAGCCCATTAAAAGAGCATCAGCGTTGGTTTTACCAGAGCAGTCTTGGATCACTTTATTTCTAGATGGCAGCTTTAATTATTTCTAATTTAATTTTTTAAATTCTAAAATTGCCCTCATCACAACTCTCCCTAAGCGCCCTAACTTAATAAAATAATTGAAAATTATCAACCAATTCCTTAATTAGCAGATATGAACCAAAACTGATTAGATTGCGCAGCAGAATTCCTCATTAATCACAGTAAGCTGTGAACGTCCTCTAGCCTCACCTTGTCAGGGAAAAGCCAGGGAAAACATATGGACCTGAAGGTTAACAGACCCAGACTCTGTCAGACCAACAAGGGAAGCCAGAGTCAGTGATCCTCCACTAAAAATGCCCTTCCACTAATCCTGGACAATGAAATCTTGAGACTCTTATCACAACGCATTGACTGATCTCAACAGAGCACAAAGAGAGAGAGAAGCAGTTCACTGATAGCTAGGAGCCATAGTGTACAGGGTTTTAAAATCAGTAACAATACTTTTAATTGCGTAGGAAGTGAACTGGAAGCCAATGCAGTCTCTGGAGCACTGAGTTAAAGGTGTGTCTTATGGCCAGTCCCACTAACAAAACCTCCGTGTCATCCACTGGTTGTAGAACTTACACAAGCTGTGTCTGAGCCCCGTGCAGGGAACATTGTAATATTCCAATGGGTGGGGATGTCACAAGGGACTGGGTAACTGGCAAAGCCCAAAGATTACACTGAAGCTAGTACCAATACTATGCTAAACAGATAAGGAAGGCTCTTCTTCACCATTGTCACCCGGGACTCCGGGATCATCAGAAAGTCTGGAGAGTCCTCAGTTGTAAGCCTCTTTGCCTAGAGAAGGACAAACCTTCTGTAAGGGGTAGACCCCACTCCAACCTACTATTCCTGCCCCAACCAGCCAGTATCAGCTCCTTCTTAACTAGAGAGAACCCTCAGCCAGCTCTCTTGATCTCTCAGCCCAGGAGTGAGAAAACACAGAACCCACACTACCCAGAGAATGAGATTCAGAACTGAGTTACTCTAACTATGCAGTGTAGTGGTAGCTGGGTTGGTTCCAGGATCTTAGAGAGACAAGGTGGGAGGGATAAGGTCAAAAGCTTGTCTTTCTCCCTTTACCAGAAGTTGGTCCAATGAAAAAGATATTACCTCATCCACCGTGTCTCTCTGTACGGTACATGGCAAGAGTCTCACAGCAGATTGCTGGAGGGAAGCCAGCACTCTAACTATTGTTCTCTAGGGAAACATTTACTATTAAAACCAACCAAATGAAACCATTTACTAGGCATGAGCATCAATGTGTCTTATTAATGCACTAAGGGCGAAGCCACTCAGCACATGAAAATGGTTGTTATGATGGCCAGGAGATCCAGCAGTAGGCCAGGCTAAAATAGAATTTGTGCATCAATTCAGCTGAGATACTAGGGACATGCTGGGCTGGCTGAAGGACACATCCATTCCCAGTTTAACTGGTGTCTCTGGGGTAAGGAACACCTCTAATTAATCCCCTTTTAAAACAGTATCTCTTGAAATCATATTC
This sequence comes from Pelodiscus sinensis, assembly GCF_049634645.1. Classification (NCBI taxonomy): domain Eukaryota; kingdom Metazoa; phylum Chordata; order Testudines; family Trionychidae; genus Pelodiscus; species Pelodiscus sinensis. The sequence continues at coordinate 228,203,231 of NC_134712.1, read as the reverse complement.
AGATAACACAGCCACATGTCCCCTGGCCCCCTTTTAGGGTATGGCTTAAGGGGCAAAAGGATGCATTTTTCAATCAAATAAGTTAAACATGATTACATCCTCCGCCCTGGTAAAATGCAGGTTGACATGTTGGAAATTGTGCTAGCTGGCTATGTGTCAGGCAAAGAGGGAGCACAGGTTAAAACAGTCAGCTAACATGGTTTCAGACATGCACGTGGTTATTTCAATCATGGAGCTAATACAACTGACAAATACATCCTTTTTGCTCTTTAACAGAGGATCTGAGCTCATGCTGAACCCAATACCTGTCCAGGACAAGCTGTGCCTATAAAGGTTTTGTTCCATTACTTAGGCTGGTATTGACTATGCAACTGAGAAGTGGAAGAATGTTAGGGATCTATGGTGGTGGGTTCCAGGATCCTGCATAGGAAGGTAAGGCTCCTCTGTTGAGTTACCAGAAGCTTTGGTTCTAGAGCCCTATCTGAAGATGCTGAGTAATTCTGTCTGCCTCATGCTAGCAGCTGTTCCTATCAGGTGATAGGAAGGTTTGGTGCATCTCTCTGGGACAGAGGAAGCAGGCAAGTGGCATAAAGAAGGTCCTGTAGGGAAACCACAGGAATAGCCGATCTTGAGAACATTTAGATCAAGGGCTTGTCTGTACTTACAGGGCCACGGTGGCACAGCTGCCCCACTGTAGTGGTTAGTGAAGATACTACCGGTGCTAATGGGTTGAGTTTCTTCAATGGGCATAGCTACTCCTCCTCCCTGGGAGGTGGTAGCTATGTCAATGGAAAAAGCTCTCCCATTGACATAGTGCTGTCTACATTGGAATTTTCCAAGTGCTGGGGAAACAAAGGCACCATTCTCTCCAGATGTTGTGCTTTCCACACCCCCTGAGTGAAATAGTTAAACTGACATATATTTGTAGTGTAACCCAGGGCTGAGGGTTATGTTTTGTTCTGTAATTGGAATTGCCAGTAAGGAAAACGGCCAGTCTGTGTTGTTTAAGACTACTCAAAGCAGGGAGGTAATTTTGCTTGCTTAGCTGACTCTTTTGCCAAAATTTAACAGCTTAGAGAACCTATCAGGGAAAACGTATGACTTTCCCCAGAATGCCTTAAGGGATGTCTTTGTTACAGATTTATATCAGGATCTGAATCTGGGAGAATGTCTGATTTTTCAGTTCAGTAGCAGTTCGGAAAAACTGCAAAAAACAAACAAAACCATTTGGATCAAACCAAATCTGAATTGGTTAATGCAAAAAAGAGTGAATTTGAGCCTGGATCTTCTGTGCCTCAGGTGAGTTCCACAACCAACAAAGGGATAGTTTCTGCTTCTCTTCCTCCAGCCATTTTGTGAGTTGCAAAACTACTCATGTCAAATTTATGAATAGCTTCAGGTGAACTGAAAATGTATTTTTGATCAAACTATTTGTCTGAAAATGTTGCTTAGCTCTGGGTGCCCCAATTTCCATTCCCATCCCCCGCACAAAGCCCTCTTGCTTGAGTTTGGCTGTGCTGCGAACCCAACCTAGTGGGCCTGGCTAGGGGTAGGTAGGCTACAGTTCAAGTGCTGCTTTAACTCAGGACAGTGAACTTCTCCCTTTATAGTGAGGATAAAGGCTAAACTAAACTACTCACATACTGATATTTCTCTACAACTTTCCCACAATTCCCCTGTGTGCCTAGAAGGATATCAAATTCTTCCAAAATTCACTGGGAAAGAATCATAGATTGCCTCAGGCACCCAAAGAACTCTGGGATATGCCTGCAAAACTACTGCTACCTAGGGGTGAATGCAGCACCAGAGAGGACACAGTAATTAATGCATGGCTTTGCGGTGCGTGACCGCTCTCCTGCTAATCACTTGCATTAACTCTGCAGTGTAGCTGTACTCTAAGGACCAAGATGTCTAGCATATTTCCCAGAGGAATGGGAAGCATGTGTGTTGCCTTATGCTTGTTTTGGACTTTAGGTATGTCTACACACAATGTTTATTTCGGGAGAAGGATGCAAATAGCACTGTGCATTTGCATACTTCCACTGGTTTTTTTTTCAGAAGACACTCTTCCAGTATTTATCCAGTATTTACACACAGCCAAATTTCTAAATAAACCCCTATTTCAAAAGACCCTTTATTCCTCCTACAGTGAGGTTTACAGGGGTCTTTCAAAAATAGGGGTTTATTTCGAAATTCAGCCATGTGTAGATGCAGGTAAATACCAGAAGAGCGTCTTCCAAAAAAAACCCTGGAGGAAGAATGGCTATCCAATAAGTTTCTGGACTGCATTGGAGACAACTTTCTGTTTCAGAAGGTTGAAAAAGCTACCAGAGGAGAAGCTGTTCTGGATTTGGTTTTAACAAATAGGGAGGAACTAGTTGAGAACTTGAAAGTGGAAGACAGTATAGGGCACAGTGATCATGAAATAATAGAGTTCATGATCTTAAGGAAAGGTAGAAGGGAGACCAGCACAATTGAGGTAATGGATTTCAGGAAGGCAGATTTTGATAAGCTCAGAGAACTTGTAGGTAAGGTCCCATGGGAAGCAAGACTGAAGGGAAAAACAACTGAGGAGAGTTGGAAGTATTTCAAAGGGCCCAAAAGCAAATAATTCCGCTGTGTAGGAAAGATAGAAAATATGGCAAAAGACCAGCTTGGCTTAACAAGGAGATCTTGCACGATCTCAAAATAAAAAGGAGTCATATAAAAAATGGAAACTAGGACAAATAACAAAGGATGAATATAGGCAAGCAACACAGGAATGCAGGGGTAAGATTAGAAAGGCAAAGACACAAAATGAGATCAAACTAGCTACAGGCATAAAGGGAAACAAGAAGACCTTTTATAAATACATTAAAAGCAAGAGGAAGACCAAGGACAGGGTAGGCCCACTGGTTAGTGAGAAGGGAGAAGCAGTAACAGGAAACTTGGAAATGGCCGAGATGCTCAATGACTTCTTTGTTTCGGTCTTCACCGAGAAGTCTGGAGGTGTGCCTAACGTAGTGAATACAAGCAGAGAGAGGGTAAGTTTAGAAGATAGGATACACAAAGAACAAGTTAAAAATCACTTAGGAAAGTTAGATGTCAGCAAGTCACCAGGTCCTGATGAAATGCATCCCATGATACTCAAGGAGCTGATAGAGGAGGTATCTGAGCCTTTAGCTATGATCTTTGAAAAATCATGGCAGACAGGGGAGATTCCAAAAGACTGGAAAAGGGCAAATATTGTGCCCATCTATAAAAAGGGAAATAAGAACAACCCAGGAAACTACAGACCGGTCAGTTTAACGTCTGTCCCAGGGAAGATAATGGAGCAGGTAATTAAGGAAATCATATGCAAACACTTGGAAGGTAATAAAGTGATAGGGAATAGCCAGCATGGGTTTGTGAAGAACAAGTCATGCCAAACTAATCTGATAGCTTTCTTTGATAGGATAAGGGAGAAGCGGTGGATGTCATATACCTAGACTTTAGTAAGGCATTTGATACGGTCTCGCATGATATTCTTATTGATAAACTAGGCAAATATAACTTAGAAAGGGCCACGATAAGGTGGGTGCATAATTGGCTGGATAACCGTAGTCAGAGAGTTGTTGTTAACGGTTCTAAATCCTGCTGGAAAGGGATAACAAGTGGAGTTCCGCAAGGGTCTGTTTTGGGACCTGTACTGTTCAATATCTTCATCAATGATGTAGATATTGGGATAGAGAGTACGCTTATTAAGTTTGCAGATGATACCAAACTGGGTGGGGTTGCAACTTCTTTGCAAGATAGGGACATAATTCAAAATGACCTTAGCAAGTTAGAGAAATGGTCAGAGGTAAACAGGATGAGGTTTAATAAAGAGAAATGCAAAGTGCTCCACTTAGGAAGGAACAATCAGTTCCATACATACAAGATAGGAAGCGACTGTCTAGGAAGGAGCATGGCGGAAAGGGATCTAGGGGTCATAGTGGACCACAAGTTGAATATGAGTCAACAGTGTGATGCTGTTGCAAAAAAAGCAAATATGATTCTAGGTAGTATCAACAGGTGTGTTGTAAGCAAAACTCGTGAAGTCATTCTGCCGCTCTACTCTGCACTAGTTAGGCCTCAGCTGGAGTACTGTGTCCAGTTCTGGGCACCACATTTCAAGAAAGATGTGGAGAAATTGGAAAGGGTACAGAGAAGAGCGACAAGAATGGTTAAAGGTTTAGAGAACATGACCTATGAAGCCAGGCTTCATGAACTGGGCTTGTTTAGTTTGGAAAAAAGAAGATTAAGGGGGGACATGATAGCGGTTTTCAAATATCTAAAAGGGTGTCACAAGGAGGAAGGAGAAAATTTGTTCCTCTTGGTTTCTGAGGACAGGACAAGGAGTAATGGGCTTAAAGTGCAGCAGGGGAGGTTTAGATTGGACATTAGGAAAAAATTCCTAACTGTCAGGGTGGTAAAATATTGGAATAAATTGCCAAGGGAGGTGGTGGAATCTCCCTCTCTGGAGATATTTAAGAACAGGTTAGATAGACATCTGTCAGGGATGGTGTAGACGGAGCTTGGTCCTGCCTTGAGGGTGGGGGGCTGGACTCGATGGCCTCTTGAGGTCCCTTCCAGTCCTATTATTCTATGATTCTATGAGTGTAGACATAGCCTTAGAGTGCCAAAGATGGGGTAGAACAGTGGCTACATCTAGACTGCAGGCTTCTTGTTCAAGAATCTTTTATCCAAAGAGATCTTCTGCAAAAACTTCTTGCGCAAGAGTGTGTCCACACTGCAAAAGTGCTTTGAAAAAGCGATGCGCTTTTGCGAAAAAGTGTGTCCATACAGCATAGATGCTCTCTCAAAAGTACGCTTTGATTGCTATGCACAGAATGGTCACCAGGGCACCTGTGCTTTTTCCTCTTTCCTCTTTTTGTGCAAAAAACCCCCTCTTCCCTGTCCACACACACCTTTTTGCAAAAGAGCTCTTTCGCAAAAAGACATTTTTCCTCGTAGAATGAGGAAAATCTATGCTGGAAAAACCCCTCTGTTCTTTTAATTTTTTTTTTTGTGCAAAAATGTGCTTGAGGTGTGGAAACTCCACGAGTTTTTTCAGAAAAACAGCCCTTTTTCCCAAAAAACTCTGTAGTGTAGACATAGTCTAAGAGACATAGTCAATGAGCTAACTCTCTGCAACCTAAAAGACAATGGAGACTGGGCATCCAGGAAGAGAGTTAGAAAATAAGGCTGGAAAACAGGAGCTCTTTGATTCAAGGAATGAAATGACCAAAGACTTGGATGTGCCTATACTTGAGAGGGTTATTTGGCCCTACATTTGTATACTATATTATAAGTTCCTTGTGATAATGTGTTCCAGAAGAGCCTTTTATTTGTGAGGGGATTTCAGTTAATATTAATATGCTGAACTCCCATTTTATTTTGGCATACGGTCCTGGCCAGCTGTGCATATTATATTATTACTTTTAGAGATGGGTGGCATGAATTACCTACATCCTGTTTCAGTTTTTTCATTCCCCTTCTTGACAGGGAGGATCTTTACATACCTGTGACTTATGGCTACATATCACTTTCCTCACGTTAGGGGGAAGTCTGATGTTAGGCAATTGACATTAAATGGGGAGGAACGTGGGCTACAAAGGAAAGAGTTTGGAAGAGGCATCAAGAAGTCAGTTGTACAGATGGAGAAATGGCAGATCAAGTAACTCTGAAAACCATTGCTTTAATAAAGTGCCAGGCTACTTTAATAAGAACGGTGTCCTCTCGTGCTGTTACCTACCACTCAGTATATGCAACGTGCGAGAAGTACCATGTTTTCACCTGGACTAGGGTACTGGCCAGTCACAGCGACTTGGTTACTGAGTGACTTCTGAGGTCTTTAAGAATATTAAATACTTGGAAGTTCATCCTCTGGTAGGGAGCATTTAACTAGTGTTATGCTAGACTCATTATAATCTGGAAGTCTAGCCTCTAAGACATTTCATAGCCAGTGTTCTGATATTACACAATGATTTCCTATTTGGAATTATGGGGAGCCATCTCATTTCATACAATGGCAGAAAGATTTATATCTCATTCAATGTCTATGTCAAGAGTGACAAATGTACTGACTCTCTGAGCTTCATATAATAATTTTCAGAAGTTTGAGAGATGCAGGGCATAACTGCTCAGTCTCAGGGCTTCAGTACCAGAGGCCACCCACTGGATACTGCAGTCCTTAATATACAGGTTTTTCCCTTAAAGCAGGGCCAGTCTCCTCTGTTGGAGTCTTTAGTATTCTTCTCAGTGTCCTTGTTGCTTGCAGTATGGGTGGGGGCAGGAGAAAGATGAAGCATGGGCCCACTGAATTAGGTTTTGTACCCTTAGTCCATGTGCTTTGAGAATACAAGACCAGACATATCTGGTGGGCATTGCTGAGTCCCCACACTTGGTCAAGCAATTCGTTTGGTGTGGCCACATGCAGGTGAATCATTGAATTGTAGCTGCCTTGTTGGACAATGGCTGTTGATGATTGTTTTGACACCTACTCGGGTGTTAGTTACTTTTCTTGCTGTTCTCTCTGGAGAGCTAATATCTGTTTTCTCAACTTATAGCCCGTTTTAACAACCATATAACACAATCTCATAACTTCATCTACACTAAACATAGATAGAACAACAGGTTTTATCACTTCATAACCTTTCCCCTGATACCTTACATGGCATGCTTTATATGCAAGATCACAGTTATATATAAATGAAGGCTATGTGTGTTTCAAGGTGCTCCCTGCAAGGTATAGAATGGCCCTGCTGACTAGAACATGGCATTAATCTGACTGAAGTCAGTGCTGAGAGAACAATATAATTAATAAAAAAAGAGAGAGATTACCACCAAACCTATACTACCAATCTAAAGTACTCCCACTCTGCTAACAAAGTATTCAGTCTTACTGGAAGAAAACGTTTCCTGTACATGACTACTAACAAGCTTTAACTGCAACGATCTCCCCCTTTTTTTCAGCTCACTTGATAAAGAACTTTCCCAATGCTATTAAACCACCATCAGGTTGGAAATCCTGGCAATATATATTGAGCGTGGAAGGTGAAATATCCTATCATGCCTCCCTTGCTGAAGTAGAAGCTACATCCTGTCTTTCCTCCACCCAAAATAGTATGATCACCACCTCAGCACAACTTTAAACCAGAGGCAATGAACAGCAACATGACTCCAATGCAGTGTTGGTGCTGTTCCTCCTGGGAGGAACACAATGCCTCTCAGAACTCACCCAGCAACATATGCAGATTACTACACCCCTTTCATCAACAGCAGGATCTGGCTTGTGTCATTTTCTCTATTCTAAAGATGGCTAGATCACCTATATACAAAGCAAAAAACCAAGGGTTAGAGGACTGCAACACATTCAAGGGTTGTGTCCCTGACCTTCTTGGCAAATAGCCATTGATAGATTTGCTGGACTTCCATGAACTTAATTCATTCTTTTTTGAACCCAGTGATACTTTTGACCTTTACAACATTCCTTGACAAGATCCACAGGTTAACTCTGCATTGTGTGAAGAATTTTCTTATGTTTGTTTTAAACCTGCTGCCTAATAATTCCATTGGGTGACCCATGATTCTTGTGTTATGGTAAGGGGTAAATAGCCTTTCCTTAGTAACTTTCGCCACACAATTTGCGATTTTATAGATCTCTATAATATCCCCTTTGTCATTTAGGGACCTAGTCTAGGGCCCAGGGGGAGCACAATGCGCCAGGATGCCCGGCGCAAGACGCCGGTGGGCAGGTGCAGCCACGCCATCCGGTTCCGAGCTACAAAAAGCCTGGAGCCGGAGCAACCGAGGAGAGGAAAGCCCTGGAGTAGGAAAGGCATCAAGGACACTCGCAGGAAAGGGCTAGCTTACTGTGCGCCCTGAGGGCATAACTGAGGTCCCAGAGGTGCCGGCGAGGATCAACACCCATACCCAGGGTGGCGTCGACCCTCCAGCCCTGTTTACCAGCCAGGGAGAGTCTTGTGGCCCTGGCAGTGGATAGCAGAGTGGCTAGAGATACCACTGATGTGGCATGCGGAGCAGTTCTTCTGTCATCCTGGACAGTTCCTCTCTCGCTGCTAGGTGCCACTGATGCAGGACCCACAAACAACCTCATCATGGTCCAGATGCCGACCAGCCAAGGATCCCGAGGGAACAATGCGAGTGCAAGTTCAACCCCAATAGCCGGAGGACTCTTCGACAGGACTCCCCCTTCACACCCTATCCAACCGTTCAGGGCACAGAGCCTTTCAACAGCGATCCACTGCAGAGAGGTAGTCACGCGGAGGTGGGAATTAACCCAGGGCAGGGCTGTTAAGCCCAGGTGGGGGATTGGTGCATTTCGGCATGCTACCCCACCAACCCCAACAGAAGGTTGTTTTCCCTGCTGTCTCTTTCCTGCCAGAGCTTTTCACTAATGTGTAGTTACACACTACAAAGTGGAAGCCAGTGTTCCCTGTAATCTGTGCACTCGTGTGGCTGTTCAAGAGAGATTCAAATGCCACTAAGCAGAGCTCCCACAGCTAGGTTTGTTGTTTTTACTACTGCACATTTGCACCTGCATTGGTGCATATATAAAATTGATTCCACACATGGATGGAAAAAAATCTGCACGTGGATGAAAAAGCTTACAGGGACCATTAGGGGATGCTGCCTGCTTTTCACTGTGTGTAACTATGTGTACACTACATGCCACTAAAAATGGTGCGCAGTGTAGACATAACCTACATGGGAGCTAAGCACTTCTGAAAACTTGCCACTTATTACCGATATTGAACTACTTATAAAATCTAGATCCGAATCTCCCTTTGCCTCAGTTTCCCAACTGTAAAGTGCCATCAACCATCCTTCCTTTTCTTCCTCCCTTTGTCTACTTCACTCAGTGTGTGTAGGCATTAGCTCTGATTATGTGGATGTGCAGCACTTAGCCCTAAGAAGCCCCCATCTAAATGAGGGTCTCTAAATGCTGTTGTAATACAACTCACAATAATAACAATCGAATAATACAAAAAACAAACAAACAAACAAAAGGGAAACAATGGAAAAGAAATGGTCTGGTTATATTTTTGCCCTTTCTTTAGCCTGTTCTTTCTTTGTATATTTAGATGGTAAGATGATAGTCTCCTGGGGGCACAGGCATGAATGTAGTGCACTAGTACACCTTTGGATAATTTGTAAGTAACAATATGGATAAACAAATATTTCCACACCTTGTCTAAAGTTAACAACATCTGAGAGGGCAAAAACCTAGGATCTCCTGGGAATAGTAAAAGAAACACAGAACCAAAGCTCCAGGTTACAGATAAATGGAACATCCTCCATTGTATAGCTACATTCAGTCTGCGGTTTTGGAAGGTTGAAATGAATACTTATGACTTTTCAGCTTCAAACACCAAAGCTGCACCCACAGGCTCTAAAGATTAATTCACAGAACAATGTTGCAAAAGGATTTAGAACCAAATCACACACTATCGCTGGGAAAGCAAAAAATCATTACTACCTGTTGTTAGTGAGAATGGGACCAGCCAAACTGCTGGGCCCTGGAGTTTTTTCATTATGAAGCAATTCAAGGCTAGTCACAAACATATAGGTTACTCAGGGTACATGTACACAGTAGGGTTAAGGTCAAATTAAGCTATGCAACTTGTGTTATGTCAATTGCTTAGCTGAAATCACAATAACGTAACTTGGCTTTTGGTGTTGTCTACACGCTTCCTTCAACTTCCCTTACTCCTCATGAAGTGAGGGTTACCAGGAGTCAGAGTAAGAAGTCCTCCAGATCTCCATTATTTCGAAATAACGGCTTGCAGTGTAGTGGCTCTTTGTTATTTCATAATAAAGTCAGTTATTCCAAAATAATGCTGCTGTGTAGACATAGCATCACTGATTGACAGCATACAACTGTTTAGATATACCACAGAGGGACAAGGGTATTTTAGCAACCCTCAGATTTTAACTAGGAGTTATGTTAATCTTTCTCTATATTTTAGAAATGTGCATCTGTCTATCTATCCATCCATCAAGAACGCCTCCTAAATGGTAATACCACCAAATTTGGTATTCAGCTTCCTCCTATCATTACTTAAAGCATGGTCAGGGTTTGGTTGTGCCAGGACAATGAGATGTGCCTGGAGTATAATCCTTTCTCATAAAATGAAAAGGGAGGGGTCTGGTAGGAGGTAGTTATACTGTAGAAAGACCACAGGGGGACAGCAAAGGGCCAGCGATGGGGACCAGGACAGCTATAACCCCTTTGGGCCAGCAGGGGCAGGGGTGGAGAAAGGGATAGCTATCTACTATATATTTCCGAGAGTTTATCTGTTTGTCTGTGTCTCTCTCCCTCTCCCAGCCAGGGGACATGTCTCCATTTCCCCAGCTGTACCTGCTACACCTGCAGTGGCCATGGACAGGTACTTCTCACCTAGCCCAAGCTGCTGTGGTGAGAAAGGGCTGAGATTGTCTTCTCTCCCCGGGGGCAGCCTGCATACTGAACCCCTCATCCAGCCCCACCCCAGAATAATGATTTAAATGAAGAAAAACAAAACTTGAGTTAAGGACCTGAGCAATACCAAGTAAATCTTCTAGTATTGAATAATACAAAGTAGCTTTTCCTACCAAAAATCAAAATAAAACCTAGATGGTACTCACTGCCATTAGCTCCAACTGAAGTCAGCACGCTTAGCCCCTCACAGGATCAAGCCCTAAGGTAACTGTAAGATGCCAGTTTAAGATGTAATATGCCTTGAGCAAGGGGAACAGCTTGTGCTGCTACAGCAGCAATGCAACATAGGGTATATCTAGACTGCAGGCTTCTTTCGAAAGAAGCTTTTTTGGAAGAGATCTTCCTGAAAAACTTCTTCCAAAAGAGAGCAGTCACATTGCCAAAGCGCATCGAAACAGCCATCTGCTTTTTCGAAAGATAGCATCCACATTGAATGGACGCTATCTTGCATTTCAGCTGTGATTACTATGGACAAAGTGGCTAGCAGGGCACCTGTGCTTTTTTCTGGAGGCCTCTTCTTTTAAAAAACCTCCCTCTTCCGCATCCACACAAGCCGATTTCCGAAAGAGCTCTTCCTCTTCCTCATAGAATGAGGTTTACCAAAGTCGGAAAACCCCCTGCGTACTTTCGATTTTCTTTCAAAAGAACGCAATAGCAGTGTGGATGTAAGTGAAGTTTTTTTGGAAAAACTGCCATTTTTCTGAGAAAACTCTGCAGTGTAGATGTACCCATAGGTTCAAAGTCAGAAAGGAATCCCTACCTCCCCCTTTGTGCCACAGCAGAAGCACTTTGTGCCAGGCCTTCTCCTGGTGCAGCTTACTGCCTCCTAAGTGCTGACTGGGGCATCCAAGGTGGATCCAAGTCTAAAATCACTCCCTGACTCTGCTCACCCTCTTGCATCCTCATGTGGGAGGAGGAACAGGGACCCCAGACAGGTAGCCCATGTAAGGCATGAGGGGACACTCCCTGTAACCAGGAATAGCAGTAGGAGATGAATCCAGGTTCTCAGATCAGGGGGTCAAATGCAATGAATCTGCTGTTAGTTGGCTTGACAAAGCCCTGGCTGGGTTGATTTAACTGGGGTTGGTCCTGCTTTGGGCAGGGGGTTGGACTCAATGACCTCCTGAGGTCTCTTCCAGCCTTAGGATTCTATGAGTCTATGAATCTGTACTAACCCTTCCCTCCCTGTTTTATTTATCAGCTTTTCCCAGTTACTCCAATGAATGAGAATTACATACACAAGGCTGCCGCCCTCACTGGCAGCACAAACCAAGGCAGTGCAGAGGGGTTCAAGAAAAGGCAGTAAGCTGTTCCTCAGAGTGTAAGCAAACTCCTTGGGTTAGGGCAGTGGTTCTCAACTCGTTTCAGTCCACGGACCACCAGGCCAATCAAAAAAATTTTGTGGACCACCTCCAGCACATGTAGCACAGGATGAACGACATAGCAACTGCTCAGCACAACGGTGGCAGCTACACTGATGCTCAGAGCCTCAGATGGAAGTTACTGGCAACACAATGTGGTTGCGTCCTAGGTGACGCTATGGATGATGCACTGAGTGCTTGTGAACATGGCATAAAACAGCCTAACGACGGTGCCTGCTCATGCCGTGTGACTTTGGACAACGTTCCTGTGGACCACCGAAAAAGTCATCATGGATGACCAGTTGAGAACTACAGGTTTAGGGATGATGTCTGTATGCAGTATACATCCCAGCAAAAAAGGGCCCTGGTCCTGAGCTTGGTGCCTCTGTAAGCCACTGCACTACAAATTAGTTAACACTTAATCAGAGTCAGAATGAAAGGGCTCCTGGGACACTTACAAAGAAGTTGTGAACATTCCAGCCACTGAAAAGGGCTTTTCATACCTAATAGCAATACTCAGGCCTTTGCATGGCATAGGGCCCATGTACTGTAATATCATAAGAAGGGTTGCCAGATGGTTTCAACAAAAATACCGGACACACTTGACATTACATCACAATCTACATTACATCTTATTTAGAAAATACCGAACATTTATAGTTTCTCATTTATATTTTCTCAATTTGTTTCTCAAACAGAAAGCTCAAATACTGGCCTGTCCGGTGGCAACCCTAATAATCAGTGATCTCCACAAAAGCGTGTCTTAGGAATCTGAAGGTGGTTTTATGATGTTTGTGTATCTCTCACTTAGAGCAACAAAAATAGTGTCTGGGGTGGGGGTGAGGTTCTGGGGGCTGCCCCCAGTGGCCCATCTGCAGCCTGAAGTCTGGGGGGGATGAGGCTCCGGGGGCTACCCCCTCCTTCAGTGGGTCCCCCCACATTCTGCAGCACAAACCAAGGCAGTTTAGGGAGGGACCAGGCTCTGGGGGCTGCTCTCCCACTAGTTGCCCTCCCTCCAGTAGCTCCCTGGCCTGCAGCCTTTTGTGAAGGTGAGGCTTTGGTGCTTCTCCATCCTCCAAGGGATCCCCCCATGTCCTGCAGGCTGTTGGGGGGCAAGGCTCTGGGAGCTGCCCCCTCCTTCGGCATCCCCCCTCCCCCACAGCCTGAAGGCTCTCCACAGGGGAGGAGGGAGGCTCCAGGTTTGGGGCAGAGGAGCTCCTTACCTGATCTGGAGGCAGGCAAGATGCCCCAACCCTGCTGACTACTCTCTTTGTACTGCAGCTGCCCCCAGTGGCCACTCTTAGAATCATGTCCCTCCTCTCTGTGCCCCTCCCCTTCATATCCCTTCACTTTCTGCCCCCTCCCTTTCCATATTATCAAAAATAATCCCATTCCCAGCACTTCCCGTTTTCCAGGCACAATCAAAGCCTGATCTAGGTTTAAGTTAGGGTAAGAGGAAGCTGCATCCTGAATTTGGTGGTCCTAACTCTTATGATTTAGGAGGAGTTCTTGAACAAATGGAGTCACAAATGCACAGACAGATGACTCACAGAGAGATGTACTCTAATAGATAGATAGATAAAAGCTCATGATTTTCAGATCAGTCTTAGAACTAATGACTTCCACATGGGGCTTAGTGAATAACGGATTTTTTTTTGGTTCAGAAGGAGCTAAACAACAAAGAAACAAAACAAAAATCAGGTTTGATTCAAAGCAAAAACCTTTACGAACAGAAATGCAAGGAAACAAATGTTTTCAAGACCACCTGATGTTTTGAGTGGTCTTAAAACAATTACTTTGTACTTCTTGTTTCAGAATTAGCTTGGTAGGGTTTTTTGTGCCTGTTTTTGTGTGTGCATATTTTAAATATTAGATGAACGTTGATTTGAAACACCACTTTGAATTGAAAAATGAAATGAAATGCTTTGTCTCTCTTGAAAAAAAATCAATCAAAACCTTTTACTGCATTTGACCCAAATTTGGATAATACGTCTGGGACCCCCAGAAGTGATTTTTTTCAGAAAATAAAAGGACAGGGATTTACATTGCTGCCCTCTCTCAGGTTCCCAAGCCAGGCAGTACAGCTTTAACGTGTGCTCAGAGCTCCATAGGAGCCCTGCAGGTGGGGAGAATCCTTTACTAGGATGATGGACAGCCTACATACAGGAACTTGGAAGGATAGATAGAGGCTGTGCAGGGGATTCAGTGTTATGACATGTCCCCAGATATGCTGGCCATGCTGTTAGGACAGTGCCACTTAGTTTGAGGACTGTGATGGTTGGCACTGGAACCTCCACCCTTTTGCTATAGAATGTGGGCTGCAGGTGTCTTGCACTATCATAGCCACAGGCCCCAGGGACTCTGTGCTTCACATAACACCAACATACAACTGTATAAACTGTGGTTGTATTGAGGGTGTTGTTTGGGGAGGGGAGTTGTGATTTTTTAGCAGAGACAAAGATAACACAATTTCCTCCCCAATCTTCTTCTGAAATATTTACCACTTTACTCTAGGCATGGTAGTTAACCCATATGCTCAGGGGCCAGGGAAGGTGTACGCAGGTGCTGCCATTTGTTTTTTTAACTTCCCAGTGGCACTGGTGTGGTATTTTGTTCCTCATCAGGCATACTGCTGGGTACTTACATCTAACTGCCTCTCCAGTGCTAGCAATTGCATTGACTGTAATGGCATGTGTACCTGTAGAGATAATGGGCATTTTGCAGGCAGGATGCATGTTGTGAGAGCAGAGGCTGAGTGATCATCTGGGGGCAGATACATTTCAAATTACTAGCTACAGCTCAGATTCTGCCAGCTAGGGAGCTTTGCTGTGTCACTTTTAACTCAGTAAAGCAGACGCAGTACCTTCAGCAAGGCTGGTCTCATCAACCAGCAGGGAAACACATGGATCGGGGGAGCAAAGCCAAACCCCCAACTGTCTTCCAACACACACACATTTTTGCACGAGGTGTCCTTGACTCTGGAACTCAGTCCTCTGCTCTGGTTCCAAAGAGACTGGATTTTCTAAGCTTCAGGGCACGCTGCAAGGCACATCTGCTTTCCAAAGCTTTTCCTGAAGAGGAGGGGGGAGGGAGAGAGGAGAGTTTGATGAAGGAGACTGTGAGCAGTTTGCACATTTGGAGGGATCCAGTACTAATAAATAACACTAATTAATTGCTTTGGGACCACTGTGATCCTTAGATTAAAGTTGCTGCTTCTAGCGCTTGTGCTGCTATGCATATACTGCTGACACAGTTCAGCACAAGCAGCATATTTTCAGAACAGTGTTGGTGTGCATAAAGTAGATCTTCTAGTTATTTTAGAATGATCTCTGAAGCTTTCTCCATAAGGTCAAAGGGAAGAGTGACCTTTGCAAGCCAGCATTAGGGGAGGGTGTATAATTAATAGTACATTCCCACAGTTGGCTTGTATGTGCTCTGTTTTTGAGAGAAGGGAGGTTAGTCACCTTGTGCAGTATCTGGTGTTCTTTGAAGTGGGGGTCACTGTGGGCGCTCCACTGTAGGTGTCTTGGTGTGCCTACTATTCTGTGTGCATATTGGTGAGAGAACAAGTGCTTGGATGCACCCAAAGAACAGCCTTCCACAAGAATTCGTTTTATTGACAATGTTATTCAACTTCTATTGGAATGACCTACCGTATCTGGGGTCTCACAAGTTTGTTTATACAGCCAACATGTAAGTCAGCACTCAGTCACATTCCTTTGTCAGACTTAAGAGTGTTTTGAATGCAGATATGGTAGCTATGGATGATTATTGTTGTTAGTGGTATCTGACACCAAGTGGAAGAAAGACTTTGTCAAGTGTCTTCCAATTACCCCCTGCACAAGTGGGCAGAGAGCTGAATATAGTTTGCAAAGATCAGCAAATAAAACATGATTCACATCTAGTCTAGTTATGTTGGATAGAACTCTCATATATTGTGACCATCCTATAAAGACTAAAAATTCAGAGAGCTTGTAGATAAAGTTCCATGAAAAGCAAGACTAAGAGGAAAAACAACTGAGGATAGTTGGCAGTTTTTCAAAGGGATATCATTAAGGGCCCAAAAGCAAACTATTCCACTGCATAGGAAAGATAGAAAGTATGACAAGAGTCCACCTTGGATCAACCAGGAGATCTTATATCATATAAAAATGAAAAAGGAGTTGTATAAAAAGTGGAAACTAGGACAAATTACAAAGGATGAATATAAGCAAACAACACAAGTATGCATGGGCAAGATTAGAATGGCCAAGGCATAAAATGAGCTAAATCTAGTTAGAGGCATAAAGGGTAAGAAGAAGATGTTCTACAAGTATATTAGGAGCAAGAGGAAAACCAAGGACAGGGTAGGCCCATTGCTCAGTGAAGAAGGAGAAACTTGGAAATGGCAGAGGTGCTTAATGACTTTTTTGTTTCAGTTTTTGTCAAGAAAATGGATGGTGACAGGATGCCTAGCATAGTGAATGCTAGTGGAAATCGGGTAAGTTTAAAAGTCAAAATAAAAGAACAAGCTAAAAACTACTTAGAAAAGTTAGATGTCTGCAAGTCACCAGGGCCTGGTGAAATGCATCCTAGAATATGTAAGGAGCTGATAGAGGAGGTACCTGAGCCTTTAGCTATCATCTTTGAAAAATCATGGAAGTTGGAAGAGATCCAGAAGACTGGAAAAGGGCAAATATAGTGCCCATTTATAAAAAGGGAAATAAGAACAACCCAGGAAACTACAGACTGGTCAGTTTAACTTCTGTTCCACGGAAGATAATGGAGCAAGTAATTAAGGAATTCATCTGGCAAACATCTGGAAGAAAATAAGGTGATAGGGAACAGCCAGCATGGATTTGTAAAGAAGAAATCATGTAAATTTGTAAAGTAGAAATCTGATAACTTTCTTTGATAGGGTATCAAGCCTTGTGGATATGGGAGAAGTGGTAGGCGTGGTATACCTACACTTTAGTAAGGCGTTTGACACGGTCTTTCATGACCTTATCAATAAACTAGGGAAATGCAACCTAGATGGGGCTGCTATGAAGGTGCATAGCAAGTGGGATTCTGCAGGGGTGTTTTGGGACTGATTCAGCTTATCTTCATCAATGATTTAGACGATGGCATAGACAGTACGATTATTAAGTTTGCAGATGATGCCAAGTTGAGAGGGGTTGCAAGTGCTTTGGAGGACAGGGTCAAAATTCTAAATGATCTGGACAAACTAGAGAAATGGTCTGAGGTAAACAGGATGAAGTTTAATAAGGACAAATGCAAAGTATTTCACTTAGGATGGAACAATGAGTTTCACACATACAGAATGGGAAGTGATTGTCTAGGAGTGATTGTCTAGAAAGGGATTTAGGGGTTATAGTGGACGACAAGTTAAAGATGAATCAACAGTGTGACACTGTTGCAAAAAAAAGCAAATGTGATTCTGGGATGCATTAACAGAAGTGTTGTGAGCAAGACACAGGAAGTCATTCTTCCGCTCTACTCTGCACTGATTAGACCTCAGTTGGGGTATTGTGTCCAGTTCTCGGTACCACATTTCAAGAAAGATGTGAAGAAATTGGAGAAGGTCCAGAGAAGAGGAACAAAAATGATTAAATGTCTAGAAAACATGAGCTATATGGGAAGACTGAAATAATTGGGCTTGTTTAGTTTAGAAAAGAGAAAACTGAGAGGGGACACGATGGTAGTTTCCAAATATCTAAAAGGATGTTACAAGGAGGAGGGAGAAAAATTGTTTTCCTTGGCCTCTGATGATAGGACAAAAAGCAATGGGCTTAAACTGCAGCTAGAGAGGTTTAGGGTAGATATTAGGAAAAAAATCCTAACTGTCAGGATGGTTAAACACTGGTGTAAATTGCCTAGGGCGGTTGTGGAATCTCCATCACTGGAGATATTTAAGAGCAGGTTAGACAGACACCTGTCAGGAATGATCTAGACAGTGCTTGGTCCTGCCATGAGGGTCCTGGACTCGATGACCTCTTAAGGTCCCTTCTAGTTCTATGATTCTATGATACTAAGACAGGGACTAAAATCAAAACATGAAACAACCTGCTTAGAAATGACATGGGGAACCATCACTCAAACGTTACATATGTAGGCCTGGGTGCTGTGTTATTAAGTGGCAAAGTACTGTGCTCCAGCATGGGGTTGTTTGTCTCTCACAAGGATGGTTGATGCACAACTTAATTCTGCCAAACATATTATTTCAGGCTCACATAAATCTACTCCCTTACCATGGTTTCCAGTTCTCTGCAATATTGCTTCCCACAGAGTTCACAGAGAGGAAAGTGTATCAAAACTTGTGACAAAATCGAGTGATTTGCCACATCTGCTGTCATCTGTCCTCACGGTGCCCATTGTGGATAGGTTTACCAGGTTTACAGTAGAGGACATGTTGTAAACTTCATGGTCTGCAGATAAAGTGACAACTAATTATCTTGTCTCGGATCCCATTCAACATCAACCAGTTTGATTTACGGAGCCTTCTCAACTGGTTTCATACCAGACATACTGCTGCAGAAGTTTGGTGGCATTTTACAAACAGTTCACTATGTCACTCTGGGCAGCCACAAACCATAACACAAATTGTTGAGAACTGCAACATCAGTCACTTTCTTGGAGGCCTTTGTGCCTTGAACGTTGTTGGTAAGAACTCTGTGGCTTGGCTTGACCAGATTGCAG
The DNA here is from genome assembly GCF_049634645.1 of Pelodiscus sinensis. Lineage (NCBI taxonomy): Eukaryota > Metazoa > Chordata > Testudines > Trionychidae > Pelodiscus > Pelodiscus sinensis. The sequence continues at coordinate 228,184,688 of NC_134712.1, read as the reverse complement.
ATGCCAAATAAATTACCACAGCATCTGAGCACTTCACAAACTTTAATGACATTATCTTCACAATACTCATATGAAGTAGGATAATATTTTACAGATAAGGAACTGTTCGATAGGGAGCCTGTGACTGAGTCAAGAATAGAACCAAGCTCTTTTGATTTCTGACCTAGTGCATTAACCACCTTCTTCTGTACTACTTAGGATTATTTAGAGCAGTATCAGTCTATTTACTTTAACACATCAGATTGTGGGAGATTGTCTTAAAATATTCCAAATAAAATCTGAGCCAAAAACTTGAGCCAACCCAGATGCAGCTAATGAAGAAAGGTAATCTCTCTCTCTCTCTCTCTCTCTCTCTCCCATGCACACACCCACATGCATACGGAGTAAATGCTCTGAGGTGTACAAAACTGGCCTAAACAGAAAAAATATATCTCTGAATAGGTCCCCCCACTTCTGAACCAATAAAGCTCTACAGCTCAGATAACCTCACACAGAATCTTGGGCTGGAGCATAAAGATAATTGGTCTGGTTTCTAAAGCTTTAGGAACAGACGGATGGTGAGTCTGGACACTGAGGGCACATCTACACAGCAGGGGAAAAGTCAAATTAAGATAAGCAACTTCAGCTACATCAATTGCGTAACTGAAGTCAAAATAGCTTAATTTGGCTTTTGGCACTGTCTATATCAGTGGTGCACAACCTGTGTCTTCTGGGGAGTCGCAGAGCTTAGATCTGGCTGACTGGGGACTGGGCCCAGCTGTTAGCGGCCATGCAGCATGGTGCTTAGATCTGGCCGGTCAGGGGCTGGGTGTGTCACCCCGGTGCTTAGATCTGGCCAGCTGGTGACTAGGCCCGGCAATTGGCAGCCCCTACGGTGTGGCACCTAGATCTGGCCAGCTGGGAGTTAGGCCCGGCAGTTGGTGGCCCCCGTGGCGTGGGGGTTGCAGATCAAAAAAGGTTGCGCACCACTGGTCTACACCACAGGAAGTTGAAGGAAGAACACTTTTCTTTCAACTTCCCTTACTCCTTGTGAAATGAGAGTTACCATGAGTCAGAATAAGAAGTCCTCCAGCTTGACATTATTTCAAAATAATGGCTTGCTGTGTAGACTCACATATTGTTATTTCAAAATAACATCAGTTTTCTGAAATAACGCTGCTGTGTAGACATACCCTGAGGGATTAGTATCCAGATTCAGGAAAGCACTTAGACATTTGCTTAATTTCTGTTGACTTTAGTGAAGCTTAAGAACATGCTTAAACATCCTTTCTGAATACATCCCTGAATCAGGGCTTAGATTATTAATGTTTTCTTTGCATTACATTATTTATTAATATTCTCTACCACTGGGTGTAATAAGATAACAGCCATGCACAACAGCATTCATCCAATTACCTGGAGCAAGTAATTTTTTCTGACAGTTGAGCTTCTTTATATTGACATGTTTGGATTAGAATGAAAACATCATGTTTGGAAGTCGTAACTATTATCATTATGGTGACGAATGAGTAAGCAGATTTTGTGCATTGGTTGCTCAATTTTTGTGACAATTTTACAACCCTGTAATTGATACACAAAATGTGACTGTAGTTTATAATCATGATTCCTCTCTAGCCAACGCAGTAAAGGAAATTATCACCATAGGAACAGGATAACATTCTACTTGTCCAAACCAGGGTGCTGACAGCAAAGCAAGAAAAAGGGGGTTGTTTTCATGATTCACTATGTCTTTTCCATTCCTACTTCCAATAGGAGGAATGTGTCCTCAAAACAACCTCATTTTAATATGAGTTTTAAAATGGTTTAAATGACTAAGTAGGAAAAAGATCATTAGAGCAAAGTAAGACACAGAAACCAATGATGCACAAAGGAAGCTGAAATGAAAAATATCATTTACTTTTCAATATTCGGTGATACAGATTCCAAATAACACACCTTTGCTGCTGCTGTGTTTCCCAAGACATATGAAAACACTGTCCCACTGGCCTAGACATTTCAGTTACAATGGTGGCTTCCTAAGAACCTAGAACTATCTTGTGTAATGCTGCTATAGTGAACTGTATCCAAAATAATATAATTCTTTATTCCTTTAGTGTTCCCTCTAATTTTTCCCAGGCATGTGCAGAATTTTTTTATGTGTACCAATATGGAAGTGATGTGTGGTGGGGTGGGAGGTGAGGGGGTTGGAGTGTGGGAGGGGGCTAGGGCAGAGGGATGGAGTGTAGGGGCAAAGATCTCCACCTGGAGGTGAAGGCTCTGGGGTGGGGCCATGGATGTGGGGTTTGGGGTGCAGGCTGTCCCAGGGCTGTGACAGAGAGGGTTCACCCTGACCTATCTCTCCTTAGCAGTATCTGGGCTAGGAGTGAGGAGCACCTCTCTCCAGTCTCAGCAGCTCCGGGGCTGAGGGAAGAGCATCCCTCCTTGTCTCTCCCCACCATGGCAGCTCAAGGGCTGCGGCAGGTCCAGGACTGGGACTGTGGGAGAGGTGCCTCTCCCTGGCCATTGCAGTTCTGAGGCTGGTGGAGAGTGTATCTCCTTGCAGCAGAAGGTCTGGGGCTGAGCCTGGGCAGGGGAAGAAGTGCTTCTTCCCATCTTGGCAGGATTGAGGCTGAGGTCAGACCAGAGAGGTACCTGGCCCTGCTGCAGCAGGTCTGGGGGTTGTCACAGCCCTCAGCACCTGCACAGCCCTTGACAGGCTGCTGTCCACACAGCTTAGAGGGAATATAGGGATGGACTGCAGCAGTCACAAAGACATAGCAGATATTACAGTGTCCTGGACATAGGACTTTGTTCCTACAATGTGCTGAGTGCTTTCTGCAAGGTTCTGAACACCTATGACTTTTAGACACAATTTCAGGACTTGGCTCTTGGCTCTACTAGAAAGTGAATCTATTTTAATTATACTGGTGTACGTAAAGCAGTGTAGGTCTCCTAGGATGGAATTGTGGGGCACTTAAGTACATCTCAAGCTCCTCAGAAAACAAGAGTCAATCTGCATTTCTACATCAGAATGGTAACAAGAGGACTATTTCATTTATATGTTAATGGACCCAAAAGTGTAAGTCCAATGGGCAGGTGGCATTGGTAGAACATTTTGATGTTGCCTGATTATTTATACTAGTATTCCCAGTGTATCTTTTTGAACTTCTCAGTCCAGAGATGGTTTTGCCTAAACTTTGCCTTGTAGAACCAGCATTAACCATGGCATTCCACATTTTCACAGAGCTGAAAGATCCGTTTGTTCTGGTGAATATTTTAAAGTACTCAAAGAATGTAAAACATTTTTTTAAATAACCTTTATGACTACGTCTACACTACATGGTTTTTGCGCAAATACCCGGGGAGCGTCCACACCTCAAATGAGCTCTTGCACAATTAAATGGGCAGTTAAACGGCAGAACAGAGGGCTTTTGCCGCCATAGGTAAACCTCCTTTTCTGAGGCATAACTGCTTTTAGCACTACAGCTATTGTGCAAAAAGGCCAGTGTGGACGCAAGAAGCCCCTATGGAACCTCTTATTGTGCAAGAAACCCTTATAAAAAAGAGCACAGGTACTCTGATGGCCATTTTGTGAATTGTAATCAGTGCTTTCTTGTGCTAGAGCATCCAGCAATATGGACACTCTCTTGTGCAAATGTACATAGCTTTTGCGATGTGCTTTGAGGTGTGGTCGTGCTCTTGCGCAATAAGTTTTTGTGCAAAATCTCTAGCGCAAAAGGCTTCTTGTGCAAGAAGCCTGTAGTGTAGACTTATCCTCTGAGGATAGAGGACAGCAAGAAGGGAAGTAACACCAGAATTGCGAGAGGAAGTCAGCATGCCAGCAGATCACACAGATGCCAAAACTGCGTCTTATGGAGCTAGATGATGCAAAGATTATTTTCCCAGAGACTGAACTTGAGTCTTTTTGGTGAAAGGCTAACTAATCAAACCTCAAAGCCCTAGCAAACTGGTTTCAAAAGAAGCAAATATGACCTTATGCTAAAGATATATGAACATTCTGAGGTTAATGGGCTTCACAGAGGTATTATCAGACAAGTGCAATTGTGCTTTGGCTCTACTACTCACTACTATACAAATGGAAAAATCACGGGTGAAACTTAGAGAACAGTTGTTCCAGACTGATGCTTTGCTCATTGCTCAGTCAATGATGGCTTAAACAACTGGACACAGAACTATTCTAGTCTGGAAGTCTGAAGTCTGGCAAAGAAGTTTCAAAGGGGCAACAACTATACAAAGGAAGAGTCTATGGATGGCTAGTGGGTCTTGAACAAAGTAAAAGAGGAACAAGAAATTGATGCAGCAACTGTACAACCTGCAAAATGAGGAGCCAGGGAGGAGACATTTCATCTTGGAATTTGCCCTTTGTTTGGACACAGCTTGGATAGAGACACACAGAGCAAAATTAGAAAAGGAAGAAGAAAGTGAATAAGAACCAAGTCTCTCAGAAAGGCATTTGAACAATAATGAGCTCAGAGTTATGAGGTCCTTGACTTGTGCCCCCACTTTAAGAAATAATGGGTTCCCTAGAAGGAGAATAAAGGCATTTTAAGCTATTAAAGGCAGAGATTTCTTTTTCAGTTCTCTAATGACAGCAAATATGTGTCTGGCAGATAGCTCCCAGTGTAACCCTGAAACCAGAGATACAAAAGTCAGCCTGACCCATCTTCTGGAAGTGCTGTAATGGGAATGATAGTGAAGCAGTCAGGAGAGATAAAAGGGAAATTATGGCAGAGAGGAAAGCAGTGTAAGTAAAAAGGAAACCAGGTGGTGAATAACCCAAATCTTAACCCTAAAGCCTCCTGTCAGGGAGGCCTACAAGTCTCTTCCTTCATTGCCTGTGAGTATCTGAGCACAAGCAGGGCAGCAGATCTCACACTGAATATAGCCCTGCCTGACATTGGTAGCAGAGCAGGGCAGGGGCTTGCATGGCATCCATGTGTTTGGCACCCCCCACCCTGGTTACCAGGAGAGAGCAACTTTTCCCTTGACACAGGAGTGAGCGAGTGGGTGGGAAGGAGGAAGGATGGGGTCCAAACATGGCAGCAGGGCAGGGGCTCGAGCCATGCTTCATTGGAGATGAGCAAACATGTTTACCGTTGAGGCATCAGCTAATTGCTTCCTCTGCTTCATCCAGGTTGCCATGGGAGATACCAGTCTTGTCCAAATCACACGAGTGATAGGGAGTGGATGCTGACTGAATGTGTCTAGAAACATGGACCTTATGCTGCAATGCTTTGCTGCAATGTCACCAGAACACATATTGCTGGCTTGGCATGGGAAGATATCCTATTGTGGAGGATGGAATAAGGCAGCCTCCCCAGAATCCTTGTGAGAAGGATGAAAGAGTTCCTGTCTGAGAGCTTTATGGAGCTGCGCAAGGAGAATTCCTGATCCATCTCCAGACACATTAACAAGCAGCTTCAGGGGCCCCAACTCCCCCTGCAGGCACAATAGCCATCACAGAGCATGCTGCTGTATAGCAGCTGCCAGAGCTAGAACCGGGGTGATGGTGAGATTGCCCCAGTAGGGTCAGCCTCACTGTGGTCCTCGCTCCAGCTGCAGCACCAGCCGCCCCACTCACTATGCTGCTTCATGGGGAAGTGGGCAAGAAGGGAATTACCTTATGGGGAACCCCAGCGGGTGGGGCTAATCAAAAGCAGGAGGCATGGCCTGGCAATGTGCCGAGGCCCGGCATGCAGTGGTTCATGGCCCACTGCTGGTCTGTGGACTGGTGGTTAGGAACCACTGGCTTAGGTTGTCCCGCTCACCATTATTGTTCCTCCTCCAACTTCACACTGCCCTTCACACAGCTGCCAAAGGCTGCCTGAGTGTCCTGGGGGCGGGGGGAGGGGAGGGGAACCATGGACTGGTTAGGGAAGCTGGTCGAGTCCCTTCCTCCACTCAGGATCACATGCAACTGCTTGAAGTAGCGGCATGTTTGTGGTGATGTTCCAAACCATCTATTTGCCTCCTTTGTCTTTTGATAGGACTGCCTCAGCTCCTTTTTTTTCACACGGCACTGCTGAGTGTCCCTGGCATATCGTTTCTCCTCCATACCCCTAATGCTCTTGGCATAGATATCTGCATTTCTTTTTGCTGGTTTGTAGTTTTGCAAGAACAGATTCCTTTCCCCACACACAGAAATGAGGTCCAGGACCTCCTGCACACTCTCCACTGGTGTTCATCTGTGACCCTGGGAGCTCACAGAACTGGAATGCATGGAACTCATGCCCAGGTGTGCTGCTCAGGGATGCTGCCTGCTCTGAAGTCTGCTTGCAATGCTGGCCATACAGGAAATGACAGATTTTCGTAGGGCTTTTCCTGCTCATCTGGAGAGCAGTTGAAAGTTGTGGCCAAACCAGGCATCCTGGGACACCCCCCAGAGGCCAAGAATGTCGACTTTCACAGCAGTGCATCTGCGTGACCCGAAAGTTGACCATGTAATATCAAATTCAGCAGTTACTCTTCGTGAAAGTGGGAGTACAGAAATTTGACTTTAATGGCCCTGGAAGTCGATGGGACAGGCTTGTAGTGTGGACTCATTGTTTACAAAATTGACCTAATGTGGGTCATGGAACCCTGGTTGTAAACGGCTGTTTTATTGGACCAGTTTCTGTTGGTGCAATAAAAGATATTATCTCAGCCACATTGTTTCTCTAATATTCTGGGACCAACAGGGCTACAGCACTGCAAAAAGGAATTAAAACCAATCACAAAACAATGCCTATTGTCACATATATTCTACCTTAGTCGGGCACCTTTTTTTGTGAATGACATATGAAGGCAAACATCTGCAGAAATAAGATCTCAAATTCTTGATTTCCATGTAAGAGCAAGGGTATTTTTCTAAGCTTCTCTGAGAAGATATAAATAGCCTGCCCAATTTTAATCTTTTTTGTAACTGTACTTATTCTTTTAATCCTGCATTTGAATTTTCTGAATTATGAATAGGCCTTGTTCAAACTGAGAACATTCAACTTGATTCTGCTGGAGACTAGGAATGTCTTTGCAACTGAAAAAGCAGCTCGTTAATGTAGAAGTATTAATTTAGATGTTAATATAGAAGTGTTCTTCCCAGCAGGAGGGGAAGAGATTACAAAGATATGCACAGCCAATGAGTTTTAATAAACCTAACTTCGTTAAAGAGAAAATGCCATTAACCAGTCCAGAAGTATTCTATGCTATGGGACATTCACTAAAGCTGTGTCTAGACTGCAGGGTTTTTTCAAAAAAAGTAACCTTTTTTCGAAAAAACTTCACTTGCATCTAGACTACAGCCGCGTTCTTTCGAAATTAAATCGAAAGAACGCGGCTTTTCTTTCGATGGCGGTACTCCTCATTTCACAAGGAAGAATGCCTTTTTTCGAAAGTGCTCTTTTGAAAAAAGGCATTCTTGAATGCAAACGGCTTTTTCGAAAGAGAGAATCCAGACTGCCTGGGTGCTCTCTTTCGAAAAAGTGGCTCACTTTTTCGTAAGAAGAGGTTTCAGTCTAGATGCTCTCTTTCGAAAGAGGCTTTTTCAAAAGATTCTTTCGAAAGAGGCTTGTAGTCTAGAAGTACCCTAAATGTAGTGGAACCATGTATCCTCATGCCCTCTAGAAAAAATGAAAAGGACTTTTCTCTATAAACTGCTTCAGAGACAGGATATGAAGAGGCACCTTTTCCAAGAGAAATGTCTCTGTGTTAGGACAGAAGATGCTTGCTGTTTTGGTGTAAGAAAAGCAATGTGCACTGAAATGTGCTAAGTTCATGGAATAGCTCTGCTAGACCTATTAAGTTTTTTATAAGTTGCAGGCACTTTATTTCAAGCAAATTTTTTTTACTGTGAAGTAAATATGTGGTTAGTCTTAACTAATTTGAGGGGATTCTGATTGTTATACTTGCTGATATCTTCAAGAACATTGTCCCCTTACTCTGTGATGTTAAGCAGCTCTTTATATGGGACAACCTGCAAACTGTTATGAACTAATGAAGGCTAAAAATTGTTATTCATCAGCACTGCCAAAAAGAACCCTCCATGGACCCAGAAAAGGTGACATTCCCTAAAAACATGCATAGCTGTGGCTTCATGCGGCAAGCCAACCAGGGATTTGCTAAATGAGCTGTTTTGTATTAACAGCTTGAATTTAGATTATCTAGGTGGTATGAAGACTTTACATCAATATACGAGCCATACGGTTTTACTTACAAAAGGAAACATATACTGGACTTGCACTCAGCTATGTAATTCACTTAAAAGTAGCATTTTAGGAGAATTACTTTACATTTCAGAATAAATGTTAATTACATGCATAAGGAAATGCCACAAGGACTAATAACACTCTAACTGATATGAACCTTATTATAAGGAGATTTGAAGTAGAATTTATTTACTCCACGTGCTGCATTCAGTAGCTTGTCCTACTAATGGTGTTTGTCTTATCAAGAAAGATAACCTCATGGATTTGGAATGTTTTATTACCTACATGAATTTCATCTATTAGTGTCATGTTTCTGTTAGTTTTAGCTCTGCTAACATACTTAAGATCTTCCTGTAAAGAACAGAATGGGTAGTTTATCAATTACAATGCGTAGAAAGAAAAATTACCCCCCAAATGGCAGGCTGTTAACATCTTTATCGTTTGAAGAAAGCCTCCATTATAGATGATTTATATAAGGAGAATTGCCTCAGGAAGCAGAGAAACAGCTGAGGGATGCTTAGAAAAGGGGAATGGAGAATCAGTGGAGAAACTGATGAAAAAAATCTTTAAACATCAGAGCATGTATCCTTGCCAAAAACAGGGTAGGAGAAGAAAAATAAATAATCAGTGCTTTATATTATGTAATACTCTATAGTCTATATTTGAGTTGGCAGTGGGTCTATAGTTGTTATGTAACTGTTTATCTACACAACAGGTGGAATCTGACCATCAGCGTCACATACTACCCAACACAGATCCATGGCATCCACCCTTGGGTGAGAGAGATTGGTCTTGATGTCTATATCAGAGGTAGAGAACCTTTTTTGGGTTGGAGGCCGCTGACCCATAAAAAAAAATCAGTCGGGGGCTGCACACAAGTGGGGAAAAAAAATGGAGAAGGAGAAAGATACTCCACACATTCCCATCGCACACCAGAGCCTAAGGGAGTCCAGGCTAGTGGATTTTGTATGCTTCAGTCCTACAGGGAGGCAATGGGCGGCTGAAGCATCACTGGAAGCTCCCCAGTGCTGGTGGGGGTGGGGAGTCCTGAAGCTCTGAGCTTTCGGGGCCAGATCCAGGCAAGCCAGGGACCACATCCAGCCCCCGGGCCTTAGGTTCCCAACCCCTGGTCTATACAATCCTGAACTTTTCTGCTGAGCCTATGAAAAATAATCACATTTCCACTCAGAACCAGGCTGGGACCATCAACTCAGTAGACACAAGTCAGCAAAAGGAAAAGAGGATAGTTTTCATACCCAGGACTCAGAATTGAGTGGGTTTGTATCCCATGACCAGTCCTCTAAGTAATCCAATCCTCTATGCATAGTGTTCAGTGAATCTTATTATGGGGAGATTTTCATTAACATAAAATTCTTCTTCTAATTTCAGATGCCTTTTTGTATCCTGAGAGACATGAAGCTGAGAAACAAAAGCAAGCATCTAGATTTAATTTCCTAAGTCCCCCAAAATTTACTGGGTATCTCGATTTGCTCAGACATGTCTTTAGCTCCATCTTCACAGATCCAAGCTTTTCCAGGACCAGAGAATGTTCCACGTGGCAGTTGCAGTGCAGGTGGATTGTGTTAAGTGCCTATCATCCCTGAACAGAAAGGAGGGTGCAAGTAAAAAACAAGTCCATCTGTGAGTCAAATTATAGAGGAGATTAAGTGCCCCCGTGGACATTGTTATGTGGGTAAAGATACAAAGCTTTTCAGAGAGTGCTTTTCACCAAAACACTCTGCATGGGGGGCTTGGATTGCTTAGAGGACTGGTCATGAGATACAAACCCATTCAGCTCTAGGTCATGGGTATGAAAACTATTCTCTTTTTCTTTTTCTCATGTGGGTAGACTGAATTGATGGTCCCAGCCTGGTTCCAAATGGACGTGTGCTCAGATTACAATGGTTATTGTTTGGTAGGCTCAGCAGAAAAACTCAGGACCAGCCTACCCTTTTGCCCGAGGATGGATGCCATTATCTGTGTTGGGAAATGTGTGATGTTCATGCTCAGACTCTGCCTGTTGTGTAGATAAACAGAAAAACATCAGTCTCCTTGTCTGTCCGTTCATCTCCTTTCAGAGAACACTCCTTTCACTTCAAGCCCATTGTCAACTCAAATGCACAGTATTAAAGTAATGCATATGCAAGAGCTGTAGCTCATGTTACATTTGTGTATATCTTTGGTTTTATTCATTTTAAAAGAGGCAAATAAAATCCCAGGATGGTGCTTTGAAGACTCTTGTAAATACCCACGGGTATGTCTACACTACCCCGCTAGTTCGAACTAGCGGGGTAATGTAGGCATACCGCACTTGCAAATGAAGCTCGGGGTTCCACGAGGTGTACCGGTAGTTCGGAATAGGAATCCTAGTCCGAACTACCTAGTTCGAGCCCCGTGTAGCCGCGCTGCACGGGGTTCGAACCAGCGGGGTTTTAGAAATGGCGGCTCCCCGCTTATGCAAATGAAGCCCGGGAAATTCAAATCCCGGGCTTCATTTGCAAGTGCGGTATGCCTACATTACTCTCCTAGTTCGAACTAGGAGGGTAGTGTAGACATACCCCACCTGGCTTCATTAATATGCATATAGAATAAGTATGGAAGTGGTTCAGGACTGACTTCCACCTCAGGAAGATTACTAATCTCTGTCCCGAATCTGCACTATTCATCTGTCTTAACCTTTGGACTCTTGTCATCTCCCCAAATATGCAAATACAACCTGAGCTGGGTTATTCGTTTGCCATCTCTCCTCTATTGCTGTTCATCATTGCTCCTCACACCTCTTCTTCCTATGTGTAACCCTTCTGCCAAGTAGTGCCAGCAGCAGACAGGGATGGGTTCAATAACTAGGAGTTCTTCTACATCCATCCATCACTGAACTGGATCGAGCCCCCACCCAGTAACCTGGGAATTTCACACAACACCCCTGGGCACCTCTGGAAAGCAATGCTCCCCACTTGCAACTTAAAGTCTGAGTGTAGAAAAAAAACCTTTTAATAAAAGGGGAGAGAAGTTATGTGGCATTAATTGGAGAAACCACCAAAGACAGGGTTCATAACCAAAACCACGAGTAAACCTCCCAGCTCAAGTAGGTTGGGCAATGTCCTTTTCTCCTCCAGCTCTCAAGTGCAGCAATGTAAATGTCCCCTTTACATGCCCAACCCTTCTCTGAATCCCACTTATAGTTGCTGCCCGGGGTCAGGGCAGACTAGAGTTCAGAGGTGATCTGTAGAGTTCACCTCCCATCCTGAGTGTGGGAGGCATCTCACCCATTCTGCTGGTCACTTGCCATCTGCCTGTTTGCTGCTTTCTGGTGCTGCTCTGCTGGCCATTCATCACCCCTCTCTGCCACCGCTCGGTTAGCTGCTCCTCACACCTCTCCATCAGTCACCCCTCTCTGCTACCGCTCGGTTGGCTGCTCCTCACACCTCTCCATCAGTCACTCCTCTCTGCCGCCACTCTGCTGGCTGCTCCTCACGCCTCCCCATCGGTCACCCCTCTCTGTCACCGCTCAGTTGGCTGCTCCTCACACTTCTCCATCAGTCGCCCCTCTCTACCGCCACTCTGCTGGCTGCTCCTCACACCTCCCCATCGGTCACCCCTCTCTGCCACCGCTCGGTTGGCTGCTCCTCACGCCTCTCCATCAGTCACCTCTCTCACCACTGCTCTGCTGGCTGCTCCTCACGCCTCCCCATCGGTCACCCCTCTCTGCCGCCGCTCTGCTGGCTGCTCATTGTATCTTCGGGTGGCTTATGGTAGTTATGGCTTTGGGCCAAACCTAGTGATTTCAGCTCGCAGTGATTTCAGCTCTTGGCCCAAAGCACAGTCCAGCCACAAGAGATTCCAGCATCCACTGGAGTAAATTTAAATATAAAAGAGACTCCTTATAGAGCCTTTCTTTAACTCTATAATTGAAACAGTGGAGAGAAACAGGTTGAACCAGTCTTAAAGTTCACAACAGGAGGGCACAGAGCCTGCTGACTCACCTCCCTCCTCAGCTTAATTTATAGGGCTCTGGAAGTCGAGTTTCTGTCCATCCAAGTGTATCTGTACTGATGGGATTTTAATGGATTTAAACACAATCTGACTTTTCTGCATTCCCACAATAACTGCAAGCATTGTTGATCATCTCTCACATTTCCCCCATTTAGGGTTAACTCAATTTGTGACCCAACAACAGCCAAATTAGTTACAAGTGGCAAAACACCATTGTAATAGTTGAATATCTAACACGTCTAAAGAAGCAGGAGCAAATTGCATTTACATAAACACACCCAGGATTTCTCTCCCATTCCAACTGACTGTAATGGAAGCACTGATTCAGACCCTGCTTATATCTATAAGAAATGCAATGTAGTAGTGTTTTCTTAAAGGGCCAGTATAAAGCACTGCAGACTAGATGATCATAGTCTATGAAGGAGAAAAAAAAGAAGCCTTCGTCCTCCTGACTTTCAGAAAGATGCCAGCCACCCAGAGACCTGGATGGACACTCCAAACAGGAACCTAGGCTACGTCTACACTGTAGCCTTCTTCTGGAAAAGCTTATGCAAATGAATCGCGGAGTGAAATATCGCCGTGCTTCATTTGCATAATTAATTAGCAGGCGTTTTTGCGCAAGAGGCTTTTGCGCAAAAAGGAACTGTGTAGATGGCTGCTTTTTGCGCAAAACCTCCCTCTAGTGCAAGAGCCGTTCTTCCTCATTTTTTCAGGAAGAACGGCTCTTGCACAAGAGGGGGGTTTTGCACAAAAAAGAGCCATCTACACAGCTCCTTTTTGCACAAAAGCCTCGTGCACAAAAATGGCTGCTAATTAATTATGCAAATTAAGCGCAGCGATATTCCACTCCACACTTCATTTGCATACACTTTTCCAGAAGAAGGCTACAGTGTAGACATAGCCCTAGAGAGAAGTGATCTGCATCTAGAGGAGGAGGGGAGAGGAGACATCCAGAGAAGCTGATGCACTGTGGAAGAAAGCTAGAAGAGTTCTATTTTGAAACAGTTCTTCTGGTTGTTTAGTGGAGTAGCATCCTAGACCTCCAATGAAGGTAGACCACACAGATGAATTTGGCAAATGGCATTTTCCAGTGAACTAAGAAAGAAACAAGTAGTGTGCATAGTTCCAGGATCATGCATAAAAGAACTTCCAAAAGAAAAAAAAGCTAGAATAGAATGGAAGGTGGAAATAGGAACGTCAAGCAAAACAAGAAGGAAGAGAGAAGAATAAGCCCTCAGAGTAAAAGCTTTCAGTTGTCTGTCCTAGAATGGTATGTGCAGAGTGACTGAATACAGCAGGGACAAAGAAGGTGAGTGAGGTAATACCTTTTATTCGACCACCTTCGGCCCAATACCTCACCCACCTTGTCTCTCTAATATCCTAAGACTGACATGGGTACAACTAACTGCATACAACAGAGAATAAACCAGGAACAGGAATGCTTCTGCAGAAATGCCCTTTGCAATACACCAGAGGAAACCAGATAAACACCATTTTTTAAGTTGCTACATTCCCGTAGAGTGCAGGATGACATATTGTTCCTGACTGTAGGAAGCTACCATACCCTGTGACGCTGCCTAATCATTGCCTAGATTTCACCCTGTTTGTCGGGCAAGAGTCACTTTCTGTGACAGACAAATGTTTCTCTTTCCTTCAGAATACCATGTGGACAACATGGTCATCGTGCCTGCAATAAACACACAAAATGATGTTGTCAGCTTGCATTGAGAAATTAAACATACTGGGTCTTAAAAGCCAGATGATAGGGAGTGTTTGTTTAGATAGCAGTCTTATTGCAAATTTGAAGCTGCCAAACAGACCCTAAAACTTTCAACATAAACAATGAAGACACTATAATAAACCTTCAAAAAGAATAAAAGTGACAGAAGCCTTGTCTTCTGCATGAATCATGTATTAATTATTGTTTCTAAGAAAGTAAACTGGCTTCATGTTGTCTTAACCAGCAACTAGAATGAGGGAGGCATTGCCAGCATTTGGTAACGGCAAATACAAAATTTTATAGGAACTATGTTCAGTAACATTATAAAAACAGTTTAATTACTGCAAGCTACAGTGGTATTCACTGTGTCAGAACTGTGAATACATTAGATTTGCTGTCTGTGTTAGCAAAGGTGAGAGTGGTAGTGCAGAAGGCTCATGTGGTGGCTGGAATTTTGGCTACTGTGCTATCTATTGCTTGGCTCAAGTGACACCAGAGGCCATCTGCACCTTGTCTATGTCAAATGCAGACTCAAGGCTCCAGGATGAAGGTAACTGAATGACCTTTCCTGGCTGTTACACTAGGGTAGTGGTTTTCAACCAGTGGTCCCCTCACCTCTGCGGGTCCACAAACAAAGATTTCCAAAGGGGTCCACATCTCCATTTGAATTTTTTTGGCACCACAAATGAAAAAGGTTGAAAATCACTGCTCTAGAGCTTTAACCAGAGGTGAGCAATAATTTTTGGTGCGGGCCACTCCAAGATTTTGGAAAGTGGTTGAGGGCCGCACTCTTCCATGATATTAATGGAGGAGGTGCGGGGTCTGGGATGGAGGTTGGGTGCAGAAAGGAGCTTGGGGTAAGTGACTGTGGTGCAGGAGGGAGACTGAGGTCTGGAAGGGAGTTTGGATGACTGTAGGACATTAGGTGGTTGTGACCTACGGTAGGGAACTGAAGTGCAGGGGTTTTGGATGTGACCTAAGGTAGGATGGGATTGTGATCTGGGACAGGAGATTGGGGTGCCAGATCTGGGAGGGGATATGGATATAAGAGGGGGACAGAGGGTTTGGGTATGTTGAGTGGGGGAGGAGGGAGGAGCAGAGAATTGAGTCAGAAAAGGGCTGGGGTGCCAGAAGCAGGCTTTGGCCAAGAGACTTACTTGCCAGCTGCCAAACTAGCCTTCCGGCCTGCAGAGCTTAAAACGTTCCAGCCAGCCTATTTGCCGGGCCATGTGTTTCACGCATAACAGCCCAGGAGAGGGGTGTGATTCTTCTTAGCTGCCTGTTACTCCAACAAGCAGCTCCAACTGGCTGGTTTCTGCCAGAAACCGGACAATGGGAATGTGCTGGGGGCGGAGCAGCTCCTAAGACTTCCCCTCCAATTTCAAAACAGAAATGGAGCCCGGTAGCTACATTTCTGTACGGTGCACGGGGCTGCGGGAGAGCCTGCCTGGGTCTCCCTGCTGCCTCTGCAGGCCAGATATGGTGGCTTGGCAGGCTGGATGCGGTCTGCGGGCTGTGTTTTGCCCAGGCCTGGCTTTAGCACTTCTTCCATACAGCACTCTAGTGGCCAATCTAGACAACTGTGCTAGTCCTCAAAAATTAACATTGGTGTCTATACATCACTACAGCCACTGGGAAATTTTAAGGAAGGGAGGCTAATGTTGACAAGGCATTAGAGACCATAGCTACTATCCTTCCTTTAAAGTGCTGGATGAAATAGTAAAAAGTAATAATATATCGGTACTGAACGTATACCACCTTTGTTATTGCCCATTCTGTTTTTATATCAAACCCCTACAAAACCCAGCAACTCATACCAAACAAACTTTTTCCCATTTTCTGTCCTCTTTTGTCCCCTTCGCAATCCCACAAAATGCAATGGGTTGGCACAGAACTTGGCCCAGTTTCTGAAAACTAATATGTGTGCCAGTTAGTTTTAGTGGAATTCTGTTGGCTTCCCTGATTTGGGTAAATAATCTTAGGAATAATTTACTAAGACCTGAGGTGGATTCTCCATTATTAGGAATTTTAAAATCAAGACAGGAATTAAATCAGGGAAGTTCTACAACATATGTAATGCATGAGAACAGACTAGATGGTCACATTAGCCCCTTCTGGTTTTATAATCTGTTAATCTAAATAAGCAAACTGGGGATTTTTTCACAAGCCTGAATACTTTAAAAAAAAATGGCAGGTTTAGCAAGTTGCCACATTTTGGTAATCATAACTAAAGACAGCAAGTATTATTCATGCTGAGCTCATCCTTCTCAGAGTTCATCCCTCCAACCTCTCACCTAACAAGGAGCCACCACCAGTTTGCTGGGGCTAGAAGAAAAAGAATTGCCAAGATTATTTATACTTATATCGAGAAGGTGATAATTTTGAGAGTGCAATGACTAAAGTGCTCAGGGTTTCTTCCTACATAACAAATTACGATGCAACAGAAACTGGGATTTGGCAGAAATGATGGGGAATGCTTCTCCAGCATAATAGCCTAGGCTCATTTCCACAATTCATCCACCACCTTTGTTTCCAATAAAAGTAGTTATTGCTCTCACTCATTCACTCACAATTAATGACAAAGAACTGGAATGAGAGAAAGTCTGGACTTCATAAAGGGTCAGTAAATGTTTTTCAAGTTGGTTACAGAATGTGCATTCTGTTGAAAAAATTTAAATGAAAGAACATTCATAAGTCAAAGTAGCAGATACATATGCACTTCCCACCTTCCCACATCTGACGTTTATTTGGCTATTCTCTAGAAACACATAGGTCCTACATTGTACCTTGTGAAGCTGCCACATCCCATTTGTTCTGCTTTCCTGGTAGTAGTGAGTAATGTTTTAAAGGAATCAACTCCAGTCTATCTCATGGGCTTTCCTTCATATCACAGTACTGTTGTGTAAAAGCAGAAATAGGTCTTAAAAGCAGCAGGCTTGTTACTCTGTTTTAATCATCATTTTTAACAAAATGGAATTGAGCATTATTAATGTTTTGTGTGCCTCTTCCTTCCCCACCTCATTCAAAATCTAGGTTTCTTTACTAGAGGTAGTTCACAGATCTTCTTTTTTATAAGTCTGGTAACTAAGGGTATGTCTACACTACAGCGCTAATTCGAACTAACTTAGTTCGAATTAGTTAATTTGAACTAAGCTAATTCGAACTAACGCATCCAGACTAAAAAACTAGTTCGAATTAGCGTTTTGCTAATTCGAACTAGCATGTCCACATTAAGTGGACCCTGAACCGGGGTTAAGGATGGCCGGAAGCAGTGCCGGCAGGGCATCAGATGAGGACTTAGAGCGTGGAGATGCTGTCTCAGGCTAGCCGAGGGCTGTGCTTAAAGGGACCCGACCCCCACCCCGGACAGACAGTTCTCAGGGGTGCCCTGCTTGCAAAGCAGTCCTGGCTTGGAGTGCCCTGAGTGCCCACACTGGGCACATCACAGCACTAGGCCATCAGACCGGCTGCACTTGCCGCAGGCTGCCATCTGGGGAGAGGGGGCAATTGGGGAGCTGTAGGAGAGCTTCCACCCCCAGAAGCCCGCAGAGCCAGCCCAGTCCTCCCTATCGGGGGCTCATACCCCATTCCTCCCTCACCTCCTTCCACTTACCCTTCCCTAGCCCCCCTTCCTGATGTACAAAATAAAGAAAATGTGTGGTCAAAAATAGAATCTCTCTTTATTGAACAAAACTCGGGGAGACTGGGAAAAGGAGGTGGGAGAGGGGAAGAAAGAGGGTGGGAGAGGGGAGGGCAACTAAAATGATCAGAGGTTTGGAACATGTCCCATATGAAGAGAGGCTAAAGAGACTGGGACTTCTCAGCTTAGAAAAGAGGAGACTGAGGGGGGATAGGATAGAGGTCTATAAAAGCATGAGTGGGATGGAGAGGGTGCATACAGAAAAGTTCTTCATTAGTTCCCATAATAGAAGGACTAGAGGACACTGTCAAGGGGTACGCCCCCGTCCAGAGGCTCGGCCCCCTCCAACCGGGCCTATACAGTACTCCAGAGTCCCTAGGCCAAGGTCCCGGCCCCTCTATTAGGGTATGTACGGTAGCAAAAGTCTCAACAGCAAAGTCCCGGCCCTTCTATCAGGGCATATATGGTAGTAAAGGCCTAGTCGCTCTGAGAAGCCTCCCCTGGCCCGGGGTTTGTTTGTCCAGGGAAGGGGAAAACGGGTGGTAGGGGGACCCGGGCCCTCCCTCTCCACCGGGTCCCAGCCCAGGGCCCTTTAGGCAGGGTCTATGGCTCCTGCCAGCTCGGCGGGGGATCCGGCCGATACACGCCGAGCCAAACTTTGTCTCCCTTGCCCTGGGCTGCTTCCTACCACGCCCTGGTTCCCCCCCGGGTCCCTTCGCCTCTCAGGCAGTACCTGTCGGGGCTGTGGGCGCGCTCCTGCCACTCTGGGCCGGCGGTTGCTTTCTCCGTGTCCCGGTTCAGCGCGGGCGACGCCTCTGGACCCAGCGACTGCAAGAACTCCGGTCCGGCCGGGTCTCCTCCTTCTCCCTGGGGCCTCCCCGCCTGCTGGGCTCCTCCTGCCTTTACACCCGGCCGCTGTTGGGAGCATGCCCAGCAGGGTCAGAGGGGCGGGGCCTTCTCTGCCAGCTGGGCCTGGGCTATCTCCTGCTCGTTAGTGCGGGGCCTGTCCGCCCCGTCACAGACACCAAAGGAAAGGAATGGGTAGCAGGCTTCAAACTAGTAACAGAAAGTTCTTCTTCACAAAGCAAAGAGTCAACCTGTGGAACTCCTTGCTGCAGGAGGCTGTGAAGGCTAGAACTAGAACAGAGTTTAAAGAGAAGTGAGATAAAGTCATGGAGGTTGGGTCCATAGAGTGGTATTAGCTAGGGGGTAGGAGTGGTGTCCCTGCCCAAAGTTTGTGGAAGGCTGGAGAGGGATGGCACGAGACAAATGGCTTGGTCACTGTCTTCGGTCCATCCCCTCCAGGGTCCCTAGGGTTGTCCGCTGTCGGCAGACAGGCTACTGGGCTAGATGGACCTTTGGTCTGACCCAGTACAGCCATTGTAAGCTCAGGACTCAGGGTCGGGGGTCTCAGTAGATCACCTTGATTTTCATGCACACCTGCTCCTGGGTGGCCAGGCTGGCAGCTCTCCTGCCCTAGACGGCCACTTTCCTGTGCCTAGTGCGGAGGTCATGGACGAGGTCCACGATGTCCACACTAGACCAGGCAGGTGCCCGCCTCTTGCGGTCCCGGGCAAGCTCCCTGGAGCCGCCAGCCTGGTCCCGGGAAGAGGGGGAGGGCTGGGGGACATCGGGTGGCTGGCTCAAGCCGTGCCAGGTGCAGGGTCTGCTAGCTGGGTGCTGGCAGGCTTGCACCTGGCATGGACACCGTAGCCAGCCCATGCCCCTTTAAGGGGCCCGGGGCCGGGAGGGGGGCAGACGAATTTCCCTGGTTTTGGCCAGAGTGGCCACCAGGGAAAGCAGGGGAGGGCTAGCCTCCCACTAGTTCGAATTAAGAGGCTACACACACCTTAATTTGAACTAGTAAGTTTGAACTAGGCTTAGTCCTCGTAAAATGAGGTTTACCTAGTTTGAACTAAGCGCTCCGCTAGTTCGAATTAAGTTCGAACTAGCGGAGCGCTAGTGTAGCGCCTATCAAAGTTAATTCGAACTAACGTCCATTAGTTCGAATTAACTTTGTAGTGTAGACATACCCTAAGGGACCATCTTTTTGTTTGATGTTTGTACAAAGCCTTGTTAAGAACCCAAGCAATGGCAGGTAAATCATCTAGCATTTAATACATTTCAGTTGGTATTATTTTATATAGCAATGTGATTAAAGCTGTTCATTTTTAATCACAATTAATGTTTTAATTAATGGCATGTGTTAGCTGCAACTAATTGACAGACCTAATTACAATACAAATAGTCAACATTATATAAAAATATACAACGTAAATGTCCCTAAATCAAACTATAAATTCTCAAGCAGCGTTTTTATTACTTTGACTATCTATAAATTTTGATACTCCGTGTAAATATTTTATCATCCATGCTCACCCAGTGAAATTGACATTTACCAAGATTTACTGATAAAAATCTAATCCTTCCAAGTCTCCCAATGCTGTTTATAGTTTCCCCACTAGAGTCATATCAACTATTTAATATCACACTGCATTTGATCTTCAACAAAAGACCATGGGGAACCTATGAAGCATCCAGCACATAAGCTGGTAGTTGCCTAATTCTTTTCCTGAAAGAATTGCAAGAATTACACTGTTGAGAAAGAAATGAGTAAAGAGAAGGACTATTCTGTATGAAGGATGGAAAATACCCTTCAAGGTAGCTTTAATGTATGTGAAATATGGCCATTGGTCATTGTGACGGGGTGTCCCCATCCCTGGGTGCGCCCGCAGACAACCCCGAGAGCCGGGGGAAGGGAGTGGAGACTGGCTTGCTCCCCCGGCAGTACGGCGCATGCACCCAGGTCTGCCCGCTGCGTTTAAAAAGCGGCCTGACCAGCTGGTCAGGGGCGGAAGCGGCGGAGAGCGTGGAGCCGGATGGGGCATCCGAGGGAGCGACCGCAGACGCCGGCCGGAGGAGGAACCCGACAGGAGCGGCTGGGAGCAGAGGGCCAGCGAGGGTATCCCCGCGGATGGCCGCAGACACTGGCTGGGGGAGGAAGCCGGCGGGGAGCCTGGGCAGTGGCGGCAGAAGCAGCTGGGAACATGGAGCAGGTCCGGGCGCCCCAACAAGTAGCCGCAGATGCCGGGTGGCGGGAAGAATGGCCGCCGACGCTGAGAACGTGGAAGCGAGCTGGAGGTGCCGCGGCAGGGTGGCCCGGGGTGCTGAGTCGGCGGAGGCAGCCAGGGAGGTCACCAGGAGGCGAAAGACTGAGACGCCAGGGGAAGAGTGGTCTGGACCCCAGGACGTGCACTGGACTCAAAGGAGAGACGGCCCAAGACGCCACCCCCTTGAGCGACACTTCCGACAGATCTGGAGGGGCTGTGAGTAACCCCACAACGGGCACCGGGTCCTCCCCTCCCCAGACTACAGGGACTCTCCCCCAACTGTGGGGAAACTGGCGGCTTGCTGGGCGGTAGGTTGGTCTCTCCCAAATAAGTTGGTGTAGACCGAGACCCAACCCCCCTCAGAGTGCAAGCCTAGAGCAAAGCTAGGGAGTGGGGCCTCCGTGCAGTAAATGTGAGGACCCATTCCCACACGAGCTTGGGGGGGGAGGGGGAGGATCCGTGACAGTCATCCATGCCTCCAATTCTTGTATGCATTGCTAAATGATAACGAGGGCTTTGGAAAATCATGAAGGCTGACCATGTGACCTGGCAGTGTAAGGGTATAGTAGAGTGACTCTTCAAAAAGGGGTACCGTTTACATATACTGGACATCCGAGAGTACTGCAACAAAATTTAAAAAGCAATATATGAGAAGCAACACAGTCCAACCATAATTTAAAATGAAAAGTACAGATTTAGACTGCTGCCAAAACAGTGGTTCTCAGTCTGCAGGTTATGACCTTGAAGGAGGTCACTAGCAATTATCTAGGGATAATCTGAGTCTGATCCCAACCCTCTCTTTCATCTTCTGCTGAAGGCAGTCTGTTTAGTCATTTTCAAATGGCCTTCCACAGCCACCAAAAGCCAAATGCTACTCTCCACTACCCTCCTATACATTTGGAGGGATTCCATTGACTTTAGTCATGTTACTCTGCACTGCCATGGTAAATTGTTCTGCTAGACCAGCAGGACTGTCTCATAAACCACTACAGTGATTCCCCCAATCATTTCTTAGACTGACATAACAACTAGCACAAAGGATGCTGGGAGTATCTTTATGATCACTGAATAAGGGACCAGATTTCAGGAAAGCTCAAGAACCTCTGTTCTAAAGCCCATGTAAGCAGGAACTTTTGCTGAGAGCCTGTCAAAGGGAATCCTTGCAGTTACTGTAGTCAAAGAGTCACAGATACTGGGGAGGAGAAAGATATTAGTCATCACTTTTAAAACCCAGGCATCTATTGTTCTGTAATTCACAGTAGAACTAGAGTTGCCAGGTGTCCGGTTTTGAACTGGACAGTCCAATATTTGAGCTTTCTGTTCAGGAAACAAATTGAGAAAATATAAATGAGAAAATATAAATGTATATAAAAATATGAATATAAAGTATTTTCTAAATATGATATAATGTCAAGTGTATCCAGTATCTTTGTTGAAACCATCTGGCAACCCTAAGTAGAACTACTATCTGCACTGGAAAAGCTGGCCTTTCAAACCATGCATGGTGGGCCATATCCAAGCAAGGATACTTTTCTACATTTCTTTACAGGAGACTTGAATTCTCACCCTGGTTTCTCACTTCCTTTTCTGCAAGAAAGACTGGGCCTACTATAGAGCATGGAGTAGGGAATGAATGCTTTACATTGCTCATTGTTTTACACCCAATTTCCAGAGAGAAATGCAGGCATAGTAATGCTAATTATTTTACTCTCACAGAAGTCTGGAGCAGAGCTAGGGTATGTCTACACTACAGCGTTATTTTAAAATATCTTATTTTGAAATAGTTATTTCGAAATAGCTTTTTTCGAAATAACGCGTCTATACACAAAATGCATTTTGAAATAGCTTTTTGCTATTTCAAAATAGTGCGTCAACACTGACAGTCCCTCTGGACAGCCAGTTCTCAGGTTTTCCTGCTTGCTTGCCTACCTCGATGAGGGACAGCAAAGCATATTGTCTCTGCGTGCTCTGGTTGCTCTCACTCTGGACACCACAGCACTCTACAGCATGGAGCCAGAGCTGCCCCTGAGCACTCTGGAGCTTCTCTTGGACATGTTGCTGCGAGCCTGGCTGCACTTTCTGCAGGCTGCCATCCGGGAGGTCTATTGGAGGGCTGTCAGTATCCAGGAGGCCCTGAGGGAGAGCTTCTATCCTGAGGAGCACTAAGAGCCTCCCTGGTCTGCCCCACTGGGGCCTTGTGCCTCATTCTTCCCTCACATCCTTCCACTTACCCCTCCTTAACCCCCCTTCCTGATGTCAAATAAAAGACGCGTATTTTCATGAACATGAACTCTTTATTTAACAAAACTGGGGCGGGGGGGGGGGGGGGGAATGAAACTCTGGTGAGACTGGGGAAAGGAGGCGGGAGAGGAGAGAAGATGGGAGAGGGGAGGAGGAAACCTGGGAGGAGAGAGCTGGAAGGGGGAAGCAAGGGAAAGAAGGGGGAGGGGAAGCTCAGGGCTCAGGGTTGGGGGTCTCGCCAGACCAACTTGATTTTCATGCGAACCTGCTCCTGGGTTTGCATGTGGCCTTTGGTGGCCAGGCTGGCATCTATCACATTCAGCCACATTCCTCCATCTAGTGCGGAGATCATGGATGTTGGGGGCATCTTCCCCAAACCTGAATAAGGTCCATAATCTCCACCCCGGACCAGGAAGGCGCCCGCCTTCTCCAGGCCCTGGCAGGCTCCTGGGAGCTGGCAGACTGCTCCTGGGGAGCGGTGGAGGGCTGGCTGTCAGTGGTTTGCTGGCTCTTGTTTTTGGACCACTGAGTCAGGGGCAGTGACTGCTGGCTCTGGGCTATCAGGCTTGGATCTGGCACAGGCACTGTGGCCAGAGTCAGCTCCTTTAAGGGCTCTGGGGGGGAGGGAGGGAGAGGAGTGTTCTTGGTTGAGGCCAGAGTGGCCGCCAGGACACCCAGCACTTATTTCGAAATAGCAATTTCAAAATTGGCATTATTCCTCATGGAATGAGGTTTACCAAATTCAAAATAAGCCCTCTGCTATTTTGATTTAATTTGAAATAACAGAATGGCTGTGTAGACGCTAGGATAGTTATTTCAAAATAATGGCTGTTATTTCAAAATAACTTTGCTGTGTAGACATACTCCTAGAGACAGATCTTCCCTCTCTCTATCCTCTGCTTTAACCACAAAAGCCAGCTTTTGCCTGGTATTCCAGACGAAACCTTTTAAGATCTGGAGAGAGGGCACTGAAACATCCTGTCTAAAGGAATATTAACCATAGTGGGAATCCTTAATGGAGAGGAGCAGGGTTGAAAGAGATACGCAGAGGATCCTCTGCAAGACAAGACTGTGACATTTCATTTAGCAAGGCAGTTTGTTCTGCATTCTCACTAGCTTGTATCAACAAAGATTTCCTGAGGAATTTTAGCACAAATAATCTAAAGCAAGAATAGCCCCTAGGCATGCACTGAACAGTGTCCCTTTTAACAGCTGCAAGAAACCTCAAAGAAGGTCTTTCACCTTAAAATCCAACTTTTCTGACTTGGGTGTGTTTGAGCTAGATTCTTAACACTGAGGGAATAAGATCTAAGGTACTTTGAGAAATGAATTCTTTTATGTGGAGGGAAAGGAATGTCCGGTGTATATAAAACTCACAGTGCCACACTGTATCATCAGGTGAGAGTCATGGGGTACTTAGGAGAAAACAGTTTCTCCAATATTGGCTGGTGGAGACAGAATAAACAGCTACAAAACATAAGCAGCAATCGTTTAATTGCTCTGCTCTGCTGCTTGCTTTTCTTTCTTTACAGCCTATGTACTCTTGGTTTTTTGTTTTTCTAATGGGTAGGGTTATGATATTGGTGAGAGGAAATCAGGTTCCTGGGCTCCTCTCTTGTGTACCGAAGTGAGCTTCAGAATTAACAGGGAGACTTTCCCACTCCTCCCTCAAACTTAAGCCCTGTGAGGTGATGAGGGTCTTCAACTCTCATTGTATTCAATAAACACACAGGAGGTGCCGAATGAGATACAATCTGAGCTAAAAATGCCCTTTAGACACAGGCACTAAACTGTAGCTGGGGAAAGACAACCCGGGCACGAATCTGAGTTGAGGGGAGTCTCCCTCTGCCCTCTGAGGCAGGAGGGTGGGTTCTGGGAACTATGAGGCTCTCACTTACCTGACTTCTCATGTCTAATTCCTTTGCCAGTCATTCTTTGAAAAAAGCCTTCACAATGGAGTGTCTGTCACCTCTTCTACCTGCCAGCAGAAGGAAATCCTCTTTGTACAGTGTCTTGGGGACCTGTCTCAAGCTGGAACACCAGAAGCAAATTTCAAGGGCCGACTTCCTCTTCTCTACTCAAACTCAAACGCAAAGCAGAGAACCCGATTAACCTCATTTCCCTCCACAAAGCCTGGCCACAGACACACACAGGGATGTTGAGCTTCATCTTGTAAAACACTGCAGCAATGTGATTGTTTTACCCAGCAGCACTGCTTTCCTTCAATACAGCTTGAATCCACCATCTCTGGAGTCCCCCAACAGCTTTGACGCGCTCGTGTTTGATTTCCTCCTACTGAGGTGAGACATGTTTCACCACACAATGTCTTTCCTTTCCTCCGATGTTAGACAGGTTAGTGACGTTGCTGCCAACAGACACTCAGAAGTCAGGGTTACCCTAGTTTTGGCTCAAATTTAACATGTCCCCAGTCAATCAAACAACCATACTCCTGAAGAAAGGCAGAGATGTGACTATTGTAGGACACCAGCTAGTGGGCACATGCACCACTGCCCTCTAGTGGCTAGCTTACAAAGTATAAAAGGCCTACTAGTGACAGCAAAGGAAGATTCTTGGGGCTCTTGGGTACCATAGTGATAATATGGGTAAGGCCAGAAGTCAGAGCTGGGCGAAGGTTAGAGCTGCCCAGTAAGCCTAGGCCTATGTGGGGCGTCCTGGACCTCCCGTCTGCCCTGGGAAGAGGTTGGCACTGCTAACAAGTGTTGTTCTTCACAGTGGTGGAGCTGATCACCTTATTGGCTTCTCGCTGCAAAGCACAGCCCCTGCCGCCACTGCTCCACAGCTGCCAAAAGCTTCTATTCCTGTGTCAAAAAGTGGGAGGTTATGGTTCCAGTGGCCCCCCTGGACTCCTGCTGTGCAAGGAGCCCAAATGTTCTTTGCACCCAGAACCAAGTAAATCTTAATTTGCCTTGGTGTATAAAGAGCAAGAACACCCTTGCAAACTAGCTGAATGTAATATAGAGGCAGTTCTTTGCTAGGTGACTCTTTGCTAGGCAGAGGCAAAGTCAAGGGACCCACACAGGCCAGCAAATTAGGAACTCCTGAGTATTAATCTTACTTTATACCGCTCCCTCTGTTGTACTGAAGTCACTGAACCTGTCTCGGTGTCCCCATCTGTAAAATGAAGATAATCATGCTTACCTACCTCACAGAGGATTAATGATTTCAATCAAATTCGAAGATGAAAAATATTATTAGCTAGGATGGCAAATGAAGCCGGTTCACTTAACTCAAACTTGGCTAAGGGATGCTGGTTACTACTGTTAGTCACACACTGGTTTTGTGCTCGGAAAAACAATGTACTTTTTATGGAAAAACAAGAATGGAATGAAAGGGATAAAGTCTGTAATATTTCTCTGTGGCCCATTGCATATCTCACATAGTTAGATCTATGTGCAGTGTGTATTTTAGGTACTTTTATTGCTTATCATGTAACGGCTCATTTCCAACAGAGCAACACTAGCATGTATGTAACACATGTGTCAGACCTGGGCATTCATTTCCAAGTGACATATGCTGCCCAGATGCAACATACATTGCACTGGAGTATGCACATGTACTTTATTTCGTGGCACTTACATTATCTGCCCACTCTAAAAGGGTGAGGTGTGTGTACTGACTTCAAACGCAGAGAAAAAGTCCTTATTTTTTCACCACTCAGGTAATTTGTGAACAGATTGAGAATTTAGGATAGATATTTAGGATGCCACTATTTGATCTTATCAAAATGGAAGGACTGAGACTTCGTCTATGGTTCTAATGAATTGCTTTTATATCTAAGACCTAAGCGGGAAGACTGAAAGAATTGGGATTGTTTAGTTTGGAAAAGAGGAAACTAAGAGGGGATATGATAAAGCTTTCAAGTACCTAAAAGGTTACTGGGGGGGTGGTGAAGGAGAAAAATTATTCTCCATAATTCCTGATGATAGGAGAAGCAGCAATGAGCTTAAATTGCAGCTAGAGCGTTTTAGGTTGAACATTAAGAAAAATTTCCTAACTGTCGGGGTGGTTAAGCACTGGAATATATTGCCTAAGGAGCTTGTGAAGTTTCTATCACTGAAGATTTTTAGAGCACGTTAGACAAACATCTGTCATTGATAGGGAGATGGTGCTTGGTCCTGCCATGGGTGCAGGGTACTGGACTTGATGACCTCTCATGATTCCTTCCAGTTCTGTGATTTGATGATTCATTACTGGCAGAGACCCCTTAATGTAGATGTAATGTACACCATCAGGAGTTGAGCTGTTGGCATTAGCTTCTTGGCAAAGAGGTTTGCCAGCAGAGCTAGGTCAGCTGATGGTATTGTTTTTTCCACACCCTTCACAGACATAGCTATGCTATGCTGACAAATCTTTCTAGTGTAGACCTGGCCCCACATCCCAATCCAGCCCTTTGTTTAGATCAGTAATAAGTACCTGATGGTTAGAAAAAACTCATTTCCTCAGGGAAAGCTGGGCTGAAGGTAGCATAAACATGATTTTATGAGATGAAACTGAGCAAAGAAATAAGCTGTGTACCAGCAAAAGATTTTGAATGGGAAGACTATGGATTGTGGAAGTCTCCCAAGAGCAGCAGAGTAAACCCCACTGCTAGGCAGATTAAACCTCCCACAAATGCTTTGAGAAGAGTTAGTTGCTTGAATTGCCAAAAAGGCATTTAGTTTGAGTTCAGGTCACATTACAGAGTGGACAGGAAAATAATGGGAAATCCTAATGGAGCAGGGTTCCCACCAAAGTGACATCCTGTAACCATGAAAAAGGGCTGGAACAAAAGGGGCCTCTGGTTCCAGCCATAAGAGGATTCCCCTGGGGCAAGTACTGTGGAGACAACCTTCCAGGTGCCTTTCAAGGACTACTCCCAAGCATTGTGCTGGCTTGGGAGTGGGCTGCCAGAGGCTTGTCCAAATCAAAACTGCTATTTATATTATGCTGAGGACTCTCCAACCCCCAAAGCAGGATTGGGAAGACACACAGGTGGCTCAAAACCTGCTTCATCCTCTTGGCCTAGACTATGAGTTCTCACCCCTTGGAAAGGTAAATCTTCCCACAACCTCTTGTTGAGCCAAACTATGTTACCCACCGATTTGCCACAATCGCTCCAGCCAGCCTACTCCCCAGGAATAGTCTCACTCAGAAATTTCCTGCGGGGCATCCAACACAGGGTTTGTCAGGCCAAGGAATGAAGTCCCAGACTCAAGGACCCCTTATGAAAACACCCTGCTATTGGCTCCCTTTCTTACGTACAAATGGAAAGGGTGCTTAGCTCCCATGCCCCAGAGCGCAATTGTCATGGGAATGCAGGGAGAGAGAGACAGTACCCAAACCAGGAGGGGATGATATAGTATTGATCAGGGAACAAGGTTGCCTTGGCAGGGGATAGGGGAAAGTTCTGATAGCAGGCCTATAGGGCTGTATGCAGACACTCTCCCTGGCAACAGTGGACCAGCTCTTTATTCAGGGTGTGGAACACTGTAAAAATGGAGGTGGGTGTGACACTTATTCAGAGACTCTCCACTCCTGCTGGGGAGGCACATGTCCATGCCAGCTCCTGCAGAAAAGGAGTGAGACCCAGAGGGAGCCATTGGCTCCTTCTGGCAATGCTACTGCTGGAGAAGCTGTGATCTCACCACACTCTGCTGACCCACACTAGCGATTGCACATATTAAAGAGAGTTCAGGGGCTACGGTGTAGATTTCAGCCTCCTGTTAGATTAACAGTGGCTCCTTAATTCGGACTAAAATCCAGAGACACCGTACCTGCCCCCCAGTTCAGCAAATAGAAAATGACCGTGCAATCTAGCTCTTTGATCCTTGGTCACTCTTGTCACTTAGTGGCCCCCTTCTGTTGTGTCCGGCAGCCTGCTCCCAGACCAGGCACCTGCAGCACTTGGCTGCTGCACATGTGAAGCACGAACGTTGTGATGCCTGATCTTGGGATTACTGCAGGATACATCAGTTAACAAAGGAAAAATGACCAGGAGGCGATTTTCCCAGCTGTGAGCAAGCCTGAGAGGAAGTGTGGCTCAGTGAACCAGACAATGTTCGCCAAACAATTGGAGGAACTCGCTGGAGGAAATGACTAAACTCAGCCAGACGGGGCTGAGAGCTAGAGAGGCTGTTTAAAATAAATAACCGATACACCAAAGCTAAACTGCCAAGGTGAGAGGGAGGGGCTTAGGTCAGATCTTCTGTGAACAGAGGTTGCAGGATGAAGGCTGATAGCTACCCCCCACCTCCCTGTGCAGATGAGCAGTGCTTTAGTGGTGAGGTTATTGCCACAGCTCTGGGATATTCAGCCAGTGTTGCTCCAGAAGGGACATTTCTTGGGGCTTGCATAGACTGCAGGAATGTGATCAGAATGCCAGTTGTAGGAGCATTTCCCAGTGCTACCTGGCATGCATGCCAGCCTGTGCACTATGGGAGCCACTGGTTCCAGACGGCAGGTGCCCACCAGCAATGTGGAAGGTGGGAGAAACAAAAAAGGACATTTGTGCTCTCACTGCTGCATTGTCCCAAAATGCAAACAAGTGTGCCAGGTGGTCACACTCACTGCTCTGTGGCTCTCTATGACTGTATTCAGTAATATGGCTCTTGGAGTGTGGGTCTGTTCTGAGAAGTGACAATGAAGCTCCATTCATAGAATACTAGAACTGGAACTAGGATCTTGAGAGGTCATCAAGTCCAGTCGCCTGCCCTCACAACAGGTGCAAGCACCATCTAGATCATCCCTAATAGATGTCTATCCAACCTGCTCCAACCTCCCTAGACAATTTATTCCAGTGTTTAACCACCCTGATAGTCAGGAAAATTTCCTAATGTCCAACCTAAACCTCCTTGCTGCAATTTAGGTCCATTGCTTCTTGTCCTATCATCAGAGGCCAAGGAGAACAAATTTTCTCCTTCCTCCTTTTAGACACTTGAAAACTGCTATCATGTCCCCTCTCAGTCTTCTCTTTTCTAAACTAAACAAGCCCAGTTCTTTAAGTCTTCCCTCATAGGTCATGTTTTCAAGACCTTTAATCATTTTTGTTGCTCTTCTCTGGACCTTCTCCAATTTCCCCACATCTTTCATCTCTCAGTGTGTTTGGGTCACAACAGTAAAAGGCAGCTTTTCTGATGTCGGTCCTGCAAACAGACCACATGGGCTCTTTCCTTTTTGTACATTATCACCTGTCAGGAAGATTCTGCAAATCAGCTCATGCCCTCGGTTACACCCGTGCAACCCCTTTGTATAGCTGAATTTTAGGCAACATTTCTGTTGATACACAAGGTGGAACAGACTCCTGCTCAGTCTTCCTTAGTTGTGCTGGCTCTGCAAGACACACAAAAGTAAACTCTCCTTTTCTCCCTGAAGTTAGCAGCCATGACATGGAATTCACACTTTTAACAGCTGTGTTGGGTGACAAAGGGTAGGACCTGCCACTTTACAGACAAACTGAACTTCCAGGCTTAGATATTGTTTCCATCACAGAGCTATTTCTGTTTAACATTCAACGGATGTTTAGCTGTGATAGTGCTTTGCTCAAACAGAGGCTCTTCACCCTCCCCCGTGCTTTTGAAACAATGGGGACAAATTAATCCTTGGCCTAGCGACACTGAAATTAAAATCTTTTCCAAGAGCCTTGGCTGCAGAGAAGCGTCATGCAGCCATTGCAGTAGAACCCAGCCCCTCTGCTCCAGCTCAGATTAATACAGAAATCCACTTTCAGGAGAGAAAGCACTTTACTGCCTTGTGGGTCAGCTAAGAAAACAAGAAGCCTGCAAAGTGTAAACATTCATCTGTTATCACACTCATTAGCCCACACTTCAAAGAACCCAACTGTGTTTATACAAGTACAGGAGAGTTTGCAGAGTTTATTTTAAAATAGGAGCGCTCATAAACAGTACTTTTATAAAAACAAACAAAAGCATATAACCGTTTCTGCCTTTGTTTTTCAGAGAGTCAAAACAGAGCTCTCTTTTGACTCAAGAACAGCGGTTAGCAAGTCTTACTCCAAGAAATTGGTAAGTGGTCAAGGGCCACACTTTTCCACAATATTAATGGAAAATGAGCAAGGTCTGGGATGGAGGTTGGGTGCAGAAGGCAGTGTGGGGGGTAAGGAATTGGATGCAGAAGGGGGTATAAGATCTGTGATAGAGTTTGGATAAAGGAGGAGATAGGGGGCTGGGGACTGAAGTTCTGGAGGGGGTACAGGGCCCAGAAGTGAGTATGGGTGCAGGAGAGAATTCTGATCTAGAAGAGGGGTGTAAGAGGTGGTGCAGGATCTGAGAGGGGGTTATGACCCAGTGCAGGGATTTAGGTTGTGACCTGAGTGCAGGAGACTGGAGTACAGAAAGAGGTGCAGGATCTGGGAGGGGATATGAGTGCAGGAGAGGATTCTGACTTGGAGGAGGGATATAGAAGGGAGTGCAGGGTCTGGGAGGAGGTTATAGTCTGGGCCAGGAGTGCAGGAAGGTGTCCAGGCATTTGGGTTGTAATCAAGGGTAGGGAATTGGGATTCAAGGTTCAAGAGGGGGTTGTGACCTGGAAGACGGGTACAAGGGGGGTTCAGGGTCTGGGAAGGGGTATGGGGGCAGGAAGGGAGACAGAGGTTTGGGGGAGCTCAGTTGCCATAGGCAGACAACATCAGCTGAATTTATTTACCTGGGCAGCTCTCGGCCAGCAGGCCAGCAGGTTCCTTAGCCAGGGTCCCTGCCTTCCATGACCCCGCACATGCTCAGAGCAGCTGCAGGGGCCATCTGTGCTGCTATAAATGCTGTGAGCCCGAGGGAAGGATACTTTACAAGCTGCTTGTTTTCAGGATAGGCAGCTCCTGTTGGCTGGAAACTGGCCAATGGATCTATAAGATGGTGTTGGGGACAGCAGCCGCAGGAGAACCCTCTCCCCCTGGCATTGCAGTGTTCACAGAAGTACATGTCCCTGCAGCCAGCTTTTCTAAGCACTCAGTAGGGGCCAAGCAGGCTGAGAGCCTGGCTGGGGCTTCCGTGGGCTGGATCTGGTGGCTCGGGGGGCCAGATCCAACCTGCAGACTGTATTTTGCCTAGCCCTGCTCTAAAATAAATGAATTTGTTTCTTACCGACAGTTATCCCCTATATAAAATGTGTGGTTTAATACAGGAGTGGGCAATGAAATGGTGGTGTTTCACTCCTGTGGGCTGCTGCCACTATAGTTACCTGCAGCTCTTCAGGTATGGGTGATCACAGCTCCCATTGGCCAAGAACATTGATCAGTGGCCAACAGGAGTTCTGATCCCCCCACCTGCAGCGGTGCCATAAATATGACAGTGTCGGGGCCCTGCAGGAACTAACCCTGGTGGACTGGACCCAGCCCTTGGGCCATATTTCACTTCCCCTGATTTAATAGCTTTAATCTCACTATAGGCAGTTCTTGAATTTGATTCAAAGTTCCATATAGTTAAATGCTACCACATGCTATAAAGTCTCTCTACAGCCTTTGCTGTTAACTGCAGTAAATTGGAATAAGAATTTGAAAGTTGTGCTGCCAAAATAGAGGGTGGTGCCCTTCACCCAAGCCAAACACTTTTTCTGATCCTGCTCTGTTCACAGTCACTGTGCAACTTAGCGGTCTGAGGTTTATACAATAGCAATTGTGCTATCCATATACAGTAACACTGAAGCCTTTCAGTGGCACTGGGAAATACAGAATAAATCTATCATCTAAAACCAGCAACAGCTATTAAAGTCTTTCTGATCCTTGCTAATCCTTCAACAGCCTGGTTATACATGTTGATAAAGCCCACAAATGCTTAGACAAAAAATGAAGAAGAAAATCAGCAGTGAGAAAAATTCCTGTGTAGTGTAGTCTGATGTAATGATTTTTGGCAGTTTCATGGAGGGGGCACATTACTTTCAGGAAAAAGAATTTTCCATTTCAAACATTTTCCTGAAAGTGATAACTAAGTATTCTTCAAAAGCTCAATCAGGAGCCGTGAATCCATTACAATTTCACCTTCCCTACATATATTTCGGACACTGTATTGTTTATAAACAGGTATATGATTACCTGTTTACAAATGATCACATGACTCCTATTTGTCACATGAGTCTGTCCCCTTTTAAAGGTAATCATGTTTGTTTGTATTGTGGTAATCACTTAGGCTACATCTACACTGCACAGTTATTTCAAAATAAGCTATTGCAGAATAGTTATTCCGAAATAGATTATTTCAAAATAGCACACCTACACTGCAGGGAAACCTCAAAATTAGTCCAAGAAAGACTGCCCTCGTGTAGGCGTGCTATCTCGATTTAGAGCCCCCAGGAGGAATAATTTAGAATGTCCCTGGTGAGGGGCTATTTCGAAATTAGCAGAAGTGGAGTGTCTTCACTCACCTTATTTCGAAATAGCTATTTCGGAATAGGCATTATTCTTTGTAGAATAAGGTTTACACAAGTTGGAATAAGCTGTGTGTCATTTTGAAATTATTTGGAAATAACGGAATTGCTGTGTAGACCCTCGCAGAGTTATTTCGGAATAACAGCTGTTATTCTGAAATAACTTTGCTGTGTAGGCACAGCCTTAGAGGCCCAGCCTTATTTTGCCAGGGAACCATACAAACATGTAATGGAAGGGTGGTCCCTGCTGTGAAGAGATTGCAATCTAAAATGCTGCATCATCTCTTATAGCAGGCTGGACAATAATTTTTGCAGGGAAGCCCCTCCAAGAATTTTGGTAGATGGTCACAGGTCGCACTTTTCTGACCTTGAGCAGTGGTGTAGGAGAGGGCGTGGGGTTTGGGAGGGTGTTTGGGAGAAGGCGAGGGTTGTGATCTGGGGGAGGGGTTGGGGTGTGAGATGCAATCACTGTCCCTGGCTGGGAGGTGCTTGGCATGGGTGGCGTCTAACTGGCAGCACAATGGGGCACTCTGGCAGGCACGCTGCATGCTATGGTGGTTCCACACCACTCAAAGCTGTGGAATGCTTCTGGCAAGTGTGTCTCTGTGCTGCTTGGGGGAGGACAGCGGGTCTCCATGTGCTGCCCACACCTGCAAGCACCACCTCTAGAGCTCCCATTGGCTGGTTTTCAGCTAATGCGAGCTGTGAGGGTGGAATGAGGGTGGAAGTAGAATGCAGAAACCTGTTGCTCCCCTACCCCAAGCAGCAGCTGGCTGCTCTATGAGTGGTGTGGTTGGGGCTGCGGCAAGCAGGCAAGGGGCCTGTGTGTCCCACTGCGTGCCAGACATTCTGCTCCGGCCCCACCCTGGTAAATCATGGTGAGCTGGAAGAAAATGTTTGGTGAGCACCTCTGCTGTGAAATTTCCAAAAAGATTTCCTGCGAAAATCATAGTTGTTTTTATGCATGTCGATGGCTTATTAGAAGTCCCTCTGTAGAGATGATTGCACTTTGCACCAGCTGCCTTGATATATAAAAGGAACGAACCCATCATCCATATATCAACCCACTGATCTGCCAAGCTACTTAATTCTGTCCTCCTTGGCTTGTCTGGTTTTTGCGGTGTGCAGACTCAGAGCTTCCTTGGTAGAATACAAGAGTCCATGCAGAACACTGCTGACTCTGTCTTTTCTACAGTCTTTTGGAGTGAGGGAGACGCTGATTAGCCTGGGCAGATTGAACACGGGTCAGTAAATTTTCCCAACGCAGGTCGGGTGGTGGTAAGGAAGTGACTGAACTGTTTGCCATGTAGCTTGCCCTAGGAGCTGTGAGGTGTTTTCTTTGAGTCAGAACTGGCACAAGACATTTCCTCAGCATGTCTTCAGGTGTCATGCTACGGAGGGATTGTTCTAACTGCATGAGTTTGTTTTCCTTTGGACAGTCTCTCAGGATTGTTGGAGGTGTTTACAGTCACTTTTCCACAGTGGGATAGATTGTTGTACAGGCAGTCCCTGGGTTACATGGATCCGACTTACATCGGATCCTTACTTACAAACAGGGTGAGGCAACCCAGCACTAGCTGCTTCCCCCCAGCAGACCAAGGAGACGTGAAGCTAGTGCCCCCTCCCCCAGCAGACCAGGGAGACGCGGAGCGGCTTTTCTCAGCAGACACCTCAGCTTGAGAATAAAGGACTGAGGGAAGTGAGGTGTGGGAGAATAAAACTGAGCTCTGGAGAAATGTTTGGCTAGAGTTTCCCCTACAATATGTACCAGTTCTGACTTACATACAAATTCAACTTAAGAACAAACCTACAGTCCCTATCTTGTACGTAACCTGGGGACTGCCTGTACTCTGGAGCTGCAAATGCAAGAGAGGTTCTTGGGATTGATAAAATATGCAAGTGTACTACCTTGCTTGACAGGAAAGGTGATTGACCAGGAATTCTTAAGGAGAAGCTTCTGCATGGACTTTCCCAGTTTCCAATTACACATTATTACCCTAATACACCGGCTAGAGTAGCATGTTTCTTGTGAATCCTTCCAGAATAAGGCCCTGGAGTTTTGAAGGCCACTTTGTCCTGCAATGGACTGAAAATGAGAAAGAAGAGACCATCTGAAAAGAGGAGTAAGATATTAACTTGATTTGGTTTTTCAGTTTATGAAATTCTTACGCTTTGCAGCACTGATGGCTCTTTGGAGAGGTTTCAAAAATTCAATGTAATGGGAAAAAAAGCAATTAGCGCTTACTCCTGCTAACGACTGAAGTACAAACAACTGACCCTTCTTCCATCTGACACCTACCTCTGACCCTGATTTCTTGCTTGGGATACAAACAGGAATAGCTCAGAGGGGAAAAAGCCAGTGGGAGTGATATTAAGATTCTGCACTTGTGTTAAAAATATAAATCGTCTTTGAAGTATTCAAGGGTGAGTTTTTTTGCCCTCATTAGAACAAGAGCTTTCCCACTCAGAGTAAGGTCACTTTGTTGTTATTACTAGAACTGTACTATTATTCTGGCTGCACTAGCACATCCCCAGTGGAATGCATGAGGAAAAAAATACCAGTATTTTTTCCTCATGCATTCCACTGGGGATATGCTAGTGCTAATATTTGATGATAAGCTTATTAAGGTGGGGTACGTATAAAATCAGAGTGCATTAAAAAGATATAGGTTGACATACTTACAATCCAGGCCATGAAATTGTTACTGTACTAGCCACTTGTTATTAAACATAATGTTGATTGGGGAAATTTGAGAAGAAAGCTTACAGGAATATGTCACACAAGGGTACCAACCTGTGAGCAGGAACATGTTTTAACCTAAATGAAGTATGTAGAGCAATGAAGAGACTATGGAATAAAAAGAGGACTGTAGTGGGGTAGAGTGGTCCCCCACTGAGCCGGAGGCAGAGGAACCCCTCCGGGAGCCATTTTGGGCCCAGCCTAGCCCCGCCCCCTCACCTGACCGGAAGTCAAAGGGCGGGGCTAGGACTATAAGAAGGCTGCCAGGGAGCTCAGTCAGGGCCCAGCCTCTGAAGGAGACGGAGACCTGTCCAGAGCTCCTGCGTGGGGAGAGTAGGACTGGGGCTAGGCCGCTCTCAGAGGCCTCCGCGGAGGCCAGCCAAGGCATCCCTGCCAGGGCTACGGAGGCTGGGCCAAGCCAGCCAGCAGAACCTCCCAGGGACCCAGAGGACTGGCCCGAGCCGGGGGACTGGCTGGAACCCTGATGGGTACTGGAATGCCAGGGCCGGACAAGCCCACGGGATGCTGCAGAGCTCCAACCCCTTGACCCCTGGATCGGGCCGCCCGGACCCTGATGGGACGACACCGACCTCGACTCCCCGATGAACCTGCTGAAGCTACAGGTACCTGGGAAGGGGGAAACAAGAGTGGCCCAGGGGGTAGTCCGGATGGAGAGCCGCCTGCGGCCAGCAAGTTACAGGCTGGAGCCCTGCTGAGCCAGTCGCAGCTGCACTGCTGCCATCAGGGCCCCTGGGCCGGGGCGCAGTGAGGTGGGTGGGCCTGCGCCCCCCCCTGCTACCCCCTAACCGGGTGGCAGTCTCCCCCTCACCGCTGCTGCTGCCGGTGCCCTCCTGGACCCGCTCCTGAAGGAGGAGCTTCTACAAACTGGGGTTTGGGTG
The DNA here is from genome assembly GCF_049634645.1 of Pelodiscus sinensis. Taxonomy (NCBI): domain Eukaryota; kingdom Metazoa; phylum Chordata; order Testudines; family Trionychidae; genus Pelodiscus; species Pelodiscus sinensis. The sequence continues at coordinate 228,147,791 of NC_134712.1, read as the reverse complement.
CGGCCACGCCTGGCGTCAGGGCCTGGCCGCCATTTACCGTCCTGCCTGGAGTTAGGGCCTGGGTTTGGCTGGTGGTATTTGTTGACCGCCCTGCTCAAGAGCCCGGGCTTACCTGTGGTGCGTTTGGGACCGTCCGTGCATCCGGCGGGAACTCTTAAAGGGACAGGACTAGAACGGTTGCCCTGCCCCAAACTGTATGATAATAGACTGACAAGTGGTGGGCTTATTTCTCTGCGGCCCAGACCTGAAGCAAGGCTGGGCGCGCGAACAATTACCTCTTGCCCCGATCTGAAGGAAGGCCGGGAAGAGACTCGCCCGCCTGGACTAGTTTAAGGCGCGGTAACGCAGGGAGGCAGGCACGTCTCTCCCTGTGCTGGAGGTGGAGGAGCCGCCTCCTGAAGGCCTACCAGCCTGTCATAAACTGCCCCCGGAAGGGCGGGGAAAGCTCAGGCTGTTGTGGACATTGCCGGAGGGCAGTGTCCTGAAAGGGATCCGGCCACCTGCCAGCAGTGCTAATTCCCCAACTCGGCGGCAGGTGGCGCTGTGGCAAGTGGGAAGCCGCTACAAGGACTCTTCTCTTGTTCCTCTTATGTATTAATTTCCATGTCTTTGTTCTCTGTTTTCCCATGTTACTGCTGAGTCCTTACACGCTGGCTGCATCTAGACTGGCATGATTTTCCAGAAATGCTTTTAACGGAAAAGTTTTCCGTTAAAAGCATTTTTGGAACAGAGCATCTAGATTGGCACGGATGCTTTTCTGCAAAAGCACTTTTTGCGGAAAAGCGTCCATGGCCAATCTAGACGCGCTTTTCCGCAAAAAATCCCCGATCGCCATTTTCGCAATCAGGGCTTTTTTGCAGAAAACAAATCTGAGCTGTCTACACTGGCCCTTTTGAGCAAAGGGGACTTTTGCCTGAACGGGAACAGAATAGTATTTCCGCAAGAAGCACTGATTTCTTACAGTAGGAAGTCAGTGCTTTTGCGGGAATTCAAGCAGCCAGTGTAGACAGCTGGCAAGTTGTTCCGGAAAAGAGGCTGATTTTTCCGGAAAAACTGGCCAGTCTAGACACAGCCAATGTCTTATTGAAGGAGGTTCCTCCTGTGCTGACTCAGCAGCACTTGCCTCCATACATTTACCAGCTGAAGGACAGAAGGGCTGAGCCCCTGACATTTTGCTGGGGGACTGGTTCATTAGTAATTCTGAGGAAAGGGTGCCACATGCGGAATTAGCACAACTTGTTGCTCAGCTGACACCTTTCCAGAGGTCCCCAAGCTTAGATTGTGAAACCTGAAAAGATTGAAGCTGGAGGTGGTTTATACAGCTGCGAGCCAGATCTACAGCTGCAAGCCAGATATAGTCCTATATCTGAGTTCAGATTCAACAAAACAGTGAGTCTGTTTTTGTCAGATGAATAAGCAAAATAAACCACTTGCTCAACTTTAACTGAGATTAGTCTTGAGAAACAAAGACCTGATAATAACCTTCCAATATGGCAAGGAATGTTATACAGATGATGGTGCTCAGTTGGTCTCCATGCCCATTAAAGGTAGGATAAGAAATAATCAGCTTAATCTGCAGCAAGGAAGATTTAGGTTAGACATTAGGAAAAAGCTTTCTAATGATAAGGGTAGTTAAGTAGTGGAAGATTGTAGAATCCCTGTCATTGGAGGTTTGTAAGACCTGTCATGTTTACTTGGTCCTCCCTCAGCATGGGAGTGGCTGTGGGGTAGATGGACTAGATCAAGGCTGGGCAAAATATCATCTACAGGTTGGATCTGGCCGACCAAGCTGCTAGATATGGCCCAAGAGAACCTCAGCTGGCTCCCTCCTGCCCTGTCCCTGCTCAGCACTCAGTGAAACTGTCTGCTGCAGGGCCATTTGCTTCTGTGAATGCTGAGAGCTTGGAAGAAGGGGACAAAGGCTTCTCACACTGCTCCCATCCCCAGTAGCTTCCATTGGCCACTTTCCAGCCAATAGCAGCTGCCTGTTTGCAGGACAGGCAGCATATGAGTGTCCCTCCCTTCTCATCCCACGGGCTCACATGGTCCCTATACTGCTGTGAGCAGTACAGGGGCATGGAAGGCAGGGACCCTGGTTAAGGAACCTGCTGGGTTGCTGGCTGGGAGCCACCCAGGTAAGGTCTTCCAGTCAGAGCCTGCCTCTGTCACCCTAGATTCTCCTTCCTCCAACCCTCTGCCCCCCTACCCCATGTAACCCAAAACTTCTGCACCCTGCTCCAGCCCCGATACATTTTCCCAGACACTGCATCCCCTCTTACATTTCTTCTCAGGTAACAACCCCCTCCCAGACCTTGCATCCCAATCTGCTATCCCTGGTCATAACCCAAATCCCTGCACCCCCTCCTGCACTACTGTTACAACCCCCTCCCAGACCCTGCAATCCAGTGATGGGCAACACAGCCTCTGCAGGCTGCATGTGGCACACCAAGCCCTTTGATCCAGCCCATAGCTGCTGTGCCACTCCCACACCCAGCCAATTCAGACCTGTGGACAGAGGAGTGCATGAAGTCTTCTCCCCCATACTAGAGGCGAGCAACACCAGAGGGAATTGCCAGCTTTCAAAACAGTTGGCAGTTCTCTCCAGGTGCTGTGTGTCCCTGGCAGGGTAGGGGTGGGTGAAAGGGGCAAAGATTGCATGCAATCCCCTGCCCCCAGGCCAATCAGGGCCTGTGGGTGGGGGAGCACACAAAGTCTCCTGGTCCTGGTCCTGGTCCTGCCCCTTCCACCTAATAGGCTGCCTCTTCCAGGGTGGCCTACAACCACTTCTAAAATTCATGAAGTGGCCCCCTTTCAAAAATTATTGCTTGCCTCTGGACCAGAAAAGTCTTCAGTGTCTTTTCCAGCCCTGCATTGCTTTAATTCTAAATTAAATACATGCAAATCATACCAGAAAAGCTTGAGGCTCCCTGCCTAATAGTCTAGCAGTCCTCTTCCTCCTCCTGAGTTCCTGGGAGAAAGTGAGAAACAGCAGTTTAACAAAGTCCAAACAAACATTCTAGAATCCAAAGAAAGTTTCTGACTCAAAATCTGTGGTCAGGTCTGCACATTCCATTTAGTTCCATGTGAATGAATAAAAAGACCCGTTCCCAACACAGAGTTATCCACCCCAAAAAATGCTAAAGTAGGGGTTAGTCATTGTATCTTCCCAGCTGACACAACATGACTTTACAGAAGTAGGATACTCTTTTTTTAACTACTCCTGCACATCCAAGCAGAACCTTAACTTTTAAAATGTAAATCCATTGTCCCAAAAATCCCTTATTTTATTCTGCTCTATGGAGTCCTTCTTATCTCTGGCAAGGAGTCCTGTGGCACCTTATAGACTCACAGAAGTGTTGGAGCATAAGCTTTCGTGGGCAAAGACCCACTTCGTCAGATGCATGCATCTGACGAAGTGGTCTTTGCCCACAAAAGCTTATGTTCCAACACTTCTGTGAGTCTATAAGGTGCCACAGGACTCCTCGCTGCTTTTGCAGATTCAGACTAACACAGCTACCCCTCTGATGCTTCTAATCTCAGTCTTTCCATATTTCAAGTTAATTGCTCAGATAACATATAGAAAAATATGTAAAGTAGGAGAGTTTTCCAGGATACACTGAAGATCTGCCTCAGTGCTTTATTCTTCAAAACTTGATTTTAAACATATATTTATGATTTAAAACATGAATTTTGTGCCTATCCTTTATAAGATCATTGGCATCATATATATATAGTCGCCCAATGTCTGAGAGTCTGTAATGCTGAAATGTTGGCTGTTCCCTCTGGGGGGGGGGGGGCGCAGTTGCCTGAAATGCTGGCTGTTCCCTCTAGGTGGTGCTGTTGCTGAAATGCTGGCTGATCTCTCTGGGCGGTCCGTGCTGCATGGGGAGTGTGGGACCCAAATGGCCGTTTGCACCGCTTGCTCACCTGTGGCAGCCTGGCTGAGCGGCGCAGAAGTCAGCCAAGTGCCACGGCGGGAGGCGAAGGGGGGCAGGGCGGTGACATGTGGCATGACAGTGACTCCAGGCCCCATCCTCTGGCCATGAACATCACCTCTCCGCCCCCCTTCGCCTCCCGCCGTGGCGCTTGGCTGACTTTTGCATCACTCAGCTGGGCCGCAATGGGGGAGCAAGTGGTGCAAATGGCCATTTGGGCTCCCCTGCGGCGGCCTGGCTGGGTGGTGCAGAAGTCTGTCGAGTGCCATGCAGGAGGTGAAGGGGGACGGGGCGGTGACGTGCAGTGTGACAGCGGCTCCAGGCCCCGCCCCCTAGCCGTGACTGTCACTGCCTCACCCCCCTTCACCTCCCACTGTGGCGCTTGGCTGACTTCTGCGCCACTCAGCCGGGCTGCCGCATGGGAGCAAGTGGCGCAAGCAACCGTTTGGGCTCCACGGTCCCCCGAATTAAAGGCAGGAGGGCGAGGAGAAGAGAAAGAGAGACAGAGAGAGAGGCAGGAGGCGGAGGGGAGCTGAGAGAGAGAGGGGGGAGGCAGGAGGAGGAGGAGGAGGAGGAGAGAGAGAGACAGAGCAAGAGACCGGAGGCTCAGAAGAGAAGACCGACGTGGAGGAGAGACCTGAAAATCCCATCTTATGACGGGCTAATTGGCTAGTCTAGAAATAACTCAACTGTCCAGGGCTAAAACATGTGCCTACAGCATATTAATGTGTGACAAAGATCCAGAATGAGAGTGAACTATTTCAACAATGGGGGATAGAAGCAGGGTTAAATAAATAAAAAAGAGCTTTATACTTATTTTCCAGATGTTTAAAATGAATTATAATTTAAACAAATCAGCAATGAAAAGATGAGGGCCTGCATGGAGTGGAAGCAAATTTGGGTATAAAGTTAGCAATACACCTCTTGGTAAAGCATAGCTGAGAAATGCCCAGGAATAACAACTTTCACTTCATATTTAGTTTTTTTTTAAATAGGTAGGTATCCCAAACTACAAGGACTATCTTCCTCTCCAAATGAGCACTGGTGGCTTATGTGGTTAGGTCCTGTGATGGTGTAGCTTGTATAGATATGTGGACAGAGTTGGCAATGGAGTTTGTTGCAGGAAGAGGTTCCTTATACTTACACTGACAATTACATTTACTCAGCATGGAGCAAACCCACCCTTCCATCCGTCTTGCCCAGGGGCTCATGGAGATTTTCAGCTCCCCTGCCCATGCTGCTGTCCTGTGCAGTGGGGATTTGACTTTCTGCCCGGGGTTCTAGTGAGTCTAATGCTGGCCACCCTTGGTGGATTCCCAAAACCTGATCTCGGCCCTCCAAGGGGCCTGGACCCCTGGTTGAGAACCAGTGATCTGGAGGAAAAACCTTACATCAGGGACTGGATTTTAAAGAGTGATACTGACCTTAGTGTTTATGCACTCAACTCTGCCAGTGTCCCCCACTGAAAAGAGCAGCCCTGATACAAGTGTCATTATCTCTTCAAAAGTCTCAGGCTACGTCTAGACTGCAGGCTTCCTTCAGAAGAAGCTTTTCTGGAAGAACTTTTGCATTGTGTGCTCTGGTTGCCCATCTTTTGGATGCCACAGCATACTCTTTGCCATGAAGTTGGAGCTGTCTCTGGGCATGCAATGGCCCCACACTGCCATGCTGCAGTTTCTTCAGCAGTTTCTGCAGGCTGTCTTCATGATCCTACCCATCCCCAAGGGGTTGTGCTGTCCTACCCTCATACAACCCTCATGTTGGGGGGGTGGCCTCAGAGTGGGGGGCTCCTAGGGTGTGTTGGGGGGAGGGAGAGGGCCAGGCACCTCCCAAAGGCTCAGGCACTCCCTCTCATTCTCTGTTTTGTGTGTTTGTTTGTCTCCTTCTGCAAGTTGAGGGCCATCAACTCCATCCTACTGTGCAGAGTCATCTGCCTAGAAGACCTGGGACCTGATGGTTGCAGGATTTGCCGCGCTGGGGTTCCCCAACTGCAGGGGAGTGATTCGTGGAACCCACAGCCCGATGCACGCACCACATCATCGAGCCACCCAGTACATAAGTTGCAAGGGCTATTTCTTGATAGTGCTGCAGGCCCTGGTCAACCACTGTGGACAGTTTGCTGACATTTTCGTTAGATGGTTGGGCAGGACACACGATGCCTGCATTTTCAGAAACTCCAGCCTTTCACAGAAGCTGGAGGTGGGCACATTCTTCCCCAAGCATGATTTTCGGGTTGGTGAAATGCAGATGCCACTGTTCATCATCAGGGACGCAGCTTAACCGCTAATGCCTTGACTCATGAAGCCCTACACTGGCCACTTGGACCCCAGCAGGGGCCAATTTAATGCCTACCTCAGCCAGGCCCGAATCTAGGTCTAGTGCACCTTCGGGCGCCTGAAGGTGCAGTTCAGGTGTTTCCTGACCCACCTCATTGTGTGGGAGCACAACATCCCCGAGGTGGCATTAGCATGTTGTGTTGTCCACAACATTGTGGCAAGGAAGGTGGAGACCTTCCTACTGGAGTGGGAGGCAGAGGCCAGACGGGAAGGGAGGGCCTCCAAGCAGTTCTGGGACAACAGGGTGAGGGGCGGACAGGAAGGGAGGCTGGAGCAGGGTCAGGTATGGCAGGTGGAGAGAGGGAGGGGGCATGAGCACAGCTTGGGGGGCAGAGGAGAGTGCCTGGGCTTAGCAGGGGGCAGGAGCAGGGATGGGAGACAGGTGTGCCATCATTTCCTGGATGGTGGCACACATTTTCGTCCTGCCACACAAGCTGGTCCCATATGCAGTTCCACCACTTCACATCATCCCAGATCTTCTGGGCCAGGGTTTGCTGCATGTCACACAGGATGCCCACGTGCTGTCTCATGAGGTCCTCCTGAACCCTCCTGTGCTTGTGGCTCCCCTGGGGTTGGGCGGCTGCCTCTGATGGCATGGATCACCCCTCAGCGATGGCTGCTCCAGCTGTGGAGAATAAAGAGGGAGAGGCGGTCAGTCATCCCTGCAGACACTGTCCCTGAGGCAGTGCCCTCCTCTGTGAGCTGTGACCAACAGTCCTCGGGACAGAGGATTGGGAGGTCCTGGGTGCAAGGTCATGTGTAGCCTGCAGAGCAGGCCATGCCTCACATGGGCCCCATGGTTCCCACTCCCCCTCCCCTCCCAAGCCCCATGGGCAGGCAGGCAAGGAAAGTGTCCAGCCGCAGTGGGATCCTATGGGTGGGAGAGGGGGCTGGAGCAGCCTGGCCTTCCGTGGGGCCCGCACACACACTTGCACCTGGCAGCAGTGTCTGAGGGAGTGGGCAGTGCTCTGTGCAGGCAGGCATGCCCGTTTGCTGTGTGTGGCATTCCTTGGTCTGTTTGGGGTTGTGTTTGCACCCTTGGGCCCAGCCTGCTTCCAGCAGTGGCTGGTGGTGGGAGGGCATTTCTCCCAGGGGTCAGACATGTGTGGGGTCTCCCCTGAGCCTGTGAGCAGTAGCCTGAGTGTGATCTGGGGCTGCCTCCTGAGGCCAAATGGTGCAGACTGGCACTGTGCACGATTCCATGTGCATGGACTACAGAACAATGTCCAGGCCAAGTTGGCCGAGTGACAATTGCACCCCATCTCTCTACGCCTGGCTCCCCTGCTCTGTATGTGTGGAAAACTGAAAGCACTCACCTGGTGATCCCGCCCCACCCACAGAGGATGCCTGCAAGACATCCAGGCTCTGGGGTACCGGCTCCAGGGTCAGGGTGACCGTGCTGGCCATGTCCTCCTCCTCCTCCTCCTCCTCCTGCAACTGCTGATCATCCTCCTCCTTTTCATCAGGGAGCTCTGGGTAGGCGATGATGGGCATCTGTAGCCCTGAGTCCACCACCACGGGCGGGGAAAGGGCTTCACCACCACCCCGGGATTTGGTGGAGCTCCTGGTAGTAGGGGCAGTAGTGCATTTCTGCTCTGGAGTGAGAGCTGCGCTCCCTGGCCCTGGTGTAGTCTAAGGATGTTAAGTAACAGTTAATTGACTAGTCGAGTAATCGATGGAATTTCCATCGACTACTCAATAGGCATTTCTGCATTCCTCCTTTGAAATGAACAAGAGCCCCTGGAGGAATGCAGAACTCCGTGTGCAGCCCAGGGCCAGCGGGACGTCCCACTGACTTCGGGCTGCACGCGGGAGGGCCAGATTTGAAACGCACAGGAGTCCCCAACAGGAGTTCTTGTGCATATCAAAGCAGCAGCGCAGCATGAAGCCCAGGGTCAGTGGGAGACTCAGATTCCCCCGCCGACCCTGGGCTCCATGCTGTGCTGCTGATTTGAAATGCCACACAGAGCTGGGGTCAACTCTGCGTGGCATTTCAGCAGAACCCAGGATCAGCTGGGGTACCCTTTCAGCCAGAGCCTCGGCCATCCCGGTTTCATCGCCGGGAATGGAGGTCCTGCAGGGTCTCCTCCTCCTCCCACAACTCAAGGAGGAAGAGGATCTCAGCCCTGGACCAGGAGGGCACATGCCATTTTTTGTCCCTGGCTAGGTCCTGGGAGCCCTGGTGGTGCTCCCTGTGAGGGCCAGGGAGGTCTCAGGGGGTGTATGGCTGAGCCATGGGCCACAAGTGGGTAGCTGTCAGAGCCACGCGGTGAGGTGTAGTTCCCAGTCCCGATTTTCTGCCACAAGGCTAGTCCTGGGTGCCTGCAGCTTTAAGAACTGCCAGGAGACAGGAACTGTAGAGTTCTGATTACTTTTGATGGAGTGGCCACCAGGACACGTGTGTTATTTCCTGGAGGCTTCTTCTTTTGAAAAAACACCCTCTTCTGCATCCACACATGCCTTTTTCTGAAAGTTTTTTTTGGAAAAAGCCTTCTTCCTTGTAGAAAAGAGGTTTACTACCATTGGAAAAACCCCTTCGTTTTTTCGACTTTCTTTCGAAAGAACACAACAGCAGTGTGGACGTAAGTATTGCTTTTCTGGAAAAATGCTGCAGTGTAGATGAACCCTCAGAGGGATAGCTGTGTTAGTCTGTAACTGAAAACACTTAAAAAAACAACAAATACTCCAGCAGCACCTTAGAGACTAACAAACAATATAAATGGTATCATGAGCTTTCTGAAGTGGGTTGTGCCCACGAAAGCTCATGACACCATTTACATGTTTATTATCTCTTCAGTGTATCTTGCGCAGTGGCAAGCTGAAGAGCACTAGAACTCATTTCAAATGCATTTGTGGAGGTCTCAGTAACACACAATCACAATCAACCTCAGAAATACAAATGGGTGCTGCTGTGAAATTCCTCAGTCATGTTACAAGCAGAATGAAGGCACTGAATGGAGCCAGTCCATTTTGTTAATGCTGTCTTCCTCTACTGGGAATGCTTAGAGAATCCTGCATATTGTGACATGGCTTTCCTGGTAGCTGGTTACTGGCTTTAATGACATAAAAATGCTTTCATATTCCATTTGATTTCTATCAGGCAGGCAAAAACTGCTCATGATTTCCTGCACGCTAACCTCCCAGGTGTCATATTTATGGGGAAACTTTTATTTGAATCCACTGCAACTGGAAGAAATGTATGTTCTAAAATCAAAACAAAAATCAAAACAAGGCAAATCCAATACACTATCAAGCTCTAAGAGGAATCATAGAAATTAGGGTGATACACTTTGCTGGGCAATTGTTATAATTTGGCTTTAGCTCCAGGTTGTGGGGGCTCAGAATGGGACTGTATCCACAAAGAGCTTTTTGGCGAAGACTGAGTTTGTTATGTGAAGTGTTCCTTCTTGGGAACTATGTCTTCCCTTGAATGGAGTTGCAATATGGTACCAGTGGATTTTCTTCAGCTCTATCTACCTGTTTATTGAACCATTCCATTTCTAAGGATTCTGCAGTGAGATGCAGACAGTTTGTGTTCAGTTCAGGTGGATTTTATAAATGAGCTGTATTCAGTGTGCTTCCTTATGGGGAATAGGGTATTTTGCTCATTTATTCTCTTGGAGTATTGAATTATTACCAACGGTCTGAAATGCCTGGCCTGTGGATCTAGGGTTGTCAGATGGTCTCCCAAAAAATACCCAACACACAGGCCTGGGACTCCCTCTGATTGCGTGCAGAAGCCTGGCGGGGCGGGGGGAATGGCTGGGAGTCCCAGCCACTCTCCCCACCCCCACCGGGCTTGTGCATGCTACCACAGGCTCCCAGAGCCAATTGCGGCCCTGCCTCCCAGCCACTCCCCCCACCCCCACCAGGCTTCCATCCGGCGCCCAGCTGGGAAAACAGAAAATACCAGACATTGCACATGTCCAGTATTTTCTGATTTTTTTTTACTGGACAGAGGACGCAAAAACCAGACTGTCCAGTAGAATACCGGACACAGGGCAACCCTATGGGACCATCCCTAGCCTGAGCGACTGTTCAAACTGACCTGGGACTCTGGGCAGACCAGGGGGTGGTGCTGTCTGTTGCCGGCTCTCACGCCCCACCCCTTCCCACCATTGCCCCAACTTTTCCCCTGCATGGCACCCTGTCCTCCAATATGATGTGGCTTTGGGGTTGACTGGGGGTGGGGTGGGCCTGGTGTGGCACAATGGCAGTGGTTGCCCACCTCTCCCCCACACACACTCCCCATGGTGGCAGGAGCCAAGGGGGAAGTGGAGCGCACTGGGTGGGTCCATTCACTCTGCTTCCCCACAGCTTCTTCTTCCCCACAGTTGTGCAGGGGGCACAACTGCTGCCACTACATAGGGCCTCCCTTCATCCCCCCCGGTGATCCCCTCTGATCAAACAAGTGGGAAATTACAATGACCAGGTAGGTCTGCTCCACAGAATGGAAACGTTTTGTCATTTCCTCAAAGTTATAGTGTCTTTTTCCACCCCTTATTCTTTGTACCCTCCCCACCAATGTTTGTACTGTTGGGAACTGATTCCATTTAGGGTTTTTGGGGGCTTGCCTTGAAGGCCATTATATTTCCTCCTATGCCGGTCCCCTGAGTTCTGCTGAGCTGTACACTTGTGGTGATTGGGTCTTTGAATCATTTTCACTGCTTTGTGGTTTTTCTTGTACACTATGAATATGCCTTGTGAGAGGTGGCCTATAATTGGGTTAAAGAGTCCGATCTTTACATAAGCATTTTAATACTCTAGCCTTAGTATTTAACTCAACCCTTATGGAAAAGTCCTGTAGATTTTAATAAAGCTTAATCCAATAGGATTCTATAGAAATTACTCTACAATTTTATAGAATGTAATAATGAACAACAAAGGGGTTAACTTTCTTTTAAAATCAATAGGATGGTGAAAAAAGCCCTGTGGTAAACGTCTCATTTTGTATTCAACCCTGTAAGAACTTTCCTATCTCAAAGTTAAAATTACACACTCAACAAACAGCATTTAATTTAATTGAAAACAGTAACACAAATCTTAAATCTTCAGGTCTGGTAGGCAGAAAATTAGACACAGCTACTTTTGTTTTCATTTGCGGGTGCATATGTGCACATCATGTTGACCCTGTGCTTTGCCCTGGGAAGCAGGATGCTTGCCAAATGCAATACCCTTTGGGTTCACAAATATGGAGCTTGCGGAGGGGCAAAGGAAGTGGAAAATCCAGCTCTCAAAACTTTGGTGTTGTAGGGTCTCCCAGCAGAGCATGTCCCACTTGGTTTCTGAACTTTTCCTGCTTTTTCTCCCCAGGGAAAGATTTTGTTTTCCAGGGTATGGTTTTTGGTAGTGGCATATTTCACAGGCTACGTGGCAAGTTTTCAAAGCAATAGAGTTCAAAACTCAAGGGAGAGAACACATGTTAAAGCTACTCTAGGATCCAGTTGTATTAATGAAGCACAGTGACCATCTCAGAAGATAGAGGTGGTATTGTACAGCTGGAATAAAGGGTGGAGAGTTGGGATCAACTGGGCTGGGATTCAGTTGCTCGGGGTAAATGGCATGTGATAGGAAAAGAGGAGATTTTTTTTTAATCAGCTTGTTGGGACTCTGAACAGGAAAGGACAAATCAATTATTTAAAAACTATTTTATATTTTTAAAATCAGGAGACAGTTCTTCTGCTTGAAGAGACATGCATAAAAGGGAAAGAGTATTTCAGGGAAAAAATGTCATTTTAAAATACACTTGCTCTGCTAAAGTGTGAGGACTGGTACATTTGAAAGCAATATCTGGAAACTTTAAATATGCTTGGCTTTGACTCATTTGTGATCTTTATGTGCTCAGAATGAGCATTAACAAAATTAAAATGTTGTTGCTTATTTGACCAGGCAAGACTTTCCAAGCTGTACAACAATCCCAAGCCAGGTCTGGATCTGTTTTGTTGCTGATCATTTTAATCTTGTATGGACTGTAAGGTGGGTCATCTGCCAAAGGACTAGTTAAAGGCTGGTTACCAAAATCTACCACACAAAGGGTATGTCTACACTACCCCGCTAGTTCGAACTAGCGGGGTAATGTATGCATACCGAACATGCAAATGAAGCCCGGGATTTGAATTTCCCGGGCTTTATTTGCATAAGCCGGCCGGCGCCATTTTTAAATGCCGGCTTGTTCGAACCCCGTGCCGCGCGGCTACACTAGCGGCTACACACGGCTACTAGCTAGCCCGTGCCGCGTGTAGCCGCGCGGCACGGGGTTCGAACAAGCCGGCATTTAAAAATGGCGCCGGCCGGCTTATGCAAATAAAGCCCGGGAAATTCAAATCCCGGGCTTCATTTGCACGTTCGGTATGCATACATTACCCCGCTAGTTCGAACTAGCAGGGTAGTGTAGACATACCCAAAGTGACTTATCCTGGGCTTACTGTAGCAGGGAAACCTTTCTGGGAATGAGAGAGCACCTTCTGCTGCTGTCTACTGCTTGAGGCGGGAAGACATGCGACAAAATAGCAGATGGGGTGAGGCCGGGGAAGGCTAAGGAGAAAAGTGCAGAGGGGAGCTAGCCTGAGACTCCAGCCAGCAGAAGCAGCCAAAGAAGGGACCTTTGAACTTCTAGACAATTGGAGAACTTTCTACAGTTATAACTGGGACTGTCTCTGCTATGTGTTGATTGTTTGCACTTTTACCCCTTCACCATCTTTTCACCTCAGCTTCACTCCACACCTGCCCCTCTCATATTCTTCTCCCCTGCCTTGTGCCCATCACAACCACTCATTCCCTTTTCTTTCTGTTTAGCTAAACTCACCTGCCACCTTGTGGAACTAACATGATCTTTTCTCTCATCAATTATTTCATTCAGCTTATGTGTCGCCCATCTACCACCCACTGACAGAGATTAACTGCTACTGTTTGTATAGCAACTGACACAAGGGGAGCACAAAGAAAACATAGATCAGCATGACAAGTGATGGTCTCAGCACACCATCAACTTGTCTGCTTGCTGCAGGCATCATGGCAAAGAAGTGTTTTAAGGATAACAATGAGGTGGCTTTGGAGATATTTACAGCCTTGCAATTTTCTCACTTTCCCAGTGCTGCTAATATTTTAATAAGAGTCTTCCACAAAATGTACCCCTTTTAGCCTCCTTTGGCTGTCCCTCAGTGCTTCCCTACACTTGCAGAGAAGAGTGGGGATGTGGTAGGAAATCAATTTGACTCTTTATGTAACCAAACCCCATAACTAACCGGTGTGTTTCCTGGCCATGTTAGTACTTTGTCCCTGAACACAGTACTCAGCATATTGACTTGATAGGAATATAAGAATGGCCATACTGGATCAGACCAAAGGTCCACCTAGCTCAGTATCCTGTCTGCCAACAGTGGCCAATACCAGATGCCCTAGAGAGAGAGATCACAATAGGTAATCCTCACGTGATCCCTCCCCTGTTGCCCACCTCCAGAGAAATAGAGGCTAGGGACACCATTCCTACCCATCCTGGCTAATAGCCATTGATGAATCTAACCTCCATGAATCTATCTGGCTCTTTTTTGAACCCTGTTAAAGTTTTAGCCTTCACCACATCCTCTGGCAAGGTTCTACAGGTTGACTGTGTGCCGAGTGAAGAAAAACTTCCTTTTGCTTGTTTTAAACCTGCTGCCTATTGATTTCATTTACCCCTGTCTCTAGATCATTTATTAATAAGTTGAATAGGATGGATCCCAGGGGAACCCTTGGAGGACTATACTAGTTACCTCTCTCCACTCGGAAAACTGGCCATTTATTCCTAACCTTTGTTTCCTGTCTTTTAACCAGTTACCAATCACGAAAGGACCTTCCCTCTTATCCAATGACAACTTACTTTATTTGAGAGCCTTTGTTGAGGGACCTTGTCAACGGCTTTCTGGAAATCTAAGTATACTATGTCCACTGGATCCCCTTGTCCATGTTTGTTGACACCTTCAAAGAACTCTAGCAGATTAGTAAGACATGATTTCCCTTTACAGAAACCATGTTGACTTTCTCACAAATTATATTCATCCATGTGTCTGACAATTTTGTTCTTTACTATAGTTTCAACTAATTTGCCTGGTACTGACATTAGACTTACTTGTCTGTAATTGCCAGGATCACCTAGAGCCTTTTTTAAATACTGTCGTCACATTAGCTATCTTCCAATCATTAAGTACGGAAATCGATTTAAAAGCTAGGTTACAAACCACAGTTAACAGCTCTGCAATTTCTCATTTGAGTTCTTTCAAAACTCTTCGATGAATGCCATCTGGTCCCGGTGACTTGTTACTCTTAAGTTTATCAATTTGTTCCAAAACCTCCTCTAATGACACCTCAATCTGCAGCAATTCCTCAGATTTGTCACCTAAAAAGAATGGCTCAGGTTTGGGAATCTTCCCAATATCCTCAGCCCTGAAGACTGAAGCAAAGAATTCATTTAGCTTCTCCACTATGACTATCATCTTTGAATGCTCCTTTAGCATCTCGATTGTTCAAGGGCCCCACTGGTTGTTTAGCCGGCTTCCTGCTTCTGATGTACTTAAAAACATTTTGCTATTATTTTTTGAGTTTTTGGCTAGCTGTTCTTCAAACTCCTTTCTGGCTTTTCTTATTATATTTTTACACTTAATTTGACAATGTTTTCTATTTTCCTCACTAGGATTTGACTTCCACTTTTTAAAATATCTTTGTATCTGTCGCTGATTCATTTACCTGGTTGTTAAGCCACGGTGGCACTTTTCTGGTTCTCTTCATGTGTTCTTTAATTTGGGGTATACGTTTAAATTTCTATTATGGTGTCTTTGAAAAGTTTCCATACAGCTTGCAGAAATTTTACTTTTGTCACTGTACATTTTAATTTCTGTTTAACTAACTTCCTCATTTTTGTGTAGTTCCCCTTTCTGAAATTAAATGCCACAGTGTTGGTCTGCTGAGGTGTTTTTCCCACCACAGGGATGTTAAATTGTATTATATTATGGTCACTATTTCCAAGTGATCCAGTTATATTTACCTCTTGAATCAGATCCTGTGTTTCACTTAGGACTAAATCAAGAATAGCCAGAACCAGCTGCTCCAAGAAGCAGTTATTTAAGTTATCAAGAAATTTTATCTCTGCATTCTGTCCTGAGGTAACATGTACCCAGTCAATATGGGGATAGTTGAAATCCCCCACTATTATTGAGTTTTTTAATTTGATAGTCCCTCTAATCTCCCTTAGCATTTCATAGTCATTATTACTGTCCTGGATCAGGTGGTCAATAATATATCCCTACAGCTATATTCTTATTATTTGAGCATGGAATTACTATCCATAGATATTCTATGGAACATTTTGGTTCATTTAAGATTTTTACTTCATTTGATTCTACATTTTCTTTCACATATAGTGCCACTCCCCCTCCAGCATGACCTGTTCTGTCCTTCCGATATATTTTGTACCCTGGTATGACTGTGTCCCATCTATTGTCCCTAATTCCACCAAGTTTCCATGATGCCTATTATATCAATATCATCCTTTAAAACTAGGCACTCTAGTTCACCCATTTTACTATTTAGATTTCTAGCATTTGTGCATAAGCACTTTAATAATTTGTCACTATTTATCTGTCTGCCATTTCCTGATGTGTTAGCCTCTTTTTCATTTGATTGTGTCTCATCTGAGACCCATATTTCCATCCTCTCCTCTTAACTAGAACATAGAGCATCTCTATTAAATAGAACTTCCTCTAATAGATGTCTCTGTCCAATCCATGTGCTCCTCTGCACCCAACAGCTTTCCCCAGGACCTTAGCTTAAAAACTGCTCTACAACCTTTTTAATGTTAAGCTCCAGCAGTCTGGTTCTATTTTGGTTTAGGTGAAGCCTATGCTTCCCGTACTCCCAAAAGTTTCCCCAGTTCCTAATAAATCTAAACCCCTTCTCTCTACACCATCGTCTCATCCATGCATCGAAACTCTGAAGCTTTGCCTGACTACCTGGCCTTGCAGGTGGAACTTGAAGTGCACTGATAACACAGTGTTCAACTCAGCTAATAAAGTGGTAATTTTGACACTTTAAGGACCTGTACTTAAATTTTAGAAGATATTCCCAACACTTGTAATCTGATGAGTTTCAAGTGTATTTTGAGTGTTGCATACAAGTAGTATTGTTTGTTTCATATGTTTATTGGGGTAGTGCCTAAAGATTTTTGGAAGTAGACAGTTTGGGGTGGAGATTGCCTTGTACTTTGGTTGTAAACTTTTGGGGACAGATATGTCTATTTGTTCTGTATTTGGTATTTGATAGAGGCATTCAGTCAGGCTAGGCTGCATCATCATCATCCTTGGAGTCAGAGCTATGATTCAAAGACTCAGCTAATTTCAATGTGTTTAGAATTAGAGTATGGGTAAATTGCAAATCACTCAAACCATGTTAACGAAGCAGATTATCCACAAACCAGAAAAGACAAAAGACACTGAAACCATGTCCAAATATCACCAGTACATTGAAACCCAGCAGCAGAAAAGATGCTGCTCGCTCATGTGGAACAATACTTCCATGAACAGAGTAAATATCTAAGTAGCTCCTATTCTCCTGATGCATTCAGTGTGTCTGCAGCCATGATCCTAGAAGGAGCTTGTCTCAGATTACTGAGTTCTACCTTTACACGTGATTCAGCTCCCTGTTTATCAAAGGGAAAAATACATGGACTTTTTTTATTAATGATACTCTTGAAGTTATTTAGACCTTGATGCCCTCTGTTGGCCACACTAGGCCACAACATGGAATATACAACAGCAATAGTTCAGAGGGGTTGGGGTGCATAGGTCAGAAGGACTGAGTGCTCACGTTCACAGATTTGCCACTTTGTTCCTCTTCTTTTTCTCTGCTAGGATACTGCTTTGGCCATGACATATTTAAAAGTCCACTGAAAACACCAAATCCATTTTGAAACTATTAAGGATCTCAAATTAGCAAAGAGATTTAGGTTTAAAACTAGAGCTATAGCCTAATAAGCAACACCATTCAAAAAGGGGTTTGATTTTCAGGCCCATTTCATTTACAGCCTAGATTTAAAAATATTTGAAATTCACATTTATTCTAAGAAATATCTGAGTTCATGCAATTCCCCTACCTCCAGTACCAAAGGCAGTAACATAACCACTGAGGGCCTGGTCCTATACCCCTTAAAATCAAAACCAATCTTTGAATAGACTTCAATGGGAACTGGATCAGCATCTGAAAGCATAGAAATTCGCTGCTTGAGATTATCTCCACCTGTCGGGAGGACACATTTGAACTCAGTACTTGGTAGAATTTTGTTTCAAATCCACACATTTGATACAATTGATTTAAATGGTATTTTAAAACTGACAAAACCTCTCTCTCGTAGGACAAAGAAGCAATTCTTCAATCCCAGCATTTGGCTTTTACAAGCTGCCAGAATCAGAATACATTTCTAAATGCAGCTCATTTATCCCTTTGGGACTTCTGATGATCTTTAACTTCGCAGGAAAAGCCCATACAATTCCTATGCATGCTCTTGGCTTCCAGCTAATGTATATATTTAAAGATATTCTATTTATTTTATACTGACTATTTCATGGCAATAGACCTTTGCTAGAGATTTCACAATGTCAGCTGGGATCAGATCTCTCTCTCGCACACATACATACACTCAACAACTGATTTAGTGTGTGATCTTAGTCCCAAGAGTCATGATGTGTTAGACTTCTAGACATGCTTCAAAACCCATCAATTCTTTTAGACATCCAGAAAGGAGATGAGCTGAGGAAAGAGGGAATGAAATGTTGATATTATTTGTATTACACATGGACATTTTTATAGTTGCTGTCTTTTGTAGAAAAATCTGATAGAATTTATTACAAAAATTGAACATCTATGAGGTTTTAACCCACCTCAGGTTCAAAGAAAAAGACAATGTTTTTGATCAAATTCTACAGGTTTTTTAGAATAATTTCCACCAAAACCTATCAATGTGTACTGCACATTCTATTGCTTTCATCACTACAGGTTGAAACTCATTGTGGTCTGGCACGGATGTTGCACAACCAAAGAGTTCCAGTAGAGACTCTTGTGGGGCTGTCAGGGCAGCAGGCTTCCTACAGTGAGCTGACTGTGGGGCCACCCAGCATGTGGCAGCGGGGCTGCTCAGTGGGGCTGGGAGACCTGGCATGTGGCTGTCTGGCAGGGCTGGAAGTTGCAGTAGCAGTGGTTCAGTGGGGCAGGGAGCCATGGCTTCCCAGTGAGGCCAGGAGCCATGGCAATAGTGGCGGGAAGCCAGCTGGTGGCCAGGCCAGGGGGGCCAGTGGCAGGTGGACCAGAAATGACCTTCCTTGGACTGGCAAAATCCCTCATCCAGGAGTGGTCAGGTCCCAAGGTTGCCGACCAGGGAAGTTCAACCTGTATCTACTTCTGTAGCAGCTATAGACCACAAATACAAGTTGAACCACATAAGCAAAATCTCCTGGAATATACCTCAATAGATTCAGAACTTGTACTGGATGGCACTGCAATCAATGATCCTAGAAGAAGCTTTCCTCAGATTACTGAGTTCTACCTTTTCACGTGATTCAGCTCCTTGTTTATCAAATGGAATAATATTTGGATCCTTTCATTAATAAGCATCCAATATTCTAGAAATTATCAACTTCCATCCCCACTGGAACAGTCCTATTGAATTTCATAGGATTTAAACCCATACATTTAAATAGAAATTTAATAAGGTTTTAAATAATTGCTCTAAAAACCTCTAATAGGAAGTAGAAAGCCATAAAATGTAATTCTCTAATAAGTTCTATAGAATGGCACAAAAGAATCCCAACACACTACATAAAAGCTGTTTTCCATTAAATTCTAATGAGCTTTCTCATAAGGGAAAGGTTAGAATTCTTGAACAAACTAAGGAATGTGGGCATCTAACTCATTAAGCCCCTTTTATAGATTCAGACTCACAATGAAAGGTTAAACATTTGGTTCTCTTAATATTGTAGCTTTTTGCATTGATACTTGCATCTGACACTTGCAGGAGCAATTGGACATTTAAAGTGCATACGTTAAAAACTAACTGCCCTCAGTGACTGCCATGTTAGAGAAGCAAGGTTTGTAGGCTGGAAGGCAGCTGGATCAGAAAGTCTAGTGGGAGGCAGAACAGACATATAACTCATACTGAAAAATCCATCCAAGCTGTTATGATATCTATTAAGTGACTCCTTTAAACTCCCCACCACTGTTTTGATGTCATATGATTTATTGAAAACTGAGCCGTCCTCAGAAAAGATTTTAGTTATTTTCCTCCTTAGGAGTTATTTTTGCTGGCAGAGCCAGGAACACTCTTTGTTTTTCAAAGTGTTCCAAATGACCTGTTGTAACTTTCTAAAAACTCCGATAAGCTATACTGGGATGTGTAACTTGGCTATTGAAGTGCACTGTGGGTGGCTAAAGGTGCTTAGCCTTCCAATGCATACGCCATGAACATATACCAAGACACTCAAATAGGTATCCTAGCCAAATAATCCACACCTTATTGCTGTACCTTATGTTTAAGGTAATGGAAAATGGGACATTGCTTCAGTTCAGTTAAGTAGCAAATACTAACAACAGTGTAAATTTCAATCTTCTCTGCAGCATTGAAGTCATGCAAAATTATGATGTATTGCAGGTCCCTATCCAACAAGTTGCTGCCCTGGGAGTAGACAGCTCAATGTACCTTCAGTGTATTACACACCATGGCTGCATCTAGACTGGCAAGTCTTTTCACAAAAGCAGCTGCTTTTGCGGAAAAACTTGCCAGTTGTCTACACTGGCCGCTTGAATTTGCGCAAGAACACTGACGATCTAATGTAAGATTGTCAATGTTCTTGCGCAAATACTATGCTGCTCCCGTTCGGGGGAAAAAGCCCTCTTGCGCAAATGTATTTGCACAAGAGGGTCAGTGCAGTCAGCTAAAAAGTGTTTTGTGCAAAAAAGCCCCGATGGTGAAAATGGCGATTAGGGCTTTCTTTCACAAAATCGTGTCTAGATTGGCACGGAAACTTTTCAGCAAAAAGTGCTTTTGCGCAAAAGCGTCCGTGCCAATCTAGACACTTTTCTGCAAATGCTTTTAACGGAAAATCTTTTCCATTAAAAGCATTTGCGGAAAATCATGCTAGTCTAGACATAGCCCATATGTCATAAAGATGATAAAAGACAGAGATTATTGAATATCAGCAACTTACTTATTGTGAGCCTCAGGGGAAAAGCACATTCACAAGACATGGTGGCAGCTTGCTGGGCCACAGTAATGGATGCCATGGGAAAAGGTCTCCATGTTATAGAACAACGTTGAGTATAGACACAGATGAAGTACAATGGCCACATAGGAAAATATCTCAGAAACGCAGGGATAGCAGCTTTCCAAAGTGTAAAAGGAAAATTTCACACTTTATAACTTTCTTGTTTATTGTGCAGCACATATTTTTAGTGGGTGAGCCTACAGCTTTTGAAAGAAAGCCCAGGCTGGCTGTCACCAGAAAGAGTGTAGTTAGGGTCTGAGCAAGCTTTTCCTCACACCTCTCTTAAAACATCTGACTTTGCCCCTACAGTCCCCTTGCTGCTGTCTCAGTGTGAACTGATTACATATCTGTTTATTGGTAACAATTTTCACTCAGGATTTGAGTCTAGTGTAATTCACAGCTGGTGTAAACAAGGCAACTTCACCGATAGCAGTGGAGTTACATCTACTTCTGACAAAAGGAGCATTTAATCCTATGTCTCCGGGACTGAAATGTTAGGATAGAATTTTGTTATTTCATCTATAGTCTGCTATAGCACTGTTTGTATGACACAACCTATATAGACTATCTCCCCGCTATAAAGCTGTTCACCCCATACTCAGAAAGGATAGATACTTTTTTAAAAATATGTGGTTGCAATCTTTATAGTAATACCTTCCAGCTGGTACCTCGTTCCAAGCAGATTCACATTAAAAGTTTAATAATCCTGAGATAATCAAAATCTCTATCCGTATTAAGATTGGAACTATCACTGCCACCACATTTTGAATATGATTTTTTTCTAGCAGAATTTCAGCATGCTTTCTTTAACTTATATTGGACAAGAATTTATTTCTGAAAACTGATCACTAAATTATGATACAAGCTATGTCTACAATACAAAGAAAAGTTGGATAAAGATATGCAAATTTCAAACCGCAATTTGTGTATCTTTTCCCACTTTTCTTCCAAGAGAGGCTTTTCCAACATTTGGCCTGTCTATACGGAGCCATATGTCAGAAAAAAACCTTTCAGAACATCCCTTCTTCCTCGTGAAACGAGGTTTACAGGGATGCGGACAAAACACGTCCGCTTTTCTGACTTTTTTTCCTTGGACGTGGCAGAGCTTTTCCAGGATACCTCCAGTATCCCAGAAAAGCTCTGTAGTCTAGACGTACCCATAGACTACCCTATCTTTAATTTACTGAATAGACATAAAAATAAATGTGCTAAAAAATAAATCAGGGCCTTGATGCCCAAATCTGGCTAAGTATCCTTCTAATTTACACAGTCAACATTTTAGAAAGCATTACAAGTAATAGCTTCCAAGCCACATCCTCAAATGTGTTCTCAGCATAAAGAGAGTATGCCTAGGAAGACATTTTTTTATATACTGACAGACTCAAATATGAAATGTTATTTTAAATTAGTTTGATTAAAAATAAGTACATAAAATTAGAGAGACATAACTGCAGTATAGCCATAATCTTAGATAATTGTATTTAATACATTGTATTATATCTATGCATGTCTCTCTCCATCTTCCATAACTCTTCACCAGATTTATAAACATAAAATGTGAGCCCGGGGTAAAGTCTATGTGGTTAAGACTTACCAAAATGTCCATTATTTGGCTACCATGTTGATGGTACAAAAATTAAACAGGAAGATTAGGTGCTATAATATGACCTGCGTGCCTTTCTATACTTGTTTTAACAGTAAAAAATAGTGAGCATGTTAAATGCAGCTAAATTAAACACATTCAGCAGTGTGAAGATCAAGCACACTTTGATCCAAAGATCACCTAGTCTATTTGCTGGATCAGATTTTGAATTCAAGATGATTTTCATTCCTCCCAAATGGATGATATCTTGTTTATAGACATGGAAGAAGGACCAGACCAGACCAGACTGTCAGTTCCTCAAATCTAGTAACCCGTGGCCAATCTCTCTGAGAGAATGCATGCTTCTCCCTTCCCTATGACCTATATAAACTGATATATATATTCAGTTGATGTAGTCTGGAAGTTTAAAGAAGTGCCTGAGAATTGAAAATCCCAATCTTGATTACTTAAACAGAGATGCTTATTCACATCATCCAAAATATTTTAAATGTGGTGTGTTACTTCTATATTCCCCATAAAACCAAAGTGTAATAATAAAAGCCAAGAAAAGCTTTTAATATTTTTCTTATGCTCCATTTTCCACAATGAGCAAGATTCTTAACTGGCATCAATTCCTGAAAGTGTAGCTCTAGAATTCAATGGAGGGACAGCCATTTATACTAATTGAGGATCTGTCCCGATATGCTTACTTAGTACAATATTACTAGAAGTCTGACCTTTAATTAGACAGGCTAGGATTTCCCAAGGCTTATTTCTTTCTGATAAAACTTCAGTTTAACAAGAGGCAGATTAATTTCAGCCTTTTAAATGATATTTTGATTTTAAAGAGACCCTAAATCATTCACTTTCCTTCAGAACCACAAGTTTTAACTTTAAATTGTTTGAATAAGTATATTTTTACTTCAACACTATTATCACCTCACTTATTTTTAAACTGTTTGAGGTAGATGTTTATGAAATTATTGCACTATAGAGAAAAAGTCTAAAAATCATCCATCTATAAAAGGTTAGGATTGATATAAGGGGGGGAACAATCTCAAAGTCTATAATGTGCATTTAAGTGTGCCACGAAAAGTAAGATCATTAGACAATGTCAAGTCCAACCACTGGGATTTTTATAGTCTATTCAAGAGAATAATAGAGTAGTGTGTAATCCGATCTAGGAACAAGGCCTGCAACTGCTTCAAAGACACTGTTGAGTCAGAAGGTTAGAAGAGCAGAAAATAAATCTGTCCTTAAAAGCAAATGACACAAAGCCCAGTAAAATATCCTTTTGCTGCAATCCTTGCCATAATATATATTCATCTAATTCTGTAAGCCACTGAACATTTTCCCCAAAAATATGAGAACAGACATTCATTCTCAAAGAGGAAAATGCGATGGGAGAGAAGATAGCTTTTGTTAGAAGAAGATTTCTAATTTTCTATGCCTCTTATCTGGCTGTAGAGCCGTAACTTAGCTAACTACTCTTAGAACTTAATTATATTGTGGAGGTCTAGATTCTGTATGCACACATGCACATGTACCAAAAAGCTTACACTTTAAAGAACTGTGTTGATCGTAGCTCTATTTCTCTTCATTTTACTCATACAGTGGAATGTATGGGAACACTCTCATGACTGAGATGAGGGAAGCATGCTTAGGCTAATACTTTTGGACAGGAGTAAGATGTTTTAGGACGAGGGAGTAGGCTGAAGTCAATTGACCCTCAGCAGAGAGCATTTTGTGGTGATGCAGTAAGGATGCCAAATAAAAGACATTGCATTGTATTAAAGAAAAGAGTACCCATGTTGACTTCATCCAAAATGTGTGTGTGTGTCAGTGTTTATCAAAAGGAGAAGAGAAAGAACAGGTGGGTAGACAATGGCTTTGGAAAGATGGTTACAAACATTAAAAAGGTACTGCATTACAGAAGAGAAATACATGTTCCTTGACAACGTTTCTTCCATTCTTTCAAATATTATATTAATTGAATAAACATGAAATGGCTAGATTAACAGTCCTGGAAAATTACCCCCCACCCCTTTATCTATAGAACATGTACAGCAATATGAATAACATCAGATGCTCTACAACAAACTGCCTATACCTACTCCCTGTGCTGCAGGGACCAAAAAGAGGCCACAGAAATAATTTCTTCCCCAAATCCACTCAGGCCTTTGTTTCTTTGTTAAGACTGCAAAACAAAGATGACAGTTAGAATCCATTATGCTTTGAGTGTTGCAATAAGCATGACTGTGTTTTTATCAGAGGGGTAGCCCTGTAAGTCTGAGTCTGCATAAACAACATGGAGTCCTATGGAATCTTAAAGACTAAGGGTATGTCTACACTACAAAGTTAATTCGAACTAACAGACTGGGTCAGACCAAAGGTCCATCTATCCTAGTAGCCTGTCAACAGCGGCCAACACTAGGGACCCTGGAGGGGATGGACCGAAGACAATGACCAAGCCATTTGTCTCGTGCCATCCATCTCCAGCCTTCCACAAACAGAGGCCAGGGATACCATTTCTACCCCCTGGCTAATAGCACTCCATGGACCCAACCTCCATGACTTTATCTAACTTCTCTTTAAACTCTGTTATAGTTCTAGCCTTCACAGCCTCCTGCAGCAAGGAGTTCCACAGGTTGACTATTTGCTTTGTGAAGAAGAACTTTCTGTTATTAGTTTGAAGCCTGCTACCCATTCATTTCATTTGGTGTCCTCTAGTCCTTCTATTATGGGAACTAATGAAGAACTTTTCTTTATGCACCCTCTCCACACCACTCGTGCTTTTATAGACCTCTATCATATCTCCTCAGTCTCCTCTTTTCTAAGCTGAAAAGTCTCAGTCTCTTTAGCCTCTCTTCATATGGGACCTGTTCCAAACCCCTGATATTGTAGTTGCCCTCCCCTCTCCCACCCTCTCTCTTCCCCTCTCCCACCTCCTTTTCCCAGTCTCCCCGAGTTTTGTTCAATAAAGAGAGTTTCTATTTTTGAACACACGTGTCCTAGAGGGTATGTCTACACTACCCCGCTAGTTCGAACTAGCGGGGTAATGTAGGCATACCACACTTGCTAATGAAGCCCGGGATTTGAATTTCCCGGGCTTCATTAGCATAAGCGGGGAGCCGCCATTTTTAAATCCCCGCTGCTTCGAACCCCGTGTAGCGCGGCTACACGGGGCTCGAACTAGGTAGTTCGGACTAGGGTGCCTATTCCGAACTACCGGTACACCTCGTTTCACGAGGAGTAACGGTAGTTCGGAATAGGCACCCTAGTCCGAACTACCTAGTTCGAGCCCCGTGTAGCCGCGCTACACGGGGTTCGAAGCAGCGGGGATTTAAAAATGGTGGCTCCCCGCTTATGCTAATGAAGCCCGGGAAATTCAAATCCCGGGCTTCATTAGCAAGTGCGGTATGCCTACATTACCCTCCTAGTTCGAACTAGGAGGGTAGTGTAGACATACCCTTATTTTGTACATCAGAAAGGGGGGCTGGGGAGGGGTAAGTGGAAGGAGATGAGGGAGGAATGGGGTACGAGCCCCCGATGGGGAGGACTGGGGTGGCTCTGCGGGCTTCTCGGGGTGGAAGCTCTCCTGAAGCCCCTTGATTGACCCCACGCCCCCGGATGGCAGCCTGCGGCAAGTGCAGCCGGTCTGATGGCCGAGTGCTATGATGTGCCGAGTGTGGGCACTCAGGGCACTCCAAGCCAAGACTGCTTTGCAAGCAGGGAACCCCTGAGAACTGTCTGTCCGGGGTGGGGGTCGGGTCCCTTTAAGCACAGCCCTCGGCTAGCCTGAGGCAGCAGCTCCACACTCTAAGTCCTAATCTGATGCCCTGCCGGCACTGCTTCCGGCCATCCTTAACCTCAGTTCAGGGTCCACTCAGTGTGGACATGCTAGTTCAAATTAGCAAAACGCTAATTCAAACTAATTTTTTAGTCTAGATGCACTAATTCGAATTAGCTTAGTTCGAATTAACTAATTCGAATTAAGTTAGTTTGAATTAGCGCTGTAGTGTAGACATACCCTAACAGTTTTATTTGGGCATCAACTTTTATGGACAAATACCCACTCTATCAGATGTGTGGAGTGAAAATTAGAGAGGTAGATATAAATATACTGGCACACAAAAAGAAGAGAGTTACCTTGTCAAGTGGAAAACCAGTTCTAACTAGTCCAGTCTGGTCAGGGTGGATGTGGCCCACTCCCAACAGCTGATGAGGAGGTATGAATACTAACAGAGGGAAAGTTGCTTTTGTAGTGAACCACTCATTCCCAGCCCCTATTCAAACCCACATTATTAGTGCCAAGTTTGCAAATAAATTTCAGCTCTGCAGTTTCTCTTTGGAGTCTGTTTTTGAAGGGTTTTTATAGAAGGTTGGCCACTTTTAAATCTCTGATTGAATGTCCAAGAAGACTAAACTGTTCTCCTATTGGTTTTTGTGTTACCTTTCTTGATGTCTGATTTGTGTCCATTTATCCTTTGACACAGAGACTGTCCGATTTGGCCAGTGTACATGGCAGAGGGGCATTGCTGGCACCTGATAGCATATATCACATTAGCAGATATGCAGGTGAATGCGTCCCTGGTGTTGTGGCTGATGTGGTTATGTCCTATTATGGTGTTACTTGAGTAGATATGTAAACAGAGTGAAAACAGAGCACACTACTTTCCCTTCAGATGGACCATCATCTCAAAATGATTTTCCTCAGTTATAGTTTCTCTTCAACTATCCCCCTGCTATAATATTTCTACCCACTTTACCTTCCAGAACCTAAGACCTGAAATCTCCTGCCATCTAATTCAGTGGGAATACGATCAAGATTAGATGTTTTTCTAAAAGTTAGTTCCTGTTGGAACAAAAGCCTATTTGAGAGCATGTGTATGGTTTGTGTTATATAAAAGGTCAGGTTAGATGATCACAACAGTCCTTCTGGCCTTGAAATCTAATCTGTGAACATTAAATATAAAATTTGGGTAAAAAATTCTCTGTGACTTAAAACAGGCTAATAAAAACAAACAGATGACCTAGGAAGTCCATGATCAGCTTGACATTAAAAGTTTCCCATTGTCAGAAAGGTTTCCAATCCAAGTATATAGAGCAATGAAATTAAACCCGCACAGTGAACAGCTGGCATTGGTTAATATTTATGGCCTTTTGCAACAATGGTGGGAGGGGTTTAAAGCAATTCAGGAGACTAAGAGAGAGACGAGGTGTCTTTGAATCCAGCCAGAATTGACCTATGTGATCTGAAGCATCTCTCTTACTAGTATTTGGAGCATAAAATCATATCATTTATGCCTAACTGCTACATGTAACTCTGTACATGTGGAGTAAAACTAAAGCAAGTCAAACCGAGGTGTCCATATTCTCCCTCTGTAATTTATTGTGACGAAGTCTACATTTTCTGACTGTCTTGGATTCAAAACTTCATTATTCCTTCGAGAATAAGAATAAAACTTCAGTTCTGCCCAGTAACAGATTTTGTTTTGGTGCTTTAGGGGGTATCCAAGTTTGTCTGTTACAGAAAAAAAATCTACAAATGGTCTGGTAGCACTTTAGAGAGTAACAAAACATGTAGATGGTATCATGAGTGTTCGTGAGCACTGCCCACTTCTTCAGATGACCAGAGTTATGAGTTTGGGATATGAAAACTCGAAATAAATAGGAGAGAGGAAGGAGAGAGAGGAGACAAAGAAAAAGGGAGAGGGTGGGAGACAGAGAATCGTTAAGTATCTGGAGAATGGGTACTTAAACCTAAGCAAATAAAAACCAAAGTCAATAGAGGGATAGCTCAGTGGTTTGAGCATTGGCCTGCTAAACCCAGGATTGTGAGCTCAATCCTTGAGGAGACCATTTGGGGCAAAAATCTTTCAGGGATGGTACTTGGTCCTACTGTGAAGGCAGGGGACTGGACTCAATGACCTTTTGAAGTCCCTTCTAATTCTAGGAGATAGGAATCTATCTATGAATGGAGATTGCCTAAAACAGGAAGGATACCACTCAGAGAGCTGTTAGCACCTTCAGTGATTATTAAGTAAGTAGTGTCCCAATCAAACCATATCGCAATTGAGTCCATTAGCATGTGAATTGAATTTGCGGATGAACTGTGGTTCCAGGGCCTCCCTGTGGAGCTGGTTTGTGACAAGACAGCTACTTGTAGGTCTGTCAGACTGTGGCTAGGCAACCTGAAATGCTCACCAATAGGTTTCTGTATGTTCCCTTTACGTATATCCAATGTGTCCACTGATTCTTTCCCGCAGCGACCGTCCAGTTTGTCCAATATATATAGCAGTGGGGCACTGCTGGCATTTGATGGCATAGATCAAATTACTGGATGTGCAGTCAAATGACCTTTTGATTTTGTGGCTTATGTTGTTTGCTCCAGTGATGAATTCACCAGTCTAGATATGTGGGCAGAGTTGGCATCTTTTTTGGTTGCAGGGCTGAGTTCCTGGAGGCTTATGATATGGTTGTCTGGCATGATTATCAGAAAGAATACGTTTCAGGTTAGGGGGATGTCTGTAAGCAAGAATAGTTTTTTCTCCTAAGGCCTCAGAGTGAGGGATCATTTTCCAAGATGGGTTGTAGATGGTGTATAATAATTTGGAGGGGTCTGAGTTGTGGACTGTAGGTAACAACAAGAGGAGTTCTGTTATTTTCTCTTTTGGGTTTGTCTTGAAGTAGTTCATGTCTGGGTAGTTTTCTGGCTCTGTCAATTTGTTTTTTCACTTCCCCAGGTGGGTATTTCAGTTTTAGGAATGCTCTGTAAAGATCCATGTCTCGGTTTGTGGGATCGAAGCAAATCCGATTGTATCGTAGGGCTTGGCTGTGTACAATCGACTGAGAAATGTGTCTAGGATGGAAGTATGAAGGTAAGTGTAGCAGTCGGTGGGTTTCCGATATAGGGTGGTGGAAATGTGTCCATTATTTAACTGTACTGTAGTGTCCAGGAAGTGGATTTCCTTTGTGGACTGGTCCAGGCTGAGGTTGATAGTGGGGTGAAAGTTGTTGAAATCCTTGTGGAATTCTTCAAGAATCTCTTTTCCATGGGTCCATATGATGAAGATGTCATCGATGTAGCATAAGTAAAGTAGGAGTGCTAGGGGGTGAGAGCTGAGGAAACGTTCAAGGTCAGCCATAAAGATGTTGGCATATTGTGATGCCATGCAAGTGCCCATGGCTGTGTCGTTGACTTGGAGATAGAAATTGTTTCTGAAGTGGAAGTAATTGTGGGTGAGGACAAAGTCACAGAGCTCTGTAATCAGGTGTCAGTGTGTTATCGGGGATGGTATTCTTGATGGTCTGTAATTTGTCTTTGTGTTGAATGTTGGTGTAGAGGGCTTCTACATCCATGGTGGCTAGAATGGTATTTTCAGGAAGATTATTGATGTTTTGGAGTTTCGTCAGGAAGTCAGTGGTATTGTGGAGGTAGCTAGGAGTGTTGGTAGCATAGGGTCTGAGAAGGGAGTCAATATAGCCAGATACTCCTGTAGCAATGCTGGAAATGATGGGCCGTCCAGGATTACCAGGTTTGTATATTTTGCATAGTAGATAGAAAGTTCCTAGTTGGGGATTAGGGGGATGTTAGCAAAATTTTGGTCCTGAGTAGCATCAGGGAGTTTCATGAGCAGTTCTTTCATGTTTTTTGGTATTTCTTAGTGGGGTCACAGGAGAGAGGCCTGTAGAATCTGGTATTGGTGAGTTGTCTATTCACCTCCCATTCATAATCTATCCTGTTCATGATGACTACAGTGCCTCTTTTGTCAGCTTCTTTGATTATGATGTTAGGATTGGTTTTGAGGCTGTGAATAGCATTGCGGTCTGCATGACTGAGGTTATGTGTTATATGTTTGCTGATAATGTAAACTCGAGCACGTTTGTGGAAGCAATGTAGAAATCAAGACTTTCGTTACATCTGTTGATGGAGGGAGCAGTGTTGTATATCGGTGTGTTGGAAATATTCCCTCAGGTAGAACGCAATGCTATTCACAGCCTCAAAACTATTCCTAACATCATAATCAAAGCAGCTGACAAAGGAGGCAGATTTCAGAAGTCGTTTTGGCACCAACTGTGATCTATTACTTGACAAAAAAGCAGGTGACAAAGGTAATTGATGGTTGCATGGAAGCATGTCTGTCTTAGTTCAACCTATTTAGTTTAACAAAGAGAAAGTTAAGGGATGACTTCATTATAGTGTACAAGTCTGAACACGGTCAACAAATATTTAATAGTGGGTGCTTTGATCTAGCAGAGAAAGGTATGATATAATCCAATTACTGGAAGTTGAAGCTAGACACATTCAGACAAGAAATAAGGCATAATTTTTTAAATAGTGAGGGTAAATAACCATTGGAACAATTCATCAAGGGTCACAGTGGATTCTCCATTACTGAATTTTTAATTCAAGATTGAATTTTTTTTTTTTTTTAGAAGTTATGCTCTAGATCTGGGAATTTGGAGAGGTTCTATGGCTTATGTTAAGCAGATCAGACTAGATGATTATGTGTCTCTTCTGGCCTTGGACTCTCTAAATGTTTATAGTATTCAGGTCAGCAATACAAGGTCTGCGTTATATATTTAACATAACAGCAAACTCTTCACAGCATGTTTTTGAACCTGTATTTCCAACTTGTGTTAGAACAAGATTTTAATAACTAAAGAAAAGCCTTCTACCTTGCTTTCACTTCAATAATTCTATCCAGTCTAATAAAAAAGCATATGCTGTAAACAGAGCCATATTAGGTCAGCTGCTGCTTGCTGGTTACGTACTGTTATCAGGCAAATGAAAAAGTGAAAGACAAAGACTGGAATCCAAATTTTAAAGCGTGATCTGAAACAGGCATTTAAACAACCAATCAAATGGTAAATAAATTGCTGAACTGAAAAGCAAAGGAGATACTGGAAAAAAAAGGCAGAAGAATTTGTTGGACCAATTAAGGCATCAATTGATCAAAACTGAAAGGTCAAAGGTCTGAATTTTCCAGTGAGAAGTTGTATAGAACACTGAGTTTCAGAGGGAATAACTAAGAAATAAGAGCAAAACAGTAGGCTAATAAAAATACTAATATTTTAGAAAGAGCTTCACCACTCTATCCAAAGGCTATTTAGATTGCCCTGCTGTCACCAGATTACACTAATGCTACTGCTTGCTCATCAAACCAGAAGAGAATGGGATAATGAAAAGGATATTTAATAAAAGAAAACAGAGAATGACCCCTCCCATGTACATATGAAAGTTACCTAATAATGGGCAACAAATCAAAAAGTTAAAAGATACTGAACCAATGTGCTATACCAAAGTTACCAAATGAAATGTTAACCACACATGGAAAACACCTTTGGCTGAAAAACTGAAATTATGCACACAAATTAAAAATTAATTGGATTAAGAATTGGGAGGCACAGGACAATAAAATAATTTAACAAATGTGTGTTCAGAAAATTTTAGAAAATTGATTATCCTACTAATGCTGGATTGTTTTCTACAGAAGAGTTTATTCCTTTGTTTAGTACTGTGTTATCTCTCTAAAGCAATGGGTCTTCCTCCACTGTGTGAGAGAAGTCTACTCTCTGTGTAACAGATTTCCCTCCTAGGAAGTTTCCCCTTATAGTTAGCCTAATTATACCTTTCCTTAGCTGTATCCAATTACTCTTAGTTTGCAAATGCTATGTATCATCCTAAATAATTCTTCTCCCTCCCTGGAAAACTCCAAAAAACCCCAGAGAAACAGGTTTTAAAACACCCTCCTTTCATAGGGGTCCGGTATCATAGGCAGGGGAAGGCACATCCTTCTTCCCAAACTGTCAGCCTGGCCCCACCCATACTCTGCCTCCAGAACATCTACTGTAGGGCTACATCGACACTGGCATGATCTTGAGCAAAAACTCTTCAATGCAAGAACTCTTTATAATAATGGAGATTGCCTATCTCCTAGAACTGGAAGGGACCTTGAAAGGTCATTGAGTCCAGTCCCCTGCCTTCACAGGACTAAGTACCATGCCTGATGAATTTTTGCCCCAAATCCCTAAATGGCCTCTACAAGGATTGAACTCACAACCCTGGGTTTAGCAGGCCAATGCTCAAACCACTGAGCTATCCCCTCCCCCTCCATTTTAACCATAGGGCTTTCTTGCAAAAGAAATTCATGTTGCCTGTCTACACTGGCCTCTTGCGCAAGAACAGTTGCGCAAAAGGGCTTATTCCTGAGCGGGAGCATCAGAGTTCTGGCGCAAGAAGCCCTGATTTCATACATTAGAATGTCAGTTTATTTGCACAAGAACACACCACTAGTGTAGACAGGCAGCAAGTTTTTGCACAAGAGCAGCTGCTTTTGCGCAAGATCGCACCAGTGTAGACATAGCCTAGGTGTCTAGGGATGGAGT
Organism: Pelodiscus sinensis; assembly: GCF_049634645.1. Taxonomy (NCBI): domain Eukaryota; kingdom Metazoa; phylum Chordata; order Testudines; family Trionychidae; genus Pelodiscus; species Pelodiscus sinensis. Next base: position 228,115,264 of record NC_134712.1, on the reverse strand, counting down.
ATTGCTGTTTCCAGCACTTGCCTTTCCCATGCTACGGGACCAGGGAGGCTGGAGCCGCATATGCCATGTTCCATGCTCCAGCATGGCTGGGGATGTGCACTGCTTGCTTTCCCCATTCTCTGAGGCCAGGGAGACTGAGGCAGGCACACACACACACTCACACTCACACTCCCACTCCCCTCCTTGTGGTGGTGGTAGGCATGCGCAGTGCAGTGCCTTGCCTCCTTGTGGTGGGGGAAAAGGGCTGGGAGGAGGCTTGGCTCCCATGGGGGTGTTAGATGGCTAAATGAATTGAGAGAGAAAAGACTGCAAGAGGTCCCCTAACAATACTAGACCCTCAGTCTGGTTCTGTGACAGTCAACATCTGTCATCTGGTGGTGTGCCTCCCTTTTTCCTTATCAAAGAGAACAATATATTGTAGGTAAATCAAACATACGGAAAGTGTATTTAGGGAAAATTTACAAAAATAGGGAATTCAATGGGTAACCAGTAGTTTAACAACAGAACAATTTAACCTGTACAGTAGTCAGACCCCAAACCCACTAAACAAAATAAGCCTTCGGCTGAGTCTAAATAATAAGGTAAGTATAATAAGTTTATAGAAACCTTCTGGACAGTTCCCAGACGGTCGCTCAGGTCCTCATATCTCCTGGTTCTTGGAGAGCCTTGAGAGAGGAACACTGAGGAGACCCTTCGTAGTTTTCCCCATTTCAGCTGGTAAGTAATTGGCAAGGTTGCTGGCTGTGGGCTTATGGGGAGGCTTCTGTATGGCTGCAGCTATCTGGTCTGGAGTCTAAATGACCTGGAAGGAAAACCTCACGGAACCTGCCACTAGGATGGGCAGTCCCGAGCTGTTCGGCTGCCAGCCTTTTATGCAGTCAAAGGCGGGAAACCTCTGTGAGGGAGACCCCCGTAGAGTTTGCCCATACAGAGAAAACCTGTATGAACTTCTGAGGTAATTCTGGTTTTGACTGGAACTTGTTTACCTCTCTGCTGCAAAAAGGCGGAAAAACTTTGGCCTGTCAGACCAGTGTCATGGGACTGATCTTCCATTTTGTTTTCAAAATGGATACCCTCTACTACCTTTACCTTACAAACCAAACATTACTAACCTAGGATTTTTACCCTTAACAGGGATGGGCCTCAGCAGAAGGAATGGTGCTGGAGGCTTGCCTTCACCGACTACCCCGCCCTCTATTGTTAAAATGCAAATAAATGAGGGAATGAAGAAAGAAATAAACTGATATTGGACAGAAAAAGGAAGCTGATGTTAACAGCTTGAAATATTCCTAAATATGTTCATATTCCTGTATTTGAAAGAGTTTTATCTGTGCTTGAAATTTAGATTAGTCATACAGAATTATGGCATTGGCTGTAGCCCGAGGAATCAGGTTATGAAAAATGATTGGTAGTATGTGTGTTAGTAATTCATGGTGGTTTTACTTCTCGTATTAGCCTATAAAGAGGCTATGTAGAATAGACTTTTTCTGGGAGTAGTTCCATGAAAAATTCCAAAACAAGGTTGCAATGTTTACATTTAACATAAATTTGTATCCATAAATAAGAGAGGTCATCTCAGCAGGAGAACTACAGTATAGCTGAGGCCTTTCTGAAGAATAAGTTGAAATAAGTTTCCCATCAAAGAAAAAAACTGAACTATTTTTTAAAGTGTAAATGGGAAACTGTCAAAGAAGTTTCAAGCATTCTATAAGGAAATTAAAATTTCCCTTACTGAAGACAAGGCTGAACAATAATTTCTTATCCGAAGAGATTTATTTTCACACCAAACCTGACTATACAAAGTCATCTGAGACACTTAAATATGTCTATAATGCAGTTCAAAACCCATTTGCATTGGGCTTGAACTAAGGGCTGTTTAATTGCAGTGCAGATGTTTGAGCTCATGCTGGATCCTATGCTCTCAGACCCTGTACAGTGGGAGGGTCTCATAGCTCGGATTCCAGACCAAGCCTAAATATCTACATCACCATTAAAGAGCCTCTTAGCCTAAGCCAGCTGGCATGGGACAACTGCAGGTATCTAATTGCAGTGTAAGCATACCTTTAAAGTCTGGCTTTGGCCATGGAGATTTACACCATAATATTAGTTCATTAAATAGGTATGGGCAGTGGTACACATAAGCTTGAGACATACAGGGTAAGCAATGTAGAAGAAAGTGAGATGCACAGTGACTGAGAAAAGCCACTTAATGACCCCAACTTCCTGACTGTAACAGCCTCCACAAGATGCCAAAAGCTGTGACTGGATCAACTGACTTTAATGTTACTGCTAGCAGTATGTTTATACATCAGTAACACTGGAGAAAGAACCTTTCATCCACATCATAATGGCACTGGTGAAATTTAAATAAAAGGTCAAATATAAGGAACGTACAAAAGCTATTGAAGACCTACCTCGGTGAACAAGTACAATAAATAGTATTACAGTTAAATATGTTGTTTTTCAGAAGGATTAAAAATGAGTCTGAAAATCTTATTTACTAAAACTGATTCTCAAAGCCACATGTCAAACAACCTGCCTATTAGATTTGAAGGACTAATCATTCACCCATTTATTTCAGGCTGGCAAAGGGGTCTGTGAATTCTGAATCACCTGATGTCATCCAGCCCAGATGACTGACTAGAGTAAGTACAGATTACCAAAACGAAATACAAGACCACTTATGAAGTAGGATACTAAAAGAAGGCCTAACAGCACCAGCTCTAAAAACCAAGGTCTTGATCCTGTAATTAAAGCCATGATGGCAGATCCTCATCCCTGTGTGGAGCCCCACCGAAGTCCCCAAGGTCTGCCTGCACAAATATAAATGCAAGATCAGGAACCAAAGGAGCTACACAAATCTACTCCTGTAAAAGGTGTGGGTCACTATTCATATTCTCAAGGAAATAGAGAATCTGTTTAAAACAATAGGAAAAAGTAGTATATATACTGATGCCCTACAGTTTAAGTGTGTGAAGAAGAGATGTTAGCCTTTTCATAGCTATGGTTCAAGCTAAGTTTTTGTTCAAATCTAGTTTTACGTTGGTTCCTAACATCAAACCCAAATCTATCTACTCCAAGTTTCATGGCATGAACTTATCTGAGGGTAGAATTTTACTGAAAATTCTGAGAAACTGAACAAGGGCATCTGGGAGATGTAAGGTTTCAAAATAAATGAGATGATCTCATTTTGACCCATTTCCCAACTGTTGATTCATCACAGCTCTAAAACAGCTCAGTCTAGAAACCCTAAACTTGTGTTTGTTGATCTTGGTGAGAATCCTCAAATAATTCTGCCAACAAATTAGTTAAGTAAAAACAATGTATGCATCCTTATACTGCCAAATACCTAAAATTTGTGTTGGACATCTCACTACACAAAAAATAACGCACAGTCCCTGCCCCATAGAGCATACAAACTAAAGCTATGTCTACACTGGGAAGGTTTGGTGACAAAAGTGCTGCTAATATGCAAAAGTTGCCAAAAGTGAAAACTGATCAAACCAGTTTTTCTGCCTCCCATGCACATGTTGCTAACATACTGTGGACAGAGAAGAGCAAAGCATCCTGCAGTGCAATGTTGTGGGAAGACAGAGCTGATCCCTGCACTTCTTGGGATTCCAGTCAGCCAGTTTTCTCAACAAAACAAACAGAGTACACATTGGCTCTTTGTTGACAATAAAGAAAGAGGAAGGTTTTCCAGAAGTGCAATGAGGAGGAGAGGGTTGGAATTCTGTCCATAACTGAGGGCATCAAAGGAGGAACTCAGGGGAATTGGGCTGCGCACGCTAACTTCAAAGGTGGGAACACCAGTCGCGCATGCGCAGCCTGACTGTACACTGCTCTAAAAGTCTCCGATCCGTGGCACCGGGATGAGCCTTACACTAAGTGGAGCACCCAAGGGGACATTATTCGAAGAACAAGGGATTTTAAAGCTGACGTTGCATTAAAAATAATTCCAGACACAGCAAATATGGAGAGGCAATTAAGGACACTCACTCTTTAGCTAACTAGACTCCCTTTCTCATGTTAGTTTGTACACTACTGTCACATTTGAACCAGAAATTGTCAACTGTGTCTTAGTGGACCAGCTTTGGGGCACAGCAATCTGGTGACAAATATGAACAACTGCTGCTGGAAAGTATCAGAGGGGTAGCCGTGTTAGTCTGAATCTGCAAAAGCAGCGAGGAGTCCTGTGGCACCTTATAGACTAACTGAAGTGTATGCTTATGCTCCTACACTTCAGTTAGTCTATAAGGTGCCACAGGACTCCTCGCTGCTTTTGCTGCTGGAAAACATCTAGTGGTTTTCTAACTATTGTGGTGGGCAATGTGTCATTTTACAGAAAAGGTAATCTAAGGTCATCTCCCCTCTAAATAGGCTTCCTTTTCTCTCTTCTCCCTAGGAACACTTTCCCCTGGACATCTGACCGTCCTCTTCCCTGCTTGCTTCTCTTCTCACAAGCAGCTTTAGTCAGTTTAGCATGTTGTTCCTTCTGTTTGCAGTTCCAGTTCTTTCTTCTATGTAGTAGCTGCCTCTTGTGGAAACAGGCTGACTTCTTGTTTCCAGATGTTTTACAGGCTTCTAGGTTCCTCTCTGCAAGGAGCCTACGTGCTTGTTTGTGCAGTAGCAGCTGGAAGGAAGGCAAACATGACAGCACTGCATAGCCTACCAGCTTTCTGATCACCAGATGTCTTAAGCCCCAGTGCACCTTCCTTTACAGCAAACTACTACTGCCTTCTTTGTTTATATGCAAATACTAGGAAGACTGCCTTTTACGGCCACTTTTGATAAAAAACGACATTAGCCAGAACAATCATGTAGGACTATTCCCTGACCATATACAAGTGTAATAGTATTGCAACACAGATTTGTATAGCTTAACATAGAATTACCAGGCTCAGGGCTGCAAGCCTTTTTAAGTACCAGACCCAATATAAAGTTTATGTGCCTAGGCACAAGAAATTATATTTGCACATAAGACATTTTACATATAACCATGGGCTCCAGGGTCAACTATACTGGTAAATATATGATTTTTGGTGGACTCTGCGCCTGCAACTGTAGTCGAATAATTTCTTGACATTCATACCAAATCCTTCTTATCAATTCTGCCTAAAATTGTTTACACAGGAATTAACTTCTAGTGATATGATGATGAATAAAGGAAAATCATTCCTTAGATAAAGTATTTATGAATCCGAAATTCATACATGCAGAGGGATGTTACTATTTTAAAAACAATATTAATATGAAATTTTCTAATAAAAAGATTTTAACTCACACGAAGAATTTAACAGATTATAGTGGTGACTGCTGAAAAGTGATATTCTTGCCGTGAGGGATCTGTAGGTCTTTACAGAAAAGTGCTGCTTTCAGTCACCAGATCTACTTATTTTTCTTCAGTTAATGCTACCATACCAGATCAGACTGCAGTTCTAGAAATGAAAACCAAGCCTAAGTAATACTGCTGCAATTCTGAAAAGTCTGAAATATTAACCATGATGAGTATATATCTCAATATCATGATTGTATGATGCTTAAATTATGGCTGTTTCTTAAAAACTAGACTTTCTCTAGAGTACAAAGGTGGTATTCAATGTTCATTGTCAGTATTACTTTCTAGTTGTCGGAATTACTTTCTAGTTTTGGTATTCACTGCAGCAATGGTTCTCAACCCTTTTGGCTCAAGACCCATTTGTAAACCTGACAACCAGCAATTGCCCCCACCAACACATCCCAGACTTGATGCCTTCATCTCCTGATGTCTGGGGGAAGGACAGGGGCTTACAGCTGGCATTCCAGATACTCCAGCCAGATGTGAATAGCTGGGGAAACTTCACCAACTGGGGAAGGGTAAAGGGGGAGAGCAAGTCAAAACACCTTCCCTCCCACCCCGAAAAAAATCACTCAGCTCTCCCTCTCTTGGCCCCTGAGGGACAGATAGTAAGGGGCTGGGGAAAATTTGGGGACCTGCAAAAAAAAGTGGAGAGATTGAGGGCAGAGGAGTCCAGGGGACTGGGAAGTGAGCCACTAACTCCCAGAAACTACAGTTTCTCCCCACATATCTCACTCAGGAGAATACAAGTTAAAGGGATGGGGTGATTTGAGGTTCCTGGGGACCAGTACAGGGCAACGGCAGAGAGGAAGTTGCCTGGCTATGGCGGAAGGGGTACATCTAAGGGCCATTATTTACTGGAAAACACCACCAGCTACTCCTTCCCAGCTCCTTTTCCGTGGGGTCAGCTGGGCTTGGCTCCCCATTGCAAGCACTGCCTCCCGGGTCACAGCACCATCGTGGCACCCCTGACAGATGGAGAGGAGGCAGAAGCTTGTACATCAGGTTACAATGCCCAGAGCAAGGAGTACAGCCTGGCCATCTTTTGCTGCATTCTGGCAACTCATTTTCAGGTTGTGACCCATCAATAGTGCATGCAGCAAACCCTCATTCATTTAGTTTAAAATGGTTAAGAAAAGCCCTGAAAGCAATGTTATATGAAATTACATGTTAACTATACTAGTAAATTCCAGTCGCTTTATTAAATGTGGCACCATTTACGTGTGTGGAAAATGGTTACAAAAGGGGTACAAGTACTTTGATTTAAAATGGTCTCTAGTGCATTAATGTGGTAGGGAGTGTGCACATCACTTTTTAAGCCTTGGTTTCATTGCTTTGGCACCTCCTTTGCTTAGCACTGTTTGTCACCTGCTGGCCCAGTCTGTCTTGCTTTCTGACCTTTACCCTGGATAAGGCTAGGTCTAAGAAGCAATATGTGAAAGCTGATGTCTGGATGCTCTTCATCCATTGGTCAGGTGGAAGATTGCAGAGGGATGTAAAAGAGAGAATGCCCAGTGGAACTATATAGGTCAGCATAAGGTTTAGGGCACAGTGGAAGCAGGAGGAAAGTTTCTCCATTGCACCTTAAGTAGAAACTAAGTTTTTACAATATTCTTCCAATTATTTACCACAAGCAAGTTTCAGCGGCAGCTATCGTGCTTGATTGCTAAAGGTCCTTTTCCCACCATTGTTCACCAAACTGTTTTCATTATTAATCTTTAAAGAGTCCAACAGGTTCTTGATTCGTTCACTTGTTGGTCCCCTCTTTCTCCTCTTGCTCTTGACACTGTTACTTGTTACAGATGGCAGCAGTAGGGCTGCCAGTCCCCAAGGCTGGCTATTACTTAATGAAGAATGACCTTTATCTTCCTGCTGTAAAATCCAGGCACACTCTCTGGCCAAAGCTACAAATCTATCCAGCTGGCTTTGATTAACATTCTTGCTCACATTGAGGGTCTGTTCAAAGGGGTTCTGAATGTAGAGAGGAGAAGGCTCAGGCTTATTTTGCACCTTTCCCTGCAGATATTTCAAAGATAGGAAAGACATATTTCACATGGGTATTATGCACACAGCAGACAGAACAGTTCAGCTAAGTTATTACAGCAATATTAACTACTATCACTTTAATTGCAAAGGTGTTTTGACCTATTAAGGAATTTATTTCATAAAAAGGAAAGCAGATGTTCATCAACTTAATTAACCTGTCAATGTAACCATGTCATTTCCACTATTTGCATTCTTTCAATGTCTATTTCTTGCTCACCACAGCACATTTAAATGTCTCATTATGTCTTATGCAATTATATTGTTATTTTGACAAAAACAGAATCTGAAAATAGTGTGTGCAGAATTCCCTGAGTAAAATTCATATGCCAGAATAGTTCTCTAAGCAGACACAAAACACTGTTAACTGTCACAGTTACTAACCAGATTTTACTCATTTTGTGTTGACACAACCTGTGGTGAACAGTAATGCCAGTAAATAGTTTCAAACTCAGATTGGATGGCATCTATACTCTGGGTTCCCAACCCAGATCAGTTATTTAAAACTGCAAAGCCTTTTGGGATACACTGTTTGTATGAAGATCAAAAAATGTTGGATTTTGTTGTACAGTCTAAGTTTTAAAAAAACAGCTCTCCAATCAGAGAAGTGGGATAAAGGCAGCAGCTATTACTACCTTTCGTGTAACAGAACATTAAACTGGGAAGCTGCGAAGGCTTATAGTTAATGCTTTACAATACAAAAATAATTAGTGCAGAAACACTATCAAGAAGTAGGTGTTCAGTGGTTTTGCTTTCTTCTGCAGCATTCTTTGAGACTGTCAGCTTCAAACTAGTTTTATGGACAAGATCAATTTACAGGCATTCTGTATAATTTCTGCAACTGCAAAGTGTGCTACAAATTGCAAAATACAAAATGTTTCCTGAATGATACAATTTATTTATGATCATTAATCTTTTATGATAATGAAGAAATGTACATTCAATAGATAATCACATCTTAGTACGGTCTATGGATAAGGACAGCAGAATTTGGCCCTTTATGCAAAAGGGCATAATTTGTATCTCTCTTACATAGCGAGAGCTGTAACAGTTAAAGAGTAATGGGGAGAGATCAAAATGCATTTACCTTTCTAATATTTATAGAGTTTTTATTGAAAGCAAAATTCCCAAAATATTCAAAGAAGTCACCCAGCAGCACATCTGAAATGAAAAAGGTAAAATCAAGAAAGGGATATGGCTTTCACAGAAATAGAAGACACTGAATGAAGATTTCGCTTACCTAACGTTTCTGTATTTTCTGTAGGCTTAATTTTGTTCAAATTGCTAGCAAAGGTACAGTCATTACCTTGGATTATGTGCTTATCTTCTGAATCTGAAATGACAAGTAGTGAAAAATGTGATTAAATGTGATATACAGTTAAAAAGTCTACCATATTTATTAAGCATAACTCAGACATCCTCTTCAAAAAGAAAGCTATTCCTACAATCATTGCAATTGGATACAGAAGGTAAATTACTGTTTACAATTAATTATGTAAAGTGATTAAATTTATGGATGGGGGAAGTAGAGCGTTTAGGACTAAACAGGAGAGTTTCAAAAGCACAAATGAGTAAATGCATGACTCCTATTTGTTCTATTGAAAATCAGCCACTACAACACCTAGGCTGTGTCCAGACTCAGGGGGTTTTTCGGGAAAAGTAGCCTTTTCCCGAAAAAACTTCCCCTGCGACCAGACTCAAGCCGCGTTCTTTCGAAATTATTTCGAAAGAACGCGGCTTTTCTTTCGATGGCGGTAAACCTCGTTTCACGAGGAAGAACACCTTCTTTCGAAAGTTCCTCTTTCGAAAGAAGGCGTTCTTCAATGTAAATAGGGCTTCCTCGAAAGAGAGCATCCAGACTCGCTGGGTGCTCTCTTTCGAAAAAGCGGATTGCTCTTTCGAAAGATCCGCCTGCAGTCTAGACGCGATCTTTCGAAAGAGGCTCTTTCGAAAGATGCTTTCGAAAGAGCCTCTTTCGAAAGAAGCCTGCAGTCTAGACATAGCCTTACAGAAGGAGGCTTCACTTTTGGCATATGCCATCACTAATCAGTGGGGGTTACAAACACAAGTAAGAACTGAATGATCAGTATACTTCCTCTTTGGATACTGTCGAAACGAGCGTCACATTCAGTAAAAGGTATGGAGAATAGTTTATTTAGACATGCTGCAGCATAGTGAGAACCCACCAAAGTGTGTTCTACCTTAGAATACAACTACAACTCCTCTTATAGTAGGAGCTACATAAGAAACTATCACTCTGCGCATGCTTGTTACTGGGCAAACTTTCAGCATAATTACATTCTCTTTGATGATAAAATGTTTCACACTCTCACACTTTCAAACTACGTGACCTTCTTGCCTACATGAAATGGCAGCTATTTACAGGATGGATTCCACAATACTTATCACAGTGAATTGGGATTTTCAAGTAATAGTCCAAGACACCTATTGCACTGACACTGTGGTAATTCCACATTTGAAATTTCAAAGGGAATTAAAAATAAAGCTTGTTGGTAACAGTTTTTAAACTAAGAGATGGGGGAAAGCTGATTGGTGTGGAGAAGCATATAAATCAGATGGAGACTTCTCTTACAGGAAAATCCATTGATAGAGATTCTCTAAGCTGTAGTCAGAAAGAGAGGAGGGGAGAGGACAAACCATGGGCTAGAACAGACAAACAACCGCATATAAAGGAATACAATGCATCAGGGAAGGGCAAACAAATAAACAGTGGCAAATTTTTAAAGTGCTTCTACACGAATGCTAGGAGTCTGACTAAGAAGATGGGTGAACTAGAGTACCTCGTATTAAAGGAGGAGATTGACATAGTAGGCATCACTGAAACCTGGTGGAATGAGGAAAATCTGTGGGACACAATAATACCAGGATATAAAATATATTGGAAGGACAAAGCAGGTCGTGCGGGTGGTGGAGTGGCACTGTACGTGAAAGATAATGTAGAATCAAATGAAATAAAAATATTAAATGGATCAACATGTTCAATAGAATCGCTATGGATAGTAATTTCATGCTCCGATAATAATAATTTAGCAGTAGGGATATATTATCGACCATCTGACCAGGACAGTGACACTGACGTTGAAATGCTGAGGAAGATTAGAGCGGCTACCAAAATAAAGAACTCTATAATAATGGGGGATTTTAATTATCCCCTTATTGACTGGGTACATGTTACCTCAGGAAGAGAATGGCTCAAATGACTCAATGGCTTAAATGACTGCTTCTTGGAGCAGCTGGCACAGGAACCCACAAGGGGAGAGGCAATTCTCGATTTAGTCCTGAGTGGAGCACAGGATCAGGTCCAGGAGATAACCGTTACAGGACTGCTTGGGAATAGTGACCATAATATAATAACATTTAACATTCCTGGGGTGGGAAGAACACCTCAACAGTCCAGCACACTGGCATTTAATTTCAAAAAGGGATATTACACAAAAATGAGGAGGTTAGTTAAACAGAAATTAAAAGGCACAGTGACTAGAGACAAAACCCTGCAAGCTGCATGGAAACTTTTTAAAGACACCATAATAGAGGCCCAACTTAAATGTATACCCCAAATTAGAAAACACAGTAAGAGACCTAAAAAAAGAGTCATCGTGGCTTAACCATCATGTAAAAGAAGCAGTGAGGGACAAAAAGGCATATTTCAAGAAGTGGAAGTCCAATCCTAGTGAGATAAATAGAAAGGAACATAAACACTGTTAAATTAAGTGTAAAAATGTAATAAGCAAAAAAAGATTGAGGAACAGCTAGCCAAAAACTCACTAAGAAATAGCAAAATGTTTTTAAGTACATTAGAAGCAGGAAGCCTGCTAAAAAACCAGTGGGTCCCCTAGATGATCAAGATATAAAAGGAGCAAACAAGGACGATAAAGCCATCGTGGAGAAACTAAATGATTTCTTTGCTTCAGTCTTCACAGCTGAGGATGTTAGGGAGATTCCCAAATCTGCACCGTCCTTTGTGGGTGATAAATCTGAGGAACTGTCCTGGATTGAAGTGTCATTAGAGGAGGTTTTGGAACAAATAGAGAAACTTAATGTTAACAAATCACCGGGACTGGATGGCATTCATCCAAGGATTCTAAAAGAACTCAAATGGGAAACTGCTGAACTATTATCTGTGGTTTGTAACCTATCCTTTAAATCGGCTTCCGTACCTAATGACTGGAAGGTAGCTAACGTGACACCAATATTTTAAAAGGGCTCTACAGGTGATCCTGGCAATTACAGACTGGTAAGTCTAACTTCAGTACCGGGCAAATTAGTCAAAACAACAGTAAAGAATAAAATTGTCAGGCACGTAGAAGAACATAATTTGTTGGAAAAAAGTCAGCATGGTTTCTGTAAAGGGAAATCATGTCTTATTAATCTATTAGAGTTCTTTGAAGGAGTTAACAAACATGAAGATAAGGGGGATCCAGTAGATATAGTATACTTAGATTTTCAGAAAGCCTTTGACAAGGTCCCTCACCAAAGGCTCTTGTGTAAATTACATTGTCATGGGATAAGAGGGAAGGTCCTTTCATGGAGTGAGAACTGGTTAAAAGACAGGAAACAAAGGGTAGGAATAAATGGTAAATTTTCAAAATGGAGAGGGGTAACTAGTGGTATCCCCTAAAGGTCAGTCCTGGGACCAATTCTGTTCAACTTATTTATAAATGATCTGGAGAAAGGGGTAAGCAGTGAGGTGGTAAAGTTTGCGGATGATACTAAACTGTTTAAGATAGGCAAGACAGAAGCAGACTGTGAAGAACTTCAAAAAGATCTCATCAAACTGAGTGATTGGGCAACAAAACGGCAAATGAATTTAATGTGCATAAGTGTAAAGTAATGCACGTTGGAAAAAATTACTCCAACTATACGTACAGTATGATGGGGGTTAATTTGGCTACTACAAATCAGGAAAAAAAGATCTCGGAGTTGTCGCAGAATACTAGGACTGGAAGGGACCTTGAGAGGTCATCAAGTCCAGTCCCCTACCCTCATGGCAGGACCAAATACTGTCTAGACCATCCCTGATAGACATTTATCTAACCCACTCTTAAATATCTCCAGAGATGGAAATTCTACAACCTTCCTGGGCAATTTATTCCAGTGTCTGACTATCCTGACAGTTAGGAACTTTTTCCTAATGTCCAACCTAAACCTCCCTTGCTGCAGTTTAAGTCCATTGCTTCTTGTTCTATCCTCAGAGGCCAAGATGAACAAGTTTTCTCCCTCCTCCTTGTGACACCCTTTTAGATAGCTGAAAACTGCTATCATGTTCCCCCTCAATCTTCTCTTTTCTAAACAAACCCAATTCCTTCAGTCTTCCCTCATAGGTCATGTTCTCTAGACCTTTAATCATTCTCATTGCTCTTCTCTGGACCCTCTCCAATTTCTCCATATCTTTCTTGAAATGCGGTGCCCAGAACTGGACACAATACTCCAACTGAGGCCTAACCAGCGCAGAGTAGAGCGGAAGAATGACTTCTCGTGTCTTGCTCACAACACATCTGTTAATGCATCCCAGAATCATGTTTGCTTTCTTTGCAACAGCATCACACTGCTGATTCATATTCAACTTGTGGTCCACTATAACCCCTAGATCCCTTTCTGCCATACTCCTTCCCAGAGTATGAAGTGGATACTATCGTGGATAGTTCTCTGAAAACGTCCATGCAGTGTTCAGAAGCGGTCAAAAAGGCAAATAGGATGTTAGGAATTATTAAGAAAGGTATAGAAAATAAGACACAATATCTTATGCCCCTGTATAAAACTGTATTACGCCCACATCTTGAATACTGTGTACAGATGTGGTCTCCTCACCTCAAAAATGATATTTTGGCCTTAGAAAGGGTTCAGAAAAGGGCAACTAAAATGATTAGGAGTTTGGAACGGGTCTCATATGAAGAGAGGTTAAAGCGACTTGGACTTTTCAGTTTAGAAAAGAGGAGGCTAAGGGGGGATATGATAGAGGTCTATAAAATCATGAGTGGTGTGGAGAGGGTGGATAAAGAAAAGTTATTTATTAGTTCCCATAATAGAAGAACTAGAGGACACCAAATGAAATTAATGGGTAGCAGGTTTAAAACTAATAAAAGACAGTTGTTCTTCACACAGCACGTAGTCAACCTGTGGAACTCCTTGCCAGAGGAGGCTGTGAAGGCTAGGACTATAACAGAGTTTAAAGAGAAGCTAGATTATTTCATGGAGGTTAGGTCCATAAAAGGCTATTAGCCAGGGGATAGAAATGGTGTCCCTGGCCTCTGTTTGTCAGAGGCTGGAGAAGGATGGCAGAAGACAAACCGCTTGATCATTGTCTTCGGTCCACCCCCTCTGGGGCACCTGGTGCTGGCCATTGTCAGCAGACAGTCTATTGAGCTAGATGGACCTTTGGTCTGACCCAGTGCAGCCACTCTTATGTAACTGACTAAAAACTTTGACTGCTATTCTCCATACGCAAGCCTGGGTGGGAGCATATCTAAAGATTAGAACAGATGACTGGTGAGTTAGGACTCTTGAATTCTATTCCACACTTTTTCACTGGAATACCCTCTTTGTTCTTGAGCAAAACCTAATCCATTTCCCATGTACAAAATGAGTAAAACACATCACAGGGACACACAGCAAGTATTTGCAAGTTATATTTTTACTGAGGAGGTCTTAATATCTTTTGCTATTAACTTCTTTACAAGTTTAATACTGATGTCAAAGTTGATTACTATAAAGTAATACACATCATATCAAATGACAGTGAAAAGATTACATTACATGGTCATTTCGGGCTCATTTATTGAGGAACAGATGATCAGCAGACCTAAACAACAATAACCTGGACTTTTAATAAAGGCTGATTTTTAATTGCCTGATGCAAAGAACAAGCTCACTCTGAGCCAATTAAAATTACACTTTTCTAAAAGCATTGCAACTCTTCTACTGCACTTAAATAAATGATTTGGTATAAAATTAATATCAATGGAAATTAATACTGCAACCGTAACATTTATTTAAAAGATATAATAAATCAAGTGTCTGATTCTCCAAAAAAAATCATCTTGCAACAGTTAGTCGGTAGCAATGTTCAACAACTCAGACATTTTTTTCAAATATATGGTACTAGATTTACCCAGCGTTGCTCAAGCACTTCACCCCCCCATAAAAAACCAAAAATTAACAGGTATATGCTTCTTTTAAATAATTGCTCTGGGATGGGGCTGAGGATGAGGGGTTCAGTATGCAGATTGCCCCGGTGAGAGAGGACTACCCCAGCCCTCTCTCACCATAGCAGCTTGGGACCAGGTGAGAAGTGCCTCTCTATAGTGGCTATGTTCCCATACAAATTGGGGGAGAGCTTCAGCTCTCCCCTCTCTCCCCCGCCACCCAATTTCTTATAAGATGCCCAAGGGGTGAGAAGCTCAGGGCTGGGACAGGTGCCCCCAGCCAGCCCCTTTCACCTGCCTGGTGATTCTGTCTCTTTTCTGTATGGTTTTAAGTGTCTCTGTACGAATCAAGTGAGGGGGACAGAAGAGCTTCACCTCCCCCTGCTCTCCCTGAAGAACAACTGGGGATTGAGAGGCTCAAGGCTAGGGCAGTCTTGGACTGGGGGCTTTCACCAGCCTAGTGATTGTCTCTTTTCTGTATAGTATTATGAGACGCAATCCCATTACAGGCACATTTCATTTTCCTGGCACAACCAAAGCCTTACTGTTCTGTAATTTAAGAGGAATCTCTACACAGAATTATGTGGTCTTAGCACTTACTATTTAAGCGGAGTTCTTGAATAGAGACGCAGATGGACAGACACACTTCCTCAAATATACAATAGATTTGCAACACTCAAGATTACTTTGAACCATCAAAAGTGACAGAGATTCACACGGTGAAATCGGAGTAGAGAGAAAACACATGAGAGTTAATTCAGTCCTACTCTGAAATGGAGCTGTTCTTACCTGCTAGAGCTTTAAGTTGGTCTAGTGTTGGAATAATAGGCGGTGTTCTCTTTTGGAGGAAAAACAAGGTCATCATTGTCAGAGAGAAGTTTGTAATCCAGTGACCAGGAATATTACTTGTGATGCCATGTACACGGGCCCAGCACCGTACGCTGAACACAAGAGCTCTTACACGTGAGTCAAGGCTACCATATATATAAAGGAGTTCTGAACTTCTCAGGGCAACTCTGTGAGACACAAGCCCAAGGAATAAATTATAAACATTTAAGAGAATCACCAACTGTCAAATGTAACCATAACTCATGCTGCTTTAAGATATAACAATTATAAAGAAAGAGGTTTTTTCTTCAAATTGTTGCAAATGACATAAGTAGTACAGAGCATATGAAAATGTCTAGGATGATGTTCTGGATGGCTCCATAATGACAGACTTAATTGAAGAGAAATCATATCAATACACTTTAGGAATGGAATTTGTGTTGTGGAAAACGTCCATAAAAACAAATGCCACCTGACAATGGAGAAATAAAGTACTCTAGAGTCAGAAAATGCAGAATTAATTTTGTGCAAATTTAAGTTAGACTCATATGACTTTTGGGCATCTTGAAATATGATATTTGTCATAATTTTTTAAATACAAAACCAAAAACAGTTTGGAATATTGCATAAAAATCAAGTAAAATTTAAAGACCTAAACCTCAATGAGAGCTACAAAACAAGCCATATTTGAAGACAGTCAGTTCAGCAGTTTTCAAATTATGAATGTTTAAAATAAAACATCCCCAAGTCTGTAAGAGCCGAGTGTAAAGTGTGTGTGGTTTTTTTGTTTTGTTTTTAAATAAAGAAAAGTATTAATACCACAGGTGGCAGTTATGGATACACAACTCAGGAGATACTGGCTCCCCGTACTGCCTGTACTCCTCTAGATCATGCAGCACCACCTCAAAATGACAACAAACTTCCTAAAGTCTGAGTCAGATTCTTGGAGTAGAAAAGTTACTTTTCTTTTAAAAGGTGCTTTACGCCATCCCCAATGATATGCTATTTTAGGCCAAGCAAAAGTGACGACAATTCCTCCTGCATCTGTATGTGCATCAAAAAAGAAAAAATAATGCTTGCGACAAGCAAAGCTACTGAAACACATTTTGTGGCCTTAGCTTGTTCCACAGCCTCATTGAGTATATTTATACTGCATACTAAGCCTGAGCTTTCACTCAGATTTGAGCCCAAGCCCACCTACCACCTACATTCAAATCTGCCTGAGTTCGGTCAGCAAGCACTTAAGATCTGAATTCTAGAACCCTGGTAGTGAGGTGGGTTAGAATCTCTCACCATGACTCAGGTCCAACTCTTGCCATTCTGCATGGTGGCAGCCGATTAAGCCTCAGACCCAAGTCACCTGCTCTATTTAGCACATAATGGATGTGTTACAATTGCTGTACCTGGCTCTCAGCTGTACTAACCCCAGATTTCCAAATACATGGAGAATACGCCAGCACAAGACTTGGAAATTAAGTCCACAAGCTCCGATCCCACAATCCCAGATTTAGAATGCAATGTAAATATACCATTCACATGTAACATTTCAATGTGTCCTCACAGTTAATTAACAAAAATTAATGAGTCAAGTACAAGATTTTACTGTAAAGTGTATGTGCAGTTAAAAAAAGGAAAGGGGATTATAATGCTATAAAAACAGATAAAATGTACATATACAGATACCCTTCCCTACACACACACTTCAGTTAGCGCATTCTCTTCTTCATAAGAGTGTCCACAAGCAGAATTACATTAAGGACTGAAGGAGCAGGAAAGGGTATGTATTTAATTCTAACTTTAATAACAACAATGCAGCGAGAGAATTAAGTGGCATACAAACTACAATGGTACGCAATTTTAAGACCGTTTTCAGTTGCTTATAGCCTGCAAAACTAACAGGCAGAAATTTTTCATGCCAGGCTGTATGCCTTAGGCTAAAATTTTTGGGAAAGTTTCAATGAAAATGGTTCAGCCACTTCCCAGAACAAGAATAGGAAAATAACCTGCCTATGTTAAAATTAGGGATGTAAAATAAATCCTGTTTAATTAGCTAATCAGTTAAATGTATAGTTTAACCAGTTAATCAATTAAAGGAGCGAGCAAGGAGCTGCTCCAGCCTGGCCAGAGCAGACCCTGCCTATGGCATCTCTGTTACACGTGAGGCTGCACCAGCTGGCCTGGAGCCACTCTTGCCTGTGGCAGGCCAGGGCACCCTGCAGGCAGTTACTGCTCTGATGTCTCGGTCAGAACAACCCCTGCCTGCAGGGCACCCAGGCCCACCACAGCGCTCCAGGACCCTGGAGCAGCCCCTGCCTGTGCTGGGCCAGGACACCTGATTGGGAGCAGCTCCTGCCCGTACGGTGCCTGGGCCTGGTGTAGGCCCTGTCTGTGATGGCCCCCTCTCACCAGTCAGCCAGTTAAATCTTCATATCCCTAGTTAAAATTAATGTTTCACTAAGAAGCACTAGCACTGCTGTGCTTTGGAACTACAATCTGAAATTTAGCTAGGGGTTCACATTGTATCAGGAATGTACCTTTAGCTGTTCCTATGAAATATCAAGCAAATACGGCAACAGCTGTTTTCATAGTCTTAGCTAAAATTTGGCAGCTAAATTCTCCAAATGTTTCACGTGTTGTAACAAATCTCAATTTCTTTCTTCTAAAAACAATTGCCTGTTGGCACAACAGATGCACCAATATATCTTGAATGCTAAGCCAATATAAAAGAATTCTGTTTGTCTGGGTTCAGTCCAGAAAAGACAACTTCAAATAACCTTAAGCCTGATCACTAAAAGGCAACTGAAGGAATATACAAAACAACATTGGTATTATACCATTGCCTTGTCCGGAAATAAACAGACAATCAAAAAAAATTTATGAAAACACCTTTCATAGCCATTTTATTGTATTGTTTTGTATCTGTCCATTATTTGACATGTTTTCATGTCTCCAGTTTTAGAAAACATATTTATTATCTGTATTTTTATGGCTAAGTTAAAAAATACCAGCCCTCAAATGTATTTAAAGAAAGAGTTGTCAAATATTTCCTATTAGGCTCATGTGGTCACACAGAAAAGGAAACCAATTTTTTCAAATATATCATTTGTTCGACAGACACACACACAAGCTTCTATAAATAACTTTCATCATAGTTTTCCAACATACTAATTATTGTCCTAGTTACATTTTTTTTAAAAATGCTACTGCCATATCATTACCTATTGTTAGTTGTTAGGTCACACTGGAACCCTGTTGGTTGATGGGAAAATCTCACCAATGGACAGCGAGCATTGAGTATCTTTTGTACACCCACACAGCCTGGGCCCAAATTGTCAATGCAATCACCAATCACAGAGAGGATTCTCTGTGATGCTGTTCTTTCAGAAGGTACTCTCTTCATCTGATATTCCATATAAAAGGCACCTGTTTTCTAACACAAAAAAGAGAAAGGTAAATTATCAGCTCTGAAAATAAGGTAAGATTCTGGGAGACTTCTGAAAGAATTGGAATCACTTGTTAAAAAGGGTTCACAATTAAAATTTTTAAAAAACACACATTGCAAGTAGTTTGTAAGACTCAAAGCAAAATATTTAATTGTTCATTTTCTTTACCTCTCTTACATTCTTTCCAAATTAACAACAAACAACAACTAGAAAATTAGGAATTAAATTACTTAGGTATATCAATGCTGTAATCTCACTACTGTATACAATTAAGTAGTGCAATAGTTTCAAAGATTTTTTTTTCAGTCATGCAAAAACTGAAAGGTCAAGATAAAGCACACTGTTTTAGTGACCTAATTTAATAATAAAAAATAAAAAACAAGAAGTGCAACCAAGCCACAAAACATGTTATTTCCTCTCTTAAGGTGTTTGTTAGCTTGTACCAACCACACTAATGAGGTTCTTTGTTAAAGAATATTTCCTTTCAGCTGTTGGAAAATCCCGAAGATTCACCAAATTGGTTAATCATTATTGCATAATGCAGCCCAGCTTCTTTAAGATTCTTACATTCACTGTTTCAGAAAAGAAAGCTAATGGTCTACTTATCGAGTCAGAACAATTCTCTATAGCAGTATTCTAACTGAGCCAATGTGCCTTTTCCTAGTGCACTAGGCTAATGTGTCTAATGCATTTGGCTAATTCATGTCTACTTTGGGTTACAGGCAATAATACTTGTTTCTTTACACCTGTGAAATAGTAGTAATAAAATAATAAAAATAATAATAATAATAATAATAATAATAATAATAATAAAATAGAATTTTTCAATCATTAAAAAAAATTGCAGGTGATCTCAGCCTTACTGTCCTCACCACATAATATGCAATCCAAAAGGTAGGGGTCCAGGCAGAGACAGATGAGTCCTAGAGGTGAATACCTGGCTGCAAAGATGGTGTCGCCAGGAGGGCTTTGGCTGCCTTGAATATGGGATGCTGTTCCAAGAAAAAGGACTGCTAAGTAGGGATGGGGTTCACCTTTCAAGGAAGAGGAAGAAGTTATATGGATACAGGCTGGCTAACCTAGTGAGGGCTTTAAACTAAGTTCAATGGGGGCAGGTGACCAAAGCCCACAGGTAAGAGAAAAACATGGAAGATGGGTCAGAAATGGGAGGGAGCATGGGTTATTTATAATAGCAGAGATAAAGGAGGGACAAGGCAGAACTGGGGGGCAAAATCAAATCAGTATCTTAGATGCCAGTATACAAATACAAGAAGTATGGGAAATAAGCAGAAGAACTTATTGTGCTAACAAACAAACAAAACTATGACATAGTTGGTATCACAGAGACTTAGTGAGATAATACACACAATTGGAATATTGGTAAAGAAGGATTAAGCTTTCGCAGGAAGAACAGGTAGAGGTAAAAGAGAGGAGGTACTGCCGTATTTATTAAAAAAGTATACACTTGGATAGGTTGAGATGGATATAGGAGATGGACTTGTTGAGAGTCTCTGGGTTACGTTAAAAGTAGTTAAAAAAACCAAAGGTGATGTCATGTTAAGAGTCTAGTACAGATCATCTACCTAGGAAGAAGAGGTGGATGAGGCTTTATTTTAAACAACAAAATCATCCAAAGAGCAGGATTTGGTGGTGATGAGGGACTTCAACTAACCAAACATATGTTGGGAAACTAACACAGAAGGGCACAGATTATCCAATACATGTTTGGACTACATTGGAGACAATTTTTTATTTCAGAAAGTTGAGAAACCTATGGGGGAGGGGGAAGCTGTTCTAGATTTGATTTTAACTAATAGGGAGGAACTGGTTGAAAATTTGAAAGTGGAAAGCCACTTGGGACTTCATGATTCTAAGGACTGGTACAAGGGAGAAGAGCACAATAGAGACAATGGATTTCAGGAAGGCAGTAAACTCAGAGAACTGGTAGTTAAGGTCCCATTGCAAGCAAGACTAAAAGGAAAAACAACTGAAGAGATTTGGCAGTTTTTCAAAGGGGAATTAAGGGCCCAAAAGCAAACTATTCCACTGCATAGGAAACACAGAAAGTATGTCACGAGGCCACTTTGGCTTAACCAGAAGATCTTACATGATCTAAAAATCAAAAATGAGTCATATAAAAAGGGGATACTATGTCAAATTACAAAGGATGAATACAAGCAAATAACTAAGTATGCAGGGGCAAGATTAGAAAGGCAAAGGCACAAAACGAGCTAAATCTACATAGAGAAATAAAGGGTAACAAGAAGACATTCCACAAATATATTAGAAGCAAAAGGAAGACCAAGTACAGGGTAGGCCCATCGCTCAGTGAAGAGGGAGAAACAATAATAGGAACTTTGGAAATGGCAGTGGTGATTAATGATTTCTTAGTTTAGGTTTTTGTTAAGATGATTGATGGTGACAGGATGCTTAACCATAGTGGATGCTAGTGGAAACAGGAAAGGTTTAGAAGTTAAAATAAAAAAAACAAGTAAAAAATCCTTAGAAAATTAGATGTCTGCAAGTCACCAGGGCCTGATGAAATGCATCCTAGAATATTCAAGGAGCTGATGGAGGAGGTATCTGAACTTTTAACTATCATCTCTGAAATATCATGGGAGACAGAAGAGATTCCAGAAGACTGGAAAAGGGCATGTATAGTGCTCATCTATAAAAAGGGAAATAAGAACAGTCCAGGAAATTACAGACCAGTCAGTTTAACTTCTGTGCCAGGAAGATAACAGAGCAAGTAACTGAGGAATTCATCTGCAACATCTGGAAGATAATGAAGTGATAGGTAATAACCAGCATGGATTTGTAAAGAACAAATCATGTCAAACCAATCTGTTAGCTTTCTTTGATAAGATAACAAGCCTTGCGGATAAGGGTAAAGTGGTGGACATGCTATACCTAGACTTTAGATAAGCATGACCTTCTTATCAATAAACTAGGAAAATGCAACCTAGACGGGACTACTGTAACGTGGGTGCATAACTGGCTAGATAACTGTTCTCAGAGAGTAGTTATTAATGGTTCACAGTCATGCTAGAAGGGCATAAGTGGGATTCCATAGGGGTCTGTTCTGGGACCGGTTCTGTTCAATATCTTCATCAATGATTTAGATATTGGCATGGAGAGTACGCTTATTACGTTTGCAGATGATACCAAGCTGTAAGATGCTGCAAGTGCTTTGGAAGATAGGGTCAAAATTCAAAATACAGGCAGTCCCCCGGTTACGTACAAGATAGGGACTGTAGGTTTGTTCTTAAGTTGAATCTGTATGTAAGTCGGAACTGGCATCCAGATTCAGCCGCTGCTGAAACTGACCGCCAGTTCTGACTTACATACAGATTCAACTTAAGAACCCCAGGCGTCCCCAAGTCAGCTGCTGCTGAAACTGATCAGCGCTGATTCCAGGAAGCCTGGGGCAGAGCAACTCTGCCTCGGGCTTCCTGTAGTCAGCGCTGGTCAGTTTCAGCAGCGGCTGACTTGGGGACGCCTGGGGCAGAGCAGCTGGGGTGCTGCCGGGTTGGTCCAGTAGTGCCCAGAGCGGGCGCTGCAGGACCAATCGGCAGCGCCCCAGCTGCTCTGCCCCAGGGTCCAAAACAAAAGCCTGGTCTGCTTGGGGGGGGGGGGGGGGGCACACTAGCTGCGCCCCCCCCCCCCAGCAGACCAGGGACATGGGGAGCAGAGCCGCAGCGGCAGCGGGGTGCCGCGCCTCTGAGGCTTTGCTCTAGCAAAGCCTCAGAGGCGTGGGACCCCCCCGGGCTGCGGCTTGAGTCCCGGTGCCTGTGGTCTACTGGGGACCGTCTCCAGCAGACCACAGGCACCGGGACTCAAGCGGCAGCCGCGGGGGGGTCCTGAGGCTTTGCCAGAGCAAAGCCTCAGAAGTGCACGGAACCGCCGCTGCTGCCGCTTGAGTCCGGGTGCCTGTGGTCTGCTGGGGACCGTCCCCAGCAGACCACAGGCACCCGGACTCAAGCGGCAGCATCGGCGGGTTCCCGCGCTTCTGAGGCTTTGCTCTGGGAAAGCCTCAGAAGCGCGGGAACCCGCCTGGTGCCCCTGGTCTGCTGGAGACGGTCTCCAGCAGACCAGGGGCACCCGAGCAGCTTACGAACGGGGCGTTCTCCCCCGGAGCTCGCAGGTAGCAATCCGCTACCTCGACCTCCGGGGTGAGAAAGCCCCGTTCGTAAGTGCGGATCCGCGTAAGTCGGGGACTGCCTGTAATCAGGATAAACTTGAGAAATGGTCTGAGGTAAAAAAAATGAAGTTTAATTAGGACAAATGCAAAATACTCCACATAGGAAGCAACAATCAATTTAATATAGTAGACTTCCGATAATCCGGAACCTATGGGACCTAAGTGGTGCCGGATTATCAGATATGCCGGACAATCAGGAGATACTATAAGCTGGTTATATATATACTGTATACATTATATACTGTATATAAAGTGTTCTTAACCCTTTTTATGTACATACTGTATACAGTATACTGTAATATTGTCATTTTTTTAAGCCTTTTTTACCCTTTTTGCTCAGTTCAGCTGCTGCCGCTGTTACCTTGTGGCTCATTTTTTGCTGAAGCTCACTCACTAGGCTCTTGTCATTTTGATGCCGGACTATCAGGAGTGCCGGACTATTGGATGCCGGACTATTGGAGTTTTACTATAGATACAGAATGGGAAGAGACTGTTCAGGAAGGAGTACTGCAGCAGAAAGGCATCTAGAGGTCATAGTGGACCACATGCTAAATGAGAGTTAACAGTGTGACACTGTTGCAAAAAAAGCAAATGTGATTCTGGGATGCATTAACAGAAAGTTTGTGAGCAAGACACGAGAAGGAGTTCTTTTGTTCTACTCTGCGCTAATTAGGCTTCAATTGTGCCCAATTCTGGACACCACATTTCAAGAAAGATGTGGAGAACTTGAAGAAGGTCCATAGAAGAGCAACAAAAATTATTAAAGGTCTAGAAAACATGACACATGAAGGAAGACTGAAATAATTGGGCTTTAGTTTAGAAGAGAGAAGACTGAGAAGGAACATGATAGATCTTTTCAAGTATTTAAAAGAAGGAGGGAGAAAAATTGTTCTCCTTGACCTCTGATGATGGAACAAGAAGCAATGGGCAGCAAGAGGAGGTTTAGGTTGGACATCAAGAAAAACCTCGTTAGCGTGGTTAAACACTGGAATAAATTGCTTAGGGACATTGTTTAATCTCCATCACTGGAGATATTTAAGAGCAGGTTGGATAGACATCTATCAGAGATGATGCTGGTGCTTGGCCCTGCCGTGAGGGCAGGGAACTGGACTTCATGATGTCTTGAGGTCCCTTCCAGTTCTAGTATTCTATGATTCTATGTAAGCACAAATGCCATCCCTTACAAGTGTCTTTTCTGTAGCAAACCTTGTGGTAGTAAGAGGTTCATTTTTTGGCTGTGGGTAAGTATGTCTCCAACTAGAATTGTTGGCATCCCAGAATACTCTCACTTAAGTTCACATATATTGTGAAGCACGCGGTATGTCCCAATCACATGTATTGTGTTAAAAACTCTATACTCCCAACAAGTCAGTAAGCAATGCCAACTTATCTTTAGTAGGCAGAAGGCATATTCTACTACTATTCTGCACTTGCTCACCATGTATTTAAACTGCCTCATTCTCCTGAAACACATCAGAGCAGCAACCTGGAGATCTGAAGACATCTTAAGTTGCCTAAAGTTACAGTCACTGCCCTGAGTGGGGTTTTTGGGGGAGGCAGGTGAATGGGGCAAGGAGGAAAGAGATAACATAGATTGCCCAAGCTGGAAAAAAACGAACAGACTTCTAACACTTTGGCATCATGCAGCCAGCCAGTGCATGTGACGTAGGTATCCATGGATGTGTGCTGGAAATCCACCAGGACCTACATAATTAATGTAATATCTTTTCCTATTAATATACGTGAAACGGTAGATGTATATATATGTCCCAATCAATTGCACAGGCCCAATTCAGGAAGCCTATCTGTTCAAGCTAAGAAATATTTTCAATTATGGGGAGCCCGGGCCATAAATATGGCCGCCACTTTTTTCCAAAACGGAGCTTTTTCGAAAAAAGGCAGTCTAGACGTGGATCTGTCGAAAAATAACCCCTTTTTTGACAGATCCTGTATTCCTCAAAAAATGAGGTTTACAGGATGTCGAAAAAGGGTTTATTTTTCGACAATCTGTGTCTAGACTGCTGTTTCCCCCCCCCCCCGAAAAAGCTCTGTTTCGAAAAAAAGCAGCAGCTATGTGTATGCTAATGAAGCACAGGATATTTAAATCCCTGCTTCGTTAGCAATTTTGTCATGCCTAATCTACATCTCTCTGTCAACAGAGAGGTATAGTCTAGACACACCCCCAGATGGTCTTGTAGAATTGCTGTTGCTATTTTAATTCTAACAGCAACTTACTGCCTCTGCATTCTCTAGCCTCAAAATTGCCTCTGAAATCCCTACCAATGTCTCCTGGTGGTAGATGGAGCAGGCATACAAAAAAGAAACATTGCCTCCATAAAAAGCAGTAACTTTAGACCCTGCTAATTAGGTATAGGAGGATCTATACTTTTAGCCAGCATATATTCCTCTCTCCCTCACAGTCAGTGAACTCGATTGCCCAACACCACCCTAAGAATATGTGCAGCGTGATAGTGAATTGTGGCATCATGAATGCACAGCAGTGGGGCAGGCTACCCTGTGTTGACAGGTACACACTTAGTGACCCCTTCATTTACATGCAGTAAAGACAGTTTAATACTATTTCCTTTGTTTGATATAACACCATTACACATGGACACTATTTGCTTTTATCTATAAGTCCACTTGTTATTAATTGACAATATTTTAACTTCACCAGTTCAGTGAGAAAACCCAAAATGGGCTTTCATAGCCCCACTGAAAATTTATAATGATACAACAGCACTACCAAAGAAAGTGGCTTTAATATCTTGATGAAGAAGAGCTCCACTAAATAGCATCAACAAACAGAGTGCATTAGAAAAAAAACCAAGCAAGATAACCTGTAGCTTTAATTTTACAATACAGGGTGGACAATAATGAATTTTTTTTAAAACTGGATTTCCATTTAAATTGAAATCTCATTTAAGTTAAATACAACTTTATAATCTGTTACTATTATCTACAAAAATAATTAAAATTACAAAACGTATCAGCCAGGACATGTTTGTGGCCAGAGTTTTAAAGAAAGTTAAACCATTGAACTAGAGGAAGTCAATGGCTAAGCATATGGAAACCAACTTTTAACAGTCATTTTGTAGGTGCAGAAAGTTATTTTCCTAATTTCAGCTTACTTCATTAGTTCAGCTCAATGACAAGTTCATTAAAATTTAAGAAACCGACTAGTAGCTGAATTATAAAACCTTTATTTTCCTTTTCCAACCTATGAACAAAAACTAAGTGTGAGAGGAGATTTATAGTTCTGAAATCCTGAAGGACATAGTAAAGAAATACAGGTCAATTCACTAGCTACAGATAATTTTTAGTTTAATACATCAGTTAAGTTTTAAAAGAAAAAAAATATTTTGACATTGTCTTATTCTCATGTAGCCAACACATTTAAGATCACAATTTTCTAATGTAACACAAAATGTAAAGGTGAAGAATGAAAGAATAAATGCACACTAAGATTAAGCTGTTAAATAAAAGTGCATAAACAGTCTATCCCAGTATTTCTCAATTTTATTTGTCCATGGAACCTTAAAAAAAAAAAAAAAAAAAAAAAACCACACACACACACACACACACACACACACACCCCGGGGGGAAATGGTTGACAAAAGACCGGTTCTGGGAAGGAGGGAGTTATCGGGTTCTTGCGGAACCCTTACTTTCACTTTGGAACCTCAGGGTGCCGCAGAGCACTATTTGGGAAACACTGGTCTATCCTCTTGGCTAACAAGAAGTAATATAAATTTTAATGTAAAGGCTAACCCAATTTTTCTTTAGAAAAATATGTACAAATGCAAAACCAGATTCAAAATGATTATTTAAATCAACATTTCCAGCTTGCTGATCTACCTCAAATCCACCCTATTAAACTGATTTAATAAATAAAAATCCAAAGTAAGACATCTCAGTCCTGCTCATATCCGAGGTAATGGCAGAGACAGATTTCAATAGGAGGTTCACCTATGGACCACTGTTCTTTGGTTTCGCTCAACTGACTTAACAAAATATTTAGAGGGACTACACATACATATTGCCAACATTCTAGTATATGCATTGCATTCATTTTTAATTACAGATGTCGCCTCAATTTGTTCTAATGAAGTTAGTTGGAGCAATAAAGTAAGTTATACAATGCCTGTACCAGAAATACTTCCACAAATGCCACCAGTAAATGCCAAGAGTTAGGAAAAACAACTACTCATTCAAATTCCTCCACATAGCAGTGGAATACAGTAGCATATGTAGGAGTTGTGTCAAAGATGGAGAGCAGAAGTGAGGGATCATTAGCAGTGTCCCCTCTAATTTTTTCCATCTATGTGCAGAATAAATTTTGTTATGTATATTGAGGTTTGTGTGGATGTGCACCACCAATAGAAACACATGCTACTGGCTATGGGCACTCTGCTTATCAGCTGGGTGTCATTTGAATCTCTCCAGGAGCTGCCCAAGCACTCCTGTTTAGAGGAAACACCGGTCATTGGACAAACTGTGGCCAGGTCTACGCTAGAAAGTTAGGCTGACCTAGTTATGTCACTCAAATATGAAAAATTTGCACCCCTGTGTAACAGTTAAGCCAACCACAACTCTAGGTTGACAGAAGAATTCTACCATTGATCCAGCTACTACCTGTCTTGGGGAGATGGATTATCTACAGCAACAGGAGAACCTTCCTTTGCTGTGGTTAGTGTCTACACTGAAGTAGTACAGTGGCCCTGCTATAGCAATGTAAATGTAAATATAGATCTAGTCTTATAGTCAAAATGTGGCATCCTAGAAATATAGGACATGCATGGAAAATTCAACAATTGTATATTAAGTTTTAAATCCTGCATACTCCAAATTCTCAGGAAAAAATCCTGTGTGTCTTATTTAAAGTATGCCAACTTGCAAGCAAATTGGTTACTTCACTCAGCAAGTTGGGTGGGGAGGGTATACTTCTATTTTAAGCCCTAAGGGTTTGTCTTGGTGCTTGTTAATTTGACATCTGAATGCCTCACTATTAACTATGGAGTACAGTTGATATACAGCAGAGTGAACATCACTGGCAACACTATAGTTTGCTTGATACCGTTGTAAAGAACAGAATTGCCAGACACGCAGATGAACATAATTTGATGGGGGGGAAAATCAACATGGTTTCTGTAAAGGGAAATCATTCCTCAGTCTACTAGAATGCTTTGAGGAGGTCAACAAACATGTGGACAAGGGGATCCAGTGGATACAGTGTACTTAGATTTTCAGAAAGCCTTGACAAGGCTCACAAAAGACTCTTAAGCAAGTAAGCTGTCATTGGATTAGAGGGAAGGTCCTTTCATGGACAGATAACTGGTTAAAAGATAGGAAACAAAAGGCAAGAGTAAATGGTGGGTTTTCAGAATGGAGAGAGGTAACTAGTGGTGTCTCCCAGGAGTCTGTACTGGGACCAATCCTACTCAACATATTCATAAATTATCTGGAGAATGGGGTAAACACTGAGATGGCAAAATATGCAGATGATACTCAGCTGCTCAAGACAGTTAAGTCCAAAGCAGATTGTGAAGAGCTTCAAAAGGATCTCTCAAAAACAGGTCACTAGGCAACAACATGGCAGACGAATATTAATGTTGATAAATGCAAAGTAATGCATATTGGAAAACAATCCCAACTCTATATCTAGGTATAAAAGTGATGGGGACTAAATTAGCTATTACAATTCAAGAGAGAGATCTTAAGAGTCACTGCACATAGTTATCTGAAAACATCCACTCAATGTGCTCGCAGCAGCCAAAAAAGCCAAACAATGTTAGGAATCATTTTGAAAGGGATAGAATAAGACAGAGAACATTTTATTGCCTCTGTATAAATCCATGGAATGCCTACATAGTGAATATTGTGTGCAGATGCAGTCCCTTCATCTCAAAAAAGAAATCTTGGCATTAGAAAAAGGTCAGAAAAGGTAAACAAAAATTATTAGGGGTTTGGAATGACTGTCATAAGAGGAGACATTAAAAATATATAGAAAAAAAACTTTAAACAATCTTTCTAAAAACGTACCAAAAGATTATTTAAAAAAAATTAAGTGTTCAGCTAATTTAGAAGAAAGATTGGATGGCTAGCACCATTCACCAAATGAAATTAATAGGTAGCAGGTTTAAAACAAACAAAAGGAAGAATTTCTTCACACAATGCACAGTCAACCTGTGGAACTCTTTGCCAGAGGACACTGTGAAGACCAGGACTTCAACAGGTTTTCAGAAAAAGAACTAGATAAATACATGGAGGATAGGTCTATCGGTAGCTATTATGGTGTCCCTAGCTTCTGTCAGAAGCTGGGAATGGGCAACAGGGGATCGATCACCTGTTCTATTTATTCCCTCTGGGGCACCTGTCATTGGCCACAGTCAGAAGCAGGGATGTAAAATTTTGATTAATTAGCTAATTGAATAGTCGATGCAATTTGCATCGACTATTCGATTAGTTGATAAGGGCACCTCTGCCTTTGAAGTGTTGCCACACTTCCCCAGAGCTGTTGCTACACTTCAGTGTGAAAGCAATGGGGCCAGCAGGAGCCTCAAGCAGTCCCCCAGTATCCCTGTGCCGTTTCAAAGTGGCAGCACTGCCTGGGGTTAGCAGGAGAGTCCCCAACTGACCCCGGGCTCCACACGGCACTGCCACTTTGAACCGTTGTGTGCAGTCCGGGGCTAGCTGGGGACCCAGGCTGCACACGGCAATTCAAAGTGGCAGCACCGCGTGGAGCTCAGCATTAGCTCAGGAACTTTGAAGCATTCCCTTGTCTCCTCCCCCCTTACTGCCTCTTTTTTTTTAATAGAGGCAGCAAGGGGGAAGAGGAGTGACTAGTAGTGTGTCAACTATACGATAAGCATTTGCTTATCGGACAGTTGACTAGTCAACTAGTCATTAACATCCCTAGTCAGAAGACAGGATACTGAGGTAGATGGACCTTTGGTCTGATCCAATGTAGTCTCTCTTATGCTTCTTGCCATGATGAGAAAAACCACTGTTTATTCTTACTCTGTTTCCACATTACAGATCTCAAGCTCTGTACTTCCAAAACAATTAAAAGTCTCTCAAGAGTTTGTGTCTGAAATCTTTTGAAAACTTCGGAATAGCATTTCCACTGCTTTACTTATATCCACTATGTGGTTAAATCTGCGAAATAATTGCTACAAGTTAAAGACATGCAGTTTATCCTTACCGCTCGTGTAGAGTTCTGCCCAATTTCATCCAAGTCCAAAAACATGTCTAAATCGCATCCTAATTTGCCAAAGGTGTTCACTGATGAGCCAAATGGCTTCACTGTGCTCTCTGGAAAATATGCACAAGCAATATCTTGAATCAGAGAACAGACTAGAAATCGGAGCTTGATGTTCTCCTCTGTTAGCTGATACTCATCCATTAGGGTATATAACTGATTGCTTACCTATTTAAGAAAAACAAAACAAACAAACATCAAAATATATGAGTTCCATTTTCTTATTTGTGTTTGCTTAGCTCCCAGTGTTTCTGGCCTAATTTAATATCCCCTCAGAGGCTATTTCTTCAACTCCTTAAAATGAATGCCAGTGATTTGTCACATATGCTCTTCTAGACGTCAACAAAATAAGATGCTCTAGAGATTTGGACACCAGTTCCTTCATTTCAGAAACCATTGTCAACACAGCTATAGAAATTGAGGATTCTTCCTTATGGAGCAGCAAAATAAAATACAAAGGCAAAAGAAGACAATAGACTCAAATGAAAACATTAATACTATTGGCCAGGATATCCAGCATTTTGATTCTCTCAGAGAGATCAAAGTATTCACCATAAATGTTACAAATGCCTCCTGGTTTCCCTAATTTCCAGGCTATTCAACCTACCACTGGGGGGTTGATCTAGTAGTTCTAGCCCACAGTACCTCTCCTACACAGCTACAATTTGGTAATGGCTTAAAAAAAAGTCTTTTAGTTTTGAAGAAGAGATGGGATGCGCCCCTCACCTCCACAGATCCCTTCATCCTATCAAGCCATCCAATCCATTACTGGTGCAATTTCCTACTGGAGTAGAGTGCCCCCACTTCTGTTCAGTCATCTGCAGTGGGTGCCATTATCTCTGAAAGGTATCCCAAATATTATTGCACTGACAGCAGTAGTGCATCAAAGAAGGTGCTTTGACAATCTGTACAGAGTTCTGGAGTATATATGACATTCACAGGTAAATAAAAGGAGAGCAAAGAAAGGTAGAGGGGATACATTCCTCAGCTGGAGAACACCACTGGTAGTATTCCATAATACTCTCAGACATGAACATTGCACGTGATATCCTACTTAGCTTATGTTTCAGAGGTGTAGCTGTGTTAATCTGTAGCTGAAAAAACTTAAAACAGAACAAATAGTCCTGCAGCCCTTAGAAAATAACAAAAAATGCAGATGGTATCATGCTACTATCTGCATTTTTTGTTAGTCTCTAATGTGCTGCAGGACTATTTTCTGTTTAAGTTTTTACTTGGCTTATGGTTAAGACTTTCCTCTCTGCATCTCTCTGAGCATACTCTCTGCTCACTACCATTCAAGAACCTAATCACTATACATGAATCAAAGTATGCCGCCATTAGGTAAGATTACAATATTAGTTGCAGCATTGTATATCCAAAGTAACCCAGTACAAGTGAATGGTGTTAGGCTGGATTTACACTCTTACACCAGTATAAATCCAAATTAACTCCATTGGGCTGCATGCATTCCTGGGATAGGATGGTACAAAATGCTTAATCAGGAATTCTGCAGCTACTAGAGTAGGAACATTTCCCCTCTCAACAATTTTCCTCTGTGGTGTCTAACAGTCATTCTTGACTTGATCAGTACATATATGTATTTTAGGTTTTTTAATGAATATAAGAGGTATATTTTACTTATAGCCTGGGAACCTGGTCCCAAATTATAACACTCCAAGAGCTCTTACTCCTATTAACTTCAACAAAAGCTTTATTTAGAGTAATAAATAGAGAACAAAGAAACTAGCTCTGGACTGAAGACTAAAAAAAAGTATTAATGTACCATAAGATTTCTGAAAATAATTTTTTTCTAAAAAATGCAGTGAAATTGCACAAGCCTCCTATGTTTCTGTCTTAAGCAGATACATGTGATTACTCAGAGATTTCACTTCAAGGCATTAGCTCTACTCTCTCAGCAGCTAACTTAACATATACCTCCCTCTCAAACCTTTCATCTCTTTCCACCCATGTTTTCTCAATTACTTTTAAAGAAATATCAAGTCTTTGTTGTTTTTGTTGATGGATTCAGATATAGATTCGAAAATCTCAAACCTCAAACGAAGCCATGGGAATAGTGGGTAAAAAAATTAGTTTGCTGAAGAGTCAACTTTTTAACACAACTTAGTTGTTAACTAAAATGATTTGCAAGACTGAAGAGAAGCAGACCATCTCATTCAAAGGTGGCTTTCATACAAAGTAATGGTCATGGCAATTAAAGTAACCACTAAACATATTTCTTTCAATTTATGAAATGCATTTATCAAAGGCAATCCTCTGATAGCACAGATAAATATTTCTAAACAGTAGAATAAACCTGTAAAATCCTACAAGAATCTTTAGATAATTACACATTTCCTTATTCAAAACTTTTTAAAAAAAAGTAATCATAAGAGATCTACAGCCATAGACTTACGCTGTCAGCACTACAAAGCTTCTGAATAAGCTCACTGACTAGAATGGTGGCTTGCTTATGACAGTGAACTGGTGCCTGATCAGCAGCTTGAGTTGATAGGTTTTTCAATGTTAAAGTAAAAACTCTAGATTTAAATGGAACAGCACATTCCTCTTCAATGCCTGGCATTCGGGTAACATCCTGTAGTGAAGTTATGCTGTCTTTTTCAGAAAATTCTACCACAGCATAGGTACCCTAAAAGCATTAAAAAGCAAGAATATCTGGTAAATGAGAGGTACAAGTTATAAACAATTACACTGATATTACTGTTGCAACAGTCTTCAAAACTGTCAGGATACAATACAATTTTTAGTGTATGCATTTCACACTAATTCACACCTCATTATCTTTATACTCTTTCACAAGCTGTCAAAAAGAGAATGAAAGATGTATACTACCATTTGGCACAATGAACACATTTCTGCATTAGAAAGTAATCAAATTAATGAAAATACTTATTTCCACTACTGCTAGATTTGGGAAGTGAATGGA
Source organism: Pelodiscus sinensis (assembly GCF_049634645.1). Taxonomy (NCBI): domain Eukaryota; kingdom Metazoa; phylum Chordata; order Testudines; family Trionychidae; genus Pelodiscus; species Pelodiscus sinensis. Next base: position 228,082,043 of record NC_134712.1, on the reverse strand, counting down.
GTGCAAATGAGTATGTTCTGCTGTTAGAGAAGCAGACTAAGAGGTATGAAAGTTATTGATAGAGCTTTAGCTCAAAAACTTATCTGCAACTCATTTTTGGTGTCACTATTCAAACTAAAAGAAACATCTTGACTTAAAAATATAGAAGTTTAAATAAAAATCCTTGAGTTCTTATCTTGTAAAATTTAACAAACATGAAAAAAAAGATGCACAAGTAATTTGTCCAAGAAACATGCCCAACAAAAACAAATCTCTTGGAACCCAGACACTAACATTTTGTTCTGCCTAAATTCAGTTTATAGTAAAAAATTGTATTGATAACACACCAAGTACATACATAGCTTTCATAAAAGTAGTGACTGTTAATTTTTCCATGATGGGACAAATACTTCAGAAATTTTCTCTCATCTATCTTGGCTGGGCAGTTAATTAAAACAGTCCGCTGTGCTTGCTCTAGCCTTTCCGCTTGCACCTCAGGAAATGTTTTCTTTTGGGTACTGACTTTAGAATCTGTGAGAAAGGGAAGAAAAAAATCAGCATATAAATGTAGGTTTTATACAGATTTTGGTAGCTTGATGTTAAGGAACCTACAGAACACAATCTTAATGAACAAAGCTGGTAATGTGCAATCCCCCAAAAGAGAGTTTCTCCCCCTTGCAACCAATTTCTCTTCACTTCTCTACTGGTTCACTCAGCGGTCAGTAACCTAGGACATGTGGTCCATCAGGGTAATCCACTGATGGACTGCCATTTTGTTTATGTTAACTATCTACAGATGTGGTCCCCCGTAGTGCCCAGTGGATGCAGTTTGTTGTTCCCACCATTTCCTGCAACACTCATTGGCTGGGAATGGCAAACTATGGCCACTGGAAGCTGCAGAGCACTGTGTCTGCAGACGGTTAAACAAAGTGTCTCTTGGCCCATCAGCTGACTACCCTGATGGACCAAGTCCCAAAGACTGCAGATCTTTGGTTTTACTTGTTCACCTGTAGTTTTTCCTTCTCCCATGTGTGCAATCCCAAGAAGTTTAAACTGGTGCTCTTTTCAGCATTCAATATTTTCCCACTAGCACTGACAAGAGCGACAGTGAAACTGGGAACAAACCCACACCCACAAAACAAACAAAAACCAGAGGAGTGCTATTTAAAAGCAAAAGTGCAATTCTTCCACAATTTTACTAAAATCAAAAAAGGGGAAAAACCAACTAATAGTGTATTCATTCCCATGCCTGTTACGCTGACATTAATGACTAGCTTTCTATTTCTGATGTAAAACACATCAATTTAAACTGAAACAGACAAAGCATATTACATTGAAAGCAACAGTAATACAAAATGCACATCAGGTAATGACACATTCTACATTATTTCTTGATATAGAACTCTAAACAGTATACCCAACGGAATTGGGTTTGGAAACCCATGCCAAGTCTCCCTTAATACTGTGCATTACATCTTAATGCAGTTGTTGTATCTCACTGTCTCTGATGCACCGAAAGTACTTCCCTCCTCTCTGTTTTTCCCTTTTGTCTTGTTCTTTCAGTTTTGCTTTCTGCTTTTCATTGTTCCCTTCTCCCCGTAGATTTTCTTTCATTTCGCAACTACTTTATGCTTATTTTCCCCCCTCCCACTTTTTTATCTGTTACAGGTTCTGTCACCCTAGTCCAAAAGCTGACACTAGAGAATGCTGCTCCTTGCATTGCAGGCAACTGTGCTCTTTAGTATCACTTGAGGCAGAGCTGGTGGCAGAGAAAACAGAAATAAAGAGGATGGGTTGCTGCCATTATCTATAGCATTGCAGCTGCATTTCTGAACAAATTATTGGGTTTACATAGTAGCAAAGTTGTACTGAACTTCAACGGTAACCATTCATATATGTTGTGCAAACACGTGACAAATGTGAACACTGTCCATTCTGAGAGATGCTGGGCTAACGTGATTCCGAGTAGAGAGTTTTGTTAGCTTATTTTTAACATCTAAAATAATCTCTTGAGAATCCCACTGATTTTGTAAATTCAGGTTTCAATGGTTCCTGAGCTATTTTCTATAAAGAATCTTACTGATTTTTTTTCAGGCTTTTGTACTGAACTTTAACCCCCACCTCTCAAGTTCAACTATTATTTCTTAATGAGGAAAAAAAGTTTATTTCGAAAAAAAAGTGTATTTCAATTTTTAAAATGTCATTTCTTAATACAGGTTAAACCTCTCTAATTCAGCACCCTTGGGATCTATTCCGTGCTGGACCAGGAGAGGTCAATATTGTCTAGCAGCATTACCAACCACAGATTATTGGGATCTTAGAAGTCATTTAGGGGTAAATTAAGAGTTAAATAACAACACTGACCACTGAAAGCCAGAACTAGTGGCTGTAAACAAACTTTATGGGACCATGTGAAACTTGACCACACCTATAAGTGGATACCTGGCTAACAAAAATGATGCTGGACCACAGATGTTGCCAAACTAGAGTGTGCTGAATAAGAGAGGTTCAACCTGTATGAATGACCATTAAAGGGAAAAAAAACAAGATAAAACATCTTAAAATGGGGTCCTTCTAGTTTGCAAGGATTAGATTTAGATATTTTAACTTACATGGTATGCAAGACAAAACCTATTAAAATATAAGCAGATACAGTTTAAATATTTAGACGTTGACTGAAACAGAGCACTGACATTTCCAACAAGTACAGTAACACAAATGATAATGCACGGCCTTTAAAATGCAGCAAAAGAGGTTTAAATTGGACATCAGGGATATGAAAGATTAACCGGTTAAGCTGAGAGGCATGGAGCAGCTCCGCACCCACTGCAAGCAGGGGGCTGCTCCAGCCCAGCTTGGTTCACCAAGCTGAGGGTGGGATTTGTTCCAGTCTGACGGGAAGGAGCAGCTCCCCATGTATGGCTCAGTGCGGTGAGCTCAGCCCAACCAGCCCCCAGCAGGCTTGGCCCAGCTTGCCCACACCAGCATGCACCACAGCAGGGCCAGCTAGATCCTGGTTAAACATAACTGGTTACCCAGGATTTTACATTCCTATAAAGTATGGTCTACACATGGTGCCTGGTCTGCCATGAGTATATTGGAGACTAGAGTTGAGGTTCCTCCCAGTCCTATTATTAGTTGAATGATCTTCAGAACTAGACACTTAGTCCTGCATCTTCACTAGACACATTATCTCCCTCCTCTTTTGACAGAAAAGGGATGGTTATTCTCCCTTGATGTTAATGATTCAGATTAAGATACAGGCAGTCCCCGGGTTACGTACAAGATAGGGACTGTAGGTTTGTTCTTAAGTTGAATCTGTATGTAAGTCGGAACTGGCGTCCAGATTCAGCCGTTGCTGAAACTGACCGCCAGTTCTTACTTACATACAGATTCAATTTAAGAACCCCAAGTGTCCCCAAGTCAGCTGCTGCTGAAACTGATCAGCGGCTGATTCCAGGAAGCCTGGGACAGAGCAACTCTGCCTCGGGCTTCCTGTAGTGAGCGCTGGTCAGTTTCAGCAGCGGCTGACTTGGGGACGCTTGGGGCAGAGCAGCTGGGGTGCTGCTGGGTTGCTCCAGTAGCACCGCTCCTCGGCGCTACTGGACCAACCCAGCAGCACCCCAGCAGCTCTGCCCCAGGCGTCCTGATTCAGCCGCTGCTGAAACTGACCAGCAGCGGCTGAATCAGGACTCCTGGGGCAGAGCAGCTGGGGTGCTGCCGGGTTGGTCCAGTAGTGCCCAGAGTGGCGCTGCAGGACCAACTGGCAGCGCCCCAGCTGCTCTGCCCCAGGGTCCACAACAAAAGCCTGGTCTGCTGGGGGGGGGGGGAGGGACACACTAGCTGCGCCCTCCCTCCCCCCAACAGACCAGGGACACGGGGAGCAAAGCCGCAGCGGGGTGCCGCGCCTCTGAGGCTTTGCTCTGCAAAGCCTCAGAGGCGCGGGACCCCGCCGCGGCTGCGGCTTCGCTCCCGGTGCCCCTGGTCTGCTGGAGACGGTCTCCAGCAGACCAGGGGCACCGGGAGCAGCTTTTCTCACCCCGGAGGTCGAGGTGGCGGATCGCTGCCTGCGAGCTCCGGGGCAAGAAAGCCCTGTTCGTAAGTGCGGATCCGACATAAGTCGGATCCGCGTAAGTCGGGGACTGCCTGTACTGGTATATGGCAGACAGTTACAACTTTGCCACATTGAAACACAGCAATGCTCAGAATGCAGTCCATTTACTGAAAATAAAGCATAAAACTTATAACAATGAGAATAACTAACCACTGGAACAATTTGCCTCATGGAAATATTTTAATTGAGATTAGATTTTTTTTTTTAAACAATATGCCCTAGAAGATAGTTGGAGACAGTTATTCAGTTTGTGCTAAGAAGACTAAAGAAGTGCAACGGCCTCTTGGGCCTTTGAAACTATGAGTTCTGCAACTGATCTCATTTCACAGGGCAGTGTAGCCCTCATCTGTATGCTCCTCAGTCTGAAGGAAAAGCTGCTGATGTGGGAGGTCTAGGATGAACATTAAAAAAAAAACCTACTCCGTTAGGAGGGTGGGGAAGCAATGGAAAGGATTCCCTAGGAAGGTCGTGCAATAGCCATACTTGGAGGTTTTTACGGCCGGGTGGGGTTGGTCCTGCTTTGAGTAGAAACCCAAATCTACTGTGATTCTGGATCCTGTAGCGTCTGCTGGCCACCTGCTCCTGCTGCCACCTCGCAGTGAGGCGGCCCGGTTCGTGCCCAGGCTGCCAATGCAGCCCCGCTGCCCCCCAACTGCCCGCTCCTGGCAGATGACGAGACCGGCCGTTGCGCGCATGGCGGACGCACCCGCTCCCAGCCCGCTGCGCTCCACCCGCCGAGCTGCCAGGGCCCTACAGCCGCGGCCACAGAGGGCAGGGCCTGTGGGTCCTGCTCCCCGTGCCCAGCAGCACCCGATACCGGAGCTGCCCTGGGCGCCCGCCTCAGCCAGGCCTGCCCCGCCGCGGGCGCCGCCTCACCTGCCTCCTCGCGGCCAGCGGCGCTCTGCGCGGCGGCCCCTGTGGAGCTGAGCCGGGACTGGCCGGTCCCGGGGAGGCGCGGCCGGCACCGCAGCAACAGCCCCACGCGGCACGCCATAGCCGGAACCGGGAGGCGGGCGGGCCGCTGTGCGCAGGCGCGAACTCGCGCGCTGTACGGAACGGCACCAGAGTCAAATCTAGTTCCGCTCGCCTGCCGCCGTCCTGCTGGTGCGCCTTGCTGCGAGGGCTACTGGACCAGGCTCCTGCCGAGTGTTACCCACGTGCTGCTCCTGCGGGGCAGCGGCCGGGCAGCCTCGTGCGACCGTGTGCAGGGCGTCTCCCTCCGTGCACATAAAAGCACAGGCGGGCGGGGAGACAGGGAAAAGGCACGTGCAAGAGTTTGGGGAAGCAGCCAGGCTGGGGGCAGGCGCTGGCAGGACTCTCCTATTTTGAGAGAACTGATTAGTCGATAAGGTGAAACAAAATACTCGACAGTCCATATTCTTTCCAGAGATGTCCTTAAGTACACCTTGGTAAAGCATGACATTGATACTGACACCTGGGGGGAGGAATCCGGTAATCTGGAGGACCACCATCAAGAACAGTGCCCGACACTTTGAGATCAAGTGGTTTCCATGAAGAAGATTAGAGAGCCCGAGGTAAGGAGTGTGCCTGGGCCTGCACCGGCACTGCTGGTGTCTTCAATGGAGATAAAGACCTCATGTGCAGCCACTGCTAGAGAGTGTTCCTTGCCAGAATTAGCCTAAATTCTCGTCTTCGCACTCATCAGTTATGTGTCCAAGGGGAAATCTTACTTGATTAGAGGTATCCCAGAGAGAGACATGTACACATACTGAAACTAAACAGTTATTCCTTTCTCTAGATTACATGTTTTAGAGCAGCAGTGGGCAATATGCTGCTGGGCTTATGAAGGTCTGTGGGCCTATGATGTATAGGAGGAGTGCTGGCGAGCACCCCGTGACTAAGGGGTTAAACTCAGGTGGCTATCAAGGGTGTTGGCAGGGGGCCAAATGATCCAATGGGGATACAGTGCTGATATCTGCATTGGATATAGATACCTGGTCTGCTCTTCCTTTGTGGGGATTCTAAATAAGGGCTAGAGAGAGTAGATGCAGAGACCAGAATTACCATTCCTATAAGAAATATTGAATATGGGAGTAAACTGAACCCGGAAATACGGATCAGCATAGATCACAAGTAGAGGAAAAAGTGCATCTAGTCATGATCGGGGTATTTTTTATTTACTTTGGTTGGTTGTTTTGAACTTCTCTGTGGGTATGTCTACACTTGCCCCCTAGTTCGAGCTAGGGATGCAAATGTTGCTGACCGAAATTGCTAATGAAGCAAGGATTTAAATATCCCGCGCTTCATTAGCATGATCTTGCCGGCACATTACTCCACTCAACAGCTGATTCGAATCAGGAAGCGCACTCCTGGACACGTTAGTTCGAACCAAGGGGTTTGGTTCGAACTAACGTGTCTAAGAGTATATTTTCCAAACCTGAAAAAGAGCTCTGTGTAGCTTGAAAACTTGTCTCTCTCACCAGCTCAGATTGGTCCAATACAATTTATACAAGACAGTACCTCAGCCAACTTGTTTCTGTGAGATAACAGCAAGTCATACTTCCCCTTCTTACCAAGGCTTATGAAAGTCCCTCAGCTACTAGCATGGGGATAGACATGGTTCTTCAGAGCACAACGGGTTTAAAGCTGGAGAATAGCTTCTGAATGTGGCTTCAAATACAGGCAGATTTGCAATTAGCAATTTGAACTGATTAATCAGTTCATTATGCAGGGGAGTTGCAAGGGGTGCGAGTGCATACCTCTATGGTCCCCCAAGCAAGCATGCTCCGGCCAGCCGGGGAAAGGCAACAGCAGTATGCTGCCCGAGCCCTCACTCCCCCATGCTCCGACTGGCTGGAGGAAGGCTGGGACTGATTTTTCCCCCCTGGAGGAGGGGAAATCAGCCCCAGCCTTCACTGAGCTGGCTTGAGCATGGGGGAGGGAGGCTCAGGTAGCACACCAGTCCTGCCTTCCCCTGGCTGGCTGGAGCACATTTACTTGGGGGACCATGGAGGTACACTTGCACCCTTGTGGTCCACGTTTACAGAAAAATCACCTCCCTACAGAAATTCCTGTGTTAGGGATGTTAAGTTGCGTTTAATCAGCTAATTGAGTAGTGGATGGAATTTCCATTGACTACTCAATTATTCGATAAGGGGGGAAACTGTAGGAGCTAACCTGCTGCACCTCTGCTTTTTAATGTATTAAGAGCCGACAGCTGATTCCCCGCTCATGCTTGGTCCTCCGTGCTGTGCCTCTGCTTTCTAAATGTATTAAGAGCCTGGGGCTCTAAATACATTTAAAAAAGCAGAGGTGCAGTATCTGGGATCAGGCACGAGCTGGGACAGCTGACTCTCCTGTCTCCCCTCCACAGCGGAAACAGTGCTTTTAAGCTGGTTAGTGTGATAGAGGCAGTGGAGCAGGGGAAGCACATGCTTATCAGGTAGTCGCTTACATCCCTATCCTGTGTATGGACCTTATGAATGATGTAGAAAAGTTGAATAAGGAAGTATTATTTACTCCCTCAACTAACACAAGAACTGGGAGTCAATCAATGAAATGAATAGGCAGCATATTTAAAACAAAAGAAAGCCCCTTTTGCTCAAGGGGCTTTTGCGCAAGAAGGAGCAGTCCACACTGCTCCTTCTTGCGCAAACAACCCCTTTTGTGCAAGAGCCGTTCTGCCTGAAAATAAGCGGAAAAGCCCCTTACGGAAAAGCCCTTTGCACAAAATGGTGGCTTATTAAGTTTGCAAATGAGGTGTGGCAATATTCACTGCCGTGCCTCATTTGCATATGTTCTTGCACAAGAGAGCGCAATGTAGACGTAGCCTAACAGAGTTAAAAAAAGAACGAAATAAGTTAATGGAGAATAGATTCCTCAATGGCTGCTAGCCAGTATGGGAAGAGATCCAACACCATATTCTGAATGTTGGAAAAGCTGAAAATGGGCTGGAAATGGGCAATGGAATGAATCTCTCAATAATTACCTATTGTGTTCATTTCTTCTGAAGCACCTGGCATTTGCTACTGTCAGAAGACAGGATACTGGGCTAGATGGACCTTTTGTATGACCCAGTATTGCCATTCTGATGTTCTTATGTAGAACCTAGATGTATCTGCCCCTGCTGCAACCCACTAGACCCCACTTCCTTCCCAGAGCCAAGATAAAACTCAGGAGTTCTGAGAGACTCTATCACTCTCTTTCCGCAGCTAGTAAGAATATCTATTAAAATGTTAAACCTAATACAATTTTAAATCCAACAGTGTACTTTACATTACTTGCCACAAGATGTCAGAGCACATTATTATTATTAGAGCTGAGTGGATTGAATATTTGTCCTTTTCTATAGAAATTAGATACAGGGCTCTTGTCAGCTAACTGCTAAATTATCTGAAAGAAAACTAGAATTTCAAAGTGCCTAAAATGCTCCTGGAATCATGGTTAAAGTTGCACCTCCCCAAAATCTGAAATGGCACCCCGATTGGTGTGAATAATTATTTTGTAATCTTAACCTTGGTTTTAGGACAGAGGACAAAGGAGAGATCTTTTTAAACATTATTTCTAGAATTGTACTTACATGTGACAGGAACATTTCAATTTACTCCACCTGTACGTAACAATAGTGTGTTCTTCCTCAGGAAGCCTATGACACATTCCTCATAAATTCACTGGGGTGATTAAGACCAAAACTCCTCCTCTTCTTCCTGTGAGGCTGGTCCAAGAGAAAAATGATCTAATTAAAAATAATTGTGGGTGTAAGAAAACTAACAACCTTAGGAGGTTCCTGAATAATAGCGAAGGTCCAGCTGCATGATAGCAGCTACATAACCTGACACTAAAACTGTGTTACTCAAACTCATCCTCCAAAGTTCATCTCTGTGAAACTCCACCCTTTTCTGTACTTCAGCTCCCACTTCTTAGAGCAGAGGCTCTCAACCTTTCTACACTACTATAACCCTTTCAGGAGTCTGCTTTGCCTTGTGCACCTTCACCTCATATAAAATTTACTTGCTTACAAAATCATATGTAAGTATCACAGCACAGTCACTGAAAAATTGTTTGCTTTCTCATTTTTACCATACTATAAATCAATTGGAATATAGATATTGTGTAGTATATAGAGCAGTATAAACATGTAATTGTATGAAATTTTAGTTTATACTGACTTCATTAGTGCATTTTATGTAGCCTATTTTAAAACCTGACAAGTATCCAGATGAACTGATGTATCCCCTGGAAGACCTCTACCTTCCCACAATGGTACATGAAACATGGTTGAGAACCACTGATTTAGAGGACACCTCTGTGTTGCAGGAAGTGATTTTGATGCTCACTAGATGGCAGTCTGTAATTCTGAAGGCTGTCTCCTCTAACCAAGGGCTAACTTACTGGAACAGAGGTGTGTTAGGTGGAGCTATCCTGCTTGAGCTGTTGTCTCTTGGATGCATAAAATGGGGTAGAGAGCACGACCCCCCCATATCACCTCTGGGAGGAACTTCCAGACCCATCTTCCTGGGCCAACGCAACCAATCCTGGTGATTCCTTAGGTTCTGGGGCCACACAAGGGTGGGGAGCATGTGCCTTCTCAGTCCTGGCCTGAGAAAACTCAACACTAGTGTCTTCTTGGAGCACCCAAATGCCACAGCAGGGGATGGGGTGTAGGAAATGTTCCAACCTTCAGCTGATCAGAGGTCAGGGAACCTGCTCTTGATGCCTCCCTGCCCTGTGCCCAGCCAGGGGCAACCACACTCTCTTATGTGTGGGAGAGGGCTCTGCCCTTTCATTGTACCCCTCCTCCCCCACTCACACTTGTTGTTCGCATTTGTTAGCAGCCAAGCCCTGGTGGGGAACAGGAGGGAGCTGCTTCTTATGCTGGTTGAAGGTGACTGCTCCAGGTCACTGACTGCAGCATTACCACTGCCTGAGAGCCTGGCTAGGAAGGCAGCAGCGGCTCACCCACTATGTTCCCTGCGCAGATCCCGCTGCCAGGGAAAGGGGTTGAGCAACCTTGAAACATGCCAGGGAGAAGGGAGCTCTGGCTCACTTGGCCCCTATCCTCTGGCAGCCAGGCCCAAGCAGGGAGCGGAGGGGGTGCATGTCTCCCCAGCTGCATTCTTACAGGCAGTCATCCTCTTGTACAAAGTTGTGGCCACTTTTAGGCAGCCTGAGAAGTGGCTGATCCTGCTGCTCATGTAGGAGGCTGCCAGAAATAGGAGCTGAACATATTAGGGCGGTAGACGCAGCAGCAGAAGTACAGAACCCCTTCTTCCTATCCCATGGGCTGAGCAGAAATAAAAAGGTGGCAGTTGATGTAAAGTCTTGCTACATCGTTGCCTATTTTTGGTGAGATATAAAACTACAGTCCTGAATATGTGTAGTGATTCCCCAACTGCGAAGTTATTTACACTGCCTGTCTAAATCCTCCAGCACTTCCAGCTAAAGAGAGTAGTCACTTCCTGCTCTAAGTGTGCCAGTGTCTTGTTGGTAAATGGCACCTCAGCTCTGCCAGTGTGTGGCTGCATGTCAGTGGTCTAGTGTTGCCAGCTCCCATGATATTGTCATAAGTCTAGTGATAATTATTGTTTTCCTGAAAGCCCCACTGCCTTTAGCAGTCAGGAGGATGTGTGATGATTTCAGCCTCCATTCTTCAAGAAAAGGGAAGTTTCTAGCCCTTGTGGCGTTTAAAATGTGACCTTTAGGATGCACCCCAAAGGCTCTAAAAGCAGAAGGCAAATAAAGACTCCCAGCAAATTTATTATTTTACACAGTTTCGTGCTTTTGGGTGTGTCTGATTCATGATGTTTGAACATTTGGGACTGGCCATACTGAATACCTCCCATGGGAGGTGAGGGGGTTGTGAGGCTTCATTAGGAATCAGTATTGAGAGGTTCGGCTGGAGCTCTGGGAGTCAAGAGGCTGGAGGAGCTGCTGGCTTTTGCCATTCAGTCTGAGGCTGTGCAGACCTTCTACTGTGCAGACCCAGGCAGGAGCTCTACGGGCTTATTTGGCCCCATGGACAGGCTGGATCCCCGAAAGTCCCCCCCCCCCCCCGACTCCTCCTTTTTTGTATGACACGGGGAAGGGCATTGCGAAAACTCTTGCTGAGAGCCACTTCTCAGGCTGCCCGGCATCTGGGCGGAGACTTCTGGTAACTGGGTCAGCAAAAGCCAAGAACACTCTGCACTCTCCACTGTGCAAACAAGAAGGGGCTAGCTAGCCTCATGTTCACAGTGACCCCAGGCTACGTTCCCTCCTCTCCCCTGCACGGGGGCATGTCAGACATACCCCCTCATCCGCTCCCTTGCACTGCACGGGGTGGGGGGTCAGAAATACCCCCTCCCATGAGCTCCCTTGCACTGCACACAGTGTGTGGAGGGGGTCAGAAATAGCTCCACGGGACTCCTTGCACTGCGGGGGGGGGGGGGGGGGGCTACCTAGCACTGCACCAAGTTGGGGGGGGTCAGAAATAGCCCCACGAGCGCCCTCGCACTGCACGGGGTGGGAGGCAGTTCTTAGGCTGCAGAGACAGCTGCGGCCAGCTCCCTCGCAAGCTACAGCGCTGGGCAGACTCCGCGCCTCCCACGCGTTTCCCGGGGCCGGGGTAACGCGGTGCCTATGGCCCGGCGGACGCCCCTGCGCCTCTGTGGGGCCAGGAAAGACCCTTCCCCAGCAGCGCCCGCGGCGGCGGCGGGGTTTCCGTAGGTTTCACAACGCACCAACCTTTCTCTTTCGGCTTCCTATCAGTGAATTAGAAACTGCCCGGTGCTCCCCGCCCCCAGTACTAGCGCGTCACCGCCCCGGGCCCCTGCTTGGCTCCGCTCTTCCGCCTCCCGCGGATTCGCCAGCTGGAGCTCCGCGCTGCCGAGGCGCCGCTCACCTGGAGCGCAGCCTCTCGCAGGTAACGCTGGGGCAGGCGGGCAGCGGGAGAGCCCAGGCGGGGCCGAAGGATCTTCTCGTGACAGGGGCTGCCCTTCTCCCCCAGAGCGGCCCGCGGGGGGAGAGCACCGGCCCCCACGTCAGGGGATGTAGCGGCGGGGGTGGGCCCCTCCGAGCACCCCGCTCCGGCACCTGCTCTCCGGGTGAGACGCGCTGAGCCGGGGCCTCCCAGACTCCCCGTAGGGAGCTCGCTGCGGTGCCACCTCCGGCTGGGGGACTCCAGTTGTGCCAAGGCGATTTGGTGCGCCCGGGCAGGCTGCTCTGGCGCTGTATCGACCCGCCGCCCCTCAGCCCCCCGTCGCCAGTCTCGGGGGAGGAGGGAAACGCGGGCCGGCCTGAGCTGGGGAGCTTTGCCTCCAGTTGCCTCTGAACGCGCGCTGAGGAGTCGCACTGCAAGAGATGCCACTCAAGTGCGGGGGGCTCATCAGTTACTGCCAGCGGGCCGCACTGTGTCCAGTGCCGGGAACTCCTCTGCAGCCTGAGCTCACAGCTGTGGGGATCCAGCTCCTGTTTTCGGCGGGGTTGCCTGGCTTTGAACGGCAGGGCATGGCGGGTTAGTCCTGTTCATCTGTATTGTGTGTATAATGTGGTTGCCAAAACTGGAGCGGAAAGTATCTGTGCACAAATCGTTACTGTGTTGGTGGGGATGCTCCATGCTCTTGGGAAGAAAGGTTGCTTGGAAATGTGTGTAAACGTGAATGTGTGGGGGCGTGTGAGGAAGGAAAGTGGATGGAATGGAATATTAGTTTTTTCCTTGTGGCACATCTGGTGGTTTTAATGACGCACGCATGTAAAGACAGAAGTGGCCAGTGAGAGAGCATAGCAGGCAGTGGGGTTCACCTTATTTTTTACTGAAGTGAAATATTAGTAGCTTCAGAGGCTATCTGAGTTTGTCTGTACAGGGTAAATGTTAAAAAAAACACATTAAAGACTAACAAAACGTGTAGATGGTATATGCTCATCATACCATCTACATGTTTTGTTAGTCTTTAAAGTGCTACTAAACTATTTGTTGAAATATTAGTATAACTCAGCCTATTCCCTTGGCCTATGGCATTGCTCACAAACTAACACTCCCTGCCCATTACCTCCTTGGCTATGAGCATAGGGATTCAAAACCAAATTCTCACGAATGACTTCTCCTGTAAACAAGGACTGAAAATACATCTGTTCCTTTATTCCCCAGTCAGACCATGTTAGCACCCATCAGTGTCCCATAGCTAGGAGGGGAAATAGCAATGTCTGAAGGTTTGTTTTTATTTTAAGAACTACTAGAGAGGGGAAAAAAGAATGTTCCTTTGAAATATGTGTTCTAGGTCCTTATATGGCTCTCACCAAAAATTATCTGTTTTGGTCATGTATTTTGCTATAAGTTGTATTAGATCGTGTATTGGACAGATGTAGTCAGAAAACCTAATTTTGGAGGAATATGTAATGTCCCTACTAAAGAGGAACATGGCAGATGGAATGCATGAACATACGCCTGTGAATGCTCCTAATTAGTCTGTGGGTCTCACACTTCAAGCTTGAGTTGACAAACATTGTGTTCTAACTAGCTGATAAAGGCCCCGATGGACTCAAATCTTTTCCATCCCCTATTGAATTTGTTAAGCACTATGTTGTTTAAATACTGTATCAAAAACTTTAGGCGGGGTCTGCTTTAAATATAGGTTGAACAAATGGCTGTTTAAGGTTCCACAGTTGTAGGAGCTCATATTGTTTAAGGATATTGCATATGTGACAGGTGCAAGCTTATTCTAGTTTCTCTTTGAAACCCTTTTGGAAGGTGTATCTGTCTCCTAATGAAGATTACTGTCCAGAAAATATTCCATTGCACTGTCTGTATTCAAGTAATGGGTTAAAGAATCAGGGACAAATTATGTTTTGCATTACACAGGTGTAGCTCTAGTGTAACTCCAGAGTTCCATGAAGTGACACCAAATGCCTGTCTATGGAACTCATCACAGAATTTGACCCATTGTTGGTAGTAATGGCAAATATAAAAATGGGAGAATGGCCTGGTACTTACAAAGTCCCTGAACTATGTGAGGATAGTGACATTGCTTAGAAGGTGCTGGGATTCGTACCAAAGCACTGTCCCTATTCAGTAGTTTTGCCCAGGTTATTAGCCTGTGTTTAGCATCAGTCTGTTCAGTCTGTAGATCCCCTAGAGTAGTAGTTTTCAACTTTTTTTGCTCACGACCCAGTTGAAGAAAACTGTTGATGCTCACGACCCAACGTAATTTGACTAGAGTGTGGGTTCCAGAGTGGGGCTGAGGATGATAGCTTTGGAGTGCAGGAGGGGGCTCCAGCTTTGCTGGTGTCAGAGCTGTGGCAGGAGGGGGTTACTTTGAGCGGTTCCCTATCAGCAGAACAGCAAGGGTGCTAAGGCAGGTTTCCTGCCTCTCGTGACACCACAGAGCATGCTAGGCCCAGGATGCAGCCAGCAGCAGGTTCCCAGTCGGTGGGAGTGTGGAGCTAGTGCTCAGGACAGGGGCAGTGCGTGGAGCCCTGTGTGCTCTCCCTCCGCCCCACCTGTTGCAGACTGCTTTTGGGGTACAGCACAGTCTGCAGTGCCAGGACAAGCAGGTAGCCTGCCTTACCACCCCCACTGGTCACTTGATCACCCTGCAGCAATGAGATTCAGTGCCTGACATTCCACTACCCAGTTTGAAAACCACTGCTCTAGAGTTCTTGAAACTATAGATTGAAATTGATATGGTTCTTGTTAATTTCATAGTCGTCCCCCCCATCCCCTCCTTCCCCCCCCCCCACCACATCTGAACAGCCCTAAAGACAATTTAGAATCATTAGGATTTTACACTGCTGCAGGTGTCTTTTCTGTAGCTTATGGGAGCTGTCTGTCTGAAGATTAAAGGACATCTGCTTGTGTTGGTTCGTATCTGGAAGGTTATTGCTTACAATCACTCTGTCTAGAAGTTTTTTCCTGTTGAGAGAGCCTAAATTTTGTAGAAATAAATGAAAACTTTCTGCAGATAATGTTTTTTTTCCAGTGGTTGGAGAGTATAATTTTAAAGCCCTCCTTGAAAGCACTTAAAAGTAAAAATACAAAATTCACTCTTTTATGTGTAACTGATTACTAGTCACACTATACCTTTTTCCTCATTTAAAAAAAAAAAGACAGTAGAGATGTGTTTTCACTGAGTAAGTTAGTTTTCATTTCCAGGCCCTAATCCTGCAAGTAATCATGTATGGATGCAGGTGCCCTGTGGTCTCAGTGAACTGAAACCTCCAGTTGTGTAGGGTTTTTTTGGGGGAAAGTGGAGATAAAACTGAGAATGCAGAAGTTGTTAAAGCAACATCTTTTTTTCTTTTTCTTTTTTCTTTTTCTTATCTTTTTTCCTTTTGTGTCCTTTTTCCTTTCGTCTTGTGGCTAAAAACTGTTCATGAAAATTAGTGTCTTTGGCTTGCTGATTCCTCATGTGATTATGTTTAGTGATAAAGGATCAGAGGAGGTCTCATGCTTACTTCTGATTTCTGCAACCTAAAGTTTATGTGAGATAACATTTGGAAAACACTGAATTAAAGAGGCAATGACTTGACCCCATTTTCTATACTGAAATATACGCAGTGCTAAATAGGGTTTTGTGGAAAATAGAAAATTCAGTAGGGACAAGTTGGAGCCACCCTTCTTGTGTGGTGCTTTTATTGTTAATTTCTGCAGCATTTTAGCTTTCTTTTTAAAAAAGAAAAAGTTTCTACACCTTATTGTGATTAAAATAATTTTCCTAATAAATAAATCTTCTGTGCAGTTCATTGCTTTCCTCCATCTGTAGATAATCTCCAAAGGCTCTGATGCTATCTGTATTTTCTGAAGCCATGGATAAGTGAAATTGACAATATTATGATCATTTTCATTGTTGCTCAGACCTCTGCAGGCAGCAGGGAAACTGTTAAGAATTATGTGAGTAAAACAGCAGTAACGTCAAGCAGTGCAGCAGAGTTTCTCATAAGAAAGATTGTCAGTGAATCAGACATAAGATGTCATGATGTCCGAACATGAGAGTTGTCAGTAATTTTGTTAGCTGAATAACACTGAATGCCAGGTTACATGATTGACAAGTATGTTCAGACACAATACAGATTTGTAAGAAGGACCTGTCCTTATTATGGAAGACCTGACCCTTCTGTAGTAGCTAGCAAGCTTTGAGCAGTGAGGAAGGGTCAGTAAGTTCTTCTTTCTAGCAGTTTAAGGGTGGGCAGGAGAGGAATGTATACATATATTAGCCAATGTCTGAAACAGAGAGAGAGACAGACTCCAAAATAGGGTCTAAGGATAGTGCTGTGATAGAAATCCCAGTGCTTTTTCCTTTTCTCCCAAATGGCTGGGGGAGTAATTGAGAGAGCCTTCACTCTAGTGCATTATTGTCAGCCTTGCTGATATGTGTCCTCTCTTCCCTCACTTCCATATCTGGCTTTAAAGCCTCTAATTAGTCAGTGTCTAATCAGTCTAATAGAAAATGCTGGGGGAGAAGGGAGTTGTGTTCCTCCCACCCCCATCATGCTTGTAATTACTGCGAGTGCCATGTTTTCTTGAGTTCCCCTAAAACTTCCTCCTTAAGACCAGGACCATATTTGTTTGCATTCATTTGGCACAGAGTGAACTGATCTAGATTATGCTGCACATGGGTGGAGGAGATGTTGCTGCTTTCTGCCCTCTTTTCTTTTTACTCATGGAGCCTGAAGGTGCTACAGAGAGGCAGAGCAGCATGTTGCAGAAGTGCCTGCCACATTCCTTTCCATGGTCCAGATCAACTGAGTTTTCCCGGCCTATGATCTCAAACTTGAAGTTTACTCTGAAGTTATCTGCCAATTTAGCCATGTCATTCTTTAGTTTTCTTCAATTCTGGTTCTGACGTAAATGCTCTCTACATATGACTTGAGAAATATTTTTCAGAAGGGTTCCAGGTCCTTACAGCCAGGGGAACAAAGATAACACCTTGAATAGAAACTACAGCTAGGCATGCTGCATTTTCTGACAGCTTTAGCAGATTAGATTACAGCTTGCTTTCCTCAAGATGAGTGACTTGTACTTACCTTTTTGTTTTTTAAATGCCACTTTCTGCTTTTCCTCTCCTACCATGAGTAGGTAGTTACATTAGATTATGGAAAACGCAAACCAAATGCAAATGCGATGCACTTTATTCCATTCTAGGGGAACAGCATGATCCACTTTCCAGGGTGTTTCCAAATGATAAGCATAGAAATTAAAATATGGAAACGAACAATAAAGAACTGATTTCCTGCCCTGCTTGGAAATCCTGGTTATCTTTTTGATTCTTGGATGCAGTATCATATGTTTGTCTTCAAAAATTCCCCTCTTATCTGAACCCTGTGATCTTCTGCTTTTCTTTCCATGAGACCAGTGAAGTGAATGATCATATGAGCATGGGGCAGTCATTCAGTTTTAGGAGGCTTGCTGTTTCTAGACAGGTTTGCAAACTGTTTTGAATAGAAGAAACAAAAGTGAAAAATTTCATGCATTCATCTGGGAATAGGGACTGAATATACAGACAAATCTGACTCATGTTTTTTATGGTTTACTGCAATGCATTCAGAATTAATTTCAGATAAGCGTTCATTGGCTAATGAAATCTACATGAGCAAGAATCCCCTTAGTCTAATTATTTTAGTAGTAGTCTTATTTAATGAATTTTAAGGAGTCTGAGGATTGGATGCAGTTTAAGAAAGAAGGTTCTTAGCATTTGTGGGTTGGGGAATAATTTGGTTGAAATAGCACTGACTTAAAATTTTGTAAGAATTTTTGTTAGTGGGTAAAAGTGTTTTATGTAAATTGAAAAACAGATGAAGAAAAAATAGAAACTTGGAATATAGAGGAGGGCAGGAAGAACAGACATACTTTTTCGGATTTCTGAACAGCGTTTTCTTGGCTCATCAGGATTCTTTTATGCACTCACAGATTTGAACACTGAGAATTTTCTAGCATATATACTTGCATCTTAAAGTCAATCCTCATATTTTTATAACTGATTATCCTGTGGCAGGCTAAAATCTTCACCTTAAAATCTAACAGTATAATAAATAATTACTCCTCACCCTGTTATCTAACTGCCTATTTAGTCAAAACTAAATAGTTTTGTTAGTTGCTGGTCCTGTTTCTAACATTTTATTTTTGTTTGTCTTTTACAGGTCCAGTTTTCTAAACTTCACATATAATGGAGTATATGAGCACTGATAGTGACAATAAAGAGGAGATTGACTTGTTGCTAAAACATTTAAATGTGTCTGATGTGATAGACATTATGGAAAACTTTTACCCAAATGGAAAGCTGGCAGTTTATGAAGACAGTCTGATTACTGTGTGTCAGGAAACAAATCAAAATGAGGGATGTACAGAATCCTTATTATTCCATGGCAGAGAGGTTTCTTTGCTGTCGTGCGTCAGGTATGGGACTGAGGAAGACTTGCTCGCTTTTGCAAATCAAGTATCCAACACTGCAAAGCAAATTACCGGACAGAGACGACAAGAATCTGGAATCCTATTAAACATGGTATGTTATTTTGCATGAAAAAGAGAATAGAATATTTTGAATGTAATTACTGCATACTAAAAACAAACCTACAGATTCTTAAATGCACATTGACATAATAGCATCCAATAGTAATAACTGAAAGTATGGCATAATTGTAAGAAAAAGTGCAACCAATTAGATTATTTCATGCATAATTTATGCAAAGATCATCCTTCCCAAAACAAGTCAGTGTTGGAATAGTGTATCTCAATAGAATTACTTCTACCTTGTAGTGCCTACTACTACAAAATATGATAATCTGATATACACACCATCCATTTACAAACTTTAGAAAATTACAGCAAGGAATGGTTAGCAAGTAGGGATGTCAACGTAAAGTCATGCTTAACCCATAACATGCTTATCACATACATGCATTCCACCCCCCTTGGTCCCTCTATGTCAGAGGCAGCAAGGTGGGGAGCGGAAGCTGGTTCCCCACAAGCAACGGCTCCATGGAGCCACCTGCCCCCCTCACCCCAGCACTACTGCCTCTCTATTTGATAGAGACACAGCAGCGCAGAGGCAGCAACACAGAGGTTAGGAGGATAGGAAGGAGCCGATACGCATTGGGAATCAGGTTTTAAGATGGCTCTCCCTTGCATGTCCGCTCTGGGAAGCTGCCTGCCCCCCACGTTGCTGCCTCTATCAGAGGCAGCAGCAGAGGGTGGGGGCAGGAGAGGCTGCTGTGTAGCAGCTTCTGTCGGTTCCGGGCCTAGGAGGACTAGCTCCCACCTTCCACCCCATGCTCCTGCCTCTGATACAGAGGCAGCAGCGCAGGATAGCAGGGAGTTAATGATTGTTTAAGGATTATAGCATGTTTTGTTACCATAACACTCAGATCTCAAAATGAAGGGTGAAGTATACATTTTGGTTCCAAAATTATTTGCATTCCACAGAAGTCTGGTATCTTTCCACTTCTGTTGAAAACCACTTGCATTGTAAATAAATCATCTTGGAGCAGAGGTGGTAGAAATTGTTACTCACTCAAAACAAATGAATCCCAGACCATTTAAATGTTCCAGGATTTATTTATTTATTTATTTACTGGCTCCCTTATTTTGGATGTTTGCCTCACTTTGCATCCCACATTTGGCCCTTGGCATGTAGAGAGTATGTTGTTCTGATATATATGCTTCCATCTGAAGACCCTGGATCTGAACTGCAGGAATGTTTGAACTCTCGACTTGAGCCCATTTATTTTCATTCACAGCTAATTATAAATAATGATAACTGTTAGTGATGGCTTTCAGAGCAATCCTATTATTACTTGTTCTAAGATTCAAAATTAAAAGCTCACTGGGAGTTGATGGACATTTAAAAATAAGGGCCAGTTGTTTCACTAATTCCCTAATCCCTGAGGTAATGGGTATGAAGAACTTTTTTCTGTTGACTCATAGCTTTTGTCATCCTAATACAGTGGCCTTCCAGGTGTCAGGAGACCTTCAGGTTAAAGTCTGAGCGCACATAAATACAAAAAACTTTAAAAACAACAAATAGACTGGTAGCACTTTAAAGACTAACAAAACATGTAGATGGTATCATGAGCTTTCGTGGGCAAAGCCCACTTCAGATGACTGGAGTATTGGAAGTCCAGAACCAAGAATAAATAAGGGAAGGAGGGGGTGCAGGGGAGGAAAAAAATTGGAGGGTGGGGGGGAAGAGGACATTAGGTAGATAAGTTTCAAAGGGTTAGCCAAGCCAGTCTAACAGGAAAAACTTAAAAAACAACAGATAGTCTATTACAGCGTTTCCCAATTTTATTTGGCCATGGAACCCTTTTCACAGTAAAATAATTTCAAGGAACTGCTAGGGTTCCCAGGGTAAATTTTGGCAAGCAAAAAAAAAAAAAAAAAAAAAAGCCCCTCCAGAATTGGTTGAGCAAAAAAACCTGCAAAATTCCCTGTCTCTTTAAGAGGGGGCGGGGCAATGCCACATTCTCAAGGAACCCTTACTTTCACTTCACAAAACCCCGGGGTTCCATGGAGCACCAATTTGGAAACACTGGTCTATTAGCTTCTTAAAGACTAAACAGTTAAAAGAGGCTGATAAGAACCATTAGTTTGCATTAGGAGAGGAAGAGTACTAACAACAGATTCTACACAGACATCAAGAACCATTGGCACCTTCGTTGTTTGGTTGGTTGATAATGTGCGAGTCAATCGATATTGCAATTTAAACCATTAGCATGAGAGCTATCTTGAGAATGAAGTGGCGTTCCAGTCCTTCTCTGTGTATTTGGCTTGTGGAATTGGTCTGAAACAAAACAGCAACTTGGAGATCCCTTAATGAGTGTCCCGGAAGTTTAAAATGTTCCCCAACAGGTTTTTGTGTGTTGCCTTTTCAGATATCTGATTTGTGTCCATTAATTCTTTCCTGTAGGGACAGTCCAGTTTGTTTAACATATATTGCAGTGGAGCATTGCTGGCATTTGATGGCATAGATCACATTACTGGATGTGCAGTTTAAATGAGCCTCTGATTTGGTGGCTGGTGTGGTTGAATCCAGTGATGAAATCAATTGTATGGATGTGTGGGCAGAGTTGGTACCGGAGGTGATTCCTGGATGCTTATTATATAGCTGTATAGTGTGGTTACCGGAAAGGATATGTTTCAGGTTACGGGGTTGTCTGTAAGCAAGAATAGGCCTTTCCCCCGAGGCCTCTGAGAGTGAGAGATCATTTTCCATATACAGTAAAACTCAAATTGTCCGGCATCCAGTGGTCCGGCACTCCCAATAGTCCAGCACCAACTGGAACCCGGAAGTGCTCCAGCTAGCCGGACAATTGGAGCTGCTCCACGCCGCTTCCTCAAGTCCGCTGCTGCCGCTGCTGAAACTGACCAGCTGCAGACCTGGGGAAGCGTTGCGGAGCAGAGCAGCTGGGGTGCTGCCGGGTTGGTCCCACAGCACTTCCCCTCACCTCCCTGCTTGGTGACTGGCAGCACCGCAGCTGCTCTGCCCCACGGCTTCCCCAAGTCCGCCGCTGCTGAAACTAACAGGTGTTGGACTTGGGGAAACCCTGGGACAAAGCAGCTGGGGTGCTGCCTGGTTGGTCCTGCAGCGCTGCCCCTCACCAGCACCTGATTCACCCCACGCCATGCTGTTCCCTGCCTGAGCGCCCCCCCCCCCCCTCCAGACCCATCACAGCCCCCCTGCCGGAGTACCTCCAGATACTCCGGCATATCCGATGATCTGGCACCCCCTGGGTCCCAAAGGTGCCAAATTATCAGAAGTCTGCTGTAAATAGTTAACAGAGATTCGTTCCAGATGTGAATGTAAAACAAATGAGTCTACTCTCAATTGTGCTGTTTATTGAATACTATACTCTGACTATTTCTTTTCTTGAATTCAAAATTCTCTCTCCCTCTCTCACCTAATCTAAATATTAGCGTGGCCCCCAACATTGGGACACTCCTTTTCTATGTACTCTCCCTTTGTGTTGTTGAGGCATTAGTGCAACTGATGCCAATTGTTTCAAATGTGTATAAAAAGTTTTGCAAACAGTACAATATTTTTGCAAACATATGTTCACTTTTAAAACTAGATGACACTGTGAAATGTGGCCTTGCTTAGTGAAATTCATAGAAACCATTAAAATATTGTGCTGCGTATTTGTGACACACCTGGACGGACTTTCAGTTAGCTACTTGGTTATTTTGTGTGCATTATAATTTATGCAGAGAACACACATGTATGCATGCACCAGTTCTTTGTGGCTGCAGGCAACCAGTTAGGCAACTGAGGAGGGGAACCAGGGTATTGTCAATAGATCATCTCACCCCTTCTATGTGGATCCTCTTCTGTGGAGGAGTGTGCAAGGAGCAGAAATGACTTCAATCTTTGGTCTGCTGCAGTGGAAGCTGAGTGGTTCTGCTGCCATTCAGTTTGTGGTGGGACACATTGCCTTTCATCCCATTCCTTCACACTCACGGAGCACCCCAATAGCTTGGTCTCTAGGACTTCATGCTCTGATGCAGGAATTGCCTATTACTGGAAAGATTCCAGGGTTTGGTTATTTTTAGTTATTGCCATACCCTGTGCTTTTTTTTTTTTAAACCAAGTTACCTGTGTATTTTTCAAATCACTTTACAATCAAATGATGTATAAATAAATGATTTTATGGTGAGCATAATTTAGGGACCCATTTATTTTGGTATATGTTCCATTGCTCATTCCACTCACAAATGCCCCTACAAATTATATTTGTTGGGCTAGCCCACTGGACATTGTGATGTTTGACAAGATTCAGGCCTCTATCCTTAGGTTTTTTTACCTTATTTTTAAAAAGTTACCATTGAACCTTGGAGATTATATCAAAGCATCTTTACTTTCTCAACAACCCAGTGGCTAGATAGAGTAGCTTGTCATCCGTGTTTGCTCTGGCAGAATTTTGGAAGTGGAGAGAACCTCCTAATGATACCTTGTGGTATGGGAAAGTATGAGAAATGTTTATAAGGGACAACTCACACTTGATCTGTGGCAGAGTCCAAAATAGTTTCTTACAAATGTATCTGCCAATTTCTAAAAGATGGAAAAATTCCTGAGAAATATAAAAGGTTGTTTCTCTATGAAACATGTTACATTTTTTTCAGACTCTGTTCTGGTAATATATGGAATGAATAGAGGAGCTGGACATTAATGCAAAAGGAGCATACATTTTTTTGCTCCACTGCCCACAATGTGTACCTAGTGCAATTTGAAATATAACAGATTTTCTTTTTATTTGCTTATAATCATGAAAATATAAACAAAAGCTTTCATTATTTTTAACTTCTTGAAGCAAGCTTAATATTAAATAAATACACTCTCATTCTTGTGGGCAGGTGCAATACATGAGTGTCAGTTTTATCAGTCAAGAAAATATTTTTTAATTGAAAAACATCTTGTGTTATTTCAAAAGTAGACAGCTCAAGCTTGGGTGTTTTTTTTTTTAACATGAATGATACTTTAAAAACATAAATCTCCATAACAGGCTGTTGGGTATAGCATGCTACTGAGGAGCTTTGCAAGACAGTATGTGAAACATTTTGCAGCACAGATATGAAAGTAATGTATTGCATTGGTCCACTTTTGTTTCTTTATGTGAATTCAGAAATGTATTAAATCCTAGTAAACCGATTATCCATATCTGGAATATAATATCTCATTTTACTGTAAATTCTGAATTCAGTGAAAACTTATTCACCAGAAGTGTAATAGCATCAAAGATAGAAGTGCTTAGTATAGCATCAATAACACAGATTTATAAAATCATGTTCATTTTTTTTCCTAGTATAAGTCAAAGTGTGAGGACACATGTCAAAGTTTAAGCCATACTTTTGCCTTTTAGTAAGCTGCAGACAGTCACATTTTTTGATCATTTATAAGTCTTATTTCCCTGTGCTTCATGTGACATTGGGAAATGCAGAAAGTCTTACTCATAGTCTGTGTTACAGAAGATGAGTAACAGCTATGTGGCACAACAGGTTAGCAGGTTCCAGTAAAGAACCAACAAGCCTTCAGGTAAATTTACACAACCCTCGTAGTTCATCTCAGAAAATGTGGTGGTATTGCCAGGCAATTAATTGCAATTTATAGACAGTTAATCATTAGATAAAAATGTAAATATATTTGTCAGGAATGAGTATGCCTCATGCTGTTCTCATTTCTAAATTAAGACTACTAAATATATCATGGGAGTCACATGTGGACAAAGGGGTTGATCAGGAAATGCTGAATTAAGTAGTCTTAAGTGAATACCCTTTCTCTGCATGTGTCGAATTTTCAGAAGCTGAAAGTTAAATCCTAGTAAACAGATTATCCACATCCTTTCTAACGTTTGGTTCCCTCCTTTTTTTTTTTTTAATAGATCACGCCGAAAAATGGGCGCTATCAAATTGACTCTGATGTGCTTTTGTTTCCATGGAAGCTGACCTACAGGAATATTGGCTCTGATTTTATTCCTCGAGGAGCTTTTGGGAAAGTGTATTTGGCACAAGACAGAGAGACAAAAAAGCGAATGGCATGCAAGCTGGTATGTTAGTATGCTGTTTTTCTCCCCCAAGTAAAATATTGTGCAACAGGATACATTTTCTAAATTTATAAGAGGATACTTCTGCATTTAATTTCAGTGCCAGTTGGGGTATCACTTTTGGTTTTATTGGATTACATAGGAGGGAGGGCCCTATAATTAACCTTTGCACTAATGCATTTTTTCAAGAGTGCTTAGTGTTTGAATTACTAAGTGGGGCTTTTTTTTTCTTCTGCACTGTCAGCAGAAAGTTGAAAATGTTATTTGGAGATCTTTACATTGAATCTTACAGCAATCAGTATGACACAACATTGGAGATGAAATCCTGGCCTCATTGAAGTCAATGGCAAAACTCTCATTTTCTGACTCAAATGGTGCCTACACGGCATCCTGATACTCTTCTGGAACTTAATCACATGTGCAAATACTTTCCTGTATTGGAGTTTAAGTGACATGTAATATGTGCTATTTCCATATTTCCTTTGGGTGTATTGTAAGGATAAGTAAAAAAGATCCTTGATTTTCCACAACTTAGAGTTTGTCAGGCCCATCTCTTGTATGAAAACAACTCAGCATTTTTCTTTAAAGCACTATATTGTTTTTAGTAATAAATATGTGGGGGCAAGCGAAGGCTCAGATTAAGACACACTCTGTGGCTTCTCATCCACTCCCTCCCACCCCAATGGGCCATGTAACAGTGTCTTCCCGTTGCTCAGGGAACATGAACCTGGCTTTCCCTCGTGCAGAAGAGCTGGAAGGAGGGGTTCACATGCCTTTTCCCAGTCCATGCACCCAAACTGGGACTGCTTTAGTTTGGGGCTTGATCACATCACACCTCAAGGTTAGAATTGTGTACATGAGCCCTATGCAAACAATACTTCTCAATTAAATAAACATTCACCTATGAAACAATTGGTTTGTAGTCATGAGTGGTTTGTAGCCAGGGACATTGAACTCTTTTGTAGCAGAAGATCACTGCTCTGTATCTTCTATCACTGCTACCTAAAGAAAGTAGGTTGTCACTTCACAGTGACTTTCTTCACCATTGTGGTACTGTGCTAGCTTTTTTGTATTGATCAGCATTTAACCCAGTTTCACAAGGTGCTGAACTTGTTTGTTTTACTGCAAGTGTAAGTAGCGACAGCCACACCTATTCAGACACATGCTGTTGGCAGCATGTGATTCTCAGAGGATAGATGAGACTTCAGCTGGTTAGTAGGAAAAT
The DNA here is from genome assembly GCF_049634645.1 of Pelodiscus sinensis. Taxonomy (NCBI): domain Eukaryota; kingdom Metazoa; phylum Chordata; order Testudines; family Trionychidae; genus Pelodiscus; species Pelodiscus sinensis. Next base: position 228,056,262 of record NC_134712.1, on the reverse strand, counting down.
GGAGCTTTTATTTTTTTATTGAGCTAGGAAGTCTGAATTGCACAAACTCTTTAGGCTTGGATGGGAATGGATGTTGCTATATAGCTTTGTCTAGGACAATACTCTCTCTTTGGGCATGAGTCCAAAAGTTGTGTCTGTCTGGCACAGAAAGGAGGAACAATTCAAGAAAGCAAAAATAGATATATCTTAATGAGTAAAATAGTTGCGTTTGCCTTTATTTTCAGTTAACATGTAGAAAACCTAGCCTTAAAGTGGCTAACTTCAGAATAAGTTTTGCTGAAGCTGGTTTGTCTTCGTTGTGTTTCAATTTGGTAGGTTCCCGTGGAACAGTTCAAACCATCGGATGTTGAAATCCAAGTCCGCTTCCGCCATGAGAACATTGCTGAGCTATATGGTGCCATCCTATGGGATGAGACTATCCATCTCTTTATGGAAGCAGGAGAGGGAGGGTCTGTCATGGAAAAATTGGAGAGCTGTGGGCCTATGAGAGAATTTGAGATCATTTGGGTGACTAAACATATCCTCAAAGGACTTGACTTCCTTCACTCAAAAGGAGTCATACATCATGATATAAAACGTATGTATCTTTCATTCTTTAAAAGACTATTTCTTTTTCTTGTTACGTATGGAATGTTTACCCATTTTTTGAATACTTCTACTTTAGAGGACAGTTCTAAGGCATGGAGGACCCTCAAGTCCTATTGGTCTTAGAGGGGAATTGGCAAAGAACCTGAAGAGTTCAAACAAACCCTCTCAGAGTGATTGGGCTAAAACTTTGCCCCTCTCTGTCACCTCTTTGTCAAGGATGAACATTTTGTGCTTCTGTTTTAGTTCTATATTATTGATGTTTGTACTGTGGATTTGCATTGCTATTCTTGAGACTGTTCCCATGATGTAATTGAAGTAGGCACTTGATTAATTTTTTTTATTGAGGCTTTTAATTTACCTTCTATCAAGACACATGTAACTGCTACTGCCCGTAAATATTATTTCTGCCCAGCAACACTGCCAGAGGTCAAATCCTGCTTGCCTTTCTCAGGGAAAGATGGTTTTTAATTAGTATTTGGCCTCTAATATTTATTTTGCAACTGATTTTTTTTTATAACCATGAGGGTTTGAAAGTAGGCTTCAAAACATTTAAATGTACTGCTAGACTAACAATGCCTAAAATGGTGGCAACAGTAGTTTGTCAAGAGCTGCTTATTCTATGCATATGATTTTTTTAAAAATTCTTACAAGTAAAGTTTTGAAACTGGGGCAACTATTAAGTTAACTCATTTCTTTTCCTACTTGCATGTTGTGTCTTTTTTTTCCAGTAAATATCTTGCAGAATAATTCGCAATCATTGATCATAACAATTAAATTAACACTTGTAAGTGATGGATCAGATAAAATAATTCATACATATTTGAGATTTGAAAAAAGATTGCTTGAAAATTGGAAAAAATACTTTTTTACTTCCCTGTGTTGGCTGGGTTAGGAACATTGGTTAAATAGATTAAAATGCAGGCTTGAGAGCATCAGTTTTGATTGTTGTCATCACTGGTCTGGATGTTGTGTGGTGGTGATGCATTATGTCATCTTGTGGTGACGAGTTGCGTCAGTGGAGAGAGAATGGGGATAAAAGGAGAATTACTTCTGAAATGAGCTAAGCAGCCAGCCAGACAAAGGTGTGGGTGTGTGTGCATGCACACCTGCGCTTGCATGGATGTATGTGTACAGAAGCAGGGGAATATCGGCGGTGTTCCCCTCCTCTTGTTTCTATCTGAAGGGCTTGACCATTGTGGAGAATGTGTGTTGAGGCAAAAACAGCTGCAAATGGAGAAGATGTCTCTGCTTTCTGAAGCTTTTTGAGATTTTTATCCATTTTAGAAGTTGAAGTTTCAAAAGTGAATGTATGTAAAATCTCTTGAGCTCATGGCAGTGGAATCTTCGTCTCCTTTTGGAGGAGGGCAGGTCAGATGGGGTGTCTCATTCTTACCTTCCAGGTAGAGGAGAGGGGGCAGTGGTGAAAGGGAGACCATTTCTCTAAAGGAGAAGAGGTCAAAAGGGTCTCCCTGCTGGGACAATATTTCTTTCCCCTCCAGTTTCTGTTGGTGGAGAAATCGCAAGCTCCAGGGTCTGCTTCAGGTTCCTTTACCATCAAATCCTCCAGCAGAGGATGAATTGGAGGGGAGCAGAGCTTCCCCAAGCCAGGGTCAGGAGCAGAAACTCCCCCTGTGACTTTCAGCTGTGCCTCTCTGAGCCCCTCCTTATTTTAACCTCTGGCTAGGAAGCTGTGAGATCAAGAAACTGCTCTTTTGGGGCCTGGTCCAAAGCTCATGAATGTCAGTAAGAGTCCTTCCATTTACTTGCACTAATTTAGGATCAGGCTCTTGGTATTTGCAGCCCTGCCAAAATGAGGAATTACTGGAAGTCTTGTGCTAGAGCTTACTCAGATAAGATTTTGAGCACTTATCTCAAACTTTGTAGTCTAGGGAACAGTAAGTGCAGTTAAAGGTACCTATCTCAACCTGTTACTGCTTGTTTTTACAGCAGGATAATGTTCTGCATTCTCTTATTCACTGTCATACTACATTAATCTGTGTCTGCACAACTGTACTAACATGTTGATCTGAAAGCTCACTTAAAGAACCAGTAGGTTGCAAAATGACAAGTCTGCTTTGTGTTTTAACTTGCACAAAGGTAGATTCTCCGGGACCAAGAGGGTTTGAAAAGAAGGGCTGCAAGGATTTATCTCAGACTTTATATAGATATAGATAGATTTCCCCCCGCTCCCCTTCCCCCGAGAGTAAACATGGAAAGTTTCATCCCACAAAGAACTGAGTGTTTTTATGATTTGGTTTGCAATTGCAACTTAACCTGTGATGTTTACTACACGGAAAAAGATATGACAACATAATAAATATGTGATTCTGTTGATTACTTGGTACTTGCATTCAGGTTCCAGGATAAGGGCTATAGCATGTAACAAGCACTGTGATTTAAAAGATAGAATCTTAGAACTGGAAGGGACCTCAAGAGGTCATCGAATCCAGTCCCCTGCCCTCACAGCAGGACCAAGCACTGTATCATCCCTGACAGGTGTCTGTCTAACCTGCTCTTAACGATCTCCAGTGATGGAAATTCCACAACCGCCCTAGGCAGTTTATTCCAGATTTTAACCACCCTGACAGGAAGTTTTCCCTAATGTCCAGCCTAAACCTCCCTTGCTGCAGTTTAAGCCCATTGCTTCTTGTCCTATCCTCAGAGGCCAAGGAAAACAATTTTTCTCCCTCCTCCTTGTAACACCTTTTTAGATACTTGAAAACCGCTATCATGTCCCTTCTGTCTTCTCTTTTCTAAACTAAACAAGCCCAATTCTTTCAGCCTTCCCTTATAGGTCATGATGTCAAAATTCAAATCATGATCATTTCACTTTTAATCATTTTTGCTGCTCTTCTCTGGACCTTCTCCAATTTCTCCATATCTTTCTTGAGAGGTGGTGCCCAAAACTGGACACACTACTCCAGTTAAGGCCTAATCAGCGCAGAGCAGAGCGAAAGAACGACTTCTCGCGTCTTGCTCACAACACTCCTGCTAATGCAAACATGATTCTGGGATGCTTTTTTTGCAACAGTATCACACTGTTGACTCATGTTTAACTTGTAGTCCACCATGACCCTAAATCCTTTTCAGCAGTACTCCTTCCTAGACAGTCACTCCCCATTTTGTATGTGTGAAACTGATTGTTCCTTTCTAAGTGGAGTACTTTGCATTTATCCTTATTAAACTTGATCCTGTTTACCTTGGACCATTTTTCTAGTTTGTCCAGATCATTTTGAATTTTGATCCTATCCTCCAAAGCACTTTCAACCCCTCCCAGTTTGGTATCATCTGCAAACTTAATAATCGTACTCTCTGTGCCATCATCTAATTGTACTTTCTCTACACCATCATCTAAATCATTGATGAAGATATTGAACAGAACCGGTCCCAAAACAGAACCCTGTACAACCCCACTTATTATGCCTTTCCAGCACGATTGTGAACCATTAATAATTACTCTCTGAGAATAGTTGTCCAGCTAGTTATGTACCCATCTTATAGTAGCCCCATCTAGGTTGTATTTCTCTAGTTTGTTGATAAGAAGGTCATGTGAGACCGTGTCAAATGCCTTACTAAAGTCTAGGTATACCACATCCACCGCTTCTCCCTTATCCATGAAGCTTGATATCCTATCAAAGAAAAACCTGCCTGGATATAGGAAACCATGAAACACCCATAGGGCAGGTCTGTGGCCAGCATAATAGCCACTCTGTACATGGTTCCTTCCCAATCTTTTTCACTAGAAGAACCATGAAGAACAGTGTTAAATTCCACTGCTGAATTGTACTGAAGGGGCAGTCAGGCACAGGAGCATTGGGGGCATCATGTCACAGCTGCCTGTGAGACTGAGGGCTTGGAGCTCAGCAGAGAGAAGCCCTACATGTGAAATCTCTTTGTTCTGAATCCTAGAACTCCTAAGGATTTGGAGGCTATGCCATCTACTTGCTCTATGACCCTTGCCTCCTTGAGGTGACCCTGTTGAAATTGCCAGTGCCATGCCTGTGGCTTTCATTGTTAGAAAATAGTCTGGCCTACAAGATCCTTCTTAAAGGGATGTTAGTCTGTGTCTGAAAAAATTACATGGAGTCCCATGGCACCTTAAAGACTAACAGATTTACTTGGGCATCAGTTTTTATGGGTAAAAACCACTTCATCAGATGCATCTGAAGCAGTGATTTTTACCTACAAAAGCTTATGCCTAAATAAATCTGTTAGTCTTTAAGGTGTCACAGGATTAATTATTGTTTGTATTAGATCATTATAAATCTCGGAGCTAAATAACTTACTGCCAGTGGGGATACTGAGTCATGACGTGTCTGTATAGGTTGAATATATGTTTATTGCTAGAGCTTGGTCTGTCTTCCTTTTTCTCTAGTTTTGCATGAGATGTTTATGTTGCACAATAAATGGCACAAGCTTGCTAGAACCTAAAATTGTCTTTTTTACTTGTTTGTCTTTAGCCAGCAACATTGTTTTCATGTCAACAAAAGCCGTTTTGGTGGATTTTGGTCTAAGTGTTCAGATGACTGATGACACGTACTACCCCAAAGACCTCCGAGGGACAGAGGTATGAGTGGGTGCATGAGAATGTCCTGTGATTACATCATTTTTGCCTTGTGACCATTCTTAGACTTTCCAGACTGATATAGTTTAGGGGAAGTAACCTTTGCTAAAGACTTCAGTGAAATCAAAGTTTTATAATGTTTTAAAAATTGTTTTTTCTTACAGTTGATTAGTTTTGTAATATAGTCTTGATTACAGTTGACTATTTAGATTGACTGGGGAAGTGTAACTGTTCTATTATCCCCAAACAAATCAATTTACTAACTACAGTTAAATCCAGATCCAAGGATGAAATTTAAATTCAGTGATAAAACTCCCATTGATGTCAATAGGGCGAGGGTTTCACTCCTGAGGGATAGCTCCATAAAGGGAGTTAGGTATCCCAGTTAGATCCCAAAACCCCAGATCAGCTGCAGCCAATTCTGTAGATGCTTAAATTCCATTGATGGTATGGAGGAGTAAGGGAAGTTGACAGGAGTGTTTGCTGCCATTGGTCTCCCTGTTGTGAGGATGGTGGGCAAACTCAAATCAAGGTACGTCGACACTAGCTACATATCTTGATTACACCTTCCTCTTTAGTGTAGACCTGGCCTAAGTCACAGCAAGATCCTTGAATCCAATATTCTCCCATAGAGATACCTAAGATAGATTTTAGGCCCTGATTACGTGCAGCTGCAAGCTCTTGGACAAGCCAGTGGGGCTCCTTACAAGTCTAAAGTCCAAGATAGGAGGCTTGCTTAGCAACCAAGAGGAGGCAGTTGGCTTGGATGCACGAAGAAAGTATGACCTTGCTTTGTATTGCCAAAGAGGCTGTGCTACAGGAAATGTTTCCACAGAAATTCTGACCCTTGTCATATTGATAGCATTTCTGAGCAAAACATAAGTATGTGTTTAAAGGAGACCTTTACATAACCCTCTCTCGGGGAGTGACAACTACTTGCAAGGCAGCACGGACTACTACATTTCAAAGACACATCTAATGTTTCAGGGAACATTTTGTTTCAGGAGGATGCGGGAACTTTTTTTTTTTCCTGGCTTTCTAGTCAAGAGTCAGAACTGAGGCCCTTTTACCTTACTAAAAATAACTATCCCTGTGCAGTTAGGCTGACAAAATGTCTTTTCATTCCATGTGAAGGTATAGGTGATGGAGCCATGTAGTGGGAAAGTGGTGAAATCCTGGGGGGGGGGGGGACTTTCCAAGGGAGGAATATTTAGGTTTGTGGAATAGAAAGGTGGAGTTAGAATAGAATTGGAATTAGACCAAGATTTCATGAGCCCAGTGCATTTAGTGAGGAAAAACAGACTTTCTATTTATGTAGGATTGATTAAATGATTCTGTAGTGGGAAGCCAGTTAGGTGCCTGCAGTCCTGTACTTTCACAAGGCATATGCAAATTTATCCAGTCCTTTAGTGCAAACATTCATCTCTTCCACCTGCTTTGGAAAAAAACCACAAGAGAGCAAGAGTCTTTGGTATTTGCTCTGCTGTTGGCACGCTGCAGCCTCATAAGAGACAGAGGAGGGATTATGGGGGTGAGAGGAGACTCAAACTTTAGGTTAAGCTTTGTGGGAATACACACTGGCTACCCCATACATTTTAGGACCTAGAAGGAGAGACTCATGATGTGCTTCCTGCTGTTGTATCCCTCCAGCCTCATCAGCAGCAGGGCCTGCATGGTTTGCAAGGTTACTGTGTCATCAGTGGATGGTTTAGCTTTCCATAACACACCTGTTTCCTTTCTGTAATCTCTGAAAGCCCTAGAGAGAGATGGGTATTGCTATTCCCTTTGTCCAGGCAGGTATTTACACTTCCATCACACCTCTGATATAGAAGTGGTAACTGGTGGTATAACTATATGGAGCTATTGCTCTGTGTGACTTGCCACTCCTGCAGCAGTTAAGAAAGGAACAATGCAAAGTTAAGTTCTTGTTGCTGGTAATTTAAGATAATGCCAGTGCTGGTTTACCAGATTTTTAGAGGAACGTGGATGAGGGAGAAGTGTAAACTGAAGCAAATAGACTGGCCTGCAAATCTAATGGGTGGACTGTTTGTTTGGCCTGTCAAAATTTAGCTCCCCAGACCCAGGAGCTGTAGGAATGCTGTGCAGAGAGCATCCTCATCCACCAGCAAGAGGCCGTACCTCATGCAGGCTGGCCAGCTGAATACTGAATGGAGCTGGCTGGCTCTGAGTGACACTCTCTTCATGCTGTGGGGTGGCTGTGGCTTTTCTGAGGGTATGCAGGGTGTACAGCTGAATAAGTGGGATGGGCAGGGGTATTGTCCCATAGTAACTAACCTAGGGGGAAGGCAAAAAAGCAGAGGCTCACCTTCCTTTGAATGCTCTTCCCAGATTTACATGAGCCCCGAAGTGATACTCTGCAGAGGGCACACGACAAAAGCGGACATCTACAGCATGGGGGCTACCATCATTCACATGCAGACTGGCAGCCCGCCGTGGGTGAATCGATACCCTCGCACCTCATATCCATCGTACCTCTATATAGTAAGTATCCCTAGAACAGCCTGATCAGCCAGCCAGAGAGAGAGTGCCCTGGGTTCTAGTTGGTAAACCTCCAGCTTTCCAAGGGACTTGAAATATTTGCTGCTAGAGGCAAGATGCCAATGGCCCAACTCTCAAAGAAATACTGTAGCGCACAAAAGACAGTTGTGATGATTAGGAGGAGACACAGAGACTGAGAGAGCGCCAGTGTTAAGATTAAACAGCTACAGATTTATGGCTCTTGGATGTGATGTGGGGGTGAACTTAGAGTTGTGCAAAATGCAGCCATTTCAAGTCCAAATCATTTCACATTTGTAGGAGTTATGGGGTTTGAACAAACCTAAAACCTCAGAACAAAAGTAATTAATCTCTAAATTTCAATCCAGTTTTGCACTGAAGCTTGGTGAATCTCTTGTGCACAATGCCTTAAATGGGATCCAATTTGCTCAGAAGGTTTCTCAGGCCTTTGTCTGAACAGGTTTGAATTTTTGCATTACATATAAATCTGAAGGCAGGTGAGGTTTACATGATTCCCTGTTCCATAGGGTCTCTTCAGCACTGTTCTAGAGTAACAAGCTTTTATAACTTGTGCGTTATGAGAGGGGAATTCCCAACTGTCCAAAACTTCCGTGTTGCCTTTGGCCTTATCGTATGAATGCTGAGAAGGCTTTCTCTCTTGTTTGCTAGATACACAAGCAGGCGCCCCCGTTAGAGGATATTGCAGAAGATTGCAGCACCAGCATGAGAGAGCTGCTGGAAGCCGCTCTGGAAAGGAACCCTAATCACAGACTCGCTGCAGCAGACTTATTGAAACATGACGCTTTGCACCCCCCGCCAGAGGAGCAGCCACGGTGCCAAAGTCTGGACTCAGCCCTGTTTGAAAGGAAAAGGCTGCTGACGAGGAAGGAACTGGAGTTGCCAGAAAATATTGCAGGTATAACAGCAAGCTTCCCCCTCTTGTGCTCTTATAGCGTAATCCACATAAACAATGCATCTACTAAAACAAATGATGCTAACGAGTTCCAGGACTTCTTGATGAGAGAAGTCAGTAAAAATCTTGACAAGATGAGGTCAGATGCAGGTCTCATGAAAATATATGGCAAAATTCCCATTGACTTCAGTGGAACCAGAATTTGGCCTAAATTCTGTAATTCCAGAATAATCAGCTCCTCACGAAACCCTGGCAGTCCTCCAGGACTGTTTTTTAAAAAAAATCCATATTACTATCCTGTGTTTACTCATTCCAAAATTATGTCCGTTTTATTATTAGCTATTGGTCCAGGGGAGAAGGGGAGAGAGGGAAGGAGGTGTATGACTTTATTTTATTTAAAAAACTCTTTATACCTTGTCCATGAAGTTGAGAAGTGTCAGCACTAACATGCAAGGCCTCTGAAAGGGACTGTTTAAAAGCAAATGATTACACACATACCAAGCCACCAGACTATGTGCTGCTTATGAAGGGTGAGGCATAAACCAAGTTAAAATCTTGCTGAGTCCTAAGATATAATAGCAGGTCCAAAGGGAGAGCTGGCGCCAGTAAGCTGTTAATAGACTTATATTTTAAAAAAGAAAGGAAAAGAAAAATAATGTTGTCTACAAATACTTGAAAAATTTGATGGATGCATCCTAGCAACAGGCACTTTGAATAACAAAACACAACCAAACAAAATCCCCAGACCTAATGAAGCACTTTATTTATTTATGTATTTATTTTAAATAATAATTTAAAAATACACCTAATGCTTGTGCATAATCAATAATACAGTGCAACAAAACCCCAGCAGCATAAAAGTAATGCAAATATAATTGAATTTCTATAATGGCACCATCCTGCAGTTTGCTTTCTTAAGTGCATAGTCCTTTGGCTACAGCAGCCCTCCAGAGGCAGGGCTGTGTTGAAGATCAAGGGACGTTCGGCCATTAATCTGGTAGTCTAAGTTTGGCATGTGAGTGCCCAGAGCACTCATTGGAAGAGTGCTTGAGGGTGTCCTGAGGTTTTAGTAGCTTCTTTAGAGCCATAGCAATTTATGAAATTATGTGCTAAGTAGAGCAGAGGCCCAGCCCCAGTTCTATATTTTGCACAGCCTAAGCGGAGATGTAATCTGGCCAGTTGAGGGTTGGTTCTGAACTGGCATAATGCTGGTAGAGTTTCCTGACTTAGCCCAGCCTCTCCTTTGGAATCCTGTTTTAGGGCACTATTGGGATGAGGGATCTCTGCTTCCCTCTGATAGTTCCCAGTTGGTATATGGGTCTTTCAAGACCCATACAGTTTTGATTTTGCTCTATTGTCTGGCTCTAGGAACCTAGGAGCTGTAACCGGCTCTAGCCCATCCATCTCCACCTCAGAGTCTCAATCAGTCTAGCCCACTTTTCTCTAGAGATGCCAATGACTTACAACACTTTGCTTAAAAATGAAGCTTCTTTTGAATAAGTTCCAAAAAGGAGTAAAAATAAGAATTAGACCATTTAAAAACATTGGTAGTATTTGAAATGAGTTTTTGTCTTAGATCCTGTGCAGGGCTGGCCTTACCATGAGGCGAACTTAAGCGGCTGCCTCAGGTGCCAGGCTGTGGGGGGCGCCACTAGGACCCAGAGTGTAGAAAATTGTGTCTGGTGCATACATATTCTTTCTGCAGTACCATGAGAGGAGTAGAACAGGAAGAAGGCAGAACTGATACCGTTCAAAGTTTTGGCCTAAGTGAGGGGGCATAGGAGCGTCATTTGAGCTCCCCGTCTCAGATGCCAAAATGTTGTGGGCCGACCCTGATCCTGTGATATTAATACAGTTCACCGCTTTCCTTTTCAGATTCTTCCTCATGTACGGGAAGTTTGGAGGAATCAGAGCTGTTAAAAAGGCAACGGTCGCTGTACATAGACCTGGGCGCTTTAGCTGGCTACTTCAATATTGTTAGGGGACCACCAACATTAGAATATGACTGACTCTACTGATTTCTTGTGTCTGCTGGTCAGAATTGGAAATCTGTCTGTTCAAGCTAATGTATATAAAGTAGTGCCTTTTTCAGCTGTAAAATGTGAATGGCTTTCAACTGCACAGATGATTAAGCTAACGGATTTATGGACTCTGATAAATATATCCGAAGCAAGCAATAACATGTTGTTCTCTGACAGAAAACCAACAATACACAGGAGAAAAGAACACCTTTCTGGGAATATTATCTGGAGACTTTCCATGCACTGTGTATGGTTTTTTTTGTACACGCACTTTCCATGCTGTGGGCTGTAAATAGAAAAATCCTTTCATTTAAAAAAAAAATATGAATATTGGGGGCAGATCCTCCAGTGTGACTTAACTGCACTGCTCTAAATCTGGCTGGGGAGACTCTGGTAGTCCTACCCAAGCTTCGGCTGGCTCAACCTTAGGTCAGCCTTTAAATCGATGTGGACCATACCACCCCCAGGACCCGTGGAGAAGGTATCCCTGGGGTACTGTGGTGTGCTGGTCACTCTTTGTTTCTTCACACACCAGGAAGAAGGGAATTTGGAGCTTCTTTGGTGATTCCACAGCGCATGAAGGTTCTCATAGAAGGGAGGATCCTCCACTGGCTTTAGAGCAGCTTTGTGCTATGAGACCAGAGGAACCTCCCTTCACAAGCTGAGCATTCTGGCCCTGAGCCTGCATGTGATTCTGAATGTTATGTACATTAGAGGGGTTATAAGTCTATTTAGGCCACTGATTAGTTGTCTGCCAGTAATGTTGGGAGAATTCCTGATTGTGGTATTAACCCCAATAAGCTGAATGGAATGCTTTAAAACTGTGTTTAACTGACTTAGTAAACTATGTATGAGGAAGCATGTCATTAGTGACGAGCTGTGTTTACGTTCCTATGGAAACAGAATTTACCTTGTTCTCGCTTTGTCTAATATATCTAAAACATGATGTTTTGGATGATAGTAAAATTGTGTAAACTACATAGTTCTGTACATCCCATGGGATGAGAATGTAAACTTTTATAAAACTCTTCAATGCTTAGGTCCATCTCTCTTTTAAGCATTTGTAAAAGATGGCATACTATGTATGTTGTATAGCAAATCCCTTATGAAGCAAGGTCTCATTTTTAGATATAAATTATTTCATGGTGCCTGTTCAAGAGATTTACACTGATTATTTTCACTTTGATACCAATATGATTGGATGAATAAATCCGTTGTGTTGTGTTGTGAAGTGTTTATTCTGCTAGTTTATTCAAGTTATTAGTTAAGGCCGAATTGCGAAGCCTTCTGGGAACCTTAAAGTGGGCATGTGGATCTCTGCGTATGCCTCCCCTGCCAATGTAAATTATTCTTTTCCAATGGCAATCTGAAGGTTTGGGAGAAGAGCAATGTGACATTTCACTGGATGCTCCCAAACCTCCCTGAACTACCAAGTAAGAAAGAAGTGAGCTTCACTAGTAACCAACATTTAGAAAAGTTTCCAAGGGTATGTCTACACTGCCACCCTAGTTTGAACTAGGGTGGCTAATGTAGGCATTCGAAGTTGCAAATGAAGCCCAGGATTTAAATATCCCAGGCTTCATTTGCATCTTGCTGGGCGCCGCCATTTTTAAATCCCCCTTAGTGCGGACTCCGTGCCCGCGGCTACACGCGGCATGGAGTAGGTAGTTCAAATTAGGCTCTCTAATTAGAGACATACCCCAAGGTACCAACTTTCAAATAAACTTTGGTGAAGGACGGGGATATGGGAGATCTAAGGACTTGCTAAGCCTCCAGACTGTAGAGGGTTTTGCATGTGCTCTCGTGACTGCTGTATAGAGTCACTTCAGAAACATTAACTGCTTGTCACTTCCTTCTTTTTTCTAGAGCTGGCATGTGAGGAATTGTTTTCTGGTTTACGTTGGAGGCAGTGGCGTTAGCTGCCTTAACCTAAGCCGCAGTGGGAGTTGATATTAGAGCTGGGATTGAACCCAAGAGTCTGTTGCTCTCAATCCAGTGTTTAGCCCACTCTCATCATCAAACTCTCTCTCCTTGGGACAAGGAACCACCTTGGCTTCTCAGCTGCAGAAACAGCCTGTTTATCAGGCTGGAAGGAGTTAGTCATTAGTGGCAATACAGGCAGAATGCACCTCTCAGCTGCAAATTGGGGTGGGATCCCCATACTCCCTTGTAAGGAGGAGCTGCAAAGGAAGAGTGACTCAGATGTTTGAGACTGATGTGGGCAGCTGCTTCATTAGATGAGGTCTCTGGGCTGCAACCCAAATGTCTGCTGCCCCTCCTGAACTGAGGAGATGGCACTTCCACACCAAGGGGATGAGGTTGGACTTGGGTTAGATATGATTCTTCATTTGGACTTTTCTTTGTCCCAGAAATGGAAGAAACTTTGAATTGGCTGGAGGATCAAATCTCCTCACCAGCTCAGGGAAGGATCTCTCAAAAAATGAGGAGAAATGAGGACACAGAGGCAGTTGGATGCCATAAAATCAAGCTGCCCTTTCGCTGTCTCAGCAGACTCACATTACAAAAGCATCTCTGCGTCTTGGCAGCTAATTGACTCACATCATAGTAGCAAGTGTATTCAAGATTCCTCAGTTTACCTAGATTTTGTCACTCCTTGATATTAACAATAAAAACCTCTGACAAACTGATGATAGAATTTCCATAATGGAGACCAACACAAACTTTTGTAGCCAGACAGAATCCAGGACCTGCAGCACCAATGGGAGCAGAAAGCAATAAAATCTTGGGGTGTGGGTTTTTGTTTTTATTTTTTGTTACTGGACCCATGTAAGAAGGGGCCCATTTTCACTTTCCCGAGTAGATAAAAATGCACCGTTTTTTCCTTGCCTGTACGGTGAATAGCATTGTAGCAGTGAAGCAAAAGAAGCTGTGTCGTGAGCTCAGCAATTCTCTGCCCGTGGTGGATTCTGAGCTTTCATGAAAAAAACTATGTAATTCTATTTTATTCTGCCCAGCCTAGGACTCAAAGGGACCTCATGGGTCATAAAGTCCAGTCTTCTGCAGCAGGCAACACGCACATATAACCCTATTCAGAAATGTATTAATTTCATCTTAAAGCTTGTTAGGTTGTTGGCTGCACAACTTCTATTGGGAGATAGTTCCAGAACTTAACTGCTTTGATGGTTAGAAACTCCTAATTTCCATTTCATCCATAGCCAGCTTATACCTGTTTGGTTTTGTGTCAGCATTGTCCTTTTGTTTGAATAGCTCATCTCTCTTCCAGCTTATCTGAAGAAGTGGAGTTTGCCCATGAAAGCTCATGATACTATATGTATTTTTGTTAGCCTCTAAGGTGCCACAGGACTATTCCTTCCTGGTGTTTACCTCTCTGGTGAATTTATAAAAAGAAATCGTATCCCCTCTCTGCCTTCATTTTGGTAACTTAAATGGTGTTGTGAGAAAATTTCATAGCGAACCTCGAGTTGCGTATTGACTGTCCAATTATTCTGTGAAACTTGCTGTTCATTTTAAAATTGTATCCTTCTACTGTTGTTTCAAAAATAGTCCTGGGACTAACACAGTAGCATTGGACAGTGTGTGTCATCACTAAAAGACTCACTGTGTACATAGATGGTATTTTGGAAAACTCCATTCATGTTGGCTGTGGCTATCAAGATGAGCAGGGGTCAGGTTGTAGGTGTAACTAAGTCAGGGCTTGTCTGTGCAGTGCAGTTTTATGCACTAGAGGGGTGTGATTTCTAAAACTCACCAAATGTGCTGCATGCTAAATGGCCTTTGTACACCCTGCTGGTGTAAGCAGCATTTCCTTCCTGTGTCATATTGTCGAGTTGTTTGTGACTGTTAGTGCCAAATTCAGGGCAGACTGTCAGAAGCAGGGCAGATGTCTATGACATGTTGAAATACAATCCAGACCAGGGAGGGATTGTCACCCTTGTTCTGCAAGCTTGGGTGTCGCAAAATGCTTTGCTGTTGTAGCTCCCTTTCAGGCCCCTCACAAACAGCCTGCCAGCATGTAGGCCACACCCTGTGCACCTGTGTATAGCCACAGTTCTGGTTCAGCAACTCTGATTACCAAAGCCTGTCAGCAACACATCAACCAAACTGTCTCCAACCAGCCTTGGTTATTACTTGTAGGGTGATCCTGCATACTCCCAGTCCCAAATTCCTGCCCCCCCCCCCTCCAATGTGTGTTCTGTGTTCAGATAACAAGGTCTGTGGCCCTTTATAAGCCCTGGTTTACACTGAGGCTTTAGTTCAAAATAAGGCCCTAAATTTATAAGAGGAGAGTCCACACTGCCAAGCCTGTTATTTCAAAATAAGGGGACACTAATTTTGAAATCTGTACTCCTGCATTTCTCTGGAAATAATACTAATTTCAAAACTATTATTTCAGAATGGTGTTAGTGTGGATGCTCCGGTGCCGCTATTTCGAAATAACTACTCCCCAGAGTAATTCGAACTAATTACTGCCCAGTGCTTCCTGAGGTACTATGTCAAGGTAGTGCATCCCCATTAATGGAGCCTGCATTGGACTAATTTCAAGGTTTCCCCATAGTGTGGGGACACACTTTCAATTTTGTAAAATTGGGAATTATGTCAAATGTAATTATTTTGAAATATTTTCTTACTGTAGGCCTAAGGGAGCAATATACAGTAATACCACCTTAAATAGCATTACCCACAGAGTAACAGGGCACTAAAGTCATAAATAGTTATAAGAAAAACAAAGATAAAATGCTTCTTAGTATTTAAACTTTACAAACTCAGCTTGGTTCAAGGTGAAATGCCTATCACATGCTTCCAACAGCATTACTGATAAACCATCAGGCTAGGATCTCTCCCAAAGTCAAAGAGCTGGATCCTTTTGTCTTAGGTTCAAAATAGATGGATAGCAAGAGATTTGGAGTGGTTTGTCCTTCACTTTTATAGTTTCATCACCCTTTGAAATGTATCTTTCTGAGGGTGGCCCTTAGAGAAAATTATTTCCAGCTGTGAGCAAGGAGACATGCAATCCAGAAGGGGGAAGTAGGCTTTGTTGCTGTTACCTTTCCTTGCCAAAGAATGGCTGTGTGATAGGTGATGGCCCATCAGCTTTAATGCAACCTGGCTGGGGGTGAATGTGTCCTTTGCCATTGAGAAACAGGCTTACCCACTTCCCAGACTTGTCTGGTGTAAACACTTCAATCATAAGTTCTGCAGATGTTTACAACTTCACACACAATGTTGCCATATTCTTTTTTACCATATTATTGGCCAGTGAGTTATCAGTTTTCCAATGATACTTTATAAGGCATATTTTGTACTGAAAGTTTTACAATAGTGTGGAGGGTGCAAATGCAGGGATGTATTCTGTCTCAGCACCTCCGTCTGACAGTTAGTTCTGCAACTAGATTTCACCATCCCAGTAACAAATGTGAATGCCTGAAGCACTACAACAGTCACAGGCAATCCCACTGGACACTCAGGTCTATCAGGCAAGCTGAACTTAACAATAGTTGGTTGCCATACACCAAAGATCACAAAAGATTCAGGTTTCTTCCAGTCCCGAGACCAGTCATTCACCCCATATCAATTTGTACTTCAGATCTCACACCTAGGCTATGTCCAGACTGGCATGATTTTCCGGAAATATTTTTAACGGAAAAGGTTTTCCATTAAAAGTATTTCCGGAAAAGCGCATCTAGATTGGTCCCGGAGTTATTGTTATAACGATGCGCTTTTGTGGAAAAGCGCGTCTAGATTGGCGGCACGCTTTTTCGCAAAAGCAGAAGCCCTGAACCATTTTGAAGAGGGCAAAAGGCCACCAGACCTTTCCGGAGGCGGGGCCGGAGCTCCGTTCAGACACATGCTTAAAGGGGTCTCGCCGGACAGCCGTTTGTCTCATGCTCCCGTGAGTTGGGACCTCTGGCAGGGACTGACACCCTTAGCAGGTTTGGTGGTTGCCCTCTGACTTTTAGGGACATCACCCTTTTGCCCCCAACTGCTTTTTCCTGCGTTTTCTTTCTTCTGTCCTGCTCTGTCTGCCATGGAACCATGGGTGGCCATGTGCCTGCTCGGGCCCCTGTTGAAGATGTGCAAGTGCCTGCAGCTCATGCTGCAGGCTGGTGCTGCAGGACCTGAAGGCAGAGATCGCGTTTGACTCCCTCATCAGGGAGGCCATGGCGGCCCTGTGGCATCAGCACCCCACCGTGGAGAGGCCAGTCTGGAGATTGGACACCAGAACCGACTGGTGGGACTGGTTGGTCCTCGGACAATGGGACGACCAGCAATGGCTCCGGAATTTTCGCATGCGAAAGCGGACCTTCCTGCAGCTGTGCGCCTGGCTCACCCCCGCGCTACAGAGAGCCACCACCCAGCTGCGGGCACCCATCCCCGTGAAGAAGAGGGTTGCCATCGCGCTGTGGAAGCTGGCCACACTGGACAGCTACTGCTCGGTGGCACAGCAATTCGGGGTGGGAAGATCAACCGTCGGTGTGATCATCATGGAGGTAAGTCCCAGGGGGAGTGGGGTGGGGGGAGGGTGCTGCACTCCATGCCCAAGGGCAGCCAAGACTCCAGGCTGGGTTGCCCAGGGGCTTGGGCCGTCCCACCCTTGCACAGGCCCGCTGGTGGGGGAGGGCGTGGGACGAGGGGGCCCCTGGTGTGTGTGTGTGTGTGTGTGTGTGTGTGTGTGTGTGTGTGTGTGTGTGTGTGTGTGCGCGCGCGCGTGCGTGAGGACAGAGGGAATGAAGGGGGGGGGCCCAAGGGAACGCACACTCACCCCTGCCGTATGTGATGTGTTCCCTTGTGTTTCTCTGCACCCTTCTGCAGGTCGTCCATGCCATCAATGACATCCTGCTCCCAAGAGTCATCCGCCTGCATGACGTGGATGCTACCATGGCTGGCTTCGCTGCCCTCGGGTTCCCAACTGCGGGGGTGCCCTGGATGCAACCCACATCCCCGTCCAGGCCCCGGAGCATCGAGCAGCCCATTTCATGAACAGGAAGGGGTACTGCACCATTGTTCTGCAGGCCCTCGTGGACCACCGGGGCCACTTCCTGGACATCTACGGGGGCTGGTCTGGCTGGGCACATGACGCCCGCATCCTCCGCAACTCCGGACTCTTTCACAGGTTGGAGGAGGGCACCTACTTCCCCCGGCAGGACTTGACTTTTGGGAATGTGCCTATGCCCACCTGCATCATCGGGGACGCGGCCTACCCCCTGCTGCCCTGGCTAATGACCAATGACCGCCTCAACCGGGCCCGAAGTCCGGTGGAGCTCACCTTCGGATGCTTGAAAGCCCGTTTCCGTTGTTTGCTCACCCGTCTCGAGATGGGTGAGCGGAATGCAATGGAGGTACTGGCCGCGTGCTGCGTGCTCCACAACATTGTGGAGCGGAGTGGGGAGGCCTTTCTCCCTGCATGGATGGCAGCTGAGGCACAGACGTTCGAACAGCCCCACACAGCTGCCATCCGCCAGGCGAGCCAGGATGGGGTGCGCATCAGAGAGGCCCTGGTGGACATGTTCGCCCAAGACCCGTAGTAGGGTCGCCTGGGTCTTTCCATATGACTCCCTCCCATCCTTATCCTTCCCCACCCCCTCCCCTTACCTCCGCCCAATTGTAAAGCATCAGTTCCAAGCACATCGGCCGTCATCATGACTTAGGCCACGTGAGCTGCACGCTGTGTAGCATTAGGCAGCAAGCAGCACGTGCAACCACGTGCAGCCTGGTGACCGAGCGGCATGTGGCCGCAGCAGGCAGCTGCAGGGCACGCCTGGGACTGTGCTGCTCACACACATTTCAGCGGGACCAGGGGGAAGGGTGGATGCCGGCTGGAACCAGCCAGGGCCCCAGGGACTCAGCCCAGAGCCCGCACCTCCGCCCAAGGGTGCAGCACGGAGAACGGCACACTGTCCCATGCCTGGCTGTGAGGAACAGCCAGCTGCTCTTGGGTAAACCGCAGCGTCTACAGTAAACTTAACTAAGGATTTATTAAATAGGAAAAAAGAAATGAGGGTTATTTACAGGCTAAATCAGACAGACATAGATACACAAATGAGATCTAGTCTATAGTTACAAATGGTGACTGAGTTGCAGCAATCTATCATCACTGAATGCCTTTTAGTGCCAAGTAGCCAGGGGATCTCTTGCTTAGAACTCTTTGCCTCACAGAGTCCAGACTACATAAAAATCCCATTTCTTTTCATCAGGGATATTTACTCCTCTGGCCCAAAATCCAAACTGATGGGATGAGTTCATATGCAGGTCTCTCTTTTCTGGAGGGAGTTGGGAATTCAGTCTAGAAAATCTCTGTGCTTTGATGCTACAAAATACATTCTTTACCTTCAATGGCCTATCTTGTGTGCAGGACCAACACTTTACGTTAATCAATGCTTCTTTTCCTGTTTGGTGAGTTACACATTTTCAGAGATTTATAGCAAAAACACTCAATATAACTATCACATGGGCTATAGAGATTATAAGTGAGATCAACAAATGCAGCATCCTACAAGCATTTCATAACATCTAAATACTTTATCATCTTAATATCTATCATCTATTTTGATGATGCTAACACACAGGTAAACAAGACTTGTTTCCAGCCATATAATTTGTAAGATTTCCATGAGGCCTCAGGCCTTGACGTGAGCTGGTACTAAGTCTGCCAGCATCACAGTGATCCTCAACCTTTCCAGACTACTGTTCCTATTTGTCTTGCATATCCCCAAGTTTCACCTCACTTAAAAAGTACTTGCTTACATATCAGATATAAAAGTACCATAGTGTTACAGCTCTCTTTTTATTATGTAATATAATAGGGCTTTCAGTGCAGTTAACTCATGCAATTAACTAAAAAATGAATCATGATTAATCACAGCTTTAATTGCACTCCTAAACAACAGAATAGCAATTGAAAATATATTACATATTTTGGATGTTTTTCTACATTTTCAAACATCTTGATTTCAAAGCAACATAGAATTCAAAAATATATTACTCATTTATTATTTTTATTATAAATATTTGTAAAAATTATGTTTATCAGAAGGTCACTTCATACATGTACTATAGGGCGATGTCTATCATGAAGGTTCAACTTACAAATGTAATATAACTGCACTCAAAACCAAAACACTATAAAACTTTAGAGCCTACAAGTCCACTTAGTCCTACTTTCTTGTTCAGCCAATCACAAAGACAGACAAGTTTTTTTAAATAAACATGTCCGCCGCTTTTTTTCCGGCTTGGGGAAAAGCTGGAAAAAAAGCGTCTAGACTGGCGCGATCCTCCAGAATAAAGCCCTTTTCCGGAGGATCTCTTATTCCTACCTGAAAGTAGTTGGATTGTAGTCCTACCTGAAAGTAGGAATAAGAGATCCTCCGGAAAAGGGCTTTATTCCGGAGGATTGCGCCAGTCTAGACGCTTTTTTTCCGGCTTTTCCCCAAGCCGGAAAAAAAGCGGTGGACATGTTTATTTAAATCAGCAGGGGATATTTAAATCCCCCGCGGATTTCCCTATGCTGACTTACCTGATTTGCATCCCTTTTCCGGAATTTGTGGCCAGTCTAGACGTAGCCTTGTTGTTTAACAATGTGATTAATAATGCAATCAGTCGCGACTAATTTTTTATCTCTTGACAGCCCTATAATAAATTAAATCAATGTAAATATTCATTTTATTCTATACTCTGAAATGTAAGTAGGTACAGAAATATAAACAAGTCATTGCCTGAAGAAATTGTAGTTTGTACTGACTTTCCTAGTGTTTTTTACGTAGCCTGTTGTAAATTCAAGCAAATATCTAGGGCCATGTCTACACTATGCAAAAGATTGATGCTGCTGCAGTCAGTCTCCCAGGGTTCAATTTAGCAGGTCTAGTGAAGACCTGTTAATTTGAACTGAGAGGGTGACCCCACTGGCACTGGTAGTCTTGCTTCTCATAAGGAGTGAGGGAAGTTGATGGGAATGTTTTCTCCCATCAACTTCCTGCTGTGTGTACAGTGTAAAAATGTGATTTAAGATTTGTCGACTCCAACTACATAACTAACTTAGCTAGAGTTGCCTATCTTAGGTCGACTTTCCCCTTTAGCATAGACCTGGCCTTGATGAGTTGATATATCCCCGGAAAACCTCTGAGTAACTCCACGGGTACTGTTTAGGGATCGCTGCAATCCACAAAACTTCTGTTCAGCTGCCATTTAACTTCATTAGGCATCTAAAGTCCCTCAGAGTTCAAGTTTTTGCAGTAAAAGGTCCCTAAGCATCTATGTTTCCACCTTTGAACATGTGCACTGCAGCTTCCTTCTAGGCATGCAGATGTCTGTTCCCCACCTAAGTCCCAAAGCAAAGTGCAGGGATGTTAAGTACTGAAGGCTGGAATGGTGTTGCCTCAGTAACACCGCTCAGACTGCTCAGCACTTTTCTACTGACCGGAGATAATGCAGCCTCCTCATTCAGCTCCAGGTTACTCATAAAGACCCTGGGCACTGTTTGGTGACAAAGGTGCTTGGGGAGGTTTATTGCTCTCGAAGCACAGTCCTCATGTCCTGGCTCTGTGGTTACAGGGAGATGGACCCATGAGTGAATGTGCACCACCAGTAGAAACAAAACATTGCTGTGGGCATTCTGCTAATCAGCTAAGTGGCATTTGCATCTCCTCTGAGTAGCCACGGACACACACAGCTTACAATACAGGGAACACCAGAGCCCACCCAGTACTCTGGGGACCACTTGCTTTCCACCTGATGCTCTGAGGCTGGGAGAGGGCTGTGAATTCACCTGATGCTCTGAGGGCCACACTCCACTTGCCTGGGTCAGGGGTGTCATGTACTGTCCAGTGCTCTGGGATTGGCGGGGATTGGTAGCTGCACAAGATAGGAGATCTGGGCTTGGGGTGGAAGGAGAATGGTATGGGTGGGGTCTCAGGCAGAAGGGCTGGGCTGGGCTGGGGTCTAGCCTCCCAAAGCCCATGTTTCACCCATCACCTATGAACATCTGTATATAACAGAGAAACAGGGACAGATGGCTGAAGACAGGTAGTGTTAAGAAGAACACACAAAGTGCCAGTGCTGGGAAGGGTGAGAACACGTAGACAGCTAGTAGATTTGGGAGGGAGGGACACCATAAGAAAGGTTTGGGAAGCTCTGCCCTAGGCCATATAAAGAATCAAGGCGACGTACGGCAACCTTTATAGACCGAGACAAAGAACAGGGATAAACACCGTATGTACCTCCTTGTGGGTCTCTTGAGATCTCTCTCTTACCTCCCTTTGTCCTTATTTCACACACAACATCCCTACTTGTTCTGTCAAACCATCTTATCCTGTACTAGATTGGGATGTATCTATAGTAGCAGGCTTCTGAAATGCATTTAAAATTTACCCATTTTATTTCACCAAGGCCAGGTCTGCTCTGGGTCACATCCTTTGGTTTAGTTCTCTCTCTCTCTCTCTATTACATTCCCCTTCTTTTTGTTATTTTATAGGCAGGATGTTTTCCCATCACCCCAGAAAAGCGTAAGCATGAAATGAAAATGATCCAGTGGGCCAAACACTACTTCTTGTCCATTTTGCTTTAGTCATCTATATATTCATGTCCTACATGCTCAGTGATCTGCATCTGCACATTCCCCCATACAACTTATGGCCAGATTTCTTCTGTCATTTTATCTTAGTCCCATATTGTTGCCTGGGAAAGTTAGGTCTGGGACTTTAGTTCAGAGGCGTAGTCTTAAATTCATTTTGAAAAATTGGGCTGGGCACAAGTACAATATGTTCCAGCTTTCTGTGTACATGAGAAGAAAAGAGGAATTTGGAATAGAGACATGAAAATAAGGACTTCATATATGATTTTCTGGTAATTAGCTATTACATAGTGCTGTCCATCCAAGTTATAGGTTACCCTCTTACTGCTGGTTGTTACCATCTGGGAAGCTTTGCTGGACAGGAGCTAGCTGGGCAGCTAGCTTCTCTGTTTCATTGCATTGGCTCAATTACCATGAGCACACACTGGAGTTACAATGTTAACAACATTCCTGGCATAACAAGCGGGGTGTGGTGCTCTACCATGTACATTGCTCTGTGATACACTAGTAGTTAAAGTAGATTTATTTGTTTTTTGTAGTTGCTGTCTTCCAGATGACCTACTGAATGGACAGTAACCAGTTTGTCAAATATTGCTCTCAGGAGTCAATACCGGTAACCTGACACTGAACAAAATTGTTTTGAATAACATGTGCTTTAGTTAGGATGCAGTGTCACTGACGCCAAATTTTGGATTGTAGTAAGAAGGAATTTGTCTATATAAATGGCAAATTACATACAGCAGAGCTACTCTGAGCTGATCCAATTCAGACACAGGAAGGATGGATGCAGGGCATATCACAGCTCTAAAGTTGCACGGAAAATGTCTCCCTTTTTATGCATTACACATCTCAAAAGCTTTGGATTGGTTACTTTGCAGGAACTGATCCCTGTGTGGTATGTGCTATCTACGCACTGACCAAGATTTGACTTCCTCTTTACCTCATCTCTACATTCTTTGTCCCTTGTTATTGTATTTATAGCAGATAGTTCTCTGGGTGTTCTCCCTCTTATCTGTGTTGGCTCAGACATTCTATCTTTTTAGCCTACTGACCTATTTACTGTTATTGAACACAAATGTTGTTTTCAACCTAATAATATATTTCCTTCCCTAATCCTACCTTCCAAAAAATGAGACCTCCTTCCATGTGTTAATTACTCATGTCAGGCCAGGCCTCAGCTATAATCCTCTGCTTTTTTCATTTTAAATTACCATTTATTTCATGTACATCACATATCTGTCTTTCTTTGCCTCCCCACCCCCCAGTTTATTACCTTGCACTAGCAGCACATACCCAAGATCACAGGATTGTAGTAATCTGAATTGCAATTAATATTAGGCTTTAAGTATGAACCATGGTGTGCAAGCTTTCTTCCATTTGTGGAGCCCAACAGGATATCTCCATTCCCTACATGATGTTATTCCCAATTGCTTGTTGCTTGCTTGGGTAATAGGCACCAATTGCTCTCTTTTCCTTTGTACCAAATTAGCTGTGTTAATGGACAAGGGAGGTGTAGGGAGTGGGGAGAGATTAGTCAACAGTGCTCCCATTCAATAGTGTCCATTGCAACTTTGGCTGTATTATCCATCCCCTGGCATGGTGTTATCCTCACTGAAAAGTTGTGTCATCTCAGAGCACATATTGTGTACCTGAGTTGTACATCTCCTTCACTCTCTCTTGAATGACAAGTCAGGCCTAATCTCCCTCTGTGTGGAAGGGAGGTTCAGTTAGGCTGAGCACTCACAAATTTATTTATAGCAGGCTGCATTTATTTAATATATTCTTGTGTTGCCATCTTTACATTAGGATAATGCTGTTTATAGGTCCTGATCTATTCTCTAGTGCACCCATGCTGTATACACACACACACACAAACACACATCACACCACACCCCTATACATTAACAAATCCTTTAGCGTTCCTTGCCCATCTAGGAATTGCAATCATAACGGGCATAAATTATTGATTTCATATTGTGCCCAAGATCCAGGACCTTCTAGCTTTGAGAATGAAATTTTCTTTCCCAATATTATGAATTTCTTATTCCAGTAGTGTGGTTAACATAAATGTATTTTTTAATAACCCTGACCATTCCCCCTCTTTCATTTTTTCTGTTCTCTTCATTAGATGCATACCAAATTTGGTATCGTATGCTGTACACAATTGCCTGAGAATTATTATTATTATTATTATTATTAATATCCAGTGAAGCAATCACAGTATTCACAAATATATTACATCATCTTAAAAATATGCAGTGGAGTACATATGTACATGCACATATATATGCACATAAATACAAACATTTTTCATATGACCCCAGTTCCAAATGGATATTCCAGATTCAGATAATTTTGCAAAATGCACAATAATTTCATCTAGATTTTGGTGTCTCCTGTTTTGAAAGACAACAGACTGTGCAATAGTCATTTGCCCTGCTCTCAAGTCTTGTGCACAATCCTGAGAGGATGCTAGTATAGAAATATATGGCAATAATACAGTCATTTTTACACAGCAGCCAAATTCATCCATATTTCAATGATAAAGATTTAAAGTCACAGGCAAAATGAACTTACTTTGCTCAGGAATATACATTTTAAACAATAGTTAAACCTGGCTCTGAGCAGTAGTTTTAATAATGCCTTCTGTAGACAGTTGCATAATAAATTGTCCATATACGGTAGACTTTGTACTGATATAGTCTGGTGTCTTCAGTCTGTGGGAGGCACCTTTAAACAGCTTAAGTTCGTTAACATAATAAAGTTTTTGCTTATGTATTTTACATTTCTCTTGTATTCAGTTACCAAAATTTGATTAAATTATTCCAGTAATTTAATCCTAGTAATAGGGATAAAATCTTGTATAACATAAGTTACGCGTTTGATCTGATTTTCCCAGTTTCTTAACACAAATATAACTGTTTCAGACACTTTTCCAGTTTTTACATAGACATTCATTTTTACTTCTTTAATATGTACATTACCTATTTTTTCACAATAAATATAATGCTTGACTGCTAAAATAAATGGTCAGAATCATTCACTGAGCACTCTGTTGTAGCAAGAGTAACAATTTTTAGTCACGCCTTTTAGAGGGAATTTGCTTATAATACTAGTTCAAGTTTTGTTAACTATTTGAAAGCACACACTTTAACAATCACTACTGCTTATTAACATAACATAAAAGAAAAGAGTATAAAATTAAATAAAAATGAATTTTAAATACAGGAATACAGAAACACTTTGGTTATGTCTAGACTGCAGAGTTTTTCCGGGATACCGGAGGCATCCTGGAAAAAGTCTGCTGCATCCAGAGACAGTTTCCAAAAGAGTGGGCATGCTCTTTTGGCATCCCTGTAGTCTTCATTTTATAAAGAATAAGGGATGTTCTGTAACAGGAGGTTTTTTCCGACATTTGGCTTCGTGTAGAGGGGCCAAATGTTGGAAAAGCCTCTTCTGAACAAAACAAATAGAAAAATTTGCATATATTTTTCTGAAAAAAAAAAAAACCAAAACCCCAAACCGCAGCAGTTTAGATGTAGCTTTTGAGGGGTATTAAACTTTTCTGGCATTTGGTTATGTCTGGGAGACAAAGGTGGAAACTTGTTGAAATTATTTCTTTAACTGTAATGTTTTGCAACACAATCAGACATACTATACATTGTTGGTTTTTCAAAATACATTTATTTCCTATAACATTTTGTAACTATATTTTAATATTTAACAAAGGTTTAAATATATTTGTAAAAGCTAAACAAGAGATCAACATATTACCCCCACATTAATGTTGAGGCTTCCCCTTACATCTTTTCCTTTAAATAAAAAAATATGTTTAATAAAAGCGATTTTTTTGGGTAAGTGCATCATTTGTTAAGGAAAAAATATATCTATCTATATATTTTAGAAATACGGATGTGTCTCTCTCAGTGAATCTGTTTGTTCAAGAACTCCTCCTAAATAGTAAAAGCTAGGACCACCAAATTTGGTATGCAGCTTCCTCTTATCCTAATTTAAAACAAAGTTAGGGTTTGGGTGTGCCAGGAAAACAGGAAGTACTGAGAATGGGACTGTTTTCTGTAACACAGAAAGGGAGGGGGCACAGCAAGGAGGGAAGCAATACTCACAGTGGCCAATGGGGGCAGGAAAGGGAGTGCAGGAGAGAGCTATAATGCAGAGTGGCCACTGGGGGCAGTTGCAATACCAAGAGAGTGACCATCAGGGCTGGATCTCTCTATCTTGCCTGCCACCAGACTGGGTCAGTACCCTCCCCCCCTGCAATCCCTTTTCCCCTTCCAGATCTTGGCCACAGTGTCGGGGCGGGAGGGGGGGGGGGAAGGGGGGGAAGAGAAGGGCCTTGCTGGCCAGAGAGAAGCAGAGGGAGAGAGAAGATCCCTGCTGGCTGGGTGAGCTGGAGAGAGCCAGAAGGCCTGTGCCAACTGGAAAGGTTGAAGTGGGAGAGAACCCCTGCCAGATATGAGGCCTTATGAGGAGAAAAGGCTCTGCTGGCCAGGGGGAAGAGAAAGCCCTGCTAGCTGGGGAGGGAGAGAAAGACCCACCATATGGGACTCACCCATGAATCTCTCACCCCCCAACCCTCACTCTTGCACCCCCCTACACACATTCCCAGACCCCTGCCCTGAGCCCTTTCTCAACTCCCCCACCCTGACTCCTGTACCATTCCATGCCTCCAGCCTCCTGTCCTGTCCCCTACCCCCATCTCAAAGGCCCTGTCCTGACTCTTGCACCCCCCCCCCCCCACTGCCAGCCTGGGTAAATCATCTAGTACACATATATTTATAGCTGAGGCTTTGCAAAAAATGTAATTGTTATTGTGATGGGTATACTGCAACCATTATATTAAAACAGTGTGGTACCATTTACATTAAAAATATTGACTTTCATTGCAACAAAATTAAAACAGACAAAAATAGTCATGTGACATGCATAACACAAGACAACATACATGACATACAGACCAAACTAATTATTTTAAAAATGCTATTAAATGGAAATAAGAAAAGTCCATAGTTCAAATATGAACCAGGGATTAGGATTAGAAGGAGAGTTATCATTTCTTTTGCTTGGCAGTCGCATCATCAAGAAAATTCAGAGTATTTCCAATTATTGCATTCCTGAACGGTTAAAATAATTAATGCACTGGGCTTATTTAAAGTTTTTAACTTCTTTTCTCTTTGTTTATTTGTTGTTTTGTTTTTGTTTTCAGTTGCTTCCTCTTTTTCAGCAATGGAAGTTTTTGTAATAACTATAACTTTCAACTTTCAAAACAAAGAAAAAGCATGGGATAGGGAGCGGGGACAAGGACAAGTACAACCTAAGAAGGGAGAGAAGTCCAAACCAAGAGAAATTAACTCTGTTAGGTTCTTAAAGAATAGGTGGCAAAAGCATATTTAGAAAAGTCAGAGAAAATATAAAAGAAAATGTAACCTGTATGTAAAAATATTTGAGAAAAAAGATGATTAGCACTGAGCTAGGAGTGGGTTAAAACAGGGGTTGAGAACCTGTATCTCTGGTTTTTATCCTGGCTCTGAGAGGAGAATGGGGGGTTGTTACCTACTCTTGCAAAACCTGAATTTGTTCCCCTGTATCTGTGCTTTTGTCTGCATGCCAAATGGATTGCCCTTCCCTGCTGCTGTTCTCCATTTCTAGTTAACAGCATGTGTTAATGCATCAGTCCTACGTATTAGCCTGCTCACCATTGGTTTTTCCTTTTTAAATTATTTTTTATTAACTCCCCTCCAATTAAGTCATACCTCCTGTCTTCTAGTTTGCTCTGTTAACTGTTCTGTTTTTATTCTCATCTGATTGCCCAATTTACTACCTTCACCAAGCATTCTTGAAACTACCCGCCTGAGGAAGTGAGGAACCAGTTTAAAAGAGCCAGACATGTACCCAGAAGTCTCCTACTACAAGACAAGCCCAACAAAGAAACCAACAGAACACCACTGGCCAACACCTACAGTCCTCAGCTAAAACCTCTCCAATGTATCATCAGTGATCTACAATCCATCCTGGACAGTGATCCATCACTTTCACAGGTCTTAGGAGGCAGGCCAGTCCTCACCCACAGACAACCCACCAACCTGAAGCAAATTCTCACCAGCAACTGTACACCACACCACAGTAACTCTAACTCAGGAACCAATCCCTGGAACAAACCTCAGTGCCAACTCTGCCCACATATCTACACCAGCGACACCATCACAGGACCTAACCACATCAGCCACACCATCACGGGTTCATTCACCTGCACATCTACCAATGTAATATACACCATCATGTGCCAGCAATGCCCCTGTGCCATATACATCGGACAAACGGAACAGTCCCTGCGTAAAAGAATAAATGGACACAAATCAGATATCAGGAATGGCAATATACAAAAACCTGTAGGAGAACACTTCAATCTTCCTGGACACACAGTAGCAGATCTAAAGGTAGCCATCCTGCAACAAAAAAACTTCAAGAGCTGACTTCAAAGAGAAACTGCTGAGCTACAGTTCATCTGCAAATTTGA
Source organism: Pelodiscus sinensis (assembly GCF_049634645.1). Taxonomy (NCBI): domain Eukaryota; kingdom Metazoa; phylum Chordata; order Testudines; family Trionychidae; genus Pelodiscus; species Pelodiscus sinensis. The sequence continues at coordinate 228,027,579 of NC_134712.1, read as the reverse complement.
CACCATCAGTTTAGGATTAAACAAAGACTGTGAATGGCTAGCCAAATACAAAAGCAGTTTCTCCTCTCTTGGTGTTCACACCTCCACATCAACTGCTAGAAGGGGGCCTCATCCTCCTGACTGAATTGACTTCGTTATCTCTAGTCTTACTCTTGATTGGTAGTCTTTTCTTATGCCTGTATATTTATACCTGCCCCTGGAATTTCCACTACATGCATCTGACGAAGTAGGTCTTTGCCCACGAAAGCTTATGCTCCAACAAATCTGTTAGTCTATAAGGAGCCACAGGACTCCTTGTCGCTTTTGCAATTTATTACTTTTTCTCCTGTGCACTCACTCATTCCTAATGTTCCCCGCTTGTGCTCCACAACCTTTTTTAGAGAAGGGGGAGATTTTCCCTTGGTGTGGCGGGAGCACAGGCACCAGACTCAGGCTTTGAGGGTTAGAGTGTGTTCCTATGATTTTCTAAATGCCTTTTGTGGGTTTGTAACACTGTAGCCTCTCTTGTCTCCACTTCCCTGCTGTAAAAGAAGCATAATGCCTGTCTTAGGAGTTTTTTGAGGATAAATAGATTTCAGTCGGGTTGCATCATCTTCTAAAAGCAAAGAAAAGCAAATTATTCAACAGAGATACTTGTATATGGTTTATATAAGAACATAAGTACGGACATACGGGGTCAGACCAAATATCCCCTTAGCTCAGTACCCTGAATTTCAACAATGGCCACCAAGTGAACCATCCCCAGTTGCCCATTCTCAGCTTGTGACAAACAGAGGCAAGGGACACTGTTCCTGCTCATCCTGGCTAACAGCCATTGATGGACCCATCCTCCATTAATCTACCTAGTTCTTGTTTTAACTTTATACGAGGGGAGAGTTTCAAGAGGGGGACACCATTTTATGAACTTTTTTCTTTTTTACTACTGCGATGCAGTAGGTGCATCTAAAGCAGTACACAAATGATATCTGACCTGATCATCGACAATGAGTAGAGCAAGTATCTCCCCTGTTACCCATGACAGGGAAAGTTTGTATATGTTTTCTTTGTAGTGATATTTATCTTATGCAGGAGGACAAGCTGATAAATGAGTAGCTGCTTATCTGCTCACAGAGGCGTCTCGCAAGAGACAGAAGTTATATTCAGAATGTGCACTTTCTGATGGTTCAGCAGATGAAGTCTATAAGGAGCCACATGTCTATTTGCCAGCCAACCCTAATGGGGTCAGGAAGCTGAACTGCTGCTTGGCTGAACAAGCTGATACTCAGGTGACTTGCTGTGCTGACTGGTTCTCATTCAGCCACTTCCTCACAACGGGTGCTGTCTTGGGCATGTGTAGCTTCTCTTCCTTCTCTTTAGTTTTCTCAGGGACAAGGTCTCCTAACCTGATTTCCTCTCTCCTGTGAGGATGGTTTTCACAGGAGAAGATAAATGCCTTTATTATCTAATTGCAAAAAAGGTGAGAGAGGATAAGGAAACCCACTGGTCTTCAGCTACCACTGAAAATGGAAATCTACAAAATCCTGATCTGGGAGGAGATCTAGTAGGACGATAGCCCTGGGGTGAGAACTTAGGACTAGATTAGTTGGGGGATGCTGGCAAAGGGACACAATGGGAATCAGCAGCAGTGTCACATGAAAGCAGAGGTACTGCATAAGGCATACCACAAGGCAAGAGAGGGAAACAAGAACTCTGCTGCCTCCAGACTTGGTGCTTTTTTAGCTAATTCTATGGCATACTTGGTGGTCGTAACTCCACCCACCCCCCTCAGATGACTGTAGAACCTTGGAGGAACTTATGACAGTCACCCCTGCTGTGAACAGTGAGACTGGGGAGGAAGAGGGAGGGAGCATGACAGCGGACTCAAACCAAGCTGTGAACTACTAACTGTTTGAAACTCCACAGGAGCCCAGCCAGTCCCACTAGGCAGGTGCAGGGGAACCTGCAGACGAAGGAGAAGGCAGCCTACGTAAGCATGTACATGCATTATTCCTTCACACTTCTTTTGTTTTGCTTTTCCTTTTCTTCAAATCTCAACTCCCTCCCCCACTCACTTTTGTTCCCATTTGAAAATGGTGCCTGGCCCTTCCACAAGGTAAGACAAAGGTATTAATTTTTCACTGTTAGAAAATAACAAGTTTCAGGGGGTAGCCGAATTAGTCTGTACAGGAAAAAACAACAAAAGGTCTGCAACAAAAGTAGCACTTTATAGACTAGCAAAACATGTAGATGGTATCATGAGCTTTCGTGGACACAGCCCACTTCTTCAGATGACCAGAGTTAACAAGTTAGGGAATACATTCTACAAGGGCTTGTATGATAGGCCAGTTACACAGTATGGCTATGTCTACACTCACAGCTTCTTGCACAAGAATATCTTGCACAAGAACTCTTGTGCAAGAAGTCTTGTGCAAGAAAACATCCACACTGCCATGTGCGCGCTGTGCTTTTGTGCAAGAGCTCCCATGGCAGTGTGGACGCTCTCTTGCACAAGAAAGCTCCGACGGCCATTTTAGCCATAGGGCTTTCTTGCGCAAGAAATCCCTGCCGAGCGTCCACACTGCCCTCTTGTGCAAGAGCTCCTGCGCAAGAGGGCTTACATCTGTTAAAAAAGAGTGTGGCTCTTGCGCAAGAAATCCTATCTTACCATGCCGTACTGTAAATTTCCTTGCACAAGAGGGGGTGGGCAATGTAGACGCTCTGTGGATTCTTGCGCAAGAATGGCCGTGAGTGTAGACATAGCCTATGTGTCCTGTGCTCAAGGAGAGGTAGAATAAAAAGAGAGAGTCAGCCCCATCTTTTCATTTCTTTGTCTTATTGGGCTAGGCAGGGGGATATGGAGTACTTTGTTTATCTTGATAGGGATGTTCATTTTGTCCTCTTGAGCCATCTGGATGACACTTTTGAAGTGTTACTCTGCAATCCTCTCCCAAAGAGTTCTAGGGATGGCAGCTTTGCTTCTTCTATCACAATAGGATACTTTCCCAGTCCACTCCACATTGAGTTTAGCTGCCTCCTTTGGTGTAAACAGACTAGTGACATATGGGCCCAAGCAGCTTTGGGACATTATAGCAGCTGGGTTTTCTATGCCTTTACCCTCAGGACTGAGATGTCAGTCAAAATCACCACTGCCATTTCCTTATACCCGCACTTGGGAAGGGCAGGGGTAGGCACTGTATAGCAACATGCAATAGAACATCTCCCTCCTCCCACCTAAGCAGCACTCACCAGTTTGAGCTGGAAAGTGATGCTGCAGCTGCTACACTGTCAAGAAGCATTTCTTATTATGGGAATAACCCAAAGGGAGTTTTGAGAATTATCTTTCTCATTCTATCATGACTATAAATCAAACAGTGCATCTGTCTGGTTTTATCAGCAGCTTCTGTTGTGGTGGCTGTCATAGCCCTCCCACGTGTTATGAAAATTGGCTTATGAATATGCATAATTCAAAGACGCTTTAGGCAAAATGCATCATGTGCAGTCACAATCTCCTCAATGTTGTATATTCTATTTCTGTGCATGTATCATTCTTGTTTGTGAAGTTAGAAATGTGAAGTGTGAATCTATTTAGAACCCTCGATGTGCTAATGGGGGCCATTAGTAATACTATAGATACCACAGTATTTGGGGGGAGGGATAGCTCAGTGGTTTGCGCACTGGCCTGCTAAACCCAGGCTTGTGAGTTCAATCCTTAAGGAGACTATTTGGGGCAAACATCTGTCAGGGATGGTACTTGGTCCTGCTGTGAAGGCAAGGGACTGGACTCAATGACCTTTCAAGGTTCCTTCCAGTCCTAGGAGATAGACCATCTCCACTTATATCACATAAGGGCCTATTGCTCAAAACAATGATCTATAAATTGGGTTATTTTTCCTGTAAGCCCAAGCTATGGTTGGTCCTACAAACAAATGTGGCCTAGCCACCTGATGCTGGTACCCATTTTGTATCTGGTACTTTTCCACTTAAGGTGAGAAAAGTTTGAGCTGAACACACAGAATTCCTTGCCTTGGGCAAAAGGGATATAAAGGTGGGAAACCGAACAATCAGGGTTGTTGCCAGAGGTCAGGAGATCCCCACTTACCACCTAAAAAAACCTGCTAGAAAAAACTAAGACTGAACAGGGGGAAGGATTGGGCCCAAGCTAGGAGTCTGCCTATCTTGTGAGATGATTAGGACAACTGATAGAGTAAGAATTTGCATATAACAAGTTTTCTAGGCTATGTCTGCACTATAGCCGCTTGCGCAAAAACATATGCAAGTGAGGCAAAGCATGGAATATCACTGCGCCTCATTTGCATAATTAACGAGGCTCTGTTTTTGCACAGGAGGCTTTTGCACAAGAGCTGTTCTTCCTGAAAAAAAATGCGGAAGAATGGCTCTTGTGCAAGAGAGGTTTTGCGCAAAAGCCTCTTGTGCAAAAATGGAGCCTCATTAATTATGCAAATGAGGCATGGCGATATTCCATGCTTCACCTCATTTGCATATTTCTGGTGCAAAATGGGGCAGTGTAGACATAGCCTTAGTGTATTAGTATTAGTTGGTGTCTTTTGTTTATTTTGGCTCAGTAACTTACTTTGATCTATCTGTTTTCACTTGTAATCACATAAATCCAACTTTTTACACTTAATTAAACCACTTCGTTTATTATCAGGCCAGATGTAAATAACTGTTACCTGGGGGAGATCAACCATTGTGCATCTCTCTCTTTATGAGCTTTCTCTGTGTAAAGCTTTTATACAATGTAAAACATATTTATTTGGGGGTTTGGTCCTCTTTGGGGCTGTGTTCCTGGGTGCAGCCAATAACTCAATAGCTGAGCCTTCCCAGAGCTGAGCTGGTTGAGCATCTGTGTTACTCTGCTGGGGATCTGTTACTCCAACTTTTTCTGTCTGGGAGAGATCAAAGCTTCTGGTCCAGCTGGTCAGGGTGGCAGGCACCCCAGAGAGCAAGTAGCCAGGGTCAGTGGCAATACCAGCTTACTGAGTGACAGTCCCAAGGGAACTCCTGTGACTGAACCCATCATAGTGGCCTTGAGGGCTTCTTTCTCCTTGTCCATGAACAGCTGGCCCTGCAGACAAGGAGAAAGAGGTTGGACAAGGGAGGAACAGCTGGAAACAAAGGCTATTGAAAGAGCTAGTCATGGAACTACATGGCTGAGGGAGGCTTTAAAACATGTCCTCCATGTCAGCCATGACAGTGTTCTCTGTTGCTTTTATGAAATGGTGTCTGTCTGGTGTGCTTTATATTATATATTGGCTTGGTCTTTGTCTGCTGCTACAAATTCTGTAACACTAAATATACTTTTATAAACATGGTTGGAACTTTGACTCCTGCTATAGATTCTGTTATGTTTGGTGTGGACTAATAAAGATATTTTGGATTTCCAAAAATATAGCTTCACTATGTATCCTTGTGCTCAGCTGTTCAAAGTCAGCAGATAGATGTTCCATCTCCACCCTGCAGCCTGGCATCAGCTTTTCCCTCATTACATCACAGATACTATATAGGACACAGCCCGCAGCCACCATCATTGGGTTTTTTTTCATTGAGGCCCAATTTCAATGAGTAAACAATGGTAATGCCCCTTCAATCTACCAAATTCACATTCAATGTCATTCTGCTTCTGCTGAGCCAGTAGTTGAATCTTAACTTGGTCTCGTCAAGGTGTCCAGGGCATGGCTTCATGAGGTAGGAGAGCAAGGAGTAGTCTGGCTCCCCCAGAATCACTATTAGCATTTCCGTATCACCAATGTTTATCTGCTGGCGGGGAATGAAAATCCCCGCTTGTAGCTTTTTGAAGTGTCCTGTGTTCTTCATCATGCAAATGCCATGCATCTTCCCTGACCAGTCTACAGTGATATCACTGAAGTGTCCCTGGTGATCCACTAATGCTTGTATAAAGATAGAAAAGTAGCCCTTTCTGTTGATATACTCTGTGACAAAGTGGTCTGTTTCCAAAATAGGTATATGTGTCATGTGTGTGGTGGGCGGGGGGACTGGTGTTTATTCGTGCATGACAGGGTAGAGGGTGATGGGAGGGGACAATTGTCCCAGGGCCCAGTGGTTCAAAAGGACCTGGGGCTTCCAGCCACCACCACCGCTACTGTGGTAGTATTGGCACCCAGCGCTCTGGGCCCTTTAAAACGCCACTGGAGCATGGTGTGGCATGCTCCAGGCAGCGCTGAGGGCTGGCTACTCCCAGTCCTGTCCCTTCCTCCTGAGGCCCCAACCCACCTTGTCAGCTCCCCTATGAGTGTGTGTTAGGGTGGGGTTGGAATTGGTAAATTTTTGTGGTTGTTGGGATGGAAGGAGCAGGATTTGATAGAAATCATAATTGTCTATGAGCACACACTGTATCTTTCATGTAGATCTTTGGTAAGTTCCAAGAGCTGCTTAGAAGCGTTTGCCTCGGCTGCTTCAGCCTGCCAATTTGGCCAAAAGACACCAAAGTAGCTGGGATCAAAATCTGGCTGTAGAAACCCACAAGTCTGGTTATTTGCATTACAGTTAGGTGCCTGCTTTCTATTAGCCTCCTATAGGATTACAGGGTTACATTGTATGGCTGTCAGAATTCTGTATGATCATTTATATTACAATAGCAACTAGAAGTCACAATCAGTAGAACTCTGTAAATCCGTGGATATCCACTTTATATCCATGGGTATCCATATCTGCAGATGTCAATGCTGGTACCTGTGGCTCATTTTTGTGGATATAGGTGTGGATGCAGATACAAATTTTGTATCCTCATGGGGCTTTAACAATCAATGCTCCATTGTGGCAGGTGCTGTACAAACAAGTAAAGCAATGGCCATCCCTCTCCTAGAAATACCACAGTCTAAACTTTTCAATGAAGTGTATTCAGGTGTCACCAGCAAACCCATTACATCAGTCTTCCCCAACACCAGTATCACAAACAATCACATTCCAACATTCCTGTTGGAAAATAATTAGGAAGTCTGGTTTCTGCCTGGTATCCACAGCACAGCACGTTATACTCAAATCAGACACTTAAATCTGCCACGAAAATAGATCTGTGCTTCTTGTGACCATGTATGCGAGGAGGCCATTCCTCAATCTTCCTATAGCCTGATCTGCATCTCCGGTACACGTAGTTAGCTCAGGAAGCTTTAGATTGATGTTTGCTGCTCTGGTGATGTGAAGAAACTATGACACATGGGAGATGTCCCTTTTCAACAGAAGGCTGTAACACTGAGTATTAGTTAGATAGCTCTTCTTTTTTCCAGATCAAAGAGGCAAAACCTTAGCCAAACAAATTTATTGGCTGTATGAAATTAAAATAAAGCCAGCTTTATTATCCATAGTTTCTCTCATACAAACTGCCACACAGTGAAATAACTGGATTTCAGAGAGATGTAAAAGATGGTTACTTACCTCGTAACTGTTGTTCTTTGAGATGTGTTGCTTATTTCCATTCCACTTAGGTGTGTGTGCACCGCATGCATGATTTCCGGAAGCTTTTTACCCTTAGCAGTACCCACGGGCCAGCAGGGGAGCCCCCTGGAGTGGTGCCGATATGGCTGTGCATATATTCCTCTGCTGGCCCCTTACTCACTCAGCTCCTTCTTGCTGGACATTCCAACGAAGGGGAGGTGGGATTGGACTGGGCATAAGCAACACATCTCAAAGAACAACAGTTATGAGGTAAGTAACCATCTTTTCTTCTTCGAGTGCTTGCTTATGTCCATTCCACTTAGGTGACTCCCAAGCCATACCCACAGAGGCAGGGTTGGAATCCTAAATGGAAATGGACTGCAGCACTGCCCTATCAACAGCTGCGTCCTGTCTAGCTGGTTGCGTAATTGCATAATGGTTGGTGAAAGTATGGCCCAAAGACCATGTGGCTGCTCTACAAATGTCTATGATCAGCACCTGTGCCAGGAACGCCATCGAGGAGGCCTGAGCTCTGGTGGAGTGGGCTGTGAGAGGCAGGGCTAATTTCCCCTTTAGGTCATAGCAGGCCTTGATACATGCCATGATCCAAGAGAATAGGCATTGAGCTGATACTGAGAGGCCCTTCATTCTGTCTGCTACAGAGACGAAGAGTTGAGTGGATCTACAAAATTATCTCGTCCTTTCTAAGTGAAAGGCAAGAGCTCTTCTAACATCTAGTGTGTGGAGTGCTTGTTCCCTCTCATCTGCATGCGGTTTCAGATAGAAAATCAGCAGAAAAATTTCCTGAAACATATGGAACAGGGACACTACCTTGGGTAGAAAGGCGCGGTGTGGACATAGAGTTACCTTGTCCTTAGAGAACACTGTATATGGCAGCTCCAAAGAGAGGACTCTCAACTCAGATACTGTCTTAGCCGAGGTGATATCCACTAAAAAGGCTACCTTCCAAGATAGGTGAGAGAGAGACCATGTAGCCATTGTCTCATACAGGGCCTGCATGAGTCCCCGGAGCACCAAGTTTAGGTCCCACTGGGGGATGAGCTGCCTAACCTGGGGATAGAGGCTATCCAGCTCCTTCAGAAAACTCTTGATGATGGCATGGATGAAGATGGAGCTTCCCCTCCTCTCTCCCCCCCCCCGATGAAATTTCATGATGGCCGCTAGGTGTACCAGGGGAAAAGGAGGGAAGGCCCACCGGTCACTTCATCGCTAGTGCATCCCCCACTGACCCTGGGTCCTGACCTTGGTACGAGCAAAACCTGGGACACTTCTTGTTGGACTGAGATATGAAAAGGTCTAGGAGGGGAGTTCCCTACTTGCAGGAGAAAAGGTGAACTACCTCTTCCTTCAGAGACCACTTGTGCACCGACAAGGCCTTGCTGAGGTGATCCGCCAGGGTGTTGCAGGCCCCCAGGAGGGCCATCCTTGAGACTACCCTTCCTTCCTCTGTCAATGCCTCAAACTCCTGTTGAGACTCCTGTGGGAGTTGGGCTTTAAACTTATCTATGGCCATCCATGAGTTGCATGCGCACCTGCTGAGCACTTCCTGCTGGTTTGCAATTCTCAGCTGGAGCCTGGCCGTTGCATAAACCTTTCTCCCTAAAAGGTCAAGTTTTTTAGGTTCTTTACTCTTAGGGGTGGGACCCAGTTGTGCCTGCCTCTCTCTGTGGCAGGCGGCCTGCACCACTGCCAAGCCAGGTGGTGGTTGGGCAAAAGATGTTCATGGCCTGCCTGTGGCATGAAGTACCATCTCTCGATCCCCCTTCCAAGTCAGCGGCATGGAGGCTGGTGTCTGCCAGAGACTTTTCGTAATTTTTGCCACTTACTTGTTGAGAGGGCGGGAGATCCTTGCTGGGGCATCAGCTGCAATTATGTCCATCATTGGATCTGCATCCTCCTTAACCTCTTCGGCCTGCACCCCCACGTTTTGTGCCAGCCATCTGAGAAGGTTCTGATGTGCTTGCATGTCCATGGTCAGCATAGCCGGGGATGGGTTCGCCAAAGTCTCGTCTGGCGACAATGATGAGGAGTCCTTCTGCAGTGGTGGCTCTTCTGCGGGCACTTCTGCCCAAGGTTGAGCAGGATGAATCAGGGTAGGGCCTGACAAGGGCAGTTTGCTGAGGTGGGTGAATTGAGTCCCGACCCGACCCTGGGGGCTGTGTCTGCTCTCCGACCCATGGTCTCTCATGAGCCTGTTTGCTCTTCCACTAAAAAAGCGGAAGAACAAACGCAACCCTGGATGCAGAAGAGTTTTTCTGGGATATCTCCAGAATCCTGAAAAACTCCTGCAGTCTAGCTGGACCCTTGCTGTGTTGAGACAGGATGTGTAGGCTCTGAGGTGGGAATGAGGGATTTGGGTGTGGGAAGAGGTGAGAGGTGCAAGCTCTGGGAGGAAATCTGGATGCAGGAGGAGGTGAAGGGGACACTGGCTCGGGGAGGGGGCTCCAGGCTGGGCAGTGTTGGGATACTAAGCAAGCCACAGGCTTGCAGATGTGAGGGTGCAGGAATTTGGGTTGGGGTATGTGAGGGGCTGAGGGCATGAGGTTCCAGTGTTTGATAGGCTCAGATCTAGGGTCTGGGGAAGGGGCAATGCAGGAGTGGTTGTGGCCAGATGGGGGCTTGGCCCCAATTGGGGGTTTGTTGGCCAAGCTTTATTTTTAAATAGAATACTATGTTAAACACAAAAAGTTTCTGCATTGTCTTTACTTATGAGAATGGCAGGGAACCTGCCTTGAGTCAGGGGTCACTGACCCACAGAAAAGTCATTCGGGAGCAGGGGACACAGTACTGGGGAGGGGTGCTAGTGGGTTCTGGAGCAGGGAACAGGGTGCCAGTGGGGACAGGGGAGAGGGGGCAGGGTGCCAGGACAGGTTTCTGCGGCAGGGGACAGGGTGCTGGGGGGGACAGGTTTCTGCAGAGGGGAGCAGGGGGACAGGTTTCTGTAGTAGGAGACAGGGTGCCAGAAGGAACTGGTTTCTGCAAGGGGGGCAGGGTGCCAGGGGACAAGTTTCTTCAGGGGGGGGCAGGTTTCTGCAGCGGGATCGGAGGGGCAAGGGAGAGGGAACAGGGGGCCAGGAGGGCGGGGGACAGGTTTGGGGCAGGTGAGAGGGAACAAGGTTGGGGGCAGGGAGTTCCCTACACCAGCCACGGAGGGAAGCTTCCGACCCGCGCTCCCTCTGGACTGACCGCAGGGTAGCCGGGCTGGAGCGAAGAAAAGCGGCTGCCCGGCCAGCTGGCCATGGTGCTCAGCCAGGGTGCCACCAAGCTCCACGTGGGCAGGCACAGAGGGGAAGCCACCCAATCAGCTGGACCATGGTTCAGCCTCCTCTGGGCTGAACGCCACAGCCAGCAGGCCAGGCAGCTTCTCCTCTGCACCAGCCCACGTGGAGCATGGTGCACCCTGGCTGAGCACCATGGCCAGCTGGCCGGGCAGCTGCTTTGCTTCCCTCCAGCCCGGCTGTCCTGCGCTCAGCCAAGGGAGGCTGCGCCTAGCTCCAGCTGTGAAAGCCACAGTCAGCTGGCTGGGGTGTTTCAGCCCTCCTGACCTCCCAGCTCCCACCATTCCTCGCAGCTACTCACCTGTGTTGTTGCTCAGTGAGTAGCTGCTACTCAAATGAGGAAATCTAATGTAAACGTACTGCGCAGGTGCGCAGTTCAGAGAGGGCTCAAGAGCTACTCTTAGAGCCCCTGAGATCTACCGGTAGCTCACGATCTACTGGTTGGTGACCACAGCTCTAGATCATGGGTTCCCAAACTGGGGGGCTCAACAAGTTTTTTTGGGTGTGTGTGTGAGGGTTTTTCAAAAATCAGAAAGAGGGGGGCGTGATGCTGAAAAGGTTGGGAACCACTGCTCTAGACGACAAGGATTCCACCTCTGACTTGAAGGAGTAGTCCAATGTGGACCATAGTGGTGCTGCAGCTGACTCCTGTCCATAGCATTGGCTATGTTGTGCCACAGCTGCTGGTTTCCCCTGGTGTGGCAGTGGTGGTGTCAGCAGAGGAATAGATGCAGACTCCAGTGCCGGAGGATGTGGCACCGGTGGCATCTGATGGACGGTTGTTCTGACCCACAGTGGATCCTGTGCTAGTGAGATCGGTGCTGTTAACACAGATGGTTTTGGACCCAATTCCCCTCCCGGTGCCTGGGGAGGTGGCACCGAAGACAGTGCCGGAGTTGCCCTAACTCCCTGGTGATCTTGGCCTGAGTGCACATCCGTACCATGCGGTGCCAGCCCCGGTGACAATGTGAGCTTGATCAGCTCCTGGGCTGCCAGAAAAGTATCTGGGGTTGAGGGCTGTAGGACCTCCTCCACAGACAGATCCTGAGTCTCCGGGCTACTTTCCCATGAGGAGCTCAGCTTCGTTGATGGCACTCCTGAAATGAAGCATCAGGATAGCCCCCTCGCGGACGTTCTCCTTGGTCTCTTCTTGAAGGTGATCGCTCTCTTCATGCCTTCTTGTGCAAACACAGTGCTGAGGACTGGGAATAACGCCTCGGTACCGTCCGGTGCTCTGATGCCACAGAGCACTTCAATGAGTGTCCAGCAACCCAGATCAACCCCAGTGCGATCCTCACCAATGGTGCCGACTCTGGTGCCTGGGGTTGGAGTGCCGGGAGTAGCTTAAGTCTCGAGTCATGCTCTCTCTTAGTCCTCGGCTTAAAAGACTTGCAAATTTTGTAGGAATCCATCAGATGACCTTCCCCCGGGCACTTTAGGCACTCCTTATACGGCTCACCACAGGGCATAGGCTTTGCACAGTGCAGGCACAGTTTGAAGCCCTGAGGCCATGGCATACCCCCCGAGAGGTAGAGGGGGGAAACAAGGGACAAACTATTTACTAACTACTCTAACAATTGAAAACTCAACAACAATAAAGAACTATTTACATCAGATAAGAGTACTAAGGGCAACTTGCTATAGGAAGTATCAGAGGAGTAGCCATGTTTATCTGAATCTGCAAAAGCAACGAGGAGTCCTGTGGCACCTTATAGACTAACAGATTTATTGGAGCATACAGTCTATAAGGTGCCACAGGACTCCTCATTGCTTTTGCTATAGGAAGACAAGTGTTCCAGCAATACATCATGGGTGGTAAGAAGGAACTGACGGGGTGCGAGGCCAGCACGTGAATATCAGTAGCCATATCAGCACCACTCAAGGGGCTCCCCCGCTGGCCCCAGGGTTACTGCTAAGGGTAAAAAGCTTTGGGAAACTGTGCATGCGGCGTGTGCACACCTAAGTGGAATGGATATAAGCAAGCACTTGAAGAAGAATAGCTGACTCAGGGAGGGATGGGGTGCATGTATTAATTCTTCATCTGAAGTGAGCTGGAGAGTCCCTCTTTTGGATACAAAAGAAGGCTTTTCCAGATAGCAGGAACTGCACGAGGAGAGAGCTCTCAAACCCGCAGTGATTGTGTCACAGGACAGGGAGGAGGCCGAAATAGCAATAACATCAGAGAAAAGCAACAGATTTCCTTCCTCTTTAAGTCTCATTTACAGTAATTCAAAATGAACTCTAGATTCCCTCCCCCTGTCCAAAAACCCCAAAGAGTTTTGTATGAAGAGGAAGTCTTTAAGTGTTCTGTACAGACGTGCCAGCTCCATGGATGCTCTGGGGCTCTAGCACCTACTGAAAAAAACAGGGGGTGCTCAGAACCCACAGAGCCAGATTAATCTTTCAGTGTCCTCCACTAGCTCATTTCAAAAGTGGTGTACAGCCAGATAGTCCCACCCCATGCTGCACTGAGTTCTTTCATTTTCATGCTCACCTGCTCCTGGGTGTGCATGTGGCCCTTCTGGCCCAGGCTTGCAGCCATTCGGCCATACACATCAGCATTCCTGAGCCTGGTGTGGAGATCCTGGAGGTTAGCCTCCTCTCCCCAGACCTCAAAGAGATCCAGGATCTCTGCACTAGACTAGGAAAAGGACCTCTTCTTCTGCCCTGGGCAGGGGCTTGGGAGCTGGCTGCCAGCTTGCTAGTAGCTGTGCATGGGGAGGAAGAGAGGGGTTCAGTGGGAGCACTGGGGTTACTCATGGTAGCACAACTGGGCCCTGCAGTATGGCACATGGCTGGCAGGGCCTGTTTTGTGCCATGAGCTGTTTCCCCTGTGGCTGCAGCTTTAAAGGCTGCAGGGGAAGAGAAACTATAGAGTTCTGAGGGGTGTGGACAGAGTGGCTGCCAGGGCAGCTGTGAAAAGCCCCGAAGGCAAATTATTTCAAAATAAGCACAGCTGCTCCATACATGCATACCCTATTTTGAAATGGGCATTATTCCTCATGAAATGAGGGTTTATTATTCCAGAATAAGAAGCCTGTTATTTCAAAATAATTTTGAAACAATGAGCTTGCTGTGTGGACACTCACCTTGTTATTTTGAAATAGTGTGAGTTATAGTATAGACATGCCCTGAGAGTTTGCTTGTGAGTGGGGAAGGAACCACGTGCAAGCCAGACTGGGGACATTTGATTTGTTGTATTTTAATTTCTAAGGACTGGAAAGGAGTATATCTTGGGCACCACCGGGAGACTGAACCCAATCCTTGCTCATGCCATTGGCACCTGACAGAAGGATTGCATACTATGGAGCTATATAAATTATAACGGTAATGAACTGTCTTCCTTTCAGTTATTTGTTCCTGTGCAGAAGTAGGAAAGTGCTATTTATTCTGAGGAAATTTATGCTCATTTCAGAATGTAGTGAGATGGTTTATTAGCAAGACTCTGGCCCTAAACCCATGGGCTGTGTCTAGACTGGCAAGTTTTCTTGCTTTTTTGCTTTTGCGGAAAAACTAGCCATCTGTCTACACTGGCCACTTGAATTTCCGCAAGAACACTGACAATCTCATGTAAGAAATCAGTGCTTCTTGCGGAAATACTATGCTGCTCCCGTTCGGGCAAAAGTCCTTTTGTGCAAAAGCTTTTGCACGAAAGGGCCAGTGTAGACAGCTCAGATTTGTTTTGCACAAAAAAGCCCCGATCGCAAAAATGGTGATCGGGGCTTTTTTGTGCAAAAGCGTGTCTAGATTGGCCTGGACGCTTTTCTGCAAAAGCACTTTTTGTGGAAAAGCGTCCGTGCCAATCTAGACTCTCTTTTCCACAAATGCTTTTAACGGAAAACTTTTCCGTTAAAAGCATTTGCGAAAAATCATGCCATACTAGACGTAGCCATGGTGTCCAACACACTAATCACTAGCTACATGTGGCTATTTGTCTGATTGAGTGTGGCTAGTTGGCTTGAACAGTGTGGCTCTTTGGCCAGTTGAGTGAGTCTAGTTTGCGATAGTGGCTACTGCTTCAGAACTGGTTGGACGCTGTGGCCCTAAACCATACTTCTGTGTTTTCACACTGTTTATATTTGTTTTACATTATTTTTCTATTTTTACAATTGTAAAGGTTACACTACACTTATTACGCTGTCTTTGTAAACAGAGGAAAAAAACCCTTCTATTTATACCTAGGAAGTGGTTTTAGTGAATCTCACTCACTGGTGTGTGAGAAGCTATCCTGGTAGAGGCAAACTGCATGCATGAAAAATTAAAGCCAGAACCCACTGCCAATAGATACCATGATCAGAAAAGACACATTGAGCATTTTAGTTGCAAATCGGTACCAAGTGAGTTCAATTCCAAAAAAAAAAAAAACCTGGTTAGCTTTTAATATTGTATTGTTTTAAATAAGCCAGATAAATTGCAATAAATTGTCCATCATGTGCTCTTTTTTTGACTCTGGTACTCTACCAAAATGAGAAGAGTAGGTGGAGTCAACAGGAGAAGGTCAGCTGCTGAATTACTGATGTTAAGATGTTGTGGTAAGCAGACCCAAGTATGTCAACATCAGCTATATTAGTCATGTAGCTGAAGTTGTGTAATGTAGGTAGATGGCATGGAGTAGTACAGACAAGGCCAGAGTCTCCCAAAGTCTGCACTCTTTGCTTATCTTCAGTTATTAAAAGAATATTGCTTTCTTTAGCGTTCTCTTCAAAAGGCGGCTTTTATAGCCCCCATCTCCTTTATATGGAGGGGGGTCCCTCCATCTATACTTCTAGCCACTTTACTATTTGAGAGGCTGCTGGTGCTGTCTACACACAAGATTAGACCCCAGTAAAAGAATCCTAATGATTATAGCTGCCTGCTGTGTCCTGTGAAATATCTGTGACACAAAGGGGGGTGGGGAGTTTTTGCCAGGATGGAGGTGGAATGGCTGCCCGCTGATTTTGAGCAGCCAGAAGCCAGGATTATAAGAAGAGTTCAGTGCAGAGCTATTTGACTCAGGGAGGCTTCGGAAGATAATTTCAATAATCAGACACAATAATGTGTGTTGCTGTAGTGTGCTCTCCCTGGCATTGCTCTTCTGCACCATCATATGAACCTTGAACGAGCGCTGTGTGTAATAATATAGCATTGCAAAAGCACCTCTGGCTATTCTCTGTGGATGATGTTAGCCCCAGCCAGCAGTCTCTCACGGGTCAGTGTATGTGCAGTTGCAACTAGTACTCTCCTCTGGTGTGAAGTGGTAGAAGTAATGTAGTGGTCCCAGACACCACATGGAATGTGGGAAGGGGTGTAGGGAGGTCCCAGAACACAGTTCTCTATGGATTGCAGAGGGAGGCAAGCCCAGGACTGTTGAATCTGATGGCCAGCAAGAGTCTGCAGCATGTCTGTTTGCTATCTGCAAAGCACTAGTATCTCCTCCTGCATATCCCTCTCCTCCTGTGCCTTTCTCCTATTCACTCTATCCCTGGCCATGCTGTTCGCAGTGGTGATCCAAGGATCTCATGGGACATGTCATCCCGTGTCCTCTTCCTTCCTCATCTGGCTGAGTCACTCCACTGGTGTGAATGGAGACACCCTCAAGGCCACCTTCCCAGCTGCAAGAAATACACTGCACAGAGGTACTATTGTGTGAGAAGATATGGATATCACAAGATAAATGGAAAGCTGGTGTACTGAACTCATTCCCTAGGATCCACACACGTTGCATGATCTACATTCTCACTTCTCCTTGGGATTCACAGAGCACATCAGCGATCCCGGCCGGAGGTGGGGAGGGGACAAGTTGGGACAATACAGGGGGTTGCTCACAGACATATATATATATATATATATGCAGATGGGGTACCCAGACCAATAAAAGAAAAGAAGGTAGGCACTTTTATGGACACACAGAGAATGTAGGTGTAGACAGAATCACAGTAGAAAAAGGGGATGCTGAGAATGGGAAAACAGTTCCCTCTGCGAGACTCCAGCAGGAGCCTCTCTCGTATTGACAATCAATCCATGCGAGGGGCGACAGACTTTGAGAGGGCCAATGGACTCTAGCACCACCTAGGAGGATGTGAGCATGTCCATAGTTATAGTTAGTGGGTATGTTGATTTTGGGGATTATATATATGCTGCTACTTTTGTGATTTTTTTTTTTGTCTACTAGAGCTGGAAATGACAACATCTAGCTCCAACGTTGACCTATCCCGTGCTTCTCTGTCTTCCTTCACTATCACCACGACCTAGCCTGAGTCAGACTCTGTCTAATTCCCATCAAACCAAACTGCCTAGCTAAGAAGTGCTTTTGTGTCTGGCTTTCATTTAGGCATCACAGTCCCCTAAAGTGGCATCATAATGAGACTCCCAGCCTAACTGATAGCTGCCTGTTTGTTGCTTACTTACTCACAGTTGCGCTATTAAACTTAGGGAGGACCCTGTAATTGTTGTCATGCCCATCCTTTTAGCTGCTAGCTTACTACTGGGCAGACATCTTAAGAATTCAATACACAGCAACATAGCACCACCTTTGCAGCATCAATAGCTAGTCAGCTGAATGTCTCAAGCCCTGGAGGTTTTTTGCCTTCCTCTGTAGCATGGGGCACAGATCACTGCTGGAGGATTCGCTGCATCTTGGGGTCTTTAAACCATTTGAGGACTTCAGTATCTGAGATATAGGTGCGAGGATTATTCTAGGAGTGAGTGGGTGAGATTCCGTGGCCTGCACTGTGCAGGGGGTCAGACTAGATGATCATAATGGTCCCTTCTGACCTTAAAGTCTATGAGTCTAATTTAAACAGATAGCACTTCATAAAATAAACACTCATCTTATGCATAAGAGCTTTCCACCCTAGGAAAACACATCCAGGATTATTATTCACTCCCTCTCAGACTCTGGCATTTGTGTGTAGACGTGAAGGGCATGGCTACATAGCCATTAAAACTTAGGCTCAAGAGGCTTGCACTAAGAGGCAGCTTAATTGTTGTGTAGAAGTTTTGGCTTGGACTGGAGCCCAGGCTCTAGGACTCTGCAAGGTGGGAGGGTCCCAGAGCTTGGGTTACAGCCTGAGGCTGAACATCTCCACATGACAGTGAAACAGCACCTGAGCCAGAGCCCCATGAGCCTGAGTCAGCTGGCATAGACCAGTCATAGGTGTCTAATTGCAAGGCAGACCTACCCGAAGGTGATGTTGGTGCTGTTTCTGGGAGCAAGCCTCTGATCTTGAGTAGGCAGACATGTACAATGTGTTAGCCTAGCTTCAGCCAGGGTAGCCAACAGCCATATCGGGCCCTGGGAAAGGTAGAGAGAGGGACAGAGAGGGACAGCTCCATGCTCCTGGGAGGAGTGAGGCCTCAGATGGAAGGGGAAGGACCGGGGCAGCCAGCCCTCAATGCCTCAATTTAAATGGCCCAGTAGTGTAGTACCTGGGGTGGGGCTGGCAGCCAGTATGCTCCAGCCCCACTCCCGAGGAGCCCACTGCCACCCTGCGCTGCTGCCTCTGTATCAGAGGCAGAAGCGTGGGGTGCCAGGCGGGAGCTGGTCTGCGAGGGGAACCAGTTTAAAAACCAACTCCCCTAATGGACTGGGGTTGGGGGAGGCTGAGCTCCTGGACCTGGTGCAAGACAGAAATGAGCTGGACTGCCTGCCCGCCTGACTCCTAGCACACTTTAAATGGAGGGCCGTAGTGGGGGATAGGTCATTGTCCCAGTGCAAGCCAGGATTGTGCCAGGCTTCTGGCCAGCCTGCTAAAAAATTTACTGGCAAGGGGGGGAGGGATGTGTGTAGTCCATAGCAGAAACTTCTAAAGTTTTGCTTATCGGTTAATCAGTTAATCAACTACACTGTTACATCCCTAGTCTGCACGGGTGAAATGAGAGGGCAACAGTATATTTTGTGGGCAAAAGGAACGCAAGAAAAATGAGAGACAATGATACATGCAGTTGAAGGTGAGAAGGACTATGATGCTCATCTAGTCTGACTTCCTACATTATACAGACCATGGTAATTCCTGCAATAAAGGGAATTCTTCTCCTCTACCATGGTCCCAGAAGGAGGAGAGGAGGAAAGAGAGCCATGTGCTCATGACATTACCAAAAGGACACTGCATTGTTATGTTTATGTGAAATGCAGAAATCAGCTTCCTACATATGTGTAGATGTTGCATTTGTTTAAAAGTATCAGAAAATTGCAATATGATAATGGAGGTCAGGCAGGATTGACTCAGCTCATTTAGGTTTACGTCTCCATACCCAAGTGCAAGTATGTTTACAAGCTACACTGGATATGCATGTGTGTGTATGTAGGCAGCTGGGCCTATAATTAGATCCACGCCTTCCTCTCCCTTTGAGTGCGTAAATAGCAGCCCACGTGCACATAGAATTGCACGCATTTGCGTGCACTTGCCTAGGTACTGCATACAGTATGCATACAGTATCACTGTATGACTCTTCCTTCAGCGTGGTTTCAGGGCAGGAGGTGTCTGGTATTTCCCCATACCAACATTTCACTACAGTGAGTCATCTGCCAGGAGACCTTTATGTTTCACTGGCAAATGTATGTATTAGCTACAATGACAGCCAGAGAAGGGAGAAAAAACCACAGCACACTACTGACCCAGAGGTTCCTGTTTAGATGTCAACTTGCAGATTACTCTCCTATATACAGTCTTCTCAAGCTGAAGTTTCTCCTGCATAGAATCAGCCCAGAAGTGAATTGATTTTGTGGAAAGTTTCATAAAAAACACATTGAGCCATTTTTACAATACTGAACTTTGGGATGTGGGGAGCGGGGGCTAGGGGGGAGGTTAGTTTTCAGCTGCCCTTTCTGTGCATGTATTAGTCCCCCAAAAATTTATTTGAAGTCATTATATTCTGGGGAGTTCTAAATGGTCTAAGGGAGTGAGGCTCCTGCCTGACACTGAAATCAGAGGGATTAAGTTCCTAACTCTCTTAGGGTATGTCTACACTACAACGTTCATTCGAACTAACTTAGTTCGAATTAGGTAATTCGAACTAAGCTAATTCGAACTAACGGATCCAGACTAAAAAACTAGTTCGAATTAGCGTTTTGCTAATTCGAACTAGCATGTCCACATTAAGTGGACCCGGAAGCAGTGCTGGCAGGGTATCAGAGGAGAACTTAAGAGCGTGGAGATGCTGTCTCAGGCTAGCCGAGGGCTGTGCTTAAAGGGACCCGACCCCCACCCCGGGCAGACAGTTCTCAGGGGTGCCCCACTTGCAAAGAAGTCCTGGCTTGGATTGCCCAGACTACCCACACTGGGCACATCACACCACTCGGCCATCAGCCCGGCTGCACTTGCCGCAGGCTGCCATCTGGGGAGAGGGGGTAATTGGGGGGCTGCAGGAGAGCTTCCACCCCCAGAAGCCCGCAGAGCCAGCCCAGTCGTCCCCATCGGGGGCTCGTGACCCATTCCTCCCTCACCTCCTTCCACTTACCCTTCTCTAGCCCCCCTTCCTGATGTACAAAATAAAGGATACGTGTGGTCAAAAATAGAAACTCTCTTTATTGAACAAAACTGGGGGAGACTGGGAAAAGGAGGTGGGAGAGGGGAGGGCAACTAAAATGATCAGGGGTTGGGAACAGGTCCCATATGAAGAGAGACTGGGACTTTTCAGCTTAGAAAAGAGGAGACGGAGGGGGGACAGGATAGAGGTCTCTAAAAGCAGGAGTTGGGTGGAGAGGGTGCATACAGAAAAGTTCTTCATTAGTTCCCATAAAGAAGGACTAGAGGACACCAAAGGAAAGGAATGGGTAGCAGGCTTCAAACTAGTAACAGAAAGCTGTTCTTCACAAAGCAAAGAGTCAACCTGTGGAACTCCTTGCTGCAGGAGGCTGTGAAGGATAGAACTAGAACAGAGTTTAAAGGGAAGTGAGATCAAGTCATGGAGGTTGGGTCCATGGAGTGGTATTAGCCAGGGGGTAGGAGTGGTGTCCCTGCCCAATGTTTGTGGAAGGCAGGAAATGGATGGCACGAGACAAATGGCTTGGTCACTGTCTTCAGTCCATCCCCTCCAGGGTCCCTAGGGTTGGCCGCTGTCGGCAGACAGGCTACTGGGCTAGATGGACCTTTGGTCTGACCCAGGACGGCCATTGTAAGCTCAGGGCTCAGGGTCGGGGGTCTCAGTGGACCCCCTTGATTCTCTTGCACACCTGCTCCTGGGTGGCCAGGCTGGCAGCTCTTCTGCCCTAGCCGGCCACTTTCCTGTGCTTAGTGCGGAGATCGTGGACGAGGTCCATGATGTCTGCACTAGCCCAGGCGGGTGCCCACCTCTTGCGGTCCCGGGCAAGCTCCCTGGAGCCGCCAGCCTGGTCCCGGGAAGAGGGGGAGGGCTGGGGGGCATCGGGTGGCTCGATCCGTGCCAGGTGCAGGATCTGCTGACTGGGTGCTGGCAGGCTTGCACCTGGCACGGGCACCGTAGCCAGCCCGTGCCCCTTTAAGGGGTCCAGGGCCGGGAGGGGGGCAGACGAGTTTCCCTGGTGTTGGCCAGAGTGACCACCAGGGAAATCTGTGGAGGGATAGCCTCCCACTAGTTCGAATTAAGGGGCTACACACCCCTTAATTCGAATTAGCTAGTTCGAACTAGGCTTAATCCTTGTAAAATAAGGTTTTCCTAGTTCGAACTAAGCGCTCCGTTAGTTTGAATTAAATTTGAACTAACGGAGCGCTAGTGTAGCGCCTATGAAAGTTAGTTCGAACTAACGTCCATTAGTTTGAACTAACTTTGTAGTGTAGACATACCCTTAAATACTATTAAAAAGCCCAGCTGTAACTGTCAAATATGGGTATGTCTACATTTGCACCCTAGTTTGAACTAGGGATGCAAATGCAGACGTTCGAAATAGTCAATGAAGCAGAGATTTAAATAAAAATGAGGAGTAACATTAATTTGAACCAAGGGGTTTGGTTCGAACGAACATGTCTCGGCGCGCACTTTCACTTTTGAAACAGCTGGCATTCGGAGTAACGCGCCAGCGAGATCATACTTATGAAGCGCGGGATATTTAAATCCCCACTTCATTGACTATTTTGAACGCCTGCATTTGCATCCCTAGTTCGAACTAGGGTGCAAGTGTAGACATACCCTATGTTATGTAGTCCTAGCTGAGGAACATGTGTTTTGGCTTGCCAGACAGAAAAGGGTTTTGCAATACCCATGTTATGGATAATTTCTGTGCTCTGACAAGCATGGCTCACAGTGCGTATTTGTTTCCTGAGTTTCAGAAAGAAACTCTGTGGTGTGATGCTCAGAATTTTTGCTCATGTATGGGAGGCTATCGATAGCGTGCAGATGGGGGACTCCAGCAATGTGGGTTCCATCCCTGACACTGTCTTAGCCTGCTAGATGACCTTGAGCAGGTCTCTTCAGTGTGTTTCAATTTTCCCTCTGAAAGATGAGTATAGTGATACTGATCTCTTCAAATTCTACTTGTGAAAGTGCTATATGATATAGGTGGACCATATGATCGCTATTTCTGGATGGTGAGCAGATGAGATTTCAGTACCATGCAGGAATGCTCATAGGTCCACTAGTGAACAGCTTCTCAGCTTTTGGGGGTCTATGATTCCAAAAAAAAGCCATAAAATTGTTCCGTGTGACCCAAAAGGTTGTGAGATTCAGCTCATAAAAAGAACAGAGGGCAGGTTGGATGCTGTGAAGCAGAGGAATGGGGATGATGAAGAGTAAAGTGCTGGATTTGACAGGCCTTCCACTGCCAGCAAAATGTACCTCTCTTGGGGCAGAAGTGAAATCTGTGAGCTGGGTACATTTCCATGAGCTCCTATGCCCATGAAAAAGTGCCTCCTTTGGGATATTAAAGGCAATACAGAGGGGTCCCCTGCTCCCCTCAAAATGTGCAGCCACAGATTACAGTGCCTGAAGTGAAGATGGCCAACCGGCATATTTTGAGGAAGGGCATGTTTTGACACGAGGACACCATTTGTTTTCCAAAGAGGATCAATGAATTCTGTGTTTTGATGATGCAGAGATGATGAAGCGTGCAATGTATTTGTATCCATACTTAATTTTCACTTCAATCTCCACTGAGATTTCTATGCAGGTTGCTTGACAACATGTGTCAGCTATACAAAAAAGCCAATTAATTTCACTTACTGTCTGACCAAAAGATGTGCCTACTACATCCTCCCTCAGGAATACACTAACACTCTGGAGAAAATTACTTCCTTGGTGATGACCTTTCTAAATAATGTTACCTTGAACATCCCTGCCCCCCTTCACTTTTTGCATCGGCTCAAATTAAAACTATCCATGAAGGTGGAGTAATTATGATTTATGAAGATGCTGACATGTGAAAATGCTGTGGTGAAAGGACCATGTGTCCTAAGGCTCTGAGAGTGATCGAGGAGTTTCACATGCCCAAGGAAGTGAACACATAGCAACACTGCTTCTGAATGATGCAACAATGAGATACTGGCCACTAAAATGTCATACAACTCCTGTGCAAAACTGAAGCTATAACTCGAATACAATGAGCCAGACCATGTGTGATAGGACAGGTAGATGCCAAAGCTGCTGGCATCAGCCTGAGGAAAGCCAGCTTAGTACAAGGAATGGGCTTCCAGGTGAAGTTGTGGAATCCCTATCTCTCGATGATTTTAAGAACAGTTTGGACAATCACCTTTCAGGGACAATTGGTCCTGCTACAGTGCAGGGGGTTGGATTTGATGACTTCTTCAGGTCCCTGCCAGCCTGACATTTCTATAAGAAGCTGGATCCTCTGGTAGTGTAGAGCAGAAAGGCAGTTAGGTGGAACTCCTTTCCATGTTGCTGCCAATTCTAACCAAAAGGGGCATGGCCTGAGGAAAGGAGGCATGGCTGAGATGCCTTTGTGCCAGGACAACCCTAAACAGCCATTCTGGACCTTTGAGACTGTGGGTAGTCAGCGAAATTGGAGCAGTGCATAGGGAGATCAGGCCTGCTTGGGATCATAAAAGTGTAAATAAGGTATCTTTTCTCACAAACTGTTCTCTGTGCAGATCAGCCAGACTCCAGGATTGGCCTCCACACAGTCACATTCATTTGTCTGTAGGTTTCATATAGTGTCATTGTTTGGGGCTAGGAATCAGAAAGCACAATTTCACCTATTTGAAACAAATCATAAACTGGTTGTTTCTTTGAGAACTTTAATTTTTGCATAACACACAGACTGAAAACTTCTGATGCCATCTAGTGATGTTTCTTCACATTTCAACCTTCCCTTAACTTTTTAAAGTCTAATTTAAGTAGGATGTTACTGTCCTCAGAGCCCCAAAAGGTAAGGGAAGAAAAAGAACAATGCAACTACAACTGCAGTTAAATTGGCAGCTTCTCAGGTTTTCTCAATGTTGCACTAGAATAAGAATCTTCAAAGCAGCTGTCATGGATAATTTCTCCAAATGTAGCCCTGTATGAATAATACACTTAGAAGACATTTCAGAAGGGTAGCCGTTTAAGTCTTTATCTGCAAAAACAATGAGGAGTCCTGTGGCTTCCTACAGATTAACAGATGTCTTAGGGCATAAGCTTTTGTGGTAAAAATCCCTGTCATCAGATGAATTGGAATGGGGTTTACAGAAACATTCCAGTTCACCTGTCTCCCTTTGGAATTCATTTGCAAATTCAGGATTATCAATTTAGCACTGAATAAATATCTTAACTGGTTAATACATTACAAAGACCATTTTCCATCTCTTCATATCCACTGCTGGGAGTGAGCCACTTCCATCCTGACTTGATTAGCCTCATTTACACAAGTACCCTCTTTCTTTTGTTGTTTATATTAAGGATGTTAAATTGCAATTAAGTTACTAGTCGAGTAGTTGATGGAATTTCCATTGACTACTCGACTAGTCAATAGGCACTTCCACATTCCGCTGGGACTCTTGTACATTTCAAAGGAGGAATGCAGAACCAGGGACAGTGGGAAGTCCTGCTGACTCCAGGCTGCCTGCTTTGAAATGTACAAGAGTCCCCAGTGGACTCTCTTTAGCCCCTTTGAAATACTGAGCCGGGATTAGCTGTGCTGCACTGCTGCTTTGAAACACCAAAGTGGCATTCAAAGGGGCAGTGTAGCACAGCCGAAGTGGGCTCAGCTGTGCGGCATTGCCCTATGAAGTACCCCCTGTTCCTCACTTTTGCTGCCTCTATCTAAAAAAGGTGGCGGTAGGAATCGACTAGTCTTTAACTTCCTTAGTTTTATTTATAGTTTTACCTCTGCCTTTGTAAACTCCACTCCAATTCATATGAAGTGTGTTTCACCTACGAAAGCTTATGCCCTAATAAATCTGTTAGGGTATGTCTACACTACCCTCCTAGTTCGAACTAGCGGGGTAATGTAGGCATACCGCACTTGCAAATGAAGCCCGGGATTTGAATTTCCCGGGCTTCATTTGCATAAGCGGGGCGCCGCCATTTTTAAAACCCCGCTGGTTCGAACCCCGTGCAGCGTGGCTACACGGGGCATGAACTAGGTAGTTCGAACTAGGCTTCCTAGTTCAAACTACCGTTACTCCTCGTGGAATGAGGAGTAACGGTAGTTCGAACTAGGAAGCCTAGTTTGAACTACCTAGTTCGTGCCCCGTGTAACTGCGCTGCACGCGGTTCGAACCAGCAGGGTTTTAAAAATGGTGGCGCCCCGCTTATGCAAATGAAGCCCGGGAAATTCAAATCCCGGGCTTCATTTGCAAGTGCAGTATGCCTACATTACCCTCCTAGTTCGAACTAGGATGGTAGTGTAGACATACCCTTAGTCTCTAAGGTGCCATAGGACTCCTCATTGTTTTTTCACCTAGTAGAGTGTGGATGGCATTTGAGTTGCTATACAGCTAATGTATCTATCAATCACATATTCAGTAATTCAGTACATTAGCAATGATCAGTTTGCATTGCATGCTCAAAATCTAGAAAATGCTGGTGACTTTTCAAATATTAATCTCCCCCTGCAGCTTAAAAGAGATAATATAGGAATAAAAAATCCAGAATCCGCAGAGATTCATGTGATGGAGTGTCTGTGGCTACGTCTAGACTACACCTCTCTGTCTACAGAGAGGTGTAGATTAGGCACATTGAAATTGCTAATGAAGCAAGGATTTAAATATCCCGCACTTCATTAGCATAAACATGGCTGCCACTTTTTTCCGAAATGGAGCTTTTTTGGGGAAAAAAATGGCAGTCTAGAAACGGATCTGTCAAAAATAAACCCTTTTTAGATAGATTCTGTATTCCTCAAAAATACGTTTCCAAAAAAGCGGCGGCCATGTTTATGCTAATGAAGCATAGGATATTTAAATCCCTGCTTCATTAGCAATTTCGACATGCCTAATCTACATCTCTCTGTTGACAGAGAAGTGTAGTCTAGAAGTAGCCTGTGTGTCTTTAAACAGGTTGAATGAAGGGTATAAATCTTCAAATGATTCAACATTTTAAACATTTTTTACAATCCTAAAATGTTACAAAATATTAAAGAAATCATGCAAGACACACTATGAAATATTAAAGTGACATAAGGAAAATCATACAGCAATCAACAAAAATAAAGTAGGTAAGTCACTGGCAAAAAAAATCAAGCATTAACCAAACAGTTTTACCAGTCAAACAAATTCAGTCCCCTCCAGCAGAGTGCTCACAAAGAGAAAACTTTGACATGGGGAAGTATTTGTGTGTTAGCTTTACTAGTTCACTAGCACTGTTTTTAAGATACTTACATGCAACTGTGTAACAGCCATGTGTTGCAATTGATCTTTGGGCAAACTCCCAATAGTTTCACTGAATCCCACCCATGGAATGGAACAATGGCACACAATGGACCTTTTGTAATTTTCCTCTCATTTTAAATTTGCCTTTATATTATTTTAATTCCTTTATATAATCTCATCTGTTCCATTAGATCTCCTACCCCACCTCCCATTCCTGCTAGGTTAAGTTTTTCACTAGCTCCTTTCCCTTATTTAAACCACTAACCAGAGGACACAAGATGGGTTCAGTTAAGCAATTGATGTGCTGTGGCAGTTATTGCAATCACAATATAAATATTGCACTTCTGGTTTCCCCTTGTCTGTCCCAATCAGTTCACCCAACATCCCCACTTTCTTCCAAGGGTTGTTCTTGCTGAGTTCAGCATTTCTATTTCTTCTTTCTTAGTCTCACTTTCACCCTAATAAACTTGCAACCTTAAGCATCACATGGCCCGTCACACAGAGATTACCATTCACTCAAAACTAACCCAAGCCAAGTTCCCTCTCTGCCAAGTTCCTTCTCTGACATAGTGTGTAAGGAAGTAGATCCTTGATAGTGCACATTCTGATCAGGGCACTCACATCAACTTCCTCATCTGTATGCCTCGTGAAAATGGATGCAATGTCGTTCACTTCAGTGAAATGGCAATCACTTACTCAAGATCTGAACTGGTCCCAACTTTATATTGAGCCAGGATCTGACTTCCCAACCTATAGTTTCTTCAGGGCTTTGTCTGTTATCTTCCAACCATCTTTTTATAGACTGATAGAAATGCAGGGCTAGAAGAGATTTCAAGAAATTTGCTTGACAGACAAATTGAGATTAGCGTATTCCGGAGGGAGGGCCAGAAGAGATTTCAAGAGGTTGTCTAGTATCTCCCCTTGTACTGAGGCAGGGCTTCTTTCACCTGTTTTTTCCTTTCCAGTTTTGTGTAAACAGTTTTCATCTCTCATTATCTGACCCCCACTGATTTTCGTATTCTAACTAGGTTTCAGTTAACTCTATGATGTTGAAATCCCCTCTGCTGTGCAAATAGATTTTTGGTTCCTCTATCAGCACTGCAATGCTTAGAGGCTGTGTATTGTTACAGAGGTTCCTTAGAAATCTTTCTTCAACTGACTTTCTGATACACTTTGGAAATTTCTGACTTTTTCAAGGGCATTTCCCAGCTAGCAGTTTAGATTTTTATTTATTTCTAATCACTGTTGCATGAAATGGAGGATAACAAAACTTATAAAAAGTTAAAGAAGTAACTTGGGAAGCATTATACATTTTAACTGTTGGTTTTGTACACTATTTTTTTAAAGGAAAATGTAAAAAATTACACTCAAGAGGGATTCAGGGACCAGTAAAACAGAATAGAGAATAATATACATTGTGTTGTGTAATGATTAAAGCAATAGAGGGACTGGAAAGAAAGAATACAAAACAATAAGTCTTGTGGATATAACTCCAAAAGATGTTTACTATGAGTATATCCCAAGGCTATGAGCATCACTCTTTAATTATTGGGTTACCACAGAAAAAACCATCCAGCAAAACACACATTTTTTACACAAAAATGGGAAATAATGATGTTTTTTCCCCTCTTCGTTGGAACAGTTTGAAGGTTTTGTGTTGATGCTTTTTTGGACTTCCTGGTGAGATCACTTTAAAGGGTTGGGACATAAGTTTAAAGGTTGAGCCAAAAAGTGAGTTCAGGGAACTAACCTATATGGAAATGGAGTGATGTGAAGGGAAACTTGCAGTCAACAAGGATTTCTGTGCTGGTTGTAGATTTGGGCCTGTTTTTTCTGAAAATCTCAACTAGGATTTTAAAACAAAATCCTCTTGACTATCCACACTCACATGGTCTGGAGTGTCTCACGACTGTAAATGCCTATATCAGAGCAGACTATCAGAAAACAGGGCAGACACCTCAAACTAGTGGTGTGTTCTATAAGTAGATTTCATCAAGCCAGTCTAGCTCAGAAAAAATGGACTTTGTGATAAAAAGGCCACTTACACTGAAAATCACAGTACATTCATGTTGCTCCCAGTCCCAAGAGACCAGTCGTTTACCCTGGATCAATTGGTACCAAAGATTGGGGGAGCATGAGGGAGCTCCCTAGCTGACTGCTGGGACTTGCTAGATGAAAGCCCTGAGAAAAGAGTGAAGAAGGTGCTGAGGCTGTGGGGAAGTACCCCAGGGAATTGAAGCAGCATTGAGGGAAGTTAAAGAGATGCAGAGGGAGGCTGCTATATACAGGTACCCTGGGTCAGGACCCAGAGTAGTGGTTATGCTCAGGCTCCTCCCCACCCATCAGTCGCTGGGGAATTGGCCAGGGCCAGACCAAGCCATTCTAGCGCCCCGGGCAGACAGTTTAATTGCGCCCCGGGTTGGGAGAGGGCACATGCGTGGCCCCTTCCCAACCCGGCACGTGGGGGAGGGTGCACGGAGCTGGCGACGGCAGGACGCATGTGCCTGGACTGGCCCAGCCCAGCTACCACCACTGGCACACAGCCCGGGGCCACCCGGGGCAAGGCCAAGCCTGTCCGTGCAGGGCCCCGCGGGGGTTAACGTGGCCCCCACCCCGGGGTGGCCTCTGCAGGGTGGCCGCTGGGAGCTGCTGCTGCCCGTGATCCAGGATCCAGGCGTGCTGCGCCTGATGGCAACTGTAAGCGCCCCTTACAGCTGCCATCAGGCACCCCCCATAGATTGGCGCCCCGGGCAGCTGCCTGGCTAGCCCATGCCTTAATCCAGCCCTGACAGTGGCCTAAATATTGGACTTTGGTGAACCCTGGAAAAGGGAAATATTGATTGTGACCCTGTCCGAAGGCAGAGTCATGAAGAGGATGCTGTGGTACTTGAACTAAAGCAGGTCTGCAGGCAGAGAAGATGAGAGTGGCCCTACCAAGAGAGGGAGCACTAGCAGACCATGCTGGCCAGCAAGAGGCACTGCTGTGATGGACCCCATCATGTAATAAACTGCTAGTTTCCCAAACATATTTTCAGGGTGCCAGATTGGCTCTCAGAAATCCTCTTTGCAATGGGTACCCTTCCCTATAAGAAGGCAAACAGCCTACCAATGAAATCTCTTTCCCTGCATCTACACTTAGAGCATCTATCTTCTCACAGAAAACAAGCTGAGAGTTATACTCCTCAAGTAGGCTTTTCCTTTGATGATGGAGTCAGGAATACATTCAGAGTCTTTGATCTTGGATTGTCACCCACAATGGCCACTTGCTTTGCAATTAGCACTTCATTCACATTCCACAAGTCTCCTTTCTCGTTGGATGGGTTATTTAATTACACCATGTAAATGTTTGCTATTACATTGTAACAGGATACAGAGAAGTGAAAATAATGAATGTAACATCCCATTAGTTTTCATGAAGTTTAAACATCAAATAACCCTCCAATATATGTAACAGCCAGTTTGATATAGGCCAGTGTTTCTTAAACTTTTTAAGATGGAGGAACACCAAACAATACTTTTTTTTATGATGAATACCAAGGATTTTTTGTTGAGAAAAAAAAAAGAGTCCAGGCAAAGTTATTGAGCAACTCTGTTGTTCTCCGTGGCACACTGCTGACTGTCTTGCGGCACACCAGTGTGCCATGGAATACAATTTAAGAAATACTGATATAAACTAATACATGGTGGATTACCCTGGCTTCCCACTATGAATTTATATGCATCTGGCAACTGGTCTGCCAATATCACAACTCCTTTTTCTGGTCACTTTCTATGTCTATTTTAGTGAATTAATTTACTGACAGAAACTTTCAAGCCAATATTGCAGAATATGTGGAAAAAATATTTGAATACTTTCAAACTATTTGGGAACATGCTACAGAAAAGGAATGATTATTGGCACATAACTTTGAATTATGAACATATTTTTAAAATGAGAATTTCTTTAGGGACACTTTGTGAACAGAAAAAATCAATAATCAACTTAATCATAAGGGAGTGACTTTACTCTTGTCATTGGGGAGAGGGTAACATTTTCCGGGCAGTACCTGTCTCCCTCCCTCATTATGGTTGCCAGGTGTCCAGTTTTTGTCTTGATAGTCCGGTTTTTGCCACCTCTGTCTGGCAGAAAAAACATAAAACATTGGACATGTAAAATGTCTAGTATTTTCTGTTTTTCTCGGATGAAAGGCTGGCGGGGACATTCTTCCCTTGCTGTGTCTGGCAGGGATGGGGGGAGCGTAGCGATTTAAAGGTGCAGTGACTTTTTTTTTCTCAATAAGTTTGGTCCCCAGGTTTTTTTTGTTTTTTTTTGCTCGATCAATTTTTTCACCCGCCATGTTCAGTATTTTTTTTTAAAGTATCTGGCAACCTTATCTCTCATGGTGTAGTCTGAAATTTTAACATGTTTTTGCTGCAGAGTGTGACACCTGAAATATGCAACCGCCTCAGACTGCTGACCTGTGGTATGAGTGATTGTATACTGTGGTATTACTGACTTTCTGTGCATGTATGCCAGAGAGGGAAGGAACAGACTGAAGCTACAGGAAGTCATTTGATTTGTGTGACATAATTGCACATATTGAACCCTTAGGCCCAATCCTGCAAAGGGTTTGCACGGAGATCCCATGAAGCCACAGAACAATCTGCCAGCCTAGCAGGGACCTCACTGTACAGTAGTACTTCAGACAACTCATTTTCTAACTGTGCATCGTTTAGAGTCTGAAGAATGACTGAAGAACGGGATGCTCGCACCTTCACCAGTTAAGATTTTTTCCTGATGGATCTTGAAGCCATAATGTCCCTTTTAAACCTTTGTAGGAATTCTGTTGAACCCAAATATCACAGTCACATTTGGATGAGAGATTATTTCTGAATCCTCACTCCTCTGGAGAAAGAGGTTGTTAAGCAGCCTGTTTTATCTCAAGGACACAATTTTAAAAAATAGTAAAAAACAGTCTTAAGTAGCACGTGGGACAAAACGAGATGTCTAAAGTTCTATACCTTGAGTTCTAGTGAATGAATGGTGCATTTTGGTCTCTGGCTACAAACAACAAATAAAGACAAATGATGTGCTTAAAGCACTGAGTAAAAAAAAAGATTAAGGGGTCTGTCCTACCTAATGCAAAAAGACCAAGGCTCTTTTCCAGCCAGCTATTTGTTGAGATAACAGCAATGTTACAATTGTCCCTGTTTATACAACAGTAAATTAAACACAGCGTTTTAGAGCTGATACAATCTACAGAAGCCTTGTTAATTTACATGAAGTTAAATAAACAGCAAGTAACAATCGATTTCTCTGAACGCCCATATCACTTCCTGCTCATCTGCAGTAATGGAAATATTTATTTTCCCCGTGTTAATATTTTCTGATATGTCACTGCCTCTCCTTCCACAAAGCTTTCTCAATCATTTGAGCAGGGCAGTCTTCTGAACGCTTTCTCCCTTTTCTGGGTAAAAGCCCCAGTCCAGGTAGATAAGCCATTGCAGAAGGGAGGAAAGATAAGCAACCTTTTCTGAGAAAATGTATTTTAAAATGGTCAGGAAGTTCCTCACTGCTTGGATATAATGCAGCTTCCTCTGGCCTGCTGATAATGAATTGCCCTTGCCTTTGTTTACTTTATATATGTACACAAAGGTTCTTATTAAATAATATTTGCTAGACAAAAGATCTGGACAAGCCAAATGGAGTTTACACTTCATTGGTAGAGATAGAAAAGCCACATAAAGATAAAGTCTTTCATGTTAAAAAACTACAATGCCTGTAAAAATAATCAATGGCATACAATGTCACTTCATCGAAGTATAAATCAGTGTGCCTAGTACCCTCCAAACATGAAGCCTATGTTCCCATAGAGGACACACACAAACAAGGACAATGTTAATATTCTCCACATCTGACTGCATGGAAGAGAATCTTTGTCTTTCTGGACTAGGCAACAAACAGGTCTCTATCTTTTACTCTGTGCTTTCAGCCCCAACCATTTATTTACAGCTGGCGCATTAGTAGCAGCTATTTTGAAGTTAGTAGTTTAGTGCTTTTGTTATAAAATGCTTTCCTTCCTTGTAACTTTCTGAACCTTTCATCTTTCAGGCTTGTTTGCCATGTTGTTGAAGCCATGACAGTTCCAAGATACTTGAGAGACAAGGTGGGTGAGTTAATGTCTTTTACTGAAACAGCCTGTGGTGGTATAAGAGACAAGTTTTCCAGCTATACAGAGCTCTTCTTCATGTCTGGGAAAGGTACTCAGAAGCCTGGTCTACACTATGGCTATGTCTACACTACAGGGTTTTTGTGCAAAAACAGCTGTTTTTGTGCAAAAAAACCACGGACCATCCACACCTCAAGCACGTTTTTGCACAAGAAAATTTACAGTAGAATGACAGAACAGAAGGCTTTTTACATATAGATATACTTCTTTCTAGGAGGAATAACTCCTTTTTGCGCAAGAGTTCTTGTGCAAAAAGGTGTGTGTGGACGCTCAACAGGGGTTTCTTATGCAAAAAGAGCCTATCCGAAAAAGCACAGGTGCTCTGATGGCCACTCTGCGAATGGCCATCAGAACTTTCTTGTGCAAGAGTGTCCATGCAGTGTGGACGATCTCTTGTGCAAAAGCACATCACTTTTGCCATATGCTTTTGAGGTCTGGACGCACTTTTGAGTAAGAAGTTTTTGCAGAAGATCTCTTCTGCTAAAAGCTTCTTGCGCAAAACCCCTGCAGTGTAGACAAAGCCTAAGAGTTAGGGCAACATAAGGAAGCTTATGTCGACCTAACTGTAAGTATCTTCACTACCATGGTGTGCGATGGAAGTTCCTGCCCATTTTTAAACTTTGACCTAATAACTCCACCTTCACTGGAGCAGGGGTTCTCAAACATCAGTGCACCATAACCTCCTTCTGACAACAAAAATTGCTACACAGCCCCAGGACGGAGGACTGAAACCTGAGCCTGTCTGAGTCCCACTGCCCCAGACAGGAAGGAGAAAAAACCTGAAGCCCGAGGGTTTCAGTCCCAGACTGGGAGCTTGTAACCTGAGTCATAACACTCAGCCTCAGCTTTGGTCCCAGGTGGTGGGGCGTCAGACCTGCATACAAGCAAGTCTAAGCCAGCAACCAAATTGAAATGGGGTCATAATCCACTTTGGGGTCCTGACCCAGAGTTTAAGAACCACTTCACTAGTGTCCTTGTATATCAAGGGCAAACAAAATATATCCCACCAGCTGGATCCAAACCTTTGTATGTGGCTCGCCACTGTCCTGTGGCCCAGCAAGACCCTGGGACAGGTTCCCTGCCTGCCATGCCCCCGCACACTGCTCAAAGTGGCCAACTGCAGGGACCACATGCATCTGTGTGCACCACATGCCCCAGGGGAAAGTGCTTCACATCCTGACCCCACCCCAGCACAATCTCGCAACTCCCATTGGTAGGAAACCAGCCAATGGGAGCTGTGGGGGCCAGGCTTTCAGTGCAGGCAGTGCAGGGAGTTTCTCCCCACCCATACGTTGTGCAGCACACAGAGATACGTATGACCCCAGATGCTGGCCACTTTGAGTTGTGTGCAGAGGTGCATCAGGCAGGGAGCCATCCTGAGGGTCCTTCTGGGTTGCTGGCTGGGAGCTGTCTAGGTAAGTGCCTCTCAGCCAGAGTCTGTACTTGGCACCCCACTCCCTCTCATACCCCAGCATCCTATCCCTGTCTATAGTGAGCCCTAGGAACAGGTCAGGGTGAGTGCCGCTAGAATGTGTGAATGACAGAGAATTCTGTGCAGGTAATAACTTGTGTCAGCAAAGTCTGAGCTTGAGCATCTGCATTGCACGTTCATAGATTACTTTTTCTGACCTATGCACACCTAGGACTCTGGCATCCGCTGCAAGACACAAACCAAAGTCAAAGCAACCCCATTCCAGAGGCCTGCCCCTTTCCCTTAGGCTGTGTCTAGACTACATGACTCTGTCGGCAGAGGCATGTAGATTAGACACATAGGCAAAGGCAAATGAAGCCGCGATTTAAATGATCGCAGCTTCATTTACATTTACATGGCTGCCGCGCTGAGCCGACAAACAGCTGATCAGCTGTTTGTCGGCTCGCGCACTAGTCTGGACGCTCCCCTGCCGACATCAAAGCCCTTTGTCGGCAGCCCCATTATTCCTCGTGGGATGAGGTTTACCGGGGCTGCCGACATAGGGCTTTGATGTCGACAGGGGGAGCGTCCAGACTAGCGTGCGAGCCGACAAACAGCCGATCAGCTGTTTGTCGGCTCAGCGTGGCAGCCATGTAAATGTAAATGAAGCCGCAACCATTTAAATCGCGGCTTCATTTGCCTTTGCCTATGTGTCTAATCTACATGCCTCTGCCACAGAGGCATGTAGTTTAGACGTACCTTTAGTGTTGACACTGTTGCAACAAATGCCTTGCACTGTGGGAAAATGCTGCAGCCCACCTGTTTCCTAACAGTGATAGTTCTGTGGATGGCACTCAGGTGCCCATAAGGAGCATATAAACTGCATACCTCACTTCTTTGGTGGCTATCTCAATAGTTTGATTGCAGTGTGTTCAGGACCAGACTTGGGAGTGGGTGACTGCTCAGGGCACCACAGTCAGGGGGTTTCATGGTCAAGAGGCAGGGAGGTGGATGGCCCTAGGGTACGAGGCTGTAGAAGGGAGCTCAAGGTAATTGTGAAGGGGGAGAGAAAAGAGGAGGTGCTTTCACTTCTCTCCCTCAGAAATGGAATGGGCTTGCTTTGGTTTCCTTCAGAGACCTGGCAGCATCATTTTAAATTAAACACTATGAGGAGGCATTAGGAGCTAAGGGGATGGATGAGGAGGCAGCAGGGGTCAGAGTTGCCAAGATACAAGTTTATCCAAGGCGCCATTTTCCTTAAGGCCAGCTTTAAGAGTGTGAGAGGCTTTATACCAGTGGGAGGTGTTAGAGGGACTCTTATGTTATAATGTTGATCTGTTCATAATGTTTATAGTGTAATTGTTGTGTACAGAATTTGGGTAAGGTGCACACTTAAAATGGTGATTGTCATCAGTGACTGGAAAACAAAATGGAGTTTGTGGACAGTTGAACTTTGGACTTTTCCCGCCTTAAATGCTTGCACTTGTTACTAAAATTGCACACGGCACACTAGAACTGTGCTCACAGCACGCTAGAACTGTGCCTATGGCACACTAGAACTGTGCTCACAGCACGCTAGAACTGTGCCTCTGGCACACTAGAACTGTGCTCACAGCACGCTAGAACTGTGCTCACAGCACACTAGAACTGTGCACCTGGCACGCTAGAACTGTGCTCACAGCACGCTAGAACTGTGCTCACAGCACACTAGAACTGTGCACCTGGCACGCTAGAACTGTGCTCACAGCACGCTAGAACTGTGCACCTGGCACACTAGAACTGTGCTCACAGCACGCTAGAACTGTGCACCTGGCACACTAGAACTGTGCTCACAGCACGCTAGAACTGTGCACCTGGCACGCTAGAACTGTGCTCACAGCACGCTAGAACTGTGCACCTGGCACGCTAGAACTGTGCCCACGACACTCAATCTTTGCACCCAACACACGTGCCAGTTTCCTGCCAAAGAAAAGATAGAAGTGCCACACCCTGTGAGAGGGCATGCACCTTTTGTCGGTGGTCTGTGAGTACAGCGCCTGTCAGGCCTTGGGATTTGTGCATCGTCCATCATCTGTGCCGAAGGGTCAGGATCCAGAGACGTCTCTGTGCACCAGTCACTTCAGCCTGTCACTTCCAACCAGGATTACACTGCTGTGGTGAAGACCCAGTAAGGACTGTAACCTGTACCACCATTTACTGTCATCATCACGCTTTGGTTCCTGGGGTCGAGCCAACCAGCGAGGGAACACTTGCTGTCCTCCCCAAGGGCTAATCGCAGCCTACGGGTTGAGGTCGCAAGCACCGCTTTTACCATCAGTGTGATTTTTGTAACGGGCAAATTAGTCGAAACAATAGTAAAGAATAAAATTGTGAAGCATGTAGAAGAACATAATTTGCTGGACAAAAGTCAACATTGTTTCTGTAAAGGGAAATCCTGTCTTATTAATCTATTAGAGTTCTTTGAAGGGGTTAACAAACATGCGGATAAGGGGAATCCAGTAGATATAGTATACTTGGATTTTCAGAAAGCCTTTGACAACGTCCCTCACCAAAGGCTCTTGTGTAAATTACATGTCCATGGGATAAGAGGGAAGGTCCTTTCTTGGACTGAGAACTGGTTAAAAGACAGGAAACAAAGGGTAGGAATAAATGGTAAATTTTCAGATTGGAGAGGGGTAACTAGTGGTGTCCCCCAAGGGTCAGTGCTGGGACCAATCAACTTATTCATAAATGATCTGGAGAAAGGGGTAAGCAGTGAAGTAGTAAAGTTTGCAGATGATACAAAACTGTTTAGGATAGTCAAGACAGAAGCAGACTGTGAGGGACTCCAAGAAGATCTCACCAAACTGAGTGATTGGGCAACAAAATAGCAAATGAAATTTAATGTGGATAAGTGTAAAGTAATGCACATCGGGAAAAATAACCCAACTATACGTACAGTATGAAGGGGGCTAATTTGGCTACGACAAATCAGGAAAGAGATCTTGGAGTTATTGTGGATAGTTCTCTGTAAACTTCCACACAGTGTGCAGCGGTGGTCAAAAAGGCAAATAGGATGCTAGGAATTATTAGGAAAGGGATAGAAAATAAGACCCAGAATATCTTACTGCCCCTGTATAAAACTATGGTATGGCCACATCTTGAATACTGTGTACAGATGTGGTCTCCTCACCTCAAAAAAGATATTTTGGCCTTGGAAAGGGTTCAGAAAAGGGCAACTAAAATGATTAGGGGTTTGGAACGGGTCCCATATGAGGAGAGGTTAAAGTGACTGGGACTTTCCAGTTTAGAAAATAGGAGACTGGGGGGGTGGGGGCGGGAGGGATATGATAGAGGTCTATACAATCATGAGTGGTGTGGAGAGGGCCGATAAAGAAAAGTTATTTATTAGTTCCCTAAATAGAAGAACTAGAGGACACCAAACAAAATTAATGGGTAGCAGGTTTAAAACTAATAAAAGAAAGTCCTTCTTCATACATCTCTGTTCTGCCCCACCATGCCCCTTCCAGCCCCTGCTCTTTCCCCTTGCTCCTGTCCCTGCAATGCAAGCCAAGGGGTGGGGCGGCAGCAGGGGTTGCCCTGCCCCCACTCCCAACACTCACCCAGACAGTGGGAGCTGGAGTAGCTTGGCAGCCTGCTCTGCTCTGCCTCGCTTCTCCATGGCGGCAGGACGCTGGGTGCCTTGGGGCTGGAGCGCTCTGCTTCCTGCTGCTGCGGAGAAGCAGAGCTCAGTAGGCTAGGAGAGGGCAGCAGGGGAGAGCAGAGCAAGCTGCCAGGCTGCTCTGGCTACCACTTCTGTGATGAGTGTGGGGTGTTGGTGGAACGACCCCTCCCGATGTCCCGTTTCTGTCCCATCCATAGGACAGCTGAGGCAGCTGCTGAGGGGCCCCCAAAGTTCAGGGCTTGGGGCAACTGGCGGCTCTGCTGCTGTCTTTCAACTGTCTCTCATTTCAAGGGGCATCATTCATCTGCATTTCAAAGTACCCATGTTCCACGGAGATCTGATGCCCTCACTGAACATGAGAGTGGGCCGGGACTGACCTCCTTCAGAGTTTGAGAGTCACCCAGCTCCTGAAAATAAACCACAAATAGTAATAAATGGAGTTACTGACACTGAAGAAAAGAGACCTGCAGCGTTTTCAGTTTTCTGTGTAAGGAGCCTGAGTCTCTCATTTGGGATCTAGTCATACTGGGTGTGTCTAGACTACATGCCTCCGTCGACGGAGGCATGTAGATTAGCCAGATTGGCAGAGGGAAATGAAGCCGCGATTAAAATAATCGCGGCTTCATTTAAATTTAAATGGCTGCCCCGCTCTGCCGATCAGCTGTTTGTCGGCAGATCGGGGCAGTCTGGACGCGCTGCGTCGACAAAGAAGCCTTTCTTGATCAGCACAGGTATGCCTCGTGAAACCAGGTTTACCTGTGCCGATCAAGAAAGGCTTCTTTGTCGACGCGGCGCGTCCAGACTGCCCCGATCTGCCGACAAACAGCTGATCGGCAGAGCGGGGCAGCCATTTAAATTTAAATGAAGCCGCGATTATTTTAATCGCGGCTTCATTTCCCTCTGCCGATCTGGCTAATCTACATGCCTCCGTCGACGGAGGCATGTAGTTTAGATGTACCCACTGTGTGCCACATGTGGACCCTGACAAACAAATATGTGGGCAGACTGGCTCGTTACCGCTGAATAGTGAATGCTGATGGAGCAAAATCCTGTACTCTTTTGCTCTATAGAGGTGCTGAGCACCCACAACTCCCCCTGACTTCAATGGGGGATATGGGAATTCAGGACCTCTCTGGATCAGGCCCTTCCTATTCCAGTTGCACTGTTGTTACTTAAATTAGTGGGACTTGCACACTTCTAGC
This sequence comes from Pelodiscus sinensis, assembly GCF_049634645.1. NCBI lineage: Eukaryota > Metazoa > Chordata > Testudines > Trionychidae > Pelodiscus > Pelodiscus sinensis. The sequence goes on along the minus strand of NC_134712.1, from coordinate 227,988,707 downwards.
TTAATATTTAATTTGCCAGTAGATGGCAGTATACTAACTCTATTGGAGCAAAGGGCTTGAATTTATTTATGTTTGGAGATCTTGCACTTGGATACTGAAACTTTTGTGCAACTGGGTGTGCTAAACTGCAAGATGCAATCTGCTATTGACATACTAGGCATGAAAGCTCATGATATTATCTATATTTTTGTTAGTCTCCAAGGTACTACAGGACCACTCGTATTGTAATGATGACTGAGTTTCTGCCACGGAAAGATGTATTTGAAAACATAAAAAATAGATCAAGTATGAGTCAATACTATGGAAATGCTACCATACAGTGGAAATGCTACCATGCTGGGAATACAATCTGTTTTAAGTAATACTTCAATCAGTCTACCTGTAATTAAAATTGCAGGCATTCTCTCTTGTCTCCCCACCCCCGGTTTGTTCCATAGTATGAGAACAAAAGAGCTCTCCATGAACGGGCAGGGTAATAAATTAAAATAGAAAAGAACAAACAAAAAAGCCATCTTCTATAGCATTTGGGTGTCCAATTTTGCTTGAAGTTGGTGACATAATTACTGCAGTACTGAATACAGAAACTGCCACATGGGATCAAACTGAAGGTCCAGCTAATCCAGTATCTTGTCTCTGCCAGGGGCTGGTACCAGATGCTTTAGAGAAAAGCACGAGAAAGCCTATTATACAGTTGCAGGATAACCAGACCCCATGTAAGTTCCCTTAAAACTCTCAGTAGAGAAGACAGAGGTTGTCCTAAGTTCAGAAGCATGAAAATAACATTGATCACATTTGGACATCGGGCTTCCTCCACACGCTCTAGGTCATCAGCAGGGTTCAAAACCTGGACCTTTAGCTCTCCAGCACAGATCTCTGCCATTTGAAAAACTGCAGGTGTATCTGGGGCAGGACCAAAGCAGCCCTACCTGTTTTGTTAGCCAGTGTGGAAAATGTTCTTGGTGGTCCACCCCCCAAGCTGTCCAGGTGGGGAAAGATAATCAAGCGGTATCGCACTTTGGCACCCCCTGGAAGTTGGTGCCCAGGGAACTGCCCTGCTTGCTTGGTCCTGAATTGGGAGCAGGGTTGGACCAGTAATCCTGTGGCACTCTTGTCTATGGGAGTCTATGGGGTGGCTGGAGTTAAAAGGGCTGGTTTACTCATAGACTCAGTTAAGGGCTGGTTTACTCATAGACTCGTAGACTTTAAGGTCAGAAGGGACCATTATGATCATCTAGTCCCGTGGTCCCCAACATGGTGCCCGCGGGCGCCATGGCGCCCGCGGGGGCATTTCAATGCGCCCGCCAGGTGCTCGGGGCTGCCCTGGCACTGGGCGCATGGCGGGGGGGAGCGCCGGCCCCGGGCGTGCGGCGCTGGCGGGGGGAGCGCCGGCCCCGGGCACGCGGTGCTTGGCAGGGGGAGTGCCGGTCCCGGGCGCGCGGCGCTGGCGGGGGGAGCGCCGGCCCCGGGCATGCAGCTATGGGGGGGGCCGCCCCCGGGGTGCAAGTGTCCCCGCCCCTGGCGCCCGGCAGGCAAACGGCCACGCCCTCTGGCGCCCGGCGGGCGAACGGCCACGCCCCCTGGCGCCCGACAACCTCGAAAGGTTGGGGACCACTGATCTAGTCTGACCCACTGCACAGTGCAGGCCACAGAATCTCCCCCACCCCTCCTAGAATAATCCTCTCACCTATATCTCAGATATTTGTTTGTTTTAGTTTTGTCATCAGCAGTTCTGCAAGCTGCGGTATTGTCATGCTTTAGCACATTGCTAATCATCTGCAAAGGTCAGGGAAGAATCCTCCAGCCCAACACATGCACAGTATTGCACAACTCTGCACTGTAAAAAGGGAAAACATCATGAGAAACCCCAGATAGGTGCTGGTGATAAGATGCCAGAGAAGAGGGAATCTATAATTTGGTGTGGCAAAGCTTCTGCTCCTAGCCTGAGCTCTTTGAGGCAGGTGCTGTCTCTTTGTTCTGTGTTTGTACAGCACCTAGCACAATGAGAATTGTCTCATGAGTAGTGGCCCTAGCTGCTAGTAGTATAAATAATATGGGTACACAGTGTTATGCTTATAGTTGATTTTATCTAACTGCTTGCATGTCTATTTTTGTTTTCTTTTTTGGCATCTTGCTTGCAGCTGGGCACACGTCTCCTCTGCATTTGCTGTCTAGAGAGCTATTTGGCTGGTCAGAAGAGGAAAATCCTGCACCTGACAGCAGTTTCTCTCCACTTTCTGTAATTCGGTGCATTAGCTACAGCCAGCATTACCCATCACCACAGAATAAAAGATTTCCTGGCTTGCATTTCTCACATGACGGCAGGACCGATTTAGCCACACCACAAGCCCAACTGTTACTTTCTGTGGGAGTTATTGTTTCTTACCCCATATCTTACAGTGAAGAACTGTACTTATGATGAGGACTGCCTGCCCCTTACTGGTATCTTCTCAGTGTGAAACAGACAGGGTATGTCTACACTACAGCACTAATTCGAACTAAGCTAATTCGAATTAGCGCACCTAGACTTAAAAACTAGTTCGAATTAGCGTTTTGCTAATTGGAACTAGCATGTCCACACTGAATGGACCCTGAACCGGGGTTAAGGATGGCCGGAAGCAGGGCCGGCAGGGCATCAGGTTAGGACTTAGAGCGTGGAGCTGCTGTCTCAGGCTAGCCGAGGGTTGTGCTTAAAGGGACCCGACCCCCACCCCAGACAGACAGTTCTCAGGGGTGCCCCGCTTGCAAAGCAGTTGGAGTGCCCTGAGTGCCCACACTGGGCACATCACAGCACTCAGCCATCAGCCCGGCTGCACTTGCCGCAGGCTGCCATCTGGAAGGGGGGTCAATCAAGGGGCTTCAGGAGAGCTTCCACCCCGAGGAGCCCGCAGAGCCAGCCCAGTCCTCCCCATCGGGGGCTCGTACCCCATTCCTCCCTCACCTCCTTCCACTTACCCCTCCCCAGCCCCTTTTCTTGATGTACAAAATAAAGGACACGTGTGTTCAAAAATAGAAACTCTCTTTATTGAACAAAACTCGGGGAGACTGGGAAAAGGAGGTGGGAGAGGGGAAGAGAGAGGGTGGGAGAGGGGAGGGCAACTAAAATGATCAGGGGTTTGGAACAGGTCCCATATGAAGAGAGGCTAAAGAGACTGGGACTTCTCAGCTTAGAAAAGAGGAGACTGAGGGGGGATATGATAGAGGTCTATAAAAGCATGAGTGGTGTGGAGAGGGTGCATAAAGAAAAGTTCTTCATTAGTTCCCATAATAGAAGGACTAAAGGACACCAAATGAAATGAATGGGTAGCAGGCTTCAAACTAACAACAGAAAGTTCTTCTTCACAAAGCAAATAGTCAACCTTTGGAACTCCTTGCTGCAGGAGGCTGTGAAGGCTAGACTGTAACTGAGTTTAAAGAGTGTCTCTGGGCTACATTAAGGTGAGCTAATTAAGGACTGCCCCTAGAGGCCTTTTTGCTGGCCCAGAATCACTGGGGCATAGTCTTCTCTAGTCACATTCCTTCCTGCCTTCTCTGAGTATGTCTACACTGCAGAGCTATTTCAGGATACTGGAAGTATCCCAAAATAACTATTCCATTTATGTTGAAGCAGACGATTATTTCAAAATAGATTTAGAAATATTGGGCGGATTATTCTGACGACCCAGTAACACTAATTCCATGAGGGTTAACGAGAATTTTGGAATAGAAAGTTATTTAGAAATTGGGCGCTATGTAGATAGCACCAAATTACAAAATAAGCTATTTTGAAATTTGTGTAGTACAAATTGCATAGCTTATTTCAAGCTAAGGGTGCTGTGCAGACGCACCCTCTCACTCCTCATACTTCTTGCCCAGGAGTGCGCGACACAGAGACACTAAGGCTGTGTCTAGACTGGCATGATTTTCCGGAAATGCTTTTAATGGAAAAGTTTTTGGAAAAGAGCATCTAGATTGGCACGGAAGACAAATCTGAGCTGTCTACACTGGCCCTTTTGCACAAAAGTTTTGCGCAAAAGGACTTTTGCCTGAATGGGAGCAGCATAGTATTTCCGCAAGAAGCACTGATTTCTTACAGTAGGAAGTCAGTGCTTTTGCGGAAATTCAAGCGGCCAGTGTAGACAGTTGGCAAGATTTTCCGGAAAAGCAGCTGATTTTCCGGAAAAACTGGCCAGTCAAGACATAGCCCAAGGGTTTGTCTAGACTACAGGGATTTTTCAAAAAAAGCAGCCTTTTTTCAAAAAATCTTTAGCTGCGTCTAGACTGCCACCACGTTCTGTTGACAGTAAATCGATAGAACTCGGTGGTTTTGTCGACGGCGGTGAACCTCGTTTTACGAGGAATAACACTATTTTTGACAGAGATCTGTTGAAAAAAGGGAAGTGTGGACGTGGGGAAGATTTTTTGTCGAAAATAAAGGCCTCCAGGAAGAAGCCCTGGTGGCCACTCCTGCCAGACCTTTCATCTCTATTGTTCCTGCATGTAGCCATCTTTTAAAGCCACAGGCACCCAGAAGTAGCATTGTGGCAGCAAGCCAGCTCCAAACAGGACCCTGACTGCTCAGCTCTTCCTCACAGGGCCACTCAGAGCCATGTCCCAGGGACAAGCCTCCCAAGATCCCCACATACCCACAAGAAGCCAGGGGCACCAAACGCTGGGCACCCTCCTGGTCTGGCCCCGAGATCAAAGCCCTTTTGGGGCTCTGGTCTGAGGAGGAGTCTCTTCAGACACTGCGGTCCAAGAGGAGGAATGAGGACATTTATGCCAGAATGGCTGATGGCCTTGCCAAAAAAGGTCACCACCCCCGCACACTGGAGCAGATCAGGGCAAAGGTCAAGGAGCTGCGGCAGGGGTATGTTGGGCCCATGAGTGCAGCTCCCACTCTGGGGAAGCACCACACTATTGTGCCTATTACGAGGACCTGGACCAGATCCTGGGGGCAGGGGAACCCCTGCCTCCTGAGAGGGTTGTGGAGTCTGGGGTGGAGTCCCCTGTACAGCAGCGGCCGCAGCTCCAGGGTGAGACCCCAGAGGACCAGCAGCTCCAAGAGGAGGAGGAGGAGGAGGAGGAGGACACCAGCAGGAGCACAGTGACCCTGACCCTGGAGCCAGACACCCAGACACAGGAGGCCTCTCAGACAACTTCGGACACCGGGGAGGGAACAGCAGGTGAGTGCTGTGAGAGTCCAACACACACAGGGCAGGGGAGGCGGGAGCAAAGTGGATGGTGCCGTACTGTGACACTTCATGTTGATCACAGCCTGGAGGGGCGAGAACACACATGGCCGACCACAGGGCACCACCTGCTCCTGCAGACACTGATGCCAGGTACGGGCATGGGTTGGGGACCCTAGGATTGCCACACAGCTTCAGGCCTCTCAGCAACCTGTGGGAACCCCAACTGTGGCCTGACACTTGTCTGTGCTGCTTGGCCATGGGATGTGTGTGTTGGGGGCGGAGGGGCAGGATGGTGGCTTTCACACCTTCTGGGCTCCAGGGAGGCCATGGCTGCTGGCCAGGCCACACCATGCCTTGCTGAGACCACATCAGTAGGGGTGGATGAGAGTTTTGCGGGGCCCAGAGTAGCACAATTTTGCGGGGCCCCCCTTTGGAGACAAAATAGAAAAAAGGCATCAAATGTGCAAATTGAAGGCTATTTTTCATATTAAATGTGAATTGGGTAAATTTGATAGAAACTTAATTTAGTTGGATAATTTTTATTTTAATTATATTGTAATTCATTCTTAAACACAATTCTGCATTAATAATTAAACATTTTAATTTGTATCTAAGTCTACTATAGCTGTCTTGCTCTTTTGGCAGCACATTCTTCAATTATGTCAGTAAAGTCCTTTTCTTTATGTCAGTAAAGTTGTTTTCAATCGATATAATCAAAAGCCCTACAAAACGCTCCTGGCTCACAGTAGATTCTCTTTGGCTGCCCATGGCTGGTATTTGCCAGGCAGCGTTGGGTGTTCCGCAGCCAGGCAGCATTGGGACTTGCGGGGGCCAGGTGGAGTGTGGGTGTTGAGGCTTGTGGGGGCGCAGGGGGAGTGTGGGTGTTGGGATTTGGGGGACAAGCAGTGTGTGGGTGTTGGGACTTGGGGGGCGCAGGAAGCATTAGGTGTTGGGATTTGGGGGGCAGGCAGCATGTGGTTACTCGGGTTGGGGGGCAGGCAGGGTGTGGCTACGTGGAGGATGGCGCATGATGGGCCATAGGGAGGACCAGCGGGCAGGGGTGTCTGACTCATCAGACAGGCCAAAATTACCATTTCAACCTCTCGAACAGCTCCTGGCTGGGCAGAGGCAGCTGGCAACTCCCCCTGCTCCCAGGGACGTGTGTGGGGGGGGGGCTGTCTGTGGAGCTGGATTGCACTGAGCCCACGAGTGGGGGGAGACGGGGACTGGAGGAGGAGATTGGGTCTCCCTGGTGGGCAGGTCGCTCTATCCCCGGGCGCGGCGGGAAAGGGGTCTGGGCTCCCCCTGGGGGATAAACCGCACCACCTCCAGCCTCTCTCTGGGCGGGGCAGAAGGGTGGAGCAGTGGGATACCTGGGCACCATGGCTAGGCGTTGCCCTTCTCCTCTCTGGCAACGAGCCGCTGCCGTGCGCGCCACTGGCTAACGGAGCCGCTTGTGGACTCACAGCGAAAGGCAGCAGCAGAGGCGGCTCCAGCAGGTAAGGGCAGCAGTGGCAGATATACGGCAGGGTGAGCGGGGCTGGCGCGGGGCCTACTGAAGCACGGGGCCTGAGGCAACCGCCCTGCTCGCCCTGCTCTATATCCGCTGCTGCACATCAGCATCCCCTGACCCTAGAGGGCAGGCACTGACTGCTGAGAAGGAGGGCATGCCCTCTCAGAGAAAGTGTGAGCATGCACGAATTGTTAACAAACAATTAATTTTTCTGAACAAAAAAGTTTTATAGTTTTTGAAACAATCAACAGTGAAATAAACTGTCAACATGTTTTCAACACCTGTCTCTCTTCTCAGTATGAATGTATACAATGTGAATGTGGGGCCGGGAGGGGTTGTGGGGGGGAAGGCACTGGGGACATGGGGCAATCCCACATTTGGAAGGCCCTGGGGAAACTCATCGGGCTCCTTGGGAGAATTGCTCCCTCAGGGCTTCCCGAATGTGCAATCCCAGCTGGTGGGCTCGCCCAATGGCAGCTGTCCAGGGCTGCTCAAAGTGCCTCCCCTCCACATCAGCCCGTGTCCCCCACACTGGGAGGAAGGCCTCCCCTTTCCTCTCCACTAGGTTGTGCAGCACATGGCATGCAGCAACCACATTGTGTTCCCCCATGTCCAGCTGAGTGAGCAGGCATCTAAACCTGCCCTTCAGACAGCCAAAGGCGCACTCGACCTGAAAGTGAGCCTGATTCAGGTGGGAGTTAAGGAGTTCCCTGCTCTCAACCAGGTGTCCAGTGAATGGCTTCATGAGCCAGGGCATAAGAGGGTACACCATGTCGGCCACGATGCACATAGGCATCTGCACATCCACGACTGCATAGTTTCATTCCGGAAAGAATGCCCCAGCCTGCAGCCTGTGGTACAGGTATGAGTTCCGGAAGATGCAGGCATCATGTGCCCGGCCTGACCACCCAACACAAATGTCTGAATTGTCCCCAGTGGTCGACCAGGGCCTTCAGCACCATAGAAAAGTAGCCCTTTCTGTTAATATACTGGGCTGCTCGATGGGGTGGTGCATGGATCGGGATGTGCATCCCGTCGAGTGATCCGCCACAGTTCGGAAATCCTAGCCCTGCAGATCCAGGCACGATGGTATCCAGGTCTCTGAGGCAGACAGTCCTGTGAAGCAGCTCTGAATTGATGGCCGGCACCACCTGCAGAAAGGGACAAATAGAAACACACATCACAGGACATTAGAGGAGTTGCGTGAGCTGATGAGAGGTGCTTCCCCACTTCTCCCCTCCGAGACCCCAAGAGCCCCCCCCTCAGGAAACTCCCCATGCTCCCCCCCACCATGGCAGGGTGAGGCCAGGAGGATTTCTACCACTACCACCCCCATCCCTCATTCCCTCTGTCCGGTCCTGACTACCCCCTTATCTGCCCCTCTCCCCATGGACTGTCCCCAGAGAGTGACTTACCTCCATCAAGACAGCTCCAACAGTAGACCTCCCCATGCCAAACCGGTGTCGTACGGAGCGGTAGCTGTCGGGGGTGGCCAGCTTCCACAGAGCAATAGCGACATGCTTCTCCAGGGGGATGGCGGGCTGCAAGTGGGTGTCCTGGCATTGCAGGGCAGGGGCAAGCCAGGCACAGAGCTCCTGGAAGGTGGACTTCCGCATCCGGAAGTTTCAGAGCCACTGGTCATCGTCCCACTGCTCCATAACAAGCCGGTCCCACCAGTCTAAACTGGTGTGCAGCCTCCAAACTTGCCTCTCTAGGAATAAATTCGGCGGTAGGGCTACAGCCCGAGTGAGGGGCTCAAAGCTGGGCTCTGAATCCAGCTCTGCCACGAACATCATGATGGTCTCATGAAGATGCAGCAGAACTTCCAGCATCACAGTGTGGGGCCATCGCCTGGCCAGGCACAGCTCAGGCTCCATCGCCAAAAACACAGTGAAAAGCAGAAAAAACCCCTGAAAATAAACTGCTGTGGTGTCCGAGGAAGCAGGGCAACCAGAGCAAGCACTGCAGCAGCTTTGCTTTCCCTCTAGGAGGCAGGCAAGCCAGAAGCAGGAGAGCAACGGCTGTCCAGGGGGATCCCTTTAAGCACGCGTCTCTGCAAAGGGCAGGCAGCAGCACCTGGAAGTAAAGGCTGCCCCCATGCCCTGCCAGAAGCACTTCCAGGTGCCTTTTTTTTCAAAAGAGTGTCCGGCAGTCGATTTTTCGTTCCGCGTTATGCAATCTAGACGCTCTTTTTTGACAGAGGCTTTTTCGAAGGATACTTTCAAAAAAGCCTCTGTCGAAAAAGGCAGATAGTCTAGACATACCCTAAGGGGCATGTAGATGGCCAATACCAGATGCCTCACAGGAAGGTGCAAAGAATCCTATAAGAAACAATTATAGAATAATCCTCTGATTGCAGGAATTTCCTTCTACCCTCCATCGATAGATTGGATGACATACCCTGAAGCATGAAGATCTAGAATTTCTCACTTTTTATCTCACTGAATGTAACCGTGGATGTTATCATTATTCACATACTGTCTAATCCTTTCTGGAATGCTTGCTTCCGTAACATCTTATGCCAGTGAATTCCAGAGAGACTAGTTATGCATTATGTAAAAATATATTTCATTATCAGCCTTAAGAGTGTTGTCATTGGCTGTTCTCTTGTTCTCATATTACTAGCTAATTAGCCCGTCATAAGACGGGATTTTCAGGTCTCTCCTCCACGTCAGTCTTCTCTCCTGAGCCTCCGGTCTTTCTCTATCTCTCTCTTTCTCTTCTCCTTCCCATTCTGCCTCTCACTCGGGGGACCATGGAGCCCAAATGGCTGTTTGGGCTCTGCACTCCCTGTGCTGCATGGGGAGCGCGGAGCCCAAACGGTCGCTTGCGCCACTTGCTCCCACGCGGCGGCCTGGCTGAGCAGTGCAGAAGTCAGCCAAGAGCCATGGCGGGAGGTGAAGGGGGGCGGGACGATGATGTTCACGGCCAGCTGGCGGGGCCTGGAGCCACTGTCACACTGCATGTCACCGCCCCACCTCCTTTCCCCTCCCACCGTGGCGCTTGGCTGACTTCTGCGCCGCTCAGCTGGGCCGCCGTGGGGGAGCAAGCAGCACAAGCAGCCGTTTGGGTCTAGCACTCCCCATGCAGCACGGGCTGCCCAGAGGGAACAGCCAGCATTTCAGGCAACAGCGCCCCCCAGAGAGAACAGCCAGCATTTCGGCGTTACAGACTCACAGACACTGGGCTACTATATATACGATGACTCAGTAATTAGGAACATCTGATTTACCTATTCTGTCTTTCATTCCTTTGTATGTCTCTGTCATCTCCCGTCTTGCTCATCTCCTATCTAATGGGAATAATCCTGTCTCTCTCTCTCTCGCTCTCATGTCTTTAATAATTTTCATGATCCACCTCTGAGTCCCCACTAGCTCCATTACATTCTTTTCAGAGATGAGCTCACCAGTCCTGAACACATCATACTACAATAGGACATGTTATTCATTTATATAATTCTCACAGGATAATTTTCTGTGTCATTCTCTATACATTAATGGTAGGGCTTCAAATTATTTCTTCCAGTGTGCATTTGTCAGCTCTTTCTTTTTTTGCCTTCCTGTTTCCTCTTTTGTTTAGGGGCATATATGCCTTCTAAGATGCGTAAACGGATCCTGTCATTATCTATAATCTAAAGATTCTGGACTAGATCCTCAGCTGACTTTGATTGCCTTGGTTCCATTGACTTCATCTCGGTTATGACATGACAATTTACATAATTTAAAGATTTGATCCTCTAATTTCCTTGCTTTTGACTCTAGTGTCTTTAGGCTTGAACTAAAGTCATTGGAAAGACTCTGATATTAATATCAGAGGGGTAGCCATGTTAGTCTTAATCTGCATAAACAACAAGAAGTCCTGTGGCATCTTATAGACAAACAGATTTATTGGAGCATAAGCTTTCATGGGCAAAGACCCACTTCATCAGATGCATGTAGTGGAAATTCCAGAGGCAGGTATAAATATACAGGAACATGAATAGAAAGGAGTACCAATCAAATTGCCTGTAAACCTCATTTTTTTAAGAGATCTTGTGCAAAAGGGGTTTTTTCCCCCAACAAATGGCCCCATCTACACAGGGCTTTTTATCGCAAAAACCTCTTCCACAAAAAGGATCGGAAGAAGATATGGAAATGAGAGTGTGAGATATGCAAATGAGTGCTCCATTTGCATTTCCTCTTCCACAAAAAACCTGCAGTGTAGACATAGCCTCATTGTATTGTCTTCTATTCAGAAACATTTATCTATTTAGATATCTTTAATTAGTGTTACTCCCCAACTTAATATCTCCTTCCCAGTAGAGCTTGTAGCCAATTATGACAGTGATTGTTGTATTTCTCAAGTTAAAGGCCAGTGTATGGAAGTGTAAGGGAGAAGAGGCCCCACTACTTGTGTAATCCTGAGGAGGGGCTAACCCCAATGTGGCTTAGAGGCTGAGCACTATGACTGCTCCAGGTGTCAACAATGGTTGGCAGAAGGAGGGAAACACAAACTAGTTGTAAATATTTTTTTATTATGGAATATCTGGTATCTTTGATGGCTACCCATCAAGAACAGTGGCAGATGTTCTCCATGTTTCATATGGTACTGTTATATCCCTGCATTGCAGGGGCCTGCTTAAAGACTACCACAAAGAATCCATTTTAGAAAAGCCAAATAATTTGTACATGCTGACTGCAACACTCGGCATTTGGCTTTTATCTGTCATTGCACAGATGGACTGGAATGCTACTGTGAGATGATGGGCCTTCACTACTATAGTCAGCACTGAGGATTAGGAGTCCTGTGGGTTGTCTTCCAATTCCAATGTAGTTTACTATTGCTAAATCTGACAGGGTACATCTACACTTGCTTCCTAGTTCGAACTAGGGATGCAAATGTAGGTGACTGAAATTGCTAATGAAGGGAGGATTTAAATATTTTTTGAGGAGTAATGTTAGTTCGAACCAAGGGATTTGATTTGAACTAATGCATCCCGGAGCACACTTCCTTGGTCGAATCAGCTGGCGAGCGGAATAGCGCGTGGGCGAGATTATGCTAATGAAGAGCGGGTTCTTTAAATCTCTGCTTTATTCGCAATTTTGGTCGCCTATATTTGCATCCCTAGTTTGAACTAAGGAGCAAGTATAGATGTACCCTCATAGGGCTTATCCCCCTGTCATTGAACAAGCTGGCAGAATCCTCAGGTCCAATAAGGGCAGGATCAGGCCCCAAAAGAATAAAGACAAGCACAAAGGTTATCAAGCTCTTTAAAAAAAAAAAAGAGCATTTCACTACATTTCTCTTTAATTAGCCATTCCAGCTCTATTGTACTGGAGTTACTGCAGTATGAGAGAGGTGTCAGGTTCCATAATTCTTTCTTGTAGATACATTTCAATTCAAGGAAGACAGCCCTTTTATGGTCCAGCTCTGTGGGAGAATTGTGTGGAAGGGCAGTACTGCATCGGGGCCCGGCTCTGCCTCAGCTGGAAATTATTCCTGGGGTTTCAGGAAGCTGATCACGGTCAGTATTGGAGAACTGGGGGCAGACAATATTTGTGGTCTGAGAGGATCCGCCTGAGTAACGTGGCTGGGCTATGCAAGTACCCGCCTAGAGTCTGCTGTGCATGTTTGGGAACACTGGTGGATATAAGAATGATCTGACCCTTTCTTACAGGGGGAGAATGGTAAAAGCTGAGTTATTCTGTCAGCCAAAGGATATGAGAGGCGTTGCTTTTATAACCATCAGAGTAATCCTAAGGAAACCTTGAAGCTTTAATGGGAGTCATTTTAACATATTTCCTGTAATTTGTACTGTTTATTTTGATACATGTTCAGAATGTTTCTGTAATATTTTTCATGCATGAGCCACCCTTGGCAGAATAGCAAGATCTTCACATGCACCCAGGCTGACTATTATGATTGGCTGAGCTTTACTAACGATTTGTAATACCAAACATCAGCCATGTGTTTGGAACAGAGCTGTGCCAGGACCACACTACCAGCTTCCAAAATGGAAATATCACTTTAGTGCAAACAACTTGACCTCAGATGACCTACCAGTGACCCCACCCACACAAATTCTGATTTGCAGTACTGAGTTCTACCCAGAAGGCTTTGTCAGCAAAAACAAAAGGGTTCAGCTTTCAAGAGCTGATTCTCCACTGCCTACACCTTGCATAGTCATTTACATGTATACAAAGTGAGAGTAAAATGCTATGACTGGTGTGAATGTTTGATATGTTCTATACTCCCTCTGCACAGGTCCACATGGCTAAACACAGTGGTGGAGAAACAGGCTTAATCCCAAAGGCCAGATACTGATCTCTCATAATGCCGTAACTCCATTGAATTCAGTAGTTACTATGGCTTTATCCTGGTGGAAACTGACTAAGAATCTGGCTGGAAGTGTGCACTGCCTATTCTTCTGAATAAGGAATTTTATATTTTTTTCAAGAAGTAGTGAAAGAAACAAAAGCTGGTGTAAGGCATGAAACGTCCCCTTTTTAGTCAAACAGCTTTCCACTGCAGAGAGTCTAAAACCTGTGGCTCTCTGTGCATGGGCTGAGGGAGCCAGCTCTCATACCCAAAGCTGTAGGAAGCTCATCAATGTCCATGTGACCTATACATCACCAGCAGAGGATGGTGTCATACCAAGCTGGCCTGGGTTACGGGTATGACTCTCACACATCATAGTGTATACAGACAATGTATGGACCCAAGGATTGCTTGGTGCTGGAACTCATCTTGTTGGCCCAAGGCAAGCCTGCACAGCTGTGCAAAGGAGAGAGGTCTGGAAGTAAGCTGTGCCATGGGTCTGTGTGGATGGGCACCAGTTTACTCCCTGCCCCAAAAGAAGTGGGTGGGACATCTACTTTGACATGGAAGGTTCCTACGTGGCACAGGCAGCAACTCACTCTCCAGCTCCTGTGACAAAGGGGACAACAGCAGGAACTATGTCTTAGCAATGTTTGTTGGGCTGGGATAGCTCATGCATGACCCTTTCCCCAAGCTATGTGTTAGCTCCTCACAGATACTAAGGAGTTAGCATCTCATCAGTCACAGAAGAGGGGCCAAGGACTGAGTGGACAGGGTGAAGCTGATCTTCCACCTCCTTGCAACAGGAGGCCACTCCATGTCAGCCCTGTGGCTCAGTGGCATTAGGTGGCCTGCCATGGTGCTGCTTCTAAGGGAGCGCTGCTCTGTCCCCTTCTAACCAGGCACACTCTACCATTTCTAATGGCTCATGTGCTGCTTTGGTGTCTCTCACACTGAAGCTCTAATACAAATGATTAAATAATCAGTTGTTTATGAAGAGCTAGTCCCTGCCAAAGAGCTCAGGGCTTTAAACAAACCACTGAGAAGGAGCGAGCATCAGAGAAATAAATAACAAAACACAAGAAATCTACACAAAGTGACCTTGCTGGAAAGGGCCAGAGTGGGACACAGAAAAGAACAGCCCTACAGAGGAGGGGTAGGACGACCGGAGCTCAGGCGGATGGTTAGAGAGTGATGAAGGCTATTCTCTAGGGAAAACTATGGAATAATCTGTTGACCTGATGGAGAAGAATGATGCTTAAAGAGGAGGTTCTGACAGAGCTGAGTTCCTGTGCATGAAGGTGTTTGGAAACCAGCTTGGCCCATGAAGAATATTGCTGTTTCATAGGCAGAAAGAAAGAAGGTAGGGCAGGCATTGCAGGCTGCAGCAGCTCTGTCCTGTGAGAATGCTGCTGTACACGGAAGTAGCTTGGAAGGCAGAGAAACCCTTCTGAAGGGCATACAGTAGCTAACTCTGGTCCTAAGAGCATGTAATCTGTGTAAAGGCAGAACTGAAATAAGTAAGGGTATGTCTACACTACCCTCCTAGTTCGAACTAGGAGGGTAGTGTAGACATACCCTAAGATAGGAACGGCTGCCTTCCCAGGGTGTGACAGAATCAGATTTATTACAGGTCCAGGTTTGATCCCTTTAGTTCAACTGCTGCGGCTTTTGTGTGTAGATAATGCCCTACATCACATGCACATGGAGCTGATGGAGGGGTTACTGCAGCAAACAGTGCACCTTCCCAGCAATTCACCCATGGTTTTACAGATAGCAAGGATATTATTATTTTCTAGCACCATCTAGTGGCTATGCACCATCCTCACCTAGGCACCCTGCCTGCAATTTTTTTAACAGATGAGTTAAGAAAATAATCTCCCTTTAATATGAATTCAAGCAACCTACCATAACAAAATTATGATTAACCTGTTTCTTCATTTATTCTTTGTAATTATATGCCCACTAACTGTGGGTATGTCTACACTACCACCCTAGTTCGAACTAGGGTGGTAATGTAGGTAACCGGAGTTGCAAATGAAGCCCGGGATTTGAATTTCCCGGGCTTCATTTGCATAAAGCTGGGCGTCGCCATTTTTAAATGTCCGCTAGTGCGGACTCCGTGCCCGCGGCTACACGCGGTACAAACTAGGTAGTTCGGATTAGGCTTCCTATTCCGAACTACCGGTACACCTCGTTCCACATGTAGCCGCGTGGCACGGAGTCCGCACTAGCGGACATTTAAAAATGGCGGCACCCGGCTTTATGCAAATGAAGCCCGGGAAATTCAAATCCCGGGCTTCATTTGCAACTCCGGTTGCCTACATTACCACCCTAGTTCGAACTAGGGTGGTAGTGTAGACATACCCTGTCTTATTACTAGATATACAAACAACCTATTCCATAGCCATAGGCTTAATAGGCTATGGCTGTGGTCACCAACCAGTAGATCGGGATCTACCAGTAGATCTTGGAGCCCTGATGGGTGACCTTGACTGATTTGGCTGGGAGACTATCAAGAGCTGGCACTTCAGCTGCCCCTCCTACCGCTGCCCAGCTGCTTCTGCCCAGAGCCTTAGAGCTGCCCCTGAGAGTTTCCTGCTTGTTTTGCAGGGTGGGGGAAACAGAAGCAGGGGAGCACTGATGTCTCTCTGTCCCCCTCTCCTGTACCCCATATTCACAGAGGAAGGAGGGTGGGGCCTCAGCAAACGGATGGAGCAGGGATAGATCCTAGACTGATTTAAACTCAAAAAGTGATCTTGTGCTTAAAAAGGTAGGAGACCACTGAGCTATGGAGATTTAAAGATCAACAGCTGTAGAAGTGAAATAGCAGAATGTTATCTTAATTACCTGATTAGCCCTCATCTGAAAATAAGTGAGCATTTTGCTCTAAAACACCAATATCTGTCAGACCTGACACAGTTCTAGTTTTCTTGCCTGAAATACGTTAGAGAAACAGGCTAAAGAGTAAAACATTCCCTACTTTAATTGATAGTGCCTGTCACATGCTGAAAACATGCCAACATTTTTTGGCTGTGTGTGTTTTAATTTTATAGAACATCCACTAATAATAAACAAAGTAGATAAGACACAGTTACAATTGAGTGGAATATGTAAAGAAACAGAAAATAAATAAAATACACCAGCTAGGACAATGATGTGAATATTGATGCTAACATACATAAAACATTACACAATGTGTCCAAAATGTGGTCTCAAAGCAGCAATCTGCCAATGATACTCCAGCCCCTTTTCCAACTTGTAATAGTTTGTACAAACGCCATACTGGGCAATAAGGAGCTCCTCTGGGCTCAGCCTTTACATCCTGCCCCTCCCCACCAGCATATTGACCCAGTTCATTTCTGTAATTCCCTGTGTTTTTGTTTATGGTCTACGCTGGAAGGAGAGAGACCAGATCTAGGTGGAGAACCAAAGCATAAGAGAAGTCAACATCCAATCCAAGAGGGAGAAAGCTGACAGACCAGGTTTGGACACAAAAATGCCAAGTGATGAGGTGACACCCTCCTTGCTACAGAATGTTGTCAATACCTGGGTGTAAGAGGCCCAGTGAGGGCAGCCCTAGGGGACTCCTGGTATCATACCTTTTGATAGTCCTCAAAGTGTCCTAGAATGAAGCCTGGTGGAGTGGGAAGGTCTAAGCCCCCCCACAATACCTCCTTCTGCATTTTTCAAGGAGCATCACCGAATGGTACTCCCCCGAATGTTGATCAGTCCAAGGTGACTTTCTACCACTGGTAACACTAGTTTAAAGCAACTTGCAGCTTCTGACTATTCTAGCAGGTGAAACTGTTTGAAAACTAAATTTAAACATGGTGTCCTTTTAAACTGAGTCCTTCTCCAGTAGGGAGAAGCCCAAATACTTCTAACTGTTTCTCAGTGAGTTCTCCCAAAAGGTTACCTCAGAGTCTTTCTGGAGCTAATTTTTCATAGATCACTAGCCTTACTCTTTGATATCTGTGTTGAACCTGCAAGAGCTTGAAGCATATATACACATCACTATATATCAGCGTCAAAAACTGTGCTGATGGACAGTTGAGATTGTTTGGTGCCTGGCTGTCCCCTTGCAGAACACTGAACTGAGCAAAACTCAAGTTTCTGAAAATCAGGAAATGCTGAGTTGCCCATGCAACCTTAATGGTGCCCTCTTTCTGCACTGCTCCACAGTGGCCCGTTAACACATACACCTCTATGCTGCCACTCCCATAGGGTATGTCTACACTACAGAGTTAGTTCGAACTAACGGATGTTAGTTCGAACTAACTTTGATAGGCGCAACACTAGCGCTCCACTAGTTCGAACTTAATTCGAACAAGCGGAGTGCTTAGTTCGAACTAGGTAATCCTCATTGTATGAGGATTAAGCCTAGTTCGAACTAGCTAGTTCAAATTAAGGGGTGTGTAGCCCCTTAATTCGAACTAGTGGGAGGCTAGCCCTCCCCAGGTTTCCCTGGTGGCCACTCTGGCCAACACCAGGGAAACTCTATTGCCCCCCTCCCGGCCCTGGACACCTTAAAGGGGCACAGGCTGGCTACGGTGCCCGTGCCAGGTGCAAGCCTGCCAGCACCCAGACAGCAGACCCTGCACCTGGCACAGATCGAGCCAGCCACCCGATGCCCCCCAGCCCTCCCCCTCTTCCCGGGACCAGGCTAGCGGCTCCCGGGAGCTTGCCCGGGACCGCAAGAGGCGGGCACCCGCCTCCACAATCTCCGCACTAGGCACAGGAAAGTGGCCGTCTAGGGCAGGAGAGCTTCCAGCCTAGCCACCCAGGAGCAGGTGTGCATGAAAATCAAGGCGGTCAAGTGAGACCCCCGACCCTGAGCCCTGAGCTTACAATGGCCGTCCTGGGTCAGACCAAAGGTCCATCTAGCCCAGTAGCCTGTCTGCCGACAGTGGCCAACCCTAGGGACCTTGGAGGGGATGGACCGAAGACAGTGACCAAGCTATTTGTCTCATGCCATCCCTCTCCAGCCTTCCACAAACCTTGAGCAGGGACACCACTCCTACCACCTGGCTAATACCACTCCATGGACCCAACCTTCATCACTTGATCTCACGTCCCTTTAAACTCTGTTCCAGTTCTAGCCTTCACAGCCTCCTGCAGCAAGGAGTTCCACAGGTTGACTCTTTGCTTTGTGAAGAACAACTTTCTGTTACTAGTTTGAAGCCTGCTACCCATTCCTTTCCTTTGGTGTCCTCTAGTCCTTCTTTATGGGAACTAATGAAGAACTTTTCTGTAATGAAGAACTTCTCTCCACCCAACTCCTGCTTTTAGAGACCTCTATCCTGTCCCCCCTCCGTCTCCTCTTTTCTAAGCTGAAAAGTCCCAGTCTCTTTAGCCTCTCTTCATATGGGACCTGTTCCAAATCCCTCATCACTGTAGTTGCCCTCCCCTCTCCCACCCTCTCTCTTCCCCTCTCCCACCTCCTTTTCCCAGTCTCCCCCAGTTTTGTTCAATAAAGACAGATTCCATTTTTGAACACAATTGTCCTTTATTTTGTACATCAAGAAAAGGGGCTAGGGAAGGGTAAGTGGAAGGAGGTAAGGGAGGAATGGGGTACGAGCCCCCGATGGGGAGGACTGGGCTGGCTCTGAGGGCTTCTGGGGGTGGAAGCTCTCCTGCAGCCCCCCAATTGCCCCTTCTCTCCAGATGGCAGCCTGCGGCAAGTGCAGCCGGGCTGATGGCCGAGTGGTGTGATGTGCCCAGTGTGGGCACTCCGGGCACTCCAAACCAGGACTGCTTTGCAAGTGGGGCACCCCTGAGAACTGTCTGTCCGGGGTGGGGGTCGGGTCCCTTTAAGCACAGCCCTCGGCTAGCCTGAGACAGCATCTCCACGCTCTAAGTCCTCCTCTGATGTCCTGCCGGCACTGCTTCCGGGCATCCTTAAGCCCGGTTCAGGGTCCACTTAATGTGGACATGCTAGTTCGAATTAGCAACTAATTTTTAGTTCTAGACGCGTTAGTTCAAATTAGCTTAGTTCGAATTAGTGCTGTAGTGTAGACATACCCATAGGTAGTGAAATGTGCCAGCTCTTCACCTCCTTGTACTCTCCTCCACAGGATTCCATCTAACTCTGTCCCCACGCCACCTTCTCTCTGCCCCTCAGGTGCAATGCCCCAGTCTGCACATAGCACATACTCACTCTGGGCCTTGGCAATGCAGGTCCTGGTATACGCTCACTGGTTTAGCCAACTTCCCTAACAGAACACCACGTGTGCACAGTCAGGGCTGGGTTAATCTTTGTTGGGCCTCAGCACCCAGAGCACCCCCAAAGCCTGTCCTTGCCTGTTCTTTTCCGTGAGGCCCTGCCTCTACCTGGCCTCTTTCCCCCTGTGCCCACCCGCACTTTGCTCCTAGGCCCCACTCCTTCTTGGCCTCTCCCCCCTGAGGCCCTGCCCACCATTCACTCACAGGGAAGGGGGCAGAGAGGAGCAAGTAAGGGATTACTGTAGAGAGGTGGAGAGGGGAAAGACAGCCTTTGACAACTTCCTTACACATGGTCACAGGATACCATCACAGCCTACACTTTCACTTATCCATCACTAAAGCATCGCCTACCCCGCTCACGGCTGACCATATCCTTTCTATTGAGAGCCCTGTGCCCTGCTATTTACATAGCCCACACAGTTCTACTTAGAAACGACACAGCCCACAGGTCCACATGTACCTCTTCTCTTTGCTCGCACACATGAAGTGTGCAAACCACCAGTCTCCTCGTAGCACAGTCATTGCTCTGTCACACACCTCCAAAGTAATCCCCAGAGTTCAGACAGCTAACCACCAAGTAGCGCCAGCTACTGTCCTCTGTCCATCTGATTCTGACCACGCAAATTTAACCTGCAGTGCATGCAGATAATAAATGCTTATAGCTGCTTTCATATCCTAGCTTGCTCCTTACAATACCTTTTGTAATAAAAGCCCTGTGCCCTGCTAATTGTAAGATACACAATTCTGCTCTGCATGCTGGATCTAGAAGGCACATAGGCAGCTTTACCCTTTTGCTCAGACCATCAGAGGGTGTGAAACATAGATCTCCTTCTACCATAATTGCAACCCTGTTGCACATCTCATTGATCCACACATGTCTTCATATCCCAAACATACCTATACCAAGCAGGTCCAAATTCTCCAGCATTTCATGGAGGTTCACCAAATAGACTTAGGGTAGCTGGAGTGTCCACAGATAAAACATGTTGCTTACTGCCAGCTCCAGGAAACAGAGGAAGGATGGCATAGGCAACTCCCCCCCCCCCCTCCTTTGCCCTTTTATAGTGTTGTTTGGAATGCATTTCATTTATCAAGCACCTACTCTCGGCACATTAATCTGACTTCCCCAGGACTACTTCTAAGATTCTAAAGTTCTGAGTGGAATTGAATTCTGAGTGGAATTTTTTAAAAATCACCCATTGCAAAAGTCTGTTTTTCTCCTCTCCATTTTTCAAAATCACAAAGGGGAAGGCTAGACAATATTCAGTCCTGGACAAGTGATTTGTATAAGATCTGATATCAACTGAATGACAAGCAGGAGCTTTATGCTATTGGAAAAGGGGTGTGTCATTGCATTCTAAACAGATGCAGGACCTGGAAGGTCCTGAGATGTTATACTTCTGTGTTGTGAAATTATCATGTGCACGAAAGTAATGTTTGGTCCTTATTTTAGCAGTCTTTGAAATTTTGTTTTTTCCCCCTTTTTCTTAATCCTGTGCAAGTGGCCTCATAGTACATAATACATCTGGCTTTTCAGGTGGAGGGACATAAAAATAATTTAATAAATCTTTGTTGGAACTATGTAAAATATTTGCCAACTAGTTTTCCTATGAGATGTATGGAACCCATGATGATGTGGTATCACCCTTTTATTGGCATTCTTTTGGGATGTGCTGCTCACTTCAGCTCATTTGTGGCTTTATTTGAAACAAAACAAGACACCCAATTAAACACAACACCAATTGGGCTGATATCTAGTGGGGCAGCAATATTTTTAATGATGCGTCAGATGTGGTAGAGATTTGGGATGGGTGTAATAAGGTGATTGGAGGTGGCAGCTAGAGCTGGGTTTGGGTAGAGGAAAAGAAGGAATCAGAATGAGAATAGATCTTTTGGTGGAACAGAACTTTGAAGAGCCTTAGAGATCAGTTGCAATACAGAGACAATAAAAGGTCAGCAGCAAGAGCAGAACTTACATTCAAGGCCTGCAATGGGTGTTACGCCACACATTTAAAACACTAGGGCTTTGCCTCATCTGGCCCTTGTTAAAGTTTAAGGAAATGGAGCTTGCAGTTGCCAGGTGTAGATGGGAGTTTGAGTTCCTGGCAGCGATTTTGGAGCAAAGAGATACTCACCTTACCTCTAGGCAGTTATCTTTCAGACCAGGGGCTCCTTATGGCCCAGACTTATACTTGGGGTATCATGGAGGAATAAAGGTTAAATACTTGTAGACTTTGTTGCCTTGGTAACTAACAATTGGGGTATTTTCAGGAAAATAACAAAACAGGGGTTTAAACGATTAGTGTGTCATCCTGAAGACTTTATCCTCCTGAATGCTAAAAGAAAAGAAACGTGCTATGTTAATTGCTATTGGCCTGCATGCGCCACAATGAATGTAGTAGCTTCAGACGGCAGTTCTTTCTCTCTGGTGTGACTTTTAGCTCCAGCATTGCGGAGATATAGATATTAAATTTCATTTTATCCCTTTTGCTTTGACTTAGCAAAACACATCCACAGGCACAGGAAGGGCTGGGTTGGCTGCTTGTATGTCTTACAACTCCAGAGTCTATGAATGCCAGAATGGTCAAAACATCAGTCTCACAGTGGAGAAGAGGCTTTGATGACTCATTCAACTCAGTAAGTATGTTTAAATTATTATTATTTGCCCTGTTAGTTAGGGTGTGGGGCTGCTGAGAAGAGGCCATTCCAGACTGTATTTAATCTTTGATTTCCAATGATCACAGGGTGCAGCCAGTGCTCAGGAAGAAGTGATTCAGCTCACTGAAAAATGGGCTGCTAGGAGGAGACTGCAAAATAAACAGTAAGAGCTGCTGAGGGAAATTGAGGCGTCCCTTCTGAGAAAGCATATTCAAGAGACGGTAACGAGGAGGCCATTGGCAATGGCACCTCCGTCCGCTCCAGCTCTACCTGCTCTGCCCTTGGATGAGTGAAAAGGCAAGGAAAAAGAAGCTTTTGATTGTTTTTGCAACCTAAATGATATGTAAGGAAAGGTACGATTGTGGGGTCCTTGATTTCTCAGGAATGCACATTCACCATCCTCCAGAGAGGAGAGAAAAAGGCAGGCGCACTTTGTGCCTTAAGCTGTGCTGTATGTTAACAAAGTTTCTGAGCAGGATTAATGTTTCAGGCCCTGAATGCCCCACTCCATGGGTAGTTAATAGGCAGACTGCAAGCCAAATCTGGACTACTACACACTTTTGAACAGACCCCAAAATATTGTTTTTGTTATTTTTTATTATTTTCTATGGACCTTGCCTATACCTTGACCAAGAAATTTGGCCCTTGTGAAAAAATAATTGACTATCCCTGCTCCAGCCTGTATGGATGTTCTCAAGTATGGTAGATTTTGTTACATGTATTTCTGACTTTGGAAAAAATAATATACTTAGGGCACGTCTACACAGCAACGTTATTTCGAAATAACTAGCATTATTTCAAAATAACTGAGGCTATGTCTAGACTATGTTCTATTTTCGAAAGAGGATATACAAATTCAGTGGGAATTTGCATATCTTCTTCCAATCTCACTCTTGAAAGTGGATCTTTTGACAGTGAAAGTAGTCTAGACGCAGTTTTTTTTTAAAAAAGCCCTTTTTGAAAATTCCTGTCTTCCTTAAAAAATTAGGTTTACGCAGTTTTTTCAAAAAAGGGTTTTGAAAAAACCATGTCCAGATTTCTTTCACTTTTGAATCTGTGTAACTGATTGGAATTTAGTAACCTGTTTAATTGATGCATGTGATGGAACAGAATTCCCAGTTGTCTCAAAGCTGCAGTGGGAAGCTTCCTGCATTTTAGTTGGTAGAGTCAGCAGATATAACTGAAATTACAGAGCACAACAGATCTGCCAAGTATGAAGGTATTGTTTTAATCACTTTTCAGAGTAGCACAGAACTTTACATTGATTTCAGTGATCACTTTAAATTGACTTGCACTCAGTATACATTTATGCAAACACACTGGGCAAACAGTCATGAATGATGTAAAAAATTGCTATGTACTCATCAATATCTGCTTTCTCCAGTTTCTAGTGCAGTTAATGCCATGATTCCCATCGGGTCACATTATGCTGTAACCGCAGACTTGCATCAATGCAACTTTATTGACTTCTGTGGAGCTATGTCAGACTTTAATAAAGCATTTCATACTGTATAGCATGACTTTCATATAAATAATTTAGGGAAATACAGTGTAGACGGGGCTACTATAATGTAAGTGCATAACTAGCTGGATAACTGTTCTCAGAAAGTAGTTATCAATGGTTCACAGTCATGCTGGAAGGGTATAAAAATGAGGTTCCACATGAATCAGTTTTGGGACTGGTTCTGTTCAATATCTTCATCCATGATTTAGAAATGGCATAAAAACTACACTTTTAGGCTACGTCTACACTGCCCTCTCTAGTGCAAAAAAAAATAATGCAAATGAGGTGAAGCGTGGAATATCACTGTGCCTCATTTGCATAAATAATGAGGCTCTGGTTTTGTGCAAGAGCTGTTCTTCTGCTTTTTTTTCTGGAAGAACGGCTCTTGCAGAAGAAGGGGGTTTTGTGCAAAAGCCTCTTGTGCAAAAATGGAGCCTAATTAATTATGCAAATGAGGTGAGGCGATATTCCTTGCTTTGACTCATTTGCATCTTTTTTTGCACAAGAGAGGGCAGTGTAGATGTAGCCATAAAGTTTGCAGATGATACCAAGCTGTGAGGGCTTGCAAGTGCTTTGGATGATAGGGTTATAATTCAAAATGATATGGAAAAACTAGAGAAATGACCTGAGGTAAATAAGATGAAGTTCAATTAGGACAAATTCAAATTACTTCACTTAGGAAGGAACAATCAGTTTCACACATAGGGTACGTCTAGACTACATGCTTCTTTCAAAAGGGATCTTCTAGACAGCCACAACTGTTTTTGAAAAAGCGATCCACTTTTTTGAAAGAGAGCACTCAGGCAATCTGGATCACTTTTCTGAAGAAGCCCTGTTTGCATTCAAGAATACCTTTTTTGAAAGAGCTCTTTTGAAAAAAGGCATTCTTCCTCAAAAAATAAAGTTTATCGCTGTTGAAAAAAACGCCGCATTCTTTTGATTTAATTTCAAAAGAATATGGCGGCAGTTTAGATGAAGGTGAAGTTTTTTCAAAAAAACCCTGTTGTCTAGACATAGCCAAACAGAATATAAAGTGACTGTCTAGGAAGGACTACCGCTGAAAGGGATGTAGGGGTCATTGTGGACCACAAGCTAAATATGAGTCAACAGTGTGACACTGACAAAAAAAGCAAATATCATGCACCTATTACTTGAGAGGAAGAACGGCATTGCGCAAGAGGGTTTTTCTTGCGCAAGAAGGGGCAGTGTAGACACTCCATCTTGCACAAAAGCCTCTTCTGAAAAAAATGGTGGCTTATTCGGTATGCAAATGAGGCTTGGTGATATTCCACGCTTAGCCTCATTTGCATATTACTTGTGCAAGAAGCCACGAGTGTAGACATAGCCCTAGTGTAGTAACTGAGCAATGCAAGTGCTACCTAGACCACAGCAACAGTTAAGCCTAAGAGACCTCCTCAGCAGAGGCTAGGAGCCAGCTGGCTTTTAGCTTACAGGGTGGAGGCTCTTATACTCTGCTTCAGAGGTCTCAGGTTCAAATCCACCTGGTGGTGGTTACACCTACATATCTGGTATTTGTAATGAGGCAAATGAAACATCATATATCTAGTGATACTAAAGTGAGGTATTCACTTAAAGTTATTTCCTGGTAACTTCAGCAACATAATCAATCACCATTTGATAGGCAACACTCTTCCTACCTCTTGACGTTGCTAAAGGGAACAATATTATTGTTTTGAGAGACTGACAAATATTTAATAGTGGTGAATAAGGTTTTTTGTATCAGTTTGACCCTAGGTTGATGTCAGGTCCTGACATTGGCTTGCTTATTCATTACGTATAAGCATTCGCCGAACAGTGGAGATAAACTGTTTTCAGCCTAGGAGTTGTCTGGGAACTGTTCACATCGGCTATTCACTCTTTCATTATTTGAGGTCACCCGAGCCATGCACTGTATTTTCTATTCACTCTCTAGATGTTTATAAACAGTAGAATGATGAATGACAAATAGTGAATGCTCTTCTTTGAGGGTGAATACTCTTGTCTGCATGCAAACGTGGCCATGTGTTTTAAGAGCAGCCACCATCCAGTCATTTTTATAAACAAAAGTAATCTGGGTAAATATTCATGAACACCAAAGGAATCAGCATGGTTGAACAACAGCCCAGTGGGATGATTGCAAATGCTGTTTGAGAGTTTTATTGAACCTGACGTTTCTTTTGAACAAGTATTGGGGTTTGAACTAACACTTCTGATCTAGGCCCTATCGTTTTGGGGTTCAAACCAGAAAATTCATCAACTAAAGAGAGGGAGAGATTTATTTTGTAGACATGTATTTAGTTAACCACAACAAAGTCTTCTAGCATACTGAGCAAGTACCTTTAGCTGAAAAGGAAGTTTCTTCAGTCCCACATGTAATAGTTTTGCTTTCCATCTATGCTGCAAAACTAAACAAGTATGGAATGTGTCCAACATGTGTTCCTCTTTTTCAAAGATCCTACCGAAGACATGAAAAGGAAAATCATGGTAAAGAGTCTCCTCAGGGACTTTCCCTTTTATATATAAAGAGTGCCAGCCATCCAAATGTTCCTGAGCTGTGATAGTCTAGTTAATATGGAGAAAAGAAATGTTTCTTCAGGCTGAATGCACCATAATTTAGATTTCTAGATAGAAAAAGCAGGCAGTGTTTTGAAAGTTCTGTTCTATCATGTACATGCTCTATAATGTGTAATTAAATATAACTTTAGTTAGAGTACAGAGGTCCCAGTCCCTGTGTTTTTCTTTCTTTGGGGAGGTAGGGAGTACGTATTTTTGGTTTGGGGTTTTTGTAGCCCTACTAATTGTAGCTGTTTGTTGTGACCCTTCTATTGGTAGCAGTTGGCAGCCAGAAGGGCCGGGTTCAGTATCTAGGGAGGTTCTCTCAACAATGTAACCAATCTGGCTCGAGCCTCCACCCAGTAAACTGGCAAAATTCCAACTTACCCACTGGGCTCCTTTAGAGGCAATTCTTCCCCTCTCATAAGCACTGTCTATTTAATAACTGTAATCTAGTATCAACCTATGGCAATGCACATAAACAAAGTAAATCTGTAAGCACGGTACCATCCCCAGAGTCTGCAGGGCAGTCTTTTTGGCTCAGTGATGGTGAAAATAAGGGGGATGTTTGTTTTCAGTTGGTTTTGGTTCAGAGTTGCAGTTTTCAGTTCCACTCCTTCCCTTTATGCTCAGCACTACCTGGTAAAAGGGAAAATAATCACTTCTCACAACAAACTTCCAGCAAGCAGAGGGTGCTGAAATGGCATGGAATCACTTTTATCCTGTTTTGCTCAGAGCTAGAATAAAGGCATACATTAGTCCTGTTTGTATATCCCATCTGGGGAAGAGTTACACTGTTTTTCCTGCAGTGATTGGAATTGAATCCACAGAATTTAAATTAGTCTACATTGGCTGCCATCAAAGAGTTGGCATACATCACAATAATTCTTAATACTTACATAGGGTTTACAATGACATGTTGACTTTTTAATGGTGTCCAGTATATATTTATTATGAAAAAACAACCAAAAGTGCTAGTATAAAGTGGTCATACATTACCATTAAAAAAGAATATACCTGGTTTAAACAAATAAGTATTCCCTCTGTACTATTAAAATGTAAAACTCCACATTCTATGGTACATATGTCACTTTCTTTGAGAAGATTTTTTTTTTTTTGCTTCCAAGGCAGCAAGTGAAGCAACTATTCCTATGGTAACAATCTGTCATCATTAGTAAATAGTGTGGAGTAACATCCTGAGTAGGAAAACTGGGCACCAGTTCTATTTGTCCTAGCTGCAGCACATGAACTGTTCTGTAGTTGGCAGTTTTCACCCAGGCATGCTAATTTGATTGCAATTCTACTCCTGTTTCTGAAACACACACAAGCCATAAGGAACAGACTCAGGGTACAGTGACTCCTTTGAAAGAACATCAGCACGGCTGGTTTTTAGGGTGCGCATGTTTCTTTTCTTGCTTGTCCTTTTTAGGGTGCTTGTGTTTCTTTTCTCTCTTGTCCATATAGCATATGTGGGGCCCTATTTGGGAAGCGGCTGCACCTCTGCAAGTGCCTGAAAGCCTGAGGAGAAATGGGAAATGTGGGTGAAAGATTCTTGTCTCTGTCCTAGCTCCCCCTTTTATTTTGTTCTTTACTATTCTGTAATTTTCTAATAAACACCCAAATTGAGTTGTGGATCCTGTTAGCTGAAGACAATGACTGACAGGTGCTTCAGAGAAAAACTTACTTCTGACCTCAAGGGAGGTAGGAACTTGGAATATGCATCAAGAAGGTAATTAAGCATAGGCATAACTTTAAGCAAGTGAATAATAAATCCTTGCTTATGGATAGCACTTTTTGGCTGTAGATCTCAAAATGCTCCAAAAACATTTTATCCTTATTCTCATTGTACAAATGGCACAGAGAAGGGAAACTTATATATACTCTGTCAAGACCACCCACTAAGCCACTTACAAAATCAGAAACTGATCCCAAGTCTCCGGAGAGCTATTATAGTTCTCTATCTATTAGGCAGCACTGTCATTCTCTACAGGACTATTCATGTGCCTAAAGTTAAGCATGTGGTTGAATATCTAGCTGGATTAGTGTAGAATTGGTGGGCAAAAGGCTGAGTAGAAAGTGCCAGGCAAAGGAGGTGGGGATCACCATCCCCAGATAATGAGATGAAGGAAAGGAGGGTACCGTCGGGGAGAGACAAATGACTTGGAGAACTATGAGCTGTTACATAAAACAAACAAGGTACAAAACAGACATTATTAAACAAAAAACATCTCTGGAGGAAAAAAAAGAAGAAACCAAAACAACAAGCAAACGCCATGCTTAGGAGAAAATGAATGGTTGTTGCAAAGTACTTTGAGTCTGTCTGACAGGACCTTTGATAGAGGGTCCCAAAGCACTTAGGAGTAGTGGTCATGGTGGTGGCCAAAATGCAGAGTATTATTACTATGACTACATATAGGGTCTGCCATTCACCACAGTTCAAATCATCTTATCTCTGTATACAACTATTTCTAAGAAGACAAATAGATGTTCCATTAAGACAGAGGTGGGGAAACTTTTTTGGGTCAGGGATCACTGACCCACAGAAAAATCAGTCTGGGCCCACACACCACACAAGTGAGAAGCAAAAAACAACCAACCAACCAACCAACCCTCACTGATGTGCCCTCCCAACTGAGAAGGAGAAAGACACTCCCCACATCCACCTCCCACAACAGAGCCTGGGGGGCCCAGGCTAGTAGATTTTCTGTGCTCCAGCCACAGTGGGGCAGCAGGGGGGCTGAAGCACCATTATGGGATCCCTAATGCTGGGGGGGGGGACCCTGAGATTTGGGGGCTGGATCCAGGCATACTGAGGGCTGCATCTGGCCCCTCAGCCTGAGGTTCCCCACCCCTGCATTAAGATGATCAGATAGCAAAAAAAGTGGAAAGGGGGTTGAATATGGAATTATTACATACATAATTAATGTTTACATAAATCTGTCTTTCCCAATACCAAACAATGGTAAATGAATATGAAATTGCAATAGCTTATAACACAAGGGTTTTACCCGCAAAAGCTTAAGTCCAAAAAATCTTTTAGTCTTTTATTTACCACAGGACTCCTTAGTGTTAATACAGATTAACACGGGTACCTCTCTGAGACAAACGGAAGGGTTTTTTATTTGTTTAAAAGCCTTGCTGCCCTGTTCTCAATCCATCCCCCCAAAATGCCAATAGCTTTGAATGTGTTAAGTCCTGTGACTGAGCTACCTTGGAAATGAGAGATGAGTGTCAGCACACTAAGACCCCTCTGCCAGCTTTCACAAAGGCAATTCCAAAGATGTCGCTGATGTCATATTCAATGGCTTCAAACTAAAACACTTAATCCTCGTTAGTCAAACTGGGGAAAACTTTGACCAAACTGGCTAACTAATGTGCCAAAGAGCTATACTTGATTTCACTTGCTAGTTTAATGAGCTACAAGTTTCCATTTTCGCTAGGCAGTGTCTGGAAACCATTGACCTTGCTAGGGAAGAGGAAAAAAGCAAACCCCCCAAGGGTCCATTTTGTGTCCATGTTCAAGATTACTTCAACCATAGTCAACAAAGTACCTTGTGTTTATCAAGGCAAGTTTCCATTATACATACAGATTTTGAACATAAATGATCATTTTGAGAGCTCACAATGCCACCTTTTAGGTAGGTAGGCCTAACAGAGCTTCTGAAAATGTTTAATTTGTATACCATGCTGAAATGTTACCAGGCCAAGTTAAAACAGCAAATGTTGCTGGAACCAGTGGTATCTTCAGAGCTAGAAGGAACTTTTAATGAAAGCTTTGCATTTGGAATAGGACATTGTTCAAATGATTATTTGTACTAATGAACGTGTTATGGTTAGACACAAATATTCTTTCAAACCTGAATGTGATGAAGGTGAAATATGGACCAGATGTTAATTGCGGAGCAACAATGCTCAATTAAAAAACCAAACTGAAACAAAAAAATGGAACTCAAAATGCTCAGAGCCCTCCCTCCTTGAGTGCAATTGCATCTAAGATAATTATGCTTGCCACTACATTAAATATATTAAAATGGATCATTGAGGATGTTTTTCCTAGCCAATGAACATTGGGGACAAATTTTTAAATAGCTTTGCATTATTTATGAGCAGGTCCATTTGCACAAGCAGCGTCCCATGTTGGCCCACATCAATGGACATTCAACGGACATTGTGGCGCAAATGCTGCTTCCTCCTCTCTTTTAGCAGAATCCTGATGTGATTCTGCTGTGCAGGCTGCTGGATGGAAGGAGCCTATGAAGTGTCCATACCTCTATGTGCTACACACCCTAATAGGGTCATCCATGAAGGTTGAAGGGGCAGGACAGAGGCTGCTGATAGATGAACGTTGTTGATGCATCTATCCATCATTGTCCACAGAGCAGAGGCAAAGGAACATACAAGGCTGCTGTAGCTTAATTATGCACCTAACTTCCTGTTTATGGGCATAGTGCCTTCATTTAAGCTTGAAAATGTGGGGTTCAGCACATGAATACAAGTGTATTTCTCATATCAGGCCACAGAAGAGGAACAGCACAGCCACCAGCAGTGCAAATATCCCTACCCTGCCCTATCAGAGTGTCTTGACCCTTGCCTTGAAGTACCATGTCTAGAAGTGGAAAGATCCTTCATTCTGCATTTGCATTGGATCCCTGGCCTTTTTGCTGAGATGGCCAAAAATGAAGTCCTGTCCACTCTAGACAAAATTGCGGCAGTGTAATTACATTGATATAAAGTGGAATTTATGCCAGCATGACCAAGGGTGTATCAACAATGGAGCTGGAAGAGACATATCCACACTAGCTCTGACTGAGCAAAACACACTAAAAATAGCTCTGGTGGAAATTTTTGTCTAGTCCTAGAAGTGACCTTAATGCCAGTTGTGGTGGTGGGGCTGGTGTTACACAGGAGACTACAGCTTACCCGCGTCCCTTGCCCCTGGCTTGGTGTATTGAACAGGCCCATCAGTGTGTGGAAGACCTGTGGACATTCATTGCCTCATTCCTCTAGTTACCAGGTCAGTGGCGAAGACCACAGTGGTTTCTATGGTGGACAAGAGTATTACACTTTACAAGGGCATAGGAAGTAGGTGCAGGCATAGCAGTAATCTATTACCATATAGGGCACATGACATGATCTCATGCTGATGGCCACAGATTGCATCCTAATCCCTGGCAGTCATAGAATCATAGAATACTAGAACTGGAAGGGACCTCAATAAATCATCAAGTCCAGTCCTTTGTCCTCATGGCAGGACCAAGCACGGTCTAGACCATCCCTGATAGATGTCTATCTAACCTGCTCTTAAATATCTCCAGTGATGGAGCTTCCACAACTTCCCTAGGCAATTTATTCCAGTGTTTAACAACCCTGACCGTTAGGAACTTTTTCCTAATGTCCAACCTAAACCTCCCTTGCTGCAATTTAAGCCCATTGCTTCTCATGACTGCGTGACTCTGGAACACAGACGAACAGGTGAGAGAACATGGATGAGTAAATTCAAACCGTCACCACTAAGAACAATTCATGCATGTGTTCCAATGACTGAGGAAAGCCCTGCAGTGATGGGTGAGTGCGGAAGCAACAGGCGCGGTGATACTGGTCGCCATAGTCTCAGCTCTGCAGGTAGGCAGCTCACAGCATGAATTATAGAACGTTAGGACTTGATGTGACCACCCTACTGGAGGCTTCCATCAGGAGCTGAGCTGCCCCAGGAAAACAGGTTCTGGTACATGTGGGGGAAATGCCATTTCTTTTCTGTGGGCTGGGGAAATAGGTTCTGGGATGTACCACCACAAAAAAAGCACTGCCTCTAGGCAGCACATATTGGGGAAGGGACTTTGCACACTCCCCCATGAAGTGGGGGAGCACGGGAGATCTCTCCTCCCACTCTGCTAGGGGTGCACGGCATCCATAGGCAACTGCCAGACATTTTAAACAGCTATTGGTTCCCTTTGGTGCCATGTACCCCTTTGCACACTTCCCCGCCCTCAGGTCCTGATTGGCCTAAGGGAGGAGGAGTGCGCGAAGTCTCCTGCCCTCACTCAACTGGGGTATATAGTACCTAGAAGGAACTGCCAGTGATTTTGAATGGCTGGCAATTCCCTCAGGTGCCACATGTCCCTGGCAGGGGGAGGAGACTTCACATATTTCCCTGCCCCTAGGTCTCGATTGGCCTGGAGATGGCAGTGTAGCAGGGCAGGACATGGGCCGGATCAAATGGCTTGGCAAGCTGGATCTTTCCCATCCCTTGTCTACACCCTGTCACTGATTCTCCACAGCCCACCTGCAACCCATTTCACAGCATCATGTTCTCTTCATGGCTTGGCCCTCTGGTTATGTCACTATCCAATGTTTCCCCCTTTTGGGGCAGTTTAGCTTCTAGTCTACTAACTTCCCCAGTGGCACTGTGGGGACCCAATGCCCACCCACTAGTGCATGTTCCTGCCTGGATCACAGCCTCCTGTTGCACTGTCCAAGGTGCTATCCAGGGCTCTCCACCTGCTGGAGACAGACTTCAATTCTTGAACCCCCAGCAGCAACTGAACCTGCTCTGCAGCTCTTCTTACATGGATTTCCTGGGCCCTGATTAGCTGCTCTCCGTGGCCTCTTTCCTATTGGCTGCTCCATGTACAACCTCCCTAGCACTCTATTAACTCCTTGCTTTCCAGTGTGGGGCAGATACCCCATCATTCAAGCAGAGCTCTGTAATAGCAGGGCTATGCGGACTATCATGAGAATAAGGACTTCCAGGCTTCTTTGGAATACCTATGTCGCCAGAGCCATGTAGATTAGTTTACTAGACATACCCAAATGAAGCGGTGATTTAAATAATCGCTGCTTCATTTAAATTAAAATGGCGGCCGCACTGAGTCGGTCAGCTGTTTGTTGGCTCAGCGCGCTAGTCTGGATGCTCCGCAGTCGACATCAAAGGCATTTGTCGACCGCCCTGTTATGCCTCGTGGGATGAGGTTTACCGGGGTGGTCGACAAATGCCTTTGATGTCAACTGTGTAGCCAGACTAGCGCGCTGAGTCAACAAACAGCTGATCTGCTCAGCGCGGCAGCCATTTTAATTTAAATTAAGCAGCGATTATTTAAATCGCCGCTTCATTTGGGTATGTCTAGTAAACTAATCTACATGGCTCTGGCGACAGAGCCATGTAGTCTAGACATACCCATACTGTCTACAACTGCCTAACACTGATCACTGACAAAGGAGAAATCCTTCAGAGGTTATGACATAATTTCAGTGATCTTTCAATACCCCACCAACATCACAGATGAGGCACTAATAAGAGTAGTGGCTGAATTATTATGTAATGACAAATATCCACTGGCCCACTCCTGGATAAAATCACTATTCTGCAATTAGTGCTATGAAGATCTGCAGGGTTCATGTGTCTGATGGCATTCCTTCAGAACTATTCAAGTATGAAGGCAAGACCCTGCTGAGGCTACTGCATGAATTATTTCTCAGCCTCCAGGGTACTAAGGATATACCATGAGATTCTGAACACACAACCATTGTCACAATAGACAGGAGGAAACGTGAAAAGTCAGACTGTGCTAACTATTGCAGTATCTCATTACTCTCCATTGTTTGAAAGGTTCTGACCAGAGTGTTTTTTGATTGCCTACTGTGCAACATCACTAACAGCACACTACCGGAGTGTCAATGCAGTTTTAGTTGCAAATGAAACAATTGGCAGGCATGGTATTTGTAGCCCATCAGAGTCAGGAGAACAGCAACAAGACCTTTATTGATCTGGCCGCTAAAGCATTTGACACAGTTAGTAGACATGGAATTTGGCAATTATTATGGAAGTTAGGTTGTCCAAATAATCACCACCAACATCCGGAGGCTATTTTACAATGGAATGCTCAGATGAGTCTGTACGGACAAGGTTTTCTCTCACCTGTTTTCTATCACTAATGATATTAAGCAGAGCTCCATAATTGGTCCACTTTTGTTCAGTCTCTTTTATTCAGCAGTGCCTAGTGATGCCAATAGAGACCTGTATCAGGATACATTTCTGAGCCTTTGGAAAGTTGTTTAATCTGAACAGCTGTATGCCAATGGCTGTGCTCTAGAAGCACATATTCTAGAAGAAATACAATTAATTATGGACAGACTTGCAGAGTTTGCAGAAGTATATGGACCAACAAGCAATCGGGGGGGAGGGGGAGGGAAGGGACGGAGGAGGGGGGTAGAAGTCTAGAAGTCATGCATCCACCTGAGCCTGGAAACCCTACATGAAACCAAAAGTCACCATCAGCAACACACAGCTGAATGCTGTTGCAGACCTCTGTTACCTTGGCAGTATTGTATATTGTCAAATGATCTTACAAAACCAGTTCATCAAAACCAGTTTACCATGTGTACGCAGTGTAGCTATAGCTGTTTTGAACACAGGCTGTTAGAGAGACAAGGTAGGTATGGGTGCCACTCAGAAGCTTATTTCTTTCATTGGTGGAAGTGGGTCCAATAAAAGATATTACCTCACCCACCTTGTCTCAGTTCATTGTTTGGTATCTGTCAGACAGTCTGGCAGCAATAAGGCAGTAAGCTTCAAACTAAGTTAAAAATCTAGGGTATGTCTACACTAGCCCCCTAGTTTGGACTAGGGAGGCTAATGTAGGCATTCAAAGTTGCAAATCAAGACCTTGCAGGAGGAATAACAGGTAGTTCGATTTAGGGCTTTAATTCGAAATACCGGGTCCCTGCCACATGTAGATGTGGGCAGTTAGTATGGACTTGTAAATTTCAAAAAGTGGTGACCAGCTGGGAAGATGCAAATCAAGCGTGGGATATTTAAATCCCGGTCTTGATTTGCAACTTCGAATGCCTACATTAGCCTCCCTAGTTCAAACTAGGGGGCTATTGTAGACATACCCTTGTAAAGTGGTTGAGCTCTCCAGCTCGTGGCATGTCTGAGAGACCTGGACTGAGTGCAGGTTTCACATTAAGCTGCTAGGGAAGAGATTGTGTCATCCTTTTCATTTAGCACCAGAGCTGTGTGACTAGTAGATTGTTTTGGTTCACTGGACACTCTGAAAAGTAAAAAATGTTCATATTTTGGTAATGTGAAAGGTGCCAACCCCACACAGGACTGCAAAGGGTTCAGATGTCCTATTAACTCCACAGGCTGTGCCTGGAGGGAGAGCTAGGGAGCAGGAAACTGATTGGAAGCAGGTTCAGCTGTGTAGGAGCAGGAGGGGTCTGTATAAAGTTTTGTGCACTGCAAGGGACTGCTGGGAAGTCTGTTGAAAGCAGTCACTCTGTGGGAGGAGAGTTTGGAGCTGGTACACAGAAAGGTAGGGAATCAGAGTGGTAGGAAGTAGTCAAGGGAGAAAGCAGTGAGGGAAGAATGGAAAATCCAGAGCTGCTGGATTGAGGGTTCCTGGACTGGAAGCCAGTGCAGAGGGTGGCCCTGGGTTTTCCCCCCTGCCAGTTAGGGAGTGGCACCATGAGGCAGGGAGATGAAAGACTGCTAGGGAAATGGAATTTGGCTCCCTCTGAAGCAGGGAGCAATGAATGACCATGGCTGGAAAATGAGTCACAAAGAGGAATTTGAGGTTACTGGCACAATAGGGAGTTGCAGAGGAGAGGGATAGACAAAGTGATGGTTTGAAAACCATGAAAGGGGGCATTAACATCATGAGCAAATCCCCAGAGTGACATGGTAGAGGTGCCAAAGCAGCAGTGAGTGACACCCTGCAACAGGTCAAATAAAATATTTTTATTTTGATTGAGCCTTTTTAACTTTTAAAAATAAAATTTTTAAAAAATTGAAATGAAAAGGTTTTTCAGATCAACACATTTAATTTTAAAAAAGTCAACATGTACCCATTGATTTTCTGAGTTCTTGAAACAACTGAAACAATTTGGTGAAATCAACATGAATTTGCAAGCTGTTTTGGTACCATAAAATTCCCATATATTTTTGCCTGAAAAAAGTTTTGGCTGAAAGTTTTGCCCAGCTCTAACTACTGTACTACCCTAGCACTTCCTAATTTGTCCACTGTGGGGTTCTTTGTACTTTCATCTGGAGCTTTTGGTACTAGCTGCTGGTGGGGAGAGGATGCTGGTGTATATGTACCATAGGCTGGATTTTCTATGCCGTTCCTGTATGCACAATAATGGCTCCAGCTGTAAGCCTGTGAAGGAGCATTAGTGGAGACTCTCGTCATTCATTTTGCTTCTCTTTTTGCACAGCTCTTGAGCCTGTCTCCCCAGCCCTTCCTGTGCCACCTTACTGCAGATTTGGTTGCTTATGGCTGGTAAGCAATGCCATGGACATGGTATGTGTAATTGCATATTTATCTGTGCTACATGCCACATGAGTCATGCTTTTCTGGGGAGTGGGAAAGGGGAGGCAGTAAGGAATACCAGTATGTCTTGATTTTCCTGATCTTATCTATGGATATGTGTGTGTGTGTGTTCATAAGGGAAAGACCTAAGCTATGATAGACCCTAAGCCCTTTGAATTGCTTCAGGAGCATTGCTCTGTGGCTCTGAGGGCTTGGGGGGGTAGGGGTGCTATTATCTGGGAAGAGCTAAAGGCAGAATACCCTCAGTCCTGGCTGTTCTGCCCTTGGCCCCGCCTCTTCTTGGAGCACAGAGTTGGGCTCCTCCACACCTTGCCCCGGAGCTCACAGTGGCTGTCTGACCTAGTGGTCCTGTGGTTCCCTAAAGACTTACACATTGATTTAGGGTTGCCCGGTGTCCGGTATTGAATGGTATTTGCGCCTTCTGTCTGGTAAAGAAATTGAGAAAATTCTGGACGTCTAAAATGTCTGGTATTTTCTGCTTTTCCTGGTTTGGAGCCCACTGGACATGCGGTGGGGGTGCGGAACGTGGCTGCGGAGTGGCATTTCAGCCTTTTTTTTTTTTGCTCAACAAACATTTTCCTGGTGCTTTTTTGGGGGTGGGGTGGGGAGGGGAGGGTGTCTGGTATTTTTGGTGAAACCATCTGGCAACCTTACATTTATTTGGGAATAAGCTTTCATAGGCTGGAGCAACTGGCAAAGTAGATTCCAGCCCACAAAAGCATACACCCAAATACATTTCTTAGTGTGTTCCACAGGACTCCTTTTATACAATTGGTGCTCATCTTCTTTTGTGGTTGTCATCCACTTCCTGTGGAAAAAGGGGGCATGTCCAATCGGAGTAGGACAGAAAATGTAGGGGGTTTTGGGTTTGGGGTTTTTTTTAGCTTTGATGCATGGGTTCTGATAATGTCTTGGAACATTTATATATTGCCAGGAACGGAGGTGATTGGGGTGCACTTTTGCTCATCCCTACTGAATAACACTGCTGCACATAAGTGCAAGCTTTGTATTTTTCTTTCCTTGATGGAGGATAGAAGGGGCTACTTTAGCTATCTCTGCTCTGCCATGGGAGGGATGCAGTTTGCTTCACAAACACGAAGGTGGTGCTGACAAAGCCCAGGCGTGCTAGTGATATTGAGGCTTATGAGACAGACAGAAGCCTGTGCTTAAAGAAACCGGGTCCCTCTAGCGTTATTACTTCTTGAGCAAGCCCAGGCTATGGGACCAACTGACAACAACCACTTAAAGGCCTCCAAACAGCTCCAACTGCTCAAAGCTTGCTCAAGTGTCTGAATCCATCCCTCCTTCTCTGTCTTCGTCAATGTCCTTGGGATGAAATTATTTACCATGCTAAGCATCTATGAGCTAATGTGGGGCTTAGTATTTCAAACCCAAGCTGTTTCCTTGCGGTCAGTGGGGCTACTTGCATGAGTAAGGGGTTTTGGACTCGAGTCCCTTGATGTGCCCACTGTGCACATTATCAAAGCATGTGCCTCTTTTCTTCAGTCACACTTCCAATCCTTTCTGAATATCCCCTCGTTCTGCTTTGCGACCTGGCTCCACCTCTCATGTGCTTGGGTGCTGCCAGCACCTCAAACTTAGGCAGCCAGTAATGTTTCTTTTCTTTCTCTTTGCTTGTCCATTCATTCAACAGGTATATTTATGAGATCACATACCTGCCATGCAACATTTCACCAGTAAGTATTAGGAAGGGTTTCCTGTGCTCCTGTCTGGCTGTCTTTCTCTCTCACCAGCTATTTCTTTAACATGGTTTCAGAAGGCTGCCCGGAAGCCTGCTAGAGAGTAAAGGTGTTATTTCAAAGGATCAGTTTTGATAGTACTGTACAACTGCTAGTGAATTTTACTGCATCATTTAAGCAAACTGAGCTCTAGCTGGAATAAAGATGTAGGGGTTGGCAGGGACCCAACGGATATGGAAAGCGTGAGCTCATGAAAAAAGCTTTCTCTTTGACTCCATCTATGCTTGAGCGGGGGAGGGGAGAGGAGGGTGTGATTCCCAGCTGACATTGATGAACTTGTGCTTGTGCTCAATGCTGTAACTAGGTATCTTTGTGCCCGGGGCAAAGTATTAATTATGCGCCCCCTCTCCTCAGGTTAGCATGCGTCGCGCTCTTTACTTTGACACATTATTATTTTTACTTATTGCAACTTTGCACCCCTCATTATGATGTGCCCCGGGGTGAGTGCCCCGCCTGCCCTGCTCTTGTTATGGCTCTGCTTGTGCTGCTTGAATGGCTGCGGTAAAAACAGGGGTGAGGCTGGGGGTAGCCCCATGCTCTATTAAAGCACTAGCTCAAGCAGAGCGAGTGAGCACACAGCTATGCAAGCTGGGAATCACTCCCTATCAGTTCCAAGTGTAGTCCTAGCATTTGTTCAGATTCTCCGGCTTGTGGCTCATCTCCTGTGTCATTGCTATGGCAAAGTCAGAGATAACTGTGGTGATGTTCTTGAGGATTTCCTTTATGTCTAGATTGTTAGTTTCACCCATTGCTATGATGTGTTGAACTTGTCAGGCGCTGCTGCTGTATAGACTTCTTTAGTCTGACTATACCTTACCCCAACGCTTTGTTTTTTAGAACAATAAAAAGCAGGAGCAGAGCTAAGAACTTTTGTCAGACACCTAAAAACTCCAGTCTTTTGCTACAAGAGAAATCACAACATTGAAGATCATGGTCCCCATGTGGGAGGAAAAAGGGTACACTTTATTGGGGCCAACAGGCTCTGGGGGGCCCAGCCCACGCTGCAAATTGTGGTATGTGTATAGAAGGGGGCCCATGTTACAAGTTTGTACTGGGTCTGAAAAAAATTATGCTTAGGCCCTGTTGAAGATAGTGAATAAAAGTAAGTAATTCACAAGATACCAATTAGGTCTGGTAAAAAAGCAGGACACATTGTGTGAATTTTATGAAAATGTCCTTTTTTTTATTAAAAGTTTCAAAATTTGAAATTTTTCACTAGTCCTCATACCAATCTAACAACTTTCCCGAGCGGTAACATTCCCGTACACCAGCGTACATGCATGTCTCCACAGCCACACAATTCAGTCCTTTTAACACAAATACGTTTTCCATCCACCAGACCATATGAGAATCCATCTGCCCTCCCCTGCCTGGAAACATGTTACATTTCCCCCCTACATTTAGAAACTGAATGCACAAATGATTCATGTGCAAGTATGTGGGTGGCCCCTAAAGGTAAATGCATGTACATATTTTCCAAACCAAAAATGTGTGTCTGCTTAAAAGCAGCATAAATGAACTTCCACACAACTCTCTGGAGACCTTTATACAATGCTTTTATTCTCTCAAGCAGCATGCCAAGCCAAGTGCTCAGGGTGAAAGATGCAAGGAGGGCTTAGAACAGAATAGTTTGGCAGAAATTTGGAGGGATGGGGAGATGTTCAGTTATGGACCCCCAAGGGAAATGGCAAGTTGTTGATGATGAATGGTGCAAAGCAGAGAATGGGAGATTCACTCACCACGTGATGAGATGAATCACTGAACACGGAGGTAGCGTGTGGCAAATCCATCCCAACTACAGTGACTGTTCAATCCACAGCGGGATCATTTGGAAATGTTTATCCTTCTTCTTCCTTTTTTTGTTCTTATAATAGTGAGGCACCAAGCCCAACTTCCTTTTTGGGGTCAGGCCCGCCTCCGTGTGGCCCTTTGTGCCCTCTGGAAGTGCACATGGGTGTGTTTGGAGAGCTCTCACGGGTTATGTCATTTTTCAAACAGGATGGGGAAAAGTCTAATTCTTGTGCTAAACACAGAGTCCTTCCGTTCTTTGTGCGAAGGGGCAGGGCAGAATTAGGAAAAGGGTCTTTCGGTATTGCTACAGCTAGCCCGGATCCACCCCATTCTTTGGCACAACACAAGGCCTAGCCTGAACTGGAACCACTGTTGTTCTATTGCCTGTGAAAAGGGGCAGGATTTAGGCAACACATGCAAACTCCTGTACATGAAAGACCAGCTCCATGGAGTCCCCTTGTGCAGCTGCACTCAACAGCATGTTGGGGTGAGGCAAGACCAGTGCTTCTGCTTCGTGAATCCACTGGGCATTGACCCACATGCAAAGGGGGACAACAAGACTGCAGGGCCAGTGATTCCAGTACTGCCACTGCAGTAGAAGCCACACAATGGCTCCTTTGCCACTCCAGCACCAGAAGGAAGAGCATGGTTCCTGCTTGGGCCCTGAGAAAAGGATATGGCCCCTTAATCAGCGAAGGCGGCAGAATTCTACTGTCTTAGAACTGTCAGCCAGGGACTCAGGCTACAAAGCCAGCTGGCCTTGTGTAAAGCTATCAAGTCAGGGTTGCCAGCCGTAGCTTTGTGGTTTGGTGCTGCAACAGAATGAGCTCTCTGTAGAAGTCAGTTTGTTTGATTAAGGAATACAGTTCCTCTGTGTGGCTCCGGAGATGGAAAGACAAAACTCAAACTGTTAAAAACCATGAAGTTTTTCAGGCCACAGGAGGCTGGAGTTCCTAGACTTCCCACTTTCAAGTTGTAGGTTAAGCATAATTGTTAGTAAATGATCAGCAATGCCTTTTAAAAGCAAGCAAGTGGAAGGAACTAGGAAGGGATTGTTTATGTATGTACCACTGCACAGCATACAAAATGAATTGAGTGAAGAAAGTGGTTTCATAGAAAATATAACCTCAGTTAACTTTTAACATAAGGGGCAGCTTTGGTGAAGCAGTTTCATTGAGCCATAAAATTCTGCACATCCTTACATGCCAACCTCCATAAAACTACCGGGAATAGGAGGGATGGGAGTAGGATTTGATTTAGCAACATGCTATGCCTCTCCCTCAGCTCCTTCCCATAAATATATCAAGCACACAGGCAGCAAACCAGGGAGCAAAGTAGAGATGGAGACTTTTCACCAGGGCTAAATAAGATTTGGGACATTAAACATTCTAGTGGCTCCCAGAAAAAGACAAAAAGCTCGAATGCCTGGTGATAGATCTGGAGTGAATACTGGTTGATGCTATTGTGTTTGGCAGCTGCAGTTGTTTCTCCATTGCTCACCAGTGCATGGTAGGGGACCTTGGGTCTCTAACTGCAGAAGGGATCCTCATACCCCAGAACTCTCCCTGCTCACCCCAGCTTGCCCTACCCCTTGTCATCTTCTTCTCCAGTCCCATTCTTCCCCCATTTGTAATCTGTGGCAAGCAGCCAAATTCTCAAAGTGCTTCCCAAATGCTGGCCCCCAACGCCAGCTCTCTGATATCTCCTCCTGTCACCTGGCTGCTCCTCGCAGTGGTGTCGTTCCATAGTGGCAGAAAGGCAAACAAACCATCAGCTGACGTTATGCCAGAATGTCTTTTAATGG
This sequence comes from Pelodiscus sinensis, assembly GCF_049634645.1. Classification (NCBI taxonomy): domain Eukaryota; kingdom Metazoa; phylum Chordata; order Testudines; family Trionychidae; genus Pelodiscus; species Pelodiscus sinensis. The sequence goes on along the minus strand of NC_134712.1, from coordinate 227,947,100 downwards.
GTTGGGGGGAAGGGCAGGGCTGCTCTGCTGTCTAACTCTAACTCTCATCAATGAATGTTGTGCCTGTGAAAGGTGGGAGACTGGCAGCTCTGGAAACTGAAGCCCTTGTTTTACTCACAGAACAGGTGCAGCAGGGCAAAGGTGAATCAAACTCCACTAATGTGCCTCCAACTTGATGGGGGAACCAACCCAAGGGAATAATAAAGTAATTCAGCTGCAGTGATCCATGACCTCTCTGCTAAAACTGCCAACAATGATGCCAATTACTGCTGATGGTTTATGTGATGTGACTAATATCTGTTGAGAACTAGACTGAGACCATCATCTAATTCAGAGCGGCCACCAAAAGGTAATCCACTTACTAGAATGTGGTCACGAATTCCAGTATCCCTGTAGGATGGATTTAAACTGATCTGCAGTAAGAGGTGAAGGGCTGCACATCCCTAACCAGTTCCCTGAATCATCCAGTATTGCAGTCCCTTCTTAGCCTCATGGAATAAATAGGTTTTTATGCCTATAGCAAAATCCCCTCCATCCCAGTGGTCATAGTAGCCTTACAGACTTACCAATCTCACTCACTGCCAAAACGCAACCACGGCAGGGCTGGGATGCAGCAGCCATTACAGATGGCATCAGACATTCTACACAATAGTGTAGGAAGAATGCAGGGAAGAGAGGCAAACTTTTAGGCTACGTCTACACTGGCGTGATCTTGCGCAAAAACTCTTTAGCGTAAGAGTTTTTCTTCAAAAATTCTTCCAGAAGAGAGCGTCTACACTTGCATGTGCTTTTGCACAAGAGATGTGCTTTTGCGCAAGAGCATCCATGCCAGTGTAGATGCTCTCTTGCGCAAGAAAGCTCTGATGGCAATTTTAACCATAGGGCTTTCTTGCGCAAGAAATTCATGTTGCCTGTCTACACTTGCCTCTTGCGCAAGAATAGTTGGCAAAAGGGCTTATTCCTGAGCAGAAGCATCAGAGTTCTGGCACAAGAAGCTCTGATTTCATACATTAGAACGTCAGTTTACTTGCGCAAGAACACGTAGCCAGTGTAGACAGGCAATAAGTTTTTGCGCAAGAGTGGCCGCTTTTGTGCAAGATAGCGCAAGGGTAAACACAGCATTAGAGGTAAGGAGCAGGATTTGGTAACGCCCCATTGTAAACCTGGGCACAGACTTGGGTCAGTAGGAACTCAGGATCTAGGTCCTAGATCTCATCCAGGGAGGTGGATCTGAGATTCAAGTCTAAATCCTGACGTCTCAGAGGGATAGCTGTGTTCGTCTGTAACTTAAAAAATGACAAGTAGTCCAGTGGCACCTTAGAGATGAACTATATAGATAGTATCATGAGCTTTTGTGGGCACAACTCACTTCCTCAGGTGAGCGGGTAATCTTTCTTGGGGAACTGGAGAGGAGTGTTTGGTCTGCAGACTACATTGCCACCATGATGAAGGTGCAAGTATCTGAAAGTGTAATATCAGTGGATGAGCAACATGATATTGAAAAAGGCTGGCTCCTCCTGCCACTGTAGAGTCCTTTACTTCTGAAACCTGGACCATGAGACTTTTGTCTTTTCCTCCCTCAATGGCTGTGTCTAGACTGGCAAGTTTTTCCACAAAATCAGCTGCTTTTGCGGAAAAACTTGCCAGCTGTCTACACTGGCCACTTGAATTTCTGCAAGAACACTGACAATCTCATGTAAGAAATCAGTGCTTCTTGCAGAAATACTATGCTGCTCCCATTCGGGCAAAAGCCCTCTTGCGCAAATCATTTGCGCAAGAGGGCCAGTGTAGACAGCACAATACTGTTTTGCGCAAAAAAGCCCCGATGGCTAAAATGGTGATCGGGGCCTTTTTGCGCAAAAGCGCGTCTAGATTGGCACAGATGCTTTTCTGCAAAAAGTGCTTTGCGGAAAAGCATCCGTGCCAGTCTAGACATGCTTTTCCGCAAATGCTTTTAACAGAAAACTTTTCCGTTAAAAGCGTTTGCGGAAAATCATGCCAGTCTAGACGTAGCCAACATGTTTAACTTTTGACCTATGTCAGCTGTCAGACTAGAATGAGTTTAGTCACATCAGTCTGAGCAGGAATTAAAGCCAAGCCCTGGAGGTGGAAGGGCAGAGCCTTAAAGAGATCACCTTAATTGACTGGGCCTCTTAATCCTCCTGTTCCTGTACATTAATCCAAATGCCTCAAGTTCTTCTTTTTCAGCTGCTTTTCATAGTTGAAGGAGTTATTCTTTTATACAACAAAGCTGAGGGAAGATGACAAATGTGACCTTAGCCCTTCTAAAGAGGGGCTTTAAGATCATTTTGAATGTCAGTCTTTATTTTGGCCACTCCCCAGCGGTGTAATAGCTGGAAAGTATCAGCCAGATCCTCCTTAACCTGAAACCTGTCAGTGATGTTTTGCAGAATCCTGCTGGTGTTTGACATTCCATTTGCAGTTTCCATTTATGTTCTTAGTGTCCTGATAACCCAGATACTTGAAACAAGCACAAAGAGAGCACAGTTTAGAGCACACTGAATTTATCAGTGAATGAGTCTTGTTGGCTAGGCCACCATTTCTCAGAGCACCTTCTTGACACAGTAGCAGTTAGTGTGTACCTCCTTGTTGCCAAGTTCTGAATGGACCATTGAGACAGTACTGTCCTCTAATTTCCGAAGAGGGGACAACTGGGGAAAATAGTGAATTCAACTGCCTGTGCTTTGTCACCTAGCCAGACAGGAAACTTTGTGCTCCAGCAACTTTAGTGACCAATCAGTTAAAGAGGCAGCTTTCCATTGATATTTATTTACAGGTTGTCATCATGCATACTTAAGCAAATGAGTTGACTCTGTAGTATATAGACTCAACATCTGATTTCTTGGTAGAGGTAGAAATACATTGCAAACAGGTATTCTGGAGCCCTAACTGGACAGTGGGACAATTAGTCACCATACACCAGGGATGAAAATGTAAATTAAAATTCTCATAGATTTTAACTCTCCAGGGTATGGATCATGCCTTTGTATGTGTATAGCTCCTAACACAATGGTGTATACATACAGAAAGGGGTGTGGTTTAGCTCATAGAGCACTGGACTAGGATTCAGGAGACCTGGTTCAAGATCCAGCTGTGCCACAGACCTTCTGTGTCACTTTGGGCAAGTCACTTCTCCTCTCTGTGCCTCATTTTCTCTATCTGTAAAATGGGAATAATAATTATGCTGGCCTTTCTTTGTAAACTGCTTTGAGCTCTGCCAATGAACAGTACTATGTAAGACTTAAGCATTATTATTTGTATAGCTCTGATTCTGACTGCAGCTCTTGACATTATTGCAAGATGGATAGTTAATAAGAACAACGTGCAGGAAGAATTTTTCCTGCTGACAGTGGCCAATGCCTCAGAGAGAATGAACAGAACAATTATCATCAAGTACTCCATCTCTTGTTGATCATTTCCCGACCAAACAGGCAGAGTGAGAAATTCTGCCCTCAGTTACAACAGTGCAACTGTATTGACTTCAGCAGAAACTGCACTGATGCAAAATACCTGGAAGCAAGATTTTGTTCAAACACTTTGAGCCAGATTGCTTCCCAAGCAGGTTGCTGTGTACTGCTCTGGCCGCTCAGCCTCTCCTCTCTCTGTACATGCAAACACCAGAGAGTGAGAAACAACAAAACAATTAAACAAGATACAAGGCCCATAAAGCTCATCCTGTGCCGCCTGGCTCGTACCAAGAGCTATGTGGAATAACATTTCATCACAGCAGGCTTAAAGCCCTGAACTATAGCTCGGCTTGACACAACTCAAAGGCTAGAGGGTGTGTGTGTGCGTGTGCGTGCGCGATGTCCTGGCTGCCAACTGCCCCGAGGGACCTTTGTGACACCTTGAGATTTCCAGGTGCCTGGATATCACAGCCCCCTTCTCCCTGCAACACACTTGTGCCAGCTTCAGGGGTCACTGGAGAGACAGACCCTCCTGTAGCCAGCTTGTAAGCAGCTTTACACTGGCAGAGCTGTACAAAGCTGCCCTAACACAATGGAGTATTTGGCTCCCTTCAATTATTACAGTCTACAGCTCTAGTAACAATGTGGGAAGATACATTTGGGCCATTACTAATATTGGTTCAGTGCCACATGTATGCAATGTTCTCTGCAAACAGATACATGGGCTGGTTTCTGCCACAAGGAACTTACACTGTAAAAACAATTTGTCTATAAATGCAGACAAGGCATCTTTTTTACATGTGATGCTAGAGTAAGATTCATATAATAGCTCAGTAAGAATGACGTTCCAGATGGGGGATCAAACATTAAACTAAAATGTTCCCAAGGTCAGATGCCACTGAAGAGAGACGAGGCTAGAAACGGCAGTGGATTAAAAAACATCCAACAAATAAAAGTGCAAAGAGAGTGCTAGGAAGTAAGCAAGATTAAAAACAAACACAGGCTCATTTGAGTGAGAGAGAAAGGCTAATGTGGGCGCAGGGGGAGTGAAATCATGGCCCTGTTCGTCCATGGGAGCTTTGCTACTAGCAGGGCTGGCAATGGACTTCCCCGAGCCTGTGACAAGGTGTATGGGTGGGTGGGTGTGCGCGCAGCTCTAGGCTCCTGGAAGAGGCAGGTCCTTGGGCAGAAGGGGCAGGGATGGGGACTAGCCTCCCCAACCCAGCCCTCAGCACCACCTGGACCGTGTGGTGTGGGGCTCCAGCTGTAATTTAAAGGGTCTGTGGCTCTAGCTGCCGCTGTTGCCACAGTAGCAGTGGTGGTGGCATGGAGCCCCTGGCTTTTTTAAATCACTGGGTCCCAGGGAAGTTGATGTTTTTGTCCCCATGCCTATTGGCTATTAGCTTCAGTGAAGCCAGCATTTCACCCATAAAGGGCACTCACTTGCGGAAGCCTCACTTCTGAAATTGTTCTTCTATGTCACTGCATATCCAGCAATTAATGCCATACAGCCAGTAGCCCAGGCTTCTGTTTAGCTGGGAAATATTATTTTAAACCGAGTGAATCACATGGTTTCAAATTACCTAGGGAAAAACCAGGTTGATGAACTTGATCTGATTTTTTGAAACCCTGTGAACACACACAATCATTAGAGATTCACAAAACCTCATATGCTGCCAGGCTTTCCCATCCCAAGATTTGATAATGTTGGGCCAGAAATCCAGGTTCGTCATCCAGTTGAGTCCTGTCTGGATAGTTACAATAATGCTCCTTTTCCCCCTACTTGGACAGAAATAGAGGCCTGGATCTCAAAAGCTGGCAAATAAGATATCTGAGCAGCAGAAGTGGGAGACAACAGGGATTGTCCCTTTGAAGTAATCAGCTAATCAAGGCATTGGATAAGAGAAGGACTTCTTGTAATCAGACCTCTGAGAGGACTGTCAAAGAAATCTCCAAACACTTGACTCGTCACTGATGGTATCTTACCTTAAGATAAAATAGGAGCAGCAATAAAAGTGAAACAGGAGCCATTGACTCTCCCGCACCTGGAGAATGCAGGGTGCAGAGCAGGGCATGAGAAGAGTGGGAATGTTCCTTTCCTAGTGAATAGAAGGTAACAATGCCCTTTCCACCTACGCAACAGGGGAATATTAACAAGCTGTTGGGAGGTTTAATGGGTAAAAGGAGGGTTCCTTAGCAGCAAGGTAGGGCAAATGCTCAATAGCTTTTGTCCAGCATTTGTCCAAATAAAACTGAAAGTTCACCCTTACACAGCCCTTTTGAGCGGTGTATCATGAACAGTAATGATATGGCCTGGGAGAGTGTATGACAATAGCATGAGCAAGGGGTGTTTTTTGTCCATAAGAAAGTCCGCAGAGAATGAAAGTCTCTGAATGCTTGAGTGAATGTATGTACTTCCCAGAGTGTGCACACAAGAAATGCTAACTCCGCCATCTTGCCACTACTTTCCTCTCTCCTGCTTATAAACATTTCAGTCACCCAACAAGGGAGCTGAAATAATCTCTCCATTGAGACTGTTGCATGTGTTAGGACTTTTGGATTGATGCAATGAAATGATGTGCACATCACAATTGTTGGAATCTATTTCAACAGGGCTATGGCTTTATTAATACTTGGGCTGAGTCTCACACACAGTTAGAACTTTGGTTGCATCAGCATCCTTCTTATACTTCCTCTTCTGAGCTTTTATTTCTTCCTATACTCATTCACACAAAGAAAATGTAGTGGACCAAATTCTATCTTCTCTTACCTGTGTGCAGTCCCAGTGTAGCCAATGGGGTTACATGGGTATGGGACCAAAAATTGATCTAATGTGCATAGTTAATGTAAATTAAATATCACAGGAGGGTGAAGTTCTATGTATTTTAGTTGTTCCCCCTTTACTTGTTAAGCTACAGTAACTTTCCGCCTGCTCCCCTAATTTCTAGTACCTGTATAAATAGTCTGAAGGTCTCTTATCAACATAGTGCTCAGCCTTCTAGCTCGCTGAGGGGTGAACTTTGTTTTATTACTGGTATGGCATTCCTCAACGAAGGGGACTTTGACCTTCTTAAATTCCTGATGGAGTTTAAATACCAAAACCAGCAGTCCACTAGGGAGTTAATAGATAGCTTTAGTACACACAGCAGGCCTTCTCAAGGAGGTCAGATTATTAACACTGGGAAATGTAGATTGTATCTCCTAATACAGGATATAACTTGCATTCTAGATCAGCTTCTGACAACAATGCCCAGAAAGCCACATTTCAGAGTGGCGCATACTGGCTATCAGCAGATCTTCAGATTTTGCTTGTTTTGCTGAACAGACAAACTTTACTGGTTATAGAGGCTTTCATATTAAATTTAATATGTAAAATAAAGTTATCTTCCAAAGCAAGCTATGCTTTCTATGCTGTAGTTGTCAGAGAGTTCCATGTGCTTTTATTTTTAATTCAACAGAAAACATAACCTATGGGCTTAATTATCCATTCATTGTGCAATATTACTGTTACCCCCAAACTGGGCAATACTAATAAGATCTTTGGTTAATATTCACATTTTTAAAGTAATTAGTTTCATACATGTTTTCAACTTATATGTTTTGACTTTTTGCTGATATTTGTTGATCAGAGTTGGTTATCAATAAGGTCTGTTAAAAAAAGTTAAGCTTGCAGCCATGAATATTCCTGGAAGAAAAATGTTACATTTGCTTTTCATGGGTTTTTGCACCAGAAGACTGATTATTAGAGTTATGTGAATCTAGTTAGGCTCAAGAAATAATATCCCATCACTAGTTGGTCAAACATTTTAGAATGTTTTGGATTTGAACACAAATCCAACTTCACCCTTATTTTTGATCAGCTATATAAGTCTGTCTCAAATTTTTCTTATTTCAAAAGTTCACATCTTGAAAATGGAAAGAAGTAGATTTCCCCTGTCTTTGTTCTGAGTTAGCTTTATGTGACTTACGTAACTGATCACAACTAATTCCCCGCACCCTTCACATTGCTAAGTCTGAGATGCAAGGGACTGAAATGCATGAAAAAGGAATGCATTGAGATATATTACTTGTTTTGGCTAGTATTATAATAAATAAAACAACATCCATTCTACAATGCTGGTCCGCACATCTTTTCTGCTTCAAGACTTCCAGAGTCTTAGGAATGACTCCTAAAAGGATTAGCATTTGGGTTTGGTGTGGATAAACATAGCTGATATATGTAAGCCTTTGGGGGCTGCAAAATGTGTCTGATGAGCTCTCAAAAGCATGTTTTCTTGGGAGATTTCCTGCCCTTCTGGTTGGGCTGGAAATACTATGGCTAGGTTCTCCTGCAGCAGCACTTCAGCATTCCAGCTTCATTTCCCAACCGGAACTCAGGCTGGCTACGCCTAGACTGGCATGATTTTCCGGAAATGCTTTTAACGGAAAAGTTTTCCGTTAAAAGCATTTTCGGAACAGAGCATCTAGATTGGCACGGACGCTTTTCCGCAGAAAAGACTCGATTGCCATTTTCGCGATTGGGGCTTTTTTGCGGAAAACAAATCTGAGCTGTCTACACTGGCCCTTTTGTGCAAAAGGACTTTTGCCCGAACGGGAGCAGCATAGTATTTCCGCAAGAACACTGACAATCTTACATTAGATCGTCAGTGCTTTTGCGGAAATTCAAGTGGCCAGTGTAGACAGCTGGCAAGTTTTTCCAGAAAAGCGGCTGATTTTCCGGAAAATCATGCCAGTCTAGACGTAGCCGCTATGTTTACACAGTTTTTTTTTTCAGAAGAGGATCTGCAAAGGGTGTGCTCATTTGTATATCTTCTTCCGATTCTTTTTTCAGAAGAGGTTTTGCCTGAAAAGCACACGGGGCCATTTGTCAGAAAACCCCCCCTTTTTGCAAAATCCTGTAAACCTCGATTTTTGAGGAATAAGGGATATCAGGGAAGTTGACCACTTCTCAATGAGATACTACAGCGCTGCATGCCTCACACCACCTGGTGCTGCACTGGAGTCTGAATACCTCACCCCCCCCCCCCCAGCGTTTCCATTTTTCTATGTGTGGAATGGATTTTGTTATGCGCCGTACATGGAGGTGACACATCACCTCCCTATTGGAGCACATAACACAATTTATGTGGCAAAGGTGGGGCGGAGGGAGGCAGAGAGTGGAGGGGGCTCAGGGCTGCAGCAGAGGGTAGGCAGCAGACCAACAGACGCCCCAGCGGACCTGTCACCTGAGAGTGACACAAATCCAAACGCCCAAGCTCTTCCTATACCTGTCCTTTATGACCGGCTGAAGTTCTTTTAAATTGTGCTTGGTTCTGTTACAGCAACTGAAGGAGTCAGGTTAAAACTTAAACAGTTACAGGTTTATTAAAAAGACTTATAAATCATATGGTTACAATGGCTATTGCTCTCTTTCTTAACTGTTAGCAAATACAGATTTTAAAAAATGGTTACAAAGAAAATAAAGATAGAAAATAGAAATAATGGTAGCAAGTGACAGCTTAATCTTTAAAGAGCTCTAAGTCTATGTGTACATGTAAGACAAAGGACCACATCCAGGTACAATTTTTACCCCTTTCTGTGCCTCTCGACTCCAGTGTGTCAGGCCAGGGCCGGTCTCTCAATTCCTAGGAAAGACGAATACGAGGTGGGCGTCCCCTCTGGAACCTCGGGAGATCAAACACCTAACCCGACCTGCAGATAGATGGTAAATTGACACTCAGAGTAAATGTGCTGCTGGACCCATCTTTATACCCCTGGGGGCCCATATCCTCTTTCTTATCTTAAGATGCCAAATTGTACTGGTCCGTTTGTGGCGCCAGTTCTTACAAGCAAGTTTCAAGTTAATTTACACTTGCAAGAGAGATAACTAAATTGTGAGCACTAGACATTTTTTTACTGGGCGAGAGATTCCTCCCCCCGTGGACGGCTGTGTGTTCGTATCAATATGGGTTAAGTCAAGGACACTCCTTGGCAGCCTCTTGGTCAGCAATTGGCGTATCTCTGTTTACAGCCATTCACGGTCACACAGCCTGGGCCTTCTGCTCTGTGTGCCCTGCATGCTCCAGGCAAGCAAAAATGGATGTTACAAGGGAGGTTCCTGTCTGGCTACAGTCAGAGGCAGGGGAACTCTGGCTGGGAATGAGGGTTCTGGGATGAAGCCAGGATGAGGGTGTTGAGGAGCAGACTGCCTTGGGGCTGCGGCAGAAATAGAGGACTGCCCCTAGTTCTCTGTCCCGCAGCAGCACCTGAGGGAGAGGCGCCTCTCCCTGCTGCCCTCTCCCTGCTGTGCCAGGTCAGGGGTTGGGAAAAGGAGCCTCTTTCCAGCCATGGCAAGTCCAGCTCCAGGACTGAGGACAGATATCTCTCCCCAATGCCACCTCGAGGGTCCTGTGCAGCCCTCGATAGGCTGCTGTGCAGTCACACTGCTTAGAGGGGTCTTAGCTCTCCACCCCATCAGACAACCTCGCATGGTGTCTCTTACCAAGTATTGCTCCTCAGCAGGAAGGCTCAGGCCTCTGCTTTCTGGGAAAGCTAGAAGATGTTACACATAGAACACAGGAAGGGATTGGGCCGCTTGCACTCAGGAGGGGAGAGGTGTCCTCTAGCTTTCTCCTTTGCTTATGGTTTCAATGAATATTGTTAGCCAGGGTTAAAACAAACTTTCCTGGACCCTGGGCAAGGTGTGAGGGGCCAACTCTGGGCTCCCAGAAGGGGCGGGACTTCAGGCAGAAGGGGTGGGGTCGGGGGCTAGCCTCCCCTCCCCACTCCTCAGCACCATCCAGACCAGGTCATGTGAAGCTCTGGTGGCAATTTAAAGGGCCTATAGTCCTGGGTAGCATATCTGTTGTCAGCAGTGCTGCACCCAGGCCCCCTGTCAGTTTGCTCCACCCCTCCCCTTTCAGACATGGACAAGCTGGGAAATTGGAACAGGAGATTGGTTAGTGTGTTCCTGATGAAATCATCCTTTGCCAGTTTATGGCAGATGGGTCCTGTCCGGGTTAGACTTTCCTGGTACATGTGTGTTGCATCACACGTGGTCTGTGGCCAGAACTGTGCCTGGCCTGAGGCGCCATTTTAGATTTTGATGTGTGTGTGGGGGGGGGGGGGGGGGGGGCGGAGGGGTGACCTGTGCATGCTGTGATGTGGGGGAAGAGAGTGAGAATATGAGGGGGACAGACTGAGGATAGAGGCTTCAACAGTGTTATTGAGCATGCTGAACCAAATGGGGGGGGGGGAACCAACCCCATCCACCCTCTCCCCTCCCCCCCAATACACATCATCTCTATTTAGGGGCTACTAAGGCACTGGAAAACTCTACTTTTTTGGCAGATAACTGAGCAGTTAGCTGACAGGAGCACTGTATCTAATTCCTATATAAAAGAAAATTAAATAAATATTAGATACACTCAGCTCTAACACTAGCATATTCTGACATCTTGTGGCAAGTCACTTAAGGGGCACTGATTAGCCTTAAAATTGTAATACATAGTCTTACTTTTGTACTAACTCTGAGGAGAGAAAAAGACCCCGTCAGGACTCCTGGGCCCTATCTCAGCTCTGGAAGAGGAATGGGGTCTAGTGGGTTACCACAAAGGGCAGATACATTTCAATTCTATATAAGAACATCAGAATGCCCATAGTGGGTCAGACCAATGGTCCTCTAGTCCTGTATCCTTCTTCCAACAGTGGCCAATGCCAGGCGCTTTAGAAGGAGTAAACAGAAGAGGCAATCATCATGATCCATCCCCTATCACCTAGTTTGTTTTTCTGAAACTTGCTGTTTATTACTTTAATTGGGGCAGTTTCTTGTGTTATGTTAGTGAAGGAATGAATAACATTTTCTTATTCTATTTTTCCACACCATTCATGATTTTCTAGACCTCTAACATACCTCCTCCCATCCTTTAGTCATTTCTTTTCCAAGCTGAAAAGTCCCAGTCTTGTTAATCTCTCCTTATATGGAAGCTGTTACTTACTCCTAAATCATTTCTGTTGCCCTTTCTGTACCTTTTCCAAATCCAATGTACCTTTTTTTTTAAATGGGGTGACCAGAGCTACATACAGTATTCAAGATGTGGGCATACAATGACTTTATATAGAGGCAATATGGTATTTTGTCTTTTTATCTTTTCCTTTCCTAATGAATCCCAATATTCTGTTAGCTTTTTAGTTTTTAGACTGCAACTGCACATTGAGCAGATATTTTCAGGGAACTATCCACAAAGATTCCAAGATCTCTTTCTTGAGTGGTAGCAGATATTTTATACTCTATCATTTTTGTATCTATAGTTGGGATTATATTTTTCCATCTGTATTATTTTGCACTTATCAACACTGAATTCCATTTGTGCTTGTGTTACCCAATTGCCCAGTTTTATGAGATCCCTTGTAACTCTTTGCAGTCTGCTTTGGGTTAGTCATTGTTTACCCCTTTTTCAAGTACATTTATGAGAATTTTAACAGCAGTGGTCCAAATGCAGATCCCTGCAGCACAACACTCTTTCCTGATCCTTTCCCCCCTTATCTTTTAAGTGGAGTACCCGGCAATGTTTTCATGATGATCTAATGATCCTTCAGTTGCTTGAATGCCCAGCCTTTTGTTATTCTTAATCACCTGCCTTCCTCTTTTTATAACAAACTCCCTGACCCAAAGGCAAAGCTGCAAGCAACTCAAACTCTGTTGCATTTAAGAACTGCCTCTGGAGTCAGGACGTGGGCTTAAGCAGACCTCATGTATGAAATCCAGGAGTTCGAACTTAGAAGAGGGGGCTACTGTTCCCTTAAACCCCCAATAAATGGTGCCCTTGTGCTTGGCTTCTGTGCACAGAGGCAGAGAAGGTGAGGGGTGTCTTATACCATCCCTTTTGCACTGGGGTGGGCACAATCTCACCCCTTCTTACAGTTTGTAATGTGTATAGGAAACACAGTAATCTATAAAATACAAGTTTCAATCACTGAGCCAAAATCATTCAGGGTATGTCTACACTACCCCGCTAGTTCGAACTAGCGGGGTAATGTAGGCATACCGCACTTGCAAATGAAGCCCGGGATTTGAATTTCCCGGGCTTCATTTGCATAAGCCGGGCGCCGCCATTTTTAAATCCCGGCTGGTTCGAACCCCGTGCCGCGCGGCTACACGCGGCACGAACTAGGTAGTTCGGACTAGGCTTCCTAGTTCGAACTACCGTTACTCCTCATTCCACAAGGAGTAACGGTAGTTCGAACTAGGAAGCCTAGTCCGAACTACCTAGTTCGTGCCGCGTGTAGCTGCGCGGCACGGGGTTCGAACCAGCCGGGATTTAAAAATGGCGGCGCCCGGCTTATGCAAATGAAGCCCGGGAAATTCAAATCCCGGGCTTCATTTGCAAGTGCGGTATGCCTACATTACCCCGCTAGTTCGAACTAGCAGGGTAGTGTAGACATACCCTCAGAGTGTAACTCCATTGGTTTCACTCCTAAGAGAACTTAAATTTTCTGCAGGATATCGGATGATGTTTCATGTGCCTAAACATATCATCATGATCTTGTTTTCTAACCATATCCCTGATCTCCTTTTGCTCCTGAGAGCAGAGAGTGGGAGACATTGTCCAGTGGGCCAAACCCATGACTGGAAAGCAACAGATACTGACTTTTGAACCTTTTTTTGATACTGACTCTTTCTAGTGCCTAAGGCAAATTGTCAGGACATCTGTGCCTTCATTTCCCTATCTATAAAATGAGGTATGAGTAATTCCCTTCTTCACAGGGTGTTGTAAAGATAAATGAATGTTTGCAGGGTTCTTTGGAGATCACTGGCATTAATCACTTAACGTTTTCTGATTTGTTCCATTCTTGTGGGTCTAACTCAGTGTGGAAGCTTCAGGCAGCTTCAGCCTTAGACTGAAATTATGCCAAAAAGGAACGAGCATTTCCTCAGTCCTTCAGCCCTGCCAGTTGGAGGGACATATTTGACAGGTTGTTTGGTATGGGTTTCTGTGTGACTTGGCAATGACACAGTACCTCTTGCTGGCGGTTAGCATTGGGAAACGGATACTGGTTTATGTGGAATCTGCTTTTGGCTTGGCACAGGATCACTTCTGGGATGACAAATACCACTCCCAAGGACCGGGGTTCTTGCAGTAGTGGACATAACTTGCTGTGTCTTCCTCATGCAACTAATATTTAATTGGCAATTTTGTGACTTTCTCTCATACCTTCTTTCCTCCTTGTCCAGTGTCTGAGTCCTCCTTTTAGGCCTGGCCTTTGAGGGCCACTGACTGACAGAGAACTTGGTAGTTATGCAGGTCCATTAAGCGGCTACAGGTCCCATAAAGGAGACAAAAGTACTGTAACTAGAAGTTAGCATAAATCCTGGCAGCCGTTTTAATCCTCTTACCAGGCTGTCTGCTATGATTTATCTTCCCATTTAATTTGAATACTGTTGCATCTTCGGTGTTCTAACACAGTGGAACAGCAGGGTCATTTTTCTGTTTTTGCAACCACGTAACATGAGATGAATTCAAAGTGCCTCTTCAGGACATAGTCACTGCAGACTGGCACTTTGTTCATCTTTGTGGTAGAGCCATTAGGTTCTCAAAGTCCACATCAAACTCCTCATTCTAAAATGATTCTCATCTCATCAGCATTTACCCCACCCCCTTTCAGACACATAATGTTTCTATTGTACAGAGGCTGTTTTTCTGTGGAAGTGGCAGGGATTTCAATATCATAAAGACGGAAGATAGGCTTTGATATACTGTCAGCAAAAGCTGAATACTGTAATTTTAAGCAATTTTCTAAAAGCTTCCCTTACCCCCCTTCTCTGTGGTTCACCCTCCCCTCCCCTTATGAGCGACTCTGCCACTTCTTTTGCATGATGCTCACACGACAAATTAATGTAGTGCTGTTGATGAGAGACAGAGAGTTACTGTGAGCATAGACTCTCCCGTCTCCATTTGCTATTACACTCTGGCAACTTCAAAGGTCTAGTCATCCTGTTTCCATCTTCCCGTGGGTCTGCACGGCCTGACTCAACTGCACGGTTCAAAAGTGCAGGCTCAGAGGGCTGGCGACTGCAGCCCCACCCCTGCAGTGCTCTATCACATTAGACTTAGTGACAAGCTCTGACGGACTTGGTCCGTGTGACAGAATTTTTCCCTCCTCCTTCTAAGATTAATGATTGCGCTGGGAGGATAATGCTTTTCCCGTTTTACTCTGAACTAAGGCAGCCCTTTGTGCAGAGCCTTTTTTTTTTTTCGTACAAATATTTAATCTTTTCCAATCTGCCCTTCTGCACTGCCTGGCAGTTCCTGTCGCTATAACCATGCTGTTTGTTTTAGCTTGTAACAAGATGCTGTTTTGAAAAGTGATGCAAAATTCAGATTACTGTATGAATTTAGGCTTTATTTTGCATGAGGGCTTTTAAAGGCCTCTATAGATTTTTTTTTTGAACAAAAAACCCCCACAACTTTTCTTCCCCAGTAAGAACCATTTTTCCCCTGAAAGGGGAAAGGGTACACGTAGAAAAGGCTAGAGTTGTGCCTGAATAATTTTCAAACTATTCTACTCAGAAATATTGTGGAGCTGTGGTGACAAACGTTGCTGTGCTTTTCTTGTACTGTAATTTGCTTTGTGTAGCAGTGAACAACTGCAATTCCTATTGACACAAGTAGGAAACTCAGTATCTTTTAAAATTAGGCCACTTTCTGGCTGTAAGACCCTGATTTTCAAAAGTATTTAAGTGCCTTGCTCCCATTGATTTCAATGTGAATTGTGTATGTAAATGCTTTTGAAGGTCTGGCCCAAGGTGTCTGATTTCATGAGCCCATGTGACAATCTCGGCCTTAAATGTATTTGTGCCTCAGTTTGCCCATTTTAAAGTGAGCACACTAATAATAAAGCCTTATATCAATATGCAGCTCAAAGAGTAGGCTTCTTTTTCAATGGTCAGAAGCTTTATCAAGACTGTTTACTCACACTCAGAAGGAGCTGAAATGATATGTGGTGCCAGGGATTCCTTCTCAGTCCTCCATTTTGGGATAATGGCAGTTTCCGTCTTCTCTTCTTCTTCTGCCCAGTGATCCAACAGCAGTTCACACCTATTTTATAGGTGGCCGTTCTGCATTCCAAGATGGTAACGTGGCATGATGGTACACACTAAACATTACTTGGGCTGCATCTACTCTGGTCAATGTAGGAACTATAATTTGCCACAGTGGAGCTCCAGTGGCCCTAGCTGTAATGGGACTTTTAGTGTAGCCTAGGCACTGTGTTAGCCATCAGACAGTCTGGACTAGCTCTGAGTAGGGTTACATGATATGTCAGTTAACACACTAGTATGTGGTCCATGCTAATATCCCCACTAGTGCTACTACTGGTGGAGCTATACCCATGGTGGGAAAATGTAGGGGGGAAAAGGCTAGCATAGATACAGCCAATAAGTAGACTTTCATTAAAACAGACTGATCACTAAGGGGGTTGTTAGTCTGTAACTTTAAAAACAATGAGTAATCCTGTGGCACCTTAGGGTACGTCTACACAGCAACGTTATTTTGGAATAACTGAAGTTATTTTGAAATAACAAAATGCACATTCACACAGCAAGCCATTATTTCGAAATAATGTTGAGCTGGAGGACTTCTTATTCCAACTCCTGTAACCCTCATTTCATGAGAGTAAGGGATGTTGAAGGAAGAATGTTCTTCCTTCAACTTCTGCTGTGTGGACAGCGCCAAAAGCCGAATTAAGCTATTTCAACTTCAGCTTTACTATGGCCTGGGGGAGCATCTCCTCCTAAGACAGGTATACAATAGTGCATGTGCCCAGAAGTCACTTTGCAGTGAATGTCCGGGAATGAAGGAATGGACTGGACCTGCTGAAGCACTCAATTCCCATCGGATTTTATTCAGCCCCCAAAGACTATACTGCCATTGCTCCTCTCTCCTGTGTGCTGGTGCTGCCATTGACCCCACCCATCCTACAGGAGGAGGGATCCACTGTGTCTGACTGAAATCCACAGAAGAGGCATAAAGGAGACACCTTTGATGAACACTAACTCCTGCCTGGCAGCTCCATCTTAATTCACAGTAGCAGTAACTCTTTCTACTGTGGTACCACCCACTTCCCCAGCAGGGATGCCAGGCACTGGACAGACAATCTCTGCTCTAAAGGGATGGAGCAGGAACTCTCAGTAAGCACAGAATTGTCATAAACATTTCTCCACCCAACCCCACGCAAATAGTGATTGTAGGGTAGGAAAGGAAAGGAGGGGGAGAAAACTCTGGTTCTATCCACGGTGCCCTGACAGCTCTGGGGATACCCATTATTACACTGCTTCCAGCCCCTGTAGTCAGAACATCAGGTCAAAAGCCCTTGCAGTAGCAGGTTTGGATCACCTTTATTTTCTCATTGCTGCCATCTTTTATATTGCTCCGGTTGTGACTGGGTCGGTCTCTCTCTTCCAGCTGAATTACCCCCACAGTATTAACTACAGTCTTAAGGCTATAGTAACCCTTTCTTCTTGTGTAGCCTCTCTGGAGGAAACAAGAGTCCGAGAATAGGCAATAATGCAGCACAGGAGATGTTTACATTACACACCATGTGGATTTTAAATGGCTTTTGGCCCATACTTACTCAAGCTGCCCATCCCCAGGATAGGTCTCCTTCATGCCTGGCTAATATGGACACCCTACTAGGGATTTGGCACCCTTGAAAGATGCAAAACTTTTGGTTTAAATAATGTCTCAAGGGAGTACAAGGACAGGTAAAAGGTAATAGAAAGGAAGAATGGCCCAGTGAGAAGAGACTTGGATTCCCTTCTCTGCTTTGCCACAGGCTTCCTTTGTGACTAGGGCACAGGGAGGCTAACTGATTTGCCCTAATTCCCATCTATAAAATGAGATAGTAGCACTGCCCTACCCAGGACCAGATTAACTCTTCTGGAGGCCTGGGGATATTAGATTTGTGGGCCACCTTATGCTCCACAAACGGTGGGGCTAAAAAGGGCCTCAGAATGTGGGAGGGGGCTCCAGGAGGGGGCCCAGCAGATTGGAATAGGGATGTAAGCAACTACTCAGTAAGCCGTCTCCGCAGTTCAGAAGGGGGGGACAGGAGAGACAGAGCCATTCTATGTACTGCCATTCCTCCCATCCCCACTGGGTTGGAGCTGCAGCTGCTGGGAGCTCCATCCACATGCTTCCCTCTCTGCAGGCTCTGACCCCACAGCTCCTATTGACAGTATATGGTGGCCAATAGGAGCTGTGGGAGGTGGTGGCTGCAGGTGAGCACAGGGCAGCATGCAGAACTATCTGCTCCTTCCCCTCCCCAAGGCCTTTGCCACCAAAGGGAAGCTGTCCCAGGTGGCACCCTGCACTCCAACCCCCTGAGCCCCTTCCCTTACCCTAACTCCTACCCAGACTCCAGATCCCCACCCCATGGCAAAGCCTACCCATGGCAAAAACGAAGACTGGTAGACATTTTTTATAGCAGCTAAGCAACCCTTTCAGAATCAGTCTCCTCGCATCTCATCAGCTCCTGAGATACTCACCTACTGCCCCTTTGGCTATTTCTACACTACAGAGGTTTTTCGGAAAAACAGCCATTTTTCAAAAAAAAAAACTTCACTTACGCCACACTGCAAAAAATAAAAATAAAAAAAAATCAAAAGATCAGAGGGGTTTTTCCAACATTGGAAACCTCTTTCTATGAGGAAGAAGCCTTTTTCTGAAAAAGGCGTGTATGGACGGGAAAAAGGGAGTTCTTTCAAAAGAAGAGGAAAGAGGAAAAGCACACTTCGCCAAAGAATCAATGCCTACAAAACAGACATTAGACAGGATCACAAAGAAAAAAGAGTTTCTTGCCATTTCAACCAGAAAGGGCATTGTCTTAACGACCTGATTACCTGCATCCTGCTTCAAAGACCTTTTAACACCAGACTTCAAGGAGAATCCTCTGAACTGTCATTCATACTTAAATTTGATACTTTACACCTAGGTCTTAACAAGGACCCTAATTACCTTACCCATTACAAAGATAGCTTCCCCAATTATCACCTCTAATATCATTAGCTCTCAGACATTTACCTCCCCCCTCATCCTCCTTCTGTTCTGAAATTTGATTTGTCCTTTTCATATGTGTTCATTTTTTTGATTGTATCCTTTGGTATATATGGTTGTGCCAATTTTCTTCCACAATTTGATCTGAGGAAGTGGGTCTAGCCCATGAAAGCTCATCATCTAATAAACCATCTTGTTAGTCTTTAAAGTGCTACATAGTCCTGTTTTTTGTTTAAGTTAAATATGAGTTAGTGTGACCCTTTAGCAAAAAGGGAAATATAATTCTGGGATGTATTAACAGGAGTGTTGTGAGCAAGACTTGAAAAATCATTCTTCTGCTCTACTCTGAGCTGATTAGGCCTCAACTGGAGTACTGTGTCCAGCTTTGGGCACCGTATTTCACAACAGATGTGGAGAAATTGGAGAAGGTCCAGGGAAGAGAAGCAAAAACTATTAAATGTCTAGAAAACATGACCTATGAGGGAAGACTGAAAGAACTGGGTTTGTTTAGTCAGGAAAAGAGACGACTGGGAGGGGACATAACAGCTTTCAAGTACTTAAAAGCTTGTTACAAGGAGGAGGGAGAATGTTATTCTCCTTAACCTCTAATGATAGGACAAGAAGCAATGGGATTACATTGCAGCAAGGGAGGTTTAGGTTGGACATTAGGAAAAATGTCCTAACTGTTGAGATGGTTAAGCACTGGATTGAATTACCTGTGGTTATGGACTCTCCATTTTTAAGAGTCGTTTAGACAAACACATGTCAGGGATGGTCAAGATGGTGCTTAGTTCTGCCATGAGTGCAGGGAGCTATACTTCATGACCTCTCTAGGTTCCTTCCAGTTCTAGACAAGTAAATCCAAAGGAATACAGGTTGAGATTCCTGAATATTTTGTTTTGTATTTTAACGCTGTAGTGATATCCCCCACTCAAATAATAAAAAACCCTGTCCTTAAAAGTAAAAATCTGGAGAAATAGTAAAAGTGATGATTGGTTAAAGCCATCAATGGAATAGCCCCAAAATGTCCACTCGTCAAAGTTGGCCACTGGGGCACTAAGGTTCTATGAAGTACATGCCATAAAGAAGGAAGACAGAACATTGAAATACCTGTGTTGGAAAACCCAATCAGGCCCTGTACATGAAAAGGTCAAAACTCACCTACAGGCAAATACTGCCTCCTTAAGAAGAGAAACTAAAGAAGCCTTCCTCCCAGACCCATTTACATTGTCCAAATATTGAACAGTGGAATATTGTGAGGGATCTGGGTTACTGGGCAGTGAACTGGCTCATTGTCCCAGAATGGCAAAACATGCCCTCAGTCCTCATTCTGCCTAATTGTCAAAGCTCTAATCTGGCTTCTTCATAAGAAAAATCTGTAGAATCAGACACACTGGGACAAAGGACATAAAACTAAATTCAGGAATGTCACTCAACTCTGGACAAGTTGGGCTGATCACCTATGTCAAAGCCCTGGAAGTTATGAAAAGTATCAAGCCCTCCACCTGTGAAAAGATTAAAAATAGCAGTGGTGTAGAACAGGAATAAAACAACTGACTCCCATGAATACGGCAATATTCCAGGCCCTTTTAAATTTCTGCTGGAGCTACTGCCTGCGTGGTTCGGACAGCACAGAAGAGCTAGCACGGGGAAGAGAGAGGAGGGAGGCTAGCTCCCAACCGCCCCTTCCACCTGAGGCCCTGCCCCTACCAGAAGGGCCTGGACCTGGGCCCTGTATCTTTTCCAGGGGCCCAGCATTTCTGTTCTCAGCCCTACTAATTACTAAGAACAAGAAGTTTATAAAGCAGGTTGTATCTGGGCATAAAGATGTGTCCTCTTAGTTAGGTTTCAAACCAGGACAAACCTCAAGAATGGCCCTTCTGGAACTAGGGTTGCCAGATGTCTGGTATTGACCCAGACAGTCAGGTATTTTTACCTCCTGTCTGGTAAAAATTTCAGAAAATACAAGACACCTAAAATGTCCGGTATTTTCTGTTTTTTTTTCCTGCCAGGAGGTGAAAATACTGCACACCTGGCAACCCTACACACTTAGCAACTGGGCCCAGCCCCTGCCCCCCCTCCCGGCCCCCCTTTGGGCTCCCTCTCCCCCACTTTCCTGGTTCCACAGGGGAGCTGTCTTCTGGCTCAAAGCAGGGAAACAAGATGGCTGCCTGCAAAAAGCCTCAAAGGCCTTTCTTAAAGGGGACATGTTGGTTTTTTAAAATTTTTAATTTTTTTTTTGCTTAATAACTGTCGGGGTCCTTTTTGGTCTCCCTCCTTTTTTTTCTCAACAGAATTTTTTCCTGGGTTTTTTTTTGGGGGGGGGGGGGTCGGGAGGTATTTGGAATTTTTGGTTAATTCATCTGGCAACCCTAGCTGGAACTGAAGGGTGACATATTTTGATTTGCCATTGAAAAACATGAAATGAAATGTTTCATTTTCAGTTGATTCAAAATGAAACATTATGGTTTGTTGAACCTAATTGAAATGTTTAATTTCAGATCAATTTGGCATTAATCTATCTCTCTTTGAGTTGGTATCCTGTTTTATGGGAGTTTTAGTTTGGGTTTTTATGCTCACATTCCTTTCTATAGGCCAGGCTCTCTGGCTGGACTATATCTCCCAAGCTACATTGTGGTCACCCCTCCAGGTGACCCAACATGTTGCATTAAAGGAGTCTTGTGATATCAGTGCATCATGGGAGTTGAAGTCTGATTGGAGAGCCTGGTCCATAGATGAAAATTAGGGCTTCAGGCACTTGATCGACAACTCCCAGGAGGCAGTGTGGCAAGTCAGGGGGATGCAAATTAATGCTGAACCAAATGAAATATTTTGATTCAGGAATGGGTTTTTAAAAAATGTTAAAACAAATTTTTTCAAACATATATTTTTAGATCTTTTTATTCTGTAAAAAACTTTGATTATTTTACCCTTCTGCCCTTATTTGAGATTAAAGCAAATGTGTGAATATCTAACAGCTGGCATGATTGAGGCTGGGAAATAGAGAGGTTCTACTCCTCCAAGTCTTCCTCTTATTCCTGGCATAGCAACTGTTGTAATTTTACAACATATCTCAACAAAATGACATCATGCCACAGAAAACAGACTAATGAGGAGATGGAAGCACAGGCTCACTTTTCAGTGTGTAGGCTGGCTCCGATCGCCTGGACGAAGTTTAGACAAATCACACTGAGCTGTTCTGCTTTGTAGGGGCTGAATTTCTTGCTGTGTTACTGTGTGTTTATCTGAGATCTTGTTAAAACTGTTGTCCATTTCTCCTGCCTTTAGATCTTTTGCTTTTCTTAAATGCTAAAACTCCAACTGTGACCTCTTAGAGAAACTGATTCACTTCATCAAATGGATCCTGTAACTTTGATGTAGATGCTTTTAATAAAAAGATCCAAAATAAAGGAGACAAGGAAAGGTCTTTGTGCTGTTCAGAAATGCATTCAGAAAGAAAGGGAAATGGAAACCAGAAGATAAGCAAAGCAAAATATCCATAATTCCTTAATGAAAGGAACCGAATGTTCTCTGTGTTTGTGCAATATAATATGATAATGCAAAACACAAGTAAACATTACAGTAGAAACTAAGTTGCCAACAATATCCTTTAAGTTTTATAATATAAATATAAAATAAAGTGCAACATACTATACTAAGGATTTAACCTGGAAAACAGGAAGAAAAATACTAATTATGTGCCATTAATTGTGTTAACTTTGCTGCTACAGCATGAAATGTTGCATTCCCTGCCTTTATGATTTCAACTGCACAGGTTGAACATTGCATTAATATTTTTTCACTTAATTGTTTAATTTAAAAGCATCCTTCATTGATATGATTTGAGTAGAGACATGGAGTGAATTCTACCCTTCATGGTGACATTATTTGGCTAGAGTTAGTTTTCTGATACAATGGTTTAACAGGGCACAGAGCATCATAATATCATAGACATGAAGGACTGGAAAGGACCTCAGTATGTCATTTTGCCCTGGTCTAAACTAGGGAGTTATTTTGAAATAATTCCCCTTAATTCAAATAACAAGTGAAGCATCCACACTGCCAAGCCTGTTATTTTGAAATAAGGGGCTGGTTATTTTGAAATAACTCCTGCTTTCCATGAGGAATAATGCTTATTTCGAAATAGTTATTTTGAAATAGCAGTAGTGTGAACGCTCCACTGCTGCTATTTCGAAATAATTATTCTCCAGAGTCATTCCGGAAAAACAATACTTGCATCCACACTGCTATTGCATTCTTTCGACAAAAAGTCTAAAGAATAGGGAAAGGAGGGGGACTTCCGACGACAATAAACCTCTTTCTAGGAGAAAAAGGGCTTTTTCTGAAAAAGTTTTTTCAGAAAAAGGCTTGTGTGGACACAGAAGAGGGAATTCTGTCAAAAAAAAAGAGGCCTCCAGGAAAGAACAGAGGTACCCTGGTTGCCAGTGTGTCCAAACTCATCACAACTCTATAGTTCCTGTCTCTTGCCAGCTCTTAAAGCTGCAGGCACTCGGGACAAGCTTTGTGACAGGAAGCCATTCCTGGGAGCTGAACCTCACCGTGCGGCTGCCGCTGCCACACTGCTCCTGAGCTATGGCCAAGCCTCAAGCCCCCTGAGAGCCCACTGGCCCTTACAGGGAGCATGCCCAGGGCACCAAAAGGTGTGTGTCATTGTGGTCTGGGGTGGAGATCCTGGCCCTCCTGGAGGTGTGGGGTGAGGAGGAGACCCTGCAGGATCTCCACTCCCAATGGTACAATGCCAATATCTATGACCAGATGGCCAAGACCCTGTCTGTGAGGGGCCACCACCCCAGGAGCCTTGAGCAGGTCAGAAGCAAAGTGAAGGACCTGCAGCAAGGCTATGCCAGGGCTAGGGAGTGCAGCTTTCACTCCAGGGCAGGACCCTACTCCTGCCCATACTATGACGAGCTCCTCACCATCCTGGGGGGGGGGGGGTGCACCCTTCCCCACCCCTAGTTGTGGACTCGGGGCTGGAGACACCTGTCGTCACCCGCCCGGGGCTCCCAGGCCAGGAGAAGAAGGAGGATGACGAGCTGGGGGGGGAGGAGGAGGAAAGGGCCAGCAGTACCCTAGGGTGTGTATGTCTGCCAGGCATCCTTCAAGGCCAGGGAAGGATCATCAGGTGAGTGCTCGTAGTTTTTCATACGCACAAGATGGGGGAGATGGGCACTGAGCATCTAGGGGGCAGTCGTCACTCGGCCTTCTCAGCACGGCCCTTGCACTGCAGTCTATGCATGGGGAAGCATCCTTGGGCTCCTGCTCACAGGCTCTGGGGAGGCCACACACATGTCTGAGCCCCGGGGGAGGAGGGGATGCCCTCCCACCACCAGCCACTACTGGATGGAGGCTGGGGACAAGGGCACACACACGGCCGCATGCAGACTCTAGTGCTGCACACGGCACCCGGGCATGTCCGCATGCTTGAGGCAGCATCCGCTGCTGGGGACATGCTGCCAGGTGCAGGTGTGTGTGCAGAGCCCATGGAAGGCCAGGCTGCTCCAGGCCCTCCTCCCACCCATGGGATCCCAGTGTGGCCGGACACTTCTCTTACCTACTTGCCTGTGGGACGGGGACAGGAGAGAGAGGGGAGGTGGGAAGCATGAGCCTCTGGGCACCTGTGGGCCCCTATGAGGCAGGGCCTGCTGTCCTGGGACACCACCATCCTCTGGTCTGAGGGTTGTAGCTCACTGCTCACAGAGGAGGGCATGGCCTCTGGGACAGTGTCTGCCTGTATGACTTACTGCCTCTCCCTCTATTCTCCATAGCTGGACCAGCCATGACTGAGAGGCGATCACCACCAGCCGAGGCAGCCGCCCAGTCCCAGGGAAGCTGTAAGCACTGGAGGGTCCAGGGGGACCTCATGAGGGAGCATGAGGGCATCCTCCAGGACATGCATCAGACCCTGGCTTAGAAGGTCCTGGATGATGCCCAGTGGTGGACCCAAATGTGGGCTGAGCTGGTGCAGCAGGGCCAAAACATGTGTGCCACCATTTGGGAGATGATGGCATACCCAGCTCCTGTCCCTGCTTCCACCCCTGCTCCCACTCCATGCCA
Organism: Pelodiscus sinensis; assembly: GCF_049634645.1. NCBI lineage: Eukaryota > Metazoa > Chordata > Testudines > Trionychidae > Pelodiscus > Pelodiscus sinensis. The sequence continues at coordinate 227,922,565 of NC_134712.1, read as the reverse complement.
GCCCCCACCCTCCCTGCCATGCCAGCCCCCCCTGCCATGCCTGACCCTGCTCCAGCCCCTCTCCTACCTATTCCCCTATGCAACCCCACCCCCGAGGTCGCCGAGGTCTCTGGACCCGAGGCAGAACTTCTAGCTGCACCACTCCCAGCCCCAGCACTGAGCCCCCATGCTCCCTCCCCCATCCAGGTTCTGGGCCCCCTCCTCCCCAGTAACTTTTATTGAAAAACAAAATACAAAGTTATGTTTTGAAAACCAAATTATTGTTTTTATTGAGTGTACAGGGAAGGGGGGAAGGAAGGGGTTGTTGTGGGAAAGGCATAGGGGGGCAATACACAGGCCCCTAGTTGGGAAGCCCTGTGGAGAGTTACTGGGGTCCTTCAGAGAAACTCTCGCTCAGGGCCTCCTGGATGTGCACCCCCACCTGATGGACCTGGTGGATGGCAGCTGTGCACAGCTGCTCGAAGGCCCTTCCCTCCTGGCCAGCCTCTGCCCCCCACCCTGGTAAGAAGGCCTCTCCCTTGTTCTCCACAATGTTGTGGAGAACACAAGCGGAGACCGCCTTGGGGATGTTGTGTCCTCCACGTCGAGGCGAGTCAGGAGACACCTGAACCGTGCCTTCAAGCACCAGAAAGCATGTTCCACCTACATGTGGGCCCTGCCCAGGTGGGTATTGAAATGGTCCCTGCTGGGGTCCAGGTGGCTGGTGTATGGCTTCATGAGCCATGGCATGAGGGGGTAGGTTGCGCCCCCACAATTCAGAGTGGCATCTGCATGTCCCTACGTGAAAGTCACACTAGGGGAAGAATGTGCCAGCTTCTCAGAGAGGCTGGATTTTCTGAAAATGCGAGTGTTGTATGCCCTCCTCAACAACCCAACGAAAATGTCGGTGAACTGTCCACAGTGGTCGACCAGAACCTGCAGCACTATCGAGAAATAGCCCTTCCTATTGATGTGCTGGGTGGCTTGATGATCTGGTGCTTGGATGGGGATATGGGTTCCAGCTATGGCTCCCCTGCAGTTGGGGAACCCCAAGGTGACAAATCCAGCCATAATAGGGTCCAGGTCTCCCAGGCAGATGACCCTGCACAGCAGGACAGAGTTTATTGCCCTCACCACCTGCAAAAGGAGACAAACAAACACACAAAACAGAGAATCAGAGAGGGTACCTGAGCCTTTGGGAGGTCCCCCCTCCCTCTTCCCCTCTTACACCAAGGAGCCACCCCCTATGAGTTTGTCTCCCCTGCAGGGCAGTGTGAGGGCAGGACTACAGAACCCCCTAGGGACAGGGCTTCCCGCCCACCCTTAGCCCACCCCTCACACTCCTTCTTTCCCTAGTGTCCCCCTTTCCAGAACTCTCCCCGCCCTTCAGGGACTGCAGCCTGAGAGTGCCTTACCTCCATGAGGAGGGCCCTGATGGTGGACTTCCCCATGCTGAACTGGTTGCCCACAGACTGGTAGCTGTCTGGGGTGGCGAGCTTCCAGATGGCGATGGTGACCTGCTTATCCAGAGGGATGGTGAGTCATATCTGGGTGTCCCATTGACAGAGGGCAGAAGCAAGCCAGCCACACAGCTCCATGAAGGTGGCTTTCTTCATGTGGAAGTCTTGGAGCCACTCCTGGTCATCCCACCGCTCCATTACCACCTGGTCCCACCAGTCGGAACTGGTGTCCAGCCTCCAGAACCATCTCTCCACGATGGGGTGTGGTTGCAAGGGCCTTGCTCTGACATATAGGGAGAAGGTCTCAATGATGAGCTCAGTGTCGAACTCCTGCAGGACCATGAAGGCAGCCACCACAAACTGCTGCAGAAACTGCAGCATGGCCGTGTGAGGCCACTGCATGCCCTGAGGCAGCTCTGGCTCCATGTCAAGGAGTGTGCTGTGGCGTCCAAAAGCTGGGCAACCAGAGCACGAACTGCAAAAGCTTTGCTGTCCCTTGGAGAGGTAGGCAAGCAAGCAGCAGAAGCTGAACCGGGGGGTCCCTTTAAGCATGTGTCTCAGCTAGCCTTAGGCAACAGCACCCGGAAGCAACTGCTGACCTAATGCCCTTCCTGAACTGATTCCAGGTGGCCTTAAATGTGAGATAGCCCACGAAAGCTTATGCTCCAACACTTTGGTTAATCTATAAGGTGCCACAGGACTCCTCGCCGCTTTTGCAGATTCAGACTAACACGGCTACCCCTCTGATACTTAACAAATAGTCTAGTAGCACCTTAAAGCCTCTTGTAACTATTTAGTCTTTAAGGTGCTTCTAGACTATTTGTTGTTTTTTAAGTTTTTCCTATTACGGACTAACTCGGCTACCCCTCTGAAGGTTTCAAAAGCATCAACACAGCAAAAGTGCAATGAAAAAGTGATATGTGATTTTGAAAGAATGTATCCACATGCATCTGATGAAGTGGGTCTTTGCCCACGACAGCTTATGCTCCAACACTTCAGTTAGTCTACAAGGTGCCACAGGACTTCTCGCCGCTTTTGTAGACTATTTGTTGTTTTTTAACATTTTCCTGTTACAGACTAACTCAGCTACCCCTCTGAAGCTTACCTATTCACTGTCTCTTTTTTTCCTTCTCCCCTCCTTCTCCCTCCTTCCCTTATTTATTCTTGGATCTGGACTTCCAACACTCCTGTCATCTGAAGAAGTGGGTTGCACCCATGAAAGCTCATGATACCATCTACATGTTTTGTTAGTCCGTACGGTGCTAAGAGACTATTTGTTGTTTTTGAAGTTTTTTCTGTTACAGACTAACTCGGCTACCCCTCTGAAGGTTTCAAAAGATATTAGGCATAACAAAGGATGTTATATCTTACTAAGGTAGTGATTTTGACTTAGGGCTCTCTTTAAACTAGTTCATCAAATAGTCAGAAGTAAAGAAAGGGAAACATTTGTCCAGCTATCAGGAAAAAAAGGGATGTTGTTATTTTAAGGGCACACTTCAACAGGGGAGTGAAGGGAGAAATTACAGCAGTGATGGAGAGAAAGGACAGGAAGACTTTGAAGCAAATTTTTGTACTATAGTCATTAAAATTCAAATGGGCTCATCTCTGCTGGTTGCCAGATGGAGCAGTTCCAGAGGCTGTAATACTGAAGGGCTACATCTACACTGGCCCCTAATTCCGGAAAAGTCATGCAAAGCAGGTAAGTCAGAATAGGGAAATCCGCGGGGGATTTAAATATCCCCTGCGGATTTAAATAAACATATCCGCCGCTTTTTTTCCGGCTTGGGGAAAAGCCGGAAAAAAGCGTCTAGACTGGCACGATCCTCCGGAATAAAGCCCTTTTCCGGAGGATCTCTTATTACTTCCTTTCAAGTAGGAATAAGAGATCCTCTGGAAAAGGGCTTTATTCCGGAGGATCGTGCCAGTCTAGACGCTTTTTTCCGGCTTTTCCCCAAGCCGGAAAAAAAGCGGCGGACATGTTTATTTAAATCCGCGGGGGATTTTTAAATCCCCCGCGGATTTCCCTCTTCTGACTTACCTGCTTTGCATGACTTTTCCGGAATTAGGGGCCAGTGTAGACGTAGCCAAGTTGTTTGTAGCTTGAAGGTGATGGGAAGGTATACAGTAAGTAAAGAGCATGGGCGACTGCACCAATGCAGAGGTCTCTGGCTTGTTTGTGGGTGCAACAGGGACAGAATCAAGGGGGGCCCAGTAGTGCCCTGTTACAATAATAAATATCATGGTTACATCTGTGGTGAATATTTTCCAGAGACATTTGCAGAAATATAATACTTGGGCATTAATATAATATTTCAATAATGGGGAATGGTGTTGGTGTCTCTTTTGATGGCAACAGACATTTTGCTCATACAAACAGCTGTTAAAGAGACCAGATCAAATAGAACTTTGTGGCTGTTTCTAGACTGGCAAGTTTTTCCGCAAAATCAGCTGCTTTTGCGGAAAAACTTGCCAGCTGTCTATACTGGCCGCTTGAATTTCCTCAAGAACACTGACTTCCTACTGTAAGAAATCAGTGCTTCTTGTGGAAATACTATGCTGCTCTCGTTCAGGCAAAAGCCCTCTTGCGCAAATCATTTGCACAAGAGGGTCAATGTAGACAGCACAGTATTGTTTTGCGCAAAAAAGCCCCGATGACTAAAATGGCGATCGGGGCTTTTTTGCGCAAAAGCGCGTCTAGATTGGCACAGACGCTTTTCTGCCAAAAGTGCTTTTGCGGAAAAGTGTTCGTGCCAATCTAGATGCTCTTTTCCGCAAATGCTTTTAATGGAAAACTTTTCCATTAAAAGCATTTGCGGAAAGTCATGTCAGTGTAGACGTAGCCTGTAAGTATCTGGCTGCTGCCATTAACATACAGAGAGGCAGTTCCTGGAACTAGTTAAATGTGACAACAAGTTAAACGTGAGTCAACAGATTCTGGGATGCATTAACAGGAGTGCTGTGAGCAAGACATAAGAAGTCATTCTTCTGCTCTACTCTGCGCTGATTAGGCCTCAATTGGACAATTGCGTCCAGTTCTGGGCACTACCTCTCACGAAAGATGTGGAGAAATTGGAGAAGGTCCAGAGAAGAGCAAGAAAAAATTATTAAATGTCTAGAAAACATGAGTTATGAGGGAAAACTGAAAGAACTGGGCTTGTTTAGATTAGAAAAGAGAAGACTGACAGATGATGTGATAGTGGTTTTCAAGTATCTAAAAGGGTGTTATAAAGAGAAGGGAGAAAAATTGTTCTCCTTGGCCTCTGAATACAGAACAAGAAGCAATGGGCTTAAATTGTAGCAGGGAGGGTTAGGCTGGACATCAGAAAAAACTTCCTGCCTGTCAGGGTGGTTAAACACAGGAATAAAATGCCTAGGGGGGTTGTGAAATCTCTATCACTGGAAATATTTAAGAGCAGGTTAGACAGACACCTGTTGGGGTGATCTAGACAGTGCTTGATCCTGGCGTGAAGGCAGGGGACTGGACTTGACGACCTCTCGAGGTCCCTTCAAATTCTAGTGTTCTATGATTCAACGCATAGGTAGCACCCTTTAGCAGAAGCCTATCCAGAGTGACCTACCCCTCTCGGCTATTGGATGTAGTCATCGGGAGAGCCATTAAGTTATATTGCAGTTTTCCTTTAAGAAAGAGTGAAGTCGTTTTTAAGTGAGAGGACTGCAAAAATTCTGTGAAAATAGTAAACATCTATATATAATGGCACTCTTTGCCTTAAAAACATCCAAGGAGGATTTTTTTGTGTATGGGGAAAAAAGTTAAAAATAAATCTCCTAATTTGTTTGAGATTTTTGCCAAGTGATTTATGTCCAAGTTATATGACTTACGAAAGACAGGGTGTATAATGGAAATATTGAAATAGTGTTAAGCAGTGCAGTGCTATGCAGTGACGTATTGCATGTGGTCAGCCCTGTTTCTACTGAAGTCAGTGCAAGCCTCTCTTTGACTTGAATGGGAAGATGCCCAGGCCCTATATGTAATTTTTCATGACTTAGTGGGAGTTTTCATACTGTGTCTATAAATGATCTCATGATCCCTGTTGTCCATGAGTACTGGGTAAGTCTTTTAGCAGTTAGTTAGCTAGTTCAAATATAAGGGCACGTCTAGACTACATCCCTGTAAAATGAGGTATACAGGATCTATCGGAAAAGGCTTTCTTTAGCGAAAGATCAGCCTCTAGACTGCCGCTTTTCTCCGACAAAGCTCTGTGCCGAAAAAAAAGCGGCGGCCATCTTTATGCGAATGAAGCGCGGGATATTTAAATCCCCACTTCATTAGCAATTTTGATACGTCTAATTTACATCCCTTTTCCGAAAAAGGGATGTAGTCTAGACGTACCCTAAGTGCTGGTCAAGATACCTGGAATACTCATGTCATCATAAGATTTACAGGTTCTGTATGAACTGGAAATCTGATGATCTTAGAGGAAACCTAGCAAATGTTGGCTGTAGAAATGAATGGAAAACTTTCCACACAGAAAACAAGGGAAATGTGTTCTTCTCCATGTCCTTTGAGATTCAAAAGGATAATGTTGAAAGTGAGTTCCTTATTCCATGTCTGAGTAAAGGGGAATCTTGGAATCCCAATCTTCCCTTATATTATAATAGGGCATGTGGTGGGATACCAGTCGGGTATTATCCAAAGCAACCACTTGCTGCAACCACAGAAATGCAGCACAAGTAGTATTTTTCTAGCTCTACAAAACATCCAGGAAGACTTTTTTATGATAGAAGGTTTGATATAATTTTAGCTGATCCCATCAAGAAATTCACAGAATTCCACTGCATTTCTGTGTCTTGTTCTGGCATTTGATAGGACCATATATCTGCAGAGCATCCATAGGAATCACAGAGTTGTTTGAAACAAAGAAGATAATTTGGTGTTGAATCCACTCTATTGTCCTTTGCACTAGAGTGAGGGAAAAAACCTGAGATGGAAATATTTCTTCCTAATTTGGATACGTTATGTGATGTAGATGTCTCATATGCCAACATTCATGCAGGCTAGGGTCTGCACTCATGATATGAAAGGGACTTTTTGTAAAAAAGATTATCATTACTTATTTCCCTGTCCGTTTCATGATGTCTATTTAATCTAGGTTGCAATATCAAAACGGCCAAAGTTTGATGTGTTTGAACGTGGGAATTTTTTCAGACCAAACTCTATTCATAACAAGATGGTTGCTTTGATGGTTGCTGGTTGTTTTTTCCTTTTAATAAAAACTTTCTCATATATTTGTGCCTTGCCAAAGATAGCAGGAAATTACAAGGCACAGGCAATTCTCACAAGTGGCAACAACTAACTATTTCTCTTTAATTGTGTGCCTGAGAGATCTCTTGATGCCAACTGGCAGAGGGCATAAGGGATATAGGAATCCCCTGGATGTGGTATTTACATTCTAGTTCACCAGGCTGTCATACGAGGTCTCCAATGAAAGTCTGTGTCATATAGAAAATGCATATATGGCTAGTACATAAGGAGTTATGTATATATGTGGAGAATTCTGTTTTTAGGACTTCTTTAGGGACTGGCCACCAGCAAGGGTGAAAAATAAATAAACATTTTATGCCTGAAAGAAAACCATCTATCTGTTTTCATGTAAATTCAGTTTTCTATGGCTCACAGTGGGACTCCCAATGATAATGAAGGATTATGAAATCTTCAAAGAGAGAAAATTAACAGGAAGAGGTAAACAACAGAGTTCATTCTGTTTTGCAAATTAAAACAAGAGAGTGGGGTACTACATTTGGGATACAGTTGAACTCCTAATTATACCTTTAATCTCTGACACAAGCTGTCAGCAAGTTTGATTGAGTGACAAGGAGGTAAGTTATGTTGCAGGAGATAGAGGGGTGTCGTGTTAGGACATGGATACCCATCAGTAGGGATAAGCCTCTAAACCCAAGCTTCCTCCAGATTATAGGAGCACCAATGCACTGGTCTGCAAGATACAGAGCTTCACTTGCCTACATTCAGCTGATGGCAACAGTAGAATGGCTCTTACCCATGAAAGCTCATGGTGCTATATTTTTTTGTTAGTGTCTAAGGTGCCACAGTACTGTTGTTGTTTGTAGAATGATTATAGAGTCTACCATGCTTGTACTGTAACTGCTAAACTCTTTGGGTGTGTCTAAATTACATCTCTCTATCGACGGTAAATTAGACACGTCGAAATTGCTAATGAAGCAGGGATTTAAATATCCCATGCTTCATTAGCATAAAAATGGCCACCGCTCTTTTTCAGTGCAGAGCTTTGCAGAGAAAAAGTGGCAGTCTAGAGGCTAATCTTTTGAAAAATATAGCCTTTTTTGAAAGATCCCTTATCCCTCATACAATAAGATTTACAGGATCTTTTCGAAAAAGGGTATATTTTTTGAAAGATCAGCCTCTAGACTGCCGCTTTTTCTCAGCAAAGCTCTGTGCTGAAAAAAAGCAGCGGCCATTTTTATGCCAATGAAGCACGGGATATTTAAATCCCTGCTTCATTAGCAATTTCGACGTGTCTAATTTACATCTCTGCCCATAGAGAGATGTAGTTTAGACACGCCCTTTGAAACTTGAGATGATAGTAGCATTTATTTATCGTTTCAGCCAGTGGGAAACTGATTTCATACTGACACATTTTTCTGCACTTCAGTGGGAACGTGTGTAATGCTGACCATGTTGAACTGCCCAGCATTTTGATTTCCATAAATGATAGCTTGCTTTGTTTTGCAAATACAAGTTTTCCCCAGTTCCCAAAGAGCCAATGGCATGTATTTTGCACCCGTTAGCTTACAGGTATGTAGAAAACATTCTCTATGGCACAAGTTCACATGTTGTGAGCTTCTCCAGTTTGCCTTCTTTGAAAATCCCAGAGAACCCAGCAGCTTTTGGAAGCTCTGTTTAAACAGTTACAACTGCAGCTCCAGTCCCTTGCCTGTCAGCCGAATCCTCTTCCAGGTGCTGTTTCCCACAGAAATAAGCTCAGGAAAATCTTCTAGGGTTGAGCCCTAAATAGCATATGAAACTAATGGGCTGTGCTGATTTCTTTTCAGTTAAATGGATTTATTTTTTAAAAAAATGTTATATTTTAAATTAATATTTTTTGTTTTTCCTATTGGTTTATGGTGTGGATTTTGTTTGTACATGCTAACTGCCAGCAGTGCAGTAAGAGAAGCATTCCCTTTTCATGAAAACATAGACAGCCTTGAGGAATCATAGCAGAGCCACGCTGGTGACTTTCTCACAGGTCACATCCATCCACCCACTCAGACAGGTCTCGCCCTTTGCAGTGCATTGTCCAGTCCTCCCTGAGGAAGGAAAAGGCAAAGAATGAATATTAGTTTTTATTATTAATAATAATAAATTGGTTCACTCAGGGTATATCTACACAGCAACATGATTTCAAAATAACTAGCGTTATTTCGAAATAACAGTCTGCGTCTACACAGCAGGCAGTTATTTTGACATAATGTCAAAATACTGTCAAGCTGGAGGACTTCTTACTCCAACTCCTGTAACCCTCATTGTATGAGGAAAAAGGGAAGTCAGAGGAAGAGTGCTCTATTTTGAAATAAGTGCTGTGTAGACACTCCCAATTTCGAAATAAGCTATTTTGAAATAAGCTAGGCAATTGACAATTGAAATAAGCTAGCTCAATTTGCGTAGCTTATTTTGAGTTAAGCCCTGCAGTGTAGACGTACCCGTATCATCTTTTGCAATAGAGAAGAGATGTGTATCTGTTGTAGTAAGCCCAGGAAGAGGATTCTTCTGTCAGACTGCTGGGGACACACAGACCCTGAAGCTCCCTGGCTCTTTCTCTCAGATTGGGGAACACATACTGCTGCCTCTGTGGTGAAACACACACAGCAACACCCTACTGCAGGGATAGCTGCGGGATAATGTGGCCAACTGAAACTACAGGTGGAAAATCTGAAAAGAGAATGAGTCGCTCCCCAAATTGGAACTCAGTACTCTGGGGTTCAAACATCTATTTTTGCACAAAGTGCTCTGGGTCTTGTGATGACTCCATATGCATATGTTCTTTGGAAATGTTCTGTGCCCTCCTTTCTCGGTCCTGATTTGTTTATTACTTTGTCTTTATCATGATGTATATTCTTTAATTAGGATTTGGAGCTTCACTATGCTGGGCACTGTACATCCTAAATTGACTGCCCCTTTCCCAGGAGCTTCTAATCATATGAGAAGAGACAAAAGGTGGAGAAAAACAAAGGCAGGGAAAATAAGGGAACATGAAATCATTATGGCTGGTATAATGAATAGGCCTTGTCTTCACTTACCAGGAGATCAATACTGCGGAGATCAATTCTCCAGGGATCAATTTAGCGGGGCTAGTAAAGACCTGCTAAATCAAGCACCGATCAGGCTCCTGTCGACTATGGTACTCCACTGGGTTGTGAGGAGTAAAGGAAGTCGATGGGAGAGTTTCTCCAATCGCCCCTCAGCAGTGGGGACTCTGTGGAAATTCAAAGTAAGGTACATTGACTCCAGCTACGCTATTTCCATAGCTGGAGTTGCGTATCTTAGTTTGACTTTGCCCCCTAGTGTAGACCTGGCCTCGGCCTACCTACTGCAAAGCTACTGTGTAGCTATCTGGACAAAGGTGAGCCTTAAGGAGGTCAGTGTAGTGGCTATGTAGATTTTTACTGTTCTGTTATGCTTCATTTTTGCCTTGTTTTTGCCAGTGTTTTTTCTTTGTTCCTTTTGCTAAAGTCTCTCCTAAATTATTTTCCTTAATTGAAATTAGGCAATATAAGTTTGCTTATCTGTCACTGTCCATTCTCCCCATTCTAAGGCTGTATTGTATTTCTTTAGCATTAGAAATAAGCAAATCACAATAATAAATGCACATTGGTATTTCTGAAGAGAATCTCCCAGAGCCCCCCTTACCAAGCATCCATTCCCTGTGGGTCTCGCACAATTCTTTTGGCACAGGCAATGTCATCTGCTATGTCGTTTGACAGCAAGTCTGCAAGGAAGAGAGGGGCACATGAATGGGGGTTTACCTTGTGAGACCTCAGTCTGGGCACCCATGTATAAGGGATATGGCTATGCAGCTGCAGATCTTGCTGGCCAGCCCTAGGCAGTACTCTCCAAGTGGCACTCAAAAGGGGCCGCTTGCTTGTGCTGCGGAACTGCCGTGTTGCACTGGGCTCCCGCTCCTGCACTCTCAGGGTGTGTCTAGACTACATGGCTCCATCGACCCAGCATAATCAATGAAACGGGGATTTAAATAATCCCTGCTTCATTAAAATAAACATGGCCACCACACTGTGCCGATGATCAGCTGATCCGGCACAGCATGGCAGTCTAGATGCGGATCTGTCGGCAGGGGAAGCCTTTGCCGACCGATCCCTTATGCCTCATGAAACGAGATTTACAGGATCGGTCGGCAAAGACTTCCCCAGCCTACAGATCCACGTCTAGACTGCCGCGCTGTGCTGGATCAGCTGATCGTCGGCACAGCGTGGTGGCCATATGTATTCTCATGAAGTAGGGATTATTTAAATCCCCGCTTCATTGACTATGCCGGGTAAACTAGTTTACATGACTCCATGGACGGAGCCATGTAATCTAGACACACCCTCAGGGCAGAAAGAGTGAGGAGAACCTAGGCCAGAGTAACAGCTCCTGACTGCACCTTAACATTGGCAGGCCCAGTCCTCCACTTGTCTTGGGCCTCAGTGGTGATGAGCTCAGTATAGCTGCCCTTCCCCCAATCAGCATTGGGTAGGGAGAGATTTGCCTAGTACTCCCATGCTCTCACCTGTGGAAAAAGAGAGATGGCATAAGAGAGATGAGAGAGGGTAGGGAAAGAGTGATGGGATGGGAAGGGAAAGGGTTAGCGAGACCATGTGGGTGGCAGAAGGAATTGGAGTAGGAGGGAGAACACGAGGCCAAGCTGAGGGAATGAGTGAGAGGCAATGAAAGCAAAGGGGACGGGCTAAGGAGAGAACCCATGAGGACAGTTACATTTAATGTAGGGATGAGTGAGTGAGGTGCACTGGAGCAAGAACACACAAGTGATAATGTGAACATGAGCCAGGAGAGGCTGAGTTAAGGTGCCAGCAAGTTAAGGGAATGCGGATTGGATAAATGGACGGTAAGATGGATAGAAAGATGGCTAGAAGGCCGGGCCCAGCGGGTAGTGATCAACGGTTCGATGTCAGGATGGCGGTCGGTTTCTAGTGGAGTGCCCCAAGGTTCGGTTCTAGGACCGGTTTTGTTCAATATCTTTATTAATGACCTGGATGAGGGGATAGATTGCACCCTCAGCAAGTTTGCAGATGACACTAAGCTAGGGGGAGAGGTAGATACGCTTAAGGGCAGAGATAGGGTCCAGAGTGACTTAGACAAATTGGAGGATTGGGCCACTAGAAATCTCATGAGATTCAACAAAGACAAGTGTAGAGTCCTGCACTTGGGACGGAAGAATCCCAAGCATAGTTACAGGCTGGGGACCAACCAGTTAAGTAGTAGTTCTGCAGAAAAGGACCTGGGGGTTACAGTGGATGAGAAGCTAGATATGAGTCAACAGTGTGCCCTTGTAGCCAAGAAGGCTAATGGCATATTAGGATGCATTAAGAGGAGCATTGCCAGCAGATCCAGAGATGTCATTATTCCCCTTTATTCGGCTTTGGTGAGGCCACATCTGGAGTACTGTGTCCAGTTCTGGGCCCCCCACTACAAAAAGGATGCGGACGCATTGGAGAGGGTCCAGCGGAGGGCAACCAAAATGATTAGGGGTCTGGAGCATATGACCTACGAGGAGAGGCTGAGGGACTTGGGTCTGTTTAGTCTGCAGAAGCGAAGAGTGAGGGGGGACTTGATAGCAGCCTTCAACTTCCTGAAGGGAGGTTCCAAAGAGGATGGAGAGAGGCTGTTCTCAGTAGTGACAGATGGCAGAACAAGGAGCAATGGTCTCAAGTTGTGGTGGGAGAGGTCCAGATTGGATATTAGGAAAAACTATTTTACTAGGAGGGTAGTGAAGCATTGGAATGGGTTACCTAGGGAAGTAGTGGAGTCTCCATCCCTAGAGGTGTTTAAGTCTCGGCTTGACAAAGCCCTGGCCGGGTTGATTTAGATGGAATTGGTCCTGCCTAGAGCGGAGGGCTGGACTTGACGACCTTCTGAGGTCTCTTCCAGTTCTGATTCTATGATAAGGGGATGGTTGGATGAAATAACATGATCTTGGTAACTAATTGACCATTCATTTCCAGTTGGAAATAGGTCAATGGAGGGATGATAGGAGTTGCTATAGGGAACTTTCTGGGTGTCTGGCTGGTGAGTCTTGCCCACATGCTCAGGGTTTAGCTGATCGCCATATTTGGGGTCAGGAAGGAATTTTCCTCCAGGGTAGATTGGCAGAGGCCCTGGAGGTTTTTCGCCTTCCTCTGTAGCATTGGGCACAGATCACAGCTGAAGGACTCTCTGCATGTTGGGGCCTTCAAAGTATTGGAAGGCTTCAATATCTGAGACATAGGTGAGAGGATTATTCTAAGAGAGGTGGGTGAGATTCTGTGGCCTGCACTGTGCAGGGGGTCAGACTAGATGATCATAATGGTCCCTTCTGACCTTAAAGTCTATGAGTCTATGAGTTAATGGGAATTAAACTTGTGCTTACTCAGCCTATCAAGCCACACAAGAAAAGACTCAAAGGGACCAATGTTGGGTATCTGAGATATCCAGGGGACCTGCCCTACCCAGAAAGGTCAAGAGGAGAATCCCCTCAGCGCACATGGTAAATAGCAGGTACCTCCCACCCCAGCTTCCTAGAAGCTGCACTGCACCATCTGCAGCTTTCCATTGAAGAGAGAATCCAATGTGTTGGTTGGCATCAGAAGAGATTCCAGTACTGCCCAGCTGATATGCAGAGCGCTCACAGCTAGGTTTGTGTTTCTCCTGGTGGTGCACATTCACAAGCGCCACAGTGCACAGAGCAAAATGTACAGTATCCCGCACAGGGAGAGAAATATTAGCGGGAACATTGCCTGGGAGGTTGGATTAATTGGAGTGTGTGACACCCTTTGACACCCTCAGGTGAAAGGCAGAGTATTATTATCCCAGGATATGCCACAGGGGACTGTACCTCATCCTGCCCATCCCCTCTGAGGCTCCCGTGGATGGCTCTGAATCTGCCTTCCCACTCCAGCCCAGGCATGGTGGCTGCCAGAGAAAACACATTACTATGGTTGTGCTTGGGTATCCCCACCCCATGAGAGGTGATACAGCCCCAGGCTGTTCCCTTTCCCAGGTAACCCCATTTGGCTCAGCCCCACCCAATTCAGGGCTGCCTACTCTCCATCCAAATCGTGATCTTGCACATGGCCCTCCCCAGGGGGATGATGCCATGGTGGCGGCTGGCCACCTCTTCCATGTCAGGGAGTGATCGCTGTGTGTTAATTTTAACTGAGGACAGAAGAGCAGCATGGGCAGGAATCCTGCAGCTGCTCTCTCCACTCTTAAGGGGTGGTCAGGGACAGTACCGGTGCAGGGTATGTGGCAGAGGTTCTCTGTGGGGCTCCTGTAGTTGTTGCACCAGACACGGCTGTTGATCTGGAACATGCCATAGTCGGTGCTGCCATCTGCATTGTCGTCCTCTGCTGCTGAATTGAAGCCGCTCTCAAAGAATGCCATGCAGATCCCTAATGCAGGGAGAGAACATGCTCAGTGCCCACAGCAGAGGCAGTCCACAGAAACAGGATCAACTTGAGGGAGTGCATGAAGGCAGAGCCCTGGAATGAAGCGAGGGAGACAGCATGTGGAGACAGATCAAGGAAGTGACGGAAAGGCAGCTACCTGAGGGAGTGGTAAAGAGAGTGAAAGAGTGAAGGGAGATTGGAGGGAGGGGAAATTGGGGAGAAAAGTGTGAGAGAGAAGGAAAGAACACTCAAACTTACAGTTGGCGAGGCTGTAACCCTCATACCCGTCTAGCCCTTCTTCATGTAGTATATAGGCTAGTTCACATCGGCTAAAGATTTTTGCTTCATTTGCCATGATCAGGCAGCTGACCAGGAAGAGAAGTGCGAGCACCTTCATTTTTGCCAGGGAATGGGGAACTTCAGTTCCACCTTTGAGGAGAAAAAAGGCAAGAAATAAATATCAGAGGGGGAATTTTATGACCAGTCACAGTCAAAAGTCTAAACCCCTTCTTCCATAACATGGACTGACAGGACTGCCCCTGAGATAACCCAGCATTGAGCTATTTCATGTCACCCAGATGTGGTAATGACGCTCTTTCTCTCTCTCTCTCAACCGGGCAATCTAAAAGGCTTTATTTATCCAGAAACTGAAAACACCAAGGCTAAAGGCATCAGAACTTCACAGCTAACTCTCTCACAGTTATATCTGTGCTGAAGAGTCACGTCTTCTGGGAACTAGGACTGACAAATGTGACAAGGTTGGCAAAGAATTATACGTATTAGAGGCTAAGACATTTAGGCTAATGGCAACTTTTTACTCTGGAAGCATGTTCACAGTAAAAGCAGTAACTTTTCTCTCTCAGAGGCCCTCCTTACCTTCCTTCTCCCCCTTTTCCCTGGGACTCTCATAGCAACTGTATGTGGCATTGAGGGCCAAGTCTACTGTTTCTCCCTGCATGCTACACTGTTTTGACCTTTTTTCCAGGTCTTCAAGGAAACTTGTTTTTTTCTGATGCTGAGCTCAGAGTCTGTGTGAATGGAGGGAGGCATGGGGGAGAAATCTTTTGAAATTGGAGAGTTATTTGTATGTATTCAGAAAAGCTTTGGCACTAAAATATTTCAGAGACATTGGCATCCCTCCTTTAGATCTTCTAACCTGACTCCCCACTCTTGCAAGGCAGCAAGTACTTGATGTTTCTGTTTTTGGACCACATTTCTCAGATTTTTCCTTTCGTTCTATTCCAGCTTCAAATCTACTGTGAGAACTTCTTAGGGGCTAATTGGAAATTTATCAGCTTTTTCCTGAGGCCATAAAGCAAAGATGGGGAAAAATTGGTAATGTGCTTTTTTAATCCCTGCATTTCCAGACTGAATATTTCATAGGCCATTACTGGATTTTTTAAAACCCACCAGTAGAGACGTGTTGGCAATGACCTGGCTTTCTTTGTTCCTGTATGGCTTGGGGGTGAATTAAGTTATAAGTAACAGTTATAAGTCATTCTAAAATGCATTTTCCTCGCGCCCCACATCCTTATTGTCTTAGCATTTGTCACCATGAATAAAAAAATAAGAGTAAAAAGGGGAATATTGCAGGGGTTAATTATTTATTAGACTTATATATATGGGGTATACTCTTTGCTCCCCTTGTTCCACCTATTTCACACCACTCTAGCAGCAGAAGGCAGGTGAAAAAACTCAATGTGGCTGGCCCAACCCTAACTCTCCAATAGGGGAGAAAGCAGGGTGCTCAGCACACTGTTATGCCAGCTTCTAGCTAGCCCCTAATTAAGAAGTATAACACTCCCATTGACGTTGCCCCCACAGTGGTGCGGAGCACATCTTAGCTTCAGTTAAGGAGTCAGCTAAGTGACCCCTATCAAGAGCCATCCAACATGCAAATACTTCTCTCACTGGTGGTTTGTTCCCCCTCAAATGGGAAACCAAAAGTTTCTGATAGGTTGGGTCTGAAGTTATGCAAATATCTGCATCTTAATGTTAACTGGCTAAGCTCTGTTTTTTCTCCAGATGTTGGCAGGTATGGCAGCCAGTGGCGGATATAGGGCAGGGTGAGCGGGGTGGCCACCCCGGGCCCCGCGCTTCAAGAAGCCCCGCACATGCGCCATGTCAAAGGGGAGGCCCCGCGAAATTGTGCTGCCCTGGGCCCTGCAAAATCCTCATCTGCCCCTGATGGCAGCAATAATGTAGCAGCAACAAAAGATACTATCGGTTCTGACAGGGTAATAACAACAGCAGCACAGTCCAAAGCTTTCTTGGGTATGATGGATAATAAATTGAAGGACAATTTTCCTCCTCCTCCACCCCTGCCTCCTCATAACCTTAACTTACAGCTTTCTCCACAGCAAAGTCTGGTCTGAGCCAGTGTCACCCAGTGTCTCCCCTTATAACTGCTCCCCCTTCTAGAACCTGCTCCTCCTCAGGTCCCTGTGACATCACTCACCGCCATTCTCAATGCAAAACAACACAACAAAGCTTTGTTGTGTGTCGTATGTCTCAGATGCCTGAATTCTAAAGTATACTGTAGAATTAATGAACTGGGTTGGCTGCAACAGAGCTGGGTGAATACTGCAAACATATTCCTTCAAATTGTCACTTCAAAAAGCATGTTTAGTATCCTCTTGCAGGACATGTGCACAAAAAATAGTTTTGAATCCTTAATCACAACTATTCACACCTGAAAAGAGATTCTAACTCCTCCAATCCAGCAACAGCATCTTACCATATGATCAAATGATCCTGTAAAACCTGTGTCTAAAACACTCACAATGAGTTGCTTGTGAACAAGCCCCAGGCCAAGAATTATTCTCATAAATCACTCAGTAAATGCTTTCAAAAATAAATTATTTATTTGTATTGTGACAGCATCCGGAGACCTGAGTTGAGTTTGGGGTCTCATAGTACTAGATCCTGTAAACACAAATAGTGAGAAACAGTTCTTATCAAGACTGACATCAGAAGCATTTCATACCCATTTGACAGATGGGAAAAGAGTAAAGGCCTGTTCAGGCTCTTCAGGACTGATCCAAGGTCACACAGAAAGTATCTTGTAGAACCAGGAGCTTGTCTCCTGTGTCTCAGCTCAATGCTTTAGCCACAAGACGATCGTTCCTCTCAGGGACATAATGGAGTTTTCTCCTCACCTGTGGCTCAGCACAGGCATTTTGACTGCTTGGTGTAATGCTGTTGTCTCCTGGAGCGTCTGCTGGTGCCATATGCCTCCAGTCGGAGCTGAGAGAGATATTTCTGGTCCCTCATCAGGTATTGCGGCTTCATTGAACTAGCTTTCTCCACAGAGAAAGGGAAGGGTAGCATTGTTATACAAGACACTGGTGACATCTTATCCGGTTTAGTGTGCACAGTTCTGGGCTCCTATGTTTAAGAAAGATGAATTAAAACAGGAACAGGTGCGGAGAAGTACTATTAGGATAATCTGAGGAACGGAAAACCTACCTTATGAGTTGAGGCTTAAAGAGCTTGGCTTGTTTAGCCTAACCAAATGAAGGCTGAGAGGAGATAAGATTGGTCTCTGTAAATACATTTGTCAGGTGAATACCAGGGAGGGAGAAGAGTTTTTTAAGTTAATGACCAATGTGGACACAAGAATAAATGGATATACATTGGCCATCAACAAGTTTAGTCTTGATATTAGATGATGGTTTCTAACCATCAGAAAGTGAAATTCTGAATGAGTCTTGCAAGAGGAGAAGTGGGGGCAAAACCTAACTGGCTTCAAGTCTGAGATTGCTGTGTTTATAGAAGGGATTGCACAATGGGACTGCCTATCTTCAACTGCTCTCACTAGACTAATGGCTGATGATGGTCACTAGATGGGTAGGCTAAGTTACTACAGAGAATTCTTTCCCTGGTATCTGGCTCATGGGTCTTGCCCACATACTCAGGGTCCACCTAATCACCACAGATGAGATCAGGAAGAAATTTTCTCCATGTCTGATTGGCAGAAACTGCAGGGGAGGGGGAGTTCATCTTCCTCTGCACCATGGGGCCTGGATTACTTGCAGGTTTAAATCATGGAGTTATGTTGGGATTCCCTCAGAACTCTTTCCATTCGGCATCCCAAGAACTCAGTTCGACTCCAGGTTTCATCTTTTTTTTTTTTTTTTTTATGCATACAGCATGGCTACAGAGTGTGTGTGTGTGTGTGTACACGCACGTGCTATTTACTTATCTTTTTTAGCACAAACATTTTGTTTCCAACCTGATGATTCATTTATGCCCTAATTCTGTCATCCAAAAAATGAGGCCTCTCTCCATGTTTTAGTTACTCATGTCAGGCCAGGCTTTAGCTCCAACCTAACTTCAAGTAACTAGAAGTCTTTCAATCATGTTTTGAGGAGATCAGTAACTCAGCCAGAGGCCGATGGGTCTGTTAAAAGGGTGAGGGTCCGTATCTTGCAGTCTGCAGGGGGTCAGACTAGATAATCTGCATAGGAAAAGTTTCAATTGCTAAGAATATAAGAATGGCCATACTGGGTCAACTGGTGGTCAATTTAGCCCAGTATCCTGCCTTCTAACAGTGGTTGGTACTAGATGCTACAGAGGGAATCAACAAAACAGGGCAATTTATTGAATGTGCAGAAGAGAAGTGTAAGGAGGGATTTGATAGCAGCCTTCAACTACCTGAAGAGTAGATGAGGATGGAGCCAAAGAGGATAGAGCCAGGCTGTTCTCAGTGGTGGCAGATGATAGAACAAGAAGCAATGGTCTCAAGTTACAGTGGGGGAGGTCTAGGTTGGATATTAGGAAAAGCTATTGCATTAGGAGGGTGGTGAAGCACTGAAATGGATTACCTAGAGAGGTCATGGAATCTCCATCATTAGACCTTTTTAAAGCCAGGCTTGACAACGCCTTATCTGAGATGATTTAGTTGGAGTTGGTCCTGCTTTGAGAAGGGGGTTGGGATAAATGAGCTCCTGAGAGTCCCTTCTAATCTTAATCTTCTGTGATCCCCTGTTGTCAAGTCCCAGCATGTGGAAGCTGGAGGTTTGGAGACACCCAGATCATGGGATTGCATTCCTGATCATCTTAGATAATAGCCATTGATGGATCTATCCTCCAGGAACTTATCTAATTCTTTTTAACTTGGTTACAGTTTTGGCCTTCAGGTTGACTGTGCATTGTGCGTGGAAGTAATTCTTTATGTTTGTTTTAAACTCACTGCTTGTTAATTTCATTGGGTGACCCCTGGTTCTTGTATTATGTAAAGGAGTAAATAACACTTCCTTAGTCACTGACTCCATACCATTCATGAGTTTATAGATCTCTATCATATCCTCTCTAGAGAGGGGGTTCAGCATCTGACTCCAGTAGCAAGAGTCTGCAGTGATATCACTCAGAGCCAGAGTCAGTGGGGCTGGTGGTAGGAGAATTCAGGCTCTCCTTGCTCCACTGGATCCCAACCCAGGGTACTGAGACTGATAGGTCAGATCTGATGTCTGAGGTGGCACTCACATGCCTGCTCCCTGGGTCACCCCCTACTACAGCCTCTGACCTTCTAAAGTCACAGCAAAGTCTATTGATGCCCTCTGCAAGTAGAGGGGATTGTTCTGGCAATGACATGGGGACTCTTCTCTCTCAGTTGTAGCCCATCATTCCTGGTCTCCACAGAGGCCTTTTAGTAACTTGACAGTCAGGTCTGGTCCAGTCATTGTGTAGTTAAGAGCATAGAACTGCTCCATCACTCTGTCCTGCCTGATTGAGATGAGCTGCTCCCTTTGGGTGTGGCTGGGAAGGGACTTTGGGGTCCAATTCTGCTCATTGACCCTTGGTTTCCCAGTTTGAGGCCTATTCATCCTAACACTCCCCCCACCACATGCCTTAGCTCTTGTCCAAGATGAACAATCCCAGTCTTTTAAAACTCTCCTCATATGGAAGCTATTCCATGCATAGAATCATAGATATTTGTGCATCTATCAACATTCAATTTCATCTGCCATGTTGTTGCCTGGTCACCCAGTTTTGTGAGATCCTTTTGTAACTCTTTGTAGTCACCTTAGGACTTAAGTATCTTAAATAATTTTGTATCATCTGCCAACTTTGCCACTTCATCGTTTACCCCTTTTGAGGTATGTATGTGTTGAACAGCATCAGTTCCCGTACAGATCCTTGGAGAACCCTACTTATTTACTTTTCTCCATTGTAAAAACCTATCCTTTATTCCTACCCTGTGTTTCCTATCTTTTAACTAGTTACTGATCTATGAGGGGACCTACCCTCTTATTGCCATTCCTGCCTATGTTTCTTAAGAGACTTTGTGAGGAACCTTGTCAAAGGTTTCCTGAAAATCCCACTGCACTGTATTTCCTAGATAATCCTTGCTCATCTTTGTTGACCCTCCGCCCTGCCAAAGAAGTCCAATAAATTAGTGGGGCATGATTTTCATGTACAAAAGCCATGTTCATGTTCTATGTGTCTGATAAGTCTTTGTTTTACTATAGTTTTAACCAATTTGAATGATACTGAAATTAGGCGTACTTGCTTGTAATTGACAGGATAACCTCTAGTGCCTTTTAAAAAAATAGGTGTTACAGTAGTTGTCTGCCAGACATCTGGTAGAAAGGCTGATTTAAGCAATAGATTACATAATACAGTTAGTCGTTCCGCAGTTTCATATTCAAGTTCCTTCAGAACTGATGGTTTAAATACCAGCTGGGCCTAGTGACTTATTATTGTTTAGTTCATCAATTTGTTCTAAAACCTCCTCTATTGACACCTCAGTCTGGGACAATTCCTCAGATTTGTCATATAACACTTGTGGCAGGGTGTTGCCCTGTTCTGGCCCTTTAAGGGGCTAAGACCTGGAGTCAGGAGGAAGCCCAGATGAGGCAGCTAAGGAGGGCCCAGCTGGAGGCCATATAGAGCAGTTCCTGGGAGAAGAGAGACCTGCCTGCAATGAGAGAGGCTTCGGCCTAGCAAACCCAGGCTACCCGGCCTGAGGCCCTAGGGGCTGCAAGGAGGTAGTCATGGAGGGCAGGGCTCGCATGGAGGCAGCCCTAAATGGCTGGGTTGCAAGGAGGCAGCCACGGCTCGCAAGGAGGCAGCTGCGGTTCTCAAGGAGACAGCTGTGGTAGGCTGGGGGAGTGTGAGCCAGGGAAGCCCCAGGCCATAAGTCCGCAAGGCAGGGTTGCAGGAGGCAACTGGGCAGGCAGAGTAGGAGAAGAACGGAGGGCTCTAGGGAGTCCCTCTTCCTCCCTGGAGGAGGAGCGGAGGAAAAACAATGACTCCCCCCCCCCCGGAAGGGGGCGTGGACCAAGACCGGAGTGGTCACTGCCAGAGGGCAGTGCCCTGAAGAGAACACCTCACCCAAAGGGTGCATTGGCGTCGGAGCAGCCAGTTACATCCTCACAAGCCACCCTGAGGGAAGAAGCCGTGCGGAAAGTGAGTGAATCTGCTACACACCCCTCCCACACCTACTCAGGTGTAGGAATCTCCCTCACATTCTCTTCAACAAACAATTCATTTAGAGTCTCTGCAATGGCTTTGTCTCACATGAGTGCTCTGTTAGCACCCCCACCAACCAGTGGCTCCACTGATTGTTTGGCAGGCTACCTGCTTCTGATGTCTGCTGTTAGTTTTTGAGTCTTTTTGCTAGTTGCTCTTCAAATTCTTTTTTGGCCCCTTTAAGGGTATGTCTACATTAATAGGGGCTACACATAAAAACCGCTAGTTCAAATTTAAATCGAACTAGCGGAGCACTTAATTCAAACTAGGTAAACCTCATTCTACGAGGAGTAACGCCTAGTTCAAATTAAGTAGTTCAAATTAAGGGCTGTGTAGCCACTTAATTCAAACTAATTGGAGGCTAGCCCTTCCCAGGTTACCCTGGTGGCCACTCTGGACCAAACCAGGGAAACTCTTCTGTCCCCCTCCCGGCCCCGGAGACCTTAAAGGGGCACGGTCTGGCTACAGTGCTTGTGCCAGTTGCAAGCCTGCCAGCACCCAGCCAGAAGATCCTGCACAAGGCACAGAATGAGCCAGCCACCTGCTGCCACCCAGCCCAGGTTTGCATGAAAATCAAGTTGGTCCAGTGAGACCCGCGAATTAACTAATTCGAATTAAGTTAGTTCAAATTAGTGCTGTAGTATAGACATACCCTAAGTTATACTTTTATATTTGACTTGCCAGAGTTCCTGTGTTCCTTTCTATTTTCCTCAGAAAGATGTGACTTCCAATTTTTAAAGCTCTTTCTGTGTCTATGCCGCGTCCAAGGAACGCACCTGCTTTTTCAGAACAGTTTCCGAAAAAGCAGACATTCTTTTGCCCTCCTTTTATTCCTCATTATATGAGGAATAAAGGATGTGCCAAAAGAGGAGGATTTCTTCAAATTTGGCCCTGTCTAGATGGGGCTAGAAAAAAAGCGGAAAAAGATATGCAACTTGCTTCCTGGGGAGCGGTGGAGGGCTGGCTGCCAGTGACTTGCTGGCTCATGTTTTGGAGCCACTGGGTCAGGGGCCCCGGTGGTCACTGCTGGCTCTGGGCTGGCAGACTTGGAGCTGGCACAGGCACTATGGCCAGGGTCTCCCCCTTTAATGGCTCCGGGACTGTGGAAGAGGAGAGTAAGTTTTCCTGGTTGTGCCCAGAGTGGCCACCAGGGTTCCCTGGGAAGGGCTGGAGGCCCCCATTTCAAATTAAGTGTCTACACAGCACTTAATTCAAAATAGCTATTTCGAATTTGACGTTACTCCTCATAGAATGAGGTTTACTAAATTCGAATTAAGCGCTCCTCTATTTCGAATTAATTTCGAAATGACGGTTTGCATGTATAGACGCCATTAAAGTTAATTCGAAATAACACCTGTTATTTTGAATTAACTTTGCAGTGTAGACATACCCTCTGTGTTCCAACCAGAGATGACATATTCCCAGTTCATACAGGGTGGGTGTGTCTAAACTACACCCCTCTGCCGACAGAGAGATGTAGATTAGGCACATCGCTATTGCAAATGAAGTGGGGATTTAAATATCCCGTGCAATGAGGTTTACAGGATCGGTCGGAAAAGGCTTTCCTTGTCAACCAATCCCCGTCTAGACGGCCGTTTTTTGCCGGCAAAGTGCCGTGTCGGCAAAAAGCGGCGGCCATTTCTATTCAAATGAAGCGTGGGATATTTAAATCCCTGCTTCATTTGCAATAGCAATGTGCCTAATCTACATTCCTCTGTCGGCAGAGGGGTGTAGTTTAGACACACCCGGATAGTTGAAATCCCTTATTTTTATTGGCTTTTCTGTTTTTGTAGTCTGTCCAATCTATGAAGCATTTCTCAGTCACCATCGGTATGTTGGTCAGGTGGATGGTAGTATGTTCCTTCTGATATACTCTTATTATTCAAACATGGAATTTCTCTGGTACTGTTTGATTGATTTAAGATTTTTCTTATATTTGACTCCAGGCTTTCTTTCACATACAGTGGCACTCCCCCAATCAGTGTGACCTACTGTCATTCCTATATATTTAGGACATTGATATTACCATGTCCCATTGATAAACATCGTTCTACCAAGTTTCTGTGATGCCTATTATATCAACTTCCTCATTTAATACCAGGCACTCAAATTCATCAATCTTAGTTTTTAGACTTCTTGCATGTGTATAAAAGTACATAAAAGCTGTCAATGTTTATTTGTCTGTCTTTGTGTGATGTTGTTGAACAGGACTCTCTTTCATTTAACTCTTCAATTCTTATCTGTGCTTTATTAACTCCTCTCCTCTCCTCTTTAGAGTATCCCCTTTATTAAATAATTTCCTAAATCAGGGGTAAGGAACCTATGGTCCCTGGTTCCCCTTTGATCTGGGCTGGGGCGAGGTTTGGGGCTCCTCCCCTGCAGTGGAGTGAGGCCTAGCTCCCTAAGTGTGTCTGTTATGTCTTTTGTTTTTGTTTCTCGGGGTCCAGGCCAGTTGAGGGTGTGTTTGTTTACTTGGTTTGTTTGTTTCTTAGGGGCCAGGAGGGCAAGGTTTGTTTTGTTTTGTTTTGTTTTGTTTCTCTAGGGCCAGCCCAGTGAGTGTTTGGTGTAAGGGCCCTAAATGATTTTTCTTTGGGTCAGTGGCCCCCAGCAAAAAAAAGTTTTCCTTATCCCAGCCCTAAGTGATGTGTTTGTCTGAATCATGTGCTCCCACACACTTATCAGCTTCCTGCCCCATCTCTTTGTATAAAAACTTCTCTACAGTCTTAAATTTTACATGCCAGCAATCTGGTTCCTTTTTGTTTTAGGTGGAGCCCATCTTTCCTTTATAGTGGGGGGCAGGGGCAATAAACAACCCACAGGCCAGATGCAGTTCACCAGGATTAGCCCCTGGCAAGTCATCAGATGCTTTTTTTTAATCCACATATCCACAGGTGCGACTACTTGCAACTCCCACTGGCTGCAAATTGCTGTTCCCAGCTAATGGGAGCTGTGGGAAGTGGCGTGGACCGGGACACTGCTTCCTGCAGTTCCCATTTGCCAGAATCCTAAAGTTGATCAAAGGATGGCAGACTACAGCCTCCTTAGGCAAGGCTGAGAGCTTCCAAACAGGCAGCTAGGCTCAGCCACGGCCCCCCAAAGAAGTAAAAGATAGGACTATGTAGCACTTGAAAGACTAACAAGATGGTTTATTAGTTGATGAGCTTTTGTGGGCCAGATCCACTTCCTGGGTATGGCCCACAAAAGCTCATCAACTAATAAACCATCTTGTTAGTCTTTCAAGTGCTACATAGTCTGGTCTAGCTGAAAGAAAAGATAGGACTATCACGGCTGCATCTCTATTACTATTCCCTAAAGTGACAGTGTCAATGTCAATCAAGCAGACACAGCAAGCAAGAACAAGACAAACATACACACACGGAGGCAACAAACTCACCCTTCACCTGGAAAACTGCTTCCCAAAATTCCCGTGTTTGCAAATGCTAATATTTTGTTTATCTCCATATTGTTGTATCTCTTCTTTGGGTATTCTGTATACTTAGCATGGAGAATTAATACACTCATTTAAAATATAGTGTGTGTACAGGGCGGATGAAGAGAATGGGAATTCCTTCTTAAGGGGCACCTGAATAACTAAAAGCAACAAAGCTGTTTTGCTTCATTCTTAAATCATAAATGCCTAAAATTAACTAGTAATAGAGCTGTGGTAGTGGTGTAATTTTCTCACTTCTTGGATTAAATTTATTTTGTATCAAGATATAAGAGATTTCAAACATATGTAAGATTTCACCTCATTTAGATTAAATATTAATCACAACATCAGCAGAATAAATAAATCAAGTCTGCCAGATAGTTTTAGCATGCAAGTCCCTAATGGCATGGAAGCATTTCTGATAGTTTTCTGTGCCAGCCATGGAGAAAGTACAGTATCTGTGACACTACAAGATTTACAACATAATTCCCTACTTGGAAACAAAGGCACAAATAGCTGCATGTCATGCACTGAACTGAAACTTTATGGATTCTATTATTACTCTAGTTTCTTCAGGACTTCTCAGTGGTGGGAAAAGAAATTCTATTAACTTCTTTTATAACTACCAGCATGGTAATGTGGAGAGACTAATCTCTTCCATGTATAAGGTCTGGGCCACTAAAATCTGAATATCAGCTCAAGAGCTTTGTCAAAAGGACTAACTGCTTCATTCCCTCATAAAACGACTATCTCCATTAATCTCTGTTTATTTTCCTTCTGCTTTTTAATTTGCTTAATGGACTTCAGCCCAAGTCTCTCCCAGCAGTCAGAGGAAAGTAAACTCTGATAAATCCTTATGGACTTAATAGTCACAGTTAAGCACTTCTTTGGATTATTTTGTCTGACTTTCATCTTTGCTGCTGCAGAGATGATGGCTGCAGAGCACTCTAGTTCTAACCCCGTGACTTAAGAGCCTGGGAAGGAATTGACAAAAGATGCTTCTCTTTCTCCCTCTCTCACCCCTTCTGTGTACATGGAAATAAAGCATGACTAGCTAAAAGAACAGGAGATGGTGTGCCCTCCTGCGACAGCTCTGAGCCCATAGAAGCAGTGTGCATGGTTCAAATATGACTGATACATGGAAATTTATTTTCAGGGAATGCTAATTGACTTTGTGATGGTGAGGGAGACTACTTAGATTCTCCAGGCTGCCTACCACTTAGGGTATGTTTACACTACCACTCTAGTTCAAACTAGGGTGGTAATGTAGGCAACCGGAGTTGCAAATGAAGCCCGGGATCTGAATTTCCCGGGCTTCATTTGCATATTGCCGGCCGCCGCCATTTTTAAATGTCCGCTAGTGCGGACTCCGTGCCGCACGGCTACACGCGGCACGGACTAGGTAGTTCGGACTAGGCTTCCTAACGAGGAATAATGGTAGTTTGGAATAGGAAATAGGAATAGGAAATTCAAATCCCGGGCTTCATTTGCAACTCCGGTTGCCTATATTACCACCCTAGTTCGAACTAGAGTGGTAGTGTAGACATACCCTTAGTTTGCTGGTCCAGATGCTGTATGTGGCTATCAAGGAGGAAAAGAAAACCTGAAAACTTTCCATTGGCGTCATAGTCTAAGACTGGTGGGGAACTTTTTTTTAGGTCAGGGGCTGGTGACCCACAGAAAAATCAGTCAGCAAACAAAACAAAACAAAAAACAAACAAACAAACAAACAAAAAAACCCTTCAATTACATGAAAGATACAATCCCCTGCTACATTCCCCTCCCACACCAGTGCCTGGGGGGGCCAGCCTAGTAGATTTGTGTGCTCCAGCCACATGGTGGGGCAGCGGGGAAAGGAAGGGCTGGAGTGCCAGCATGGGTTCCCCAATGCTGGGGGGGGGGGGGGGGGGCGCCTGAGCCTCTGGGGCCAGATCCAGGCAAACTGGGGGCCACATCCAGCCCTCAGGCCTGAGATTCCCCACCCCTGGTCTAAGCTCCAAAATACTGTGTGCTGGGTTCATCACTAATTCGCTAAGTGGACCATTTTCCATCAGCACTCAAATGACTGTGGCCCCACCATACTGTTGAAGGTTGCTGATACAATGAAATCAGCTGTGAGGATGAGGTGGGAAAGGGGACTTTATAAAGCTACTTTATCAGTGACATAAGAGCAGGGATGTTCATCGTATCCTAACAGGCCACTAGCAGAATCTCCTTTAGAAACACACTTTTCTCCTTTAGAAACTTCGGTAGTCTATGCAGAAGCCTACACAAAACATTTACACCACTACAGTTCCTTTTAAGACTGATTTTTGAGGACTTAAATGAGTCTGCAAAGGAGAAGTGGCCTTGTGCTGGCTTTCTGCACAGGGGAAATTTCACCCAGATCCCTCAGTTTCCAAAGAGCAGGCAAGTCACATTTCTTAGGTCATTTCCTCAGTAAGGGTATTGTGACATTTCCTTGCTTGCGGTCTCACTAATAAGCATCATCTGCTCATTAATGTTTCATATTATTAGTATATTATCTTCCTTTTCAATGGGTAGCCTTTGAACCCTTTAAATAGCAGCCAACTATAGTATTAGTTTCTGATTTACTTGTTTTTAAGAGTCCACGTCCTTTCTGTTTTTTTCATATATACTACTTTACTTTATTTATTGCTGCACAGTCCACATGCCTGGGGGAGCTACTTACTCAGAAATTGCATTGTATAATTTGATACTAATACCTACTTCTGATCCTGAACAAAGGTTTGCTTTTTTGTTCATTTTAGTAATTCACTTTTTTATTTCATATTCTCCATGTACCATGGAGATAATTGGCGCTCTCAATCCATCTGGGGTATCTCAAATACACGAGTACCAACCTCAAGGTAGACTATTAAAAATTAGGGCACAAAGCCCAAACGGATTGTGAGTTGTATACTTAGATTGCCCCTAGTAAGTATCAAATGTGAACTCCTTTGCCACTATAACTGCTTTAAGTTGGAGTCCCAGACCTTCTTGTTGCCTGCTTTTGTGATAGATGGTCCCTTCACCAAAAATCACAGCAATACTCAGGTTATTCCTAGAGAAATCAGTCACTTATCCCAGGTCAATTGCACCTCAGATATCAAATCAAGAATAATGCTTGTAGCCAATTCTATAATTAACTAAAGATGTATTAATTAGGAAAAAATAAGAGTTATTTACAAGAGGAAAACTGGTAAACATACACAGACAAATGAATTACAGTCTTAAGTTTCAAAGAGATAATAGAATCCGTTGCAATATACTAGCTCTTATGTTATTTAGGGCTAACCCAAGATAAACAGCTGAGGATCCCTTGCTTATGCTTAGAAATCTTTGCCCTTCAGAGTTCAAACAGCATAGAGAACCATTTCTTCTTGAGAAGTATTTTTATTCCCTTTCTCCATAGTTCAGGATGATGGGATGGGTGTTCATGTATGTCTCCCCTTCTTGGGCACAGGGAAAGCAATCAACAAAATCTTTTGTCCTAATAGCCTGTTTTCTATGAGCCTTCTTTTGTTAGAAAGGAGATGACACCTCTGTAAATCTAATACCTATTTTAATAGAACTGACACACAGGTGAGCCAGACTGGTTTTCAGCTATGCATTTTTCAATGTTAAGAGAGGACTAGGAGCCTTGGCATCAGTTGGCACCTGGACTGGCAGTATCACAGGTCCCATTGCACTAACCCTTCCATTTACTATTTCTAATCCTTAGTCTTTTCCCAGTCTCCACTGTTACCTGGTTTGTAAATACAATTGGTACATGTCATCTGTAGATGGCAGTAATGGGCATTAGGCTAGAAATGACGTAATGGCACGAGGCTAGCAGCTAAGCTCTCCTTGTTAACAAACCAGCTCACAGAGAAATGAATAAACATGGCACCCAGAGGATTACCATAAATGATCATACACATTTTCTCTTTATCAAACTGTAACCCCCAAGGAGATTACAGGCAGTCCCCGGGTTACATGGATCCGACTTACATCGGATCCCTACTTACAAACGGGGTGAGGCAACCCCGCACTAGCTGCTTCCCCCCAGCAGACCAGGGAGACGCGAAGCTAGCGACCCCGCTAGCAGACCAGGGAGACGCGGAGCGGCTTTTCTCAGCGGACACCTCAGCTTGAGAATAAAGGACTGAGGGAAGTGAGGTGTGGGAGAATAAAACTGAGCTCTGGAGAAATGTTTGGCTAGAGTTTCCCTACAATATGTACCAGTTCTGACTTACATACAAATTCAACTTAAGAACAAACCTACAGTCCCTATCTTGTACGTAACCCGGGGACTGCCTGTACTTAGATTCCCAGGGCCTTGTTTGCTGGCAGCTCAGGGACAGGCACACTGAGTTTGCCTTGGCTCCCCCTCCCTACCAGGGACAGAGTCTGCCTGGCAACCCATAGGGAGTGAGATGCCCCTCCCAGGGAGTTCAGGAGGGGGAAGGAGAGGCTATTGTTGAGGGGAGTCTGGAGCCAGCCAGGGCAAGGGGAGGACTGGTTGCATGGGAGCTAGTAAGCCCCAGGCCTGCATGCAGGGTTCACCCTGAGAACTAGCCTCTAGGGACCTGAAGGCAGGATCCCTCAGCTGGGTTTTATGTCTCCACTGTTGATTCCCAGTTTGCGGAGTTTGCTGGGAGGCTTCCCCAGCCATGCTGAGTTGGCTCCCCAGCTCCCTGGGTGAGACCAGTCACCGCATGGTCAGCTCTGCTCTGTCTGCTGGTTCGGGGCTGCTGCCTGCTGTGTGTGTCTGAATGCTGGGGTAGGAGGTTATAGTTTGAATTTTGGTGCAGTTGTATGGCCTGCACCTTGAGCCCTGCAGCCCTTTGTGGTGAGGGGAAATTCTGGGACCGAAGCAGCCTAATTCCTGCCCGAAGAAGATCCTTGCCAGAAGAGACCAGCCCCTCTGCAGTGACTGAGTCATCTCTGAACCTGAGGCTCATTCATGGAGTGTGTGAGTGCACCATATTTTAGTCAGTCAGGGAATTGTTTGTTTGGGGATTTTATTACCTGCTGCATATTAAACCTGTGGAGAGACTTACTGCCTTCTCCCACTTGTGAGTCCTTTGGGCTATACTGGACCTAGTCAGCCCCACTGCTAAACCACTGCAGAGAAGAATTTTGTGGTGAAAAGTCATCAAAGGCCCCAACAAAGTACACGTACCAACGGGACACTAACCTTACAGTTGCTGGGCACCAGTGAACCTAAAAATAGTGGTTTACCTTGTTCTATTTGTCTCCTGTTTAATATAATTGTGTTTATTATAGTGTATGTGTTTGTGCTATTTTCTGGGAGTCTCCAACTATCTGGCAAGTACGTGGGGATTCCCCTGGGTTCAAATTTTCCTCCGAAGCTGTTCTGGTGACCCTGCCAGGAAGGAGTGAGGGGGAGGGTGGAGGCACTGCCAAATAAATCCATCGGAAAAAATAAAGTTGAGTGGATGGCGGGATCCAGAAGAACCCAGACCTGTCCATCAAAACCTGTAAGGAGATTGGCCTTAAAGAAGGTAACCAGGTGGAGAGGAGTGCTACAAAACCTTTGGAATATTTTGACTCCATCTGAATTGATCAAGATGTATTTCTACCAAAGAAGACCCACATCACAGTGCGTGCCTCTTTTTGATCCATTCGGTAAAGGTAGTGCCTATGAACACGTTGCCTTACCTTTGGGGCAACAGTAGATGCACACTGCGGATTCACCACTAGCTCGCAGACAGAATATAGATCTCTAAACAGACCTAGATCATAGAATCATAGAATAATAGAACTGGAAGGGACCTCAAGAGGTCATCAAGTCCAGTCCTTTGCCCTCAGCAGGACCAAGCACCATCTAGATCATCCCTGATAGATGTCTAGCCGACCTGCTCTTAAAAAATATCTTTAAAAGATCTTACAGACCTGAGAGCCAGGGTGACCCTATTGACTCCAAAAGCTAGGCCTGACTGCCCTGAGCAACTCTATTGACTCTAACTATTAGGCATTATCACTCTGAGAGCAGGGACAATGCCTTTGGCTCGAATCATTAGCCCTACTGTCCTGAGGTCAAGGGCAGCCTGTGTTCACTCACCCTGCACTGGATGGGATCCCCCACCCTGTCACAGCCCCATTTAGACTAGCCTTTTCCCTACTGCAGATGAGAGACTCCCTTCATGTTAATCTGATGCACTGATCTACATATGGATATCTGGGATCTTTCTAGGAGAATTATCACAGCTAATAAGAGTAAAAGTTGCTTTGTGGGAAACGCTGTTAGTTTCCTGTCTTCCCGGCATTTGTGAAGAAAGACTTTGTAATGTTCTCAGGCTAGAAGTAACTATTTGCATGAGGAAAATATAAACAAAATGAAAAGGTCGGCTCATGATAAAACCAGTACAACAATAACAACAAAAACTTAAGAAAACATTAACTAAATGATGTACAACAAGCACATTGGTGCATTCTTCTGATTAAAAAACAAAACAAAAACTACTTCTCTCTCTTTCCCTAAAATTTGCCAACACAGAAGTGAAATAACCTTTGGCAGTCTTTATTTTTTTAGCTAAAGTTGTTTATGCTCTCAGTTACTAGTGTTAAAATGGAGCAGCAGAAAATTACACTTTGCTTCTCAACTTGTAACACACTTTACCATGTTTTTTCAATATAAATGACACAGAATAACTTTGCTGGGTCAGTAATGAAATAGGAAGCGAGATTTCATTTGGCAAAAAAACGAGCCAAGAATCCAGAGCTGCTTATAGTGAAAGCAAAATAAAGGATTAACACTAATTAGGCTATTTATGAACTCTAAAATCTTTTCTTCATTTAGCTGATATGAAAAATTCACCTCTCTGTATAGTCTTTCCCACACCATGGAAATATTTTCCCACTCTGCCTGTAGATCTACATACATAATTATGCTGCAAGATGTGTGTGGATATTGGGGTATGTCTACACTACCACCCTAGTTTGAACTAGGGTGGTAATGTAGGCAACCGGTAATGAAACGAGGAGTAACGGTAGTTCGGACTAGGAAGCCTAGTCCGAACTACCTAGTCCGTGCCGCGTGTAGCCGCGCGGCACGGAGTCCGCACTAGCGGACATTTAAAAATGGCGGCGACTGGCTTTATGCAAATGAAGCCCGGGAAATTCAAATCCCGGGCTTCATTTGCAACTCCGATTGCCTACATTACCACCCTAGTTCGAACTAGGGTGGTAGAGTAGACATACCCTTAGAGAGCAGAATTTGGCCTTGAAGTGATATGGCGAGAGTCCTTTTCAACCACCAAATTAGGATGAGGGACAGTTCTTTGTACTTGAACTGTCACCATAGGCTACATCTACACTGCACAGATATTTCAGAATAAGTTAATCCGGAATAGGTATTCCAAAATAGCTATTTCAAAATAGCATGTCTACGCTACAGGGAAGCCTCAAAATTAATCCTAAGCAGACTTCTTTAATATAGACCTGCTATCTTGACTTAGAGCCCTAAAAGGAATAACTTAAAATGGCGCTGGTGAGGGGCTATTTCAAAATAGCAGAAGTGGAGTATCTACACATGCCTTATTTCGAAATATCTAATTTGGAATAGGCATTATTCTTCGTAGAATGAGGTTTACAGAAGTCGGAATAAGCCATCCGTTATTTTGAAATTATTTCAAAATTATTTGGAAATAACGGAATTGCTGTGTAGATGCTCACATAGTTATTTTGGAATAACAACAGCTATTCCAAAATAACTTTGTTGTGTAGACACACCCATAATGAGGTAGAAGAGTCTTTACCCTTTTTCCAAGAAGAGGTAGGTATGTGAGTGAAGGGGAAAGGGCTGGCAATGGCTCACTTCCCACTTGCCAAGTACTGCTATTGAATTGGTGGAAAGAAACTCAGATATACTCCTTATTTGAGAGGCTAAAAAGTAATTCAGAATACACACGCTTTTTACTCATCCTAATCAATATTTTGTGTCAAACTCATGGCTTTTTTACACAGGAGACAGTGGCTTTCCAAATGGGAATATGGTTGCACTAAAAAGGGCATAAGGACAATGCGTGCATAGCCTCTGTAAGGCCATGTCTACACTAGGAAATAATTTCAAAATAACTATTGTGATAATAACTCCCAAAAGAACTATTTTGAAATGAGCATTATTCCTCACAGAAATCAGGAGTTATTATTTTGAAATAACCAGCTCCTTATTTTGAAATAACTAGCTTGGCAGTGTGGATGCGCCGCTTGTTATTTCAAAATAAGGGGACTTATTTTGAAATAACTCCCTAGTGTAGACCAGGGTTCTGTGTCCCTGCATTTGTAGATGAATGGCCGGTGCACCTGTGCAGATGCCTGCTTCAAACGTCCCTTCACACTTACTCACGGGGAGTGGGCCTAGCAATGCAGGTGAACCTGCGCCTCCACGTGCAGCAAGGCTACAGCATTCCCACTGCCTCCAGGGCTCGCTGAATCCAGTGGAGCAGCATGGGAGGGATGAAACTTTCCTGTACTGGCTGATGCCTTTAGTGATTTTGCTGGTTTAGAGTCGACTGTTCCTTGACTAGTTCACCTCATGTGCATCAGACAGCTAGCCACTGCTATGAATTACACAGACATGTCACATGCCCACACAGCAGGAGAACGCTTGCTAAGAAATGTTCTCATTCTGCGTATTTTGGTGGGCTCTAGTTCAAAGGTTTTCACAATGGCCTATTCTAAATATATGAAGTCATAAGATTTAGGAACACAGGATCTGCCCTACTGGAGCAGACCATTGGCTCATCGAGTGTTTTATGCTGCCTTTGGCAGAGCCCAATCCCCGATTGTGCAGAGGAAATTGGAAACCCACATAATGCATCTAGCAAAGGCTGCAGATCCAAATGCAATTAATCCCGGTTAAATCTAGACACTCTGTAAGAAGGTCATGTTGACTATTTTAGGCTGGGACCATTTCAAATCAGAGGTATGGTATTGCAGATCCCTTGTTAAAATACAGTTGTGATGAATTCAGGCTACCTTTCTACTGCTTCGGTGGGCCCCTAGGCAAGGTATGTGGTGGGGGAGGTGGCTAGGGTTACCAGGTAGACCCTTCCAAAATACTGGACACACTTGATCGTGGGCGGGAGGGAGGGAGGAGAGGAAGGGAGGGCGAGGGACCGGCCGGGAGGGGTGCGGGGCTGGCTGGGAGGAAGGGGGGCAGGAGGTGGAGCTGGCGGGGGGAGGGCGGTCTGGGACTGCGGGGGTGGCCAGGAGGAAGGGAAGGGCGGGAAGCAGAGCTGGGGAGGGATTGGGTGCCGGAGGGGAGGGGGGCCGGAGGAAGGGGGGGGCGGGAGGCAGAGCTGGCGGGGTGGGGTGCAGCCACTGGCCACAGCTGGAGTCCAACAGGCTGCACCCCCGGCAGGCACTCCCTTTAGTTGCTAGTAGAAGCCGGGTGGGGGCGGGGGAAGTGGCTAGAAGTCTCTCCCTTCCCCCTCCCCCCCGGCTTCTGCACACAACCAGAGGCTCCCAGCAGGGAGGCAGGGTCGTGATTGGTGCTAGGAACCTCTGGTTGTGTGCAGAAACTAGGTGGGGGGAGTGGCTGGGAGTTCCAGCCACTGCCCCCGCCCCCGCCCCGCCCCACCCAGCTTTTGCACGTGACCACAGGGCTCCCAGCGCCAATCACGGCCTGCCTCCCAGTCGCTGACCCACCCCCGCCAGGCTTCCGTCCGGCACCCAGCCGGAGATTCAGAATATACCAGACATTGCACATGTCTGGTATTTTCTGAATTTTTCTACCGGATAGAGGGTGCAAAAACCAGACTGTCCAGTGGAAAACCGGACACCTGGCAACCCTAGTGGTGGCTTCACACCCTGGAAGAGGCAGGGCCTCAGGCAGAAGGGGTAGGGCCAGTGTAGCCAGCTCTAAGCACTGCCCAGATTGCCGTGCTGGGTCCCTCTTCCTCCCTCAGCCCTTATTGCCAAATGGAGCCTCAGAGACGCAGTTTGAACTGCCAGTCCCTGGGGCAGCTGTTTCCCCCTTCTCCTCATCAGCAGGCCTGCATACAGCTTATGAAATCTGATTCATATTGTGAAGCTGTATTATGGAAACCTGATGTGTCATCTCTTCCTACATCTATGTGGCTCCACCTTTGCTGACAGGCCCTATAGCAGATACAAACCAGACAAAGACTATGGAACTACTTAGGAGTAACAATGGTACTTAAACATCTTGTAGCTGATTCCTTTAAAGCAGTGTTTCTCAAAGAGTGCTCGCGGTGACAATAATGTTGTAAAGCAAACAGGTGCACCTGTAAAGGGGGTTCAGAAAGTCATTTTGTCCTACATTTTCCATCAGGCCATGCTTTGGAGTGTCCCAACCTGAGGACCTAAAAAATTGTGAAAATGTAAACCTGTAGCACGTTACGAGTGTTACCCTAGAAAAGGGGCTATATTATAGTTTGGTTCAGTGGGTTCCATTTTGAAAGAGACAGTTCCTTTTCTCTACATGATGGAGGTTTTCCTGCTCAAACTGTTAATTTGTACATGGTACCACCTTGTGCACACCTCTCAAACAGGCTGTGTACCCGTTACTATCTGGTGCACTCAGCACCAAAACCGCTGCACACAGCCCCTCGGAAGCTGCACTCAACACCTAGGTTCATTAGCATACTTTTCCCGCCTCTGGGCCAATAAAAGCCCTGAGGTATCAAGGGCTCGGGTCCTTGGATATTCCCCAGCCTTGGATCTACTCATTTGTTGCTCCTCTGTATTGTTTGCTTGAAGCTTGGATACCATCTATGTAATCAGAGGCCTGGACTTTTGAACTGTGCTACCCTTGTGTGGTAAATTTGCATTGGCCACTGGAACCGGGACTCTCTTTTCCTATCATCTTCATTGGATTACCCGCCTACTGGATCAGACGGTGTTGTCGAAGGACGGATCAGACTGTGTCCAGAGGGGATTCCTTTCCAGATCGAGGATCCATATCGGGGTCGTCTCTTCACAGAGGACTCACTACCATGGGATCTCCCTGCTTGTCCTCCCCAGAGGCTTACAAATAGCCCGAGGGTTGAAGGTCACAGGCATCAATCGCCTCAGGCTTTGTATATACCTTATGTATCTAGGGAACTGTTCTATCTCCTTTCTTCGGGTTAGGGAGGCTTGGTTTGTTGAAACTTGCTGTTAACTGTATATCTGTTCCACTATTCTACTTAAATACATGGTTTGGCCCTAAAATTGTGTATGCCTGATTTGTGGCTAGAGATCCACCGGTGATTAGATACGGCTCTCAGGTCAGATCTTTCTTCTGTGTAGGGACTCCTTCTCCCCGTTTTACATCCACACCATTGGCCACTTTTATTCTAAATTGCTTGTCCACGTCCCTATGGCAACAGGAGGGTTACACACTTGGAGTTGGGAAAGCACACTTTGTATGATGTTATTAAGGAGTTGTCCATTGTGTTTCCTCATTGTGGAGTCTTGGAAAGTAAGAGCCCTACAGCCACTCCCCGAGATGTGGAAAGGTCACATTTTCAACAAGTATACTGAATAAGAACAGTGACCTGAAGATAAACCAAGGTCCTGTCTGTCAGCTTAGATGCTGCAGATCACATTGTAATCTGTAGATGTGTAGGGTTTGTTCTGATGTCCTTTCAAAAGTCATCTCATTGAGCAGTGTTCTGGGTTATCCGTCCCAGAGGAGGCAGCATTTCATTATGTAGATCACATACCAAGGGCTCAATTCTGCAGGTCTTACTCAAGCGAAACTCCCACAGATGTCAGTGTAACTTTTATTAAAAAGTTACTACTGTGGTCTGGTAGCTGCCAGACACCAAATCCATTTAGTTTAATTGACAATTCTGGAAATCTATTGCATCAATCTGTGTGTGCTGGCAAAACACATTCTGTTTCTTCTTGAAATGTAGAGCTAACCATTTGCACTGGTGCATCTAACCCCAAATATTTTCACATCTGGAAAATCAATGGGAGTTCTGACTGAGTGCAGGCTGCAGAATTGGGCATGGTGGGCCAAATCCTTCAGTAACTAGTCAATTATTAATCAGTCTTTGTGCAGGCAAAATTCCTACTGCATTTCAATGGGAGTTTTGCTTAAGTAATGATTTATCCCATTAATTTAAATGCATTACCTGAGTAAAGAAATCAGTATTTGCCCCACAGTTTGTAATGCTCTTGGGATCTTATGGTATGAAAGTCAGTACATAAATGTAAACTATTATCACTTACTAGTACTAACACACTAAGACCCGAAGTAATATATTTCCCTGCAAAGCTTTAACTATAACAATATTGTCCCAGAAGCTTAATCACCAGAACTGTGGGGATCATTCATGAAAAGGTGACTGATGGTTTCTGTCATAATTGAATCCTGACCTTTCCTGATTAGAGTTTTCTGGAAACTCTCATCAGCAACTGTCAGTCTTTCAGAGGCCTTCCTGCAGCTCCCTGGCTAGACCGGCCTGTAGATACAGTGACCATGGCAACGCATACCTTTGGGGCACTCACAGATTAAGAC
The DNA here is from genome assembly GCF_049634645.1 of Pelodiscus sinensis. Taxonomy (NCBI): domain Eukaryota; kingdom Metazoa; phylum Chordata; order Testudines; family Trionychidae; genus Pelodiscus; species Pelodiscus sinensis. Next base: position 227,885,079 of record NC_134712.1, on the reverse strand, counting down.
TAGAACATTATATATATATATTTTCAACTCAATGTTTTATAAACTGCTTATATTTAATATACATCAAAGATACTTCTGGCTTCACCTCTTCAGAGCTGGAAAATTGAGCTGGGTGCATGGCACAGACAATACTAAACTGATTGATGACCTGTGGTATATTCTCAATGTTGAAGTTATTTTCATTTAACGATACACGATGGGTGGCCCCTTTGTTCTTCTCCATCATTTTGATACATGTGCCAAATTCCTGTGTGTGACACGTGTAGAGATAACTTACATGATCCTAGTCTTGCTGTTGACTAGCTTTCTTTACCAATGTAATAAAACTTTATAGAATAAGCGGCATGACTTAATGCTTTTTCTGGATTTCAAAATATTTGAGGTTAGATGTGCTAATGATTTGCACTGGAGCTACATTTTCAAGGAGTGCCAGCACACTTTCCACCAAGCACATACTGAGATGGGTGAGGCAACAGATTTCCAGTCCTGTCAATTACATTGACTGCATTTGGTGTCTGGCAGCCACCAGATCTCGGCTGGCTGAACAGATTTATTTATTTTAAAAAATTACAAACAATGAAACAGCAGTTCAGTACAATCAACAACATTGTTTTGAACAAACTGTTTCGTAGGCTGGCTGGAGTGCAGAACACGTCCATGCCAGGCAGAAATCACAGTTTATATGTATATCCAGAATAGTGTTAGGGCCCTGCCCAGTTGCATTGGAGTAATAGGGTTTATGGAACCTTTTCCCTCACATAAGGCATCAGCACAGGGGCAATCCTAGTTTGCTTTCAGAGAGCTAGGCAGAGCAGGGTGAGCTGCTGGAAACACTAGCCTGTGTGTGTGAGCAGAGCTGCGCTGGGTAAGAATGTTGGCTAAGTTTTTCACATGCCAGGCACTCCCTCCTTCAGCATGAGCAGAGCCATTTGTTCTAATTCTCCTCTTGCATTGTTTTTACACCAGTTTTGGTTTTACTCCTGATTTTAGCAGAGATCAGAATCCAGTCCTACTTGCTTTCCGAAAGCCTCGAGGTCATAACTCTTGCCTGGGTAGTGTGCCTCTTCCCTTTCCCCAGCATACTGCAATGGATTGGCAGTTTTGCTTCCAGACTGTCTGCCAGTGACATTTATTTATTTACGGTAAATATTTTTAGCATGACATTAGGTACAACAGTAAATGTCAATGGCACCGAATGTAAGCATTGGGAAATAACTTATTTTGACAATACATGTCTTGGCTGTGTCTTGAGTTTTATTTTCTATAAGTGCCTTGGTATTTATCTTGTAGCATGAGACTATTATCCACTCACAATGTTCTGTTTCATTCACCTTATCTCTTAAGTACAACGCTTTATTTATAGAAGGAATCTTTGTGGTTTGTCTGGACTCTAGAGATTTTTTTTAAGAGAAAAGCACTTTGTTTCATATCTGAAGGGTATTTACTCAACTTACTGCACAGCTGGCTTTCGCTGGTCAACTGTTATTAGGGCTAATGAGAGTTATGCATCTAAAAAGTTTTATGAAGCAAACTGAGACTCTACATATGTCCCTTCTTCATTTGCAAATTGAATTGGTTAATAATATTGAAAATAAAGAGAGGAGAAATGGGGTTCTTTAATAATTTTGTATGAACAAACATGATCCTGCTATTCGTAATTGCTTAATGATCATGCTTTTCTTGAAGCAAGTCCCAGACACATTTTAGGAGGCTTTTTAAATGCCTTAAAACCCATCTGAAAAAGTTATACTATAAAATTGTAAATGGTGAGGCAAAAGTGGATAAAGAAGTGTTATTTACTCTTTCACATGATACAGAAATTCAGGGTCACCTAATGAAATTAATAAGCAGCAAGTTTATTACAAACAAGAGGAAGTACCTTTTCACACAACACACAACTAACTTGTGGAACTCGTTGCCATGGGATGTTGTAATGTCAAAAAATATAACTGGGTTCCAAAAAGAACGGAATACGTTCACGTAAGACAGGTCCATTAATGGCTATTCGTTAAAATGGTCAGGGATGCAATCCTATGTTGGAGGAAACCCTATATTGCCCTGTTCTGTTTTCTAGCTGACGCTCCATTATGGGCTACAGTCAGAGACAGGATACTGGGCAACATGGACCATTGTCTGATCCAATATGGTAGTTCTTACTTTTTTTTGTGGTGAACTTTCCTGGTGTCTGGATTTCCCACTAGTGGGAAATCCAGACAAGTTAGAAATGCTGATAAATTACACGTGAGTGTTTTGACTTTATTTCTGATCTATTGAGAAGAAAAGTTGTTGTTTGTGAACTTTTTGTCCATGTTTGTCAGGGAGTTTAGTACAGCTGGGACGTGCTTGGCGGGAAGTTACACTACATGACCTGCATGGCCCCTTAGCCCTATGGAATGGCAGCTCTGGAGACTCAAGGCTTCCACATATGCACAGAACAGGAATAGCAGAATAGGCAGCCATTCAAGTATTCTGGTGTGCTGCCCCAGTTGAGCTCCCTTTTTCAGTTGCCAAATAGGAAAAAGAGAGAAAGGGGAGAAAAACCTGAAAACAGAACCAGGCCATTTGTTCATCAAAGACAGTGAACATTTTTGAGACCTTCCCCTCCTCGAACAATATATTTACAATTTTTCAGTGAGTTCTGCACCCTACATGTAACCTGTCGCCAGCCTGATCAGAAAGGCTCTTTGAACACAGAAATACAAGGCTTTCAAATGCTGGTATAAGTTTGTGAAAATTGTCTGAATTCAGAGAAGGGAGAACTTTTGGATTTTTGTGGAGCCATTTTCTCAAAACTAGCTCTGAAGTGACTGGGTGAAACTGCTGGTTAGAGAGGTCTGCCATGATGGTTTGGGCATATTGTATATTAAAGTACTAGCAGCTCTGGTTCATCTTATACGTGGCTATTAGCTACTTCTGGGCTGCTTGCAGTACTCATGACAAGCTTAGGGAGACTCCTTTATAACTGATTGTGTTACATTTTCTGCTACAATTCCCATGTGGGCTTCATTTCCTCTCACTTACATTTACATAAATTAAGAGTAACCCCACTGAAGTTTGTGCTACAGAGCTGTAACATCAGGGTTAATGAAAGGAGATTCGAACTAGAATCTGTGTATAAGTTTCACTCGCTCTGCACAGTGTAAGTCTGTTTCTGGTTGGTTTTAATTATGACAGGTTTTCAGATACAGTGAAGGGGCTGATAGCTCTGTCCTGTTGCAGTGTTAAAGGTCCCTTTGTTTGAGAGCTCACAGCCAGATCTGAGATTGTCTGTAGCTCACCTTTAGGGTATGGAAAAGTGCTGAGACATGGCAGGATCTGATGCTGGCAGCCCCGCAGATGGAGCTACAGTACAGTACATTGTCAGCATTGCTGTTCCTGCTCAAGCCTGCTTGCTCCAGCTCTGATACTATCTGCATTCTTTGTCGGAGTCTGTCTGAGTGATGGAGGATTTATGAAGTGGGGCTACAACTATCTGTGAGAAAGAAGTATTGCTCATTTCACTCACGTCAGGCTCCTAATAGGGAATGTCTGACAGAACCTGTACTGTACCATGTATGGACACCAGGCATACACACAGCCTATTCCAAGGGTGTTGTGATTTCCCTAATCTCTTCCAACACCCCTCCACAGGAAAAAAATCTCTGTGGGGTTTTTGGGGTGGGGGAGGGGAAGGGAAGGAAAGGAAAAACATTAAAACCTTCCCACTGGTTTTATGAAGTACCATGTGATTCATTTCCTAAGCATTTTCTGCGAGCATAGAAAAATGCACATGCTGTCTCAAGTGAAAAGCTTGCCTCTGTATAAGTAAAACAAAATAACAGAGACACCTCCTGCCATTCTACTAGCTAGTGAGAGCTATTGCTCTCTGTAGCCACCGGACATCAAGACATTTTCCAACTTACTTGCCTTTACAGCAATTATTACCTGGTTCATATTACATCTGCAAGAGACCTGGGGCCTGATTTTACACCCATGCTGCAGAGGTAGAAATGTCTACTCGAGATACAAGGCAGTGACAATCAGATCTGAAACATACAATTGTGTCTCTGCACCTTTTATCCTTGACATTATTTAAACTGATTTGCCTTCTGTGACATGCTACTGGAGTGGGAATCTCTCAAAAAGGTATAGTACCTGGATGAACCTCCCACTGCACTTGTGAAAAGGAGCCTTAGAGAACACCTTCTAGAGTGATATAGCTCTAGGAAGCTGCTTCTGGCAAATAATTCTCATATAAATGATTTATAAACTAGATGCACGTTGGTCTGAAGTCATCCTATGTTCAATCAAGCCCAAAAAGACACTAGAAAGTTGTCAAGAAATCCCTTGGGTGTTTGAGATGTAGATCCACTCATTCTGCCTTGACTGAATCAATGGGTTATAGCTACATGGCATCTGGGTCCATAGACCTGTGCTGGTGAGGCTCACGTGAGCAGGCTGAAAACAACTGGTTAGCTGTTGCTTTGTCATTGCAACTCAGACTGGGACTCATGCCCTCCCACCCAGGTGTGGGGAGTGATCTTGAGTGCAAATCTGTGGACCTGGGCAGGGAGGCTCAATCCCAGATCCAGTATAGACACACACAATGAGTCCCTGAGGATAGCTGAGATTCCTTTCCATTGTGAGGAGCCAGGAGGTATCTTACATTGTCTTTTGATCCTCTGCCAAATCAATGAACCCTTCGTGAGACTGGAATGTTCAAACTCACTGGCGGGGGAAGAGACTGTGGGTGGTATATTGTAAGCTGAGCAACAGGACTGGACTACTTAAACAGCTTTTACTACCAAACCGTATTACCCTCTAGGCACACGAACTGTGCCATTTGTGCTGATGGAGAACACACTTAGTTATTGGGCATGGTGGACTGAAGCTACCTGATTCCTTGGCCCCACTGTTACTTTTTCCAAGTGAAATCTGACTTAGTAATGCTCTTTTTGAAAGCACCTGCCCACAGAGGGAATTGCATCTTGGCAAGTTGTTCTTGTCTAATGAGACAGTCCTGGCATTGTAGCACTGCACTTGGTAGTTAATGAAAAGTCCACCTGTCTAGCTATGAAGGCTTTTTATCCCATTGGCTTTAATGACATGCATAATGGTTTAAAGGAAACCTATGAACTTGGATACAATATGTGTTCATGCTTGAAACAGGGCAGAGATGTGCTCAGTGCAGCCCAGGGGGAGGCAAAGATAGCTTTAAGCCAAATCTCCTTTTCCAAATGTTGGCAGGTCCAACTTAAAATGGTTTCAGGGCTGCTTTAAGACGTATCCTCCAGCCAGAGTGCCCCAGGGGCCATTCTAGTACCTGGGGATTGCTGGAGCACAGGGGTTCACCCCACATTGGAAGGGACGATTGTGATGTAGAGTCACTCTGCCAGCTCTCTGCTCTCAGGGATCCCTTCCACCTAAGAGGACTCCTGTGGGAGCTGGCCAGGGCTGGCCTTACCATGAGGCGAACTGAGGCGGCTGCCTCAGGGGCCAGACGGGGGGGGGGGGGGGGGGGGGAGGGGCGCCGCTAGGACCCAGAGTGTAGAAAATTGTGTCTGCTGCTGGTGCATATGTATTCTCTCTGCTCTAGATGCACAGAGATGGTGGAGGGCTGTGCTGGAGGAAGGAGGGCACAAGAGACATAACAGGCAGGCAGGAGAAAAGGTGGCAGGGGGGCGTCACTTGAGCTCTCCGCCTCAAGTGCCAAAATGTTGTGGGCAGGCCCTACAGTGCAAGCATCATCTTTGCACCCAATTCTGCCTCTCCACCCAATGGGCCAACTAGCATGGGGAAGTATTACTCAGCATGAAGAAAGGTGGTAGATTCAGCAAGGCAAAGGCAATAAAAGCTGGAATAAAATATATGTAGTGGGGGTTGTACAGAGGTGCCAAACTTAGCCTCACCTCCCCAGTCTGGCCCATCATGTCTGGTTTAACACAGTCCCACAGGTACATTTCTGTCTCCTTCCAAACTATTTCTACAGCCATGAAAGAAACCTGAGTGGTGGTATCTGTAACTCTTGTAGTGTGTGTGAAGATCATTTGGGGTGGGCAGGCTAGCTTAAGAATTTCAATCATCTCCTCTGAAGGGATAATATTTAGAAAGCACATGAAGGAGGGTGAGGAAAGCCCATGTCACATAAATCTATCAACTGGTTCATCACAAATCTATCTTCACAATGGTGTCAGCTGGACAGAAAGGGGATGATGCTTTGCTGCATCCTAATATTGGTCTGATTTGAATGAACCTTTGTGGTTCCATTGATGAGGATGTGAGAACACTTCCTCTGTACTCATTCATGATTGTAAACTGTACAGAGTCCAGCTCTGGCCATTCAGATTTATTCCAGGTTTCAGTGACAGTAGTCTATCTGTTGATTCAAAAAAAGGAGCAGGAAGTAGCATGGCTATCAGCTAACAGGAAAAGCTCACCAAGGGGACTGTGTGTGCATGGGAAGCAGAAAATCTGTTATTTGTTAAAATTACGCTCTCTGCTTGCATTTCCGATTGCTCATCCTTCCAGTTTGCCACCTGGAGCATAGAAGGGAATGCCAAATTCAAAGCAATTAGTTTAAAGACAAAAATTCCCATTTAAAGTATGTTCTTTTTTAAACACCCACAGTTTGTGCAGCTTTCCCAACACAAGGCAGTACTGCCCTAAAATGTATTTTAAAATATACTAAACTAATTTCATAAGTTTATCTTCATGCTTGTGTGTCTCCTCTTATTTGTTTTGTTTTTGCCAATACTTTTCTTTCTGCTGTACCAGGACCTGGGAACACGAGTCCCAGCTCACACAGTTTATTATCACAGAGTTTTCCATCATGTGGGGTCTCCTAATCAACTAGTGACCTGAGATATGCAGGGAAGTTCCATTGATTCAGACTGGAACATGTGCACGGAGTCTTTCCTATAGGGACATGAGGACTTTTTATTTGCCAAGGAATGGTGGCAGGATTCTATCGGCTTCTCTAAGAGGCAGGGGTAATAGTGGGGACCTCCTAGTATTTCAGCAGCAAGGACGTATCTGTTCATGTGAGTGAGTTTAACAGAGCCACTGCAGTTTTTTTTCCTGTAACACCTAGTCTTCTGTTGTGATGGGGCTGGCACGGAGGGCCCTGAGGGCAGGAGGTCTCGGTGTCAGCCCTGTAGGGATTCATAGGGCAGCTTGTACCCTTCTGCACTGTTTCAGGCTGTCTGCAGACTCAGGCAGGCATCACACAGTGACACTTGAATCACGTTTTCAAGGTTGAATAAAAAAACAGGACTATGTAGCACTTTAAAGACTAACAAGATGGTTTATTAGTCCTGTTTTTTGATTCAGCTACACCAGACTAACACGGCTACATTTCTATCAGTTTTCAAGGTTGCCTTTACAAATCTAAGAGCAAGACAAAAAAATTAAAATCAAAGTCCAGACTCTGATGTAATCACATGACTTGTGGGGTTGAGACAGAGACTTAAATCAGGTGATAACCCTGGTTCAGACCACCCTGTGCAGCAGCAACTGCCCTTAGCAAACTCACCCATGACTGTTGGGATGCTGGTTGAAACCCTGCTCAGTCTGGAGCTGGCTGTGCAGCCGCATGATCCAGGTTGGTGTGCAGCAATTCTTGAAGCCTGGCCTATGTCCTCCTGGCCTACAGGCCTCAACAGCTATCAGAGAATGGAACTGGGTCAGGGGACAGTGACGAAAGTCAGGCAGAGCACATCTCATTTACTCCCAGTCCAGCAGCTTTTTAGCTGTGGGAACTCCGTGCAAACGTTCCTACCTAAATTCACAGAACTTCCCTGCATTTTCCTACTCTAGCCATTTTGTTGGGCTCCAGCGGTGGACCCAATAGGAGCATCAACTAGAAGTCTTCACTGTCATGGGCAACCACCAGATCGCACGGTTCTTGCTGGACTTGAAACCTTGTCCTATCATCAGAAATCATGGCTCTCTTAGCAGGAACTGATTTCTGCCAGCAGATGGCAGTATTTCCTTCCATGCTCCTGAGGAGCTGTGCTTGTAGGTAGAAGTAGTAACTGACATCACCTGTCTACAATCACACTCCTGGCACTTACAGGGAGCCTGGATTAGACCTTTCAATGTTTTCCTTGAGTTGGCTGGAAAAATGGAGAGTGTTTCTCAGGAGAATTTTTGTGACACTTCCTATCTCCACCACATACACACCTTTGTCAAAAATTTAACACAACACCAGGTTTGGTTTGGTTTCTTCAAACAGACTCTCTAAATGTAAGGGTGGTTGGCATTCCAGTGTCCAAACTTGCTTTCAAAGTACGGTGTCTGGACAGTACAGTAGTGGCATTTCTGTTATGGAGTGTTACGAGTTCTTGCTGGGGTCGGAGGAAATGCCCACCACCTGACCCCTCCCCTGACCAAGAACCAATCCTATACAGCTTCTCCCAACAGTTACCTGCGGGTTTCTCGACCGTCCTCTGACTTTTGCATGCAGGAAGGGTAGGGAGACCTGGGCCCACCCTCTCTCCCCGTCTCAGCCCAGGATGCTAAGAACAGGAACACCAACTTCCTGTTTGGCCGGCGGGACCAAGACGCAACTCACTGGCCCACGGCCTCCGCCTCTGCCCTGTCCTGGGCTACTTCCTACCCTCCTGTGGTGTTCCCAAGAGCCACTCACCTCTCGTGGCTTCTCTTAGCCTCCCTCAGCGAAGTCTCCCCTGCTGGCAGGCTTGCTCAATGCCCTCTTGCTGGGCGTGCTCACCCTTCCCAGCTCGTGCTGCGATACTGACACAGAGCACTGGGGTAGTATGGGGTGCGGGATTCCCCGTGCGAGCCCCTGGCACCCCATCACATGGACTAAGGACACAAGGGACCGTTATGACCTAATGCGTGACATAGGATTCTCACCCAGTAATTTTGGCATCCAGCCCATAGCTTCTGGTTGAGCTTGAACATCTTGTTTTGAAAGCTACCCAGTCTTAATATAAAGGGTTCTACTGATGGAGAAACTATCACAATCCCTAGGTAAGTTGATCCAATGGTCAATCACCCTCACAGTTAAAAAATATGTACCTTATTTCTAGTTAAAATTTGCCTCCCTTCAGATTTTGACTATTGGATCTCAATATGCATTTTTCTGCTAAATTACAGAACCATCAACTGTCAGAAATCTCTTCTCTGTGCAAGTACTTAGAGATTATGATAAAGATACCTGTAAATCTGCTCTTGGGTAAAATAAATAGAAGAGCCTTTTAAATCTCTTGCAATATGGCATATTTTCCAGACTTGGAATCACTCTTGTATCTCTTTTCAGAACCCTTTTCGATTTGTCAACAGCCGTTTTGAACTTGACATAGGATTTCAGGATATGTTTCCCGCTCCCTATTTCTAGTTGGTGGCATTTGTCCTCCTTAGTTACAACTTTGCACTGGCAATTTGTGTTCGATTAGTTATCCACAATGACACGGAAATTCTTTTCACTGTTACTGCATTCTAGCATGTAGCACCTCTCCCACCCCGCCACATTATCTGTTCCTTGATGCATGTTCTCACATTTGGTTCTATTAAAAACACACCCATGGACCCATTGTTACCAAGCGACCCAACTCTGAGTTTGCGTAACGAGCCTTTCTTTGGCATTCTTTATGGCTCCACCAAAGTATGTTTCATTTGCAAATCCTGCCAGGACTATATCCACTCTGTTCATATTAATGTTCATATTAATCCACTCAGCCTGTACTAACTCTCCTCTTTTTATGCTCCACCTCTGTTACTTTCTCTCCCTTCATCCATTAAGTCACTAATGATGTATGAGGGTGTCTGTGTGTGTGGGGGAGGGATTTTCAAAGACACAAAGGGTAGCTAGTTGAAAACTTCTCCCTAAATATCAACAAAATCTCTCCCAGATCCCACTCAGTGTGCAGCGGCAGTGAAAAAAGCAAATAGAATGTTAGGAGTAATTAAAAAAGGGACAGAGAATAAGACAGAAAATATTTTATTGCCTCTGTATACAACCATGGTATGCCTAGATCTTGAATACTACGTACAGATGTGGTCGCCTCATCTCAAAAAAGATATATTGATACTGGAAAAGGTTTGGAAAAGGGCAACAAAAATGATTAGAGGTTTGGAACAGGTCCTATATGAAGAGAGATTAAAAAGTCTTGGACTTTTCAGCTTAGAAAAGAGGAGACTAACGAGGGATATGATAGAGCTCTATAAAATCATGAGTGGTATGGAAAAAGTGAATAAGGAAAAGTTATTTAATTATTCCTACAATATGAAAACTAGGGGTCACCAATGAAATTAATAAGCAGCAGGTTTAAAACAAATAAAAGGAAGTTTTTCTTCACTCAGTGCACAGTCAACCTGTGGAACTCCTTGCCAGAGGATGCGGTGAAGGCTAGAACTTTAACAAGGTTAAAAAAAAGAGCTAGATAGATTCATGGTGGTTAGGTCCATCAATGGCTATTAGCCAGGATGGGTAGGAATGGTATCTCTAGCCTCTTTCTCTGGAAGTGGGAGACAGGGGAGGGATCACGTGAGGATTACCTATTGTGTTCCCTCCCTCTGTGGCATCTGGTACTGGCCACTGTCGGCTGACAGGATACTGGGCTAGATAGACCTTTGGTCTGACCCAGAATGGCTGTTCTTATGTTCTTATCCCCTTAGATCAGAAATGGCTCTCTCTGAGCAGCATTTTATATTAGGGTTCTGCATCACAAACTCTGTTTGAAAAATAGAAAATCTGGTGTTCCTGTGAATATTCATCTTAATTTTCTGGACCTCACAGTACCCTGTTCATTCCAACATCCTTCAACAATGTCTTAGAATCCGGTTCTTGCAAGAAAAGCTCTTCTAGTCAGAGGTGGATGCATGAGCACAGAACAGTCTGTATGGAGGCACGTAATTACTGCCCTTTTTTGTAAAGGCCACAAATGGAATGATACGGCTGATTCCAAGTCAACCATGAACCAAATATGCTTTGCATTTGGGAGCAGGTTCTCTGCTCCTGTCACATAACTCTGTCCTATGCCCACCCAACCTTGGCAAACCTTAACCACCCTCATCACTGTGGGTGCAGAATTATTATTAGTGCAGGCCATCTCCGTGGAGCAGTCATTTATCCATCTCTTGGCAACAGCTACGCAGGGGATCCAGGAGTCTCTTTACTGAGTCATGTCACTAGAGGTGACGGTAAGCTGCTATGCTCTGCTGTGTGCTCCGGTAAAAGCCATCTGGGGTGCTCGGCTGCTGAAGGTGTGGCGCATTCCGAGCCATGATCCTGGGGCTCTCTTGCAGGCTGCTGTTCTAAGCAGCAGGCAGGTGAAAGGGGCTGGCTGGGGGCATGCCCCACACTGAACCGTGACTGCACCAGTCCAGCCTCCTTCAGGTCACCAATAGGGAAGGCAGAGGAGCCCCAGGCAAGGGTTGAGCACTGGGCTGAGAAGACAGGTTGATTCTTTAGGATTCTGGAGAATACCTGGACATTTGGTTTTCCCAGAAAGGGGTTGGACTAGCTGCTTCTCAGTCTGAGGGCTGTCTTTGCATCACAGGGATGACTTGCATGGGACACTGGAGATAAAATGTCCTGTAATGTTGCATCTTGAAACAAGGTAGTGCTCTGTCGTGACAGCACCAGTCTCGGAGACAAAGGATAAATGGACATAAATCAGACATTAAGAAAGGAAACATACATTAAACCAGTAGGAGAACACTTTAACCTCCCTGGACACTGAGTAATAGATTTAAAAGTAGATATCCTTCCACACAAAAAACAACAACTTCAAAACCAGATTACAGAGAAACAGCAGCATTGTTGGAATTCATTTGCAAATTTAATACAATTAAATTAAGACTGAATAAGGACTTAAAATGTTATCCCACTACATAGGCAATTTTTCCTCTCTTAGTATTCACACCTTCCCATCAACTATTAGAAGTTAGCCACATCCACCTTGACTGAATTGGTCTTGTTACCACTGATTCTACACTTGATGGGTGCATCTAGACTGGCAAGATTTTGTGCAAAAGCACATGCTTTTGCGCAAAAATTTGCCAGCTGTCTATACTGGCCACTTGAATTTGCACAAGAGCACTGACTTTGTAATGTACAAAATCAGTGCTTCTTGCGCAAATACTTTCACACTCCCGCTCAGGAAAAAGCCCTCTTGCACAAGAATACAGGGAAGAACTGTTTTGTGCAAAAAAGCCCCGATGGCTAAAATGGCGATCGGGGCTTTCTTGCGCAAAATTGTGTCTAGACTGGCCATGGATGCTTTTGCACAAAAGCACTTTTTGCGCAAAAGCATCCGTGCCAATCTAGATGCGCTTTTGCGGAAATACTTTTAACGGAAAAACTTTTCCGTTAAAAGTATTTCCGCAAAATCATGCCAGTCTAGATGCAGCTGATAAGTAACTCCCTTCTTTTGTTATCCTAATATATATCCCTACCTCTGCAATTTCTACTCCAGTTCATCTGATGAAGTTGGTTTTACCCACAAAAACTTATGCCCTAATAAAACTAAAAAGAGGAAAGAAGAAAATAAATCACCAGTGAAACACAGACCAGTAACCTTGGCTGGATCTCCAGTCTGTGATCAGGTTTGGCCCAGGATATTCAGTAGAGCCAAGTGAAGCCCTGGAGGTACTAGGGCCAAAATGAGGTTGCCAGGGTCTTGAAATTCAACAGATGATTCCCCCTGCGAGTATTACCTGTGTTAAATCATATTGGGGAGGGGAAATCCCATCCACCTCAGAAAAAAGAAAAAAAAACAACCAAGCAGGTGCATTCTCCTCTTTTTGGCTTGGACTCTCCTATAGCTGAACACCTGTAATTCTCACCTAGCTCCCAGCAGAAACCAACCTGGCTTTGTGACTCTCACTTAAAATAATAATAATAATCATAAAATCTTCCATTTGCACAGCACTTTAACTCCTAACAGATTTCCCCTAAGTGCTTTCCAAAGTGATAAATCAACCCCTGCCATGTAAAAACATGCAGAAGAGGAAAAACAATACAGAGAGGTTGCACATTTCAGTGCATGGCCAGGAGGAGGAATCTGTGTAAGGAGGGATTCATGCCATGTTTCCTTTCCAATCTGAAGGCAGGCTTAATGAGAGGATAAGAGGACTGGTTCAGTAAGACTTAGGATGGTTCAGAGGAAAGCTGCAAGATGGGTATGTGTCCTATCATCCCAATTTCTAAGATGCTTCCATGGCAGTGGATCATTTCTCTTAAGTTCACAGCTTCTGTTCCCCGATCTTGTAGTAGTTCTTAACTTAGCTACCCATAAGTGTGGTTCATGTATGCAGTAGGGAAGTAAGCGACTAGTTGACTATCTGATTAGCAAATGCTCATTGGATAATTGAGAAGTGACTCGACTAGTTGCTTCCCCCACCCCTTGCTGCCTCTATCAGAGAGAGGCAGCAAGGGGGAGTAGCAGGAGCCAGTGCTCGGGGCTTTGGCTCAGACCCCAGTTCTGTTAGGCTGTGTCTACACTGGGCCACTTATTCCGGAAAAGCAGCCGTTTTTCCGGAATATCTTGCCAGCTGTCTACACTGGCCGCTTGCTTTTCTGGAAAAGCAATGACAATCTACTGTAAAATTGTCAGTGTTTTTCCGGAAAAACTATGCTGCTCCCGTTCGGGCAAAAGTCCTTTCTGGAAAAACTGTTCCGGAAAAGGGCCAGTGTAGACAGCACAGTAGTCTTTTCCGCAAAAAAGCCCCGATCGCGAAAATGAAGATCGGGGCTTTTTTCCGGAAAAGCATGTCTAAATTGGCCACGGACGCTTTTCCAGAAAAAGTGCTTTTCCAGAAAAGCATCCTGCCAATGTAGACGCGCTTTTTCTGGAAATACTTATAACGGAAAACTGTTCCGTTTTAAACATTTCTGGAAAAGGGTGCCAGTGTAGACGTAGCCTTAGTATTTGCATCTAGGGATCTTTTTATCTGGGCCAACAGAGCCCTATTTAACCCTGAAATAATGGTGAAAGTGTCACCTAGTTTTTATCATTTATTCATTGGGTTAATGTTTTGCCCTTGGATTTTGACGCTAGGCTGAGCAGTCTCACACATTCCACCTTCTGGTTCTCAGGTAATAACATAATGTTGCAATGATACCTATGGGAATTGTTTGAAGTTAAAAAAATGTTTTCCTTGAAATATTTCTGTTATTTCTATACTTGTTTCTATGACTATTAGGTTGTGTAAACCCACAAAGGGTCACTGCCTGACACTGCCCTTTTAACAGCCTTCAGCAAAACAGCATGTCAGTTTAGCTCATTATGCAAAGAAAAATCTTCCCATGCCAGGGACTTGAGACCACTGCAGACTTCAGGCTGATATTCCTTTCTTTTCTTCTCTTCTTCTCAGCTCCAGTAGGTGGCAATCCTGAGTGCAGTTTCTCTGTTGGTAGGAAAGGTGCGCCTCCCAGTCTGTTCTGAGTGAATGCCAGGTTGACCTGGCAGCTGGCACTCTGTAGGGCAGTGCAGAGCATTCTCGCTTTCACTAGAAGAAAGCTGTTATTTCGAATTAACTTTAATAGCGTCTATACATGCAAACCGCTATTTTGAAATTAATTCGAAATAGCAGAGCCCTTAATTCGAATTTGGTTAACCTCATTCTACAAGGAGTAACACCAAATTCGAAATAGCTATTTTGAATTATGTGCTGTGTAAACACTTAATTCGAAATAGGGGGCCTCCAGCGCTTCCCAGGGAGCCCCAGTGGCCACTCTGGGCACAACCAGGAAAACGTACTCTCCTCTTCCCCAGCCCCGGAGCCATTAAAGGGGTAGACTCTGGTCATAGTGCCTGTGCCAGCTCCAAGTCTGCCAGCCCAGAGCCAGCAGTGGCCACCGGGGCTTCTGACCCAGTGGCTTCCAAACATGAGCCAGCAAGCCACTGGCAGCCAGCCCTCCACCGCTCCCCAGGAGCAGTCTGCCACTTCCCAGGAGACTGCCAGGGGCTGGAGAAGGTGGGCACCTTCCTGGCCACGGCTGGAGATCATGGGCCTTATTCAGGTTTGGGGGGGATGCCCCCAACATCCATGATCTCTGCACTAGATGGAGGAATGCGGCCATCTATGGCAGGATAGCTGCCAGCCTGGCCACCAAAGGCCACATGCGAACCCAGGAGCAGGTTATCATGAAAATCAAGTTGGTCCAGCAACACCCCCCCCCCCCCCCAATGCTGGGGCCTGAGCTTCCCCTCCCCTTTCTTCCCCTTGCTTCCCCCTTCCAGCTCCCTCCTCCCAGGTTTCCCCTTCCCCTCTCCCACCCTCTCTCTTCCCCTCTCCCACCTCCTTTTCCCAGTCTCCCCAGAGGTTCATCCTTCTCCAGTTTTGTTCAATAAACCCAGTTTCTATTTTTGAACATACGTGTCTTTTGTTTGACATCAGGAAGGGGAGGTTAAAGAGGGGTGAGTAGAAGGACGTGAGGGAGGAATGGGGCATGAATCCCTGGTGGGGAGGACCGGGGTGGCTCTGAGGGCTCCTTGGGGTGGACGCTCTCCCTCAGGGCCTCCTGGATCCTGACAGCCCCCCCAATGGACCCCTCTGGATGGCAGCCTGTAGCAAATGCAGCTGGGCTGATGGCAACGACCCCATGAGACCCACTGGCATGCCCAGGGGCAGCTCTGGCTCCATGTGGCCAAGTACTGTGGTGTCCCGAGTGCGGGCACTCAGGGCACTCCGAGACAGGACTACTTTGCTGTCCCTCATCGAGGTAGACAAGCAAGCGGGGAACCTTGAGAACTGTCTGTCCGGAGTGGGGGTAGGGTCCCTTTAAGCATGGAACTCAGTTTAGCCTCAGGCAGCAGCCCCACACACTAAGTCCTAACCTGATGCCCTGCCAGCACTGGTTCCGGCCAGCCTTAACTTCAGTTCGGGGTCCACTCCGTGTGAACGCACTATTTTGAAATAGCAAAACGCTATTTTGAAATAGTTTTTGTGTGTAGTTGCATTAATTCGAATTAGCTTAATTCGAATTAACTATTTTGAATTAAGTTAACTCGAATTAACGCTGTAGTGTAGACGTACCCTAACAGATGTATTGGAGCATAAGGTTTTGTGAGCGAAGACCCACTTCATCAGATGCATGTGACGAAGTGGGTCTTTGCCCACGAAAGCTTATGCTCCAATACATCTGTTAGTCTATAAGGTGCCACAGGATTCCTTGACGCTTAACTATGCTTCAACTTTTGAAGTAAAGTTGTAGCTGCATAAGGAAGCTGCTTGTCTGATTAAACAAGCTTCTGAGGGTATGTCTACACTACAGGACAAAGTTGAATTAAGATACGTAACTTCGGCTACGTTAATTGTGTAGCTGAAGTTGAAGCACCTTAACTTGGCTTTTGGCGCTGTCTACACTGCAGGAAGTTGAAGGGAGAACATTCTTCCTTCGACTTCCCTTACTCCTCATGGAAGCAGGACTACCTGCATGAACCAGAGTGCCCCTCTCAGTTTGAAATAGCTGTCTTAACTAGACCCACTAATTCGAACCCTAGAAGATCGATAATGGCAGCTTTGATCTTCCTCTGTAGTGTAAACGAACCCTGAGGTGCTAGAGATCATAGAATCATAGAATACTAGGACTGGAAGGGACCTCGAGAGCTCATCGAGTCCAGTCCCCTGCCCTCATGGCAGGACCAAATACTGTCTAGACCATCCCTGATAGACATTTACCTAACTTACTCTTAAGTAAATGGTAAGAGGTGGAGATTCCACAACCTCCCTGGGCAATTTATTCCAGTGTTTGACTACCCTGACAGTTAGGAACTTCATCCTAATATCCAACATAAACCTACCTTGCTTCAGTTTAAGCCCATTGCTTCTTGTTCTATCCTCAGAGGCCAAGAAGACCAAGTTTTCTCCCTCCTCCTTATGACACCTTTTTAGATACCTGAAAACTGCTATCATGTCCCTCCTCAATCTTCTCTTTTCTATACTAAACAAACACAATTCTTTCAGCCTTCACTCATAGGTCATGTTCTCTAGACCTTTAATCATTCTTGTTGCTCTTCTCTGGACCCTCTCCAATTTCTTCACATCCCTCTTGAAATGCGGTGCCCAGAACTGGACACAATACTTCAACTGAGGCCTAACTAGCACAGAGTAGAGCGAAAGAATGACTTCTCATGTCCTGCCACAACACTCTAGTTAATGCATCCCAGAATCATGTTTGCTTTTTTTGCACAGCATCACACTGCTGATTCATATTTAGCTTGTGGTCCACCATAACCCCTAGATCCCTTTCTGCCATACTCCTTCCTAGACAGTCGCTTCCCATTCTGTATGTGTGAAACTGATTGTTCCTTCCTAAGTGGAGCACTTTGTATTTGTCTTTATTAAACTTCATCCTGTTTACCTCAGACCATTATTCCAATTTGTCCAGATCATTTTGAATTATGACCCTATCCTCCAGATTAGTTGCAAACCCTCCCAACTTGGTATCATCTGCAAACTTAATAAGCGTACTTTCTATACTAATATCTAAATCTTTGATGAAGATTTTGAACAGAGCCAGTCCCAAAACAGACCCCTGCGGAACCCCACTTGTTATACCTTTCCAGCAGGATTGTGAACCATTAATAACTACTCTCTGAGGGTATGTCTACACTACAAAGTTAGTTCGAACTAACAGATGTTAGTTCGAACTAACTTTCATAGGCACTACACTAGCGCTCCATTAGTTTGAACTTAATTCGAACTAACGGAGCGCTTAGTTCGAACTAGGTAATCCTCATTCCACGAGGATTAAGCCTAGTTCGCACTAGCTAGTTCGAATTAAGGGGTGTGTAGCCCCTTAATTCGAACTAGTGGGAGGCTAGCCCTCCCCAGGTTTCCCTGGTGGCCACTCTGGCCAACACTAGGGAAACTCTACTGCCCCCCTCCCAGCCCCGGACCCCTTAAAGGGGCACGGGCTGGCTATGGTGCCCGTGCCAGGTGCAAGCCTGCCAGTACCCAGCCAGCAGACCCTGAACCTGGCACGGATCGAGCCACCCACCTGATGCCCCCCAGCCCTCCCCCTCTTCCCGGGACTAGGCTGGCGGCTCCCGGGAGCTTACCCGGGACTGCAAGAGGCGGGCACCCGCCTGGGCTAGTGCGGACATCGTGGACCTCGTCCACGATCTCCGCACTAGGCACAGGAAAGTAGCTGGCTTGGGCAGGAGAGCTGCCAGCCTGGCCTCCCAGGAGCAGGTGTGCAAGAGAATCAAGGGGGTCCACTGAGACCCCCGACCCTGAGCCCTGAGCTTACAATGGCCATCCTGGGTCAGACCAAAGGTCCATCTAGCCCAGTAGCCTGTCTGCCGACAGCGGCCAACCCTAGGGACCCTGGAGGGGATGGACCGAAGACAGTGACCAAGCCATTTGTCTCGTGCCATCACTCTCCAGCCTTCCACAAACCTTGGGCAGGGACACCACTCCTACCCCCTGGATAATACCACTCCATGGACCCAACCTCCATGACTTGATCTCTGTTCCAGTTCTAGCCTTCACAGCCTCCTGCAGCAACGAGTTCAACAGGTTGACTCTTTGCTTTGTGAAGAAGAACTTTCTGTTACTAGTTTGAAGCCTGCTACCCATTCCTTTCCTTTGGTGTCCTCTAGTCCTTCTTTATGGGAACTCATGAAGAACTTTTATGAATGCACCCTCTCCACCCCACTCCTGCTTTTAGAGACCTCTATCCTGTCCCCCCTCCGTCTCCTCTTCTCTAAGCTGAAAAGTCCCAGTCTCTTTAGCCTCTCTTCATATGGGACCTGTTCCCAACCCCTGATCATTTTAGTTGCCCTCCCCTCTCCCAGCCTCTCTCTTCCCCTCTCCCACCTCCTTTTCCCAGTCTCCCCCAGTTTTGTTCAATAAAGACAGATTCCATTTTGGAAGACATGTTATCTTTATTTTGTACATCAGGAAGGGGGGCTAGGGAGGGGTAAGTGGAAGGAGGTGAGGGAGGAATGGGGCACGAGCCCCTGATGGGGAGGACTGGGCTGGCTCTGCGGGCTTCTGGGGGTGGAAGCTCTCCTGCAGCCCCCAATTGCCCCCTCTCCCCAGATGGCAGCCTGCAGCAAGTGCAGCCGGGCTGATGGCCGAGTGGTGTGATGTGCCGAGTGTGGGTACTCTGGGCACTCCAAGCCAGGACTGCTTTGCAAGCGGGGCACCCCTGAGAACTGTCTGTCCGGGGTGGGAGTCGGGACCCTTTAAGCACAGCCCTCGGCTAGCCTGAGACAGCATCTCCATGCTCTAAGTCCTCCTCTGATGCCCTGCCGGCACTGCTTCCGGCCATCCTTAAGACTGGTTCAGGGTCCACTTAATGTGGACGCGCTAGTTCGAATTAGCAAAACGCTAATTCGAACTAGTTTTTTAGTCTGGATCCGTTAGTTCGAATTAGCTTAGTTCGAATTAAGTAATTTGAACTAAGGGTATGTCTACACTACCCTCCTAGTTCGAACTAGCGGGGTAATGTAGGCATACCGCACTTGCAAATGAAGCCCGGGATTTGAATTTCCCGGGCTTCATTTGCATAAGCGGGGAGCCACCATTTTTAAATCCCCGCTTGTTCGAACCCCGGGTAGCGCGGCTACACGGGGCTCGAACTAGGTAGTTCGGACTAGGATTCCTATTCCGAACTACCGGGACACCTCGTTCCACGTTAGTTCGAATTAACGTTGTAGTGTAGACATACCCTGAGTATGGTTATCCAGCCAGTTATGCACCCACCTTATAGTAGCCCCATCTAAGTTGTATTTGCCAAATTTATTGATAAGAATATCATGCGAGAAACAGCTGGGGCTTTCCCCAGGCTTGAGGAACTGGAGACCCAGGGCCTCCAGAAGTGTGGGGCATATGGGTTCAGTTAAGTCAAAGATCTCAATAGCTATATGGTCCCCCAGAATTATTATAATTAATCAAAGCAAAAATACTGGAAGGGGCAGCAAACCTGGTGCTTCAGAGTTTGAACCAATCTAAAGTGGTGGTGTGTGTGTGAGGGGAGGGGATTACCCCACATCTGTCCAATGCAGGGGTCTTACACCTTCCTCTGACTCAACAATTCCTAAGTTTGTATGTTTCCCCCAGCCTCTTAGGTCAGTAAAATTGGGCTGGAAATGTCATAACAGGCTCTGTCCCAAGAGCAAAAGTCAGTACATACAGTGGAGGGAAGGAGATGTGGTACTTCCTGATGCCTTATGGCTGTTCTCGCTTTGTTTTTAAACTGTCTTGTGATCTTTTGGCCCGTTGGTGGCAGAGGGGGTTGCCTTATTTTAGTATCTCTAATTCAGTTTCACTGGATAGGGAGATATTGTACAAACTGTGGAAAAAAGGTGGAGGAGGAAGGGGTCACTGGAGTCACACATGGTGTAAATGAGGGCAGAATCTCTCTCCACCTATCTCTCTTGGGGGGTGGGACATGCAGGTGAGGGAGGAAAGTCAGTGAATCCATGGGCAGAGGGGATTTGGGTGGGAAGAAATGGCTGCCTCAGGTGAGGTTGGGGTTAGAAGTACAATGTGGATGGTGGGTAGGGGAGCTTGTCAGAAAGGCCTGTGTAAGGAAGGACTGATTTTCTGGGGCCTGTCGGTCACAAGGTTGCTATTTAATCTTACAGATCACCCTGGTTCTGCCAATAGAATTTCTGTCTGATATTATCATTTTTGGTTTTCTTACCCTTTCCTCTCTGTCTTTTTTAACTTGTGAAATAATAATTAGACTTTTAATTGGCATTTTGTGCCAGTAAAGAGCCCTTTTCCTAGGCCTTGCACATTAGTTGGTACTGGATACCTCATCAGAAAATACACATGGGCAAAAATGGACATTGCTACTTCTGTATTCCAGCAGGTGCTGGGGGACTTCATTTTTTAAGATGCCCAGTGCCAAAGCTCTGGATCAAAACACTCCCAAATTTAATGAAGTAGGGGTGGTTCTAATCCAACCCATATTTCAGTCAATCCAAGATTAGCAGAAAATCCCTGTTTTAAGAATGGTCTGAATCCAACCTTAGGTCCAAATATTTCAGGGTGTTTGAAACCTAGATTGAGATCTCAATCTTTTCTTGTCCTCAAGCTTTTGGAAATCTAAATGGGCTGTTTTATTCCCTTCGGACAATACCATCTTGAGAGCCAGGCTCTATTGTTAGAATAATAACTGGTTGTGTAGTAGCATCTCCTTCCCTTGTGCTTTCTTTTTAATAAGCACTGGCTCCTCCAGACAGGGACCTCCTGCAGTCCAAGCCACAGAGCTCATCCCAGCATATTTGTAGAGTTATTTATTTATTTGCAGATATGCTGAATTCTGCTCACTTGCCAACGGAAATCTGCCTTGGTAGTTTATTTCTTGCTTTCTGCCTTGGAACTGGGAAATCCATCTTTCTAGCTATACCAGAGAACTATTGACTTATTACTGGTCAATAACAGCGGGACATACCAGCTACATAATACAACATACATACCAGCTGATTATGAAACACATCTCCTTCACTAGTTGGAAAAATTCAATCTTCAAAGACCCATCTGCGATTCTCCTCCTTTGGAAAATAATTATGTTATCAACAGTAGCTCTCCCAAGGGAACAAAGGATCCTCTTGTAGCCCTGCTGGGGAACTGCCTTATCTGCAAATTACGTCTAATCACTCCAATTTCTCTGTAGCCTAGCACATTTCATTGCCTGATTTTAGCTCTTTGATTCTTTTCCTCTTAGCCTTTTTTTCTAGCAGAATGTATTACATCTTTTTTTTAATGATCAGTTTAATTCCTGTTTCCAAGAGGATGCTGATGAAACAACTTTCCAAGTTAACATTTACAGCTTTGCATTACGGACTAGATACGCCAAACCTCAGATGCCTCTTCCCATCAACACTTAAGGTGCCCAGTTGAATGTACAAACTCTTGCAGAAGATTGACTTGTGAAAGACATGTTGAATCAGTAAGGGTGGGTCTACACAGCAGGGCTGGCTTCAAAATAAGCTACGCAAATTGAGCTATGTCAATTGCATAGCTTATTTCGAAATTGGGAGCGTCTGCACAGCACTTATTTTGAAATAGAGCACTCTTCCTTTAACTTTCCTTACTCCTTGTACAATGAGGGTTAGAGGAGTTGGAGTAAAAAGTCCTCCAGCTTGACAGTATTTTAACATTATTTCGAAATAACTGCCTGCGGTGTAGACATGGACTAAGTTATTTTGAAATAACACCAGTTATTTTGAAATACTGTTGCTGTGTAGACATACCCAAAGTAAAGTTAAGGGATTCAGTCAAACTTCACTGAGTTCTTTTGAAGTCTTTCCATTGATTTCAATGGGCATTGGCTCAGACCTAATGAATGAAGTGCTGTCCCTACTGAAATTAATGGATTTTTTTATAGTTTAATAGAACTCAAGGCCTGAAGAAATTATTGTGGTCAACTAGTCTGACCTCCTGTGTAACACATGCCACAGAACCCATCCAAACACATCAGGTGACTTTCATTGTTCCAGGATTTTATCCTAAGTGTGTGTATGTCTACACTACCACCCTACTTCAAACTAGGGTGGTTAATGTAGGCAACCGAAGTTGCAAATGAAGCACGAGATTTAAATATCCTGGGCTTCATTTGCATCTTGCTGGGCGCCGCCATTTTTAAAGCCCCGGTAGTTCGGACTCCGTGCCCACGGCTACACGCGGCACGGAGTAGGTAGTTTGGATTAGGCTCTCTAATCCAAACTACGGTTACTCCTCGTGGAACAAGGTCATGATTGTGTTAAACATCCAGCCACCAGTATTATGCAGCATATCCATGGAGCAGTGTGAGAAAGAGGTGGGAGGAATCCCTGAACCATCTGTTGAAGGTGATAAATCCTAGGCTATATTATCCATCAGCAGACAGAACAACATTACTGCTTACTTGATTCCTTAATTTCTTCACCTGCTTGCCACAGCCAATTTGGATTATCTGATCAGCAACAAAGGGAGAAAACAGAATTAAAAAGACAACAAAGGGGTAGTAGGCTATTATATATGTCAGTGTATATGTCTGCATGTATTTGTAAGAATTCATTGGAGCCTTCTTCTTGGAGTAATTTTCATTGAACTGTAAACTCAGCTTGGCGTTAATATGGAGCCATAAATGGCACCTCTATAATTTAAACTCATAAGTACTGACCAAATTCATATTCACACCTTGCAAGCTGTAGTCAGCTCTTCAGAGTAGGGTGTGGGAAGGCGAGTACAGAACCTCCACTTCTATGATCTTCTCCCAGGCCTTGTAAACCCTGACTATGGCCTTCGGTGGTACTATGACTCTAGGCTTGCAAATGTAATCTTCAAAGAAAATTGGTGTGAGCGAGGACCAGTCCAATCAAGGAATCCAGAAACCTCAGAAAAATTAGCTTGTGTAACAAATAACTAGAAGAAATGAAGTTACTTGAGTGGCCCATGTTAATGGCTAGTATACATGTAAGGGACTGAATTAGCAGAAAGAAACCCTGTTCACAAGTCAGGTACCACTGGTTATAAATTGACCCATCATATATATAGTACCCCACTGTCTGAGAGTCTGTAACGCCGAAATGCTGGCTATTCCTTCTGGGGGGCGCTGTTCCCGAAATGCTGGCTGTTTCCTCTGGGTGGCGCTGTTGCTGAAATGCTGGCTGTTTCCTCTGGGTGGCCCGTGCTGCATGGGGAGTGCCGGGCCCAAACGGCCACTTGCACTGCTTGCTCCCCCTCGGTGGCCCAGCTGAGCAGCGCAGAAGTCAGCAGAGTGCCATGGCGAGAGGTGAAGGAGAGCGGGGTGGTGACGTGCGGTGTGACAGTGGCTCCAGGCCCCGACCCCAGCTATGAACGTCACCGCCCCGCCCCCCTTCACCTCCCGCCGTGGCGCTCGGCTGACTTCTGTGCTGCTCAGCCAGGCCGCTGCGTGGGAGCAAGTGGCACAAGCGACCGTTTGGGCTCTGCGCCCCCCATGTAGCACGGGGAGTGCGTAGCCCAAACAGCCATTTGGGCTCCACGGTCCCCTGAGTGAGAGGCAGGAGGGGGAGGAGAAGAGAAAGAGAGAGACAGAGAGAGAGAGGCAGTAGGAGGAGGAGGAGAGAGAGGGGGAGGCAGTAGGAGGAGGAGGAGGAGGAGAGAGAGAGAGAGACGGAGCGAGAGACCGGAGGCTCAGGAGAGAAGACCGACATGGAGGAGAGACCTGAAAATCCCGTTTTATGATGGGTTAATTGGCTAGTTGGAATATAGTAGCTGGCCCTTTTCAGACCTCACAGAGGAGAAAAACGTACATACAGGTATAAAATTGAGTTCTTAGGTCCTGATCCTTCAGACACTGATGACTTTATTCAGCAGATGTGCAGTAAGGATTGGGAAGTGGCTAAGAGCTCACGCTTGCAAAGTTCTGTGTGCTCCCTTGAATGCTCTCAGCTCCTGCTGACTTCAACAGAAATCAAGGTTGCTTCTTGCAGGACTTGCCTCTTTTGGAGAGGTCAAATTTCCAGGCGCCATACTTCATCTGAGTTGGAAATACCTCACACGATAGATAAAACCTGCCAGGCA
This sequence comes from Pelodiscus sinensis, assembly GCF_049634645.1. Taxonomy (NCBI): domain Eukaryota; kingdom Metazoa; phylum Chordata; order Testudines; family Trionychidae; genus Pelodiscus; species Pelodiscus sinensis. Next base: position 227,860,617 of record NC_134712.1, on the reverse strand, counting down.
CAAGGCTGAATGAGCAGTGCATGCACTTTGAGATATTGACCCTAACACACTACGCAACCTCTGAAGATTTCTGTGGTCATATGCAGGGCATGAGTCAAGGCACAATTTGCTCATGATCCCAAAGAGAACCAGTCACCATACAGTACAATATGCCCTTATGATTTACAACTGGAATAGTATGTCCTAATGTACATCAGAATCTACGGACTGCAGTATAAATTTGATTAGATAATTAGGTCAGCCACACAAAGCTAAATGTGTCTGATTATGGCAATCATTTCTTTCCTTAAGAATATAACGATGTAAGGATGATGTGAGTCCTTATACCAAGCTTTATGTCCATGAGCAATTATCCCATAATTGATTATGCCCCAGTTGCTGCATCACAGTAAACTTTAGTTTTGAGATGTGTAATACAAAGGGGTATTTGAAGGCAGACACAAGATGGAGGCATACATTTAAAAGAGACATATGCCATATATTTGGGGCTTGACACATGTATTTTTCAATTCACCATACATACACAAGGATAGATATTTCATACGAAGGGTTATTTACCTTTCAAATTACAAAATTTTGCTAAGAAGGTATTATTGCAACTTTATTTACAGTAATATATTAACACAATGCAACTTCAAAGCACTGCACAAACATTAACTAATTCATCTTGACATCCCCCCTCTGAGGTAGGTGATGATCATCTGCAACAAGGAGGCTAACGCACATGTCTCAGGCCTCACAACGAATCAGTGGCAGAGTTAAGATTTAAATCAGGAATTCCTGTTTCTCTGCTTAATCCACTAGACCTCACTGCCTCTCTACTTATGGATTCCATACATTGAGGCTATGTCTAGACTGGCATGATTTTCCGCAAATGCTTTTAAAGGAAAAGTTTTCTGTTAAAAGCATTTGCGGAAAAGAGCGTCTAGATTGGCATGGACGCTTTTCCACAAAAGCACTTTTTGCGGAAAAGCGTCCGTGCCAATTTAGACGCGGTTTTGCGCAAGAAAGCCCCAATCACCATTTTCGCAATCAGGGCTTTTTTGCGTAAAACAATACCGCGTTGTCTACACTGGCCCTCTTGCGCAAAAGTATTTGCGCAAGAAGGCTTTTGCCCGAACGGGAGCAGCATAGCATTTCCGCAAGAAGCCCTGATTTCAGACAGTAGGAAATCAGTGTTCTTGTGGAAATTCAAGCGGACAGTGTAGACAGCGCCAGTCTAGACGCAGCCAAAGAGTATTAGTACAAACTCTGAGGAAGTGTGAGTAGAGTGCCTGCTAGAAATTTATGAAGATTCCCATAAAGACCAGACAACAGGAAATCTTTGGGTGATAGTCTGTCTGTACTTATTTGCATAGGCACTTTACTGGATTCTTATCACATATATTATGCTGGGAATATCCTTTGAAGACTGGATGCATTTTTTCAGTAATCAAGCTATGTGTTTGTGACGTACATGTTGGATAAAACTTACTTGTCTGAGACTTATTCAATATTTAGCTTTAAATCAAAAGCTGTATATTTTTCATTACCATTAAACTTTCTACATGTTTAACTAAATGACCTGAAAAATGTATGCTTAACACATGTATTCAATAATCACTTGTTCAGCAGAAGAGAAATAAATCTTATTTGGGCCTCAGTTATATCTCCTTCGATACAGTTCTGCCTGTTTTGATATGTACTTGAGATAGTTTTCATACATTCACTTTTCATTTGTCTATGTGTGAAAAGTGTTGGAAAATGTGAAAATACACTTAGGAATAGAACAAAATAGGAATTTTCCAACAACATGTGTTTGTCAGAAATGCTGATTCATCTAAATCAAAACGGTTTTGGGAAATAGTGTCAGTATTGACAAAACTCTCAATTAAAAAAATAAGTAACAAAAAGTTTTGAGATTGCCGAACTGGAAAGATTTTGACTCAAAAACCAGTAAAACTGGGGGGAAAGGTTGGAGGTTGGGAGAACATTGTATTAAATTTACATTAAAAAGGAGGGAAATGAGAGGGAAAGTTTGAAACAGAAATGTAATGTTTTGAAATGATGAAAATGTTTTGATTGAACTGAATAAAAATGTTCAGATTTTTTATTCACATTTTGGAGATTTTGACTTTTTTGAACTAATTCAGAATAGCCTGACAGCATGATCAGGCCCCTGGGCAAGGCGGCGGGGAGGGGGGATCCTGCTCCATGTCTCTGGAAGGGGAGGGACCTAAGACAGATAGGGTGGGGCAGAGCCAAGGGAGCCTTTAGCACTGCCCAGAGAGCACCACAGCAATTTAAAGGGTCTGGGTGGCAGCAGCTGGATGCTCTGGGCCCTTTTGTATCACTGGGCCCCAGGGTAACTGCCTCCTTTGTCGTCGTTGTCCCTCTCCTTTGACCCCCATCAGAGAGCCTGAGAATAAGAAAATATTTTGAAAGATTGAAAATACTTGCAGGATGGGAACACAATTGACCTCTCAGCCCTATTTACATACAGTCATGAGTGTTAGACATACAAAGTGGATCGTGTCCAATCAGGGTTGTTTGCATATCAGCAATCCACTCTAAAAAACTAGATAAGTCACTGTGAAACGGCAGGCTACAGCCATTGAATAATACCGATGATGGAGTGTGTATTCCACACTGGAAAAGAAAAAGTTAACTGGAGCCAGAGAGTGATAAGTCACCTGGTTGCTCTTGGAGGGTTGACCATGCATCCAGCCCAATTTAGGATAGGCCCAATTGTGGAGGAGGAGGGTTACTAATAAAGGAATGACTCCAGGGGCATAGCAGGGAAATAGAAGGCCCAGAGAAGCTCAAGAGAGGCACTGAAAAGTCACTAGGATGGCACAATCATCTGTCGTCATGTAGGGTTGCCAATAATCCCCTATTAGAAGGGACGGTCCCTATTTTTTCATCTCTGTAAAACAAGACTGGGAGTTGCTGAGCACTGCAAAGAGCAGCAAGAGAGACCCCTAGCAAATGTAGGTGAGTCCTGCTCATTATTATTGTTAACTAGGCAATTAGCCCGTCATAAGGCTGGATTTTCAGGTCTCTCCTCCATGTCGGTCTTCTCTCCTGAGCCTCCGGTCTCTCGCTTCGTCTCTCTCTCTCTCCTTCTCTTACGGCCTCCCCTCCCCCCTCAGCTCTCCTCCACCTCCTGCCTCTCTCTCTGTCTCTCTCTTTCTCTTCTCCTCCCCCTCCTGCCTCTCACTCAGGGGATCGCGGAGCCCAAATGGCCATTTGGGATCCACACTCCCCGTGCTGCATGGGGAGCGCAGAGCCCAAATGGTCGCTTGTGCCACTTGCTCCCCTGCGGCGGTCCAGCTGAGCAGCACAGAAGTCAGCCGAGTGCCATGGTGGGAGGCGAAGGGAGGCGGGGCGGTGACATTCATGGCAGGAGGCGGGGCCTGGAGCCGCCCCCCTTAGCCTCCTGCCGTGGCGCTTGGCTGACTTCTGCGCTGCTCAGCCAGGCCTCTTCAGGGGAGCAAGCGGCGCAAGCGGTCATTTGGGCCTCGCACTCCCCATGCAGCACAGGCCACCCAGAGGGAACAGCCAGCATTTCGGTGTTACAGACTCTCAATATTGGGCTACTCTATATATGATAATGATGATAATATCAGGAAGGAAGTGCTGGGTGGAGGTGCTAAGAAACAGTCTGTGGCAGGGTGCTCCTGCAAACACACCTATCATGCCTGCTATGCCAGCCCCAATCCAGTGGATACATGGGGGCTGGTTGAAAAGCCTTATGTCTTCCTGGCGAATGACAACAGCTGTCAGCCTGATGAGCCAGGAGCTACATAGGCTGGAAAGGAGCCAGAAGAAAGGGGACAACCAGAAGTCAGTCAAAGTGGAAGGTGGAAGTCCTCTAGCTGGTTACTGACCCACCCTGTGGTAGGCAAGAATCGAGTAAAGATTGTATATAGTTGGACACCGATGGTGGGAGAACGCTTAAAGAATAAAGGACATGAGTGTTGCCCAGAGCTGAAGTCTCTCTGGACTTATTTGGGAGGGCAGATGGGCCCAGAGGAAGAAGGGCAGGCTGTGTACCCCATTACACTTATTTTTTAAATAAAATGTTAGCAACCTTCAGGGCAGGACTCCAGGAAGCAGCCTGGAGGCTGAGTTTCTGAAGGAAAGACACACACACACACGGGCAGATGTAGAAGACCTTGCAGGAGGCAGACAGGAGCTGGACCTCCTGGGAGAAAGTCCGGGCACAAGAGCTGGGAAGAAGCCTGCAGACCCTGGAAAGGGGAGAAAAGACTGCAGAGGAGTGAATCCAGAAAGGGGCTAGGGAAATGGGCCCAGAGATAGGCCATGCTAGGAAGTCCAAGGAGACAATCAGGAGTCTGTGGAAGCAGATCTTGCTTGCTTACTGCAGGGACTCTGGACTGAATCCCAGAGAAGAGAGGAGAGCCTGGGTTCCCTAGTGGTGGTGAGGACAATTGATACCTGATCAGGCCAAAGACCTGATTATTGAAATGTTGGGTTGTGGGACCCTGCTACTCTAGGATAGGTGGACCTGGCTGGAGATCTAAGGCCCAGGAAGAAGCAGACCATGGCAGGGCTGGAAAGGCTGTCAGCTGAGGCAGACAGAGGAGGAGAGACTGCTGTGCCAAGCCAGCCAGTAAATCTCTCTTTTACTGAAGCTAGCAAAGCAAGTACCTACAGGTTTTCACTGTCTCTAAATGGGATAATGGATCCACTCAATTTTATCCTACAAATTTAACCCACTGGGGCCCTCCAGTTGGGAGAGTGCTTTTGTTTTTCAATGTGTTCTGATGTAGTTTGGGGATTACTGCTGCTGAATTGTAGCTGGCTCAAATTAACCAAATATCTATGCAGCAGTTCAGTCATGCATTGAAACTACAAGCACAGTAAGTTAACAAAGGGCAGGTTGGCCTTTGAATGATGGCTTTTCTTCAATCAGTGATATTCTGCTGAAATCCATAACTAAACTATTGCAGCCATGTGCTCCCAGAAGGCTTCAATTAGACTTCTGGAAATAATTGGTGGTGCTCCAAAAGAGTTCTTCACTGTTAGTCCACATGGCCCTTTCTTCTTACTGTGTCACTGTGTGTGAGAGGGGTAATGGGAAAAGAGACACACAGGCACCTGCCTTTGGTTTTCAGACCTGGGCCTGAACCAAAAAAATTTGGATCAGGATCTAAATTTCCCACGGTTAGGGGGTTTGGTTCAGCAAAGACGAAATGCGAGAGGCTGAAATTCGTCAATGTTCTTGGGATTCAGAACTTTGGCTTGGGTCCATTTGTGTTTGGATTTACTCTCTAAGGCCCAGATCCAGCCAAAACTGTGAATAGTTCCATTGACACATAATTCAGAATCGACTTCAACAGGACTCTAGTCTGTGATGAAGGTGAAATACGGGCTTAGATGCACTGCTGGGTTAAGGCCCATTTGTGGTGATGGATGAATCTCAGAATGTACTGAGGATCACTTCAGAGAAGCAATCCAAAATTCATTATGTTTCCTTTAGAAAAATTCTGAAGCTCCTACTGTGAATGCTTCAATTAACTAAGGATTACATATCCTGGAGAAATTTAATGGCTGAAAATTAAACAAGAAATGCTGCTTGCTTTTGCTTTTATTTATTTACTAAAACCACATACAATTATACACAATTATAGCTTTCAGTTTCTTTCTGTGCTTATACCATTCCATACTCAAACAAGTATTAGTGATCTTAGTCCCTTTTATCTGGTTAATAAGAAAACTGCTCCTTGCTTATCCCATGTCCCAGAGAAGTTCCTAACTCAGCATAATGTTGCAAATATCTAAACAAATAAGGGGCTGAGAAGAAAGTACTCTATTCATTCCTAAGGGATAGTATAGCATAATCAATACAAATATTTTTTCAAAGGCAACCTGTGACCAGGAGTCTAACTAGAAGTGTTTAGGCTGAATAAAGCTTTATGGCTAGATGGTTATTTTGGTAACTAGTAGTGATGCTTTATCAAACACACTCCTGCTGTGTAATTGCAATCAAGACCTAAGCAGCCATCAATCTTTCTGATGGCGTTTCTAATGTAGCTAATACTGACCGAACAATGGTTCCTTCTGTTGACAAAATCATTCAAAGCACAAAACATCAATGTTAAATTAGCTTGTAATTGGCATTCATAAGAAAATGTGTCTATGCCAGTGACCTAATCCTTTCCCAGCAATAGTCGTCCTATGTTACAAACATCTCTGTTTAGCCTACTGTTTGGATATCTTGGCAATAACCCTGATTAGAGGCTAACCCCTCCTGTTCAGGCAGGAAGGGACTTTCATAACATTGTCCCCTCTCCAGGGGCGGATGAGAGTGCCTTGGGGCCCAGGGCAGCGCCGCGGGGCCCCGGGCAGCAAAATTTCGCGGGGCCCCCCTTTGACACGGTGCATGCGCGGGGCCTCGGGAAGTGTGGCGCCCGGGGCAGCCGCCCCGCTCGCTCTGCCCTAAATCTGCTGCTGCCCCTCTCAAATACAGAGCAGATCTGTGAAAGGAAGTAGCCAACACAATGGTACAGAGGCCAGCACCCCCAAGGAAGAGGACTAACAGTTCCTGCCTTCATAGGTTTCCAGGCCATGTGGCACTGAGAGTTGTCAGCAATACCAAGTCTTGCCTTCCCTGTTGTTAACTGCAGCTTCAAGAGCTTTTGCTGCTCTCAAAAGAAGGAGCAGAGGCAACACCAAGGTGTGGGGTACAGCAAGCAGAGCCATGTGTCTCCTTTCCCCCAGATTTGCTACTTGTCTTATACTGAGTATAAGCACATGGGCTGAGCATACTCAGTAACACTGCTGAAGCCAGCTGCCCTCACTCTGCCTGCCCATTCTCTGCAAGTGCCCCCTTGTCTCTGGAGAGGAGAGGGACTTAACAAAAAGCACCCTACTCCCAAGTCTTTGCTAGAAATTTGAGTTGAAAACATGCTCACAACTCAAATTGAAGAACCTGCTCTCAGTTGTTCCGATTTTACCTCTTTTCTTTTGTAATCCCAGTAGCTCTCTAATCATTCATACAACTCTCTAGCAAAAATGATCAGAGACAAGAGCTTACAAAGAGATGGGGGTATTTGTATATTTTAATTGTTTATGGTGGAGGAAGCAGGTAGCGCAAGACTGAACATTCATGTCTTATTCATTCTAAAGTATCAAAAATAGCACTTTTCCTCTTTGGTAAGTCACCTTTGAAATAGCATCATCCTGTATTTTATCTTAATCCTGTTTCAGACTATATTCATTTTATCTTGTCTGTCCATCTAGCTGTCAGTCTGTCTTAGCTGTCTTTCCGCGATCCAAAATCTTTATGGATGAGAATTCATTGATTGAGTCTTCAATCCCAAGCAGCAATGGAATTTGAGTTTGGATTTTAGTTCCGACTGTTCATTTGGAAGCTATAGCATGAGCGTAGAAATGACTCATCATTAGATGAAACTGACCCTAATTAGATCTAAATCAACTGTCACTTGACACAGAGAAAGAAAATGAATTTTCTCCAAAATGTGGCAATACTGAGGAAACTAGCCCCAGAACCCTAAATTAAAAGCAGGTTTCAACATGCTGGCTCTTTGCCTGCTTTCAGTACTGGGATTTGTCTGGTTTTGTTAACTAAATGGTAACAAAAGACGACAGTCTGAATGATGTTAAATAAAGAGAAATGTAAGAGAGTAATTAGGGTATAACACAGGGCCAGAAGGTGAGGGGTTACAAGTAACAAGACACTGCTTTCTGAAACAAAATGCAGCATCACAGTTTAAAGTAATCTTTGCTCGAGGTACTGCACATTTTACTCTAGACACATAGGGCTAAATGTTGCATATCCTGCCCTTCACCCCAAGGCATAGACTCCCAAAATGCTGTTGTATAGCTCTGGTGTCACACTGCAGCAGGTGAAGAGTATGCCATGGGGAGTCAGTACAGGGAAATTCAGCTGTGCCTGCCTTTTGGTGGTGGCATGGCAGGAGAAGGGTATTTTGTCTACAGAAGAGAAGTGTGAGAGGGGATTTGATAGCAGCCTTTGAACTACCTGAAGGGAGGTTCCAAAGAGGAAGGAGAAAGGCTATTCTCAATGGCGACAGATGGCAAAACAAGGAGCAATGGTCTCAAGTTACAGTGGGATATTAGGAAAATCTATTTCACTAAGAGGTTGGTGAGGCACTGGAATGGGTTTCCTAGGGAGGTGGTGGGATGGTGAGGCACTGGAATGGGTTTCCTAGGGAGGTGGTGGGATGGTCAGGCACTGGAATAGTTTCCTAGGGAGGTGGTTGTAACCAGACACAAAACCCCATCTTGTTTTTCCACGAGCCCCATCTTGTTTCCCCCCCCCCCCCCCCCCCCCCCGAGAGCAAGAGAAAGGCAGTCAGCCTTTGATGCCCTGGGAACGCAGGTGTGGTGCCTGTCCCTTATTCTACCATAAACAGAAACCAGACAGTAAATGGGCTAGCTGACGACTGGGAGGCCTCCCGTCCCCGTGATGGCTAGTATCAGTAATTGACACGCCTGCACTGTCTCGGGAGAGGAATCTTCGCCCATCACATACCAGAGGTGCCCATTGTCTGCATCTTCCCAGGTGTGAATTATGCTTTGCACCCTTCGTGGGAAACTTGGCATTCAAAGCCATTTTTCCTGATTGGCCACTTGAGACCAGGAAGAAGCCCATGTGACCCAAGGGGTATAAAGAGGGTTGAGTTGCCCACCCAATTTGAGCTCCAATCACCTACACCTGCTGGCAGGTATTGATTGTCTCCCGAGGTCCGTGGGATGCCCAACCTCGCCCTACTTCTTCCCGAGGGATTGAGAGAAAGACGCTGGCCACGCCAAGTCTGGAACGCAGGGGTGAGAATTGTACCTGCAATGTGTTTTCTTTATGTGTACACTCTAATTGTCTCTCTGTTGTAAGTTAGTTACTTTATTATAGTTTTCTTAAAGTCAAACTGCTTCATTTCTATTGTAAATCACCTTTGGTAAGGTGATTTAGCTATAAACTTTGGGGACAAGTGGGGTGCCCTCATTCACTTATAAAATATATATATCTATATACACTGAACCAAGTTTCTTTATTTCTTTTCTCTTTCTTTCTCCTATAAATAAGCCAGTGCGTGTCAAGCTTCTGACTTGAACCCGTGCTGCTGTACCCGAACCGAACACAAACAAAAGAACTTCAGCCGGTCATAAAGGGACAGATATAGGGAGAGCTTGGGCGTTTGGATTTGTGTCACACCCAGGTGGCAAAATTCAGTTGGGGCGCTTCTCAGTCTCCCCGAGGCTGCCCGCTGCGAAGGAATTATTAAATTCTAGCAGCTGAAATCTGAAGCGTAATAAGCTCTCCCTGTACACTTATTGGGGCGCCTTTCAACCTCTTCCAGGTTGCCCACTGCAAGGGACCCCCGGTCTCAGCAGTTAAAGTCTTAGGCGTATAGTACACACATAGTATAGGAAGAGCTTGGGCGTTTGAATTTGTGTCACACCCAGGTGGCAAAATTCAGTTGGGGAGCTTCTCAGTCTCCCCGAGGCTGCCCGCTGCGAAGGAATTATGAAATTCTAGCAGCTAAAATCTGAAGCGTAATAAGCTCTTCCTGTACACACTGGGGCGTCTGTTAGCCTGTTTGGCTACCTTCTGCGACGGGACCTCGGTCCTAGCAGTAAAGTCACGGACGTTAAACTACTTTTCAGGGTGCCCTCCAGCCTCCTAGGCTGCCCGCTGCAACGAGACTCTGTGTCTCAGCAGTTGAAGACTTGGGTGTAACACACACGCACACACTGCCCTGACCGTCGGCTGACAGTGGTGGGGTGATCAGGCACTGGAATGGGTTTCCTAGGGAGGTGGTGGAATCTCCATCCCTAGAGGTTTTTCAGTCCTGGCTTGACAAAGTCCTGCCTGGGATGGTTTAGTTGGGATTGGTCCTGCTTTTATCAGAGAGTTGAACTTGATGACCTTGATGGAGGGAATGGCTGGTAGCCTGTAGCTCCACAGAACCAACACACACATCCAATGGAACGTGCAGCTTCTCTGCCCTAAGCTACTGTATGGCTGTGGGGGAGAGGATTACTCCCCCCAGATCCAAAGCACAAAGCCTGTTTATTCAGGCTTTGCATGAAGGGTCTAGAGGCAGCATTTGAGAGTCCCTGAGAATGTGTATAAATGTTAGCTATTATAATGAAGGCAAAATCCCAGTAATACCAAATGCTGTAATAACTTGTGGTGGGCAAAGCTCAGGAGATTAGTTGGCTCATTCCATGTAAGTACCGAAAGGGGCCCACAAAGGGGAGGTAGATCAAAAGTTTCAGTTTGGGCGCCTGTTGTCTTTGAAGTATGACACTCTTTGGATAAAAGAGGCTATTTGACAAGCAACAGTGCTTGTATGTTTGGTTTTTCTATTCTCCTGAGTGGGATAAATTGATCTGAGTGTTATCCTGGCGATCTTGTGTAATAGAGAGGACAGAAAGTCAGGTTTAACTCTGGCTGTACATTCAGTTAATTGTATGTGGGCTGTAGATGCCAATCAAAACATCTCCCAGGGGGAGTTTGGGGCTCCCAGGGGGAATTTGGTCCCACTGAGCATGCAAGTGGTATGACACTAACTCAGAGCTGCCCCAACCTTTGTTTTTCATTGCAAACTGACCTTCAGATTTAAAGGCATGCTGCTACAATGGGCACAAGGGCTGGTTTTTTAGAGACCTAAAAAGATGGACTCTGCCTTCAAGGCCTGGGTTCAGGCCCGGCCCTAGGGCAAGGCGAGCAAGGCAAATGCCTTGGGCCCTGTGCTTTCAGGGCCCCGCCTTGCTAGTATTCACCATCCACCAACCGGGCCCAGGGCCCCAGTCCTGGCATCCTGCCTTGGGCCCTGCAAACCCTTTGGCCTGGCCTGCCTGGGTTACTGGCTACAGGGAATCTCTGGCTAGCATGGTACATGCCTGTCTAATTTTGTGTTTCCAGCATGTCTATTTTAGATATGTATATGAACCCCCATCATTGTCACATCTGTGCACCTCACAGTGTATGTTGGTCTGCTGCCCAGCACCTCTGTGAAATAGACAAATGCAATTATCCCTATTGCGTAGATGAAATGAAGAGATTTGCCCTTGGTCACACAGAGTCAGGACTACTGATGGGGGAAGCAAAGGGGCAGTCATAGAGGGCATACTGTTGTCTGGGTGGCACTGAGGGGTGCCTGGGAGCCAATGTGGTGCACTGCAGGCAACACTCAGGTCTGGCTGCCTCAGCCCAATCCCTTCTGCCTGAGGCCCTGTCCCTTCTGGGAGCTGCGGAGCCAGTCTTCCTCCCCCTTGCCCACAGAGCCTGTCAGGCCCCTGCACAAAGTTTGAGGCACTGCAAAGATTTGAATACAGGTCTCTTGAGTCCCACACTAATGCCCTCAATTGAGCTATTCAGCCTCACTGGCCTCAGACATTCAGACAGCAGGGAAGGCATTTGTGGATTGACCATGTTCCTTAGAGCACAAATCTGGAATACCACGAATTCTTTCTAAGGGACCATGCATTATGGCTGAGAACTTACAGCTATGTCACTGTGCAATAGCACACCTCAGCATAGGAACTGTGACAGCACTGAAAAAGCTAACCACAAGCATTCAGAAATCATGAAGCCCCCAAAACTCAAGCGATTTAAAAAAATTAATAGCTTTCTTTGTCTTCTGGTTTCATAGTCTTTAGAGGTCATGTTCTCACATGTTTTTCTCCAAAACCATGAAGCCAGAAACTTTTAAAAATGAAAGCTGAGATTCTCACCTCATCACAAACATCTAGGATGGAAAGGCTTTATGAAAAGTACCAAACATCAAGAATTGTTCTCAATGCCTGAAAACTAATGAGAAGTTTGAGGCTCTTATTCCTCCCTAATTTAGAAATGTCCTGTTAAGTAAATGTTAAATAAAGTTATTGCTACATATTAGAGTTTGTAAAAAATGGGAAATTTGTTTTAAAAAAAAAAATCTTGAAAAATTCATCCTTTTCTATTGTATTATCATTTTAGAAGTGAGTCAAAATTTTGACACCACTTTTCTTTTCTGAAAATTTTCAACCAGCAATATAATTCGTCAAAAAACAAGATTTTTTTTCATGATCATATCAGCAAAAAAATCATTTCTGTTTTAAACTTGACATTTAAAAAATTAGCATGCAAACACGTTTATACCAGCTCTACTGAATATAACTAAAGAAAAGGTTTTCTTCTTATATGGGAATGTGTAGCCAAGGACATACTGGTCAGGGGGTGACCAGTTACACTTTCACTGACACCACATGAAGTGGAGTAATTACAATGAATTGACTGAGTGAATTTTCCCTTGATGCTTTAAGGTGACATTCATAGACACACAACATTCTGAATGCAAGACAGCACTGGTTCTCAATCTTCCCAAACCCTTTAAGGAGTCTGATTTGCTTTGCACATTCCCAAGTTTCATCTCGCTTAAAAACTACTTGCTCACAAAATCAGCCATAAACAAACAAAGTCATAGAACACTATTACTGAAAAATTGCTTATTGTCTTATTTTTACCACGTAATTGTAAATAAATCAAGTTGAATATAAATATTGTCCTTACGTTTCAGTGTATAGTATATAGAGCAGTTTAAAAAATCATTGCATGAAATTTTAATTTCTACTGATTTCGCTAGTGCTTTTTATGTAGCCTGTTGTAAAACTAGACAAATATCTAGATGAGTTGATATACCCTCTGGAAGACCTGTGCATATTGCCAGGGGTATGCATATCCCTGCTTGAGAACCACTTCCATAGAACTCAGGGTGGCTTCTAAGTTGTGAAACCCTAGCCAACTGGAATGGTTAGACCTTAGAACACTCTGGATGTTGGCACTCCATCTTCTGTGGACTTGACGTACGCTTGTTAGTGCCATTTGTTTGCTGCCAGCGCGTGGCTTTGCACACTCATTCTTGTATACATTTATAGAAATGACATGTAGAACCAATGAAGCATCTATCTTCTTCACTCATAAAGGGCAGAGTGAAACAGACATTTACACAGGGTGTCTCTGAATAAAATAAAAATCAATTGAACCAATCTGACAACATGTATTAGAGGAGAAGGGGCAATTCCGGCCTCCTTTGCAATGTGGCTACTAACTGGGAGAACCTTCTCCATGTCTCTGATTTCTATTGGAAAATTCCCCCTCTACAGTCCCTGCCTTGGCCTTTCCAGTGAGCCCTGACGAAAAAGGAAAAGATATGCATCAGGTCACCTTGTCTAAGGTCAGGATATCTACTCTCAGTCTAAGAGGATTTTGTTAAATTGGTTTCATTACTTATTCCCATACGTCTGTCATTCACCTAAACTTTACCTCACTCTTTCTGGAGTTGTCTTGAACTCCTGAACCAGCCTTTTGCTGCATAACTAACCTAGCTTACAGCACCTCCCATTATGCCCCAAGGCTAATGATCGGTGAAGAGAAGCCACGTTCATGACATGGTTAATGACATGGATGTTAATACATTTGCTCTGGGGATTTTACAGCACAAATGGTATTTCTCTCATTATTGTTAATTGGCTCACCACATAAAATGTTTAATTGTGGCCAGATTCCAGTGCCCTTGCTCACACTGAGTAATGCCTTACTCCTTTATCAGTCTCTGAGCTCAATGGCACTAAGTGATAAAGTCCTAGTAAAAATAAGGAAGGGTTTTCAAGAATCTGGTCCGTACTGTCCACAAAGCACTTCGATAGCCTATGTCGAAGACGCTATGAGTGTTATTCATTAATATTATTTTGTTAGTAAGTAAAGGAACCCAGGTTTTCAGAAATACAGGCAGTATTTGATGGTTGATAAGTTGATAAGGCACAAATGCTCTGAATCTGATGTATTTGCACACGTGTAACTGAGAGCAGAAGTTGGCCTCAGAATATTATTACCTGAACTTGAGACATTTTATGTTTATTACATTTTAGGAACAACTCAGATTCACGGATTAGATGTGATTTTTAAATATGAAACCCATTGGAGATGTGATATTGTTTGGAGTGGAAAATATAAATGAAAATTTAAAAGATACTCCCAGTAATCTCTTGTATTTCTACAGTCTCTTCTGTCTAAGGTGCTCAACACACTTTTCAAACATCCATATGATTTTAGCCTCTTGACAACCCTATAAAGTAGAAAATGTTATTGTCCCCATTCTACAGATGGAAAAACTGATGCAGACAATGAAAGAGAGCTCCAGTCTTCAAGGTGCTGTGTTCCCTCAATTTTCACTGAAGTCAGTAGGACTTTGCGATTGCCCACACCTCACAGAAGTGCTCAGAACTTTGCAGGATGGAGCCCTAAGCTTATGTCGATACTGCAGGCAGAATCCAGCCTTCCAGCCCAAGTAGGCAGACTTATACTAGCAAACCAAAAATAGCAGTGTGGATATTGGGCCCCGGCTACCTATAGCTCAAATCTCTCAAGCCCACTTGCCCCCCTAGGATTGAAAGCCCAACTGCTGCCCAAGCTACAATGCTATTTTTAGTGTGCCAGCTCAAGTCCTGGTAATGTCTACATGGGCTAGGGGGCTTCCTCCCAATAGACACAGCCCAAATGTCTTGTCCATGGCCCTAGATCAAGCCAATGCAGAGCTCTAAGTAGCAGATTTCCTAAATTCCACACCAGGGCTTGAACCAGAAGACCATTGTTCCTAGCTGTGCCTCATCTAAGTGAGGGCACATCGTGTGCTTTGCTGGTCATCTTTAGCATAGGAATTAGGTGCGACATTTTGCTTTTTAGAATTCAGCTGATTTTTTTTCAGGGAGTTAGGGACTGGCGATTCCTTGATCTTTGCCTCTGTTGCCCACGTTTGGTGGAGGAGCACTCGATGGGGAGCTCTCCTTATAGACGCACACAGGGCACAGTGGGTTTTTCCCCTTCTCAAGTACTAGGGCCGCTATGAGTGCAGGGAGCTTATAGAATCATAGAATCATAGAATAATAGGACTGGACGGGACCTCAAGAGGTCATCGAGTCCAGCCCCCCGCCCTCAAGGCAGGACCAAGCTCCGTCAAACTTGCCAAGCTAGTGTTAGCAGTACTCCTCTCCCAGGTGACTCAGTGGGCATGGCGGGGGTATTGTGAGAGCAGCAGGACCTTCTGCTGTCCCTGTGCAGTGGTGAAAAGAGATGTAACTTGCTTATTCTCAAAGGGAGTTTCTACAGCTGGACCCTGTCAGTACCACAGCTGTATTTTTCCACATCATGTTACAACCAGGGGTGAAAGGAACTTAAATTTCTTATAGATACTGTCCTATTGCAAGCCAGGTCCCTACTGGCTCTTTAAATAGCTCCCGGCTGGCTTTTGCCGCAGCTCAGCCAGGGTATGTCTACACTACCCCGCTAGTTCGAACTAGCGGGGTAATGTAGGCATACCGCACTTGCAAATGAAGCCCGGGATTTGAATTTCCCGAGCTTCATTTGCATAAGCGGGGAGCCACCATTTTTAAAACCCCGCTGGTTCGAACCCCGTGCAGCGCGGCTACACGGGGCACAAACTAGGTAGTTCAAACTAGGCTTCCTAGTTCGAACTACCGTTACTCCTCGTGAAATGAGGAGTAACGGTAGTTCGAACTAGGAAGCCTAGTTCGAATTACCTAGTTCGTGCCCCGTGGAGCCGCGCTGCACGGGGTTCGAACCAGCGGGGTTTTAAAAATGGTGGCTCCCCGCTTATGCAAATGAAGCCCGGGAAATTCAAATCCCGGGCTTCATTTGCAAGTGCGGTATGCCTACATTACCCTCCTAGTTCGAACTAGCGGGGTAGTGTAGACATACCCCCCGTTGTTGCCGGAGCTGTGACTGGGGTACATCTGCTTACTTTCACCTCTGGATACAACATCACGCTAATATTTTGAACTTTTAACATGGTAAGGGATAACCAGCCCCTTCTGTGATTTGCACTGGCACTTGACAACAGGCCAGCTATTTGACTATAGCTCCAGGGAAGAGAAAGTCTAGTACGGTATGAAATATGTGATATACAGTATAAAGTGAACTAATAAGTAACAGAAGTGCATCTCCAAAACCCACCATGCTGATTTTATTTTCCCCATTCCAGACTGGGATGAGATGGGAAATTAGAGCTAGATCTCTTATTGGCGGGGTGGGGAGAACAAAGGGTTCTGGAACTCTAACCCACCAGCCATTGGACCACCCAAATAATGAATTTTGACCCTGTTCAGTACGGCTTTTAAACATGTGAGTAACTCCAACTACTTAAATGGGCAGTTCAAATACTTACATTTAGGCATGCTTCCCAGTACCTTTTTGGCTTAGGGCATTTGTTAGCAATCTATTTGGTTTTTCCTTTTTTTTTTTTTTTTTTTTTTTTAACAAAAAGATAGTACATCTCATATGCCTTGTAATATATATAATAAAAGGGGGGTTTCATATACATTTTATAAGCAACAACTATACAATTAATCTGAATGCTGAAAGCAAAAATACTAAGGGGGTGGTGGCTAATTGGAGCAATGTTTTATATATTGTTTTACAACCGCTCTTTTATGCTTTCATCTTACAAGGCTCCTACAAAGTGCGGTATTCTCATATACCAAAAAGCAGGCCACATATTACAGGAGCAAAAGGAATTAAGTCTGTTTGGTTTATGATGGCTATTCAGGGTTTTTCCTTGTCTGTATAGTCTAAGAAGAGCGGCCAAGTATCAAGATAATCTATTTGTTCTTTCTTTATGTATGTCAGCTCTTCCATGACTAATGTGTCCCATATTCTTATCATCCAAATCTTGACGTCAAATGGTTCTTTTTAGGGGGGGCGATGTGATTGTGCATCATGGGGCACCAGGAACTGAGAGATCAGTTTACCCTTCTGATTCTGAATAGCTCCTTAAGCAGCACACTGAGAATAAAGGGTTTCCCCAGGGAGATCAGCTGAAACTATTGCTCAAATGTAATGCAAAACACCAAAGACTAAAGCCTGAGCAGGAGGGAGCCTGCAAGCAAGCGCAGCAGGCCCAAGATCCTGGAGGGGAGGCAGGAGTGGGGGAGGGAACTCATTGGTCTCTGGGAATCATGACACTCTTGGATACAGCAGAACTGTTGGAACTATAGTCTGCTGCCTGGAGACAGCAGCAGCCTCCACAGAGTGGCCCCCAAGGAACAAAGGGGGCCTTGACGTTGCAGGTGCACTTGGAGACACCAGAGCTTGAACTGTTGGGGACCAGAGGTTTGAGGGTTTCATTTGTGTTTTGGTGCTGGGTGGAAGAAGGAATAATGAACCCTTCGTACTTCCATGGGCTGTCACTATGCCAGAAAGCTCAAACAAGGATGTCAAACGGATATAGGACCCTACTGATGTCCCATGCACACACTCCAGCCACTCTGCTGGACGTAGGGTTGCCAGGTGTCCTGTTTTCTAATGGACAGTCTGGTATTTGCACTGTCTGTCCGGTAGAAAAATTCAGAAAATACTGGACACGTGCAATGTCCAGTATTTTCTGAATTCCCAGCTGGGTGCCAGACGGAAGCCTGGCGGGGATGGGGGAGTGACTGGGAGGCGGGGCCACAATTGGCCCTGGGAGCCCTATGGTAGCGCAAAAGCCGGGTGGGGCGGGGCGGGGGCCAGGACTCCCAGCCACTCCCCCTGCCCGGTTTTTGTACATGACCAGAGGCTCCCAGTCCCAGCCTCCATCCCCGCTCCCGCCTAGCTTCTGCTTGCAACTAAAGGGAGTGCCTGCCGGGGGTGCAGCCCGAAGGACTCCAGCTGTGGCCAGTGGATGCACCCTTCCCCCCTCCGCGCCAGGTCTGCTTCCTGCCCCCCTTCCTCCGGGCCCCCCTCTCCTCCCGTCCAGCCCCCCCCGGCCCCAACCCCTCCTGCCAGCTCTGCTTCCCCCTCCCCCTCCTCCCATCCCCCCCCTTCCTCCCATCTAGCCCTGCAGTCCCCGTACCCCCTTCCCCACCACCAGCTCTGCTTCCTGCCTCGCCCCCCTCCTGGCCGGTTCTCCCCCCACCGCCCACGATCAAGTGTGTCCAGTTTTTTGGCGGGGTCTACCTGGCAACCCTAGCTGGACTGGGCCAACTTTGAGCCTGGCCTCTAGGAGTATGTCTACGGAGCAATGCTATTTCGAGACACCAGAAATATCCTGAAATAGCTATCCCACGTAGACACACCCTAGGGAAAGGACAGCCAAGGGCTGGGTAGCTGTGACTCAGCTGCATAGGATGGCTATTGCCCAGGAGGCCTAGTGCTACATTGTGAGTGGGAACCCTGCGAGCCCTTGGGCCTTTTGTTAAGACAGCATTAGAGCTGCACAGTTAAACATTCTAGTCAGAAATTGCCAGTTAGGAAGAACACCCAGTCTGACCTTTGCCCCCTTGTATGCACAGACTCTCATTACAGGATCACAACTACGACTTCTCGCATCGGAATTTTTACTTCAATTTAAGATCTGCACATGCAGCTTCTCTTACTACGGCAGTCATTCTTGGAAACTCACCTGAATTTCATTTTTTATTAACTTGGACATTCGCTTTTCTCTAATTGCTCGATCATGTGAGATGCAAAGCCAGGCTAATTGCCACTATTCATACATCAGTGGTGTTTGTAGTTCCCTATTCCCTGGTAACAGGTATTTTCCTTGTGATTATTTCCTCTCTGATTATTCCTCTATCTTCCATTCATCAACACTTATATTTCAGTGACGAGACCTTTTACATAGGTTGTGTTCTAAACGAAGCTTCAAATAAAAATATTTCCCATTACTTAATTCCCTCTGTAGCAAAAGTATGAGAGCTGGTCATATGAATAGCCTAAGAATACAAAGTTAGTTAAAACTTTTCCCCTCAAGCAATCAGACTCTTTCCTAGTTTGAAAAGCTGGGTTGTTTAACTGCTTGGTACTCTTTTTGTAAGTGGATGGTGGGGAGTTAGGGTATGTCTACACTACAGCACTAATTTGAACTAACTTAATTCGAATTAGTTAATTCGAACTAAGCTAATTCGAACTAGTGCATCTAGACCTAAAAACTAGTTTATTTAACAAAACGGGGGGGGGGGGTAAACCTCTGGGGAGACTGGGAAAAGGAGGTGGGAGAGGGGAAGAGAAAGGGTAGGAGAGGGGAAGGGGAAACCTGGGAGGAGGGAGCTAGAAGGGGGAAGCCAGAGGGGGAGAAGGAGGAGGGGAAGTATCAAACTATGGTACGCCATATCTTCAGTACTATGTACAAATGTGGTCTCCTCACCCCAGAAAAGATATTTTGGCCTTGGAAAGGGTTCCGAAAAGGGCAACTAAAATGATCAGGGGTTTGGAACAGGTCCCATATGAAGAGAGGCTAAAGAGACTGAGACTTTTCAGATTAGAAAAGAGGAAACTGAGGGGGGATATGATAGAGGTCTATAAAATCATGAGTGGTGTGGAGAGGGTGCATAAAGAAAAGTTCTTCATTAATTCCCATAATATAAGGACTAGAGGACACCAAATGAAATTAATGGGTAGCAGGCTTCAAACTAATAAAAGAAAGTTCTTGTTCAGAAAGCAAATAGTCAACCTGTGGAACTCCTTGCCACAGGAGGCTGTGAAGGCTAGAATGAGAACAGAATTTAAAGAGAAGTTAGATAAAGTCATGGAGGTTGGGTCCATGGAGTGGTATTAGCCAGGGGGTAGAAATGGTGTCCCTGGCCTCTGTTTGTGGAAGGCTGGAGATGGATGGCACAAGACAAATGGCTTGGTCATTGTCTTCGGTCCATCCCCTCCAGGGTACCTAGTGTTGGCCGCTGTTGGCAGACAGGCTACTGGGCTAGATGGACCTTTGGTCTGACCCAGTATGGACATTCTTATGTTCTTATGTTCTAAGCTCAGGGCTCAGGGTCGGGGGTCTCACTGGACCACCTTGATTTTCATGCAAACCTGCTCCTGGGTTTGCATGTGGCCTTTGGTGGCCAGGCTGGTAGCTATCCTGCCCTAGACGGCCACTTTCCTGTGCCTAGTGTGGAGGTCGTGGACGTTGGAGGCCTCCCCCCAAACCTGGATGAGGTCCACGATCTCAGCACTAGACCAGGCGGGCGCCCACCTCTTGCAGTCCCGGGCAGGCTCCTGGGAGCCGCCAGCCTGGTCCCGGGAAGAGGCGGAGGGCTGGGTGGCAGCGGGTGGCTGGCTCGTGCCATGCCAGGTGCAGGGTCTGCTGGCTGGGTGCTGGCAGGCTTGCACTTGGCACGGGCACCGTAGCAAACCCATGCCCCTTAAATGGCTCCAGGGTTGGGAGGGGGGCAGAAGAGTTTCCCAGAATGGCCACCAGGGCAAGCTGGGAAGGGCTAGCCTCCCACTAGTTCGAATTAAGTGGCTACACAGCCCTTAATTCGAACCAGGCATTACTCCTCGTAGAATGAGGTTTACCTAGTTCGAATTAAGTGTTCCACTAGTTCGAATTAAGTTTGAACTAGTGGTTTGCATGTGTAGCGCCTATGAAAGTTAATTCGAACTAACGGTTGTTAGTTCGAATTAACTTTGTAGTGTAGACATACCCTTAGTTAGTTATCTGGTTATGGTGACTATTTTCCACCAAATAAATGAATGTCACTCCTATAAGATGATGTTTGGACAGATTTTAGAATCTCTTCCTCCTTATAGAAATTTGACTTATATCCCCGAATGGTAAGATCAGAGGTATACCTGCTCCAGACAGGGCAAGTAGTGCAAGGAGTTTCTGCCAGACGTGCCTCACTCAGCAATGGGCACAACACAGACATTTACACCTTCTTACCACACTCTGGATGCAGAAACACTCCCTAAGAGCCAGGGGAGGAAGTAGGCAGGCTAATGGAGTGACCCTGGAGTACTGGCCATCTTGGGCTGCACCCTTGCTCGGATGCTGTAGTGGGGTACACAATGAATTAGTTCCAAAAGATCCAGGAGGGACAGCACTTTACTTCCATAGTGGAAAGTCACAGCCACGCTCCTTAAACTGTTTGGCCCCATCTAATATTGCTTTTTAACTGGACCACTCAGTACTTAGTTAGAAGTGTGGATAAAGTTAAGCCACCAGTATCTCTGCATTGATTAGCATGATTTGTAAATGCCATACAAAGAAGAAGTCCTTGCTTGGCAGCTCCTAGGGATTTTCTGCCACTCTTAAGTATTTCCCATCTGTATATCCCAATAGCCGAGTAGCATATTCAGTCACTGAGACTTCTGTAGTAGCTTCAATCTCGGCTTCTCCTCTGTGCCTTAGTATACCTGAGGTGTTTAAAGATAACAAGTAACATCTGCTAAAGGTAACCTAGTCTTGGGCAATATTAACTTTTTTACAGATCATAATCACACAAATCATAGAATAGAAAAAATGTATATATGAAATGCAAATCTTCTTCTAGATGGTGGAAAGTTCTTCTCAAAAAAGTCCTCGGGGGGGAAGGGTAAGTTACTCCTATGGGCTATGTCTAGACTGGCCTGTTTTTCCGGAAAATCAGCCGCTTTTCCGGAAAACTTGCCAGCTGTTTACACTGGCCGCTTGAATTTCTGCAAAAGCACTGACTTCCTACTGTAAGAAATCAGTGCTTTTTGCGGAGGAAATACTATGCTGCTCCCATTCGGGCAAAAGTCCCTTTTGCGCAAAACTTTTGCACAAAAGGGCCAGTTTAGACAGCTGAGATTTGTTTTCTGCAAAAAAGCCCTGATCGCGAAAATGGTGATTGGGGCTTTTTTGCGGAAAAGCACGTCTAGATTGGCCACAGCCGCTTTTCTGCAAAAAGTGCTTTTGCGGAAAAGCGTCCGTGCCAATCTAGACGGTCTGTTCCGAAAATGCTTTTAACGTAAAACTTTTCCGTTAAAAGCATTTCTGGAAAATCATGCCAGTCTAGACGTAGCCATGGTGTATATCTGATTGTCTCTTTGGCTTGCGTCTAGCGACAGACTTTCTGGACCAGCTGTCTATCCCTCTGAGATTGCATTGCTGATTTTGGTCCCCAGTGTTGTTCTGATTCCATTTTTTTGGATCATTGTAGAGGGTTTGCATGTGCTCAGCCATGAAAATGTCATCTGCAAATCTCATGCACTGGATCTCACTCCGATGTCCTCCTCCCTTCTGTCTGCTTCTCCCTCTGGGCAACATCTTGTTCTCCTGTTCCTGCTTCCAACACAGATGTGTTTTGCTTCCTCTCCAACTCTGATTCCCATGATCGTGACCTTCTCTGCGCCTCCTGCCCCACCTTTTTCTCTTCCTTCATCTCTTTTGCTTATCTGGTTTATTCCCGTAACACTATGAGCAAACTCTGATCTTCCCCATCCTCGGAAAAGTGACTATCCCCTACCTTCCTTCCAGTTATAATCAACAAGCTTGACTGCCAGGAAATCTGACCATGTCCTCCTCCCTCACCCTAGACTATTAATTCCTCCACTGACTCACTGTCTCTGCTATTGCAAGTTCAAACATCTCATCCTCAAGTTCTTGTGTAACTTCATTCTTGTGTAACTTCACTCCTATCTGTCTGACCCCGGGTATTATTGCATCTATCCCTGTCCCCTCTACTCTGCCAAGCATGAGAACCTGGTCCCCTTTTTATTAACTTCTCCCACCACCATTTCTGTGCTTTCTCCTATGGGGGCCCTAGATACAAAACCTCCTTCTGGACTTGCACCACAGCCCTCCATCCTGTTTTCATTCACCTAAATCCTGAGCAACCAGAGAAATTCACAAAAAGGAGCCAACAAAGATTCCTGCTTGTGCTTATTTTAAAATACAGACACACACATGCCCCTTCCTTACTCCTCCATGCCATGCCCTGGCTTAGCCTAGCACTTCTCAGATGTGGCCACAATGGCCACATGCAGCCACCAAAGGCTTGTCTTGTGACCATGCCCTTCTGGGCAGTGATGGGGTGGGGGAAAGTAGCAACCCCTCCCCACGGAGCAATCAGAAGTGGTTGGGCCCCACCTCCCTCTGGAGATGCACAAGCTGGGAGCAGGCAGCCAATGAGTTCTTCACCTTCCTGGGGGTGATAGGTTTGGGCTTCAGCTTGGGGAGCGGCTGGTGGCAAACTCCAGCAGTCGAATTTCAGGCTCCTTTCCCAGGATGTGCAGTGCTGGGCTCAGGCTTTGAGATCTCCACCCACCCCCATCATCTTTGGCCTCTGCTGCCTACATACCCAACATCCAGGTTTTAATTTATCTCCAGGCTTGGTGGGGCTGAGAAAGTCTGCTGTGAAAAATACTATTGGTATTTTTGGTAATATATCATTTCACAGCAGACTTAGTAGCCAGCAAGTCTTTAAAAGATACCAAAAATGCAAAAGAAACAAGGAAAAAGACAATAACATACAAAGCACCTTATTTATGTTTATATTCTGATTAGGTCCAATAAAGAACAAAGACAATGGAACATTGGCTTTATTGACTTTGCAAAAAAAAAAAAAAAAAAAATCCCACATAATTACATTACCAAGATTTGGATGTGTATATGGGCATATTTGTTTTTCCTAAAGTTAATCAAGTATTTGTGGAGAAATTGTCAGTACAGTTACCAGCAAGCACTGGTGGCTGTTCTGTGAGGCCACTGAAAACTCTGTTGTGAGAACCCCTGTGTGGATAACTACATAGTGCTAGTGGCAATGTCCCCAATCTCCCTATTGCAGTTTTGTTAGGCATCTCTTACCACCTTCCTTATGCAATAGTTTCTGTGCACTTCATGGTAGGGTTCACTACTTTTTACTTGTATCGAGAGGAAAACTCTTGTGTACCATATACAGCAGCAGATTTATCAGTGATTTCAGCTCTTGAGCTAATGGCACTATGACAATGGCATAGAAGTAGCCCAGAGGGCTAACATGCTAACTTGTATTATATAGCTTGCTTTTCTTTATTTGTTTGATTATAATCTTGGCTTATATTTTTGTACTAATTTCAGCAGACATTTCCTGGCCATTACACAAAGAACCGACAGGCCTCTGTATGATTTGCTAATGGGAGTTTGCATAAGTGCTTTTAACCTTTGGCATAGATAAATGACCTACCTTTTTAGACTTTGGGGAGTTGAATGTGTTTACCAAAGTTCTAGGACATCACGGTAACCGTGTTCCCTGTAAGCTGTGTACTTATGCGGCCGCTCAAGAGAGATTCAGATGCTACCCAGCTGATTAGCGGAGTCCCCACAGCTAGGTTTTGTTTCTATTGGTAGTGCACATTCACACATGGCTTGGGGCACATTAAAATTATTCTGCACATGGGTGGAAAAGATTAGAAGGAACATGGCTGGTAACCACAAGGTACATCACAAGGACATAGAAGTAATAGTTCAGGCCAAAGGTAACTGATTTTGAGAATGAGATAATTGACATTAATATGTATGGCTGTTTTATTAATATGTATGAATATGCTAGCCTACAGATTAATTGTATCGTAAGATTTATATGGGTGAGGAAATGAGACCGGGTGTGAGCACTGACATGAATATTCAGGATAGTGCAAAGACCCCCGTAAGAGGGCAAAGCACTATGAGGAGTTAGTTCTTTTTGCTTTGGTTTCTTTCAGCTTTCAGTTCTTTAATTCCTTTTGCTACTAGCTTCACTTTTATGTATAACTTAGCTACTCAGCATTGAGCCCTTATCTCCAGCATCTTGGACCATCAGACTCTGTGGCATGCTGGAGAGGTCGGCCTTTTGTCTCTTGTAGTCAGGGAAGGGTGTGAGCAGACTAATCTAAGTAGCTTTTGTGAGCAATGTTGCCATGGATACCCCTAGAGCTGTATTATTTCTTCCTGATTCTGTCGGTTGGAGCTTTGATAACTTTTTTCTTCTTAATTTTGATAAAAATCTCTAAACCCTGGCTCTGCTCTCTAAACCCCTCAAAGTACTGAACTCTCCACATTCTGGAATTCTGTAACCTGCTTTAGGGACAAGAACCTGAACATCTTCTGGTCAGATCATTGGTAAGCCTACAACAAATCAACCTAGTTTTTAGACGGCTAATAGAGGGGTAGTAAATTATTTGTATTGCAATGTCAGCTACAGGCTCCAGTTATAGACCAAAGCCCCATTGTGCAAGACACCATACAAACCCAAAAGAGAAACACATTTTCTGCCCTGCCTTGGATGCAGCATTGCTGAAGGTATCCCTGAAAAGTGCTGCAGTCTAGACATAGCCAGAGAGTAAGACATGAGACAGCAACTGGAGACGGGGGGAACACAAGGAAATAATAACAGGAGAGTGAGCCTGTGATATAGAGGCAGGTGAGCATCAGATGCCGGTTTTAATAACAATGCTGGCATGCATGCGAGGCCTTTGTGTCAGAGTTGTCACTGTACTGCCAAAGCAGCATCTTTCCCCCAGTGCCCTCACTGAGAGGGTTGCCTATCACTCTGGGGTACTGAAAAGAGAAAGAAGAAATAACTTTTGACATTGGGCAGAATTCAGTGTTTGCAAAGAACGGTGAGAGCAACTGCAGGGGAGCTTACAGTGCGTGAATTATGGAAACCTTCCTGGCTTGTACAATGGTAGTGTCATTCAGAATTTAATCTTTCAACATAACACTCGTGTTTTAGCCAACCGATCACAGGCCCTTTGAAAGGCAGCCGTCTGGGTGACTATGGGAACTGGGTCCATTTCCATCCTTTTACAGCTTCGGGCTCTGCTCTGTGAACTAAATACACCAAAGAGGGAGGGGGAATTTAGAGAGTAAACACAAGGCAGCTGTGCTTGTGTATTTCATAGAGTGCCACATTTTCATAGCATGGCCCAGCCTTCTGGGCTTGAATTTACTGATCTGAATGTCACCAGGAAGGTCGGTCTACACGTTGCCAGGTACAGTGACAGTTTTATAACCATTCAGACAAGCAGCTCCTCCTGTTTGCCCTGATTTCCCAAGAAATGATGCCTTGGGCAAGGGCTGTGCAAGAAAGGAAAGGTCTTAAAAATCCCCGTCCTTGCCATGAGTGAGCCTAAACTGTCTATCTTCCCTAGAGATTTACAGTCCTGGTGACTTACCCAAGCTTGTCTCCTGGGCATACAGGGTGTGAGCAAAAAGAAATAACACTGATAATTGTGGCCAGTCACAGTTAACCAACACAGCTCCCATTTTGAATACTAATACATGGAGGCTGTGTCTACATTGGCATCCCTTTCCGGAAAAGGGATGCTAATGAGACACTTCGGAATTGCAAATCCGCGAGGGATTTAAATATCCCCTGTGGCATTTGCATTTACATGGCTGCCACTTTTTTCTGGCTCGGGGTTTTTGCTGGAGAAAAGCGCCAGTGTAGACGCGATTCTCCGGAAAATAAGCCCTTTTCCGGAAGATCCCTTATTCCTTCTTTCAAGCTTTCAAAAACCCCAAGCTGGAGAAAAGCGGCAGGCATGTAAATGCAAATGCTGCAGGGGATATTTAAATCCCTCGCGGATTTGCAATTCTGAAGTGTCTCATTAGCATCCCTTTTCCGGAAAGGGATGCCAATGTAGACACAGCCAGAGAGAACTGTGCATGATTAATCCATGGAATAAAAAGAAGTCACTGGTTAATTTTGAGCAATGACTACATTTCAGCTGATTGCAGTCTGCTTGTGGACAGTCCAGGTGGACAAAGCAACATTTGGCAAGTCTAGTTGTCTTTTGAAAATTATTCTTTCAGCTCCATTAGATAGCATATATTAATTGGAAGCAAAGTATCAACTTAGGCTTTATCCACACAAAAACATGCACCCATTTTGTGTAATACGGTGCAACCCCCTATGTGGATTCTTTTATTTTGATTTGAGAGACTTGTATTAGCATAGTGTAAATCTGCTCCTAGCTGAATTGATCTAAGGCAAAATAAGCCTGATATAAACCAAAAGAAGAGTGCCCATACAGTTTAAGGCACCAGTTTGACACCCATTTAACTTACATTGTTTAGTTATTCTGATCCAAGTTGAAAATGGGTCCTGAGCCTGCAAAGGGCTACCCATGGACAGACTCCTGATCTTGCTACAAAAGTCAGTGGGACTCTGTGGGCACTGAGGATTGTTTATATGGTGTTCCTTGCAGGATCAGAATGTCATCCAAGCTGACCATGGCATCAGCCTCCAGAGTTACTGGAACAGAAGTTGACAATTGATTTCAAGCAGGCTACAAAGTAACTAGACCGTACAAGGTCAGATTTGTAAAGCATTGTGACGGGTTTAAGCCTCTCCACACACCCACTAGTATGAAAGGGCTTTGTACAGCTAAAAGTCAGCACAGCCTTTGAAATAAGAGCAGGTCGGTTCATGTGAATAAATAAATAGCAAAATGGAGAGAGTAGAACTTTCCCCCATGTAAAAATGCTCCAGAGCGCTCATCTTTGAGCTCCCTGGGTGGTGCGGTGGGGAGCACCCTCGTAAGGAAACACAAACCGAATACAAAGGCACAGCAAGAACTAGCAGGCAGCTGTGAACTAGCACAGGGCAATGATGCCATTCCCTGTCATTTTGTGACATAAATAATAGTCACTGTGACAAGAAGTTGTGGAGCCCATGAATGTACTGAAGGTTTTTTTTTTAAAGAAGTCTCATGATAATGAGTTATCTCTTCTGCCTCTGTGGTAGAGCAGCAGCCCATGAAATCTATGGAAAGTTTCTCTCTGGCTTCACTGGGCATTGGACCAGGACCTTTGGGATTAAACTGGTGCCAGACGGGAGCAGCAATTCTGATGCATTCTTCCCCAGTCCTCAGCTCTCTACAGAGGCAATGCTGCTGGCTGGATTTGGGCCTCGAGTCCCTCAGTGGGTGGAACTGGGAACAGAACATTCAGGAGGAAGAAGCAGGCAAAGGATGCTGCCTGGTTTGCATTGGAAATCCACCTGTAAATTACCTCAGGAACGACCCGCAGTAACTCCCTCTCTATTCCTGGCCTCAAGAACATCCACAGCCCCAACAGAATTCTTTCAGTGGCTGTTCCTGCAGTGCTGTGAGATCTCTGAGAACTCTTGTGAGCTAGAAGCCAATCCTTCTCCCAGAGCTGTGGGGAGGACAGGAATTCTGCTTGGCAGCGAAGTTCCAAATTTTGTTTTGTTCCAGTTAGGAATAAATCTCCCCACTCAAATTTGAAATTCTTCCTGAAACAAAATTCTGAAAAAAGTATCGTTTTGGATCTTTTGGAATGTTTAGTTTTGATTTGACTTCTTTTTGTATTTTATCATCTGTAATACAACATCAGAAAACAATTCACAACAGTCATTTCCAAAGGAAAAATCACAGTGTGTCATGCAGAACATGTCAAAAGGGGATGTTTTTATGTTGTCAGAACTCTGTTCCTCACTTTTTGTCCAAAATGAAATTTCAGCAAAATCAGCAGAATTCAGTGAAGCATTCTCTGATGGAAAACGGTTCCATCCAAGTTTTTCTGACCAGCTCTAACTGTTTCCTTTCCCATTGGACAAAACCCAGTCCTTTTAAGGAAGAGCGGAGAAGAAACTCGGCAGTCCAAATGACACAGAATTCTAAGCTCCTTAGAGATAGGTAGCAGCTGGCCCATTGTTTACAGTTGTGATTGATAAGATTGGGGTAGCTTCAGGATGCCAGGGTTAGGAAGGAAGTTTCTGAGTTGATCAGTCCCCTTTTAAGAGTGGGAAGAAAATGCATGTTCCCATGAAGCACTGAACAATGGTAAGATACTGGATTGGGAGGTTTGATCCAATATGGCAAATCCTACAATTCCCATGAAACAGCATAAAATAAGAAATAAAAGCTTGTGTGAAACACTTTCAGATTTCTACAAACACAGAGCAAAACACATGAAAGAAACTCAATGGAGAAGAGAAAATGCATGGGGGAATAGTTTCCCAAATTCAACAACTTTATTTAATTAACAATAGGGAGGGCTTTTCAAATCCCAAAGCTTTCTGGGTTTCAGATGATGCTGGCATCTTATTATTATCCCAACTATTAAGGTACTTAAAGTCTTGTGAAAAATGTGAACAATGTTAGCACAGCACAGGCTGTGCAATCAGTTAATCCCTAGGCTTCTGGAGGAATCCCATGCTTGCTCTGGGGTTCAGACATCTGATGTTAGCATTCTCTTAGCCCAGCTCCTGTTTTGATTACACTAACTCTCTTCTCTCCAGACTCCTGCACACACATCTCTCCCTGTCTCTGCTCTATAGAAAACACTGTTGCCAAGATCACTCTCCTTGCCTGTTGTTCTGACTATGCCAGCCTCCTATTTTGAATTCTGATTCCCCGTGTTTTGTGAAGTTCAGTTCAAGCTTCTTTACCTTCAAGGCCCATCACAACTTTGCCAACTCTTCAACAGTTGTCATTCTTCCATGTATATTACTGGCAAGAGGCTAGGTTCCAAAGCAAAGCTATAAGGAGTCTGGCATGTAAGAGGGACAAACGATAACAGAAAAAGGGACAATGGCAGTGGTGCTTAACAATGTCTTTGTTTTGGTTTTCACCAAGATAGTTGGTGCTGATTGGATGCTTACAATAGTAAATGCTGGAGAAAAGGAGGTAGGTTCAGAAGTTAAAATAGGAAAAGAGCAAGTTAAAAATTATCTGGAAAAGTTAGATGTCTTCAAGTCACCAGAGACTAATGAAATACCTCCTCAATCAACTCCTTGAGTATTCTAGGATGCATCTGAGACATTAGCCATCTTTGAAAAGTCATGGAAGAGGGGAGAGATTCCAGAAGACTGGAAAAGCACAAATATAGTGCCCATCCATAGAAAGGGAAATAAGGACAATCCAGGAAATTACAAACCATTCATCTTAACTTCTGTGCCAAGAAAGATAATGGAACAAATAATTAAGGAATCCATCTGCAAACATCTGAAAGATAATAAGTTGATAAGTATCAGTCAGCATGGATTTGTCAAGATAAAAAGACTTGTGGATAAGGGGGGAAGTGGTAGACGTGGTCTACGTAGACTTTCCTAAAATATTTGATAAAGTCTCACATGACCTTTTTATCAGTAAACTAGGGAAATACAACAGAGTAGTTATCAGTGGTTCACAGTCATGCCAGAAGGGCATAACAAGAAGGGTCCTGCAGGGATCAGTTTCTGGACTGGTTCTGTTAAATACTTTCATCAACGATTTAGATAATGGCATAGAGAATATGCTTATAAAGTTTGTGGATGATACCAAGCTGGGAGGGGATGCAAGTGCTTTGGAGGACAGAGTCATAATTCAAAATGATTTAGACAAATGGAGAAATGGTCTGAGGTAAATAGGATGAAGTTTAATAAGGACAAATGCAAAGTACTCCAGGGAGAAACAATCAGCTTCACACATACAGAAAGGGAAGCAATTGTCTGGGAAGGAGTACTGCAGAAAGGGATCTAGGGGTCATAGTGGAACACAAGCTAAATATGAGCCAACAGTTTGACACTTTTAAAAAAGCAAACGTGATTCTGGGATGCATTAATAGGAGTGTTCTAAGCAAGACACAAAAAGTCATTCTTCTGTTCTACTCTGTGCTGGTTAGGCCTCAGTGGGAGTACTGTGTCAAGTTCTGGCCATAACATTTCAGGAAAGATGTGAAGAAATTAGAGAAGGTCCAGAGAAGAGCAACAAAAATGATAAAGGTCTAGAAAACATGAGCTGTGAGGGAAGACTAAAAGAACTGGATTTGTTTAGCTTGGAAAAGAGAAGCCTGAGAGGGAATATGATAACTAGCTTTCAAGTGCCTAAAAAAATATTGCAAGGAGGAAGGAGAAAAAATATTCTCCTTAACCTGTGATGATAGAACAAGAAGCAATATGCTTAAATTGCAGCATTGGACACTTCCTAACAGTCAGGATGGTTAAACATTGAAATAAATTGCCTAAGGAGACTGTGGAATCTTCATCACTGAAGATATTTAAGAGCAGGTTAAACGAACATCTGTTAGGGATGATGATGGTGTTCGGTTCTGCTGTGAGTGCAGGGGGATGGACTTCATGACCTCTCGAGGGCCCTTCCAGTCATGGTATTCTATGACTGCACGTAGGGCACTTGTTGGTGATGTGAAAGGAATAGCACAACTGGCACATGTGCTCTTCATGACACTATGAGGCATTGTTCTTTAGGGGAGCTGTTGACGGCTGAGCACTTTGGAAAATTTGGGCAGAATCTCTTTCTGCAAATCTATATGATTCCTCTTCTGCGTTTAGATAGCACTGCTGTAGCTAACAATATATGAACATATGTACCCACAGTTTCCTTTTTTCTGCTCACCTGCATTACTTTATAGTACACAGCAGTCACTCAGGGCTGGACTAGATTACATTCTAGAGGGAAAAACAGGCAGGTGATTGAGCAGGCTGGTACACAGGGGGTGTGCTAAAGGTGCAAACACCCTCATGGTCTCCCAAGTAAGCATAAGGAGGCTCTGTTAGGGGGATGGGAGAGCGCTCTGTTGCAGGGGGATGGGTGGGCAGGGCTGGTGGCAGTGCTCCAGGGCCAGGGGAACGGTACCGCCATCCACGGGAAGTGGCCCAGGCTTGTCCCCACTGGCTGGAACAGTTTTTCCGGAAAAGGACTTTTGCCCGAATGGGAGCAGCATAGTTTTTCCGGAAAAACAATGACGATTTTACATTAGATCATCATTGCTTTTCCGGAAAAGCAAGCGGCCAGTGTAGACAGCTCGCAGCTTAATCCGGAAAAGCGGCTGCTTTTCCAGAATAAGTGGCCCAGTGTAGACACAGCATGTGTGTTTTCATTCCCCATCAGAAGAATGGGAAAGCTACTGCTCCCTTTCTCTTTCTCTGGTTTATTTATTTAAACTGTAATTTCTTCTGGACAGGGACTGGCTCTTACTATGGGCTTGTCTACAGTACAGAGACGAATGACACTGCTGTAGTTGATCTTCCAGGAGTTCGAATGAATGGATCTAGTGAAGACCCGCTAATTTGAACTGAGAGAGAGCGCTCCCATCGGCACCGGTACTCCTGCTCCTCATGAAGACTAAGGGAAGTCAATGGGAACGTGTCGACCTCCCGCTATGTAGACGGCATCAAAACCCAATTTAAGATACTTTGACTCCAGCTACATAATTAATGTAGCTGGAGTTGCGTATCTTAAGTCAACTTCCCCCTTCAGTGTAGACCAGGCCTGTGTCTGAACAATACCCAGCAATATAAGGCCCCATTCTTTGTTGGAGTTTCTAAATGCTACTGTATTACAAATGCAGATTCACCTTCAAATTCTATACTCTTTGAGTCAAACTAGTCTTCTGTTTTAGAGCTGTTTTAGAGCTGTTTTAGAGCTGTTTTAGAGCTGTCACCAGCTCTACTGTTTTAGAGCTGTTTTAGAGCTGTCACCAGCATCATCTGAAATATCCATTCTATAGGGAGGGGATAGGTGTAAGTGATGGTATTTTCAGTGTGGAACTGTTGAAACATACAATCCATTTTATTGCCATAATCAGGTGAGGAACATATTTTGTTCACCCACTATGTACCTGTGCTTTAGATCATTCTGTTTGGTGACCTAACTACTTCTGTTGCCTAGAGCAGGTCATGTGCTCTCTGACCAGCACAAGAGCATGTAATAGAACAAGGCGGTAACATAACGGGACGGGGAAATGGCAAAGGTGAAGAAATACTAGAGAGTGCAGCAAGATTTATAAAAAAAAAACCCAGGAGCAACCAAAATGATGGTTGAAAAAGGAAGGTAAATGGGTGTTAGAGAGATAGAAAAGTTTAATTGACAAGTGGAAAAAGAATAAGAAAAGGAATGAAAGCAGTTAGGAATTTGTGTAATACCCAGGAACATGCTGGAGGGAATGGCTTCTGAGAAAAGATTAAAATAGCTAAGTATGTTTAGCTTGTTTTTAAAACTGATGTTGCAGCAGGCTACGAGAGAGAAAAGAGTAACCCGAAGGAGGGAGGAGAATTGTTTCAAGTAGCCAACAACAGGATGTAGCAGTAATAGCATGAAATAGAGCCAAAGAGAATTTTAGTTGAACATAAAAATGGACATATGAGGGAAATATTCATGTTAAGAAGCGCAGTCTCCAATCTAGTGGGGGTATCCAAACACCTTTGTAGGGATTTCCTTATGGGAAAACTATAGACATCAATAATTTTCTAAAGATCACTTTAAGCACCCTGCAGATGGTACCGGAGAATTATCACCAAACTGGAGAAATCTATAGGATGCCTCAAAAAACCTATAGACAGAACTTCATCCTCTTCCAAGCAGTCACTGAAGAAAGACATGGTTTGTATTTGTGGCCAGATTTTGCCTGGTTGCTGCCATGGTCGTGTGTCTACCTGTATTGGATTGAAATCCGATCACTGATCTCGAGGTGTACCGGTAGTTCGGAATAGGAAGCCTAGTCCGAACTACCTAGTTCGAGCCCCGTGTAGCCGCGCTGCACGGGGTTCGAACCAGCGGGGTTTTAAAAATGGCGGCTCCCCGCTTATGCAAATGAAGCCCGGGAAATTCAAATCCCGGGCTTCATTTGCAAGTGCGGTATGCCTACATTACCCCGCTAGTTCGAACTAGCGGGGTAGTGTAGACATACCCTTAGAGACTATCCAGCTAGATTACGCCACTGAAACAGAAGCGTAGCATCACACTCATTCTGTCCCTACATGAAATGTATCTTGTACACGGGAGGTCTGGGCCTTGCGGTTGTGCTGACTTTCTGCACAAGGATAAACTTCACCTTGGCTGAGAGATGCAAAAATTGACTGCAGCATTTCTGGTGGCCAAGGATTTCAATGGGAGTACTTGCAGAGTAAACTACAACTCCATGTGACTATGACCCCTAGTTAAATTTCTGTCCTCACTAGTAATATGATGAAAAGCCTCAGAGGGGTTGTCGTGTTAGTCTGTAACTGGAAAAACTTAAACAACAAATGGTCCTGCAGCACCTTAGAGACTAACAAAAATGTAGATGGTATCTTGAGCTTTCCTGAGCAAAACCCATTTCTTTAGATGAATGGAACAAGGGGTCCTTTAGTAATATAATGCTATATCTTATTGACTTCCTGCTGTGAGCCTAAAGGTTATATTCTTTATTGCCTGCAGAATTGCTTGTCTAACATTAAAAAAAAGTTAAAGACCCAACGTCTCCAGTGTTTTATTATTTGCAAAAAAGAACCAATAAAAAGCAGAATTGGATGTAACTTGATTTGTTGATCCAGGTTTATAAACTGTGACAAAGTCGGGCCACGTGGCTGCAATAGAGTGGGAAAGGCAGCCCTAGAAGGGTAAAAGGCCCACTCCTCTGTTAATGAGAAGTGGGTTACTGCAGGTCAATCAGGATCAGATGACAAGGGATTGTCTCAGTCAGATTAGGTTCAGCTGAGACAGTAATCCTCAGACCAACTAGGATCAGCTGATTCCATTTCAGAGCTGCCTGAGACCTTCTTAAACCCTCCCCTGTTCCCCGCTTCCAGGGCCTGCTCTGCTATAGCTAGTAGGGAATGAATAGCTCCAGGAGGAGAGGCTGGGCTCCCCACTGTAGGGGCAGATGATAAGCATAAACCTCTGCTAAGGGGAAGGCTGACTGCCAGGAGATAAGGTGCTTATCTGAGGCCCATCTTGTCAGAGGAGAGTCATGCAGAGGCTGGCAAGAGAAAGAAGGTCCCTTACCACAAAACAGTGATTTTTTGTGGTCCAAGTTTAGTGCAACACCAATATTTGCAGGACATACCCTAGTTTGTGAGGGCTAACTGGTGAATGAAGAAGCTAGCTATGCACTAATGTATATGCTGAATGCTCCTCTTCACCAGGCTGCTTTGGCCTGGAGAATTCAATGCTGTTAAGTGTTTCAACCAGGTCCTATTATGCTGGCTAGCCAGAGACATCCCTTTTTTTCACATCACAAATAGGCTAAACTTCACTATAGCCTGTTGTATCAATGAGATTGGAGGTGTGATTTATAGATATTCATTTAGTAGTGTCCTGAAATGTTGTAATTTAGTAATGCCCAAGAGAATTTGCCTGCAGGAGGAGCAGTTTAGCAGCAGCTGGTCTTTCACCTTTATTAAAGGAATAAAACAATATGTGTAAGATGCACAGGCTCATAACAGTTGCTGCTAGTTTCATAATAATAGTCTAACCTGTAAAGAGAGAATACCTTGCAAATTAATATGAGACAATAAATGCAATGTTTGGGCATTGAATTGGATTTTGATGCCTTATTCATGTTGGGTAGCACCAGTCTCCACATCTTGGCCCCACTGATTTCAATGGGTTTATTTGCAGAGTAAAGTACAACTCTGTGTGAGTAGAGGCATCCAAATATGGCCTTTTAAAATCTCCTAGTACAATGAAAACATGTTACACAAGCCTTCTTACAACTTGTTCTCGCCAGATCTCTTGCTAAGGAGGATTTTGTTGCATATGCTGTGTGGTGCAAGCCCATGAGTATAATGAGATAACTGCAACACATCTGCTTTCAGTCATTGTTCTGTCTGCACAGTGAATTTTGGTGTAAATTGTCTAAATGGGTTCAAGGGAGTACAAGTGGGTATAGTCCGCAAGTTAAAGAACCAGAAGAAAAGAGCATAAGTTTGCAGATGATACCAAACTGGGTGGGGTTGCGACTTCTTTGCAGGATAGGGACATAATTCAAAATGACCTTAGCAAGTTAGAGAAATGGTCAGAGGTAAACAGGATGAGGTTTAATAAAGAGAAATGCAAAGTGCTCCACTTAGGAAGGAACAATCAGTTCCATACATACAAGATGGGAAGCAACTGTCTAGGAAGGAGCATGGCGGAAAGGGATCTAGGGGTCATAGTGGACCACAAGTTGAATATGAGTCAACAGTGTGATGCTGTTGCAAAAAAAGCAAATATGATTCTAGGTTGTATCAACAGGTGTGTTGTAAGCAAAACTCGTGAAGTCATTCTGCCACTCTACTCTGCACTAGTTAGGCCTTAGCTGGAGTACTGTGTCCAGTTCTGGGCGCCACATTTCAAGAAAGATGTGGAGAAATTGGAAAGGGTACAGAGAAGAGCGACAAGAATGATTAAAGGTTTAGAGAACATGACCTATGAAGCCAGGCTTCATGAACTGGGCTTGTTTAGTTTGGAAAAAAGAAGATTAAGGGGGGACATGATAGCGGTTTTCAAATATCTAAAAGGGTGTCACAAGGAGGAAGGAGAAAATTTGTTCCTATTGGTTTCTGAGGACAGGACAAGGAGTAATGGGCTTAAAGTGCAGCAGGGGAGGTTTAGATTGGACATTAGGAAAAAATTCCTAACTGTCAGGGTGGTCAAATATTGGAATAAATTGCCAAGGGAGGTGGTGGAATCTCCCTCTCTGGAGATATTTAAGAACAGGTTAGATAGACATCTGTCAGGGATGGTGTAGACGGAGCTTGGTCCTGCCTTGAGGGCGGGGAGCTGGACTCGATGACCTCTCGAGGTCCCTTCCAGTCCTATTATTCTATGATAAACAAATGAAGCAGAGAAAGCAACTGGATGGAAAGTATAAAAAGGGAAAACTTAAGCAAGTCCTTTTCCCAGTCTAACGTTTTTCATTGTGTCCTCTTCCTTTTTTCTGGTCAACTTTCAAGCTTCAAACAATATTCAGGGAACAGGAAACTGTTACTGTAGTTCAGGGATGTAACTGCATAATACACCACTACATCTTCCTTACTTGTACAGTAACGTACTGTACTTTTCAGTATTCTATTTGTCAAAATTGGGGCTATCAATCCAGATTCTCTTCTCCTTTATATTCCAGTTAACCAAGGCACAAAATGAAGAACACTGGATTTACAGCAATATAACTCAGAGCGGAATTTGGCCCATAATCGATTTCTTTTCCCATCACTAGCCCATCATTTTACCGAACGCTTTGCATTTTACTATGTGTGGGAGAGAATCTAAAAAAGAAATTAATGAACGAAGCACCATTTAATTTAAAATAATTTTCATCTTTCTTCCTGTTTCTCATCAACTGCCTGGAATGATAATCCCAGAGGGGAAAACCAGCAATCCAGACAATATATGTACAGACATGTTAAAATGTAATGTGTCTACTGAACTAGATTATAATGAATTTAATGGTGATGTTTGCTGGTGCCTGCAGGTCATAAATTTATGTGGAAGCCTAACATTTTTCCCCACACGAGTGACAGAATCTGATGCTGGAAATCTAACTAAAATAGACAAGGCACTGATGTTGGACATCAATGATTCGTCACGTGGATTTATAATGTATTGTATATCTGAGTTATGGAAATGATATGGTTCAGACACTGAGTAATTTGACCTAACTACTGCCATGAAGGATCTGGATTCGGTGCCACCACAATGCTGCCAACTGCAGGTTCTAATAGTCTTTCTAAAAAGGAGATTTGCATTGGATTAAATGTGCAAATGACTAAGAGAATCAGGAGAGGATTTATTTATTTTGATATTAAAACTTTCTCCAGGCCTTAGTCATCTCCTAGTAGCATGGTCTCTCCTCTGCCCTGCTTCTTGCCACACTCCTTCAGAGAATCTATAACACTGCAGCTCAAATCTCAAATGGCTGGCACTCCGCCCATCTCTTCTCCCCACCTCCATGCTTAACAAGCTTCCCCTCCTCTTGCACAGCAAGTGTAACTCATTGAGGAAACGTCTACACAGCAACATTATTTAAAAAATAACTAGTGTTATTTTGAAATAACTTAGTCCGCGTCTATATAGCAGGCAGTTATTTTGAAATAATGTTGAAATACTGTCAAGCTGGAGGACTTCTTACTTACTCCTGTAACCCTCATAGTACGAGGGGTAAGGGAAGTCAGAGGAAGAGTGCTCTATTTTGAAATAAGTGCTCTGTAGACGCTCCCAATTTTGAAATAAGCTATTCTGAAACAAGCTACGCAATTGATGTAGCTCAATTTGCGTAGCTTCTTCCGAGTTAAGCCCTGCTGTGTAGACTCACCCTGAGTTAGTAAGTGTCCCTTGTATGACAAACGGTTGAACAACTGAGTTGTTCTTATAAAGACTGATCACCTGCTGATGTTGTTCAAAACATTATATTTCTCTAGTATGGGCCAGAAATAATGAAGTGCTAAATGATCGTGCTTTTCTTATTTGTGTATTTTTGTAGATTTGTGAAATGCACATCATACCCAGAAGATCTTTTAATTTTTTTCCCTTGCACCCACTGTACCACTGTGTACTTATGGAAAATGTAGGCAGAATCCGGCTCATAAAGCGGCTCTTGGAATGATGACTCTTATTTAGACCTGACCCAAAGCCAAGTGAAGTCAAGAGGAATCTTTCAGGTCTTTAGTTCCTGACCTGAAGATTGTGCGTACTCTATGTATTCTATGTATGCACAGTCAGCTAAAGGAGACTGACCTGTGGCTGCAAAATCTTTCCTCTACCGACCAGCATCACCAGTTTTGCTGGTGGGGAGGGGAAGCTCAGGGCCCAGGGTTGGTGGTCTCACCAGACCAACTTGATGTTCATGCAAACCTGCTCCTGGGTTCGCATGTGGCCTTTGGTGGCCAGGGTGGCAGCTATCCTGCCCTAGATGGCTGCATTCCTCTATCTAGTGTGGAGATCATGGACGTTGGGGGCATCCCCCCTCCCCAAACCTGAAAATAAGGCCCATGATCTCCACCCTGGACGAGGAAGGTGCCCGCCTTCTCCAGCCCCTGGCAGGCTCCTGGAAGCTGGCAGACTGCTCCTGGGGAGCGGTGGAGGGCTGGCTGCCAGTGGCTTGCTGGCTCATGTTTTGGGGCCACTGGGTCAGGGGCCCCGGTGGCCACTGCTGGCTCTGGGCTGGCAGGTTTGGAGCTGGCACAGGCACTGTGACCAGGGTCTACCCCTTTAATGGCTCCAGGGTTGGAGGAGAGGAGAGTAAGTTTTCCTGGTTGTGCCCAGAGTGGCCACCAGGGCTCCCTGGGAAGGGCTAGAGGCCCCCTATTTCGAATTAAGTGTCTACACCAGTGGTCCCCAACCTTTTTAGGTTGTCGGGCGCCAGGGGGCGTGGCCGTTTGCCCGCCGGGCGCCAGGGGGCGGGGACCGGGGGCGCCCCCCCATCCACACGCCCGGGGGCGGGGCCCCACCTACCGCGCGCCCGGGGGCGGGGTCCCCCCATAGCTGCGTGCCCGGGGGCAGGGCCCCCTCTAAGGGCCGCGCGCCCGGGGCCGGCGCTCCCCGCCACCCCCTCCCTCCCGCCGAGTCCCGCGCGCCCGAGGCCGGCGCTCCTCCCCCCCCCCCCGCCGAGTGCCGCGCGCCCGAGGCCGGCGCTCCTGCTCCTCCCCCCCCACCGAGTGCCACGCGCCCGAGGCCGGCGCTCCTGCTCCTCCCCCCCCGCCGAGTGCCGCGCGCCCGGGACCGGCGCTCCCCCCCCTCCTGCCGAGTGCCGCGCGCCCGGGACCGGCGCTCCTCCCGCCGCCTCCCGCCGAGTGCCGCGCACCCGGCGCTCCCCCCGCAAGCGCCCATGCGCCATGTGCCCGGGGCCAGGCCAGCCCCGAGCACCTGGCGGGCGCATTGAAATGCCCCCGCGGGCGCCATGGCGCCCGCGGGCACCGTGTTGGGGACCACTGGTCTACACAGTACTTTTCGAATTAACTTTGCAGTGTAGACATACCCATATTGTTGCTGGGAATTGCTGTTTGAACCAAAGCAGGCGAGAGAATGAGAGGTCCATGAAATTAACATAATGCCAAATTATGCTGTTCCTAGCCTTGAAAATGTCTTCACTTCAGTGAGTGTGCCTGGCCTTCAGCTTTAGTGCTATGCTGCTGTTCCCGAACTCACTGCATTTATTTGGTCAGAACCTTTTTCAATGCCTCTTACTCCAGCAAAATTTCCACTGACTTCAGTGCAAGCAGAATTGGGCCCAATGGAATAAACTACTTGATGAGTGGCAGCCGCCATAGTTCCTAGACTTCACATGGGTTTCCTCAAAAATGAATGTGGCCCACAGTACAATCTCCAGAATAACCCCTGTTTTATATATAAAGACTAAAGAGTTAATGGGTCATAGAGTGTTTCTATTACAAATTTAGAAAAACAGAAACCAAGATTATTTACTGTTCCCACACACTGTACTCAGAGTAGTTCTAAATTGCTAGGTTAACTAGCCATTCCTGAAAGAAATGTGAATGCATTTTTTTTCTGTACACCAATGTATTCTTTGTGGCTAAGGCAAAAATTACTTGCAGACAGTGCAATGTTTCTTGCAAAGAAAAGTTCAAGCCAATGGAATATTTTTAAATTCAGCTGTGATGTCTGTTAAATTCTTTCTGGCTGCGGGTTAACTTGGTCTATATTTTTGTATGGCAGCCTTTAGAGAAAATGCTTCACTTCCTAGGAGACATTATCAAGGAGGGCTGACATAATGCAGAGTTTATTGTTGTTGTTGTTGTTAATAGTAATGGACTAGCTGCACAGGCAAACAAGAAGCCAAGTTACTAGTGTAAACTTAATTGAGATTGGGCCTCATTATAGATTTAAACAGGAACATCGTGACTTCTAATTCCAGGGCTGAGAATGTTTTCTAGTAAAATGATACACTCATTCATTTTAGTAGTTATGCCTTTGCTCAGTTGGCAATAGTTTTAATATATTTTTAATACATGGCTTTATTAATCATTTTTCTTAGCTTCCTTATGTAAAACTATAACATGGTTTGTAAGATGATACGTTTCATTGAACAAAACACATGTCTGACGGCAGAAGACCAATAGAGCGAGGAATTGCAAACAACTGTCATTAGACATCAATTTCATTTTTTGTGAATGACATATTTTTCCACATGGTAGGTCTGTATCAAGTCTGTTGCTCTCCCCTTTGGCAGTCAGCACTCAATCTGCTTGTTATAAGTATAAATCAAGAACACATTTTGAACAGATCAATAGTATCAGAAAACTTGCCTTCACCTGTAGATTAAAAAAAATGATGAGTATTTATTTTCTCTGGAAATGTTTGTGTATTTCCCCCATCCTTGTAAGTACACAGAGAATAATGCTCCTTTTACTTGTTGTCTGACACTGCTATGGAAGTGAAATGTTGTTTGTCCCACAAATAAAACACTTTAATTCATGGCAGTGCAATGGTGAATCAAGTGCTATGATTACTGGTTTGAGCTTTTTTTAGATGATATTTACTACTGTGCAAAAGGCCTACTAAAAATTATGCATAAATGAAGACACCTTAAATGGAACTTAGGTACTGCACAGGAGTGAATGCCACCCTAGGTCATTAATGATTCCTGCATTTGTTAGATTCTAATGCTTGTTGAAATGATTGGGTGAAATTTCTCCCTACACAGAGGATCCATTGCAGGATCGGGATCTAAACCTGCTTTCCAGGCTTTCCTAATGTTTGCCTATTTTGGATGCATTAGGTATGCAAGTCAGCATGTGAAAGATCTAATCATTAATGAGAAACCTTTACTCCCCTCCATTGCTGGGTTGTGTGCAGGGCCCCTATTCACTTTTTTAGAGTATTTTATATGGTATCATTTGTAACAGCTGGAAACATTTTGTGTGCCTGTTAAACAAAAGAAGGTCACCAACATGAAAAGGAAAAGGATGGGCACTGTTTTTGGAACTTGGGTCTGAAGGGGATATATAAATATGAGAGAGATTAAGAGGAGGAAGCTGGAGATCTTCTAGCCACAAGACTATTGCAGTGTGGGTGGGCTCACCAGGAGTTTCTGCACATCCTGTCCCACCGGTGATCTGCTGACCCTGGGTGAGAGCTTTCACAATGTTGTGGAGCAAGATGGTGTGGGTGTCTGGTCAGTGCTAGGCTGAGCCATGGCCAGCAACTGATAATTGTAAGATATGGATAAATAGAACAAGGCATTGTTTATGATGGGCCTTGAAAGTCTTGGGTTGAAATATTGGGAGGGAAAAAAACCAAGGAGTCACTTTGTGAGCAATCTGCATAGCAAATGGTTCCCTTTGGCATGATCTGACAGGCTATTTCATTTCGCCTAGCTGAATCAGCTTGATGCAGAAACCCAAAACTTATTGCCAAGCTCTTATGGCAATCTCCTTTCACCACAGTGGTCATAAACAGATGTTATTATCCTCTATACTGGGAGCCAAATATTCTTTGGAGCAGGTTTATGTACGATGTGAAGACTGTTCTCCAAAAATAGTAGAGAGATGAGGGGTGGGGGTAGTCCACTGTAGAAGCAAACATTCATGTTTGACAGATTGGTTATATGTGTTTGATCAAAACATAAAGTGCAGGATATCTGCCAATGCATGACATTAACGCACATCTGTATCATCATTAAAGCAAAAGTATTACTATGAGACAGTTCTTTCTATGTTTTAGCCCAGAAAATATTTTCAAAAGGAAAACAAGTGTGTGTGTGTGTGTGTGTATGTGTGTAAAAAATGATTTTTCCAGGCTTGTGGTAAATTCAGCTCAGAACAGCAGCTGCAGAAGTTTCTACAGAAATTTGCATGATTCAGAAGGAAATTTTGCAACCTCTATCTCATTTCAGTTTCAATTTCTTCTGTCACATTTTGCCCTTAGACTTCAAAAGAAACAATTTTTGTGAGCATGGATTCAAGTTAACATATTTATTATAACGAGATAGCACATGGGCAATGGTTAGGGTTTTCATTCCAAAGGAGCCTACATCATCTTAGACACAATAGAATATATAATACAGTCAATACGACACTGCTTAAAATGTAGTCACCTCAGGAACACAAGGCAGCAGACAGGTGACAACAAATACACAGCATAATATATTATAGCACCGGTGAACAGAAATTTTCGTGCAACTTCTTAAGTGTTTACAATTGCACTTTGAAAATGAATAATTGAGAATGTAAAATTGGACCGAGAATGTGCAGTGACATGAGATTCAATTTGAAAACCAAGGCTTTGTATATACAGAGGGGCTACGTCTACACTGGCATGATTTTCCGGAAATGCTTTTAACGGAAAACTTTTCCGTTAAAAGCATTTTTGGAAAAGAGCATCTAGATTGGCACGGACGCTTTTCCGCAAAAGCACTTTTTGCCGAAAAGTGTCCGTGCCAATCTAGACGCGCTTTTGCGCAAGAAAGCCCTGATCGCCATTTTAGCCATCGGGGCTTTTTTGCGCAAAACAGTACTGTGCTGTCTACTCTGGCCCTCTTGCGCAAATGATTGCGCAAGAGGGCTTTTGCCCGAACGGGAGCAGCACAGTATTTCCGCAAGAACACTGACGATCTTACATGAGATCGTCAGTGTTCTTGCAGAAATTCAAGCGGCCAGTGCAGACAGCTGGCAAGTTTTTCTGCAAAAGCGGATGATTTTGCGGAAAAACTTGCCAGTCTAGACACAGCCAGGATATATTAGCAAGTGCTGCAGTAGTCTCTTTGGAGGTGGGAAGAGACAAAGTAAAATGTACTGGTCTGCTCTGGGAGGATAGGAAACACGCAGCAGCTGGATTGGAGGCTGAGGTCTTA
The DNA here is from genome assembly GCF_049634645.1 of Pelodiscus sinensis. Lineage (NCBI taxonomy): Eukaryota > Metazoa > Chordata > Testudines > Trionychidae > Pelodiscus > Pelodiscus sinensis. Next base: position 227,817,367 of record NC_134712.1, on the reverse strand, counting down.
ACACAAGAACAGTTTTATCCAGATAATAATCTGTGTCAGACCAAATCCATTTACAAGAGTCAGTCAGCGTTCCCTCGCAGATAGGGCAATACTGCACTATGCTTCCCAGAGAACCCTTTGTTCTCCAAAATATACATGTCTAGTTCTCCCAACGTTCTTCATGGGTTTGACTTTCCAAACTAGTACATTTTGGGGTATCCTCTGCACTTTCCAATTGAGGTGCCTTTTTAAAGCTCAGTGTTTCAAGCTGCATGCAAATATTCCCTAATCAGTGGTGAGAAGAGTGTAATAATTACTAATTCCATTGTTTTACACATACTAATTAAATACAGCTTTTGCCTCATGTAAAAGCAGCACATTACTGAGTCACACAGAGCTTTTGTATTATAATCCCCAGGCAGCAAAATAATTTCCTAAAATACATGTGTAAAATTCCCATAGACTATGGTGGGAATATCCCCCTGCCTGATCAAATAGTACAGGTGGGTGAACCTTACAAAATACCTCTTGTACCTCTTCCCTAAAGAAAAGAGCCCCAGACCAAAACTTTAGATCCCAATACCCCACAGCTTTGGAAAAGTTTTAAACTAACCCCTACCCCCGCCTACTCCTGCATCCTACCCACCATTACACTTACATTTACATTCAAATGTGCACACACACACACACACACACACACACACAACTTGGGAAAAATTCAGTTCTAGATCTGCAGGAAGAGCCTACCTTTGTGATAGGCTTTCCTCATAATAGTGTGTTCAAGAAAATGTGTAAGATCTCAACATCCCTGAACTCTGATTTAGGGCCATTTCTACTTTTTTCTGTCGTAGATGGGAATAAGATCCACAGCAAATTGCTACCCTTTGGTCTTCTGAAGCACAGGGGAATCAAGAAGGGAATTGTACAACAGAGGAATGTCTCTGAGGCATTATGTTTTTTGAGCTACTCCAGGGGGAGACATTTGGTGTATCACAGCTTGCTCAGGACCATGTCTAAATGTATAAACTACTTGAACAATCTACTCTCAGTCTCTTTCCCCCGCCCTTCTACCTTTCCCCCTTATTTCTTCTTGGAACTGAACTTCCAATACTCCAGTCATCTGAAGAAGTGTGTTGTACCCACAAAGCTCATGATACCATCTACACGTTTTGTTAGTCTCTAAGGTGCTACTAGACTATTAGGTGTTTTTTAAGGTTTTTTTTTCTAAGTATAATCTCTCTCAGCTTGAATAGGGACAGACAACTGGGGACATCCACTCACATCTTTGTGAAGAGTCAGTTAGGCATGAAGATGGTCACAGGTATTAAAATGTATTACCTCATAGCTGTGGTCAGCGGCCAAATCTCAATGCCTAACTATTGGAGGATATTTGACTAAGTCAATCTCAGACCAAGGTCATAGCTTTTAATAAGACCAAATGTTTGTTTCCTCAACTCTGAGACTTTAAGGAGACTTCTTTTCAGACCTTTATTATCTACCCTCCTAGATAGTGTAGTGATGGGGCGGGGGAGGGGGGGAGGGAAGGGAAGGGAAGGGAGGGGCAGAGATACAGAAATCTTCCTGTAGCTGAGGAGAACATGCTGCATAGAGTGGCTTCTCCAAAACTCTGCATTTTCTGCCCACCTTGGTGCATCTCCTGAGGCCATTAATTCACAGTAATTTATCTCATTCTTGGTCTCCCTCTTTCAGCAGCTTCCTAACAGTGCTATCATTTTCAGCAGAGATATTTTCTGCAGCAAACTTGTAAAACTATTCAAAAGTTATTTGATTAATAGACCTGTCTATTCTCTATGCTTGCACTCATTCTATAATTTATGTGCAACAACAGGGACGTGTTCGCTGAAGAAAGCAGTACTTGACTAAATTGTTCTTCTGACGTAAACCTGTAATTTAAAAATTATATATATTTAGAGTACAAGTCAAAACAGGAAGTGCATTCCCAAAGTGAATAAAGCTACTTCTAAGCCTAAATATCAACTGTTTCAAAACTGTCTTGAAATGTCTCTCCCTTTCTCCCACCTAACAAAACCGAAGAGCTTACGAAATGGGCTTACTGCTTATGGGAAAGCTTCACTGTCCAAGCAGGTTAGCTATAGCTATATTTTTTTAATGGCATAGAAGAAAATGCTTGTGGTTCCATGCAGAACAAATGAATTTTTACCACAACAGCACACACACACACAAAAAGTAAATCTAAAGGGAAATGACATAATAGCAACAAAAAATATTTTTCTAAGATCAGGTGTAATAAAAGACCAAATGTAAGGGAGAAATCAGTGGAGTTAATTACCACGGGGCTAATGAGCAAGTGTAAATTTGGACTAAAGAGGAGGCACATTAATAATAAAATAAAACCAATTTAGAGTTGTAGGGGCGGGGGGAAACAGATTAAAACAGTAAGGGCATGTCTATATGTGCGGGATGATCGACCCTACAGAGGTCGATCTTCTGGCATTCAATTTAGCGAGTCTAACATAGATCTGTAAATCAAATGCTGAGGGCAGCCCCTGCTGGCATCTGGTACTCCTTGTTCTGTGAGGAGTAAGGGAAAATGTGCTACCATCAGCCTCCCACTGTCTGGACACTACCGTGGTGCAGCTTATGGTAAGCAGACACCAGCTATGCATTTTGCATACCTAGCCTTACATACCTTAAACCAACCTGCCTGGCCTAGTATAGACCAGGCCTAACTGATATTAAGAGATGTATTCCTCAAGTGAAGCAGCTATTTATTGCACCTGATTTCTTAGCCTAAATTGAGCAATGGGTTTCATATGAGCAGATCCCTGTTTCTGTGCAGAAACCTACTGAAATCAATGGGACTCCTGCCTGAGTCCACCTATCCATAATGCACTGTAGGATTTGCATCTTTGGTTCTCTCCCATCATAGGTTTGCCTGCAAAGGGCTTATAGTAAGTAACATATGAGTTAGTTATTATTAATAATTATTGTTATAACTCTCCATAAAATTCAAATAGTCTATCATCTATGAAAATACTGTGGGTTTTACTTGTGACTTCACACGGTAACCATACCCAGTGCATTTTATATTTATCTATAATTTCAGATTTTGCTTAGGACTTGCATTACGAATGTTACAGCAAGCTACATAAAACATGTTGCAACAAAGAAAGAAAAGCCTTTCATGTTAGCAATTAGATACAACAACACCAATTTTCTTTAAGGACTGAATTCCCACAGGAATGATTTGTAACTTATCATTCACAAAATCCAAATGTACTGTAATGAAGATAGTTAAAATTGGCCCAGCTGTTGTCTCAGTGCTACAATACTAATGGTGAATCTCTGATTTTGCTATTTTATGAAGCACAAATTGGCATTACTATAATCTGTAATTAATTTCATGGTAAATTTATGTGCAATTGCACAATAGTGTGTGCACTTCTGGTGTGTCCTCAGTAAAGCTATTAAATGTCTATGCTGTGATTTGACTACAGATTTCTTTCTGTATTGGTATCCTGACTCCTCCTCTTATCAAAATTAGTTACACAAGACATAAATATTAACTGGTCAGATTTCAAACTTCATTCATTATATTGCTCTGTTGAACCAGAGCAATATATTTCCAGCTAGATGTGTCAAATAAGTCTATTTTAAAGCATTACTGTCAAATCAGTTAGAAATGAGGCTCACAGTGAAATAAGGGCCTGTTGACTGAATGTAATACAAGGAAACAAATCTAGTTAGGAGTAGAGGCGCTTAGTAATGTTCCATTAGAACAAGATTTTTGTTATGAGAAGCTGGGGGGAGGGGCAGGAAATCATTCACTAATTTCCTTCTCTACTCCCCTTGCCCCTCTCTCCAATGCACTTTATACCAACCATAGCCTGGAGTGACTAGGAGGGCACAGTAAAGAGGAATGGAGGGGGAAAGAGAAGCAACATACCAGAATAGTTGCTTCTTTGGATGAGAGCTCACTGGCTGCAGCTTGACCTAGTCAAGTCTGAGCTAAGGCAAGTGCACGAGGGAAAGCAACCAGAGGGGATGACAGAACTCATATTGGCACCCCTCAGAGAGAGAGAGAGTGGAACTGCCACACACACAGCAGGTGTGCAACTCAGGTGTACACTGGCCCTGAGCTGTCTACACTGGCCCTGTAGTCTAGACGTACCCTTAGGGCCCTGAGCTATCCACATCTGTGCCTCTGCTCCCTAGATCTAACCTGCTTGGGGGGAAAGCATCTCTTCAAAGATGCCCAATGCAGGTTTGGGGGCAGCTTAGTAGCAAATACCACTGGGTTGGGTCTGGGCAATGGGCGGGGCAGATTACAGGCTCCAAAAAGGGTGAGGCTCTGGCAGGCAGCCCTCAGCATGTCCCAGACCCTGTGCCCCACTCCCCACTGGCCCCCAGAGCCAGCCAGAGTGTGCAGCGTGGGGCTCCAGCAGAGATTGTAAAAGGGGTTGGGGCTCCAGTCACTGCTGCAGTAGCAGGGATTGGGAGCTTCAGGGCAACTGCCACCTTTGCCCCCCCTTCCCATTGGTGGGCCTGGGTCTGGAAGGGAGGTGCAGGTACAGCTGGCCTGGGGCTGCTGGGCAGATGGAGGAATGGGGCTGCGACTGACCAGGGAGTCCTGTACTGGCTGGGGGCTTGTGGCCAGGGACAGGGGTCCCTTGTTCTGTCCTGGGGCCAGAATTGCTGTGGGCATGCCTGGTGCAAGGACTGGGCTGTGCTGGACTAAAGGATGGACCAGGCTGAGGCTGAGTCGAACTGTGCATGGTCAGTGTTGGGCCAGGCTGAGCCAGGAGTGGAAGTCAGTCCCCACTGCATGGGAGTCAGTCCCCACTGTGACAGACTGTGATGGCTCCAGGCAGGCAGGGGCTGTCCCTGGCGCTCCCTCCCAGGGCAAGGTCGAACTCCACTAGGGGATGCTGGCTGCTGCTGCCACCCCCAGGTCTGGGCAGAGCCAGGCGGCAGTGGCTAGGGTTACCAGATGTTTTAATCAAAAATATCAACCCCCCGCCCCTCCCAAAAAAAGGGGAAAAAATTCTGTTAAGTAAAAAAGGGGAGACCAAAGCTGTTGAGAAAAAAAGAGGGCTGACAGCAATTATTAAGCAAAAAAAAAAAACCCTAAAAATAAAAAATAAAACAGCATGGACCCTTTAAGAAGAGGCTTTTTGCCAGCGGCCGTCTTGTTTTTCTGCTCCAGCCACAGGACAGCTCTCCTGTGGAACCAGGTAAGCGGGGGCCTGGCAGGAGGTCCGGGTAGGTGCCCAGGGCCTGGGCCTGGTTACTGAGTGTGTCGTAGGGTTGCCAGGTGTCTGGTATTTTCGCCTCCTGGCAGGGGAAAAAAATCAGAAAATAACAGACATTTTAGGTATCCAGCATTTTCTGAATTTTTTTACCGGATGGGAGGCGAAAATATCGGACTGTCTTGGTCAATGCCAGACACCTGCCAACCCTAGTTAATTATGCCTTTTCTGGCCTGCATTAGAAGAATGGTTAGATGAAGGGGTTCAGCACCAAAAATTAGTGGCTAATTCAATTTTAATGTTTGCTTTAAAGTTTACCTGTGGACTGAATTCTTTTACGAACCATTTTATCTTACACTATATTGCTGTGGGCCAAGTTAGCATTGAGAGAATTATGGATTTTTTGTTAGTTGGCAATTTCAAAATGCTAGAAACAATTTTATTTCAGGTCAAATTAAATATTTCATGTTGACTTTGACTAGTGTTTAATGGTTTTAAATTTTTCAGACATAAAATTAAAGGATTGTTTTTAAAAGTGGTTTTAAATGGAAATGTACCATTTAAAAATGTGGACATGGCATTTTTGGATTTTAATTCCTTCCCCACCCTAATAAATAATTTGGCAAAAGTGAAATTTGTGTAATATTTTAGTGTCATCAAATCTGCATTTTTCACTGAAAAAAATTTTGGCCAAAAAATTTCAGCCAATTCTAGTGTGATCACTTCATGTCACTCTGAATTGGGATGTTCAGGCCTGCATGGAACCCAAACCCTGCTGTAGTTTTAGCTAATAGGCCAAATTATGATCTCAGCAGCACAGATTTAAATCATTGGATTTGCATGGGTATAAATAAGGGCAGGATGCGGTGCTATGAGTGTCACACAACTGCAGTGGATGTACAAGAAGGACCTTACCATGTAGGAAGTGCTGGAATTAGACTCCACAGTTGCTTTTAAATCCCACATAAGCTCTATACTGAGAACTGAAGTAGGACATAAACTGTGCATAGGAATTTTGCAAGCCTTCTGCTTAGGAGTTCACCCCTAATATGTAGCCACAGTTACTATGAATATGTGCATATATCTAGGGTTGCCAGATGGTTTAACTAAAAATACTGAACACCCTCCTCCCAAACAAAAGAAATACCATGGAAAAAATTCTGTTGAGGCAAAAAAAAAGGGGAGAGACCAAAAAAAAAAAAAAAAAAAAAAAAAGGACCCCTACAGTTATTAAACAAAAAAATTAAAAAATTAAAAAATAAAACAGCATGGCTCCTTTAAGAAAAGCCTTTGAAGTGTTTTGCTGGTGGCCATCTTGTTTTCCTGATCAAGCCAGAACGCAGTTTCCCTGCAGAACCAGGAAAGTCGGGGCGGGGGGGAGGTCCGGGGGACTCGGAGGCTTGGCCCCGTTGCTGAGTGTGTTGTAGGGTTGCCAGGTGTCCTGTACTTTCGCCTCCTGGCAGGGAGAAAAAAAATCAGAAAATACCGGACATTTTAGGTGTCCGGTATTTTCTGAATTTTTTAATGGACAGGATGTGAAAATACCGGACTGTCTGGGTCAATACCGAACACCTGGCAACCCTAGCCAGAGGCAATGGTTCTGCAGTGACACTTGGTTTGACCGGTTGGTAATGACATTGCGGCATGCAGCAGATCTTGTCCAGTACCCAGCGGGAGAAGCTGTTGGCCCCATGCAGGAGGCCGCAGTAGCAGCGTGGTGATGTGGCAGTGCTGAGGCCCAATGCATCTGCCTCCTTCCCTGCTGCCAGATTGGGATCAATTGCCCAGGGCTCCACCACCACCCTATGCTGAGCTCACAGTCCGTTCTGTCCCGCCAGCAGGGCCGGCTTTAGGAAGTGTGGGGCCCAATTTGAACAATTTCAACGGAGCCCCTCAGCAATTTTTGTTGAGCAAAGAAAAAAAACACGGCACACAAAAAATCCCCAGCTACCTCCCATGCAAAGCCCCGGAGGTAGCTAACACCCTCCCCCCCGCCACGGCACAGGGAAACCCTGCGCTCAACTCACACCTCCTGCGGCGCAGGCAGTCACCGCACTCCTCATCCGGAGCCGACAGCCCCTCCCGCAGCACACCCGGCACACTTCTTGGTTCAGGGTGCAGGGCCCCGTTAGGTACGGGGCCCAATTTGGGGGAATCAGACGAATTGGCCTAAGGCCGGCCCTGCCCGCCAGAGTACCAGGGAGGGAGGAAGGATGCTGAGGGTGGAGGGAAGGGCTGCAGGATGCAGAGTGATGTGATGATGTCACTCTGTCATCCCACAGGAAAAGGGTTTTTTTTATATATAGAGAGGGAGAGATGCCTCTTTAAATAGCTTGCCTTTCGCACTGGCCGGCATTCAGGCTAAAAGAATTCCAAAGTCAATTATTTCTGGATTTTCTTTATATGAATAGTAAAATTTTAGAATGGTGACTTGTGCTTATGGTCTCAGTACATTTCCCATTGTTGTAACTGGCACTAACACACACCTTTGTCTGTGCACAGTAGCAGAAAAGAGGCCAAGGATGAAATGAGTATGATGACAAATCTTCCCTTTGCCTTCAAAGGTGGTATCTCTTGACTAGGAACAAGGCACATTTTGAAGGCAGAGGGGGGAGGGCCTGTGATGCTACTGTTTATACAGTATCTGTTTTTGTTATTAAATAGGGGACTGCAAGTCTCCTGAACTCTCAGTCCAGCCCTTTGCATAAGCATTGTAATTTTAATAAAGGAAAGAACTGGATACTCCCCCTTTGATCTTTGCAACTAATCTCCTGAAATTCCTAAAAGGATTAAATCTTTAATAATGATTTCAGGAACAGTTGATTTATAGAGTCTGCATTCACCACTCTGATTTACAAGTAATGATAAGTATAAATGTTTAGCATTTGTTTAAAGTTTTAAATAAATGCCAACCACAAAGAGAAAACATTTGTTGCACTCTCAGGAACTCCTCTAATTGCTAAAGAGAATTCTATTCATGAAACCACCCAGTTATGAGTCTTTGATCTTGGAAGAAATCATTCATCTTGTTAGTGCTAGTTACCAGAATACAGTAACTCTCTCTCTCTAAAAGGTGCACATCAAAATCTTTGGTTTGCAAAAGGTATTGTGACTCATCCTGGCTAAGTGTCTTTTTCAGCTATGTACCCAAAATATATTTGCAAAAACTGAGTTGCAAGATCAGATCAGGTATAAAAGTGCATTATACTGGTACAATTTAATCTCCTTCCTTTATGGAGAGAGATGTAGCTCTCTAATCACATTTATACCAATATAATTGAGTCCAGACCACAGGGTGGTACCACTTTAAACATATTGGCATAATTAAAACAATACAGTTGTTGTGGTAAGACAAGCCTTCTATAAAGATAAGCATGTGTATAAGCGTATACAAGATTGCAGTCTGCCTGACAATACAAGGGCGGCAGTAAAACTGACACTGCACAAAGCCCAGATTGTCAGAGGTACTTAGACACCTAATTCCCATTGGCTCTTTGAGGTTCTGGGCCAAAGTACTGTCAAAGAAAATTAAAAAATGGCAGAAACTTTTCCATTAACTCCAGTAGGTATTCTCAGGCAGATCTGGGATTTGAAAGTTGATGGTAAGCACCTCTGACAATTTCTGTTGAAGATGTCCAAGCTATATGCGAATCAGGCCTAGCCTTATGGCAAAGAGAGCAAGGTGGTTGCCTTGGGCCCCATGCCTTCAGGGTGCTGCGCTGCCCGGCACCTGCCCTCCCAGCTGCTTGTTTGTCACCCTGGCTTGGAGCCACCCGGCCATACAGCGTGGCCAACCGCATCATTCCACCTTGGGCCCCTCAAACTCTTTGGCCGGGCCTGAACGGAATCCAGCAGACCTAGTGTCTGGAGAACAAACATGGCTATTAAGTATGCAGAAGTGGTTGTCAGCAAGGATATCAGCAAATATCCTGGATACACACAGAGCAGGGTGGCTGTGTAAGAAGGTGCCATTTTGTTATCGTAACTTTTCAAAATACCCTCAATTATACATTTAAACACAATCTGTTTCCATTGTAATAAAGAATAATAATCAAACATGGCTATTAATTCTAGATTGACAAGCTTGTTGTTTACAAAACATTACGGGGAAAGGAGGGCTAAATGAATTAGCAGTTTCTTTTCATGTTTTTGTCATCAATATTCAAGAAATTATAACTAGGGCCCTACTAAATTACTTGTACCCAATCCTTTACAGATTTCACTGGAGTTTTTGAAACTGGGGCTGAAAGAGAGTTTGAGTACTTCACATAGTTATTGTTAGGGGTTTTGCGATATTGCCATCCTTGTTTCTACACTGCCGTCAGTGTTTGATGGCACTGACCAGGTGCCAAGCTCTGAAGGCAGCACCCTGCCCACAGCAGTACAAAAGTACGGTTGGTGGTGGTTGACTAAGGACTCAGCTATGAAGGAGGCAGTGCAGAAATAAGGGTAGCAAGACAATAACCCCTATAGGATAATTTGAGATACCTTCCCCCCACCAACCCTCCTGCCCCACAATCTCATTTTGAGTCAGGACTCCTACCATAACATTTCTGGTTTAAATATCTGAAATAATGAAATTTATTATTTTTAAAATCTTATGACTGTGAAATTGACCAAAATGGACCATAAATTTGTTAGGGCCTTAGGGTATGTCTACACTAAGTGCTTTTTTGAATTAACTTAATTCGAAATTGTTAATTCGAATTAAGGTAATTCAAATTATCGCATCTAGACACAAAAACTATTTCAAAATAGCATTTTGCTATTTCAAAATAGCACGTACACACTGACTGGACCCTGAACCGAAGTTAAGGCTGGCCGGAACCAGTGCCGGCAGGACATCAGGTTAGGACTTACTGTGTGGGGCTGCTGCCTGAGACTAACTGAGCTCTGTGCTTAAAGGGACCCTACCTCCACTCCGAACAGACAGTTCTCAGGATTCCCCACTTGCTTGTCTACCTCGATGAGGGACAGCAAAGCAGTCCTATCTTGGAGTGCCCTGAGTGCCCGAACTTGGGACACCACAGCACTCAGCCACATGGAGCCAGAGCTGCCCCGGGCACGCTGGTGCATCTCGTGGAATCGTTGCCATCAGTGTGGCTGCACTTGCTGCAGGCTGCAATCCAGGGTGTCCATCGGGGGGCTGTCAGGATCCAGGAGGCCCTGAGGGAGAGCATCCACACTGAGGAGCCCTCAGAGCCTCCTGGTCCTCCCCACCGGGGCTCGTGCCCCATTCCTCCCTCACGTCCTTCCACTTACCCCTCCCTAGCCCCCCTTCCTGATGTCAAATATAAGACACATGTGTTCAAAAATAGAAACTGGGTTTATTGAACAAAACTGGGGAGGGGGATGAACCTCTGAGGAGACTGGGAAAAGGAGGTGGGAGAGGGAAAGAGAGAGGGTGGAAGAAGGGAGGGGAAAAGCTGGGAGGAGGGAGCTGGAAGGGAGAAGCAAGAGGAAGAAGCTCAGGGCTCAGGATTGGTGGTCTCGCCAGACCAACTTGACTTTCATGCTAACCTGTTCCTGGGTTCACATGTTGACTTTGGTGGCCAGGCTGGCAGCTATCCTGCCATAGATGGCTGCATTCCTCCATCTAGTGAGGAGATTGTGGAAGTTGGGGCATCCCCCCCCAAACCTGAATAAGATCCATGATCTCCACCTTGGACCAGGAAGGTGCCCACCTTCTCCAGCCCCTCTCAGGCTCCTGGGAGCTGGCAGACTGCTTCTGGGGAGCGGTGGAGGGCTGGCTGCCAGTGACTTGCTGGCTCATGTTTTGGGACCACTGGGTCAGGGGCTCCGGTGGCCACTGCTGGCTCCGGGCTTGCAGGTTTGGAGCTGGCACAGACACTGTGACCAGAGTCTACCCCTTTAATGGCTCTGGGGATGGGGGAAAGGAGAGTAAGTTTTCCTGGTTGTGCCCAGAGTGGCCACCAGGCTCCCTGGGAAGGGCTAGAGGCCCCCTATTTCGAATAAAGTGTCTACACAGTACTTAATTCGAAATAGCTATTTTGAATTTGGTTTTACTCCTTGTAGAATGAGGTTTACCAAATTTGAAATAAGGGCTCTACTATTTTGAATTTATTTTGAAATAGCGGTTTGCCTGTGTAGACGCTATTATTGTAGTGTAGACATACCCTTAATTATCTACTATATATTTGAGAGAGTCTGTCTGTCTGTCTGTCTGTCTTTAAGAACACCTAAACAATAAGAGCAAGGCCCAGCAATTTGGAATACACCTTCCTCTTATAACTGAAAGCAAGACAATGGTTTGGCTGTGCCCAGAAAATGGGATGTGCCTGGAATGGATTTGCTTATCATAAAACCCTACAGAAAAGAGACAGGTGAAAGGAGCTCCCCTGGTTGTGCCCACAGGAGCTGAGTGGCCATGGAGAGGTGATTCTCACCTGGCTACAACCTACTGCAGTGAGAAAGGGCTGGGGTTGTCCTCTCGCCCCAGGGGCAGGCTGCATATTCTTACCCCCAACCCACCCCAGTGCAATGATTTAAATGATGCATACACATTTTTCATTTTATTTTTCAGAAACCAAAAATGAATTAATTTAAGGTCCCAACACTGGGTAAATCTTCTAATAACTTGTATCTGAAGTTTCCTTTCTTCAGAGTTGATCTGAACATGTTTGATTTATCTTTTGATTCACTGAAACTGTAACGCTACATCTAGACTTGCATGATTTTCCGCAAATGCTTTTAATGGAAAAGTTTTCCGTTAAAAGCATTTGTGGAAAAGAGTGTCTAGATTGGCATGGACGCTTTTCCGCAAAAGCACTTTTCGCGATCAGGGCTTTTTTGTGCAAAACAAATCTGAGCTGTCTACACTGGCCCTTTTGCGCAAAAGCTTTTGCGCAAAAGGACTTTTGCCCAAACGGGAGCAACACAGTATTTCCACAAGAAGCACTGATTTCTTACATGAGATCGTCAGTGTTCATGTGGAAATTCAAGCGGTCAGTGTAGACAGCTGGCAAGTTTTCTGCAAAAGCAGCTGCATTTGCGGAAACTTGCCAGTCTAGACACAGCCTAAGTCTGTGGCATACACACAATGTACATTACAAAACAGTCTTTAATTGGATTTGCTAGATAATCACAGTCAAATTCTATATTATAGAAAATGTGAAGAATTCAGTTACAGTCCACATATTCCACTGCAGGTAATAGGTTTTTTACTTCAGGCATATTACTGAGCTGGTTTGTACTGAGAAGGTTACGCCCTTGTCTGATGGCTTTACAGTACATTGCACAATAACCTGTTATTATGTGATTTTTTACAATATTCTCCAAGGCAACATGAGCTCTTGTAATTGAAGTGAAATACTAAAACAGAGTTTTCTATGAAGTGTACTACCATTATGCATGATACCAATCTGGAGCTCTCTGCTATTAGTTCAATTACAAGAAAAAACATTAAAGTATCCCTACTACCTCTGTAGATTTATGCCATAAAGCAGAAAATGCTAAGACCAAGGCTAAGAGGATAGGTGGCTTTTTCATTTCCATGGTACTAGCCCGCAGAAAATCTGTCAGAATGTTGTCGCCTGCATGTCGTTATATATTTAATTTTTTTCTCTGTGAAGTGCTTCTTTTGAACGCAAAGGCTGTGGACCATAGAGCTAAATGTATTAAGAGAAGGGGTTCAATGTTCCCTCTTCCCTGCAGAATCTCAGAATTGTCAGGTTCTTGTGAAATTCCCAGGCAGTGCTGTTTGAGAAAGTGCTCCTCAGGTCTGTGTTTGCACAAAATAAGTAAAATTAAATGTGGGGCAGGCACAGGGAGATGAGGGAATGTGTAGTGAATGTTACGGTGCCACAGGTTATTGTTATATTGGAGCCTTGGAATAAAATTCTGTTGAGCAAGGCTATGTTTAAGCTAGTATTTTGTACAAGTCAATTCGTTTTCACTTTCAAGGCTTTGCTTTCCCCAAACATACCTATCCTCTCCTTTGCTATTGAATTGTCCTCTCCCACCTCCGTTCAGCCAGTGATGTAGCCTTCAATACCTACTTGTTAAATTTTCAACCAAACATCTTTGTGCTTACTCCCACACTGACTCTCAAGCCTGAAAGGAGCTCCCATGAACATCTGCAAAGCCACCTCGTTGTCCTCCTTCAAACCCCTCCTTAAAAACTTTCTCCTTAACGTGACCTTTACAAAACACAAAGTCCCACACCCTAAATAATAGCTAGGTGCATGGTGTATTCCCCTTGTCTGCCTTGTATATCCACCTCTTGTCACTGAGGGTATGTCTACACTAGCTCGTTAGTTCGAGCTAGGTAGGGTAATTAAGGCAACCGGAGTTGCAAATGAAGCCCGGGATTTAAATATCCCAGGCTTCATTTGCATGTTCGCAGGTGCCGCCATTTTTAAATCCCCCTTAGTCCGAACTCCGTGCCCGCAGCTACACGCGGCATGGAGCAGGTAGTTTGAATTAGAGATTCTAATTCGAACTACCGTTACTCCTCATTTCACGAGGAGTTATGGTAGTTTGAATTAGGATCTCTAATTCGAACTACATACTCCATGCCGTGTGTAGCCATGGGCATGGAGTTCGGACTAAGGGGGATTTAAAAATGGCGGCGCCCGGGAACATGCAAATAAAGCCCGGGATATTTAAATCCCAGGCTTCATTTGCAACTCCGGTTGCCCTAATTACCCTACCTAGCTTGAATTAACGAGCTAGTGTAGACATACCCTTACTTAGCTTATAAGCTCTTTAATACAGGGACTTCCCCCTCACCCTTTTTTTTCTGTCTCTACAACACCTAGTACAACAGAGCCTTGGTCTATGACTGGATCTCCTAGGTGCTATAATAATACAAATTTTAGTGAATTTTGATCCAAACAGTCCAAAGTGTAAATGTCAGCATAGCTCTTCAGTGTACTGTATGGAGGATGGCATTTTACTCTCCAAGGAGATGGATATGCTGGGGAAGGATGACGTGGATATTACTTGTTTCAGAGCTACTTTATTAGCATCTAATATGATTTCTTGTCTACTCTATTGCTGACTTTTTGCAAGCCTCCAGGCAGCACTGCCTGGGAAAAAATGTGCTAGGTAGACATATGTCCTACCTACCCCTCCATAAGCACAGTAAAAAATAGTACAGTGAAGTCCAGGTTATCCAACCTTCACTCATCCAACCTTCCGGTTTATCTGACATAGCCATTCGACGTGCTCTTTACACGTCCATGCATCGCATACCGTCATGGCCGTAGCTTCGTTTCCTACTTTGCGCCAGTGCTTTATGTTTCTGCTGTGATTGTGTTTCATCTTTCCAATTCCATTTTCCCCTCAGTGCAATAATATAATTTTTGCAGTGTATAATATAATTTTATTATTTGAGAAACATGGTGAATCGGGATGACAATGACAATGAAGATGATGAAGATACAAATGACAATGAAAAAACGGAGAGAATTAGTCATAGCGAAGGGGTCAAGGCTCTCGAGGCGGCACTGGCTTATGTTGAACAACAAGGGGAGGCAACTACTAGGGATGTTATGCTATTGAGACGCTGGCACGACCTCGCTGCAAGGAAGAGAAACAAAGCTGGAAAACAAACTTCAATCACTAATTATTTTAAACAATAACTTTAGCATTTTGCTCTACGGCAGTCTGTTAGTTGTTCTGTAGAATAATAGTTATTCTGTTATGTTAGTTGTTCTGTAGAATAATATTGTTACAGTATTACAGTTTGTTAGTTACATATTACAGTATGTTAGCTGTTCTGGAGAATAATGAGTAATAAACCTGATTTCATACCAGTTTCTGTTTTATCCGACATTCTCATTAATCCGACCATCCCTTGGTCCCGTTTATGTCGGATAATTGGGACTCTACTGTATATGCTTAGCCATAGGAAAAAACGAATATGGCTTTGAGTTGTGTCTGTCAGTCGCTATGCTCCTGAGAGCTGACTCTACCTTCAGGAATGCTACACTTCCTTATTCTACCCCCTGGCTGTAGGGTGGAGTCTGCTGAGGTTGTGTGCCTCTGACGTGTGTTGTGAGGTTCTCCAACGCGAGTCTGTGTCTGTGGAGATATCACAGGGACTCATGAGGGTCTCCTCCCCTATTCTGTGGCTGCCCCCAGCTGTGTCTGGGCAGTTTTATGTAATGTGGCATTTATTTATATGGGACCAAGATTTGGCTCAGAGAAATATGTCTTAAAAATCAACAGGTCAGTGTCCGCGACTGACAAGCAAAGTCTGGAGTGACTGGAGTAATTCTGAAAGCCGGGGCCAAGATTTCAGGGATCTTCCAGAGAAATTCCAGAAAAAACATTTTTGAGCTGCCAATGTATTTGCTGTTGAAACAGGCCAATTATTTCATTAGACTCTCATTGCATCTGACTGCCCTCAAATCCTTCTGTTCCCCTGACTAACTACTGCAAATATCTAGTGGTAGATCCCCTGGGCCCTGCATACCAGCCTAGTGGTGCAAAGAAACCAAAAACTAATCCCAAATGCGCTGCTGTGGATTCTCTGGGCTAGTAGGTGGGGAAGAGGCATGTTAGAGGTGAAAGGGGACGAAAGCCAGACAGCAGCGTGAGAACTTGGCTGAGCCTTTGGTAGTAAGAGTATTTCCTGTGGCCCCTAGCAGCCCCAGGAATGCAAAATAGAAAGGTGGTATAAGCTTGATAGAGCTGAGATGTATCTCCTAACCTTGCTTATGGTTGTTTAACATACATACATACACTTGTGTGTGTGTGTTTATGTATACACATGAGCTTTCAAGGGTAAAACCCACTTCATATATAATTTTTTAGTCTCTAAGGTGCCACAGGACTACTTGTTTTTACAGAAGATAGGAAATCTCTTTAGATAAAAGGAGAAAGCACTTTACTGCCAGATAGTACCTACTGAAAAGAACCTGGGTGTGTGGGGACTTTTATACAATTACCTTAAATAAGAAAAGAAAATGAAGTGATAGTTCTTTAGGGTAACATAGCTAGAGCTAATTACTGTAAAAAAAGATTTCAATGTTTACATGTATACACACAGATGGCCTCATTCTATTCTCACTTCCACCACAGCAACCCAAGAATTACTGTCAAGTCAATGGAAAGAACTGCATGCAGAGGTAGTGTGATAGAATCAGGATCAGAAGACAATAGCTACCTAGAAATGATGACAATGCCCTTAACAAAGAGGTTGCAGGTGAATCCTCCTGTTCTAATCAGGTGCTGCAAAACTGTGCAAAAATGACTTCCTGCTGTTAAATGGGTGTCTCTTTATGCTTGTTTTCCCTGCACAGCACTGCATATTGCCAGATTGTCACAGCCACCAAGTTATTTGTCGCAAAACCACAGTGGGGTTACGTCAGTGGGGCTTTATGAACATCTCAGGACCTGTCACAAGATTTGGTGGTTCTAAGAGACCTGGCACCATGAAGATGAGGCAAATGGAACTCCCCAAAACAAACACAACTAACAGGACTCGGTCGAAAAAGGTTTGTCGGCTGTTGAGCTTTCTGTATTGTCTGAAAATGCTAGAAGAGTTTGATGCTAATATGCTCCTGAGTTTGGAAAAAATGACTCCAAAATGACCTTTACTTTTCCTGCAGCTATACTGCCCCATGCTGGGATCTTGTCAGATCTCATTAACTAATCAGTGTTGGGTCAGTCTTCATGGGCCAAATCCAAGGAACACCTAGTTGCTGCAGGAAGTAATGTTTATGGAGCCTCTGAGATGAAAGCAGGAGGCAGCAACATCTTTTCTTCCCTCTCCCCTGGAAAAAACAACATAAATCACTAGGAGTATGCAGTGGGTTATATACGGCCAGAAACGGAAACACTAGTATTTTGTAGTCTGGAAAGGAGAAATGTTATCTGGGGACTTGGCTGAGCTTTTCACTTTATGAAGGGTGTAGCCTAACCAATCTCTCCTTTTTATGTAATCCCTAACTAGGGAAGGAAGGAAATACTGCTTCATACAGTGTAATAGGTGATAATTCACTGCTGGCTGAAGCAGATTTTAGGGTCATGTTTAATATTGTATAATATTGATGCTCCTACAATCTAGTCTGCTACAATCTCAGGCTCTGCAACTCATTCTGACACTTCTGTGTTCATGAGTCCATGTTCTGGCACCTCTGTGTTCAAGTACAAGATTGAAGTAGGGTCTCTGAAGACTGTTCAGGGGCCAGAGGCATGAAGCCAGAGAGGAGGGGATCTGGAGACTGTTTAGGGCCAGGAGCATGAGGCTGGGATGGAGGGCTGTGGGGAATGTTAAAGATACAGGGGGGACAAGGTCTGGGTAGGGGAGCATAAAGCAGGAGTGGGGAATTCTGGGGACTGCTTGGAGCACATGAGGCTGGGGTGGGGAGCTCTGGGAATTTCTTGGGGTAGGTAGTATGAGGCAGTGGGGGTCTTTGGGGACTGCTCAGGGGTGAGGAGCATGAAGAGGTGTGGGGCTCTGGGGACTGCTCTGGGTATGGGGGATCTGGAGGACACACTCTGGGAATTGCTCAGGGGTAGAGAGCTTGGGGCATGAGGCCAGGATGGGGTACTCTGGGCTGGGGCGGAGGCCATGCTGAATTCAATGTGGCAGCACAAGCAGTTGCTGTGGGACCCAGTCAGGCATTTACCAGACAGGTTCTCTGGTAGGACCCAGGGCCCATGACTCATGAGTCACAGCTCCTGGCCTGGCTGGCTCTGTGTCTGAAACCACAGAAGATTTTGAATTAGGGCGCCAACAGTGCTGCCCTTTGATTGGGCTGCAGCGTGAGCATGTGACACCCCTTCACTCTGTGATTGGAGGGGCAGGACATAGCAGAGACTCCTCCACCAGGCTCCTGCACATCTTCCTCATGGGGTGGGGGAACCCAGTCTCGGTTGCCCATGTGGAGGTTTGGAGATTTCTCCACATCACGCCGAATGTTGCCAGGCCCCCTAACTTTCCTACATGCTGCCACGGGGGAGGCACATCCTACTTTTTTTTGGCAAAAACTGAGCATTTATCCTGTTTGCTCTTGTTGGCAAAAGCAAATGGGACACATGCCCATTTTGGTGGGTTGGGAGTGGGGAGTCAGGATGTTTAGGACAGAGCTTCCAAAGGAGACTGTCCTGGCCAAAGGGATATAGGGTCACTTTAATCCATTGAAATGGCAGGTTGGGATAAGGTAGGATTGAGGATAACATTGTCCCACAAAACAAGAGAGCAACTAAGAACAACTTGATGGAATATAGAAAGTGGAGGAAGTGTCTAGAGGTGACGGGAGGGATGGGGAGGAGAGGAAAGCATTCCCACAGCCCATGTATGTCCTGAAACAAAAGAGAGAACATGATCCTCGGGAGCTTGGGACAGTATGCCCTCATCTCCAGTAGGGAGTTATTTCAGAATAACCCACCTTATTTCGAAATAATAAGTGGAGCGTCCACAATACCAAGCATGTCATTTCAAAATAAAGGGCTGGTTATTTCAAAATCTGTACTACTGCTTTCCTCAGGGAATAAGCTTATTTCAGGAGTTAGTGCTTCAGATTTAGTTATTTCAAAATAATTTCCTAGTGTAGACAAGCCCTATTAGAGCAACCGAAGAGGTAACTGTTTATGAAGCATGTACTTGTGAAATGCTTCCCTGGGAAATGTTTCTAGTTAGCAGACCTTGTGGAGTCAAATAATTCATTTTATTCATTGCCCTGAGATGTACAACAAGATTAGTCAGGGGGGAAATGTCTATCATATGGTGAGTAATTTCTCCTGGTACAACATGTGAGGGACAGAGCCTCAGTGGCTGTCAATCCTGTAGATGTACTGAAGTCACTGGAGCAACTCTGATTTACAGAAGGGGAGGACCTAGCCAGCAGCACTTCACAGAGATGTCCACAGTGTTCGCTGAGCTTGTCAGAGTGTAAAATATTTGGTGTTGCTGACTCTCATCCAGCATTCAGTCTAGTTCCCCACACACACCTCCCTGTGAGACCTGGCAGAGAAGAGCTGCAAGCCTGAGACAGTCCTCTTTTTGTCTCCCCTGCAGTTGTTTTCCTCATCTGCCTTAGACACAGACTCTCAGATGAAGCTAATATTAATTTGTTGTGCGTCTTTTAGTCCACATTTGTAATGATTTGTGAAACAAATCCCTTTTCAGTTAGAATAAGGAGAGGGCTTGGGGTTTTTATAGACAAGGTTGACATCAAAATTTCCATAGCTATTTTGAATTCTAAACCTAACCTTTCTGTTTGTAAACACTCTGGCAATTGAGAGACTGGTTTCCCCTTCCTTCTTCCACAAGGCATTTCTGATGCACCAGCTAAAAGCATTTATTTGCCTTACCTCCCTCTACCTTAACTATCCCTTTTTGGCTTAGAAATAAGAGTGTTCGGGTGAAAGATGTTATTAAGGATCCCAGAGAGACTCCTCGTCTTGCTCTTAATGGTTAAGATTAAAGTTTTCGGATTTCGCAGCTCTGATTAATAATCCCCCCCCCTTTTTTTGGACACCGTCCTCCTACTGTGTTAAGTCTCCCAAAGCCATATAACCACTTTCCAACTTATCTGTAGTAAAACTTCTCACAAGACCAGACTGGGGCCTTTCCTGGAAAGGGAGAACTAGTTACAGCCCTTCATGAAGGACACCTTTTCCCTTTTGATAACCACCAGACTCCCATCTACAGAGTCGTGACCAGCATGAGCTGACCTGCCTCCAGAGCTCCACTAGGTGCACTCTGGACTGACCAGCAGAGTCCCTACTCTTAGCACTCTCTCCATGTCTCCAGCTTCTGCTGGCCTGAAGATGAGACCAAAACTGGGACACGAATACAGGTTTCCTGTCTGGAAGAGTGAGGCACTAGCTCTAGACCACATAGCTAACTCTTTGTAAGCTATGCCAAATACCTTACACTTTACTGTCTGAAATTAAATCTGGTTTTTTTAGGTATGCGGAGCACCCATTGAAGTCAGTAGGACCTCAGCACCTCCGACAATCAGTTAGCATAGGTAGCGGTCTGCAAAAGTGGAGGTAGGTGCTTAACTTTGCTTTCGGCTTAAAGTTACAGCAGAATAATACAGCACCTGCAAACACTGTTGACACTGGCGTTGGAAATGCAACGTGTGCAGTGTTTTCATCAAGGAATACTCTTGTTTAGGCAACAACTGGTGAACTGTGCTCCAGTCTCAGTGCTTTCACTACAGAGCAAGTGTTTGTATCCATTCCAGCCTAGATTTTCTGCTCTGCTCAGGCCATTTTGTCCTCCATAAATGGTGCAAAGTGGCATTCAACTGGCTGGAGAACTTCCCCTGAACAAGGGAACTCTGCCAGTGATAGCTGATAGAGGCAGCTTCTGCTCCAGTTCCCCCTCCCAAAAGTGAAGAAGGAGGCAGTGGGGGCACATGGGGGCAGAGCCATAGATGGGTTGGGGAGGAAGGAGGGAGAGGGAAGTGATGTTATTCCCTCTTGCCCTGGGGCTAGGTGATCCTCAGTCAGAGAGCCATGTCCCTATGCTGCATCCAGGTGCATGTGAATGGAAAGCAGAATCCAGTGGAATTTTCAGATAGGGGGTTGGTGTGCACTCTTCTTCTAATTCAAGAAAGACAAAAAGGAAAACTCAGTTTCTGCCTGGTAGAGTATCCTGTAGGTGAGGTCAACCTACGTGCATCTTGTTGTTAGATTAAGGATAGCACCAGAAATTAAGACAGATTAGCCCTCGCTAGCCACTCTGCTTTTGTTGTCAGACTCTTCTGACTTACGTGAAAGAACTTTTATTGTTCATCCCTGGAGCCCTAAGCCTTATATTCTGGTTAAAGCACATTAATAATAATCGTGTATTCAGCAGCAGCTCTGTGCTCAGCAATGTTGAAGACCTAAAGTTAAGAGAGACCTTCCCCTGAATGTTTGCTGTCTGAAAGACCAAACCAGAAGTGATGAGACACATAGGAAGCCCTCCACAATAAATAGTAAAAGACTTCTCCAAAAGCAGCCCCCATTTGCTAACCAGGAGCCAATGGCATGACATTAAACGTGACTGTTCTTGCCTACAATGCCTCAAACACTCAGCTTGGGCCTAATAATGCTTTCTTTGAAATCAGTGGGGAATGTCACCCTTGCTAGTTTAGCCAACACCGAGTGTTTCTGAAGCACTTACTCTGAGTGTTTCACATTGTCTTAGTCAACACATTATTTAACTTGTTCCAACACAATGTAACTTTCCAGGTTCTTAGAGATCTGCCATGTTGTCTGCAAGGACTAGAGTTGACCTATATAGAGATTCCCCAACCTCAGTCTAATTGTCTGTTTGGCTTTCCTTATATTGTGAGGTTTTTCTAACCAGAGACTCTGAATATTTGCAAAGCTCTTAAAACATCATGGGTGCTATCAGCAAATATAAAACAATAATCTTTATTGTAAGATTCTAGGCTAGGGTTGCCAGATGGTTTCAGAAAAAATACCAAACAACAACAAAAAACATTCCAGGAAAAAGTTTGTTGAGAAAAAAAATAAGGGACTCTGAGAGTTGTTAAGGAAAAAAAATGTGGCCCCTTAAAAAACCACGTGGTGAGGCTTTTAGGCCCTAACAGGCTGATGGCAGCCACCCGCCATCTTGCCTCCCTGCGCCGAGCCAGACAGCTCCCCTGCAGAACCCGGTAAGCACTAGGGTTGCCAGGTTGTCTCTATATTGAGCTGGACAGCCCAAGATTTTCGTCCCCTGGCTGGGAAAAAATCAGAAAGTTGTCCAGTATTTTCTGAATTATTTTACCGGACAGAAGGTGAAAATAACGGACTGTCCGCTTTAATACTGGACACCTGGCAACCCTATTCCAGGCTTGTCTGTGTCACTACGAAGACTACGATGTCTGTATGGTGTAACGCGATGGGAGCAACTTCAGGCATGGCTGAGGGCTTTCTTTGTTAGGGAATAATCCAATTGAATCATCATGGTCTCTTCCTGTCTAATTTGTTGAGTTCTCAGCTATTTTGGCTTTATGAATGATCATTGTGCAGTGTACTGCAGTAGTAAAGCATGTATCTATGGCTGGCGCACCAAGAATCCTTGTGATATCAGAAGTAACTCAACCAATCCCCACCACTGTTAATTTCTATGCAGCAATTTAACTGGCTGTATGAGGAAGACTGCACAGATGGTGAATCATCCACCCAGCTGCTACACATTGCTCATTGGCCACCCAACAACTTCAGACAACTCTCCCAGAACAACACAATCCACACAATATAACAACCAACATGTACGATAACCCCAAATACATACAACCTCTCACGACAGACCACAATGCTCATCTGCCACCTGCACAAATCCTCACAACTTTCATAACGCAACCCACTTACAAATCAGCACTACTACCCACACAATACCACAATCAACATAACCCATTGTATTTGATCCTCTATAAGAGGGAAAGTGTTCTCAGGGCTCAGTAATTGGTTTAAAGGGCAGGAATACATGGTCCATTTCCAGAATGGATAGTGGTAACTAGTGGTGTCCTGAGGAGTCTGCACTGGGACGATCCTACCCAACATATTCATAAATGATCTGGAGAAAGGGGTAAACAGTGAGGGAGCAAAATTTTCAAGTGATACTAAACTATTCAAGATAGTTAAGTCCAAAGCAGACTGTAAAGAGCTATAAACGGATTTCAGAAAATTGGGTGACTAGGCAACAAAATGGCAGATGAAATCCAACGTTGAGAAATGCAAAGTAATGAACTCCCTTGCACTACAATCTTCTGCTCTAGCCGTGAGCTCCTCATCCATGGGCCCACGCCCGGGCTGCACCCTGATCCATAACCATCACAGCCTTGCACCCCAATCTTCTGCCCCAGCCATGAGCCTCTTCCCACAGTATGAACCCCTTGACCCTACTCCTGCCACATTAATTTCATTATGTGCACCAATATGAAGATGATAAAGCGACGAGGAGTCCTGTGGCACCTTATAGACTAACTGAAGTGTAGGAGCATAAGCTTTTGTGGGCAAAGACCCACTTCGTCAGATGCATGTGAAGATGATGAAGATATGAAGATGATGCGTCACATATTATCGCCATATTAGAGCACATAATAAAATTCATTCCACTCGGGGTGGGAAAAATGTGAGGGAACACTGGATGATGGGATGGATCACCTGATTGCCTGTTCTGTTCATTCCCTCTGGGGCACCTGGCATTAGCCACTGTTTGAAGACCAGATATTTGGCTAGATGGGCCATTGGTTTAACCCAGTATGGCCATTCTTTTGTTCTTAACCCCGAACATCACTCTGAAGCCTAGAATATCGGTTGAGTCAGTGTAATATGATAGAAACAGCAGCAAGCATGAGATCTGGTTTGGTACCTCACCAGGCTGGTATGTATCAATGGGAATCATAGTTTGTTACTATCAGTTTTCAGCTACTTCTGGCTTTTTTTGTACATGACTTTACAAACTACACCCAAGCAACAGCATGGGCTTTCAGCTGCTAGTAATGAATGCATCTCTGTGCTAATCCCCTCTGACTACACCTTTGAAAAGTGTATTTACATTGAAAAAATAGCAGACCAATAGGGTGACAATTAGAGCCTCACTTAGCTTAAAGTCACATCACAGAGGCCTAAAAAAAATCCATTATAGGAGATGCTGAGCAGTGATGTTTTCAAGTCAGGCAATGATGAGAACACAGTCCTGGAACTATAATTATCACATGAAGCTAGGTAATTTTCAGCACAGGTACTCATGAACCCTGAAATATATTGTGGGCACTGTGAGAAATACAATTCTGTTGCTCATCAATGACACTCCTTTTGATGGAAAAGATAAAGTGATATACAGTCATGTCTCCCATGGTTAGCTATGGCCTGGGAAAGCTAGAATTCTGTGGTTTTGGCTTAGAGATTTTTTGTTTTGTTTTGCTTTGTCCCTGTCTTTCTTGCAAGTGTGTATCAAATAATGAAAAGCACTGTGTTGAAAGAGAGTGAAGATGTGTTGACACTGAGAAAGGAAAAGCTAAATATAAGAGTAGTTAAATGCACGTTTCATGATCTCAGCAGTCTGTGCCATGGGAAAAACAACATCTAAGTTAAGTTCAGCTGTATGTGCTCAACAACTGGGCCTTAAAATGACTCTGAGTGGGCTAAAACAGCTCGAAGCCCTGAAAAAGTCAGTTGTGTCGCCACGATTATACTTAATTGGCATTGTGGGAAGCCTGCCTTTCTAAAAATCAGCCCACACTGTCCCCTTGTTGAAAGAGCCTTTTCATTAGCTCCTGTAGACGTGCAGCCAAACACCCCAGCAAAAAAACAGCATTGTAATCTCATTTCAAAAGAGAGCAAAGAAGTCCAGGGCTATTCAAGCATTCCCACTTTCCTCAAGGACTCTTCCTGACAGTCGCCATTCTGGACTGTCTAAGCTTCTCTCAGCACCCCACAAAAGGGACTTTCCTTCCCGTGTCCTTTCACCAGACACTTCTTCCCTGTCTCCCTTGTATTCTCTGAATCCCTCCTTCAGTGGGTTGGCTCGATAACATTAGCTCAGCAGCCTCCCATGGCAGCATTATAAAGATGCAATGTTTTCTGCTAGGACGGGATTTAAATCTAGTCCAGGGTCACTTGTGTCTTTCTTTGAGAGATGAAAAGATAGGGTTGTCTCTGGTAGACTGAGACTTGAAGGCTGTTCACATAGCTCAAACTACAAGGCCATTGCCCTCCATTTCACAGGCTCACAGTCCTGTAGTGTATGCAACAGAACTACAGCCTTGGGTGTACCCTGCGTGACTCAGAAAAAACCTCCACTGTGCTTTTATTGGCTCCTTTGGTATTTGTGTTTGTTTTGACCAAAGTATGTGATCCCTTATCTTACCATCAATAAGTCTACTCCCATCACAGCTGTATGCTCAGTAAACATTATTGGTACAGTCCAGGGACCCATGTGCACACATTTATTTAGGGTACTACAGCACTTTTACTGTGGCTGTGATAAGCGGAGTTTGCAACTAAATAAAACAACTGACAAAGAACAAGAAAGCTCAGAAAGTCTCCTTTCAAGCCCTGTTTCTGGAAGGTGTAATAAACTTTAAAATTCCCTCCATCATTCTAAAGGCCAAATTCTATCCTGCTTGTGCACGGTCCCCTGGTCAGTGGAAACATGTATCTGTGTACATTGATCTGATAACAAAATGTGGTTGTAACTTCTATTGAGCTTTTTTGTAGAGCTCAAAGCACTTTATGGAGGCTAAAGAGGCATATAAATAATAACAGCCATGCTCCAGTCTAAAGATGCCCCACTCCACATTTTTTGAAGGGCAATCAGAGACTGATTACCATGCAAACCCTAGCAATGTAAGGCAGTTAGTCTTTCCTAAGATTTACTAAAAGGGCTTAATAAAAAGTCTCAACAAATATCTATGTAATCGGTCAGACTTGATCCATCTGTCGGGATCCATTCATTACTTGGCAATAAGTTCAAGAAGCTCCAGGGAAAATAATGGAGTTATTCCAAATTTTACACCATTAGAAGAGAGATCAGAGTCTTGCCCTCTTCAGTCTCTTCTTTTGGACCCAAAGCAATTGCTTGGAAAGTGACCACTAGGACCTAAAGTGCTTCTGTGGCATCCAGCACCAGCACTGTTACATGCAAGGGGGAAAGTCCCTAGGACAGTGGTCCCCAACCATCTGAGGTTGCAGGGCACCAGGGGCCGTGGCTGTTCACCCGCCAGAGGGCGGGGACACTTGCGTGCCCAGGGGCGGTGCCCCCTCCAAGGGCTGCATGCCCGGGGCCGGCCCCCCCCAAGTGCCACGCGCCCGGGGCCAGTGCCACCCCCCCAAGCGCCGCGTGCCCGGGGCCGGTGCTCCCCCCCAAGTGCCACATACTAGGGGCTAGTGCCCCCCCGTCCAAGCGCCGTGCGCCCGTGGCCGGCACGCCCTCCCCCCCCAAGCGTCGCACGCCCGGGCCGGCTCTGGCATCATGCATGCGCCACATGCCCGGAGCCAGGCCAGCCCTGAGCACTTGGCGGGCGCACACAAATGCCCCCACGGGCGCCATGGCGCCCGCGGGCACCATGTTGGGGACCACTGCCCTAGGATGAATTAAGCAAAGGAGGAAAGAGAGAGGCCTGAGAAAACAAAGATGTTCCTAAAAGGTGCGTCAACACAGCGAACTAAACTCGAAATAAGATACGCAATTTGTGCTATGCAAATTCTGTATCTTATTTTGATTCTATTTTGAAATTTGAAATTTGGCGCATCTACACAGTGCCAAATTTTGAAATAATGCTCTATTTTGAGACATCCCTTAACCCACATGGAATGAGGGTTGCAGGGATGCCAAAATAGCGCACCTGTTATTTTGAAATATACTTTGAAATGACGGGTGGCTTGTTAAGATGCATGGTAGTTATTTCGGATACCTCTGGTATCCTGAAATAGCTGCGCAGTGTAGACGTAACCGAACTGGAGAGAAGGAAGCATAGGGCTTTGCATACCTAATCTGCTTCATGACAACCCCAAGCTCCCAAACTCAGAAGCTGTTTTAATTCTGATATACAGTACGAAAGTCTAGCCACTCTAAGCGGCTCAGGAGAACTAGAAGATACGCCTTTTCCCTGCCTGAGTCCCTGCTGCCAGTGAACATTTCCCACAGGAAAACGAACGAATCTGTGTCCAATGTAATTATTCATAAAATGTGTTCCATTTGTTTCTCTTTTTCCCTCTTTCATACAGATAGCCAGTTGGAAAAGGAGAGCCCTTCAAATGCAGCCCTTCCCCACCCCACAATGAGCCTCATCAGGTCTTCCATCTCATGTCACAAGAATGCTGTTACCTTTATGAGATGTAGACATGACCTGAAAGGGCAGACTGCAGTGCCAAAAAGTCACAGAGCTTATGTTACAGAAGAGGAGACTTTGGAGCCAAGGCAAACTTCATCAAATGTGACATATCAAGGTGAGTTTATGCAAAATATGACCTCTTTTTTTCTTTGTTCCTTACCTCTATTTGCATGGTCTATGGAGTTCATGGACTTCCTTTCAGCTCCAAAACAATTACTTGTTAGCTCCTTCTATGGACTTGAGAACAGACACACACACACACACACACACACGCGCACACGCACACACATGATATAAACATAGCTAGCCAAATTGCCATTTGCACAGACATGCATGCATATTTTACAGATAACATGCATGTATGTCTGGGCAAATAACAATTTGGCCAGCTATGTTGGTGGCCAAATACCTGATTATTGCAAGTATGGATTAGGCACACAAAGGAGCACAGCATAGGGGTTTGTTTGTTTTGCTTTACTTTTTTAAGGTCAGGCCTTTAAGCCCGATCAGGTCTTTCATGCCATAGGGACGGTTCTGTTCATTCAGTGAGTTTTTATTATTATTATGATTCTCAGAACAAACAATTTTTCTATTTCTAGTTTGTTTTCTCAACTGTTGTTTGTTTTCTAACTCTCATGTTCATTCATACATGTGTCTTTAAAGATTAAGGGTCAGAGTCTCAGCTGGTGAAAATCAGAAGAGCGCTGTGGATTTTTAGTATGAACTTTCTGTCCTTTAAATTTTGTTTCCTAAAGCTTACTCTTTTGTGCAATCTTTGCATAAGGAGTAACGGTAGTCCGAATTAGGGGCTTTAGTTCAAACTACTTAGCCCATGCCGCGTGTAGCCATGGGCAGGGAGTTCAAACTACCAGGCATTTAAAAATGGCGGTGCCCGGGAACATGCAAATAAAGCCCGGGATATTTTAATCCCGGGCTTCATTTACAAGTTCAAATGACTACATTAGCCACCCTAGTTCAAACTAGGGGGCTAGTGTAGATAGTGTACATATTATGAAATTCTGCCCTTAAATTAAATGAAGGAGTTGCTACAAATAGTCTTACCTACCTGGTGCATAATATTGAGCATATTATGAGACAGGATAGCCTGAACACAATAGTCCTTTTCCTTTCCTATTTCATTTTCAGTGTTCCTACAGTACATTGCAGTTCGAATTCAGGCATATTAGCTTCAAGCAAATTGACAAGTTCAAGCATGAATCTAATTCAAACTTTGAATAAAAGCCATCTGTGACAACTCTAATTATTAAGCAGATGCATTGCTTTTACATTAATTTATTACTTAGAAACAATTATAACCATTCTTCTCCACATTCATTCATATTTCAGTGACTTAGCAGACAGGATACTTTATCATTAAAACTTGGATGAAAATACAGGTCTGCTGTCTACCAATAAATTGCTTCTGTGCCTGGATGCTGACTACACGATCACATACATGCACGGGTGGGCCAAACCATTTCACTGCACTCTAAATAGAGATGAATCCAGGGGCAGAGATCCCATGAAATGTGGGGGCACACACGAAAGTGCCCACACCAATAGATCATAGCACTATTAACAGAAGAGCTGACAAAGGTTGTATCTGCCCTTTAATTGATAGTCTATGTGAGTCACTTGTGGTTTGATTTTGCAATATGGGATCACTGTTGGATCCTCAAGGTTGCAGTCATTTCTTTCCAATGTGACCATATCACCATTAACTACACCTTTGTCACGTGCCCCAAGTTTGTTGCAACATGCTGTACATGGGGCTGCACATGACATCATCTTAGAAGCTGTAGTTGGTGCAGAACATGGGGATTTGTTCACTAGGGCTGTGTCTAGATTGCAGGGGTCTAGACTACAGCCGTGTTCTTTCTAAATTAAATCGAAAGAACGTGGCTTTTCTTTCGACGGCGGTACTCCTCATTTCACGAGGAATAACTCCTTTTTTCGAAAGTGCTCTTTTGAAAAAAGGAGCTATGTAATGCAAACTGTGCTTTTTCGAAAGAGAGCATCCAGACTGCCTGGGTGCTCTCTTTCGAAAAAGTGGCTTGCTTTTTCAAAAGTACTTGTTGAAGTCTAGACGCTCTTTTTCAAAAGAGGCTTGCAGACTAGACGTATCCTAAGTGGAGTTTCTCACTGTAAGCGCTTTGCAGCACTCTGTGATCTGTACTGGCTGACCAGCCATTTCCAGCTGCAGCCTATGGTGGTTTTGACTGATACGATGCTGAAGTTCTTGGAACTCGCCTACCTGCTGGACTTCTCTTGCTCCCTGAGTAACAGTGCTGCAGTCCTGATCAGCAGTGGATCTTGAGGATCTCCAGCATGGGCCTTCAGATTTGGAATTGATTTCCCCCACTTGGTTCAGAATAAGCCTGTTTGACCTTCATGCGCGATCTCTCATCACAAGCGTTTTGAGGAGGAAGGGCTGAGATCAAAGCACTGAGGTTCAGGACACATGGTCACGTTAGTTCCCCCTCAGCCAGGTTTTGTTTCCAGGGAGGTTCCTACATTCATGTATGTTTATATAGAGTGGCCTGTATTTGTAATATATGACAAAAATGTCTAGAATCCTTAATGGAGCCCTTTTAATATTTTGTTTACATCTACATAAATAAATACATTAAATAAATAAATAGTTGTTGAGCTCTTTTGGACGTAGCTATGGTAGAAAAAGATGTGGCTTTAACTTAGCTTAGCTGGTCAAAGTAACTGCAAAGGAGCCTAGCATTCGCCCTATCCAACTAGCATGTGTTAAAATTGAAATTGGCCTTGTCCACCCTGGTTCATGTGCATTGGCTAACTCTGTTCAAAACACATCCCCTTCTTGCTCCGGGCAAGCCTTGCTGGGAGCGGGGGAAGTGCTGCCTTCTTGCATGCCATCTGGGAGTGATCTAAGACAAGACAAACTGCGTACCAGTCCACAGCCAGGTATCAGTCATATTCCCCATTGAAGTTGTGTGGTGAGAGCAAGAAGTGGTCATTAAACACTGTTCAGACCTTCTGCGCTAGGGTGACTTTCCCTCTCAAGGCATTGGGTGGCCATGTAAAATGGGAGATGCTACTGACCACAGGCAACCTGTTTCCATCTGTCGGTGGGGGCCGGTGAACAGTGGCCACATGTTAAAAAGGTAACTGGCCAACTGTTCTTTGAAGAAGTGGCAGGCTTCAAATTAAGCAAACAGCTAGCTCATAGCATTGCCAAGTTTAGCTAATTCATTTTCACTATTTGCTCCCCTTTATCTCCTCTTAGCACTTTGAGATCTTGCTAATTAAGCTGACAGAGCCTACGCCTGCAAAACACACCACATTCCTTTATTCTGCTGAGAACAGAAAATGCTAGGAAGGGCTAGGGTTGCCAGGTGTCCGGTTTTGAAGTGGACAGTCCAGTATTTGAGCTTTCTGTTCGGGAAACAAATTGAGAAAATATAAATGGCCGGTATTTTCTAAATATGATGTAATGTAGATTGTGATGTAATGTCAAGTGTGTCTGATATTTTGTTGAAACCATCTGGCAACCCTCGGAAGGGCAATCACAGCCTGTGCTACCTGTGATCAATAATTGTCTCCCACGGTCCTTTACATGTCACCACACAGTAAAAGGGCAGAAAAAGTCTAGTCACACACAGCTGTTCAGGTGCAGGGAGGTAGTTGTTCCACTCGAGGGAGATCTTGCTTTGGAGCAGCTAGAGTCAAACACTGCCTAACAAAGAATATAAAGGTAACAGCCAATTGTTGCTGGGGTGACTAGAAGAGGAACTGGAAAGGTAGACAAGAATTCCACCCTTTTCCTGGTATCGCCAGGGGTTTCTGTGTGTAATAAAGAATGCCCAGGCCAGACACTACTGCTTATGAGCACCAGGAATGCTAAGAATTACAATTATGGCTAACCGTGTCCCCTTCCTCAGAAACCTGGGGCCTGATTTGCCATTCTGGCTGACTGGACTACACATATCTCTAGAGGTGCATGTGCAAAATTGTTTTATGCCACAGTCTGTTCTGGGGCTGTGCAGGGGCCTGCCCAACTCCTGACATAAATAAGAGGTTTTGAAGATGCTCTGTCTTAACCTCTTGCTGCTCCAGACTCCTAGGGACCATTCCAGCAGTGAAGAATAACCCAAGCACACAATGTGCCCTAGCAATGCACCCTGTGCTGGCACACCTTGTGGAGAGACGGCAGCTCTGGCATAGAGGAGGCCATGGGGAAGGGCTGAATTGTGGGGAAAGGCTACGGGGAAAGGCCAGAGCAGGAGGGACAGACTTCAGCAGCAATGAAAGGCTCCAGTAGGGTGGCAGTGGGACACTGCACTGCTTGAAATAGCAGTGTAGAGAGAAAGGGGAGGAGTGGGCCAAGAGAGCCGTGCAGGGTATGGATTTGTACCTATCCACTGCTGAACAATAAAAAACTGGGCTCTCATGGCCCAGGAGCAACTTTCATTTTCACCCCTTCCCCCCAACATTACCTCACCTGGGGAAATGGACAGTGGCTTTTCTGGGATGATGTGAGGGGACGAAACGTGCCTTAGTGGCACTCAGCATCACTGTGCCAAAGGAATAGACATTTGAAGAACACTGACTCTATATTAAGGGTGAGGAGGAAGAAGGGTGTCATTTTATTCTATATAAAACCTTCATCTCCAATGTACAAGATGGAAAGCAGTGTAAACAGCCACCATGCAAAACATTATCCTGTTGTTAGATGCACGTCCTGGAAATGACTGACACAAAGAATACAACCTAAGTGGTCAGCTAGAAATGAGCTATCTCCTCCCCTCAATCAAAGGGAACCTGGGCATACAGCGATTCCTGCAGTGAGATGGTCTGGGAGATGAATGATGGGATAGACCCATCCCTAGCTTCATTAGAGACAGTTAAACTTGATTCATCCTGTCTCCTGCCGCTCCCTGCTTTGGCTCCCTATCAGGGAGAATACCAGGGCGTTTCCCATGCAGGGTCAGTTGTCAGAGGCAGAGCTGCATAAAATACAGCTTCTACAGGCCATTTGTGTGAGTCAGAGTCATTTCAGAACAGCCCCCAGCTATTGGAAAAACAACTCCCAAAGCAACTGGGGTGGTTCCCAAGCTAATAGATGACCACTGGGAAAGAGAGGAGCCAATAAAAACTCAAGGTAAGAAATTAGAAGGTCCCAAAAATAATTCCAAGCTGCATCATAATACTTATCATTTGAAATCTTCAAAGCATTGTGCAAACATTAGCTAATGAATCCTCTCAACACTCCAGGGAGAGATTATCCTCCTATTGCGCAGGGATGGAAACTGCTGCACAGGGTTAGGTGACTTGCCAAGAGCCGAAGAAGGGAGTGTCAGAGCTTGACTTGGAATTCAGGATTCCTGGCTCCCGCTCCTGTGTTCAGATCCTTAGGTAATGTACCTCCTCTGCAAGGGAGACAACAATAAACTCCCACAAACCCGTACACATTCCCAGGAACTGGGCTAGCCTGTACTTATAACGCTAGTGGCCATTCTAATTGGCAATCAGCAGGTCCCTGGGCTACATGCACACATACAGACAGACCGTAGCAATCTCTCAATAGTCAGCCAGACCTTCCAACCAGTGCTAGCATTTCCTCACGGAGTATCCAGAAACAGAGCCCAAGCCAGGGCCTGATTTAGAGTTATCATCACACTTATTGTATCATCAATCTCATTCCACATTATAGACACAGCCCTGTTCTAAGGGTAGTGCAGGCAGGTCCCAAGTAAATGCAGGTTTCCAGCGCACTCAGAAGAGTTCAGGGGCTACTATGCTATCTTCTCTAGGCATCCTGCTGAGAGGGGTACGGGGAGGGGAGGGGGCTCTTTCATGGCTTTCCCCCTCCACTGCATCAGTCATGCTCTGTGGGTTAATACAGGGGAGAGACCACAGCCTCATCACCTCCCTGCCTCTTTGGGCTCCTATCCATCTGCATAGATCTAAGGCAGGAATGACGAGTCACCATGCCCAAAGCACTACTCCAGGCTGCCTTTCTCACCTTCAGACACCCACCTCCCTCAGAAACATCCTCCAAAGTCCCAACAGTGTGGCCTCTGCAAGCAGTTCCAGAAGAGCACTGCTGTAATCAGATTTTTTAAAATTTAAAACAAGATAATAATAAAGTCCCCTTCTGGGTGGAGCTATACACTACTCGGCACGACTCAGCAACTCAGACTTGTTCCAGTCTCTGTCCTACTCACTTCCTATGCCCTTATATCATGTGCACCTGGACGCTATGTCTATTCTGCACCTGTTTTGCACAAGAAATATGCAAATGAGGCTAAGCGTGAAATATCGCCAAGCCTCATTTGCATAATTAATGAGTGCCTGCTTTTTGCACAAAAACTCCCACTTGTGCAAGAGCTGTTCTTCCTGAAAAAAAATGCTTAGCCTCATTTGCATATTTCTTGCTCAAAACGGGTGCAGTATAGACATAGCCCAGTAATATCTGGCGCTTCCCATATGAGTTAAGAGGACCATGCTGAGTGCTTCATGGTAAAATGGCATCACCTGGATGACGGGCAGGTTAGTAGCTCACAGCGCAAGAGTTCTCATCTAATCCAAGAAGGACCAGATATTCGGGCCATCCTCCAAAGCCTTCTCTTTGATAGGGGTAACCTGGTGATGGTTTTCTAGACACTTGGCATTGGCCCATTTGGATTCTAATGGTACATAACTGTGCTCTGCCTTCGGTAGTGACAAATGGACTTATTTCCCCTGCTTTTTAACAAGCCCATGCCAATTATCCATGCTCTTCAATCATTGCTATTAGTATCATTGCCAGCTATGTCTAATGACATAAAAAGAGTCTGTCTGCTGCTCTGGGCACCTCTGATATTATGTTAAACAAAGCAGCAAACTCTTATTTCAGCTAAAGTCCAACCCCTGCTCAACAGGGGGACTTTCCCCTCCTCCATAAACAATAACTTTCATCAGCCTCCCGGCTCTTCAGATGCTTAAGCAAACAGGAGGCCTGGCCTTGCAGCATGCTCTGTAGGTCACCACACCTGGATGATTTTGGGCCATGTTTGGACGCATGTGCCACAGTTACGTGGCTAGCTGCCCCTCTGCCTCTCCAGGCCTTTCCCTCTCCTGGGGTGGAATGCCACAATTCTCCCACTCTCAGGCCCAATGTAGCAACTGTGCGCTGCATTTGTAGGCCTCTGGTTCTTCCCTCCAGCAGCCAGCAGAGTGACAAGACATCCTTCTCCTGAAGCCAAAGTGCTGTTTCTTTCGCAGCAGGAAGAAAGCTTTGGTGAGAAAAGGATTTTGATCCAGCAGCTTACATGCATGTCTTTCCTAGCAGCAGCTTGCAGGACAGAGTCCCAAAGAGCACCTCTCAGAGGATGGAAGTCAGCCTCTCATCCTTCCTCTGCAAACAAATGGGAGAGGGCAGTCCTCACAGTGACAGGGAGGCTGACAGCTGAAGCCTTTCCAGAACTAGGTCACAGGGACTGTGTGTAATCCAGGAGCTGCTTGTGGTGAGCATTTTGCATGGCTTAGAATGTGTGCCTTTGTATTACTGTGCTGTATAGCAGTGCTGCTCTGGTTAAAGTCACACCAGGCCTTCTGCTTAAAGCTCAGCCCTTCCAACGCCTGTAAAATCAACATGCTTTGTTGGATGCATTGCCACCTTTCTAATTGCTGGTAACCAGACCCCACAAGGCCCTGCCCCCTTGCCCTCTGCCCTGCCTCTCCCAGCTCTTTGGTGCACCCCATATCTCTGCACCACAGATCTCTCAGTATACCCCAAACCCCTGCACTTCTCCATTCTGACAGTGCACCCTAACCCCCTGCACTCCAAGCTGTCAGTGCAACCTAACCCTTTGCATATCCCTGCCCTGTCAGTTAACTTCACTGTCTACCCCCACCTACCAGTGCACCCTGACCACCTGCACCCTCAGATACACCTGTATTCCCCAGCAGTGCCTGTGCATCCCAACCTCCTGTGCCTCTAGCCCTTTGGTGAACATAAGAACGGCCGTACTGGCTCAGACAAAAGGTCCATCTAGCCCAGTATCCTGTCTGCCGACAGAGGCCAGCACCAGGTGCCCCGGAAAGGGTGGACCGAAGACAATGATCAAGCGATTTGTCTCCTGCCATCCTTCTCCAGCCTCTGAAAAACAGAGGCCAGGGACACCATTTCTATCCCCTGCCTAATAGCCTTTTATGGACCTAGCCTCCATGAAATTATCTAGCTTTTCTTTAAACTCTGTTATAGTACTAGCCTTCACAGCCTCCTCTGGCAAGGAGTTGACTACACGCTGTGTGAAGAAGAACTTTCTATTATTAGTTTTAAACCAGCTACCCATTACTTCATTTGGTGTCCTCTAGTTCTTCTATTATGGGAACTAATAAATAACTTTTCTTTATCCACCCTCTCCACACCACTCATGATTTTATATACCTCTATCATGTCCCCCCTCAGTCTCCTCTTTTCTAAACTGAAAAGTCCCAGTCGCTTTAACCTCTCCTCATATGGGACCCGTTCCAAACCCCTAATCATTTTATTTGCCCTTTTCTGAACCCTTTCCAAGGCCAAAATTTCTTTTTTGAGGTGAGGAGACCACATCTGTACACAGTATTCAAGAAGTGGGTGTACCATAGTTTTATACAGGGTCAGTAAGATATTCCCAAACCCCTTTGCCTCCAGCTCTGACCGTACACCCCAATCCCCATGTCTCCTGCTCTGTCAGTGCACCCCAACCCCTTATACATTCAGTTGTCAGTGCACCCCAACCCCTATGCCTCCAGCTCTGTCAGTGCAACACAACCCTCACTCAAATGGTGCACACACTCGCAAAGTGACTTAGATGGAGAGGTCTTTGGAGCAGGGACTGTCTCTGTTGTTATAGGAGTGTGGGTTCACTGTATGGCATAGAAACATTACAGGTTCAAGCACTTTGTTGTTTCTCGGAGGAGGAGGGGCATTGTCAGACAGGGGTCAGAAGCCCCTTTTCTCAATCATAAAATTGTCAGACTTTTGGCACAGAAATCCTCCCTGAGATTTCTTTCCCCACCTGCCACAAACTCTCCCTTCAGCCACTGTGAAGCCTGACCAGAGAGACCGTTCCACTGTGCCATAGCTGTCCTTCCCTCCAGGCACTGTAATAGATTCATAGGCTCTGGGAGAAATGTTTGTATTCCAGGGAGTGAAGTCTGCAGGGCGCTGTGGTTCCCTCTTGCAATGGACAAAGGAGGCTAAGTACAATAGTGGGGAGGAGCCAGGTTGGAGGGGGAAACACAATGAATGGGTTAGGGGCATGGCTGGGGAGGTGTGATGAAGCAGAGCTGCTGGGGCACGACTGATTTAGGTCCGTGTGTGCACGGGAGGGGGTGGCCAGCTCAGTATGCAAAATGCAAGATGTCATGTGTACAATTGCCTCAGTGATTGCTAACTCCTGCTAACAACGTAGCTTACATTAATGCAGATCTTAGGTTACTTAGTGGTATCTTGTCCCCTGGCAGAACACTGAGATGAGCAAAACTCCAATTTCCAAAAACCAGGGAATGCACAGGTAAGGATGCCAATGCAACCTTAACGGAACCCTCTTTCAGCAAACCCTCAGTATGTCCCATTAATACTCTCCCTTTCCTCTGCCGACTCCCCAGTTGCAGGAATATACACACCCTTCACCTCATCTCACAACCCCCAGTCAGTCTCCCCACAGGATTCCGTCAAAAACTATTAAGGGACAACAAGGCAGGAAAAGTTTGCCCATGCCACCTTCCCTCTGCACATACTCACACTGGCCCTTGGTAAGATTAGATTCAGGAATGCCTCGATCCTGGGATACATTCACAGATGTAGCCAGCTCCCCAGAAAGAACCCCATGTGTACAGTTTAAGAACCACTTCATGGCCTTTTGCAGCTCCCTTATATGTGCTCACAGGATCCCATCTCAACCTGCACTTTCACTTGTCCACCATTAAAGCAGCAGACTCCTTTCATATTACACTCAGTGCTGACATTGTGCTCTGTAATAAAAGCCCTACATTAAGGGTGAGGAACCTTCTTTGGGTCAGGGGCCACTGACCCACAGAAAAATCAGTCAGGGGCCGCACACCAGTCACACAAGAGAAAAGGACAAATAAAATCCTTACTCATGTGGCCCTCAATTGAAAAACAGGAAAAAAGAGAGATACTCACCTCATTTGTGCAACTCAGGGCACCATGGTTCCCCTCACGCTCCAGCCCCATGGGGGCACAGGCACTGAGGCTCATGGTTCCCTCCAAGGCTGGATTAACTCTTCTGGGGGCCGGGGGCCTCTGGGGTGGAGCCATTAATGAGGGTTTCAGTGTGCAGAATGGGGCCATCAGGGATGGAGTTTGAGTCAGGGGGAGGGTGCAGGGTCTGGGCGGTAGGCTGGATGCAGAAGGGAGTAAGAGGGGGATAAGGCTCAGGAGAGTGGGCAGGGTTGGGGCTGGAGCACTCTGCTTCCCACCATCATGGTGAAGCCAAGCACAGCAGGCTGAGAGAGGGTGGCAAAGCAGGCTGCCACCCCATGCCAGCCTCCTCTCCCCCCCCCCCCCAGATAATTCCCTAAGCCACCCTGGGCCATACAGCTAACATCGGGGACTGTCCCATCCATAGGATGGTTTGGGATGGCTGCAGTGGGGCTCCCCAAAGCACAGGCCTTGGGGTGGCCTCCCCAAACCATCCTATGGACGGAAAAGCTCTGCTGTCACAGTTCTCTAAGGGTATGTCTACACTAGCCCCCTACTTCGAACTAGGGAGGCTAATGTAGGCATTTGAAGTTGCAAATCAAGCCCGGGATTTAAATATCCCGCACTTGATTTGCATCTTCCTGGCCGGTCACCATTTTTGAAATTTACGAGTCCGGATTAACTGCCCGCATCTACACGCAGCAGGGACCCAGTAGTTCGAAATAAAGCCCTAAATCGAACTACCTGTTATTCCTCCTAGAATGCGGCTTAACAGGTAGTTCGATTTAGGGGCTTTAATTCGAACTACCGGGTCTCTGCCGCATGTAGACGCTGGCAGTTAGTCCGGACTTGTACATTTCAAAAATGGCGACCGGCCGGAAAGATGCAAATCAAGCGTGAGATATTTAAATCCCAGGCTTGATTTGCAACTTCGAATGCCTACATTAGCCTCCCTAGTTTGAACTAGGGGGCTAGTGTAGACATACCCTAAGTAATTCACAGAGCTTGCAAATGCGCCTCTACCAAGCCGAGCTGCCTCCTCCATTCAGCTCATCTCACGTGACACCAACCACACTCACTTCACCTGGGGTGCATGCAAATAATAAATGCCTCATCCACTCTCCTAGCCCAGCTTCCTGTTGACAATTCCCTTTGTAAGAAACCCCTGGGCCTTGCTAAACATACAATGCACACAATTCTGCGCTGAAATGATTCATTGAGGGTCCTCAAGGCTCCAGGCAGCTCAACCCTCTGTTCACATATTACAGAAGGTACAAAACAGAGATTTTCTCATAATCGCAAGCTCTGTCACTCACCTCAAAGTCATCCATACATTCCGCCATTTTCCAAACACAGCTCTACTAAGTAGGCCCAAATTCTCCACCACTACATGTAGCGGTTCACCTAAGACACTGACAGCAGCTGGAGTGTGCGCAAATAATTCCCACTGGCAACTGTCAATGGAAAGGAAGACAAAGCAATATAGGCAAGAAAAAACCACACTAAATAGGCAGTTATCTTCCAAAAAACTACAGCAAACAACGTTCATTTTTTAGGGCCACATAGTGTGAAGAATTCAGCACTAGCCATAGGGCCAGATTGTCAAAAGATTGAAATTGATGCACTGGAATTAAATGGCTAGATTTTGAACATTAATGACAATAGTAGCTGCTGCAATCCAGTAATCTCCTTTAGGTGCTTAAATAAGAGATTTCGGATACAATGCTCTTCTGAAAATCTAGTCCTCTATTGTCTTTTTGTATTCCTTTGATTTTGTAGGGATTTTTTGCAGATCCAAAATTGTCGTTAAAAGTTAAAAAATAATTTTGTATTTGGTAAAATATTTTGATGAGCCATATTGAAACTATAGTGTTGTATAAACACACACACATATTGCAACCTCTTGCACATCTGAGTAAATTCATGCCAGCTAGTTTCAATGGAACTATACACAACTGTATAATTATTAACATACCAACCACTTGCATGATCAAGGCTTTATATCATAATGATGCGCTCATGGTAATAATTTCCAGGGTGAGAAGAGTAGCCTTTTGTTGGCTTCCTCATCTACATACTGAATTATTGCAATAATTAAGTAGAAAGTATATATTGCCAAGAATGTAAATCTTGGTTTACATGGAGACGTGGAAGAAACAATTACAGTTAAGAGTGAAATTATTCCCAGAAATACCACTAGCCATAAAACAAAACACTTTTTCCATGAATGGAAGGTTTTAATGGCACAAAGCGACAGTATGAAATGGCATGTTAGAGACTTATTAGGGACTGACAGCTGTAAGTACTTCATGCTTCTGTACTATAGGCAGAAGATAATATCACTGTTTATAAGGAAATGAATGAAAAACTGAGAGCACAATGCAGCTGTCAAATCCAGTTCAGGGTCTACTAAATCTTGAGACTGGGAGGGATCAAATCCTCCCGGTTTCAATGCAGTACGCCTAGCAAGGCTCCAATGTGATCTTTTGGATTTAGGCACACTGTGTCTTCAGTTATTTATTGTGTCTACCACATGGCTTACATGTGCTTTACTTCATATCACACCCTCTTGTTCATAAAACGTGAGCCTGCATGCATATAGCTATGGCAAGCAATGGATGAAATTGTATCACCGATTTCAAATGGGGTATGACCCAGCACATTTTTCATCCCACATGATCAAGTTAAGATTTAGACATGTACAGTTCACTGGCTGCAAAGAGAGACTAAAATCTCACTTGAGATATTATGCAGTAACAGGGAAATACATGTGGAGTCAATCACCCAAAATCCAGATGCTGCTACTGTTTGGCTTCTGCTCTCTGCTGTTTCTAATTTTTCTCTTCCTGAAGTCAAGCTGCTCTACCTTCATGTGTCCAGTGCTACCAGGTGCAGTCTTAGAGTCCAATAGAAGGAGAGGAAGTGGTTCTTCTATGCCAAAACCAGAAAAATAGAAACTAAACTACAAAACTACACTCACAAATATTCCAACCTGCAATGGCACTGCAAGGGATTCTGAAGGTGTTGAAAATCATCCTGAGTACAGAGTAACTCAGGTCTCCTTGCTACAAAAATTTGTTAGCTACATAGATGGCCACTGATGTTATTACCCTACTGAGAGCAAAACTACTTCTGAAGCTCTGTTGGTCCACAGAAATAAACAGAAAGCTGGAGAAAAAAAGTTACCGTATTTCATAATTTCAATGAAAATATTCTACTTTTTCCTGTGATTTTTGGTTGGGGGGGGGGGGGGATTTCAGACAGCTTCAACAGCATTTGAAAATTAGAAAATCTCAATAAAAAATGTTGAGAAAAAAAGTCATAGCTGTTTTCACAAAAGTAGTTCTGCATTTTTCAACCAGCTCTAAACAGATGATTTTCTTTGGTTAAAAAATCAGGCCCTCCAATTATCATCAGAATAGTTGCTCTTTCACAGCTCCTAGTCAATTACTCGCCTTGTGTCTGAAATACTGCAACAGAAACCTCTCTCATGGGCTACGTCTACACGGCAGAGTTTTTGTGCAAAAACTTGAGTGTCCACACTACAAGTGTGTTCTTGAGCATGAAAAAATACAGTAAATCTTAAGAACACAAGGCTTTTTGTGCAAGAATTATTCCTCTTTCTACGAGGAATAAGCCTTTTTGCACAAGAGCTCTTGCACAAAAAGGCACATGTGGATGGGCAATAGGGGTTTCTTGCACAAGAAACCCCTATGGCTAAAATGGCAATCAGAGCTTTCTTGTGCAAGAGAGCATCCACACTGCCATGGACGCTCTTGCACAAAAGCACGTGGCAGTGTGAACACGCTCTTGCGCAATAACTTTTTGTGCAAGAACTCTTGTGCAAAAAGTTCTTGCGCAAAAACTCTGCAGTGTAGACGTACCCATGGATTTTTACTTCTGGTCAAAACTTAGAAGTGAGGAAAAGTACAATACGGGGGAAAACACAGCCTCCTAAAAAGAAAGTTAATCAGATATTTTCAAACCACAGGAAAACTTCTTTTGGGCAGTGTGTCAAGAACTTAGAGCTGGTTACTCAAACTAGTTTCTCTCTCTGTAGATGTCAACCATATATTAAAGATGAGAGCAAGAGCTGGTGTTCAGAATGGAATGCAGATCATAAACAAACTATGGTTCAGGTTTGAGGCTGAATCATGGCCAGGATTTAAGTTTTCATTCAATGAGGCCAAAATCTTATGAACTATTTCCTTGAGATTTGGCTACAAATGAACTGACACCAGAATACTGGCACCTCTACTTCTGGGATACCTCTGGAATCCCGGAAAAACTTCTGCAGTCTAGCCATACCCTCACTGGATTGAGACAGGATGTGTAGGCTCTGGGGTGGGAATGAGGGATTTGGGTGTGGGAAGGGGATGAGAGGTGCAAGGTCTGGGAGGGAATTTGGATTCAGGAGGAGGTGGAGAAGGGGATGCTGGCTCAGGGAGAGGGCTCCAGGATGGGGAGTGTTGGGGTTGGGGTAGTGAGCAAGCCACATGCTTGTGGATGTGAGGGTGCAGGAGTTTGGGCTGGAGTATGTGAGAGGCTCAGGGCAGGGAGGTTGGGAGTAAGATGGGCAGTGTGTGGATGGTACAGATTTGCAGTGTGTGGATGGTGCAGGAGTGTTGTGGCAGAAGACTGAGGATGTGGGACTGCAGGAGTTTGGGGATGGGAGAGGCTCAGGACAGGGGGTTTCAGTGTATGGTAGGCTCAGGTCTAGAGTCCGGGGGGAGGGGAGGCTATAGGAGTGTTATGATGCTGCGGCCAGATGGGGGCTTGGCCCCAATTGCGGGTTTGTTGGTCAGGCTTCAATTTTAAATAAAATACTATGTCAAACACAAAGGCCACGTCTAGACTGGCATGATTTTCCGCAAATGCTTTTAACGGAAAAGTTTTTCCGTTAAAAGCATTTGCGGAAAAGAGCATCTAGATTGGCACGGACGATTTTCCGCAAAAACACTTTTTGCGGAAAAGCGTCCGTGCCAATCTAGACGCAGTTTTGAGCAAGAAAGCCCCGATCACCATTTTCGCGATCGGGGCTTTTTTGCACAAAACAATACCGTGTTGTCTACACTGGCCCTCTTGCGCAACAGCATTTGCGCAAGAGGGCTTTTGCCCGAATGGGAGCAGCATAGTATTTCTGCAAGAACACTGACAATCTTACATGAGATCATCAGTGTTCTTGCGAAAATTCAAGCGACCAGTGTAGCCAGCTGGCAAACTTGCCAGTCTAGACGCAGCCAAAAAGTTTCAGCCTTGTCTTTATTTCTGAGAAGGGCGGAGAACCTTGAATCAGGGGTCACTGAATCACAGAAAAGTCAGTTGGGGCCACACAAGTGAGATGCAAAAATAACTCCTCTACCCCTCCCACCCCCACCTCACTAATGTGGCCCCATCTGTGGTGGTGGGAGGAGAGGACATGGTACTGGGGAAGGGTGCTAGTGGGTGCTGGGGCAGGGGACAGGGTTCTGCGGCAGGGGCAGGGTGCCAGTGGGGACAAGGGTGCCAGTGGGGACAAGGGTCAGAGGACAGGTTGCCAGTGGGGATAGGGGACAGGGTGTCAGTGGGTTCTTCTGCAGAGGACAGGGATTCCCAGAATGCGCTTCCTCCAGGGACTCCTCCTCCCCAGAGGAGGGAAGTCTGGCCATGCGCCTCTTCTGGTTGTGCACCCATGCGGAGGAGGGAAGCTCCAGCATGTGCCTCTTTTGGGGATTCCTCCTCCCTCCCCTCCGTAGAGGAGGGAAGCCCGGGCGTGCACCTCTTCATGGGATTTCTAACACCCAACCCTGGAGAAGGGAAGCCCCGGTGCGTGCCTCCTCTGGGGACTCCTACTTCCCGCCCCCCATAGAGAGTTCCCAGCGCACCACAGACCTGCTTTGTGGTATGGCACCAGCTGTTTGGGGGAGGAGGAGCAGCCTGCGCACTTCCTCAAACTCCGGAAGTGGTGCACAGCTGCTGGACTTCCATCCACCCCGCAGGATGCCAGCTCTACCTCCCTCGTTGCTGTAGGTAGTAGTGGGGCTTATTTGGGGTAGGAGGAAATGGGGGGGCACAACTCCTCGCGATCAACTGGTCAGGGCTTCCCGATCAACCAGTCAGTCATGATCGATGGGTTGGTGACTGTGGCCCTAGCCTCTGTGTGTCAGAGGCTGGAAATGGATGACAGGAGAGGGATCACATGATGATTCCCTGTTCCGTTCACTCCCTCTGGGGCATCTGGCATTGGCCACTGTCAGCAGACAGGATACTGAGCTACATGGACCTTTGGTCTGACCCAGTATGGCCGTTCTTATTCCTCATGTTCTAAGATAATTCCTGGCAAACTGGTGTGTAAATCAAAGTGTTCATGTGGACAAGCCTTTAGGAATCTAAATCTCACTGAAAAGTAAGTGCCTCAGTCACTTTTTCATATGGGACTAGGCACCTGTATAACTTAGACACTTTTGAAAATGTTGCCTGGCAGCTAAGTGCTTGTGTGCCTGATCCAAAGCTCGCAGACATCAATGAAAGAGCTTCCACTGATATCAGCAGGCTCTGCACCAGGAATTGCTAAGCCTAGGTAATGTGTTTGATATGAATATACACACTTTGCTGCACCTC
This sequence comes from Pelodiscus sinensis, assembly GCF_049634645.1. Lineage (NCBI taxonomy): Eukaryota > Metazoa > Chordata > Testudines > Trionychidae > Pelodiscus > Pelodiscus sinensis. Next base: position 227,773,628 of record NC_134712.1, on the reverse strand, counting down.
CAGTGAGAAGCAGGAAGACAGGCACAGCTGGAATGAGGCAGCTCCAGGAGTGTACTGGCAATCAAAATAGGCCCGGGAAATGGGTTGAGAACGGCCCTCCCCATGACGTCACCCTTGAGTGCCCCTCAAGCCCCGCCCCCTGCGTCATGTCCAGCACACGGCGCAGGAGGTGGGTCGGGCTCTGCATGCCGCATACAGTGCGGACGCAAAGCCGCTCAGAGTGAGGGGCAATGGCATGTAGACATGACGGCCCCCCGGATGATAGCCCACTGGGAAATTCCCGGTATCCCGCTGGGCCAGTCTGCCCCGGTCAGCTCCACACTCATAGGGAAACCCAGCTGCTCACACCAGCCATTTGGCACACGTGGATTCTCCATGCAATTTTCATGCTCTCTAGGGAAACCTCTGGGCACTCATTTCCCACTTCTCTCCTGAACTAAGAACCCACAGAGGGTATGTCTACACTACAAAGTTAATTCGAACTAACGGATGTTAGTTCGAATTAACTTTGATAGGCGCTACACTAGTGCTCCGCTAGTTCGAACTTAATTCGAACTAGCGGAGCGCTTAGTTCGAACTAGGTAAACCTCATTCCACGAGGACTAAGCCTAGTTCGAACTTACTAGTTCGAATTAAGGGGTGTGTAGCCCCTTAATTCGAACTAGTGGGAGGCTAGCCCTCCCCAGCTTTCCCTGGTGGCCACTCTGGGCACCACCAGGGAAACTCTATTGCCTCCCTCCTGGCCCCGGACCTCTTAAAGGGGCACCCAGCCAGCAGACCCTGCACCTGGCACGGCTCGAGCCAGCCACCCGATGCCCCCCAGCCCTCCCCCTCTTCCCGGGACCAGGCTGGTGGCTCCCGGGAGCTTGCCCAGGACCGCAAGAGGCGGGCACCCGCCTGGTCCAGTGCAGACATCGTGGACCTCGTCCACGACCTCCGCACTAGGCACAGGAAAGCGGCCGTCTAGGGCAGGAGAGCTGCCAGCCTGGCCACCCAGGAGCAGGTTTGCATGAAAATCAAGGTAGTCCACTGAGACCCCCGACCCTGAGCCCTGAGCTTAGAATGGCCGTACTGGGTCAGACCAAAGGTCCATCTAGCCCACACTCTGTGTGGACATGCTAGTTCGAATTAGCAAAACGGTAATTCGAACTAGTTTTTTAGTCTGGATGCGTTAGTTCGAATTAGCTTAGTTCGAATTAACTAATTTGAACTAAGTTAGTTCGAATTAGCGCTGTAGTGTAGACATACCCATAGAGATTTGGGCATGAGCAAATTTCTGAAAATGTGGCTGAGTCACATTAATAAGGACTGTTCATGCCTACAGGCTACACAGAGGATAAAGAAAGGGGTAGAAACCAAAGGAAGGAAGCTTTCAGTGATGCAAGACACCCTGGAACAGAGTCTATCAGTCTGAAGGCTGGACACATGATCTCCAAGGAATAACTTGAATTCCTACTTAAATCATAAGACTGTAGCTACACTGTTAGGGCAGCAAAGGGAGGTTTTGCATAGTCTTAGAAGGGGTATGCTGCATTCTGCAGCAGTTTGAATTAAAGAACAAACCAACCTCTTTTTCCAATTAAATAACCTTTGTTTTATTTTAAATAATTGTAATCACTGGGGGTTGAGATCGGGGCTAATTGAGGCAAGTTCGTGCCAGGAAGAACACTCTTAGGGTATGTCTACACTACAAAGTTAATTCGGACTAACAGCCGTTAGTTCGAATTAACTTTCATAGGGTATGTCTACACTACAGCACTAATTCGAACTTAATTCGAACTAGTTAATTCGAACTAAGCTAATTCGAATTAGTGCATCTAGACCTAAAAACGAATTCCAATTAGCGTTTTGCTAATTCGAATTAGCATGCCCACATTGAGTGGACCCTGATCTGAAGTTAAGGCTGTCTGGAACAGGTGCCATCATGGCATCAGGTTAGGACTTAGAGCATGGAGCTGCTGCCTCAGGGTAGCCAAGGGCTGGGCTTGAAGGGACCCAATCCCCACCGCGGACAGACAGTTCTCAGGGTTCCCCGCTTGCTAGTCTACCTCGATGAGGGACAGCAAAGCAGTCCTGGCTTGGAGTGCCCTGAGTGCCCGAACTCGGCACATCACAGCACTCGGCCATCAGCCCGGCTGCACTTGCCGCAGGCTGCCATCCACTTGAGAGATGCTGCCAGGACACGAGCTGTCAATGTTTGTGTCACGAGGAAAACCTAAATACATGGGCGTGATTCTGCACCCTATAGCCAATGGAAGCTTTGCTACTAGTTTCAAAGAGCACAGAGTCAAGCTCCAAGAAGGGCAGGAAGGAAGGGGTAACCATGAGTTTTCTATCAGTTGTGAGGCTCTACAACTCTTGGGCATGTTGGGAGCAGGTTTGGTGGTTTAGAGTTGGGAGAATCTATTTCAGGCTGATGTTAAGGCCCATTACGTTGACCAGCCACGAAGACAAGGTCTGTGGAAATCATGGAGTTGGCGTTAAAAAAAATGAGTAGTCCTAAGTGGACTGGCAGATCTATAGAGCTAGAATTAGGATCCTTCTTTTGTCAGTACTGTAGAGAGTTCATGAAGTCTCAGATGAGTCTTTGCAAAATAATGTCATTTACTTTGTGGACCCTGGGCAAGAAAAAAAAAAGTTCTAAGAAGACATTTTCATTACTGCAAAATCTGACAATTACAAAGTTGCAGCTGAACCGTTGAATTTATGGTGTTGCTGTTGTTCCCTTTCATCTCTTCTAGTTCAGTAATAAAGTCAATAAGTGTGGTCACTCACAGAGTAAGCGTGGCAGGTACACAATGCCAAACGGAGATGTATCATTTGCAGCAGGGGTTGGGTTTGTGGCTGGATTTAGGGCTAACTCTCTGGCAAATTCCACTGCTGACTCTGCTGGCACAACTTCAGAGACAGCCTCTGGGGTTGTTTTGGATTCAGGCGATTGATGGTTTGGCCTGTCTCACATGTCTTCTTGGACACAGCTCCTCTTTGTCTTTTCCTTTATGACATGCAATCCCTTTGGTACAATTAGGACCTTCATAAACTCTTTGTTTCTAACTTTGGGCACTTGAACACAAAGTATATTTATGCTAATTGCATATTTAAAGTGCACACAGCTGGGCTTTTCTTTCCCTTTGGGACAAGCCTTCCAAGTGAAATTGGTCATTACTCAGAGCTCCGTTGGAGATGGGAGCACTTGGAATTGAACTTCCCCTACAATTTGGGGGCTATGACTATTGACAACTTGAGGTTTCTCCAACGCTCACTCTATTTTTTAAAAAAAATCAGCTCTTCTTTAAAACACTATGTTCCCCATCCAAGGGAGTGTGTCTGCCAGGGGCCTGGATCCTGCAGCACACAAATGTTCCAGATGCACTGCACCTCATGAACATGAACAAAAGCATGAGAACGCCACTTGGAAAAGGATTCAGCACTCCTCTGCCAGGTGCAAGTTTTGGAGGAAGATACCCCTTCCACCTCGCTCTGGTAAGGAGCTTCAGCTCAGTGTGTGCAGGAAGGAACCACTAGAGAAATAAGTGGAGAAACAGACACAAAGGTTATTTGCTTGCATAGTTCAAAACAATACCAGGATGCTAAAATAAAGTTCATTGCACCCAGGCCTCTCCCGGCCTCTCCAGACTGCTCCCCCACATCATCATTCAAAAGCCTTCATTAAGTCACATTTCCAAGATCTATGTCTAGGGTATGTCTACACTGCCACCCTAGTTCAAACTAAGTGGCTAATGTAGTCATTCGAACTTGCAAATGAAGCCTGGGATTTAAATATCCTGGGCTTTATTGGCATGTTCCCGGGCACCGCCATTTTTAAATGCCCCGTAGTTCGAACTACCTGCCTGTGGCTACACGCGGCATGGGCTAGGTAGTTCGAAATAAAGCTCCTAATTCGAATTACCGTTACTCCTCATTGCAGGAGGAGTAATGGTAGTTCGAATAAGGAGCTTTAATTCGAACTACCTAGCCGGTGCTGCGTGTAGCTGCGGGCAGGTAGTTCAAACTACGGGGCATTTAAAAATGGCGGCGCCTGGGAACATGCCAATAAAGCCCGGGATATTTAAATCCCAGGCTTCATTTGCAAGTTTGAATGACTACATTAGCCACCCTAGTTCGAACTAAGGTAGCAGTGTAGACATTCCCCTACGTATCAGCATAGCATTTTGTTTGTGGCAGATCTCCCCACCTAGGCTCAAATGTTCCCCTGAAAAAAACTAATTATTGCTATTAACTAAAGGTCCTGGCCCTGCAAACATTTAAGCACCAGCTTAATTTTATTCACAAGGACTCTTGAAGTCACTAAAGTGAGTAAAGTTAAGTAAAAGACTGAGCATTTAGAGGCTCAGGATTTTACAGAGCCCACATGAACCAAGAAGGGGTTAACAACAGCCTATGGGTTCAATCAACCCTGCTGAACTACACCTGAAGGGTGTCATGCCTGAAAGGAAATGCTAAAGGGGCCAAATCTGGCTCCACTGGCAGTTGACTAAGAAGGAAAATAGTTCTCTGGCTCTCACTCAGAGAGAGAAGCCTTGCTGGACCCAGGGCACTGCGTGGGTGGAGACGGAAGGTATGGTTGCAGTAGGACTATTGTTCTGAGTTCATTTCCAGCACCTTCCTTACTGGCACTGGGAGAGACTGCTGCCAGTCAGAACCCCCGCCCCCAAGGGACAGGCCCTGGATGGAAGGGCTGGATCTAGGGAAGAGCCAGGAGAGATGACTTTCCTTTTTTGTGTTTGTGATATTTGCCTGGAACACTGATACCCCAGAAGGGGGGCATTAAGGAGAGACTTAGCCTTCACGATAGCACTGGACGTCGCTGAAGTCAGCTGCCATCCCATGAACACCAGAATGGGACCTGAAGCAGGGTGAGTAGTGCTGGAGCAAGCCACACTGGGGAGCTACAGAGATCAACCATGCAGTACCCCCACAGAGTCCCTGCTACGCCAGACTGCAGAGAGTGGAATGCTTACCCAGCAAAATATCAAGGATTGGAGGCAGTGGGCAGGGCCAGATTTGGCATGGGACCCTTTGGCCCAATCCACATGTGCTCATCTAGCTTTGCAGGGATCTTTGTTGCCATGCTACTCTCAGCCCCTACAGGCCAGCAAGAGCATTCAGCACTGTCAGTGGCATTAATGGGCTTGCAAAGTTGGGTGGATTTTTGTGTCCTGTGAGATTGTTCCTGATACTAGGGTCAGTTTCAGCTTCACAGAAAAGATTCCTTACAGAGGAAACTAGCATCCCTCCCATTCGCCATCCCCAGAGAGTTCTCCTTCCCTCTGATATGCCCTTCAATCGCTGGCAGCCAGTCCCCACTCTTAATTCTGTCAAATTCCCAATACAAAATATGGTCTTTGGACTTCACAATTTACACTGAGCCACATGGCAATGTGACAGTGGGAAACATGACACAAAGCAAGGAAACATCTTGAACTGACTGCTTGCATGGGGGATGAGTATCTCAAAGGGCTGACTTTAGAGCCACTGTGGCAATGGGCCTGTCACCGTGCGCCATGGGGCCGGCCTGCTGTCCAGGTCTCTAGTCTCTCCCAATCCTGGGGTGTCCCGCCCACTTATATCCGGCCGACTCATCTCTCGGCGTCTGGCAATGCAGGTTGCCTTTAACTGGCGTCTCGCTCGTATGGTCCTCCTCACGGAGCGGAGGAGAGAGGGGGGCCCGGGCCCGCTCTCACTCGTGGGCCCCAGTCCAGGGCCCTAAGGACTTGGACCACGCTGTGGTCCAACTCCGGCTGATGGGGCCGTACACCTAAATGCATCAGCCCACGGGCGCACTTCTTCTCCCCTCCTCCGGTGCAGCTCACTCCCCTTGCCACGGGGAGCCCCTCCAGCTCCCCCGCTGCTCCCTGCGGAGTTTCACCTGGTGCCCCCCTCACCCTCACCTGGGTCGGCACCTTTCTCTGTCCCTCCCCCCATACACTCTGCCCGGGCGGCTTTTAAATCTCCCGCCGCCCGGGACATCAGGCGGAACGTCAGGCGGAACGTCAGGCGGAACGTCAGTCTGATGTCACCAGCATAGCCCTGACCCCACGCCGACGTGACGCGGGGTCAACTCCTCCCCCTCTCCGCCTCTGGTCCTGTGTTCCTCAGCCGTGCCGCGGCACCAGTGCATCCAGTGCACGGCTGGTAAGGACTCCCTGGTAGAGCCACCAGGACGTTTACCCCCTGGAGTCCGGTGCGGGGTCTCGGGGCCCCATCACAGGGCCCAAGGAAGGCACAAAGAGCTTAGTATGTAAGCTGTTATTGAGACTAGTAGTAATGCCCAAGACTCTCGGACAAGCTAATCCTGCTAGCAAAATATAGACTGAATAGTAGAGACACTGTATTTTTAATAGGAAGGCCATGGGGTTGGCCTATGACCTTGCTCTTTGGGACATCTTCCATCATGGCTTGTCTTGCCCATTACAGTGGCTATAAGTTGAGCTAACACACGTTGACTTCCATTTCTAGTAAGTCTGCACTGGGCATTAATGTGCTTGTTGGGCCAGGGGAGGCACATGCACTTTTGCTCAACCCATCCCCCTGATTCTGAGATCCTGTCTCAGAATGGCCATCAGTGACCTCCACCATGAACAGTCCGCATCACAGGTCTCTCAAGTGGGGGTCAGAACCAGGTTGGAGAACTTCCATCTCAGGACACTCTCCCCACCATTGTTAGCTCTAAGAGGTGCACTTGGCAGTTTGGAGAATTTGGCCCAGAGACTGGAGATTCAGTGATTTGGAGGAATTCATATAATACCAGTATTTTTTTAACTGAGTGGATCTCTACTCAAAGGCCCAGATCCTCTGGTGTGCCAGACTTCTGCAAAGTACAGCTGAAAAGGAATGAGCAACAGGTAGTTTGAAGCCACTTTGTACTTCTTCGATCTCTGGAGTTCCTGGCCTGCATAATTCAGAGCAATCTCACTAAAATGCACTGGGCTGCAATGCAATGCAGTCTGTAGCTATACCATGCAGTGCATTCTTTCTCCTTGACATGCCCCTTCACAAACTCTGTACCAGATATTAGGAGCAGAAGGTGGAATAGCGCAGACTATGCTGGCTCTGTGGTGGGAGGATCCCAAAGAGCTAATGAAGATGGCCTTCTGCCTCCTTTTAAGGTGCCACAAGGAGGGGCTGGGATCTGGCTCACGTATTTTAAGTGGATTAGCTCACTTTACCTTTATTTGATTTAAAAATCTTTTTTTATTTCCCCATATTTGTTCTGTCTTATGAAGGAAACAGCCAACCTATATGCAGAAAGCTTGTTTAAAAAAAAAAAAGAAAGAAACGTGCCTGCTGTTGAATTTACGGCTGAGAAGGTAGCGCATGAGCACTGTTCCGGGCTTTGATAACTTAGCACTTCTCTGATGTGTGAATGAAGTCCAGCAGGCCCAGGACCATGTTAGTCTTATGGTTTTGATCTCTGTCAGTAATGAGATGCCAGCAGCCTGTACTTCAAAGCCTGAACTGATACAGATAATCTTGCGAAAGGCCCTCCAAATTTCAACTCAATTCCCAGACTAAAGTACTGGGGATTACAGAGACAACAAAGCAGCTGATGGAAGAGGTATTGCTTGTTTGCTATTCACTCCTTTGATTTCTCTCTAATATTCCTTTACATTTCCAAAGGTCATTCTGTTTCCTCCACACCACAATACAGAAGGCTTAACGTTGTCAGACTTGCTACCAGCGCGCTACAAGGAAGACGAAGCAGCTACAAATTTATCTTGCTTTTCTCTCCAGGATGTCTGTAAAAACACTGCCATTCAGGGCTAAAGTGACAAATGTGGTGCAATGTAACAGTATCCAGACTACTATGTAGGCAAAACTTGCATTACAAACTGCACAGGCAGTAAAATATTTCACTTCCACTCCTTTGAGGTTTCTTTCTTTCTTGAAACACTTGTGGGGAGAGAAGGGGTGGAACACGAGAAGAGACCACAGGCTCTGAGAAGCATGTTATAAAGGAAAATTAACATGAGTTTCATGTACACAATCATGCTTCGAGCTGAAAGCATATAATTTTCAAGGCGTGTCTGACCAGGAAACAGAATTGAAGTATTATTATGTCGGCTAATCCTAGACACAAAACAACGGCAAAGAGTCATTATAAACTATTTCTCAGTTGCTATTCCAATAGGCATATCTAAATATAACTAAGGCAGCAGCTTGATCATGGATTTAATTTGAATGAATTGATTTTGAGAGTTGAGATCCCTTTGCTATTAGCTGTAACACTGCACTTGGAATCTCTGGTGGAGGTTGTTCAATGTGTTAGGTACCCCTGATCTATGGAGCAATCAGTTGTTCTACTGTGACAGAGGCTTAAAGCTATGTTGATACTGCTCTTTATCACCTCCTTCAAACTCCTTATAGCTACAGATATCAAAACCTGTCCAAAAGGAGGATGAATGTCCTTATCTCCCTTTAACAGAGAAGAAACTGAGGAAAAGACTAGAATCCAGATCTTTAGACCCATTCTACTCTCTTTTCCTCTAGACCATGGTGACCCTCTTAAGCAGCGTGCTCAGAAATCCCTTCAACACATACCTTCAGTTAGAGACGTAGATGAGAGTGATAGGAACTGCTCCTGCTTCCACTTCTAAGGGCACATCTATACTTACTGCAAGATCAACGTTCCAGAGATCGAACTTCTAGCATTCGATTTAGCAGGTCTAGTATAGATCCATAAATCGAATGCTGACTGCAGCCCCCACTAGCATTCGGAACTCCTCCTTTGGTGAGGAGTAAGGAAAGCCAAAAGTAGCGTTTGCTCCCATTGGCTTCTCGCAGTGTGGGTACCGCTAAGGCTCAGTTTAAGTTATGTTGCTTACCTTAAGCCAACCTCCCTAGTCTAATGTAAACCAAGCCTAAGAGTTTCAAGATGTCCTATAGGGGATGAGAAAGTCAGAAATGATGGGACTGCACTGTGCAATTCATGGTGGATACCAAGAAACTGGGTTGTCTTGAACCACATGGTCATGGCAAACAATGTTTTAAGTCATGTCACATCTGGTTCTGTGCCTCATAAATGAAGCAGGGATTTTTTTGAAAAAAGTATGAAAAATTGCAGCTTGTGAGGGCAGTGGAGCAAAAACTAAACACATCTAGTAAATGTAAGAGGACAGAAGGGTGCATCCATTTCCAGTGAGACTGTCGTCTCTTAATAGGGATAATAGCTGGTTTACCTGGGAAGTCAAGGGAGACTGATAGAAAGAGAGTTGAACTGAACAAGTGGTAAAAAATGTATTTGAGATGCAAGAAAGATTAGGAGTGCAGCTTGGTAAAGCCAGTGATGAATGGAGACAATTGTCGGATGCCTGTTTGAGAGTGGCTGACCACATCAGTGAAAGAATAAAGTTTGTGAGGAAGAAACCAGGAGACAATTACAGCAGTGCTGGGCCCACTCTAAATACCTAAATTGGATTAGTTAGGCTAATAAAATGGATTAGAGAGACAGACAGTTAGTGGAATGGGAAAGTTCAGAAAAATGCAGCAACAAAATGAAAGACCATTAAAAAATGGAAGTAGATTGAGGCAGAAATCACAGACAACGCAAATGAACAGAAGAAGGAAGCGAAGCAGACAACAGGAGTTTAGCTGCTGAGTGATGAGCTACAGTGCTTGGAACAAAAGCCCAGAATGGAGTGGAGGCGGCGGCAGCACATTTTGCCCAAGAGGAAGATGATGAACTGCTCCTTATGGGGACAGAGAAAGGGAAGGCGCACTGAAGGGGGACTTTCAGAAATGGGTCATTCCAGACAATCTGCAACAGAAAGAGCAGCAGATGAAAATGAAAAGATCTGACAGCTACGTGGGGTGCACCAAAGTACCAACAAGCTGCTCTGAAGAACTGCCGTGACTGAACACAGAACCAAAGCAATGGCAACAGCAATGTACTGAACAATACCAGTTAGAGTCTTCGGACGGAGAAAAAGGTTTGAAATGAGAGCGCAGGCGAGCTCTGTTGAGATCCTTCTGTTGTTTTATTACTGCACCAAATGTCATGAGCATGTGAGGTGAAGGGAAACTGATCTACCTTCAGACTGATTTATTCAAGTGCTGGACAGGCCTAAAGTGGGCAAACCTATTAACAGAATTCCCCATTCAGGAGCCTAAGGTCTGGCTTTGATAACACAGGGCACAGGTGGGCCATGTCCAGATTATCAGCACTGTAGCACATTTATAGTTAGTAACTTTGTAGCACATTTACTGTGTGTGCTCTAGCAATAAAAAGCTACATATATGGCAAATTAATAGGAAAAAGCATTGCCATTCCCTACAAGTGACAATGCACAGTGACTCTCTCTGACTCCCTATAAGTGACTCTCTTCCCCGGTTGGCCACTCTTTCTCCCTCCCAAGCCTTTTAGTTAGTTCACCTCTCTTTAAATGACCCCTTCAATGACTCTGAAGAGCTAAACTGATGTGCTACTATCGGCAGCTTCCACATCCTCATCTGCAGCTACACACGTGGTCACCTGTCCTACATTCCAAATCACACTTGCCTGGTGCGAGGGGTAGAGAGGTATGTCAGTCGCAAGCTTTTGGAAATGATCAGTTCTGTTATTTTCCATCTTCCTTGAGCCCTGTGATTTTCTCATTGGAGCCCTGTAAGAAATGTTGCTCCTATGAGAAGGAGATGCTACTACATGTTCCCTACCAAAGCTTCTCATCATGAGTATCAAAGAATTCAAGTTCTTTAAAAATTCCTGAAGGATATTTCAGATACCGGCTCTGTAATGTTCAGGGGATTGTTGTTATAATCACTCCCAAATCTAAAATGCTCTCAGCAGCATTAGCCTCACAGGTATCCTTACTGTTCTCCAGAGAGAGATCTCTCACAACCAGTCCACCACACCCATTACTGCAATTAAATTGAGAGCAAAGTAAGCTTGTCCCAGAGGGATGTTGAGGTTCATAGCCTGTGATTAACCAGATACCTTAATTTAGGCTTGCCTACTTCCAAACTGTGCTTGCTTCTAAATTCAGGGCCTACAGGCTTTTGTATGTGGGAGAAAAAAGAAGCAGATGCCATCAAAGCAGTTTATTGACTTGATTCATTAAAAGCAGCAGCTGCCACAAAGAAACGGTTTCCTCAAGAGCCACTAGCCAAGCAGCATGCTCTTTCCAGAAACCCTGATAGAAAGCTGAGATAAGCCTTTGCTTTCAATGTGTTGCTCTTACACTAACTTGGCTTCCTTTTTATAAGCATCTCTTCGTGTGTGCGGCTGTGGGTGGATAGGAAGCAGACTGGGGAGGGGTCGCTCACAATCCAGGCAATGCTGGTTATAACTCCACAATTGCACATTCCTTTTTTCCCAGTGTGCATGGTACAAGCACTTAGCTACTCTTGGCTTAGGGTTGTGCTTGAACAGAGCTTTTCTGTGCCTTCTTCAGCCTCATTTTGCAATTTGATGCCAGAGATAAGAATCAGCAGCACAGTGCACAAAGTTCCGTGTCACCACCGATGTAACACCCCCCTCCTCCGCCCCAGCTATCCAAGTGTGAAAACAAGACTGAATGGTCAGCTATTTGCACCAGAAATAAAAACATCCTCAGAACTGGTCCTCTGAAAGCTTTCTAGCATCGGGTGAACAATCTCTGTTTTTATTCTTTACTGAAATTCTTACTTACAAAAATGAGTAACTTAACCTTGATAACGTTTAAAAACAAACTAATTACTGGGCTTGCTTTTGTCAAAATCTACTGCCTCTTACTACAAGATTGGTCTGGTGATGGCCAAGAAGGATGAAGCCTGTGTGAGAATAATAGATGATTACACAGGATCACTTTTAGTTTATTACAAATCCTTTGTGTAGTAGGACAAGGAAGTTAGCAAGCTACATACAACGCCTCTTACTTATGAAGGCACCAAAGAACTGTTTATATATCTAAGGTATTTTATAACATGTAATCAAAGAAGGCTCAGTTTTTGTAGCACAGTATATTATATTCTCTCTATATAGCCATGTACTGCCTACTCCTATGCTTGGTATTAAATTATATTCCTGTAGAATCTATTACTTGTACTGTACATCACAGACTATAGAGAGCAGTAGCAGGAGCTTTTCTTTAGGCAACTATATCACCTAGATGATGTAGCTTTCGAAGATCTTCACAGTGTACAGGAATCACACTACAAGCCTTCAATTGGCTGAAGTAAGCCCCTGAAAGATGTGCACAGAATGACTTCCATGTGAGACCAGCTTGTCACATCTTCAGCAAATTCAGTCAGGGGATTTTAGCTCACCCAGTGCAGATGCTGCCTGTCTTCCATAATCGTCCCAGTTTGAGTTTCATTTTTGGTCATCTGTAAGACACGTTCAATGGCTGCAAAGAAGATTTCTCTAATTTGTTGTCTTTTTTAGGGTAAAATCCTGCCCTATGGATGTCAATGGGAGATTTTCTCATTGACACTAATGGAACTGATATTTCCCTTTTTGTCTGGCTACCATATAGGTAGGAAAAATCCCAGCCTACATTAGAAGTGGTCCATTCAAGAAGTTAAAGTGGCAAGGAGTCCTGTGGCACCTTACAGACTAACTGAAGTGCTGGAGCATAAGCTTTCATTGGCAAAGACCCACTTCATCAGATGCATGTAGTGGAAATTTCCAGAGGCAGGTATAAATATGCAAGCCAGAATCAGGCTGGAGATGACGAGGTGGATCCAATCAGAGAGGATGAGGCCCACTTCTAGTAGCTGATCTGGAGGTGTGAATTCCAAGAGAGGAGAAGCTTCTTTTGTAGTTAGCGAGCCATTCACAGTCTTTGTTTGATCCTGAGTTGATTGTGTCAAACTTGAAGATGAACTGTAGCTCAGCAGTTTCTCTGAAGTTTGGTCCTGAAGTTTTTTTGCTGCAGGATGGCTACCTTTAGATCTGCAATTGTATGTGAAGTTAGTTATACACATTTAAGGGGGCAGATGGCAACATTCCCTTAAGAGAAAAACTTGGTGGGCTTCATTTACCTCTGCCTTAGTCCTTATATAATCATTTACATCTGGGCAAAGTGAATTTCAAATCTAACTAATGATATTAATAGATAATAGCAGCATTCCCTGCCCCCAGTTTGCACAGATGTAAAAGATTTCCCTTGATGCATGCTAGTGTAGAGGCACACACAGCATCTAGATAAGGGGAGATTTTATAATATAAATGAAAAATAACCTGCTTCGAGGAGCCACTCCTGAAAATGAGTGATTGTGTGAAGTAAAAATCCTTGCAGTAGATTCTCTCTTTATCAAACATGAGCTACATTCTAATGATGTCATGACTGGGACAATTCTCTCCCCTTCACCCCCCATTTCCTTTCCCTTATGACTGGTGCTTTCATCTCATCCAATTTTGGAAGTAGAGGAAACATGCTTGAATAGTAGTAGTGCTTATGTTGCACTTTTCACTCCCAACATATTTTTAAACTTTATGTAAGCTTCAGACCACTCTAAATAGTACTGTATCCCTATTTTACAGTTTGGGAAATGGGAAAGCCAGGAAACAGCTATTTTTTTAAGGTAAAAGAAAATTAATGTCAGAAATTAGGGTTCCTGGTTCTCACTCATGTACTCAGATCACAAAACTGTCCCTCTCTTACCAAAGATGTCTATTAACACAGAAGAAAAAAATGCTTCCAAAAGGCTTGGGGCTTATCTCCATTATGCAGTGAATCATCATGGCAGTGATCGATCCACCATGTATTGATTTATCACATCTGCTTAGAAGCGATAAATCAATCTCTGAGCACTTTCCTGTCGACCCGGATACTCCACCAGAATGAGAGAAGTAGTTAGCATCAATGGGAGAGAAGCTCCCTACCCCCGACCTTACCTAACAGAAGACAGTGCAGTAAATATATTTTCAGCTATATTATTTGTGTAGCTGAAGTCACACAGATTAGCTCGATGGGGGGGATTAGTGGAAAGAAGGCCTTAGCTTGCTACCCCTAGCTTCACTGAAATACACTGAAGACACATTTTCTTCAGAATATTTCCCACACAAATAGTATTCAAAATGCAGATTCTGGGGTCCAGCTGGAGATTCAAGATGGTGATACCCAATGAATGTTTGCTTCAGACAATATCCTTCTTTCCTTTCTGCCTGCTCTGCAGCTCTCTATAGACTGGGGGATTGAGAATATATTTTGTGTAGCAAACTGAGATACACAGAGAGAAGAGAAGAGAAATCTGCCCTTAGAATCTTCATTTTAACCAAGGAACGCTTGAATCCTATATGTCTGTGGTGGAAGCCAGGTCTTCGTTAGTTTTTCTGGAACAGATATATGAACACTGCAGAAAAATATGTTAATTAATTTGGGACAGTTTTCTACTCTGTGGGAGACCTGGGATACCTGGATCAGAGCGTCTGCATGCAGAGCTTGCTTCCTGACCAAACACTCTGCCCCCACAACATTTGTGCAAAACTCTGTGGGTTTTGGGGAGTGCAACAGTGGGCCATGTCTTTCCTGTCCCTACAACACGTGTTCATGTTTGGTAGCTTCAGTTTTCTCTGTGGCATTTAAAAGTCATCTATGTTATTGTAAAACAGAAATAATTAAAAAATCGCTGCCTTTTAGAACCAGTCAGGTGTTTCGGTCATAGATATTCTGGAATCTAGTTTCCCTGTGTCCCAAGCAATCCTGTTTTACATACATTTCTGGTTTCTTAGAAAACAAACACACACCTCAAAACAAAACAAAAGACAAACTCCTGCCACTTTATTAGAAACAACAAACTATTGCTATAGGAGTGAGAAAGCAAATACATTTGAGCCAGAGCTGCATTATTGATCACGTCCTGTGATAACACTAAAAATAAGCTAGACTCCATTTAAATGAGAGCAATAGCATTCTGCCAATCAAAGTGGCAGTTGAGAATGTGCCTAGGACATATACATGTATCTGTCAAACTCTATGGCTGCGTCTAGACTGGCAAGTTTTTCCGCAAAAGCAGCTGCTTTTGCGGAAAAACTTGCCAGTTGTCTACACTGGCCACTTGAATTTCCGCAAGAACACTGACTTCCTACTGTCTGAGATCAGTGCTTCTTGCGGAAATACTATGCTGCTCCCGTTCAGGCAAAAGCCCTCTTGCACAAATGCTTTTGCGCAAGAGGGCCAGTGTAGACAACGCGGTATTGTTTTGCGCAAAAAAGCCCCAATGGCGAAAATGGCGATCGGGGATTTCTTGCACAAAACCGCGTTTAGATTGGCACGGACGCTTTTCCGCAAAAAAATGCTTTTGCGGAAAAGCATCCATGCCAATCTAGACGCTCTTTTCCGCAAATGCTTTTAATGGAAAACTTTTCTGTTAAAAGCATTTGCAGAAAATCATGCCAGTCTAGACATAGCCTATATGTTTGCCCTAAGGTGGATTCTGCTGTGAGGACCCTTCTAGACAGAAGAAGGTCATGTTGTATAAACATATTTTACTACTTTTCAAAATGCTTTCTTATTAGTGTTTAAAGTATCCATGAATAACATTTGGGTTTCTACCATGAATCTATATGGAGTCCATTTTGAAATATAATCCCAGTTAAAGCAACAGGTCAAAGCCTCCAGAAAAGAAGCACGGATGTCAAATATTGTACTTTGTATCTGAAACACGGACTGTACCCACAATGAAATCTTGTATTGTGATTGATTTGTGAAGCCATCCCGGTAAACCAGGGCAGAGCTTAGAAATGAAAAGAAGAAAGATTAAGACCATCACACTAACTAAAGACAGAAGTAATTTCCCCTTGGAGACTCATATTTCTAAAGGAATAGGGGTTGTTTGTCAAAGGAAATTATTTTCAAGTCTGATTTCTATTGCACTAAAGATCTGCCCACAAAAGGAAGTCAGAGCTACCGTAAATGCAAAACCTTGAATGTTGTTTTATCCTCACAAATAGGCTGAGACCTCAATTGTTCTTCGTATGCCGGAAGAAAGGAACGAATGCCTAGCTCCAGGATGGAGATATGGGACAGTGACATCATAATTAAGGAACAGGACAGTCTCCATTCTAAGTTCAATGTTGACCCCACTTCTTCATTTCTGGGAAGGGGAAATAACTCCTTTGGGTTTGAAATGTATGCCATTTTTCTTTGACAGTGGGTAGGCTCATGGCAAATGAAATCTAATTAGGAAAGGCCACTTTTAAAAAACATGTTAGATAAAAGAATTGTTCTTAATTTTTTGAAAAGTACCTTATTTTCTGGCCCTCTCATAATTAGTTTGGAATAAAGACGTCAGAATTGTTTGGCACATTAATCCCCAAATAAGGCTCACAGAACACCTGGCTTGTTTTACCTTTCTGGAGGCCCCCAGGCTATTTAGTTAATACTAGACCATCATTATTACACTGCACATTCCCTGGGAGCGTTTGCAAGCTCTGCAGGTTCTATCTGAGGTCCTGCCACTCTCTGATTCTTCCTGAGCCCTTTGTCCAGCTGGATGAGAAGAGGACTCACAAAGCGACTTCAGCCTGGTCTTGAGTTATATAGGCTGCCGTAGCCCCCCGCTCCCTCGACCGCCTCTGCCTGCTGCTCCTCTACCTGCTCTACCTTCTTCTGCCCGCCTCCCCCTCTACCCCCCAAGCTTACGGTCCTGCTGTGGGATATCTTACTTCAGATTCTGCTTAGGGCAGAAATTAAAGTTTGGTGGTCTGAGCCTTGGCCCAAGTATCGCTGCACATTCTTCTTTCAAAGGAACTCAGAGGTATATATTATACCGTTAAGGTGATATTAATTCAGTTGCCACTTGGAACCACATGAAACTCGTCTGGTTTGCTGTTACTATATAAACTTTAAACGCAGTCCAGATGCGTCTCCAAGGTCTGCAAACTTTTTGAGTGAACCTGGGCACAGATATGAAGAACGTAAGCTAATTTATGGCTTTGTGTCTAAAAGCTATAAAACTTGCAAAACAGGAAAAACCTGGAGGTTTGAGCTGAATTCCTGGTTTACATATATGATGCCATCTTTTTTTAAACTTAAAACTACTTTTTCTTAACTGTGGGGTCAGGAACAATTACATATGTCATGGTCAACATTTTGAGTAGAGATAGGCAACTGGGAGTTAAGAACTGGTCACATTGGCTTATATGATATAAGCCCACGAAAGCTCATCATCTAATAAACCATCTTGTTAAAGTGCTACATAGTCCTGTATTTTGTTTCATGATATAACAATGTGTCATGCCAGTTCTTCATAGTACATATTGTGTGTAGTTTTGCATAGGTCATGGGGCAAGCATTGTGAATTCAAAAGGAATTGCTATCATTTGACATTAGGCTATTGGTTGTTTGGTTTATGCTGATTTTTTGCTGCATACACATACAGAGAGAAATTAGGCTGTAACTTGCTGAGCAAGGTTAGGCCAGTTAAAGTCTTCAAAGCCAAGAAGCCTTCCAATAATTAAGCTATCACAGAGGATAGTAACTCTCGTGTTTAAAAGCCCCAGCACACTGTTCAAGTAAACCCTTTATACCATCTAAACTCAGTCTTACAATTGAAAAAGGAAGGCCAGATTAGACAATAAAGATAATATTTTCAAAAACCCCTTATTGATTTAGGAGCCTAAATCCTGTTCTCAATACATCTAAGTCCCAGATGTCTCTGTACCATTGGCTTCCGGGAGATGTCACTTGGCATGGAGATCCAGGCCCTAGAGAAGAAAGGGGGTATGAGGCACAACAGTTGCCATGAGGCACCATGATGGTACTTTTGAATCAATTTTTTTTCTGTTTTTGAATGAAAGCCCCAAACTTTCAGTGTTCAGTTTTTAACACAGAGTTGACATTTTTTTCCCTGAAAGCAGACATTTTTCACACACACACACACACAAAATCATTTTGCTGGAAGCCCAACTTTCCATCAAAAAACCAGCTGAGATGGAAAAATTTCAACCAGCCCTAATTATGAGCACATTATCTTTCACTTCAGTGCTCATTAGCTAAAAGAATTTGGGGCTCAATCAAACTCAGTTTGGAAGCCTCGCAGGTAACCTTCTGTTCCCTGTTCCCAACACAGGATCAAAGTGAGAAGACACTCTGGAGAGGAGTAAAACCAACCAACCAAGATCTCAACTGTGGTGTAAGAGTTGAACTGAGGAGGCCTATGCTTGCTGAGCTACAGATAAGACAAGGAACACAGAGGCTGTGTCTACACTGGCATGAATTTCCGGAAATGCTTAAAATGGAATACTATTCCGTTTTCAGTTTTTCCAGAAAAGGAGCGTCTACATTGGCAGGCTGCTTTTCCAGAAAAGCCCTTTTTCCGGAAAAGCGTCTGTGGCCAATGTAGACACGCTTTTCCGGAAAAGAGCCCCGATCGCCATTTTCGCGATCGGGGCATTTTTCTGGAAAAGACTACTGGGCAGTCTACA
Organism: Pelodiscus sinensis; assembly: GCF_049634645.1. Taxonomy (NCBI): domain Eukaryota; kingdom Metazoa; phylum Chordata; order Testudines; family Trionychidae; genus Pelodiscus; species Pelodiscus sinensis. Next base: position 227,755,258 of record NC_134712.1, on the reverse strand, counting down.
CTGGCCCTTTTCCGGAACAGTGTTCCGGAATAAGGACTTATGCCCGAGCGGGAGCAGAATAGTTTTTCCGGAATAGCGGCTGATTTTGTACAGTAGAGCGTCGTTGCTTTTCCAAAAATTCAAGGGCCAGTGTAGACAGCTCGCAGCTTATTCCGGACAAGTGGCTGATTTTCCGGAATAAGTGGCCCAGTGTAGACACAGCCAGACAGTTTAGTTCCACTGGGAACTGGAATAGCAGCCTGGCAGAACAAAGAAACATCTATGCAGGAGCTACAGTAGCATAGCTGCAGCACCTCCACTGTACCACTATAATACAGACACTTACTACAGCGATAAAAGGGTTTTTCCATCACTGTAGTAAATTTGCTTCCTTGAGAGATGGTAGCTAGGTCAACAGAATTTGACCTAGTTTCACCTACAGTGGGGGCTCAGGTTTCCTAACTACATAGGACAGGGCATAAATTTTTTCAAAGTCCTGAGTGATTTGCTAGGGCGACCTACATTTTAAGGGTAGATCAGGTCTGATACTTTTGGCAAGAGTGCAGAGAGAGTCATGGCTTGCCTACCTGGGGACACCCAGTCAAATTAAGCTGAATCAACTAAAGATGTGCAGTCAATGCATATAAATAAAGAGTGTTAAACGATGGCTACTCTACTTGTGAGTGAGAGCAACTGTATGGGGCTTACGTAGCTTACTGCTGAATGAGCGCATGCACACAGGCTATGTCTACACTGGCATGATTTTCCGAAAATGCTTTTAACGGAAAAGTTTTCCGTTAAAAGCATTTTTGGAAAAGCACGTCTAGATTGGCAGGATGCTTTTCCGCAAAAAGCACTTTTTGCAGAAAAGCGTCCGTGGCCAATCTAGATGCGGTTTTCCACAAAATAGCCCCGATCGCCATTTTTGTGATCGGGGCTTTTTTGCGGAAAACAGTACTGTGCTGTACTGGCCCTTTTGCACTGGCCCTTTTGCGCGAACGGAAAAAAGACTTTTGCCCGAACGGAAGCAGCATAGTATTTCAGGAAAAGCACTGACAATCTTACATGAGATCGTCAGTGCTTTTCCGGAAATTCAAGCGGCCAGTGTAGACAGCTGGCAAGTTTTTCCACAAAAGCAGATGATTTTGCAGAAAAACTTGCCAGTCTAGACACAGCCACAGAGTTTTAATGATCTTTCACCTACGTTCATTGACTTCACGCCTTTCATTTATGGACCTCTTTTCCCAGGGTTCAGAGACACTTGTATGCAATGTCTCTGAAACCACTAAGGCATGCAGAATCATCCACTTGATGACCTCTCGAGGTCCCTTCCAGTTCTAGTGTTCTATGATTCTATGATCTATGGATTGTTCCAAATATAAAGAGGTCTGCTTGGATCCGTTAACTTGGTATGTGTAATTTCCCTCCTTGTCTATCTGTTGTTTTCTACGCATCCTGAGGCATGTATTCAAATGAAGCGAACTTTACAAAATTTTACTTTATGCTGTATTAGGATCTAAATGCTTGAAAGTGTTTTAAGGCTATTAAGGCTTGTTCAGACTGTGCTGCATTTTACTGAGTAGCATGTTTCATTTTATGAGTCCAGCAGAGGTATTCTAATGTAAATAATATTTGAAAAAGATTCTGATAATTAAGCTGCAAAATTACAAGCTCTTCTTAAAAGCACCCTATTACCGTGTTCAAATACCCCAGCATTAGTAAGCTTGCAAACCTCTTAGAACTAAGTATACATTTTAAAATAACACACATTGTTCAACTGTTGTTACCAAATTCCACTCTGACATTTAGTACTTAAAGAGTTTAGATAATCCAGACTCTCTTATCAACTTCCCGAAAAGGGTACCAAATGTCATGTAGGCTTGCTTTGGCTTGTAGCCACAAGCTACACATAGTATTTAATATAGTCTATGGTTACGTTCTTAATGTATTAGTAAAATATGGAACAAAGTACATTGTCATTAGCAAAACTGGTGCTGACTTTTCATTTTCTACAGTTGTGAATTGGTCTTTGTCAGTACTTTTGGGACAAGTAAAAGTTTGCTGCCTGTAATTTCTTCACAGGATGCAAAAGACTGAAAACATTTCAAATGAGTGTTCTGACATTCATGTGTTTCCATTTTCAAACTACATGTATGAATCTTCATTTTAAAAAATGCCACAGCTTTTAATACAAAAATCAGAATATGGAGCATATAATTAAAGGTGCATCAAAAAGGAGATTCTTCTACTTCAATCACAATAATTATTCTAGCATAATTTATTTGTACATACTTTAAACATATTAATTGTAGAGCTAAATTCACCACACCTTTCAGGCCAAGCCTAGAAAATTGGGAAGGGAAGATGACAAAATTACCAAATCAGCTCAATTTTTTTATTGCACATTCATAAAAGTAAAAAATATAGGCATTAAAAATGTTATAGAATGATTAGCTGCTAAAAAAAATAGATAAATATGCATTAACAATGGATGTAAAAGTTACAAAAAGAAAAGTCTTTGTCAAAACAATGTACATTTAATTCTAATGCCCCGGATTAGAGTGAATCTAAAAGTAATATATTTAAAGATTCTGCTTAAATCAGAAAACATAAGAGAAAAACTCAAATGGATCATTATTAATATGCTGTAAACAATGAACAACCCTCAAGAGTTTCAAAACGTCTAAAAGGCTTACATATATTATGTTCCAGTTCAGATTTGTGGCCCTAAGGGCATCCCTACAGCAGAGGACAAGGGACTTCCTGTTATCTAGCAGTGAGTTTCAGCCAGCCTGACCAACTCAGAGTACATGAATTCACTCTTATTATAATCTGTATCTAAAGGGTATGATGTAATATGTCACTAGAAAATTAATAACTCACTGATCAGAAATATTCCTGTATTAGATAGATAGATAGATAGATAGATAGATAGATAGATAGATAGATAGATAGATAGATAGATAGATAGATAGATAGATAGATAAAGAATAATACAAATTGAGTTTAAAATGTGTTTAAACAAGAAATGTTGTTGGGGAGTTCATAAACAGCTATTTTTCCAAACAAAGAAATGTGGTTCCTGCTTTAATGTGTCACTCCTGTATACTGAGCAAGATGTAACAAAAGACAAAGAAAAGCACATTTGCATGCCAGGCAAACAAAGCCATCAGAAGAGCAAGTGTGTGTGTGGGCATGGGGTGGGGGTGGGAAATCACTTAATCTCAACATGGGACGGAGACTGCAACCCCCGAAAACCCATGCTGCCTCTTGAATCAGGCTCAGTAAACTTTGAGTGTGAGACTTTTCAAAGGTTTACTGAAGTATAAAGAGAGGGGCAGAGAATCCCTAAATTATCCTTCAGCAAAATTATACATGGCCTCTATTGGGATCCTGACTAAGAGCTAGTCAGACATTGCTGGAAAGGAAGACTGATGAAGAAAAGTCCTTGAACAAAGACTGTACTTTGTTAAAAAGTCTCAGAGGGGTAGTTGTGTTGGTCTGTATCTGCAAAAACAATGAGGAGTCCTGTGGCACCTTAGAGACTAATCAATTTATTAGGGCATAAGCTTTCATTGGTAAAACGTCTCTAAGGTGCCACAGGGCTCATGGTTTTTGTAGTTTGTTAAGTTATGTCTTAGCCATTAGAAAATATATTTTTTACTTTTCTTTTTTTTAAACCTTTTCTTCCTTCTACTTGGCATCACACAATCTATGTCTTTTTGTTAATAAACTTGTTTTATTTTTACTATAAATGAGCACCGTGCAGTGTTGGAAGGGAAAGATGGTGTTTATCCCAGTGACGGTCATGTATTGACTCTTTGAAATGGGAATGTTCAGTGATGGGGTTTGTATACTGTAGAGAAGTTTCTCTGAGAAACTCAGGCTGGAGTTCACAGATCATTCCTTGCTAGGCAAGGGTAGGGCTGAGAGTGCCCTGAGGAGTTTGCTAGCAAGGCAGACAAGCTGGTGTGTCAGTGTATTGTCACAAGCTAGCTGCAGCAAAACTCTCACTAAACTGAGGCTGAGAGGAAGCACAGTGTCTCACTGCTCTGGGTATTCACAGCAGATGTTACAGTCTCCAAACCCTTTTGTTTCCTGTCCATTCTCCACTGACCGTACCATAACTAACCCATCGCTTCTACTCTGCCCTTACCTCAGATCACCAATTTACCCCTCCCTACCTTCCACCCAGATGTCCCTTCTCCTTTGGCAACTTCTACCTGAACTATCCCTGCTTTCAACATCATCCCAACATAAGAATGTTATCCTATAATAACAGGTGTTCTAGAAAGATCTGTCTGATGAAGAAATCCTTTCCCAAACCTGCCTTGTCCCATTCCTCATTGTTCCTCCCACTTGGCTTTGTTCCTCAGACAATCTCTTACCCCAGTGTGACCTAGGGACCTCGTGGCACCAGCTGGCAGAGGGTCTACACAGGGGTGTACATGATTTTACAGGGCTCCCATAATAATTTACCAAAAGTTGGCATGTGAGATCTCTGCCTACAGCCATTGGTCATCATAATCATTGTAAAATATCTGTGCAGATAATACTTACGATGTTATATATTTGTACTAAAAATTATGGTCTTAAGATCTTGGAGTTAAGACAGGTCACCAGAAGGTGATATACCCCTTTCAAGCAGGAGATAACAGACACTTATATCCCTGTCTGGTCATAAGTGTATTGCATGTTCACAGCTGAGACCTGTTTGCACACTGAGCCAAGTGCCCATTGAAAGGTTGCAAAATCTACAAGACAAAAATATCTATAAGAAGAAACAAATCAGTGGTAAGGTATCCTGTTTTTGAATGATAACAAAGGATAGGCCTTGTATATCTTATGAGGCAAAAGAATATATTAGGTCCCTCATCTGGAAGACAACAGGGTGCCTATCTCATGAAAGAGGTTCACAGCCAAGCCTGGCTATAAGACACTGCAAGGATTCTGGGTGAGCACCACTCGACAAGACATGAGACTCTCTAGCTACTGAAGTCTGGGTTCCAGAACGGGTGTTAGGATTGTATTTTGTAGGTAACCACTTGTTTCCAATATTTCTACTTGCTATTTCTTGCATCTCGATGTGTTGTGAGCTAAAATTTTACACTTAATTTCACTATACCATATCTAAATGTGTTCAGTGGGTTAATGATCTGAGGTAGCACAGGTAAACTATGCAGGACTGTTTCTGTGGGAGCAGTGAATCTGGGAATCCTGGGAGTGTCCAGTGGATCAGGGGCTGGACATTCCAGGGAGATGCTCCGCAGACTCAAGGGTCAGATTGGGCTGAGCACTAAATTGTAGAGAAACCCCAGGGCCTGCAAGGCCTAGAGGGGACGGTGTGTATTGCATGTAGCCCTGGGCGTGGGGAGCTGAATTTTAGCAGGCAAAGACAAGGCTTTCTCATGTTAAGGGCAGGTGGTTGGGAGGTGCCTCCCACCATAGTAACCATCACACATGGTAATCCTGAAAGCTAGCCTCGCCCTCCAATCTTGCACCCTCCACTCCATTCTGCTTTCTCCAAGTGTGCACAAAAATAGACACCTCCCATTGACTTCAGGCCAGGCCTTCACTCATGAAGTGTGCCTTCAAGCAAAGAAGCACCATGGACTATAGGTTGCTAGAGCAAATGGTAAAGGCAAAAGTGGCAAACAGAAGTGAAAACAAGGCCAAAGCCAATGAAGAGAGAAGGGTTTCTGGATTCCAGTACCAAATGTCTTTCTAGGACCAACCATCAGTTTCGGGCTTACCGAACACACAAAGACTATTCACAGGTCATTGGTTTGAATACTGAGTCATTTTGCTCCTAAAGTAATGACCCTTATGGCCCCCATTAGCACATTCAGAATTAAAACTGATTCCACACTTCATATTTCTAGCTTCACATACAAGAATGATACATGCACAAAAATAAGATACACAGATCCAACAGACGGTAACTTTTAAAATTGATATGTTATACGATGCATTTTGCATAAAGTGTCTTTTGAGTTCTGCATGTTTATATGCCAATTTTCATAAAGCATGAGGAGCCCTGTTTCAGATGGATCCAAGTAAATACAATAATAGATAAAATGAGCTTAATTGTCCTGTAAAACATGTGTTTTATGATATGCACAAATATTTATCAGGAACAAGACTATGATCCATTAAGTCCCTTTAGTATTTGAGATTTGAAACCAAGATTCCAGTAAAAGGACACTAGATTACAACCAAAATATTATTAATTATTATCACTATTATCATCAATATTATTATTTATTATTATTATTATTAATAATAATAATAATAATAATAATAATGCTATTTAGACAACTGAGTTCTTCTATTTGTACAGAGTTCTCCATCCAGAAGGGTGACCTCACACTTTACACATAGACATTGACATTGCTGTACTGAAAGATAGCCTCTACTAGGTGTTTAACATTACTTGGTAATGCTGCCCAAAGTCTGAGGACAGATGGTGAAGAATACTATACAGGTATAGCATTAAAACTACAGGGCAGACAGAGAAGGAGAAAGAAAAAGTGAAAGGTTTATTAGACAGAACATATAATTAGTTAAACAAGGATCTGAGTAGAGCCCAGCGGTTAACATTTCTATAGTTGCAAAAGGTGCTGTGGGATCTTTAATAACCACAAATTGTCATGATGGCAATTTTACATTTCACTTACGGGTATGTCTAGAATGGGGTAAAACTTTCAAAAGTGCCAATGAGACTTAGGCTACTCTATACATTTATTTTGAAAAGGGTACTTGGGTTCTTTTGAAAACGGAGTCCAGAATAAATGTATTGTGTTTAAAATCATGTGAGCAAACCTGGTTTCAAACGGGATTTTGTGTCTATTATGGACAGAGCAAATCATATTAAAAAATGTTCAAATCACTCATGGTCAACACCAGACTACTCACTAGCATTAACCATAACTAGCTAACATTTTTAAAATTCATAGTATTGGTCTACAGTAGGTGATAAGAAGTGTTTAAAACCATTTTAATTAATTTAATCATAAATTTTAAAACAATATCCATTTCCCCAGTCTAGACAAGTTCCAAAAGAGGGTATGTCTACACTACCCTCCTAGTTCGAACTAGGAGGGTAATGTATGCATACCGCACTTGCTAATGAAGCCCGGGATTTGAATTTCCCGGGCTTCATTAGCATAAGCGGGGAGCCACCATTTTTAAATCCCCGCTGCTTCGAACCCCGTGCAGCGCGGCTACACGGGGCTCGAACTAGGTAGTTCGGACTAGGGTGCCTATTCCGAACTACCGGTACACCTCGTTTCACGAGGAGTAACGGTAGTTCGGAATAGGCACCTAGTCCGAACTACCTAGTTCGAGCCCCGTGTAGCCGCGCTGCACGGGGTTCGAAGCAGTGGGGATTTAAAAATGGCGGCTCCCCGCTTATGCTAATGAAGCCCGGGAAATTCAAATCCCGGGCTTCATTAGCAAGTGCGGTATGCATACATTACCCCGCTAGTTCAAACTAGCGGGGTAGTGTAGACATACCCAGAGAGAACTCAGGGCTGGCCTTACCATGAAGTGAACTGAGGGGCCGCCTCAGGTGTCAGACAGTGTGGGGGTGCCAGTAGGACCCAGAGTGTAGAAAATTGTGTCTGCTGCTGGTGCATATGTATTCTCTCTGCTCCAGATGCACAGAGATGGTGGAGTGGAGGAAGGAGGGCACAAGAGACATAACAGGCAGGCAGGAGAAAAGGTGATGGGGGGGGCGGCGTCATTTGAGCTCTCCGCCTCAGGTGCCAAAATGTTGTGGGCCGGCCCAGAGAGAACTACACTACATCCTGACACCAGGCTTGTGCATTGGCTCATTACTGCCTCAGAGGGAAAAGTGACACCAGCTGAATGACTACCATTATTATTTAGAGCAGCATCCTGACTGACTTTTCCTGGGGGAAGTAGTTCCAGGCCACTATCATTTATTACTTAGAAATGTTGGATTGAAAGTGGGGAATTGGACACCAACATTTTTGTTGTTCCCAAGCTTTCAGTTGTTTACCATTCAAGATAATTGCAGCTATTTTATTTGCAATACTTGGAACGAACAACTGGCACGCACTTATTTCACAGCAGCACTGTAAGACCAAAAATGTAAAACATGGGTGCAATAACACACTTTTAAAGTGCAGATTTCTGAAACACTGCCTGCTGCCTTGATTTAGTGTGAACTATTGGCAGAATATTGCTAAAAATTAAGGCATATTTTAAAAAAACCTCTTATTTGATAGATTTGACATATCATTTTCTAATTTTATAAGTGAAGAATAGAACTCATCCTATCATTGCTAGAGATTAATGATAGCAAAACTGTGAGTACTATCTTACTTCCCTCCTACACTAAGTCTCAGGGGGTCTATCTAGCTCTTTGGCATTGAAGACCCAATTAATATGGATGGAATCTTTTGTTTTGAGATCCTAAGCAACAAGATACAGTTCTTGTAGGTCATGCAGAACTTGTGTAAGAAAGAAAATAATTGTTGTATGTATAAGGCTCAAATTTGTTGAACTGTGCATGCATAAAACCGATGGATGGAAATATATTTTTACTCTGCCCTTATGAGTTTCTTACTTTCTTTTGTGTATTTTGACATGTATGAGAGAGATGTATAATTCAATTACTCCTTTCAGTATTAGATTATTCTGACATTGCCTATTCCATTACTTCTCCTACGAATTTGAAAGGGTAGAATGCTGTTTTTAATTCTGTTTCTGACTCCCTGAAATTATACTGTACATAACTGTTTTCTGTGTATTTAAGTCTCTCTCCTAAAATGTTCTCATAAGCAGATCTTTGTATATAAATGTATAAAAAAAAAGTATGAAATATTTCATGCAACAAGTGAAAACTCTTTTCTCATACGCAAGTGAATCTCAAAATCATGTAATATAAATAGTATACGAGCTAAAATTTTAAATTGTAATATTTAAGGTCTTGGATATCCAAGTCTTACAAAATTAATTGCTGTTGCACTTGCAAAGATATGCAAAGAAACTAATTTTACAACACTGGAAATCGAACTCTTTTGTCACTTCTGTGGACGTAGAACATTAAAACCTCAGGCTAACTTCCTCAATTAATTGGATTCTTTAGTTTCTGCCTGTTAAAAACTATTTGTATCTAGTTGTAGCAAACAAAGAAACTGCCACCATAGTGACCTCGGATCAATTTTTCAGTATTTATGGCCATAGGTAGGCAAACCATGGACAAATGTCATGTTTTAACAAATTCTGTATTGCTGTTTGATTCAGCCACGTTCACAGACATTTTTGTTGTCTTTCCCATTTATTGCAGGGTGAATATGTCTTGCTCACATAGGCCATATCTACACTATAAGACAAGATTAATTTTTTTAAGGTTGATTTCTTGCCGCCCAGTTTTGTTAGGTTGAAAGTACATGTCCCCATTGTGTGCAAGAATTCAACACAGTACAAAGTAGTGCATCCCCGTATGGTCGCTACTGTTGATTTTGAGAGCAATGTACTGTGGATAGTTATTCCACAATGACTATGCCTTTTTGCATTCTGGATTATGCTCCTAGGGCATGCTGGGCCAAAACTGTGCAGTGCGTGTTTCTGGGTACATGTTGTCAGCAGCCCATAATGCACTTGTTTCCTTCCTCTGCTCCCTCTCCCTCCCTCCTGCCCCTGCAATGGCATGCTGAAGCACAACATCTAGCCAGGGATTTTGAGCAGCCAGACATCAGGGCAATAAGAAGAGCACAGCGAGGGGCAGCGCTAACCAGAGATGCTTTGAAAGACAGTTTTATGAAATGGCCAGTTTTGAGAGTCCTGCATGTTGCTCTCAATAAGGTGCCTCTGCATTCAGTGTTCTTGCTTATAAACTCCCACACCTTCAATACAAACAATAAAGAGACTGTTTTTCATAAACCATGCGTTTTTATTAAGGGTACACAGAGCAGTGACAGAACAGGAATCCAGAGTAGAAGCTGGGGGGGGCGGGGGGGGGGGCGGGGGGTAGGGTTGTGTACTCACAGTTGTGAGAAGGACAGCCCTTTGGTTCATGATGAATCCCTGGGGGTAGAGTGTGAGGCTTGACTCCTCTCTCCTGCATTCTAGGACCCCAGGAGAGGAGGCTATGAAACTCGGTGAAGAGTCAACATTGGTCCACAAGGGAAAGAGGGGAAGAAGTCCTAGAGTGCCACCATGCAGTCCATCACATCCACCATGGGTATTTCGCTTCACTCCCTATTCCCTGCATGCTTTCCTTTCCTGATGCTTCATGCACATCTCCTCCAGCAGCGTATTCCTCCATTCTCTTACACGCTTCTTGTCCAAGTTGGAGGATGGCATTCGCACCTTGAATATCTCTTCCTGAGTCTGTTTTTACCTGTGAATTGTGTTTTCCTGGTTCGGCCCAGAGTGACCACCAGGCAACCTGGGGAGGGCTAGCCTCCAGCTAGTTCGAATTAAGTGGCTACACAGCCCTTAAATCGAACTACTTAATTTGAACTAGGCATTACTCCTCGTAGAATGAGGTTTACCTAGTTTGAATTAAGCGCTCCGCTATTTCGAATTAAATTCGAAATAGCGGTTTGCATATATAGCCGCTATTAAAGTTAATTCGGCTATTAGTTCGACCAAAGACAGTGACCAAGCCATTTGTCTTGTGCCATCCATCTCCAGCCTTCCACGAACTTCGGGCAGGGACACCACTCCTACCCCCTGGCTAATACCACTCCATGGACCCAACCTCCATGAATTGATCTCACTTCTCTTTAAACTCTGTTCTAGTTCTAGCCTTCACAGCCTTCTGCAGCAAGGAGATCCACAGGTTGACTATTTGCTTTGTGAAGAACTTTCTGTTGTTAGTTTGAAGCCTGCTACCCATTCCTTTCCTTTGGTGTCCTCTAGTCCTTCTATTATGGGAACTAATGAAGAACTTTTCTGTATGCACCCTCTCCACCCCACTCCTGCTTTTATAGACCTCTATCATATCCCCCCTCCATCTCCTCTTTTCTAATCTGAAAAGTCCCAGTCTCTTTAGCCTCTCTTTATATGGGACCTGTTCCAAACCCCTCATCATTGTAGTTGCCCTCCCCTCTCCCCTCTCCCACCCTCTCTCTTCCCCTCTCCCACCTCCTTTTCCCAGTCTCCCCCAGTTTTGTTCAATAAAGAGAGATTCTATTTTTGAACACAATTGTCCTTTATTTTGTACATCAGGAAGGGGGGCTAGGGAGGGGTAAGTGGAAGGAGGTGAGGGAGGAATGGGGTACGAGCCCCCGATGGGGAGGACTGGGCTGGCTCTGCAGGCTTCTGGGGGTGGAAGCTCTCCTGCAGCCCCCCGATTGCCCCCTCTCCCCAGATGGCAGCCTGCGGCAAGTGCAGCCGGGCTGATGGCCGAGTGCTGTGATGTGCCCAGTGTGGGTGCTCCGGGCAATCCAAGCCAGGACTGCTTTGCAAGCGGGGCACCCCTGAGAACTGTCTGTCCGGGGTGAGGGTCGGGTCCCTTTAAGCACAGCCCTCGGCTAGCCTGAGACAGCAGCTCCACGCTCTACGTCCTCATCTGATGCCCTGCCAGCACTGCTTCCGGCCATCCTTAACCCCGGTTCAGGGTCCACTCTGTGTGGACATGCTAGTTCGAATTAGCAAAACGCTAATTCGAACTAGTTTTTTAGTCTGGATGCGTTAGTTCGAATTAGCGCTGTAGTGTAGACATACCCTTTGTTTTGATTGTGAAGGTGAAAGAGTGTAGGAGGCAGCTGAAGTTCAAAGCTAGGAAACAGTTTACCCATCAAATCAGAGTTCAAAGCAGACTCTGTTAATATGTCATAGCCGCTTAAAAAAAATTAAATGACCCAGTCTTCAATACATGTTGCACCTCTGAAATCCTAGACTCTCTGGTCCAGCAACATCGATGATTCGGCATGGACCATGGATGTTGCTGGCCAAAGAGCCCCAGCAGCTGGGAACAGGAGCTGATAGGAGTCCTATGACAGGGAGGCTGGTGGCAGCTTGGAAGCCCCTAGCTAAGCCAGCACAAGAGGAGACAGAGCTGGCCGTGAAGCCCTGGACTGGACCAGCTGTGGAGGGGCTGGTGGCAGCTGGAAAATTCCCAGCTGGACTGCAGTGGAGACCCAGGTAGGCCAGTGGCAGGGAAGCTGGGCCGGGATGCTGTAGCTGGGAGCATCAGATGGTGGGAGGGGGCACCCCAGTGGCAGGAGGGTCCAGCCGCTGGGAGCTCTGCCAGATAGAGGTGGACCCAGCAGGGCTGGCAGCCAGGGTGGGGCCAGTAGCCTGCAGGGGAGCACTGACCTCCCCTGGTCTCGCAAATTTCCTGGCTCAGACCCTCTCAGGCCTTGAGGGTGCCGGACCAGGGAGATCCAACCTACAGAAGAAATGTCTAAGCTGCTTCATTGATGTTTGCTTTAGTAACTGTATATGTTAATCTCAATGGACTATTCTTGACTTTATATTCTGACAAGTAGTCATTGTAACCTCATCTTTAGCAGTACAGTCAATAGCTACTATGCCCTAGCCGGAAAGCCCCTCTGTTCTCTGTTACAAGAAAATCAACATAATACAAATTTGGTATTTAAAAAATGATAGGGTGAAGGTCCTATAGTTATCTCTGCTTTCTTAACCCAGACGTTGAGACTTTGTTTCTTTAATTCAGTTCAGCGTGCAGCTTTGATATTGGAAATCATATCGTCAGCACAAAAGGGAGGAAAGCCTGCTTTGAATTAAAGAGTTACAGAGAGTAATCTGAGTGTGCTAGTTAAGAGCAATGTGAGATTGGGATCTTTTCAGCCAGATCTCTGGTTCCATCCAAATTCTGCTCACTGCAGCTGAGAATGGAGGCAAAAGTGACCTTAATCCTTGGTGCTACCCTTAGTTACACTTGGCTGACAGTAGCCCTACAGGTGTGCCCAAGAGCCAGCGTATTCTTCTCGTGGATCCTTTCCCCCAGCATGGCCCATTTGCAGAGCCAGAGGACCCTCAGCTGGGCACATTTATTGGGTGCCCAACTACTTTGCACCACCATTGTATTGCAAATTAAACATAACAAGGGAAAGGCTAGGGCCTGCTTGACCAGATTCACACTAGAACACCAGAGCGATTTAAATAGAGACATTCCATAAAGACAATGTGTACAGTGAAATCACAGCTACATAAAATGCAGCTCTACATTTACTCATCTGATGAAGTGGGTTTTACCTACAAAAGCTCATGATCTAAAATATTTGTTAATCTTTAAGGTGACACAGGACCACTCTTATTTTCAATATTACCTTACCATACTTCCAGACTCCATTGCAACATATGTACACAGCAGCACCTTCCTATTTCTGCTGTATGATAGTGTCTAAATTAGTCACATTTCAGAGATGGATATTGAAGGCAAAATCCTGACTAAAACAAAGTACACTCCTGTGGTCCATTTTTTTTTTCAATGAAATACCACGTGGCTGGCTGCTGTAGTACTGTGGCAATTAATACCCATATGATTCTTTCAATGAAAACACAAAGAAAGAAAATAAGAGAGCACTGCGAGAGAAGCATTGCTCGCAACACTAAGCATTCTTGAAAATACAGATAACATCAAAGGTGGGATCAGCTGTCCCCACCGCTCATCCCTAGGCTGCAATAACTAACAATCATGAACCCAGAACAATCCTGTGAATCATGTCAGGGAATACCAGGAAACACTTCTGACCAGGAACAGGCCTCATTTTGTATCTTTTCCCAGGGTGAATGGCAGACATCAAGAAGATTGTAGATTCCTTTTGCATCCAAAATATAAACCCTGGCCAAAAAGTAATTTGTTCCTCTTTGGTTATGATATTGGACTGGAAATCTCAGCGAACAGCCCCTATAGATTTTCAGTATTTTCTGAGGAAGCAAAATCTCTAAAATAGCACTTTTCTATTTCACATTCAGTACCCAAATAAATCAGGAAATGACATCTACAATAAAGGGTGTAATATGCCATCAGGTTATAAGTCTAATATCTATATCAGAAAAAGATATTTATGGTTAGCTGAAGGATACATTTGATAATGTTCTATTAAACAAGTGTGAATCAGCATGGATTTGTAGAAGATAAATCATACTTGACAAGCCTGGTTACTTTTTTTTAGTGAAATAAAGTAGTACTCTAGATAGAAGGGAAGCACCAGCTTTATATATATGTGAAGCTTCACAAAACTATTGACAATTTCACATATATATAATGTTGGACCATTGCGTGATTTCTCCAAATATAAGTTATGAAGTAATAAACTATTTAAAAAACTATAGGTAGAAATTGGAGTTGTGGAATAAAAAGTATAACAATCCTTGCCCGGTCTTCACAGCATGTCATGTTTATATAAGTCCCTTTTATTAATCCTTTGAAGGTTACCCATCACCTCTATTAGAAGACTGGGTTCCAAATATTAACCATTCATGTTTGCCCTTGTATCTCTTTATGAAGTCTAATGATCAGAGATAGAACTAGGAAAGTAAAACACACAATGATCTTGAATAGATTTTTTTTTCAGCTAAGTTATTTCCTAGTTGCCAAATCTGTCCTGTGGTATCCATTATATCCCAAAGGGAAAGGTTCCTCCTACAGTTAGTGAGCTTCCCACATTACCTTTAGTCAAAAAGTACGTAATACTAATCTGTAAGGGCACATCTGCACAGCAGGGCTAAAGACGAATTAAGCTACACAACTTGAACTACGACAATTGCATAGCTTAAGTGGAAATAGCTTATTTTGGCTTTTGGCGCTGTCTATACAGCAGTAAGTCCAAGAAAAAGCACTTTTCCTCCAACTTCCCTTACTACTCATAAAATAAGGGTACAGGAGTCGGAGTAAGGAGTCCGCCAGCTCAACATTATATCGACATAACTGCTTGTAGTGTAGATGCAGACTGTGTTTCAGAATAATGTCAGTGTAGACATACCCTAAATGTGAAGGGCAATAAAGGTTTCTAAAGAACAAACGAACATTAATAGACATAACATTACACCGATAAAGCTACTGATCAAGTGAAGCCCTTACGAACATTTCCATAGTGCTTGAAAGCCTGCTGGCATCCAATTTTTTTCCAGTTAATTTAATAAAAGAAACATAACTATGTAAATAAATCCTGTGCACAGTGCTGGATTTTAAAGCTCAGTGAACATGACTCTTTCTATGAGAGAAAAACTAAAATGTCATCTTTCACAGACATTCACACGAATGGATTGCTGCTCTGATGGCCGGAGCTAACAGTAAGCAATTGTTCATCAAAGTCTTCTCAGCCAACAGGGTTACAGACATTATTTTTAAAATTACACCCTTGTTTTCTGAAAATAAAATAGCTCCATGTGTGTATTCTGTGTATATGAATAAGTCTATGTATATGTATGAGTACACAAATAGATGTGTGCACTGGGTATGAGATCAAGATCTATACAGGAAGATTAACAAGCATTTACTCATGCAATGTACTACATCCAATCCAGACAACACAAGGACCTGTGTACCAATTACCTGTGCACTGTCTGGGACTATGGGCAAAACAGCTTCCCAAGGATGCTTGCACATTCCCCTGCTCTCCAGGAGGACCCATGAGAATTCACAGGAACACAGATGCAGTCAGTCCCACAGCTGGTGTAGAGGGGCTGTGGCCACTATCTTAGCACATAGACTGAAAGAGCTGATGGAGTGGGACAACCCTGTGCCTTGGCATTAGTTTGAAGGAGATGTATCCAACCTCCTCACTTGTCCTACATCCACCAACACAATGCCTTATTGCTCAGGCTTTATGTGGGGTGGGCAGATTTTGCCATGGGTGAATAGTGAGCTGTGAAGGGTGTAAGCAATGACATTTTTCAGGGGGAATACATAATTTACACAAACTGCTGTGAAAACTTCATAGTGAGTGAATCATGGAAGGGCTGTGTAGCACCCAGAAACAAAGAACAGACAGCCACATGCATGGTAGCAATAGAGGTAAGTGATGTATTAATGATGACCTAGAGATGGGCCAACATTACCACTTTTCATAGTGAGACAAACAGGATTAAACCTTCAAAGTATAAGTTGTTCGAAAGTAAAAAGTTTCATTGTGTTAATAGGCTTTGAAACATGCGATGGTCCTAGCTTTCAAGCATTCATAAGTATAGGCAGCATTCCTAGAGAGCAGCACTTAATACATCTAGAAACAACCCATCATTACTCACTTGGAAGGCATCATATCTAGCCTCCAGTCGCTAAAGAAGTTTGTCTTGACCCCATATACCTGGATTTTTCTAAGTCTAGCTGAGTGTAAAGGTGTGTTTGTCTCCTGAAAGTAGTAAAAACCATAAATATAACCAAATTGGGTCAGATCAACTGTACATCTAGCTCAGTATCCTCTCTTCCAATAGTGGCCAGTGTCAGATGCTTCTGAAGGAATGAAGAGAATAGGGCAATTTATCAAGTGATCTGCTCCTCTTTCCTAGTCCCAAGTTTCCAGTCCGATAAATAGGGAAACCCAGAGCATGATTAATAGACCTATCCCCCAGGAATGGATCTAATTCTCCTTTGAACCCAGTTAGAATTTTGGCAACAAGTTCCCCAACTTGATTGTGCACTGAGTAAAGCAGAATTACATATACTTGTTCTAAACCTGCTGCATTAATGCCATTGAATCACCTCTGGTTCTTACGTTATGTGAGGTGGTAAATTACACTCCCTTATTTACTTTGTCCACACCAGTCATGATTTTATAGACTTCTATCATATCGCCCCCTTAGCTGTCCCTTCTGTAAGCTGAACAGGTCCAGTCTTTTTAGCCTTTCCACATATGGAGGCAATTCCATCATTTTTGGTTTTGCCCTTCTCTATACTCTTTCCAAATCTAATATTTTTTAAATGAGGAAACTGAACTGAATATTCAAGGTGTTACTGTAGCATGGATTAATACAGCAGCATTGCATTATGCTATTTTCTGTCTTATTATCTATCCCTTACCTAACAGTTCTTAACTTTCTCTTTGCTTTTTGACCATCACTTCACAATGAGCAAATGTTTTCAGAGAACTATTCAGAATGACTCTGAGATCAATTTCTTGAGTGGTAACAGCTAATTTAGACCCCAGCATTTTGAATGGATAGTTGTAATTTTCCAGGGTGCACTAAACCCTTGTCTCATCCATTCATATGTGACCTTGAACAGTCCACAAAACAAAAATTATTCTGCTGTAAACCTCACCCAGATGGGGTTGGGGTGTGTTGGTGAGCTCTTTCCTGCTACATAATGGCCTAGTCTAGTCACACAGATATCAAAGACATGTCTCTGATGTGTATTTCTATTTTAATTCAAACTCCCTGAATACTGAGTGAAACCCAAATTGGCCTTGGGGCTTTTGATTTCACTGAGGTTTTTTTCTACCTAGCACAGGAAATGCACATGAACTTTCATGTTCAAATTGCTCTCCTACTTACTCAGACATGTGTTTTACATTGACATTCTTTCCTAGATGCATTTACCTATTTACCTATATTATTCCCCTCCCTCGTCATCCTAATCCTTTTCACTTTTTGAGGTCCACAGGAAGATAACAGTGACTCTATCTCCTACATTGAAAATATGATAAAGTTAAAAAAACAACAAATAGTCTGGTAGCACTTTAAAGATTAACAAAACATGTAGATGGTATCATGAGCTTTTGTGGGCACAGCCCACTTCTTCATTTGAAGAAGCGGGTTGCACCCACGAAACCCTCTCTGCTATGTTTCTCTAATCTCACAATCCTTTTATTAGTGTGGACAGAATCCTTGCAAAGAGCAGTAACTGGGAGTAGGACACAAATAGTGTAACAGTGTCTAAGCCCAGAAGGGACCACCAGATCATCATCTGACCTCCTGTGTACCACAAGACACCAACACCCCCCAGATACCTAAGAGAAACCCTATCACTATCAGTTATAAACAACCTTGGCTCTTTTACCCCAGATTAAGGCACCTCCTTCGCTTGGGGACAGTAGCCAGGGCCACCAACAAGGCCATCACTATGGCCCAGTGATTGAAAAGGGCCCCAGATCTCCAACTGCCACCACTGTTGTAGCATCAGCTGGAGCCTCGCGCACTGTAAATTGCCACCGGAGCTGCACATGGTGCTGACCAGACTGCACTGAGGACTGGCTGAGAGAGGCGAGATGTGCTTTCCTAGCTGGGCCCCACACACACACATTGCCCAGGGCTTGGTGACATCTAGTGACTTAACTCATGCCATCATGACTTCTGTACCAACTTCAACATTTCTAAGTTTTCAGAAGTCAACCTGCTTCCCTCACTGGAGCAAATCAGGAGTAAATCCACTGACATTAGTGGAGATACATTAGAGTAAAATCAGGCCCAGTGAGTGACTCCTGATTTATACCAGGCTCTACTTTTGTTTTAAAATTTAAAAAGTTCTGAAACATTTTGCCACTTTCTGTTCCTTCAGCATTTTCTGAGGGAACCAAAAGAGTGGAAATTGTAGTAATAAAGGGCCCTGTCCATTAACAAGATCAAACAGCATAAATTATAGTATTCTCAAAAAATGCTGAATCCAATATCCACAAGTACATTTCGGTTTTCAAAAAAATGATTAACCCTTAAAATTATAGTTAAATGTTCAACAGTGAGTAAAGCCCTGAATGTGATATTCTTACATGGTACTGCGTATTCACTGTGTATTATTTGCTGTATTTTTACAAGATCAGTTCAAGATGGCAGTAATATATTTCATAGCAGTGTGACAGTCTTAAAAACAAAGGTAATGGAGGGTTTGGTGGGAGAAGTAATGCAAAGCGATGAAGTAATCCCCCAGTTCTTAAAACCACAGAGGAGTTGTGTCTGACATTCTCATAAAACAATTCTAGACTTCACCATGCTCAAAGTCTTGGTTTGATAAGATAAAGATTATGCTGATTTCCAGAGCAAATCCCAGAATTGCGTATGCACAAGGAGGAATACTAAAGTCATTTCCATAAACCACTGATTAGTATGTATTCTTTGTTGAGATTGTGGCAGCTCTCACTCTGTGCCAAGCCATTTCTATACACTGAGGAAAGAGAGCCATGGTGTAGTAAGTTGAATTTTTTTAAATGAGAAAATCAGCAATAACCGTTGAATCAAAGCAGTAGTTTTTAGCCTACCTTTCCACTCATGCTTATATAATCCCAACTATACATATAACATGATGGGATCTAAATTCATGGTTACTGCTCAAAAAAGAGATCTTGGCGTCATTGCAAATAATTCTCTGAAAACATCTCAATATGCAGCAGCAATAAAAGAAAAAACTAACAGTGTTAGGAACCATGAAGAAAGAGACAGGTAATAAAACAGAAAATACCATTTTGCTACTATATCAACCCATGGAAGGCTCACACCTTGAATACTGTGAGCAGTTCTGGTCACTCGAACTCAAAAATGACTAGATGGATGAAACAGCTTTCATGTGAGAAAAGATTAAATAGACCAAGACTAGTCGGCTTAGACAAGAGATGGCAAAGGGGAATATGATAGAGAACGATAAAATCGCAAATGGGCTATGTTTAGACTACATGGCTCCGTCGACAGAACAATGTAAAATAGTTTATTCGGCATAGTCAAAGAAGCAGGGATTTAAATAATCCCCGCTTCATTAAAATAAAAATGGCCGCAACGCTGTGCCGACGATCAGTTGATCCGGCACAGTGCAGCAGTCTAGAGGCGGTGCAGTTGACAAAGGCTTCTAGACTGCTGTGTCTAGACTGCCATGCTTTGCTGGATCAGCTGATCATCGGCACAGCGTGGCGGACATTTTTATTTTAATGAAGCGGGGAATATTTAAATCCCCACTTCTTTCACTATGCCACAAAAACTATTTTACATGGCTCTGTTGATGGAGCCATGTAGTCTAGATGTAGCCATGGTGTAAATGAAGACATTCAAAATTGCAAATGAAGCTGGGATTTAAATATCCCACTCTTCATTTGCATATGCACGTTATGGCGCTATTTTGAAATAGCACTATTTCGAAATAACAGACGCTGTGAAGATGCGGTTATTTCGAGCGAAAACCCTTCTCTCGAAATAACCCTTATTCCTCATATAATGAGGTTTACCAGTTATTTCGAGAGAAGGGTTTTCTCTCGAAATAACCGCGTCTTAACAGCATCTGTTATTTTGAAATAGTGCTATTTTGAAATACCGCCGTAATGCAAATATGCAAATGAAGCATGGGCTATTTAAATTCCCACTTTATTTGCAATTTCGAATGTCTTCATTTGCGTCCCTCTCTCGAAAGAGGGTGCAAGTGTAGACATAACCAAAGACTACACAGCGCCAAATTTCAAAATAAGGCCCTATTCTGAAAAATCCTTAACCCTCGTGGAATGAGGGTTATGAGGAGGCCAGAATAGTGCATCTGCTATTTTGGGAAATAGTGGGTGCTTTTAAATATGCGGCGTTGCTATTTCAGGATACTTCCAGTATCCTGAGAGCAACGCAGTCTAGATGTACCCTAAGGAATTGTTATTTATCCTTTCACATAACATAAGAACCAGAGGAGACTGGTTCTGCAAGAAATTGAGGCTATGGCTATACTGTGCCCATTTTGCACAAAAAATATGTAAATGAGGTGAAGCATGGAATATCACTGTGCCTCATTTGCATTATTAATGAGGCTCCGTTTTTGCACAAGAGACTTTTGCGCAAGAGCTGTTCTTCCGCATTTTTTTAGAAAGAACGGTTCTTGTGCAAGAAGGGGGTTTTGCACAAAAATGGAGCCTCGTTAATTATGCAAATTAGGTGGAGCAATATCCACGCTTCACCTCATTTGCATATTTTTCACGCAAAATAGGCGCAGTATAGACATAGCCCAAGGGATTCTCCGTTGAACTGCACCATTTCGTACTGTCCTGTAATAAAAGCCATAGTAGGGCTGAGAAACAAGGAAATTTCCCTGCAATGCTTTCTCACAGGAAGGGGCTTTGGGAACCAAAGAAAAAGCAGAGAAAAATGGCTTCTAGTCCCTAATGTATAACATATTGAAAACTGATAACTTTGTGATCTATCACTTTTTAATTTCTAAGGGGTTTTCCTCAACCTGTTTGCATACTCTGGAGTTCCGTAAAGTAATGTGTAATTTGAGTCTATTTTGGAGACAGTCAGCCACCCTAGAAAAAAGTGGGGTTAGTTGTGCCTCTGTTTTAGGGAGCAACCTGCTTTATCTTCCTCTGTTCTTGAGTTCTTGTGTGTTATTGTTCTGTTGTTCTATTGTTACTGTTCTGGCTTCTAAGAATAAAAAAAGTGTTATGCAACTTTCCAGCAAAAGTATGTGATTGTTTTTGTCTGAGTCTGTTCATATGCTATGCAATATAGCAGAAAGATCCAGCTGAGCATTCATGTGTGACAATAACTGCTACCTTATCCCCATGTCAGTTCAGAGTTATGTGGTTGTAGGAGGAAACACCAAAGCATAATAAGCGGAGTTCTGCATGGGGTCTGTTTTGGGACTGGTTCTGTTCAATATCTTCATCAACGATTTAGATGATGGCATAGAAAGTACACTTATTAAGTGTGCAGATGAGACCAAGCTGGCAGGGATTGCAAGTGCTTTGGAGGATAAAGTCATAATTCAAAATGATCTGGACAAGCTGGAGAAATGGTCTGAGGCAAATAAAATGAAGTTTAATAAGGACAAATGCAAAGTACTCCACTCAGGAAGGAACAATCCATTTCACACATACAGAACGGAAAGTGACTATCTAGGAAGGAGTACTGCAGAAAGGGATTTAGGGGTCATAGTGGACCACAAGCTAAATATGAGTCAACAGTGTGACGCTGTTGCAAAATAAGCAAACATGATTCTGGGATGCAATAACAGGAGTGTTGTGAGCAAGACACGAGAAGTCATTCTTCTGCTCTACTCTGTGCTGATTAGGCCTCAGTTGGAGTATTGTGTCCAGTTCTGGGCACCAAATTTCAAGAAAGATGTGGAGAAATTGGAGAGGGTCCAGAGAAGAGCAACACAAATGATTAAAGGTCCAGAAAACATGAGCTATGAGGCAAGGCTGAAAGAATTGTGTTTATTTAGTTTGGAAAAGAGAAGACTGAGAGGCTGCGTCTAGACTGGCAAATTTTTCCGCAAAAACAGCTGCTTTTGCGGAAAAACTTGCCAGCTGTCTACATTGGCCGCTTGAACTTCCGCAAGAACACTGACGATCTCATGTAAGATTGTCGGTGTTCTTGCGGAAATACTATGGTGCTCCCGTTCGGGCAAAAGCTCTCTTGCGCAAATGCTTTTGCACAAGAGGGCCAGTGTAGACAACGCAGTATTGTTTTGCGCAAAAAAGCCCCGATCGCGAAAATGGCGATCGGGGCTTTCTTGCGCAAAACCGCATCTAGATTGGCACGGACACTTTTCCACAAAAAGTGGTTTTGCGGAAAAACGTCCATGCCAATCTAGACGCTCTTTTCCGCAAATGCTTTTAACGGAAAAACTTTTCCGTTAAAAGCATTTGTGGAAAATCATGCCAGTCTAGATGTAGCCAGAGGGGACATGATAGCGGTTTTCAGGTGTCAGGTAAAAGGGTGTCACAAGGAGAGGGGGGATATTGTTCTCCTTGGCCTCTGATGACAGGACAAGAAGCAATGGACTTAAATTGCAGCATGGGAGGTTTAGGTTGGACATTAGGAAAAACTTTCTAACTGTCAGGGTGGTTTATCACTGGAATAAATTACCTAGGGAGGTTGTGGAATCTCCATCACTAGATATATTCAAGAGGTTAGATCTATCAGGGATGATATAGACCGTGCTTGGTCCTGCTGGGAGGACAGGGGACTGGGACTCAATGACCTCTCGAGGTGCCTATCAATTCTAGTATTCTATAAGCACAGAGTAGTAGGGCTATTGTCCGGCTGCAGCTTCCTTTCCCAGCAGAAAGGACCAAACTGCTGCTCTGAGTGCAGCACAAGTAGGGGATTAATGCTGCTTGGAGCCCACTTGATTTTCCTCTGGATCCTTCAAATTGTGTCCTTCCCAACTCAAACAGCCCTAGCCCTAATGACCTATGGCATGCTGGGACCTGTGACTTCTCAGCTCTCCACAGCCCTGCTCCTGTTCTTTGATTTGGCTGAATTTATTACGCTAGCAGAGACATGTTGATGAAAATAATTTTTTCCCTACAGGGAATTTTTTTTAATCTTACATTGTTTCACAACTCCTACAACCTACTAAACCTCCCCATGTCCTCCAGTCCCCACAACGGGCCTGCGCCTGTCCTTGAAAACAGTTATACTGAGTCAGATGCTTCATGTTAGTAATTTTCCATGGGGGTCGCAAGCAATATGCTAGGTAGTTAGTGCTAGGAGGGCTGGACTCAAAACCTGAACTAGCTGATCTGACAAGTACAAAATAAACACATTTACACCTGTGCTTCTTCTGTTCCTGTTCTCATCCTTAGCTGGCAACCTGGTGGCTCAGGCCGGTGGATTTTGTTCTCAGATACTCAGCCAAGATGTCAGCAACCCTAGTGAGGAAAATGTGTTGTTATAATTCTTAATAAAGTCCCAGCTCACCTTCTTTCCTCCCAGCCCTGCAGCTTGCCAAACTCAACATTTGAAATCCTCTCGTTTTTCATTTAACGTGGGTGCTAGTTTTGATACCTCTCCCTCTCTCTCTCTCTCTCACGCTCTCTCTGCTGCTTAGATTTAGCACCATATTTATACACTGAATTGTGATTCTTATAGGTCAGCAAGGAATCATCATAGGCAGAAAAATCCAAATTAAATACAGGCATGTTTCAACAAGGGAACACAATCTGATTCCAAAGGTGAAAGATCAGCTTTATTAACTAAGCCACCCACCTCCCCAGGAATATTACATGAATTAAAACCAGACTTCCTGGTGTTAGATATGCAATTCCTGTCAGCAGTATAAATTATGTTTGAAAAGATTTTACTTGCTTTTCTGCAAAATCTGAAATCATTAAATTCTTCTAATTTTCTTATGCATTAAACAGTCGCATAAAGCTTTCTAATTAATGCAGACTATATCCTGTCTTCTACATGTGGCCTTAATCAGTTTCAGTTGAGCTGTCCCTTACAGACATACAGGGGATAGTCAACAGCTTATTGTATTTGATGATGAAATTGAATACATCATTGTAAAAAAATGAGTGAGCCTCCTTCACATTAACAAGTAGCAATGGGAAGATATCCTGAAGCTACAGCCATCTCTGAAATTCACTGATACTATAAAGATTTTATTTGGAAGAGTAAAAACATGAATTGTTGGTTCTTTTAAAGCTTATAGGGGCTTTATATCCCAGATGGTTTACGCTGTATGACATCCAATCATCCTGTGCTGAAAGTCAAAACAAACAACAGACCTTTGTTGTAAAAGGCAGGCAGACAATGCAGGTCTGGAAAAACTGATGGCTAATTTACAGAACAAAAGAGGAATAACATATTTTATTTGATAGACCAAAAAGTTTTAGAAAAGTAGCTATGTTAATCTGTAACTTTATAAACAATGAGTTGTCCTGTGGTACCTTCGAGACTAACAAAAATATATAGTATCATGAGTTTTCATGGGTAAGACCCACTTCATCAGATGAGTTGGAGTGGAAATAACAGAATCCAAGATATATATAACAGCAAAAGACATATCTGTCAATTAATTGTAGGACCCTGTTTATGAAGCTAATGAAGTGGGCTGGATGTCTCCCATTCATAGCTTTTGATGTGAAAATGTGGATGTCAAAGGCAGAGGAAATTGGCTTTGTAGGGCATTAATCAGTTAATATCTTTATTCAAGCATAGGTAACAGTGTCAAATTTGTAGATTAATTCCAGTTCTGTAGTCTTTCTCTGTGATTGGCTGGTCAAATTCCGTTGTAGAAGAATAGCTACTTTTAAATCCACGACAGAGTGACCAGGTAGGTTAAAATGTTTTCCTACAAGTACCAGCCATGCTCCTCTGCCATGTATATTGGCCAAACCAGACAGTCTCTGTGACAGAAGATAAATGGACAATATACATGGCAGAGGAGAATTGCTGGCACTTGATGACATCTATCACTATATTATATTGGCCATCAGTCTCTGCGACAAATCAGATATCAGAAATGGTATTACACATAAACCTGTAAGGGAACATATTAGCCTATCTGGTCACTCAAGTATATTTTCAGATTCCATTGTTTGGCACCACCTCTACTGTGCATGATCACACACACCTCAAATATACGCATGCATAGGAATGTCTGACATGGCTATACCAATGTAATTTGGGGTTATGTGTTCGGTACTGGATTTGAGCAGAACAAAGCATTCTCACTACTGAATTCAAAAATGAGATTTCATGAGGCCACACCAAAAAGACAATTTTCAAGGTCCCAATACAAACAAGAAGTGCTGAAATTACTGGATGTTTTGAGCACTATGTAAAATCCTTGTCAGTGCAAACAAAGAAACTGTTATGAAAAGCACAGCACTGCCTCCCAGTCAGAGCACTGAGTTTGTTTATGGTATAGCTAATGACTCCCTCTTGCCCATGCAACTCATGCTGGCACCACTGGAGAAGAAAATACTAGTTTTTTAATGAGAAATTCAAAGAGTTTTCTGAGAAATGAGCAATTATCTGAAGACAATATCATCATTTGTGGGAAGGTTTCCTTCCATCCTCCTTCATACCAGTGATATGGACATGTTTACTCCAGCCTTTCATCTAGACTGTAGCTGGCTTTCACAATTGTTCCATTTAAAATGCTGCCACAACAATACATTTTATTTGGTTTCCCGAGAAATATATATATATTTATGTTCGCATTGGGTCAGAAGGTTGTGCCTGGAACATTGCTTTTATCCCCACGCCATGAACTTGACCAAGTCAAAGGCATGAAATACTGACAATGTTACTCCCTTGCCATTGACAAGGAATTACCTTTTAGAAGATTATCAGTACTTCGAACAGAGCAGAAAATATAAGGACTGTATCAGAATGTCTGTAGTAGCTGTGGGTTCTCTCTCCCTACCATAGTATTTCACTATCTTCTTTATTTCCCTTACTCGTTTGCAGCACAGTTCGTACATAGTTCTCCCAGGGCCAGAGACAATATGATCTTTATTCATACAGCCATCCTGCTGTCCTACTGCTTGATTATCGTGTTACAGTCTTAGCTGGGAATCTGAATTAGGATCTCCTCCTCATTTAGTTGCCTCACTTTGAGCAGGGATATGATGAATACTATTGAAAAATGCTCAGCCTTTCAAGTGGCAGACTGACCTCCTTTTCTCCAGTGCAAGAAGTGGCACTGAAAAGCCCAGGCAGACTCCATCTCCAGCCTTCTTCAAAGAGGAAGGGTTTCTATGACATGGGGCCTCCATGGCTAGAGAAAGCAGAAGGATCTTTGGGTTCTGAGAAGACATCACTGTGACGTAGTGGGGGGGGAACTTGCTGGTTTCTATGGGTCTGTGGTAACCCCACTGGCTGCCGCCGGTACCATAGCCCAGAAGGACAGGGATGGGTCATTATGTAAAGGGATCTCTCAACCGGTCCGACCAGCTAACCCCCATGGAGAGGAATAAAGGAAGGTGGATGCTGCCCTGGCTGGGGGGCAGGGCTGGAGGAGAGTGAGCTAGTTTTCTGTCTGGGAGCATGGAGGAAGCAGCCTCAGCTACAGGCTGGGGGGTTTAGAAGCCGAGACCCCCTTCCTTATATCAAGGGGGGCTGAGGCATTCTAGGCCTGCCTTGTAGCCTGATGACATCTGTGCTGTGCTGTATCCTGAAGAAGCAATAAACCACCTCTATTCTACCGGCTGGTGGAGTCTGTTCGTGCCAATACGGGGGTGCAGGAGGCGGGGGACCCCAACGCGCCATCACACATCACTAAAACTCTGCTCTTCAGTGATGGAAATGCTGACCATCCCGAATAGAAACAAGAGCACTTTTTATTGCAGCCTCTTTGTCTTTTGACTTTGACTTTAACCAGTGATCTCTTCAGAGCAGGAATAATCCTCATTTCTCTTTGGAAGTTGTTGGCACATCTTCCGTGCTGCCAGAAACAACAGCCCATATTTGTGATCTGCTATGTCCTACTGGGTATTTATCCTGGTCCTGCTGTGATGATGAACTCAGTATGTATCCTGTTGACTGAAGCTGATTTTAACCACTGCCATTTCATTTTGTGAGAACGGTAGTCTCTTTAATCTGTGTGCTTTAGGCGCCAGTCCTCCAAAGAGGGCAAGGTGGGGAAACCTCTATGAAGTCAATGGGTCTGTTCACATGCTTAAACTGCATGTGCTTAAGTGCTTTGCCAGATCAAGGCCAGTGTGCGCAGGATTAAGCCTATATCAAATATAATCCTGCTGCAAAGGAAACTCCCAGTCCATTTATTATGGTGAAGTCGTGCCATTCTTTTCCGATTTAAAATTATACAGAGCAAAATCTTTAAATGGCCCAGTCTCATTCTGTTCAATGCAATATACATTTTGCCAGTCTGCAACGTAGCAGGATAGGGCTGTAACTGGCCCCGAAACAATCTTGTTTATATTTATTTGCTGCTTCTTAACAAAAATCTCTGCCATCAGAGCTTAATCTCTTCCAACACTACACAAAAAACAGACTTCCCTTTATTTCTTCTCTTTTCCCTCCTTCCTAGAAGAACTGCCAAGTTCCATGTCACTATTTACAACAGACTATCCCACCATAATCGTTATTATCCTTTTAAAAATAATTACTAGGAGGCTTTGAGAAAAGCTGGGGGAGGGAAGGAGGCAGGCTTGTTGTTTTGCAAAAGGCCAGAGTGAACACGAAGAACCAAAACAATGATATCAGGGTGAACAGTAATTATGAACAAAAGGCTTTCAAAGCCATAGAACCAAAAAGCATGTGCAGCAGTAAAAGCCTCTAGATCCCCAAAGAGCCTAGGACTAGTTCAAGAGAATGTCAAACATGCAGAGAAGTCACTTGAGTTTTTCCATCAGTCCTGATTATAAAAAAATAATGGGGAAGTTCCTATTCCAATGACACTTTGAGTCAGAATGTGGCCTGAACAAAGATGATCAAACTCAGCAGCAGGCTGTCAGGGCACTTGACAAATACACGCAAACTCAGCCTCCCCACAGCCATGGGAAGTAGATCTGATCTCTCTTTTACTGGCATGGAAAGTTCATCACGGAGAATGACCTAGTCATGCACTGGGCCGGATTCTTCTCTTGCTAATGCCAGTGCATCTCCACTGGCTTCTGATTTACACCAGCCTGCATAAGGGAGGCATTAGGGCAGAGCAGGGAACAGCTCCACAATTGCCTTACTCACGTGCCAATTGGTTAGCCACAGACCATACATCCTCCGTTTCACAAAAGGCATTAGGGGCTGATCCTGATGTGGCAACAGGCTCTGCCAATTGAGTAACCGAGTAACACCAAGCCGGGAGATCAGAATCAGGCCCACACTAGACAAATACACTACAAAATCAAAAGTTCCTGAAGAGTGGAAAGCTGCTCACAGGGTGGTGCCTCTTTTTGAAAAAGGAGCCAAAGGAAACTGTGGTAATGACAGACTGCTGAGCCTCGCTTCGGTGCCCGAGGAACTGCCTGAGAAAAGAACAGAGCAGCATTTGGATATACACAGCCCAGCGAGGTCAGACCGGCACACAGCTTCTAGGCAAGAACATCACTTACGCCTTTCAAATCTGCTAGGCTTCTCTGAAGAAATTACTAGCACACAGGGAGCTGCATGACATGCAGAGACATTGAGCAGCCACGTGGCTGCTGTTCTACACCTACCCTGCTTCTGACTGGGACATTTGCAAGCTTCCCTGCTGTTACTAGTATATAAACTGACTGTAAAGATTAAGGGTCAGATACTCAGCTGGCATAGACTGATGTTGCTTCACTCAATCCATGCCAGTTGAGGCTTGGACCCTAAATCTTTTTATGGTCCATCTACTGCAGAGGCACAAAGTTATTGGGGCAACCTGGTATTTGTGCTGCTGTTCTGTTGGGGATGTGCCCTCTGCACTGGATCTGGAGAGTAATCCCGAGAATGTATATGGTCAAAGAGAGGCTTTTCACATCCAATCTGCTTTTAGACAGGGAATATTTATGATATAGCTGGGTGGAAAATGCAAAAAAGAGCATTTGCAAGGAATTGGCTACAGCCTTTTGGAACTCCATTTTTGCAAGTCTTGGGAGAAGGCAGTTGCACCCAAACCAATAAATGGCAATAGAAAGGTTTTATGTGCCCACCCAAAAAGCTCTACATCCAATTTTGCCACTCATTTACTGTTTCCTTTACCACAATTTTAAACATTGGCAGTGAGATATGTTGTTCTAATAAGTGCAGAACAGAACTTGCAGCTCAAGGAAAGGGGGTTAACATAGATCTAAGCCACCTTTGTAGTCTCCTGATCTTGAGTTCCTCCAGTCACAGAAAGCTACAACAGCTTAAGTGGATTTTCTTGCTCAGAAGCTGCATAAGTTAGAAAGTCCTAAAGAGCCTGTCTGCATTACAACATCCTTCCTGGGCTGCGCACTGGCCTACGTCCCAACAGCATGTTGTACTGTGTCAATCTCCCTGATATGCCTCTCTTGGTACCAGCCCCACCCTAACACATAGCTTTCCTCAGAGGGCAGCCTTATGGATGTCCCCATACTACTTGTACTGGGGCAAAATCCTTCCCTGGACTGATACTGAGTTTTTTAGGATCTCTTTACAGAATTCCTGACATTTTACCCAGTGTAAAAAGGCTGAAGTTGGAGTGAAGTGTCTAACCCTTATTATAATGGGGTTGGTTTTCTTACTTCTAGTCTTCCTTCCATTTGTAAGATGATGTAATGACACATAATTTTGTGTTTAAAACAATAGCCTGTTGACTTGGAAATAAATGCAATGTCACAAATATAAAGTGATAGATTGTCAGATTGTCTCTGAGGTTTCCAACACCTTATCTAATGAAACTAAAACAGGCAAGACAAAAAGTAGGGTTAAAAAAAAGAAACTTAAGCTTCTTCATACAGGAGGTTAAAAAGGCAAAAAGAAGAGCACAAAATCAATTAGTTTCCCTTTCAAAGTGGCATATGATCACCTCTTTTATAACAGGAAAGGAAAAAGGAAAATCTAGCCCTGCTGTAAGGCTGGGATAATAAAATTGCACAGCTTATTCACGACGGGTTAATTTGACTTGGAAAAGTTGTCTCTCTGAATAGCCCTTCTGATGGCCCTGTGAGAATAAGAGACAGACAGAGTGGAGCCCTTATAGGGTTTTACCAGTTTGAAACACAGAGGGTAAAGAACCCTTATTGCATAAAAAATATTAATTTGAAAGAAACCGTTTTACATCCTTGCCGCAACCACATCATACGTCTTAGGCCGGAATTGAATTTATTACTGCATCTATGTAATTTTTACTAGTTACTTCCTAATTAATTATTTTGTTCCAGTTTCAAACGCATTAATCTTTGTGTTTTACCCTTGTCATGCAGCAGCTGAACAGTCACTCAGTGAAAGCATGGAGAAGAAAAGAAAAGGCTTTTTTATTCTGATCTTCCTGATGTGGGTTTGGTGGTGATACAGTCTCACAAGATGCTGGCAACAACATGGAGGCCTACAAAATGGAACAGATACCAGCCCAACATAGAGAAGTCAGAAAGCTGACATCCAGGGGTTGTCTACCCTGAAATTGGAGGTATGATTGCCACTTAGGTAGACAGACCTGCACTAACTTTAATTGAGCCAGCACAGCCATGAAAAGAGCTGTGAAGATGTGACAGCATGAGCTTCAGACCACCTCAAACTGCTGAGAACTCAGGTGCCAAAGTGTATGCTGGTCTTCTCTGCTATTTTCAGCCTTATGAAATATATTAAAGTTTGCATGGTAATAGCTGCAACCTTTGAATGAACTATAGATACACCCCAAGTGTAACGGGAATGAATTTCAAACACATGTTCCATGTTGTAATATCTCCAACCAAGGATTGTAACTGTAGGATTATTATTTGTATAGCAATAGTGCCTAGGAGCCACAGTCATGGACGAGGGGCCCAGTGTGCTAGGTGGTGCACCAAAAGAGAATACAAATTCCTTGCCCCCAAAGAGCTTACAATTGACATTAGATAGCCAAGAGATATTTTCATCAGGCACAGAATTGCAGAATTCCTCTATGTCAACAAAAATGTCCTTCAAAACAAACATGACTAGTTTGGGGTTTTATGCTCCAATACTATACGTGCATCTGGCAGTTAACAGATTAAAACTACAGAAAAATATAGTCATACAAATAATTAGTTATTTCTTTGATTAAGAAAGAAAGCCTTGTACCTTGCAATGAAAATCCATGCCCTAATTGCAGTATTTAAATGAGGAATCTAACAAGAGACCCATCTTGGAGCAGACATTGGTTGAAGCTGAACATTTTCAGCAACAACAGTTATTTAACAACGTTGCATCAGCTTAGGCCTTGTCAGCACTAAACCTCCTTCCCTCTTTGATCTATCCTACGCAACTTCAGCTATGCTGAAGTCAACATACTTAGTGCGGTGTCTTCCATGCAATA
Source organism: Pelodiscus sinensis (assembly GCF_049634645.1). Lineage (NCBI taxonomy): Eukaryota > Metazoa > Chordata > Testudines > Trionychidae > Pelodiscus > Pelodiscus sinensis. Next base: position 227,723,748 of record NC_134712.1, on the reverse strand, counting down.
ATGTCGGCGGGGGCTGCTCTCCCTCAGCACTGGTTAGTTTTCTCATCCTGATGGAATACGAGAGTCGATAGGAGTGTGCTCGGCAGGCAATTTATCGTGTCTAAGTAGACATGGTAAATTGACTGCCGGCAGATCTGTCACTGTAGCATCGATCCACTGCATAGTGGAGACAATACCTTAGAATGATTTAATATTTGGGAGTTCAAGGGACCTGATTTAGCTAGGATTGGTACTGCTTTTAACAGGAGGTTGGACTCAATTACCTCCTGAGGCCTCTTCCAAACCTATGATTCTATGATTTTATGATTTCACCAGAAGGGGCCCCAAAAGCTCAATTCTAGAAACAAATTTGGCTTTCTATCCTACAAAACAACTGGACAGTCTCTATGGGAAAGAATTAATGGACACAAATCAGATATACAAAAAGGCAACACACAGAAACCTGTTGGAGGACACTTTAACTTGCCTGGGCTCTCGTTAATGGATCTCAAAGTCACCATGTTGTCTCAGGCAAATTCCACAAGCCAAATACACAGGGAAGCATTGGAACTTAACTTCATTTACAAGTTTGGGACCCATCACAAAGGTATGAATAAAGACATTACTTGGCTATCACACTACCTTCCACAGCCTAATGACTTAAACAAACACACAATGAGTACTTAAGAACAATTTGGGGAGCGGGATAGCTCAGTGGTTTGTGCATTAGCCTGCTAAACCCAGGGTTATGAGCTCAATCCTTGAGGGGGCCATTTAGGAATCTGGGGCAAAATCTGTCAGGGATGGTCCTGCTGTGAAGGCAGGGGACTGGACTGGACTCAATTCAATGAGCTTTCAAGGTCCCTTCCAGTTCTAGGAGATAGAACATAAGAATGTCTGTACTGGGTCAGATGAAAGGTCCATCTAGCCCAGTAGCCTGTCTGCCAACAGTGGCCAGCACCAGGTACTCCAGAGGGGGTGGACTAAAGACAATGATCAAGTGATTTGTCTTGTACCATCCATCTCCAGCCTCTAACAAACAGAGGCCAGGGACACCATTTCTATCCCCTGGCTAATAGCCTTTTATGGACCTAACCTCCATGAAATTTATCTAGCTTCTCTTTAAACTTTGTTATAGTCCTAGCCTTCACAGCCTCCTCTGGCAAGGAGTTCCACAGGTTGACTATGCGCTGTGTGAAGAAGAACGTTCTTTTATTAGTTTTAAACCGGCTACCCCTTAATTTCATTTGGTGTCCTTTAGTTCTTCTATTATGGGAACTAATAAATAATTTTTCTTTATTCACCCTCTCCACACCACTCATGATTTTATATACCTCTATCTTATCCCCCCTAGTTGCCTCTTTTCTAAACTGAAAAGTCTCAGTCGCTTTAGCCTCTTTTCATATGGGACCCGTTCCAAACCCCTAATCATTTTAGTTGTCCTTTTTTGAACCCTTTCCAATGCCAAAGTATCTTTTTTGAGGTGAGGAGACCACATCTGCACACAGTATTCAAGATGTGGGCATACCATAGTTTTATACAGGGGCAGTAAGATAGGCATCTCCATTCATTATTACCATTATATTTTTAATTTGCACCTTCATGTAACATGAACACTCTAATTTACTCTTTTTTTCCCTTCCTTTCCCCACCTCCAGCCCCTATTTATTTTGGAACTGGACTTCTAATACTCCATTCATCTGAAGAAGTGGATTGTACTCAGGAAAGCTCAAGATACTATTTACATGTTTTGTTAGTCTTTAAGGTGCTGCTAGACTATCTTTTGTTTTTTAAGTTTTTCCAGTTACAGACTAACTTGGATTACCCTTCTGAAGCTTTTATCCTACAAAGGTTCTAATACCCTGCTCAATCTCCTAATATCCAAGTGCTTTGCAGTTGTGCATTAAACAACATGACTATATATTCATCACAAGTCACTGTTCTCTCCTCCCCTACAATTGCTTCTATGTATAGAGAGCACATTATATTACCAAGGAAAGGGTCGAAAAGGCCCTAAAAGATTGTGTAAACTCACAGCATTAAGACAAGACACTTTAGACTACAGTTCTTCACTAAGTTCAGGGTTATTATGTGACATTAAGACTGGAAGCCAGGAAAAGGGCAAATATAGTGTCCATTTACAAAAAAGGGAAATAAGAACAACCCAGAAAACTACAGATCAATCAGCTTGCCTTCTGTGCCAGGAAAGATAACGGAGCAAGTAATTAAGGAATTCATCTGCAAACATCTGGAAAACAATAATGTGATAAGTAACAGTCAGCACAAATTTGTGAGGAACAAATCATGTCAGACCAACCTTACAGCTTTCTTTGATAGGATAACAAGCTATGTGGATAAGGAGTAAGCAGTAGATGTGGTATGCCTAAAATTTAGTAAAGCATTTGATACAGTCTTTCATGACCTTCTTATAATAAACTAGGGAAATACAACCTAGTTGGGGCTACTATATGGTGGGTACATAACTGGTTGGATAGTGTCAATGATTCACAGTCATGCTGGAAGGGCATAATGAGTGGGGTCTGAAGGGATCAGTTTGAAGACCAGTTCTGCTCAATATCTTGATTAACAATTTAGATAATGGCAAAGAGAGCACACATATAAAGTCTGAAGATATGCCAAGCTTGGAAGCGCTTTGGAAGATAGGATTATCATTCAAAATGATCTAGACAAACTGGAGAAATGGTCTGAGGCATATAAGATGAAATTCAATAAGGGCAAATGCAAAGTACTCCACTTAAGAAAGAACAATCAATTTCACACATACAAAATGGAAGTGACTGTCTAGGAAGGAGTACTGCAGAAAGGGATTTAGGGCTCATAGTGGACTTAAAGACTACATCTAGACTGCACGCCTTTTTTGACAGAGGCTTTGTCGAAAAAGAGCGTCTAGATTACATTATGTGGATTGAAAAATTGATTCGCTTTTTCGAAAAAGAGCATCCAGAATGCCGGATGCTTTGTCGAAAAAAGAAGGCACCCAGAAGTGCCTTCTGTGCAGGGGCAGCCTTTATTTCCAGGTGCTGCTGCAAGCCCTTTGCAGCGATGCCTGCTTACAGGGATTCCCCTGGACAGCCTTTGCTCTGCTCCTGCTTCTGGCTTGCCTACCTCCTAGAGGGAAAGCAAAGCTGCTGCTGTGCTTGCTCTAGTTGCCCTGCTTCCTCGGACACTACAGCAGTTTATTTTCTGGGTTTTTTTTTCTGATTTTCACTCTTTTTGGCCACGGATCCTGAGCTGTCCCGGGCAGGTGATGGCCCCACGCTGCCATACTGCAGCTTCTGCTGCATCTGCATGACTCTGTCATGAATCTCCTGCCCCATATGGACTCAGACCGCACCGAGGAGACCCTCCTCTGGGATGCAGGAGCTTTGCCCTTGCCCCAAACTTTTTTGGGGGCAGGCAGATTTGGAGGCACGAGACAAGTTCGGACTGGTGGGACCAGCTCGTCATGCAGCTCTGGGATGATGGCCACTGGCTCTGCAACTTCTGAATGAGGAAGGCCACATTCCTGGAGCCTGGCTTGCCCCTGCTCTGGAACACCAGGACACACACCTGAAGCCTGGTACCCCCCTGCAGAAGTGGGTTGCAATCGCACTGTGGAAGCTGGCCACCCCCAACAGGTACCGCTTTGTGAGACAACGGTCTGGTGTGGGGAGGTCTACCGTCGGGGCCATCTTGATGGATGTAAGTCACTGTCAGGGGACAGGCACTGCTGAGTAGGGGAGTTGAGAAAGGGGGACTGCCAGGCAAGGGCAAGAGGGAGTGAGGGATAGAGTGGCACTCGGAGGCCGCTCCTTGGCCATCCCTGCACTGATGGGAGGGAGGAGGGCATCCTGACAAGGGGAGGGGTGGGTTGGGGGGTAGGGTTCTCCTCCCAAGCACTTAGGTAACCTGTCTAACTCCCTGGTTTCTGTCTGTCTGTTTGTCTCGTGCTGCAGGTGGTAAGGGCCATCAATGCGGAGCTGCTGAAGAGGCTTGTCCTTCTCGGGAACCTGGACAACATCCTTGCCATGTTTGCTACCCTTGGATTCCAGTTTATAAACCGGAAGGGCTACTATTCCATGGTGCTGCAGGCCTTGGTTGACCACCAGGGACACTTTACAGACATTTGTGTCGGGTGGTCGGGGCAGGCACATGATGCCAGCATATTCAGGAACTCCTACCTGTACCACAGGTTGCAGGCAGGAACATTCTTCCCCCAGCGGCACCTTGCGCTCGGGGATGTGCAGATTCCGGTGTGCATATTGGCTGACGCAGCCTACCCCCGATGCCATGGCTCATGAAGGCCTACACTGGCCACCTGGATGCGAGCAAGGAGCTTTTCAACACGCATCTTAGCCAGGCTCGTATCCAGGCGGAATGCGCCTTCAGCCAGCTGAAAGGGAGGTTCTGTTGCCTCCTCGCATGCCTGGAGATGGGCGAATGCAACATCCCGGAGGAGGTGGCTGCATGTTGCGCCCTCCATAACCTGGCGGAGAAGAAAGGGGAGGCCTTCCTGCCGGGGTGGGGGACAGGTCCTGATGGCGAGGAGAGGCAATTTCAGCAGCCCCGGATGGCTGCCATACACCAGGCTCACCAGGCTGGTGTCCAAATCCAAGAGGCCCTGAGGGAGAGATTCTCAGAAGGAGCCCACTGACTCTCCCCAGGGCCTCCCCCATGGGAGGTTTGGCCTGACCCATCCCTACCTTTCCCTCCACAACCCTCACTCTCTTCCCATTAAGAACACATATAAGACCCACGTTTCTTTGTACACAGAAATTTGCTTTATTAGAAACACTAGCAGCAAAGAAAATGTGTGAACTGTTTAACAAAACTTTCTCTTTTAACCGTTCACCTGTTTATCCACAAAGTAAATCTGTCAGTCAAAAATAAAGATTTTGTAACATAACCGAAATGTCCTTTAACTGGGGGGTAGGGGACAGAAAATCTGGAGGGGGGAAGGGGCTCAAGAGGGCCACTGCTTCCCTGATTGCAGGGTCCTGCCACCTTCCTGCATTCTGGCATCGCCATGGCCTTGGGATTGGGTGAAGCGAGAACCAGTCCTGGCCTGGGCACGAGGGGGGCGGGGGGCAGCTGTTGGGCCTGTGAGGGCTCAGGAGCAGGAGAAGCTGGGGGAAGGGGGAGCCTAGGAGGAAGAGGGGGCTGGAGGAGCAGGGGGAGCAGGGGCCTGGCATGCTGGAGGAACTGTGCCCGTGACAGGGGCAGGCAAGGCAAAGACCTCCCGCATTGTGGCACAGATGTCAGTGCGCTGCTGGACCAGCTTGTCCAGCAGCCTGGTGCGCCACTCGGCCTCTGCCTCCGCCCTCTGCTGGAGGGTCCTGTTGAGGTCCTGCAGGGCCACTACGTGCTCCCTTAGCAGGTCCATGTACACACGCCAGTGTCTGTGGGTGCCATGGGTCCGGGATGGTGGTGGGGGCTGGTGTGGTACTCCCCTGTTGGGTAGAGGATCCAGCTGTGGAGTACAAGAAGAGGAGACAATCAATGTCTGTGTGCACCCCTGCTATCCCCGAGGGCATGCCGTGATTGTCTGGGGCTCTGCTTTGGACAGGAGACTCAGAGGTGTTACACGTGATACCACGTGAGTTGGACAGCGGCCTGAAAGCCTCACAGGGGCCCCACAGTGGCAATGGGACTAGATGGCCCCCCCACACTGCCAACCTGCCCATGTGTGGTGACCCCTCAAAGCACTCACCTGATGTTCCCTCTCCGCTGTCCACAGATGCCTGGGAGGCCTCTGGGGTCTAGAGGATCGGCTCCTGGGAGGAGGTCCCTGCTGCCTCCTCCTCCTCCTCCTGGTGCAGCTCCCCCGCCTGGTCTTCCTCCCTCAGGGGTCGGTCCACGATGTGCTGGGGTAACCCGGACTCCACCACACACAGTAGTAAGGGCAGCTCCTTACTACTGGCAGCTCCCATGAATGCATCCCATTGGATGCATTAATGGGAATTTTGTAAGCAAGACGAGAATTTTTCTACTCTACTATGCACTGATTAGGCCTCTACTGCAGCATTTCAGGAAAAATGCAGAGAAACTGAAGACAGTCTAGAGGAGTGCAACAAAAATTATTAAAGGTCTAGAAAACCTGACGTATGAGGGGAAATGAAAAGAACTGGGTTTGGTTAGTCTGGAAAAGAGAAGACGGAGAGGGGACATGGTAACCACTTTCAAGTACTTAAGAGAGTGCTACAATGAGGAGGGAGAAAAATTATGTTCCTTATCCTGTGATGATAGGACAAGAAGCAATGGGCTTAAATTGCAGAATGGGAGTTTTAGGTTAGACATTATAAAAAACTTCCTAACTGTTGAGGTGGTTAAGCACCCGAATAAATTGTCTAGAATGAATCTCTATCATTGGTGATTTTTAAAAGCAGCTTAGACAAACATCTGTCAGGGATACTCTAGATGGTGCTTCATCCTGCTATGATTACAGGGGACTGGACTTGATGACCTCTCGAATTCTCTTCATGTTCTAGTATTGTATGAGTCTATGCAGGGGCAGATGATGGTTTTGCGGGGCCCCGGTTTTGCGGGGCCCCCCTTTGCCACGGCGCATGTGCAGTGACGCCATTCGCATGTGCAGCGGCGCCATGGCGCATGCGTGGGGCTTTCTGAAGCGCGGGGCCCGGGGCGGCCGCCCCATTCGCCCTGCCGTATATCCGCCCCTGAGTCTATGGTTCTGCTTATTCTGTGGTACAACAGCCATGAAGCTCTCATTCTCTCTCGCTGTCTCTCACTCTCTCTTTTGATTACTTAAACATAGAGGACTTCTAAGTGTTATTTTAAAATATGTCCAGTAAGAAGGAATTCATTCATGTATTCCTCTTCAAGCTGGGTGAGAAGGAAAATGCCAGACTTACCTAGTATCAGGAACAGTGAAGAGTATATCAATACCCCAGCTTTTTCACATATCCCCCAATATAACAATTTTATTTTCATCACAAGTATTTGCCAAAAAATGCAGAGCAAATTATACAAATGGAAACTTGCCAGTTTTGTGCATAAACACAGTACACAAACATACACACACAGTGTGAAGTCACAAAGCTTTACTAGTTACTCATGGGTTCCCTTTACCTATTTAAGAGAGACAATGTTGTTCAATTGCTTTCAAGAGAACAAAAGCTAAAACATAGCGCCTTCTTCCAGGAGTGAACAATGCAGCTAGTAAAAACAAAAACAAAAAACCCTCTCTAAATTGTTTTTACAGAAAATAGAGGTTTTGTCAAAACTAGTTTTTTTCAAGAAAGAGTCTGCTTTCCACAGAAAATGTCAACCTTTTAGTGAAAAAACCAAATTCCTGAAAACAAAAAAGTTTTCAGTGTTTTGGCCAAAAACTAACAAATGTTAGTTTAGAAATACGATTGTTGTTATAGCAAGATGTGTAGTTCAGGTGCCTCATTCACCCAGTCTTCTCTATGGGCTGGGTTCTTCAGAAGGACTACATCTTCTGAGATCCACTGCAGCCATTGTCTCCCACGGCACCTTACACTGATTATGGCATAGCATGGGAGATGTAGTCTAGCCTAGCTCACAGAAGAGAATGAGGCATTTGAACTACAACTTCTGTTATGCACCAGCATGGCACTTCTGAATCAGTACGTTTCAGTTTTCAGCTGATATTTTTTAGTTCTTCATTAAATATTTGTGAGTTTGAATGAAAGCTATTTTCTTTCCTTTCTTGTCCAAACATTACACAAGAAAAATACAATTTCAACAAGTTCTAGTGACTAGTACACTAACAGCAACCAATCAGTATTAAATGATATTATGACATCACTTAGGCTACGTCCGAAAGAGATCTTCTGGAAAAGCTTATTTTGAAAGTGAGCATGCACACAGCAAAAGTGCAATAAAAAGCGATCTGCTTTTTGAAACATAGAATCCACATTCATTGGATGCTATCTCACGTTTAAGTTGTGATTAGTCTGGACGGAGTGGCCACGAAGGCACCCGTGTTATTTCCTGGAGGCCTCTTCTTTCGAAAGAATTCCCTCTTCCGCATCCACATACATCTTTTTTTGAAAAAGCTTTTTCGTAAGAAGGCTTCTTCCTCATAGAATGAGGTTTACCGCCCTAAAAAAAAACCTCTGTTCTTTCTAATTTTGGTCAAAAGAACTCAATGGCAGTGTGGACGCAAGTATTGGTTTTTTTGAAAAACAGCCATTTTTCCAGAAAAATGCTGCTGTGTAGACGCACTCTTTTATAGAGAGAGCTGTGTTCTAGCAGTCTGAAGAAGAGGCTTGAATTAAGGTTCTAATATTAGCTCTGTCACTGATCCAATAAGGCCCCGTGATAGTCACTAAATTTCTTTATGCCATAGGGTATGTCTACACTACAAAGTTAGTTCGAACTAACGGACGTTAGTTCGAACTAACTTTAATAGGTGCTACACTAGCGCTCCGCTAGTTCGAATTTGAATCGAACTAGCGGAGCGCTTAGTTCGAACTAGGTAAACCTCATTTTACGAGGACTAACGCCTAGTTCGAACTAGCTAGTTCGAACTAAGGGCTGTGTAGCCCTTTAGTTCGAACTAGTGGGAGGCTAGCCCTCCCCAGGTTTCCCTGGTGGCCACTCTGGCCAACACCAGGGAAACTCTATGCCCCCCTCCCGGCCCCGGACCCCTTAAAGGGGCACGGGCTGGCTACGGTGCCCGTGCCAGGTGCAAGCCTGCCAGCACCCAGCTAGCAGACCCTGCACCTGGCACGGCACAGAGCCACCCACCCGATGCCCCCCAGCCCACCCCCTCTTGCCGGGACCAGGCTGGCGGCTCCCGGGAGCTTGCCCTGGACCGCAAGAGGCGGGCATCTTCCTGGGCTAGTGCGGACATCGTGGACCTCGTCCACGATCTCCGCACTAGGCACAGGAAAGTGGCCGTCTAGGGCAGGAGAGCTGCCAGCCTGGCCACCCAGGACCAGGTGTGCATGAAAATCAAGGGGGTCCACTGAGACCCCCGACCCTGAGCCCTGAGCTTACAATGGCCGTCCTGGGTCAGACCAAAGGTCCATCTAGCCCAGTAGCCTGTCTGCCAACAGCGGCCAACCCTAGGGACCCTGGAGGGGATGGACCGAAGACAATGACCAAGCCATTTGTCTCGTGCCATCCCTCTCCAGCCTTCCACAAACTTTGGGCAGGGACACCACTCCTACCCTCTGGCTAATAGGACTGCATGGACCCAACCTCCATGACTTGATCTCACTTCCCTTTCAACTCTGTTCTAGTTCTAGCCTTCACAGCCTCCTGCAGCAAGGAGTTCCACAGGTTAACTATTTGCTTTGGCAACAACAACAACAACTTTCTCTTACTAGTTTCAAGCCTGCTACCCATTCCTTTCCTTTGGTGTCCTCTAGTCCTTCTTGATGGGAACTCAGGAAGAACTTTTCTGAATGCACCCTCTCCACCCAACCCCTGCTTTTAGAGACCTCTATCCTGTCCCCCCTCCGTCTCCTCTTTTCTAAGCTGAACAGTCCCAGTCTCTGTAGCCTTTCTTCATCTGGGACCTGTTCCCAACCCCTGATCATGTTAGTTGCCCTCCCCTCTCCCAGCCTTTCTCTTCCCCTCTCCCACCTCCTTTTCCCAGTCTCCCCCAGTTTTTTTCAATAAAGACAGAGTCAATGTTGGAAGAAACGTTATCTTTATTTTGTACATCAATAAGAAGGGGGGCTAAGGAAGGGTAAGTGGAAGGAGGTGAGGGAGGAATGGGGTACGAGCCCCCGATGGGGAGGACTGGGCTGGCTCTGCGGGCTTCTGGGGGTGGAAGCTCTCCTGCAGCCCCCCAATTACTCCCTCTCCCCAGATGGCAGCCTGCGGCAAGTGCAGCCGGGCTGATGGCCGAGTGGTGTGATGTGCCCAGTGTGGGCACTCAGGGCACTCCAAGCCAGAACTTCTTTGCAAGCGGGGCACCCCTTAGAACTGTGTGTCCGGGGTGGGGGTCGGGACCCTTTAAGCGCAGCCCTCGGCTAGCCTGAGACAGCATCTCCATGCTCTAAGTCCTCCTTTTATGCCCTGCCGGCACTGCTTCCGGCCATCCTTAAGCCCTGTTCAGAGTCCACTCAATGTGGACTTGCTAGTTCGAACTAGCAAAACGCTAGTTCGAACTAGTTTTTAGTTCTAGATGCGTTAGTTCGAACTAGCTTAGTTCGAATTCACTAATTCGAACTAAGTTAGTTCGAACTAGCGCTGTAGTGTAGACATACCCATAGTTATTCTGTCTGTAAAGTGGTGTTTATCCTCCTGGGTGAAAGTGCTTTAACAAACACAGGTGAAAAATGTTCAGTTACTCTTGTGAGAACGGATGAATAACTAGATTGATTAGGCAGAAGTGCAAATACTAGATCAGGATAGATAAAATAGAAATATTACTGGTTCTATTACTTTCCAGGGCAGTGCTTCCTGGAGTGATGTCTTTAGATAGGGTAATGTTTCAGAGGCAAGTGCAACAAACACCAATAAAATATTAGAAGTGAAAAAAAAAATCTGTAACTGTTGAAATGCCTGTGGACTGACAGAGGTAAAAAAATTGCTTGTTTGCTTATTGTGTCAAAATGCCAGATCCAGCCCTGGGCAAAACAGAACCTCTCCTGCCCTAAGTGCCTGCAGTTCACTGTGTCAAAAATAGAAATATTCATAACAAGTCACTCTTAGTTTGTTATCCCATCAGTTTATTTGAACCAGGAAGTTTTTAATGTCAACCCAATTTAATAAAGGGTATTTTGCAGCATATATTGTTGCAACACAGAGGTGAATAGTGGAACACATTTTTTTGAAACCATTTAACATTCTCCAGGGACAGATATGATTTCATTTCACACGGAACTACATTTAATTTGACAGGGCATTTTTATTATCCATTTTGGATTAAATAATTGACATTTTTGGGAGCAGCTCTTTCAGTGTCGCAACACCAAGTAGCCAGTGAAAGGAAAGTGATAATTATGGGTGGTGGGTAAAGTTGCTGTTTGGAGAGGACAGTTCCTCAGTCTACCTCTTCTGCCGATGACCATGACATAATTCAACCCGGTACCATCACCATTCTGCCCAGGCCCGTTCACTCCTCATAGTCACTCTCTTAGGGTATGTCTACACTACAGCACTAATTCGAACTAACTTAGTTCGAATTAGTTAATTCGAACTAAACTAATTCGAATTAGAGCATCTAGACTTAAAAACTAGTTCGAATTAGCGTTTTGCTAATTCGAACTAGCATGTCCACACTGAGTGGACCCTGAACTGAGGTTAAGGATGACCAGAAGCAGTGCCGGCAGGGCATCAGATTAGGACTTAAAGTGTGGAGCTGGTGCCTCAGGCTAGCCGAGGGCTGTGCTTAAAGGGACCCGACCCCCATCCCGGACAGACAGTTGTCAGGGGTTCTCCGCTTGCACAGCAGTCCTGGCTTGGAGTGCCCTGAGTGCCCACACTGGGCACAGCACAGCACTCGGCCATCAACCCGGCTGCAGTTGCCGCAGGCTGCCATCCGGAGGGGGGGTCAATCAAGGGGCTTCAGGAGAGTTTCCACCCCGGGGAGCCCGCAGAGCCAGCCCAGTCCTCCCCATCGGGGGCTCGTACCCCATTCCTCCCTCACCTCCTTCCACTTACCCCTCCCTAGGACCCCTTCCTGATGTACAAAATAAAGGACACGTGTGTTCAAAAATAGAAACTCTCTTTACTGAACAAATCTTGGGGAGACTGGGAAAAGAAGGTGGGAGAGGGGAAGAGAGAGGGTGGGAGAGAGGAGAGCAACTAAAATGATCAGGGGTTTGGAACAGGTCCCATATAAAGAGAGGCTAAAAAGACTGAGACTTCTCAGCTTAGAAAAGAGGAGACTGAGGGGAGATATGATAGAGGTCTATAAAAGCATGAGTGGTGTGGAGAGGGTGCATAAAGAAAAGTTCTTCATTAGTTCCCATAATAGAAGGACTAGAGGACACCAAATTAAATGAATGGGTAGCAGGCTTCAAACTAACAACAGAAAGTTCTTCTTTACAAAGCATATAGTCAACCTGTGGAACTCCTTGCTGCATGAGGCTGTGAAGGCTAGAACTAGACCAGAGTTTAAAGAGAAGTGAGATAAAGTCATGGATGTTGGGTGCATGGAGTGCTATTAGCCAGGGGGTAGGATTGGTGTCCCCGGCCTCTGTTTGTGGAAGGCTGGAGATGGATGGCATGAGAAAAATAGCTTAGTCATTGTCTTCGGTTCATCCCCTCCAGGGTACCTAGTGTTGGCCGCTGTCGGCAGACAGGCTACTGGGCTAGATGGACCTTTGGTCTGACCCAGAACACCCATTCTAAGCTCAGGGCTCAGGGTCGGGGGTCTTAGTGGACCACCTTGATTTTCATGCCAACCTGCTCCTGGGTGGCCAGGCTGGAAGCTATCCTGCCCTAGATGGCCACTTTCCTATGCCTAGTGCGGAGGTCGTGGATGAGGTCCACGATGTCTGCACTAGACCAGGCTGGCGCCCGCCTCTTGCGGACCTGGGCAGGCTCCTGGGAGCCGCCAGCGTGGTCCCGGGAAGAGGCGGAGGGCTGGGTGGCAGCGGGTGGCCGGCTCGAGCCGTGCGAGGTGCAGGGTCTGCTGGCTGGGTGCTGGCAGGCTTGCACCTGGCACAGGCACCGTAGCCAACCCATGCCCCTTTAAGGGCTCCGAGGCCGGGAGGGGAGCAGAAGAGTTTCCCTGGTTGTGCCCAGAGTGGCCACCAGGGAAAGCTGGGGAGGGCTAGCCTCCCACTAGTTCGAATTAAGTGGCTACACAGCCCTTAATTCGAACTACTTAATTCGAACTAGGCATTAGTCCTCGTGGAATGAGGTTTACCTAGTTCGAATTAAGCTCTCCACTAGTTCGAATTAAGTTCGAACTAGAGGTTTGTATGTGTAGCGCCTATCAAAGTTAATTTGAACTAACATCTGTTAGTTCGAATTAACTTTGTAGTGTAGACATACTCTTATATTCCCTCTCCCTCCCTGGTCACCTCCTTTCAGTCAAATCCCTGTACTCAAATGAAGCAAATACATTTGAAAAAAGCCCCACTCTTCTGCGTTGTCTTTCTAAACAAAATAGAGCATGTTTTTCACTGCATGCCAGATGATGAAAACTGAACATGCAGAAGGTACAAAAAAAGCACTAAACTTGGGAATAAAAGATATCATTCACAGTTTTTTTGATATACTCTGATTTTTGTCAGAGAATGTGCAAAACCTTGGAGTAAAGGCAAGCCAGCTGTCCTGCTGAATAGAATACAACATTCAATATTATGGAATGCATAATGCAGCCTCTATTTTCCATTTTCTAAATCAGTATTTCTAAGCTGAATTTATATTTTAAATGTACTCTTAAGCCTTCATAAAGTATTTATTAAAATATTTATTTAAAAAAACCTACATGTCTGAAGATCCAAGCATTTAAGGCTAAAGATGAATAGTCAGATTGTGCACATAAATATCTCTACAAGGATTTTTTTTTTTTTTTGGAGATTTTATCATCACTAATGAAATATTTTAAAGAAAATGATAAACCAAGGTCCTGTAGACTAACTTGTTCTGAATAAATATAATAGTAATGCACAATTGTTTATCAGCAAATTCAGAAACAGACGGTATTAAACTTGTAGGGGTTGGCAAATGCCTGTTAAATGATTTCATGACCAGTTGAATGGCTCTTTAACAATATAAATAAATGTTCTGGTCTAGCAAGTTGAGCTCTGCTGCACCACTGGATCTTTAGTAGCCCAGAGATCGTGATCAACTAGTTGCGATTCCAGATGGCTCAGTCAATCACGATCGACGAGCTGATGACAACAGCTATAAGTCATGCTTTTCAATTCTTTAATCATTCTCTTGGATATGTTCGGAACCCCTACAATTTATCAACTTTTTTCTTGAATTGTGGACACAAAATTCCAGCAGCAGTCCCATCAATGCCAAATTAGTAATTTAACTTCTCTACTCATATTTGAGATTCCTATGTTTATACTACAAGGATTGCGTGGGCCCTTTTGGCCATAGTACTCCAAAGGGAGGACATGTTCAACTGCTCAGAAGGGCAGTCGCGTTAGTCTGTATCTACAAAAACAATGATGAGGTCTGTGGCACTTTAAAAGACTAAGGGTATGTCTACACTAGCCCCTAGTTCGAACTAGGGTGGCTAATGTAGGCATTCGAACTTGCAAATGAAGCCCAGGATTTAAATATCCCAGGCTTCATTTGCATGTTCCTGGGCGGGCACCATTTTTAAATCCCCTTAGTTCGAACTGACTGCAGGAGGAGTAACAATTAATCCGAACTAAGGATTTAGTTCGGATTAACTTCTGACTGATACATGTAGCCGCGGGCAGTCAATTCGAACTAAGGGGATTTAAAAATGGCACCCGACAGGGAACATGCAAATGAAGCCCGGGATATTTAAATCCCGGGCTTCATTTGCAAGTTTGAATGCCTACATTAGCCACCCAAGTTCAAACTAGGGGGCTAGTGTAGACATACCCTTAGCCTTTAAGATGCTACAGGACTCCTCATTGTTTTTGCTTATCCACTATGACCCTCAAGTCCTTTTCAGATTCACTGCTTTTCAGAATAGAGTCCCTCATCCTGCAAGCCTGGGTTATGCTTTTTTGTTCCCAGATGTCTGGTCACATTTGTTCATGTTAAAACACAGACGGTTTGCTTGCACCCAACTTTCAAATCAACCCAGATCTCTCTGTATCAATAACCTGTCTCCTTCATTATTCACCACTCTCCTAATCTTTGCATCATCTGCAAACTTTATTAGTGATGATTTTATGTTTTCTTATAGGTCATGGGTAAAACTGATAAATAGTATAGAGACAAAAACTGGGACCTCGCTAGAAACACACGTTTAATGCTGACCCCCCCATTTACAGTTAACATTCTGAGTCCTAACAGTTTTTGATCCATATAATGGGGGCCATATTAATTTGGTATCATTCTAGTTTTTTAATCAAAATGTTGTGTCATACCAAGTTGCATCCCTTACAGAAATGCAAGTATATTACATCAACACTATTACCTTTAGCAACCAAATTTATAGTCTTGTAAGAAAGAAACCAAGCTAGTTTGACAAGATCTATTTTCAATTAGCTTGACATTAATTATACAGGCAGTCCCCGAGTTACGCAGATCCGACATATGTCGGATCCGCAGTTACGAATGGGGATTTTCTCGCCCCGGAGGACTGGAGCGGCGGGACGCCTGGTCCCGCCGCCCGCCTCCTCCGGGGCGAGAAAAGCTGCTCCCCGTCTCCCTGGTCTGCTGGGGGAGCCAGCAGACCAGGGAGACGGGGAGCAAAGCGGCGGAGGACCCGGGGCCGGACCTGCGACGCTTCCAGCTGATCTGGAAGCGCCGTGGGTCCGGCCCCGGGTCCTCCGCGCTTTGCTCCGCGTCTCCCTGGTCTGCTTGGGGGGACGCAGCTAGTGCCCCCCCTCCCCCAGCAGACCAGGGAGACGTGGAGCAAAGCCCGGGGCCTGTGGTAGAGCAGGTGGGGCGCTGCCGGTTGGTCCCACAGCACCGCTCCTTGGCGCTACTGGACCAACCCAGCAGCACCCCAGCTGCTCTGCCCCAGGAGTCCTGATTCAGCCGCTGCTGATCAGTTTCAGCAGCAGCTGAATCAGGACGCCTGGGGCAGAGCAGCTGGGGTGCTGCTGGGTTGGTCCAGTAGCGCCGAGGAGCAGCTGCGCTACTGGACCAACCCAGCAGCACCCGACCTGCTCTGCCCCAGGCGTCCCCAAGTCAGCCGCTGCTGAAACTGACCAGCGGCTGACTACAGGAAGCCCGAGGCAGAGTTGCTCTGCCCCGGGCTTCCTGGAATCAGCTGCTGATCAGTTTCAGCAGCAGCTGACTTGGGGACTCCTGGGGTTCTTAAGTTGAATCTGTATGTAAGTCGGAACTGGTGTCCAGATTCAGCCGCTGTTGAAACTGATCAGTTTCAGCAGCGGCTGAATCTGGATGCCAGTTCCGACTTACATACAGATTCAACTTAAGAACAAACCTACAGTCCCTATCTTGTACGTAACCCGGGGACTGCCTGTACTGCCTTCCTTTAGCTTATATTAATCAAGTCCCATATTACCATTTCCATTATTTTGCCTTGGATCAATGTTAACCTGACAGGTCTAATAATTACCCAGGTGATCCCGTTTACCTTTTTTTAAATAGTGGCACCACATCAGCTTTCTTCCAGTCTTCTGGACCTTACACAGCATTCAGAGAGTTCCTGACAATCAGCAGTAATGGTTTATTGTAGAGAAGAAGGCATGAAATTTTCATTATTGCAAATTAGATTGAATTGCCAATCTTATGATGTGCCATGACTGTTACAGACTGAAATCTGATTAGCAGCTAAGCACATAGTTGCTTCTCAGTTCTGTATTCTAAAGACAAAGGGGTGGAAGAATAATCAGGCAACATTTCACAAAGCAAATGATGACTTTCTAATTAAAACTGGGTGATTGTGGCTTCAGATGCATTGAATACTCTACATTATGTGTTTAATTTGAACACAAATTATTTTTAAAACCATTATCATGTGAAGGTACTCTCCTGCATCATCCAATCAAAAAATAAGTGTGTAAAGAGTGTTAGGAAAACTTTTACCTTCATTTCTCATTCTGAATGCAGCATACCAGTCAGAAATAACACCATGTAGCAAGTTCTTGGCATGTTGGTGTATGTTAATGCTTCATTTTCTATATGAAAAGAATACTCCACATTTCACGCTGTAGTCTTAGCCAATGTTTCCTTCTTATGAAACATCCAAGGTCTCTCAGAGGAGTTCTATTACAAAAGATGCATTGTTTCCACTCATTTATATATTAGAAGTGATCAGGCAAACTTGCAATATTAACCCTAAGAGATGCAATACTTCATTTATTAGTTGCTGTTGTTGATGAGGAGAAGGAGAATGAAACTTTGCAATCTGAAGGGACTCCAAAAATTATAATTAGCTTAAATAAGGTAAGAAAAAAGTCAGCTTGTTTTCTACATGTCCTCACTTTCCATGCTGGCTGGACTAATGGCAAAGTGTTCTTAAGATTCCCAAATTTTGGCCAACAAAGTAAGAGAAAGAAACCATTGTCCTTATGTTGCCTTCCATTGTATGACATAGATGGGGCATATATTATAGCAGAGGTTCAGAGACTGGGGTCCGAGGGTTACTGGTGTTCTGCAGGCACTTATTAGTGGTCCACAGAACGTTGGCTGGCCATGTGGGGCTGGATTTGTGTCCATGTTTTCATTATTTTAGCTTATTTTATTTACATGAAAAGCTTTCCTGCTATTACATTACCGCCAAGGACAATTGCTGTAGATCAGAGGTCTCCAACCTTTTTACACCCAAGATCACTTTTTAAATGTCAGGGCA
This sequence comes from Pelodiscus sinensis, assembly GCF_049634645.1. Taxonomy (NCBI): domain Eukaryota; kingdom Metazoa; phylum Chordata; order Testudines; family Trionychidae; genus Pelodiscus; species Pelodiscus sinensis. Next base: position 227,706,389 of record NC_134712.1, on the reverse strand, counting down.
AGCCATGATCTACCCCATCCCTTTCCCGAGACTCCACCCCTTCCTTGAGGCCCTGCCCTCTCTGTTCCCCTCCTCTCTATCACTTGCTGCTTCCAGCCCTTACTCACTCTCACTGGATTGAGACAGGAGGTGCGGGTTCTGGGGCGGCAATGAGGGATCTGGGTGTGGGAAGGGGTGAGAGGTGCAAGCTCTGGGAGGCAATTTGGGGGCAGGAGGAGGTGGAGAAGGGGATGCTGGCTTGGAGAGAGGGCTCCAGGCTGGAGAAAGTTGGGTGCTGAGCAAGACTTGTGAATGTGGGGGTGCAGAAATTTGAGTTTGGGTGCATGAGGGGCTCAGGGCACAGGTTTGTGATGTGGGGTGGTGCAGGAGTGTTGTGGCACAAGACTGGAGATGTGTGGGTCACAGGAGTTTGAAGATATGGGGGGCTCAGGGCAGGGGCTTCAGGTATATAATGGGCTTAGGGTTGGAGTGGGGGGGTGCAGGAGTGTTGTGATGCTGCAGCCAGATGGGGCTTGACCCCAATTGGTGGTTTGTTGGCCAGGCTTCATTTGTAAATAAAATATGTCAACACAAACATTTCAGTATTGTGTTTATTTATGGGAGGGGCAGGGAACCTTTTTTGGGTCGAGGGCCACTGACCCACAGAAAAATCAGTCGGGGACCACACAAGTGTGATGCAACCCCCCACCCCCTCTAAACCCTCCCTCCCCAACCCTCACTGATGTAGCCCCAACTGAGACTCTTCACTCCCCTGGTGCTCCAGCCCCATCGGGGGGAGGGTAGGTAGGACTGAGGTTCAGGGCCTCAGGCCAGATTATCTCTTCTGGGGTTCCAGGGTTAGTGAATTTCATGGCCCCCTTAAGCTCTGGTTGGGGCCAAACATGAGGGGTCCAGTTTGCGGGACAGAGCTGCCAGTGAGTGGGCTAGGGATGGGGGTGCAGAATCTGTGTGGGAGGTAGGATGCAGAAGCAAGCTGGGGGTAGGTGTCTGGCCAGGAGGAAGGGGGCAGGCACAGGGTTCTGGTGAGTGTCTGGCCAGGAGGCAGGAGCAGGGTACTGGCAGGTGTCTGATCAATGGAAGAGGGAGCAGGTCAGGTTGGTCAGTACCTAGTGGTCTCCAGAGAATCTCTCTCAGGCAGGATCTGAAGGCAGCACTGAAAGAAGTGCACATGCTGCTCCTTTATGAAATCCAGCCACGCTTCATCCCCAAAGTCCGGATCCTCCATCGCCATGTTAGCCCCCCTCTCCCATCCATCCCCAGAGCATAGGGGAAGGAAGGGAAAATAAGAAAGTTTGCACACTTCCTGACAAACAGGTTCTGGCGTGAAGCTGTGGAGCCTTGGGACTTTCCCTTAACAGGAAGCCGGCGTTGGCTCCAATTTTGGAAGGAGTGGAGGCTGTAGTGCCAGTGTGGGCTCCTCATTGCGGGAAAGGGAGAGTGAGGAGGAGGGCTTGGAACACTGACTGCATTGAGATTGACTGTCAGTGATCAACCAGTTGATCGCAATCGATCAGTTGGTGACCAATGCTGTAGTTGCTCCAGGAATGTTATGTGGTCACAAATTATATGCTCCATTGACTGACAATAAATGGAATGGGAGATATGTGTGTATAGAAGGAGAAGTGTTCCAAGAGAGTCTCTTTGCTCATGTGTGACCTACACTACATGTTGAACCTTTCTAGTCTGGCACCCTCAGGACCTAACCAGTGCTGAACCAGAGAATTTGCCAAACCACAGGAGGTCAATATTGTCTAGCAGCATTACCAACACTTCCACTGCTTACTGGGTTCTTAGAAAACATTTAGGGGTAAATTAGAGTTAAATATCAGCTCACAATGCTGAGAGCCAGGACTGGTGGCTGTAAGCTAATTTATTGGACTGTGAGAAACTTGCCCACAGCCATGGTAAGTGGACATCCGGCTAACTAAAATCATGCTGGACCATGGATGTTGCCAGACCAGAGAGTGCTGGACAAGAGTACACCAGAAGTCATTCCTGGGGCTGTTTTTGTTCAACATATTTATTAATGATCTGGATGACTGGGATGGATTACACCCTCAGCAAATTTGCAGATGACATTACGGGGTTTTTTTTGGGGGGGGATAGACAAGCTGGAGGGTAGGGATATAGTCCAGAGAGACCTAGACACATTGGAGGATTGGGTCAAAAGAAATCTGATGAAGTTCAAGAAGGAAAAATGCACAGTCCTGCACTTAGGATAGAAGAATCCCATGGCTAAGCAGCAGTTCAGCAGAAAAGGACCTGGGGATTATAGTAGATGAGAAGCTGTATATAAATCAACAGTGTGCCCTTGTAGCCAAGAAGACTATCAGCATATTGGTCTTCATTAGATGCATTGCCAGCAGATTGAAAGAAGTGATTATTCCCCTCTATTTGACACTGGTGAGGCCATACCTGGAGATTTGCATCCAGTTTTGGGGCCCCCACTACAGAAAGGATGTGGACGCATTGGAGAGAGTCCAGCAGAGAACAAAGAAAATGATTAGGGGGCCGAGGCACAAGATTTATGAGGAGAAGCTGAGGGAACTGGGGTCATTTAGTCTGCAAAAGAGAAAGATGAGGAGGGATGAGGAGGAGAGATTACTTGACGCTTGGGTTAAGTAGTTGTCTGTAGTGAGTGTGTTTGTGTTTGGTGTGTGTTTGCTGCTTGCCTGAAAGATACTGTGTGCTAAGCTTGTTTGTTTGCAGGTCCATGTGCTGAATGTGTTTGTTTGGAGTTTCATGTGCTGAGGTGAGCAGCCTGCAGGAACAGCTAACAGGAGAGTTTGGCAAGGGAGCATACAGGGGGACTTTGAAGAGGGCTATGTGAACTTAACATTCTTTAAACTTTAAACTAACCTAAAACAAAAACCACCTGATCTTTAAAAAAAAAAGCTATTAGAAAAGGAATTAGTTTAGGAGTAAAAAGAGGATGCAGACAGAAGCCCAGCAGCAGGGTGGTGCTATCCAGTTTATTGCACCCGATGTAGCATGCATGATTACCTGCCCTATGAACAGGTGGAATGTGTATGCCTTCCGGGCAAGGAGCTGGTTAGGGATCACATGCAGGCTTTGGAGACCAGGGTGGCTGAACTGGGAGCTAGGAGAGGCAGAGAGGTACATAGATGAGCCCTTCTGGGACACAGTAGAACTGTCCCACTCCCTGTCAGACAGCCCCTGTGCTGCTGAGGAGGTGAAAATCTCAGGGAAGGAGAAAATCCATCTGTAGCAGAGGGAAATTATCCCATAATTGGGACCCTCCTTCCAGATGATGTTGTAGTATCTTGTCTCATGGAGAACACCTCTCCAGGGGAGGGAATCCAAGTTATTAGGAAAAGATAGTTGTTATTAATGGGGGATTCAATCATTAGAAACATAGACAGTTAGGTTTGCAATGACCAGGAAAACTATATGGTGACTTGCCTGTGTAGTTCTGGGGAAGACCTGGTGGTTGTGGGTACATGTAGACACCAATGACATAAGGAAGGATAGAAGAGAGGTCCTGGAGGCCAAATTTAGGCTGCAAGGAAAGAGATTGAAATTCAGGACCTCAATGGTACCATTCTCTGAAATGCTTCCAGTTCCACACACAGGGCCAGGAAGACAGGCAGAACTGCAGGGTCTTGATGCATGGATGAGATGATGGCTTGTGGGGGAGAGGGTCGTATTGCCTTATATTGAATGAGGATATTGATACAATACGCATCATAAACACTTGGTGGTATGAGGATAACCAATAGGACACAGTCATACCAGGGTACAAAATTTATCGGAAGGACAAAAAAAGTTATGCTGGGGGTGGGGGGAGTGGCACTATATGTGAAAGAAAGCATAGAATCAAATGAAGTAAACATCTTAAATGAACCAAACTTTTGCATAGAATCTCTATGGATAGTAATTCCATGCTCTAATATTAAGAAAATTGCAGTAAGGGTATATTACCAATCACCTGACCAGGACAGTGACAGTGACTCTGTAATGCTAAGGGAGATTAGAGACGGTGTAATTTTTTTTAAAAAACCTCAATAATAAGGGAGATTTCAACTATCCCCATCTTGACTGGGTACACATCCCCTCAGGATGGGATGCAGAGTTATAGTTTCTTGACATCGTAAATGACTGCTTCTTGGAGCAGCTGGCACTGGAACCCACAAGAGGAGAGGCAATTCTTGATTTAGTCCTACGTGGAGTGCAGGATGTGGTCCAAGAGGTGAATATAACTGGGCCTCTTGGAAATAGTGACCATAATATAATTAAATTTAACATCCCGGTGGTGGGAAAAACACCACAGCAGCCCAACACTATGGCATTTAATTTCAGAAAGTGAAACTATACAAAAATAAGGAGGTTAGTTAAACAGAAATTAGAAGGTATAGTGCCAAGAGTAAAATTCCTGAAAGATTCATGGAAACTTTTTAAAGACACCATAATAGAAGCTCAACTTAAATGTATGCCCCAAATTAAAAAACACAGTAGGAGATCCAAAAAAGTGCCACCGTGGCTTACCAAACAAGTAAAAGAAGCAGAGAGAGATAAAAAGGCATAATTTAAAAAGTGAAAGTTAAATCCTAGTGGAGGAAAATAGAAAAGAGCATAAACTCTGTCAAATGAAGAGTAAAAATATAATTAGGGAGGCCAAAAAGAAATGTGAAGAACAGCTAGCCAGAAAATCAAAAAGTAATAGCCATGGGTGGTGGGTGAAGGTAGGGCTGAGGGAAGCAAGCCCCACCTCCTAGGACTACCTCCTTCTGCGCAGGCCTCATCCCCTTGGGAGCCAGGCCCACACTCCCAGCACCACGGGGAGGTGGGGCGGTGCACAGCTCCAGTCTTCCCAGCCCCAGGCAATGGGGAGGGTGGGCCGCTCATAGCCTGATACTCCCTGGCCCTGGAGCACAGGAAGGGAGGGGACTCGGGGGCCACAACACTCTACCCCCAGTACACCTACAGTAGGCATTCTGGGGGCAGAGTAATGGTGGGGCCAAGCTGGTGGTTTGGGAAGGCAATGTCTTCTCCCACTGCCACCCCTGGTGGTAGCAAATTTTTTAAACAACCAGTAGGTCCACTGGATGATCGAGATGCTAAAGGAACACCCAGAGACAATGAGGTCATTGCAGAGAAATTAAATGGATTCTTTGCATTGTCTACATGCTTGTGGATGTGAGGAAGATTCCCAAACTTAAGCCATTCTTTTCAGGTGAGAAATCTGAGGAACTGTCCCACATTGATGCGTGATAAGAAGAGAGTTTGGAACAAATTGATAAACTAAATGGTAACAAATCACCAGGTCCAGATGTCATTTACCCTGGATTTCTGAAAGAACTCAAATGTGAAAATGCAGAACTATTAACTGTGGTTTGTAATTTATCCTTTAAATCAGCTTCTGGAAGATAACTAGTGTCATGTCAATTTTTAAAAAGGGCTCCAGAGGTGATTCTGACAATTACCAGGCCAGTAAGTTTAACGTCAGTACTGGGCAAATTGGCTGAAACTATAGTAAAGAACGAACAGAATTGTAAAATACATAGGTGAATATAAATAGTTGGGGAGAAGTCAACATGGTTTTTGTAAAGGGAAATCATGCTTTACTAATCTACTAGAGTTCTTTGAGGGCATCAACAAGCACATGGACAAAGGAGATCCAGTGGATATAGCATACTTGGATTTCCAGAAAGCCTTTGACAAGGTCCATCACCAAAGGCTCTTAAGTAAAGTAAGTTGTTATGGGATAAGAGGAAAGGTTCTTTCATGGACTGATAATGGGCTAAAAAATAGGAAACAAAAGGTAGGAATAAATGGTCAGTTCTCAGAACTTCACTTACCTGAAAGGGATTCCAAAGAGGATAGAGCCAGGCTATTCTTAGTGGTGACAGATGACAGAACAAGAAGCAATGGTCTCAAGTTGCAGAAGGGGAGGTCTCGGTTGGATATTAGGAAAAACTATTTCACTAGGAGGATGGTGAAGCACTGGAATGGGTTACCAAGGGAGGTGGTGGAATCTCCATCCTTAGAGATCTTTAAAGCCTGGCTTGACAAAGCACTGGCTGTAATGATTTGGTTGGAGTTGCTCCTGTTTTGAGCAGTGGGTTGAACTAGATGAGCTCCTGAGGTCTCTTCCAACCCTAATCTTCTATGACACTATGAATTTTGAAGGTAAGTGTTTCCTTTCCCACATCTTTCATGCAGAAGGGGGAACACAATGATCGTATACAATGATCTTATATAATTATCTGACCTTACCCAAACCTTTCACAGACATTTAAAAACTGCATTTGGGTTCCAATTCAGCAAGTTATTGAAGCATGTGCCTACCTTTAAGCCAATTTGTACTACTCACTTGCTTAAATATAAGCATGTGCTTACATACCTTGCTATATTGCAGCTTTGGTTCCTCTTTCTTTCCCCCCACCTTTGTAACTTAACTTGCATCACTGCTCTGAACTATATAATATATTTTATATGAGGCACTTCCACCAATATGAATTAATGATATGAATTATTTAAGTACAAGCTGTAGTTTGCTATAAAATGTGTTTTTCATTTCTTGCTGAATGAAACTGAATGTTTAACTTACCTGATGAATATATTTAAAATGTTATTACTATGTTCTGTTTTCTGTATAGGGTTAAAAAGTTGCCATGGCTACATTTAAAAATCACTATAATGAAGAACAAAAAAATGGCTCCAGTGGAAGGTAACTGAAGTGCCTAATGATATAATTCAATGTTTCCTATAGCATTCAGATTAAAATGTCACCAGAGTCAATGGATTTCCACAGAAGAACATAAATTCAAAATCCCAGCTTGAATATGAAATTCTTCTGGAGGGAGAAGAGGTGTGGAGGTAAAACACTCCACCTCTGGAAGGACTGGAGAAGCCGTTTACATTCCTCTCTCGTATCTAGGGAATGGCACTGGCAGAGCCCAAAGGGAGATGTTTCTGCTCTCATTCACCTGATGAAAGAGACGTGACCAATGTTCCCTGTAAGCTTTTCCATCCATGTGTGGAATACATTTTGTCACATGCACCAAGGCATGTGCAGATGTGCACCACAAGTAGAAACACATGCTTCTGGCTCCAGGCTAATCAGCTGGGCAGCATTTGAATCTCTCCTGAATGCCCACGCAAGCACTCAGTTTATAGGGAACAGTGGTCATGACAGGAGGAGTCTTTAAGGAACTGCTGATGGCTGGGGGGATGGGAGCAACAGCGGTGTAGACAAGGCCTGGGAACAACCTCTACCCTTTGTAAGGATGATATTAAAATTAACAATTTTGCTGCTATTCATCAGAAATATAACCCCATAAACACAGGTAATGTCCCATGAACTTTGACCCACTCAGTGCCTTAGAATGTAACATAAGAACAGCCACATGGGGTCAAACCTGTGGTCCATGTAGCCCAGTATCCTGTCTTCTGATAGAGGCCAATGCCAGGCAGGGCCATCCTTATGGGTGTGCAGGGCCTGGGACAACCCCCCCCCCATTCTGCCCCTGCCTCCATCCTTCCTCTTTCTGCTTCTGCTCTGCCCCCATCCAGTGCTGCCCTCTCTCCACTTCTTCCCCCCCCCCCCCCAGGTGACATGGCCTGGAAGAATAGCAGGGGGCCTGGCACCAGCTGCAGGGGTCAGGGGGACATCTCCCCAACTCTCCGGCAGCATCAGGAGGCAGAGTGACCCCCACCCCAGCCTGCTCTATTCTGATGCCATGTGCTTCACAGGGAATAAACAAACTGGGCAATCAATCGAGCGAGCAATCCATCTGTTGTCCTATCCTAACATCTGGCAGTCAGAGATTAGGGGCACCCAGATCATGGGGTTTTATCCCTGACGATTGTTCCCAATAGCCACTGATGGACCTATCCTCCATGAATTTATCTAGTTCTTTTTTGAACCCAGTTATACTTTTGTTGCAAAGTCTGGTCCTATCCCAATGGAGCTTCCACAAACAACTAATAATTTGTGCTCATGGCATAAAGTCAGGAGCCCAATCCTGCAGGCATCACTGGGTAATCCCATTATTTGCAAGGTGCCCAAACAGCAGCACATTAGTTCTCTGCCATCTTCAGACTTCCAGGCAGCAAAAACATACTAATATCTGAACACCAATGCCTGCTTATTGAACCTTTGCTGAAGAGACCTGGAAGCATAAGTGACACGTGGCAGCACTCGGGACGTGCACTGGCCCTCTGTGTCCCTGCCAAAATATTAATTGCTAAATGGGGTGCCTCCTCAAGCCCCCTCCCGTTCCTCTGGGTGGCCCTCCCTCCACCCTCTTCCCCTACAGGAACCAGTCACCTATGCCTGGAAGGCTAGTGGAATCTGCAGGATAACCAGCTGGGTTCTGGCCAAGGTACTCACTCCCTAGACCAGCAGAGACTGAGAAGATTAGGAAGGAAAACAGGAGGAGGAGGATTCTGAGCACAGCTCGAAAGAACAATGAAAATGGCACCAGGTGGGTCTGGCCCACGAAAGCTCATCATCTAATAAACCATCTTGTTAGTCTTTAAAGTGCTACATTGTCCTGCATTTTGCTTCAGCTACCCCAGACTAACACGGCTACATCTCTACCACAGGTACCATCAGTTTGTCAGATTACATTATTCAGTGACAGACTGTTCCCTGTGGGAGAGAAGGATCATTATTTTAGCAAATCCTTTTATCTAGATCTCATTTCTGAGGCCCCTTTTTAAAAGGGTCATGCTACTTTGTAGCCAAATATATAATTTCAGATTTCCTCAAATGTGATTTGATTTTTGTATGATGTATGGATGGTAGCAAAACAGTAAAGTTTTTAATTGATTAACTCTGACTTGAATCAAGGACAATTCTTAGCATTCATAAATAATGCTCAGTCTTTTTGGATGCAAACTGGTACCTCATTTCCATTTTCTGAGCTTTGCTAACCCCTCTATTTTTTCTCACAACTCTGCTCCTGAGGACATGTCTGATGTGACCAGTCACGTATTCTAACTCCTGGGAAGATGATTATTTAGTGATCAGTGGATTTGGTTTGGAGAAAACTAGGCTAATGGAGTTGCATGGTGTCATGAATAAAATAAAGAAACCTGACAATGGGATTCACATGCTGCCTACAGATTCCCATAATCCCACTGTACTGTAGAGTTAGTCCTTGTTTACCACTTGGATGAACATGCAAAACAGCTCCAGTACAGTTTCTGTTGTAAAAGGGCTTTCAAGACAGCACAAAAATTGTTTTTGTCATTTATTTCACATGATTTCTCTGATGTAGCATATTACTCCTGTGTTACAGGGAGCAATATTAGTAAAAAGAACAGCCTTATTTATAGGAGAATTCAATGAAGTCCTTTCCACACCTTTCTGAGCCATGGGGGAAATGAAGCGACGATATTTTGGCTCAATCAGCTCATAACACTGTAAAGAAATTGAAGCTACAATCCCCTTCGTTGTATCATAGGACATATGAGAAGATACTGTCTAATTTGTTGCATTAAATCAGAGTGTCATTAAATAGTCAGAGTAAAATCATGGCCCTATTGCACTTGGCTCTATAGAGCCAGTTTTTCACCTTTATGGCCATTATATATTTCAAAGTGTTTGAAAATAAATTAAGTAGTGAGGACTTAGTAGGTCAGGGCTGAATTAAAAATCTATATGGAAAAGAAGGATGCACACAGGGATAGCAAGTTATGTGGGCCTGTAGTGCATGGGCAGCAGGTAGGGTAGGCAAGGAAAGGCACTGCCTTCCCAAAACTGCTTATACACCCTGGCCATCAGGAAGGCTTGGCCCACGGCACAGCATCCCAGCTTCCCCGGCCTCTGGGAAGGCTGAGGCCGTGGTGCAGCAGCTCGGCTCCACAACCACCCCGGAGGGCTGGGGCCAGGGCCACAGCACGGCAGCCCCAGCCCTCCAGGTGGCCAAGAAGGATCAGGCTGGAGGTGGGTGGGGGTTGGCTCCAGGTGCGGGCCCTCAGGCAGATGGGGTGGAGCTGGAGTTTGCCTTTCCCAGCTGGGCCTTCACCCGCCACCCAAGCTGTGCTACCTGGGCTCCAGGAATATACCTGGCCTGGGAGCCTAGTGCGTGCAAATTCTGGGGCCAGGTCTCTCTTCTGGACCCACCTGCTGTCCCCCCATACTTTCCTGAGTTCACTCCCTGGCCCTGCCAGCTGCCCCTGAGCAATTTAAAATGACCCAGAGGCCCTGCCTCCAGAACTAGAAGTGCAGTGGGGCTTCTGTGGCATCCTGTAGCCAATGGGAGCTGCAGCGGCACCAGCAAAAGGAGAATCTCCCAGACCTCTTTGCCTAGAAGCCGCCGCCAGAGGAGGGTTCCTCAGGTAAGCACTGCACCCCCACCCCTTTTCCCCACATGACCTACCACCCCAAAACTCCCTTCCACAGCTGGCACCCTGCACCCCCTCCTGCACCTCAATCCTCTGTCCCAGAGCCTGCACCACAAACCCTCTCCTGCACCCAGATTTCCCCCCAGAGCCTGGTCCCTCATCCCTTGTATACCCAAATTCTGACCCAAAGTCTGTACCCCAAACTCCCCCTGCCCAGCACCCAAACTCCCTCATACGGCCTGACCCCTCACTCCTCCTGCACCCCAATCCCCTGCCCCAGCCCAGAGCCTACACCTAGCACCCAAACTCTCTCCCAAAGCCGGCACTCCAGACACTCTCCCCCCATCCAAACAGGGGAGCTGGGGAGGAGGGGACTTGGACCTATTCTGGGCACAACCATGGAGGTTTTATATGGGTCAAATGTAGCACCTTGCTTGCAGCGCCTTCTCTAGCTGATATTGCAAAGGAAGCTGCTGAAACAAACACGTTGAATGTTACAAGCTGTATAAATACAGGAGTGACAGCTGGGGGGGAGGGGCACAGAGGAGACACTGGCCATAAGACACTTCCCTAGCTCTGGAAGGGCTGGGACAACCCCCTGCCAGCCCAGGCCAAGCCTCTTCCTGCCCCTGCTCTGTCCCCTCTCGATCCTTGCTCCGCCACCTTCCTGCCTCTTTCCCCAACTAAAATGGCCAGGGGGCACCAGCAGTGGAGATCCGGCTCTCCCCCACCCTGCACTGACCACCAGCAGCACAGCAAGCAGAACATGTGGCCCAGGCCGCATCACTCTACTTCCTACTGGTGTGTGCAGGGAAGTTCCTCCTCCCTCCCCCAAGTGATGCAGCCAAAAGAGCAGAGCAAGCTGGGGACACGTTGTTTTGTTTGTCCTGCTGCTGCTGGTGAGTGCCCTCCTGTCTGCTGGCCAACTCCTTGCCCCTCCTGCCCACAGCATGGCCCCACATGCCCCCTCTTCCCAGTGCATCATCCCTGTTTAAATAGGGTATGTCTAGACTACATGGCTCTGTCGACGGAGCCATGTAAACTAGTTTACCCGACATAGTCAATGAAGGGGGGATTTAAATAATCCCCGCATCATTAAAATAAAAATGGCCGCCGCACTGTGCCGACAATCAGTTGATCTGGCACAGCGCAGCAGCCAAGACGTGGATCGGTCGACAAGGGAAGCCTTTGTTGACTGCTCCCTTATGCCTCATGAAATGAGGTTTACAGGAGCGGTCGACAAAGGCTTCCCTTGTCGACCGATCCACGTCTTGACTGCCGTGCTGTGCCGGATCAGCTGATCATTGGCACAGCGTTGCGGCCGTTTTTATTTTAATATCGCAGGGATTATTTAAATCCCCGCTTCATTGACTATGTCGGGAAAACTAGTTTACATGGCTCCGTCGATGGAGCCTTGTAGTCTAGACATACTCATATACAGGGCTCGCCGAACCGCCGTGAGCTCCGCTCGCCAGCCGCACTGTACAGCAATCTGCACATGCTCAGATCGTTCTGCGCATGCGCAGATCGCCCGAACCCAGCTCTTCTGGGTTATAATCTACTTGCCACGGGCGAGTAGATTGTATTATTTGTCGAGCCCTGCCCATATAGTTACTGATGTCAGCTGCACAGGTTTTCCAGGAGCGAAGGGACAAAGTAACAGACTCACTCCACAGAACTTCACGTTGTAACAGACAGAACCTGAGGGCAGCACATGGCTTAAATAACCACTCCTATGACAGTGTTGGAGTGGAAGGAGTAGTTCCCCTCCTGCAGCCTAAAGTCTTTGAGACTTACTGGATCAGGAGCTTGTATTGTGACTGACCCATGCAGGGGAGAGGATTAGAGGTGATGTGGGATTAAATAAAAATCCACATCACCTCTAATCTGCTGCTCATGAAACAGACACCAACTGTATTTGTTTCCCGTAGCACCCACAGTGTGACAATCACATTTACATTCAATAAGGCCTGGTTTCTGTTCTGAAGACACAACGGTCTGCAAAGGGAGAAAGCAAGCGGGCAGTGAGACAAAGGGCAAGGGGGGGGGGGGAAAGGATGCATATGGCAAAACAGCAAGGTGGCTGGATGTGGACTGGCCATAAACATCATCAACAATGTTAAATACAGTTGGTGTTTTAATATCACACACAGAGAATCCTAATTAATTTACTGCCTGCTGTATGATTATGGTGGGAGTATCCAACAGCCCCAGTCATGGAGCAGGGCCCCACTGCATTTGGCACTATTCTAACACTGAACAAAAAGACAGCCCCTCCTCCAAAGAGCTTACAAGCTAAGCATAGTCGTAGCTTCACACATTTCAACAAATATTAACCAGATATGTGGGGAAATCAGATGGGACCCCAAAGACAAAACATAGTCACATGCTTCCTGCTATATCTCCCGGGGTCCCTCCAAGCTTCACCAGCGACTGTTCACAACAGTTCTAAAAGTAATGTGGGTTTAGGGTCCAAATATTTTCCAAGTATGCCGAACAAAAGACAACGTACATGGGTAATAAGTGTACAAGGGCCGTGCAGGACGTCAAAAAGGGTTTACAAAGAAAAACAGTTTTATATCCTTTGCTCTTTGGCACTTCCATAGCCTCTGGGTTTATTTTTATAAGTAACTGAGGGTATGTCTACACTACAAAGTTAATTCGAACTAACAGACGTTAGTTCGAATTAACTTTAATAGGGGCTACACATACAAACCGCTAGTTCGAACTTAATTCGAACTAGCGGAGCGCTTAATTCGAACTAGGTAAACTTCATTCTACGAGGACTAAGGCCTAGTTCGAATTAACTAGTTCGAATTAAGGGCTGTGTAGCCACTTAATTCGAACTAGTGGGAGGCTAGCCCTTCCCAAGTTCCCCCTGGTGGCCACTTTGGGCACAACCAGGAAAACTCCTGTCCTCTCCCCCAGCCCCAGGCCCTTAAAGGGGTAGACTCTGGCCAGAGGGCACTTTCCAGAGACAGCCCTGCCAGCAGTCTCTGCCCCTGACCAAGTGGCCGCACGATAAGCCAGGCAGCCAGTAGCAGCGAGCCGTCTCCCGCCCAGTCCCCCAGCACCCAGGAGCAGGCCAGGGGACGTAGACGGCACGCAGCCTCCTGGACTAGTGCGGAGGTCATGGACCTCATTGAGGTCTGGGGGCAGGCCCTCAACCTCCATGATCTCCGCACTAGGAGGAGGAATGCAGCCGTCTATGGCCACATAGCGACTGCCATGGCCCGAAAGGGACACAGGTGCGCCTGAAAGTGAAGCAGCTGCGGCAGGCATACGCCAGGGCCACCAGGTGCAGCGCCGCAGCAGGGGCTGACACCTGCCCCTACTTCCCCGCCCTTGACCAACTCCTGGGGGGCAGGGTGGTCCACACCAGCCCGGGAGGCAGCAAGCCGGGACTGGAGGGCCCTGATCTGGGCACACCATAGGGGCCACCGCCAAGTGTTCCGGCACCGGAATCAGCAGGGTCGGCCACGGAGACCATACCGGGTAAGTGTCCCCTGCCCGGAGGGGGGGAGGTGGGGAGGAAGACCAGGGACAGCGCGCGTGGGCCATGCCTCCCACGGATCATACAGATACCTGTGCACATGCTCGCATGTGCCATGCCACCCTTGGGCAGGTGGCTCCAGCTGCGTGACACCCATGGGCCGTGGCCCAATAGACACATGCGTGTGTGAAGAGACCTGACACGCTCCCGACCTCGGGGCAGGACCCAGCAGGATGTTCTCCCTTCACATGCCCCCCTACACAGAGGCAGGGGACACCTCTCTCCCGCCCCAGCCACACTATACATGGCATAGGGACATGGGTGAAGTCTTGGGGCAGTTCCCAGGCCCAGGGAGAGCCAGACATCCTGAACATGGCCTCTGTACAAACACAATGGCTCTGACGGTGCAGGGCACAGTTGCCCTCACGTCGCAGGAGGGTGCTGGGCATCATCCACTGTGTCCCCAGGGAGAACTGACCACATCTCTCCTTTCTCTACAGCTGCACCAGCTGCTCGTGCAGAGCGCATCACCCCACCCAGGACATGCTCCCGCACCCGCGGCCTGCTCCAGACCATCACCACGGAGCAGGATTACTGGGACCGGCACCTGGGTTCCCTGAGAGCCCTGACCCGCACCGTTGAGGCCTAGGTGCGGGCAGACCTGCAGCTCCGCCAGGAGCAGCTGGCTGAAGTCCGAGGGCTGAACTCAAACCTGCAGGCCCTGCTGCAGAGCATGGTGCCCCATGCCCGTCCTGCACCTGCTGCCCCCCAACCACTGTCCCTCCTCCTACTCCTGCCCCCCTCCCACCTCTTCCTCCTCAACCTCCACACCCCCCACCTCAACCTCTGCACCCTCCACCCCATCCCCTGGTGGACGCCGAGGCCCCCTCCCTCGCCGTGCTGGGAGGCGGTTGGCCCGGCGAGACCCCCACCCCGATCCCTGAGTTTCTCCTCCCCCTTCTTCCTCTTGCTTCCCCCTTCCAGCTCCCTCCTCCCAGTTTTCCCCCTCCCCTCTCCCACCCTCTCTCCTGCCCTCTCCCGCCTCCTTTCCCCTGTCTCCCCCACAGATTCATTCCCCCTCCCCAGTTGTGTTCAATAAACAGAGTTTCTCTTTTTGAAAATACATGTCTTTTATTTGACATCCAGAAGGAGGGCTAGGGAAGTGGAAGGAGGAGAGGGAGGAATGGGGCATGAGCCCCCAGTGGGGCAGACCAGGGAGACTGTTAGCACTCCTCAGGGTGGAAGCTCTCCCACAGGGCCCCCTGGATCCTGACATCCCCTCGATGGTCCTCCCAGATGGCAGCCTGCAGACAGTGCAGCCAGGCTGCCGGCAACGTGTCTATGAGATGCAGCAGAGTCCCTGGGAGCAGGTCTCATTCCACGTTGCAGAGTGCCGTGGTGCCCCGGGTGAGGGCAAGCAGAGCACTCCGAGACACAAATGCTTTGCTGTCCCTCATCGAGGTAGACCAGCAAGCGGGGAACCCCTGAGAACTGTCTGTCCGGGATGGGGGTCGGGTCCCTTTAAGCACAGCCCTCGGCTAGCCTGAGACAGCAGCTCCACACTCTAAGTCCTAATCTGATGCCCTGCCGGCACTGCTTCCGGCCATCCTTAACCGGTTCAGGGTCCACTCAATGTGGACATGCTAGTTTGAATTAGCAAAACACTAATTCGAACTAGTTTTTAGGTCTAGATGCACTAGTTCGAATTAGCTTAGTTCGAATTAACTAATTCAAATTAAGTTAGTTCGAATTAGTGCTGTAGTGTAGACATACCCTGAGGGGTCAGAATAGCTGGGAAGGGTCAAAATAAGAATTCTTATTTCCACGGTTTCTTTTTGCATTTCCTTTCCATCCGTCTGCACCAACCCACGCGGAGTTCATTGTTCTAATGAGAATCAAAAGGATTCCATTTCCCCCAAGCTTGACCCCTTCTGTACTAGCTCCTCCTACCAGTCCCAGTTGTGTCTCTTCTGTTCCACTGGCCCCTCGTTCCAATCTCTTCTCCCCTACTAACATAGTCATTTGATTACTGGTCTCTCAACTTCAGCTGGGAGGTATCTGATTGGTCACAAGTGAACCTGGGATTGAATTCTCCTTAAGGGACCAATCACCCTATGACGTTCCCCCCTCACCCAATTGTTTCCTAATGTTGCCGAGCCAGTCCCTACTGCCTTGCTTCCTAACCCCAGTCTTCCCACCCCCCGGCTCCTTGTTCCAATATACTCCCCTACCTTCTTTGCCCCCTCCAAGGAGTACTGAATTATATGGGCCCATGGTAGGACCATGGCTTCACCAGTGTTGGGTTCTGGGTCTCTCTCTGGGTCTGACTTCTACTGCTGCCCCAGCCTGCCATCCTAAGTGTCCCTGTCTGCACCCTGGGTAGTGGGTGGCTAACCCCTACAGCTCTGCACTGTGCTCCCTGCTGCCCACTGTCACTGGCAGCAGCAGCCACCAACCCAGACCCAGCCTGATCCAGTCCATCAACTGCTGCTACAGGGTCCTAGTGCCCCAGGGTATGTCTACACTACCCCGCTAGTTCGAACTAGCGGGGTAATGTAGGCATACCGCACTTGCAAATGAAGCCCGGGATTTGAATTTCCCGGGCTTCATTTGCATAAGCGGGGAGCCACCATTTTTAAAACCCCGCTGGTTCGAACCCCGTGCAGCGCGGCTATACGGGGCATGAACTAGATAGTTCGGACTAGGCTTCCTATTCCGAACTACCGGTACACCTCGTTCCACTACTCGAACTACTCCTGCCCCCCTCCCACCTCTTCCTCCTCATCCTCCACACCCTGCTCCTCCTCAATGTCCACACCCCCCACCTCAACCTCTGCACCCTCCACCCCATCCCCTGGTGGACACCGAGGCGTCCCTCCCGAGGTGTACCGGTAGTTTGGAATAGGAAGCCTAGTCCGAACTACCTAGTTCGTGCCCCGTGTAGCCGCGCTGCACGGGGTTCGAACCAGCGGGGTTTTAAAAATGGCGGCTCCCCGCTTATGCAAATGAAGCCCGGGAAATTCAAATCCCGGGCTTCATTTGCAAGTGCGGTATGCCTACATTACCCCGCTAGTTCGAACTAGGAGGGTAGTGTAGACATACCCCCATTCACTGTTGCCAGGGTAGACTGACCCAGGCTAACCTTAATCCTGCCTTTCTGCCTTGGACAAACTAACCCTTCCCTTTTTAGTGGGATCCTCCATCTGCACAGGGGCCCCTCACCCCTGGAACAGGTGGTCTTCATCATCCCTTGCCCATTGCCCAGCACTAATGTCCCTCCACCCCCATGTCCACATCTTTCCTTCCACTGCCTTTTCTCCCCTCTCTCTGCACTGGGCAGGGTCCTTCAAAGCCACCTTCAGGCCAGGGTCAGCCCTTATCACCTTCCTGCCTTGGGGTTCTCCTGGCCTTTTTCATCTCTCCAGCCTTGGGATCCCCCTCCCGGCAGTACCAGTACATGGGGTCCCACATCTCTGCTCTCTCTATGGACTAGGGGTCTTCTTCTATCCATCTGCTTTTCTGCTTCCCCTCCCACTCCCAGCCCCCAGATAAAACAGATATTAGAGCTTCTCCTCCGGGCTGAAAGGTCCTGTCCCTGCTCCCCCCCCCCCCTCCCAGCACCAGAGCACATATTCGTCCTCCAAGAGTCACCCAGTTCCCAATACTTCATTATAATTATAAAAAAGAATTACAACGTAACTAGAAGAAGATTTACCTACTTTGTTTAGGTCCTTAACTCAATTACATTTTCTTTTTCTTAATTTAAATCTGGGGTGGGGATGTGGATGAGAGGTTCAGTATGCAGGCTGCCCTGGACGGAGAGGACAACCCCAGCCCTCTCTCACCACGGCAGCTTGGGGCTATGTGAGAAGTGCCTGTCCATGGTCACTGAAGTGGCAGCAGGCACATCTGGGGGAGGGGTACATGTCCCCTGGTGAGGGACAGACACACATAAACAACTCTCAAATACATAAATCCTATCAGTTGGTTCTCCTGTATTCACTATTTTATTGACCCATTCAAAGAATTCGAATACATTTCTGAAACATGATTAATTTCCCATTTAGCTGTAGCATTCTTATTCTGCATAGGAGTTACAGTTACGGAACTGATCTTAACTGTAAGTTGACAGTGTTTTCTATGCTGGTATTTGCTAGGTGCACAGATAGTACAGTAACGAAGACATTTTAACTACCTAGACAGATTAATAATGTAGCACCAAAGAGAAATACAAGTCACTTAATATTAATGCCAATATCAAAAGCTGTCTAGAGCAGCAGACTACATAATGTCACTCTGCTATGAGGAATTTAGAGAGGTCAATGGGATCCCATTCATGAAGTGCCCAGCCAGATTTTAAAGTTAAAATGTTTTAAAGCACTAAATAATGTGTAATTGTCAGTATAGTTCTATTTAATGGGTTTTTTTTAAATCAATACTATTCCTTTCTTCCTTGGTAAAGAAACTGGACCTATGACCTTAGCCAGGGGCAGTCAAATTCTGTTTCTATACCTTGGTAGAAAGAATTACAGAGCACCCAACCAGAATAAAACTAGATGGATATAAACTAAAATGACAATCTAATATTGGAAAGAATTGATCAGTCTCCTTTCCCTCTCTCTGGAGCCTGCTCAAAGCTCATTTATTGGCAAGATTGATGGCAGGGTAGAGACTGTGGGGCGAGCAGAGATTCACTCGGCAATGCACTTAAATGATTAGGGAATATTGGACACCTTGGCTGGAGTCAGCTGTTTGTCCTTCAGTCTCTGAGCTACACAGAGCTGCCTGCCAGCTGTACATCAGGGCAGCTAAGCATGCCCTGGGATGAGCCATTTAGTATTGATGATAGTGCAGTACTCCTGAGTTGATCAATAGCATCGTTCCTTCTCTGCCTGGGCTAAGAGCTAATGAGACTAGTTGGTGCATATATGATGACTAGAATTTAATTATATATCAGATTGATTTTCAATTAGAACTCCAGGGAGCTGTTTGCCAGCTTTTCAAACTAGTGCGCAAGGCCCTAAAAACCCTTTTATCCCCAGTTTCCTACCTCACACAGAAAAGGTGCAAACTCTCTTCATCAGAGAGTGAAGAGCTTGCATGCTGCCAGGGTTCATATTTAGAGAATCAGCAACTATCTGAGAGAAGGGGGATGAAGGAGGAAACTCAGGGGGATGAAAGATGATGACGATGTTGGTTGATTATTATTATGCTGAAACTTTTTTCTATTGAGTTTAACGAATGTATCCCCATGCTCAACCAGGAGAGGCAGACTATCCCCTATATTCAAGCTCTGTATGGGTCCAGCCATATGACTAAAGCAGTGTTTCTCAAAGTGGTCCACAGACTGCTTCCTGTGGCTCCTCTTGGCTGCAAATGGCGAACCACAGCCAATGGGAGCCATGAGGCTCTAAGGCTGCGGAGCCAGTAAGTAAACAAACTGGAGCAGTCCAGTATCAGCTTTTTCAGAGTGGGTCTGCGGACCACTTTGAGAATCACTGGACTGAAGGATGCTTCATATTACTCCCATCTTTAGAAATGGGAGAATATATGAACAAAGAAATTATAACCTAAATAGTCTAAACTGATTTCCAGATAAAACGGTATAAGGGCAGGTGCTCAGGGAGAAGGGACGGCATGGGGCAAAGCCTCAGACAGAAGGGACAATGCTGGGGACAGAGTTTGGACACCAGTAGTTCCCCCAACTTTTAGGGACCCTTTTCCACTCCTGTCCTGAAATTGCTTTTATAGCCTATATAATGTCATATTGAAAATCAATGATGTTTCAGATGCAAACTGATGGAAAATTGCCATGCCCTGAAATACCACAAGAGTCTGTATCAAATGTTATATCCTAGTCCATAAATTTGCAAAGAAGCTGCCACAAGTCCAGAGGAAAAGACGCCCCACTGGAATATTTTCCCAAGCCCGAAAATGAACCTTGAGAGTTCAAAAAAGTTCTGATGACACATGTAAACACAGTATGGCATCTTGTCAGCTGAACTTGCTCTTCAGCTTGTGTGTCTTTACGAAGTGCCATTCAAAACATTTACTCTACCTTCCAATTTCCTTGAATGTATTTATTTTAAAAAAGACAGTAGGGCCCTAGCTTGCAACCACAGAATTTATACCTGTGAGCAGTCCCCTACTGAAAGTACTGGGACTATTCACAATAGTAAGGGCTATAGCTAATAGTCACTGTCTGCCAGAATCCAGCCTTTTTGTGTGGAGGGCTAAATAACATTAGCGACACCCTACAGTTGAGCACATGAATCGTACGAACATCTTGTCTGTCTGTGGCAAGACTAGCAGATTCAGGTACACAAAGTTCTACCAATCAATACAGCCCATTTTTAGAGTAGACATAGGTGGTTGTAACAGATACCGTACCTTTTATGTGAAGGTGAGAAAAATCCACAATAGAAAGGACTCAAATGAATTGAAGTCAGATGGACTGTCACCATCAGTATTTCACAAGGCTCTGTTATCTCTTGTGCCTCCCTTTCTTAGTTTTCTTTTGAATGCTTCATTTTTGGCTCCGACATGTAGATGCTGGAACAAAGATGGAAATGGGTAATGTATTACAGGGGAGAAGTCACTTGAATTCTCTCTGGAAATAATGAGACAAAGGGAAACTATAAATAAATCAGCTTTACTATGAGATTAAGAGCATGGTACAATTAAAGTTTAGTTCTTCTCATGAGGATTAGGCCCATCATTTCAGTATGTGTCACCTGAGACTTGGCACTTCGGGGTGTGAAAAGCACACAACATAATGAGCACAACCTTAGGAAATGAAAAGAGCCCGATAGCAGTCTGCTCCTCAAGGGAGCCACCTCTCATTCAGCATTAGAGTGCTCATAGCAATATTTTCTCAGGCAACCCAAAACCGAGGTTTCAGAGAAAGGATTGTCACAGAGAAACAAACCTCTAAAAGAAGAGGCAACAGGGTGTTTTTGTCCTTCTCTCACCAGAGGACGAGGCTGACGTGGAACCTCACCTATGTTCTACTTAGGACAAAAAAATAAGCCGTAAAATGAGAACTGAATTTTATCTTGGGAAGGCAAGAAGAACTAGATTCAGGCCAAACCCAGACTGGTTTGGATTTAAATTCTCATACAGCTCTGGCACAGATAAACTAGGTTTCTTCCTTCTACCCATACTCTGGAAATGAGCTACCAGAGCACAAAGGTCCTATCCATACCAAGCAAGCAGCCTGCTCCTGTAACTTGTGCTCTAGAGATGGGGTCCCAAAGCACAGAGCTTTTCTTGGCCAGTTCTTTCATCTTGTGGCACATGGGTGTGTTTCCTGATCCATGCTTTCAGTATTTGGGGTCAGGTCAGTAAAAAGGAGGGGTTCTCAAACTGGGGCTGGTGATCTCTCAGGGGATCCTGAGATAATTATGTGGTGGGGGGGGGGTTGTAAGTTGTCAACCTCCACCTCTAAGCACTGCTTCACCCCCAGTATTTATAATAGTACAGGCAGTCCCCGGGTTACATACAAGATAGGGACTATAGGTTTGTTCTTAAGTTGAATTTGCTCTGCCCCCAGCTTCCTGGAATCAGCCACTGATCAGTTTCAACAGCGGCTGAATCTCAAGCCTGGGACAGAACAGATGGGCTGCCAGGTAGGTCCCTGCAGGACCAACCCGGCAGCACCCCAGCTGCTCTACCCCAGGGTCCACAACAAAAGCCTGGTCTGCTGGGGGGGGGGCGCACTAGCTGCGCCTCCCCCCCCCCCAACAGACCAGGGACACCGGGAGCAAAGCCGGGGAGGCGGAGGGGTCCCGTGCCTCTGAGGCTTTGCTGTGGTGTCCCTGGTCTGCTGGAGACGGTCCCCAGCAGACCAGGGGCACCCGGAGCAGCTTTTCTCACCCCAGAGGTCGAGGTGGCGGGACCGCTGCGCTCTGGGCGGTCCCGCTGCCTGCCAGCTCCGGGGCGAGAAAGCCCCGTTCATAAGTGCGGATCCGACATAAGTCGGATCCGTGTAAGTCGGGGACTGCCTGTATTAAATATTTTTTTAAATTAATTTATAAGGGGGGGTTGCACTCAGAGACCTGCTGTTTGAAAGGGCTCACCAATGCAAACATTTGAGAACTGGTAAAAAGCAATGTAGCCACGTTTGAGAAGTCTTAAATATGCCTCTAAAACAATCATTCGCTTTCATGCAAACTCCTGAAGGAACAACCTGACAAAAGCAACTTTGTAGAGTTCCAGTGGGCAGATAAGATCCATTTTTAACATAGGCACAAGGGGCCAATTTGCCCATAGTAGCTGATATTTATCATTTGGTTCATCTCTCTCCTATGCTTCCTCTGACTAACATGCAAACTGGATGAAATCCCTCTGTTCAGTGAGTTGTGTTGTTTCAGTTCTGACATACCAGTCCCTTCTGAGCATAAAACCATTCTCTTATAACCTTAAATGTCAAGGGAAAGTGATGTGTCTAGTACGCTGACACCAGAGTACTGGCTCCAGGAAGCAGGAACATTTCACTCCTATTTCCTAAAACCTTCCTTGACTGTCTATTAATCTCTGATGCCAAAATGTTCTTCTTTGTTTTCCAAAGTCTCTGTGGACTTGCCTCATTTTACTTCTGAGCTCTGATGCGCCAGTCCACTTCCTGCTCCTTCCAAATCTCCAGTCACAACAACCCTGTCTCCACATCTGTTCCCTGCAGCTCTCCATGATTATAATTCATACTTTCACTAGTCCTATCACATTAAACTGGGCTTTTCTCTCTTCAGATTTCATCTTAGGCTAATGTAAGGAGAAAATATTTTAACTTGAATCCCCACTCACTTCCATAACTTTCCATTTCCTCCATCCTCCTTCCCCTGCATCTGCTCTGCAATAACACTGATTTAAAAGCTTCAGAGGGTACTGATTTAAAAGGCATTTGAGTTCTTCAGACAGGGTCCTCATTTCTTTGACTCCTCTCTATCTCAGCCTATTGTTTCTCCCTCTCTCCTTGGATGTCAGTCCTTTTGTCCAGTGCATTTCCCCTCTATTCCACTACTCACTGTCAGGTTTTCCTTGTGATACTTTACAGGGAGCACACTACATAATTTTTTTTATTGTAACATATCCTAGGGAACCAGCCATTTTTAATGTTATCAATAGTGTTACTAGAATTAACATGATTATAAAGAAGCCTGATATGAAGCAGGAGCCAAGTTACAGATTTATTTACATCAAAGAAAGAGACAGCAAGTCTTGTAATGCAAGGAGGGAATGTATGACAGCATCCTGAAAGGCATATACAAATTACATCAGGCTAAAACAAATAATAATAATAGGTCTTTATAAACCCAATCAAGTTTTTGCCTCATCTGTCTCACATACTAGTGAAATTTTTATATTCCCTTTGCCATATTTTTGTCAAGTATGTGTTCTCTTGGCCAAGCCTAGCAGGGTATAACCGAGATCTACCTCAGCAACCTCACCACACCACAAGGATAGCAACAAGGTTTATCTACCAATAAAATGGAGCTTGTCAGAGTCCAGCACTCAACACCATATATGGGCCTCACACCACACCCAGACCACTCCCATGCCACTCCCAGAGCACAAACAACACCAAATATGGTAATAGGCAAGAACATAAAAACCTCTTTGCCCTTAGCTTGGGGAGGACTCCCAAATATTGGAAGACAGAGTCTGAGTCTGGCTTAGGACTGATCACCCAAAGGCCGCCTCCCTCCCACCCACCGAATCTAAAAAGGGGTGCACGTGCACGAATCTCGAGCATGCTCCGATTCCTTGTGTGTCTTTGTGTTGTTGTTGCTGAGTTTGTAAGTATTTAATCTACCCTCACTGTTGTTAAGTCGTTTAAAAGAGACAGGTTAGAAAACACATTGCTCTGTGGTAACTTTTACCCTTGCTATTGTCAGTGTTAAAGAAACAGTTTTTTTTTAAATGTGTTTATATTTGACTTAGCTGTAACTTAGGTAGGGTGTAAAAATTGTTGTGTGGCAAATATTAGGTAGTTGCTCATTTAAGTAGTTCAGTTTAATAAATCATTCTTTCTGTGATAAAACTTGTTGTCTTGCCATCATTTGGTATTTTCACTGGGTATTTGGCCTTAAGCCTCTGGGACTCCTGCCATTTTATCGAACCAAGCACCAACAATTTTATTATATTCAGATAGCAGAGCAATTATTCCCAAAATAACTCTTCTTTAAATGTGATTGCATAGACACCTCTGCACATCCCATTAGGCAGAATTAGTACTTGCTAAGCAACATGATGATGCTCATCAAGAAAAAATTAATAGGTGGTGCAGAAACATGTAGATTTAATGATGTGATCATCTCCATGATATTAAGGGTGTGAGTTACCTACGGTCAAAAAATTAACCCACAATTTTAAATCCTGACATGAGTGAGCAAGATTCTGTCATGGGAATGAGGGAGGATATGGTGCACCCGCTGTCTCTGAAAACTGTAATTACAACATCTATAAACCAAATTCTGTTCTATGTGCTGCAAGCACTGGCTGTTACTTGATTACACCTAGTTTCTCTCATGTCCAGCTCTGCCTCTATAGGATCATAAAACATTGCAACATATCTGCTTGGGGAGAAAATAATCTGCAACAAAGATCAGATGCCACCCCGTAGAGCACTCACTGCTCAAAAAAGGAAGAGGAACAGAAGCTGCTAACCAGGCAATACTTCCATTCCACGTCCTTATCTGCAAGAAAGTCCATCTTCACAAACCATCCCCCATTCCCCCCCCTCCCCCCCGCCGTTCATGCCACACCACACCATACCACACAGAGGGGTTGGTAGGTTAGGCAGGGATAGAACATACTAATGGATTCATCCTGCTACTGCTCTTTGCAGACTTGGAGAGCCTGAATTAGCCACTTTGAAGTAAGTGCCCTAGGACTGCCCCCAATTGCTTCATTTCTTCCCCACAAAATTAGCCTGTGCCTGGCCTACCTACAGTCTAGTTCACAGTGCAGGTTTTTGCCCTGGATGTATATGATGCACACTGAGGAATTGGGAGCTGGTGGAGACTCTAAGTGCAAGATATGAAGCAAACACCTGTCTTGTGATGCATAGACACACTGCCGAATGGAGCAGCTCTTACAATAGCACAAACTCTCAGAGAGCCAGAGCTTTTGTGACCATGGCTGTGCAGAGAGGGAGGAGGGAAACCCTACATCTGTTTGAAGTTGGGAGGGTCACCCTGCTATTAATCTCAGTGCATAGTGTCATGGCTCTATGCATGAACTTTTGAAACTGCTTCCAGGAGTCTAATTTTAACCACTCTGTTCACTGATAGCTGCATCTCACTAGCTGCCAGGTTAGAATAAATGCTGCAAGTGTTGCAACCACCTCACAATTGTATCACGAGTCTCATGGGTGGCTGATATAAGGAGGGGGGAGGCACAGCCTTCCCAAATGGCCAAGCATGGCCCCACCCACACTCCACCCTCAGAACATCTGCTGCTTCAGCACAACGCCTGGCGGGGTGGACGTTCTGTGGGGTGGAGTGTTGCTGCCCAGGTTTCAGCCACACTGAGGCTGTGGTGCCCTCCCAATGCTTCAGGGCTGGGGAGACTGGGGCTGCATGCCACCCACTCTCCCCGTGATAACTCCAGGGCTGGTGAGGCTCCTATGGAGGGCTGAAAGATTGTCCGTGTATCGGGGTGGAGGGTCCTTGACTTCCATGGGGGAGCAGGGCCTTGAGCAGAAAGGGCGGGGCTGGGAGTTTCCCTCCCCCAGCCCTACATTCACCCACCACCCATGATGAGTCGGTATTTTATGCTTGTATTACAGCCCCAGATCCTGGAAGCAAGTAATTACTAGAACGGACCAGTAATCAGGTTATCCAGTCTGTGAAAAACTCCACATTTCTGATTTTGCTCTTATCATTCATGTTATTCTATAGCAGCAGCAGTGCAGCCAGAACTGCAGTCTGGAGCTGGCCAGGTAGGGAGGTGTCCTTTCTGCTCCCCAGGGAACTAGTAAGGTGGGGAACTGACCAATCCTGAGAGTCCATAGGAGCTGGGAAGCTGGGAACTTACAGGGGGTGCTAGCCCGGAGTATGGACCCTGCTGAGTTGCAATGGGTCTGGGAGCATGGGAGCTGCAAAGGACATGGGTAGGCCTGCTGGCAGGAAAACAGGCTGGAAATTCTCCAAGCAGTTCTAGTAACTTGAAAATCTCAGCTGTCATTTATAAAAAAATAAGTTTTTTATAGCCAGCATGGATGCAGAGAAAAAACTTGAAAACAGGAACAGATGCACCCAGAGGGCAAATGAAAAGTTTTTCTAGTTTTTAGAAAGCTCATGATTCTTAAGCCAACTTCAAGATTTTTTTGTTATTTTTTAGGGCGAGTGACTCATAATTTCTGAATTCTTGGGGTTGGCAATATCAAAACTAGCTGTGGCCCATAGACCATTCTTGAAGAGCCTCTGGCTTTAAGGAATTCATCATTTTCCTGCCTCACCTTCAGTTATAAATCAAACCTGTTTAAAGCCATCTTTTCAAAGAACCATCTACCTAATACCCATATTTAAATTTAAGACTCAACAGTCAGATTAAAATCATACTGTTCAATTTTTGTTAGAGATAGAAAATACTTCTAACATTTTCTGCAGAGATTCACATCAATAAAATATTGTATTCACTTTGCTTGCCTTTATGTCCCTTGTTTGTTCATTTTGCACTAATATTTTAGCTAACATGATTCCTGGTGGGGACTGCTCATGGAAACAGGGAATTTTGTTTTAAAAGAATATTAGAAATTATTGTGAAAAATTCTGATGTTATTTTCACAGAACAAGATACTAATAGTTTGTGCATGTACTCAGCGAAGAGAAACATACAGCTCTCATTTTGAAATTCAGATGCTCACAATAACCTGCACACAAGCTGTTAGAAATTTTTTTTGTCTATAATATGGAATAACTGATTACACCTGAGAAAGTCACAAACTGCTGTGCAGACAATTCAACAAGAGTGAAACTCAGCCCTGTGCAGAAGGTTAGCAAAAGGTCTAAACATCACTGAAATCCCAGTAAACTGCATCTGGAATTAAGTGGCTCATTGTGATTGTTCTTGAAATATCACCCCAGCCAAATAAGAGATGAAGTTAGCCACATAAGTTATCAACCACTCACACACAAAATATGTACCTTAAAATACTCTTAATCTTCTTCTTTTCAAACACATGTTGGCTTGAAAGCAGTGTGTGAACCAAATGCTTTATATTTATTTAATTGATAAACTGAATATATATACAAGAAAAGTTCCTTGGATTTTGGTAGCATAATTTTGAGACAGGCCCTGTGATCTAAAAGGAGTGTTAGAACAGGGAGATGTTCTGAAACATTGTACCGGTTGAAAACAATGTGACGTTAATAAATCTTTTGGTACAGAGTCTTGTATTGAATGTAAGACATCTTATATTTTGGATCAGCTAGCACTGAGCATCCTTGGATAACAACAATGTCTGAAAGTAGGAAGGAAAATAACTAACAAATAAAAAATTATGAATTCCAAGTGGGAGAAGGGGAGAGGCTGAAGGAAAGCTCTACTGGGAGGAAAAAGTTCTGCTTTTTGACACCATAATAATAGTACGTAGAACTTGTTCAAAAGTTAATTAACAAATGTTAATTAATCCCCCACATGGCTGTGAGGTAGAGAGACATGTACTATCACTGCTTTATAGAAGGAGAAACTGAGACATAGAGATCAAATGGCTTGCCCATGGGCACACTTTGAAACAGTGGCACTGCCCTGGCTAGAACACTGCTAAAAGGCCTCAGATTCTGAGCGAAGTATGAAGGCCTGAGATAGACCCCAAAAAACCAAGTGCTTTTGCATGTATAGCAAACACCGGTTCCCCCAAGCAAAATAAGCTAGCCTGGCAAGAGTACTTTGATGCCAATATATCTGTGTCTACACTAGGGCTTTTACTGGTACAGAAATGCCGCAGAAATATGCTGAGGCTGACCTAGCCTGAATCTCATACCAAAAGCCTGTAGTTAGGCAGTTAGGGCATGTTTCCTACACTAGGAATTATTTTGAAATAACTAGATTCAAAACAATAACTCCTGAAATAACAAAACTGAAATAGCATGTCAACACAGGGGAGCCTCGCAATTAGTCAAAGGCTGGCTCTATTATTGTGAATGTGCTACCTTAACGTGGAGCCCCAGGAAGCACTAGGGAGTAATTACTTTGAATTATTCTGGGGAGCAATTATTTCAAAATAGCAGAAGCAGAGCATCTACACTACCGCTATTTTAAAATAATTATTTAGAAATAAGTGTTATTTCCTGAGGAAAGCGGGAATACAGATTTCAAAATAACCAGCCTATTATTTCAAAATGACGGGCTTCATAGTATGGACACTCTGCTTATTATTTCAAAATAAGGGGGCTTATTTCAAAATAACTCACTAGTGTAGACCAGGACCCTGGGACCCTTTCTATCAACACACTACCAACCCTTTCAGGTTTATCAGAATATTGATGTTTTCCCTGTAGCTGTTTCTTGGTGTCATATTATGAGCTGAGAATCTCAGCTTGCATGAAAAAAATAAGTTTCTACTGCTCATAGTTAGTGAAAGGCTTGAAAATGTGGATCCTAAGGGCTTGCCCCAAACCCCAGATGGTAAATAAAGATCCAAACATTGATTATTTTTAAACCCTCATTATTTTTAAGCAGTTCTCATAATTTCTTTGTGGCCTGCCTCATGATTTATTGGGACTGACAATACTGGGTAGGTTTCCTTCCCAGCTCCTCCGAGGATTCAAACTACTTTAGTTTGGTTTGGTTATTCCAGCCTCTCTCTAGAGAGCACTTAACCTTGCTTGATTTTACTAGGCTCAAGGCAGAACATGCATGTGACAGGGAAACGAGACAGAAACAAACCCAGTACAGTAGGCTATCTGCGGCTCTTGTCTGGCCCCATCATCGTTGTAGTTCCTGAGCACCATGCCTCACAGAACCCCTAAAAAATACTGTTGTCTCCATTTCAGATATGGGGCATGGAAAGTGACTTGCACAGAAATTCTGTAGAAGAGCAAATAATTGTATCTGGGTTTCCGGTGAGCCAGGCCTAGCACCCAAGCTACTGGACCATCCCATGTCATCTTCATTTGGTAGTGGAAATGGGGTGGTTTCTTTATGTAGGTTTGTGCACGTATGTTTAACTCATAAATTTGGGAGTTTATAGTACAGCAATCTAATGCCATTGTGGGCTGAGGCTCACAGTATATATATTCTTCATTATAAAATGTATCTGTCCTAAAATCGTATCCTGAGGTGCTGGTACTAGACACGACATCAGAAATGTGTGTAATCAGATGCCAACAGAAAATCACAGAAGAGGGAGATTCTAAACCTAAGAGGAAGAGTTGGATGACACGGCTGGTTTTAATCTGACAGTTCAGTTTCCACTGGATTTCAAGATGTAGCTCCTTCCCTGAGGTGGGACTCAAGCCTCCTGCCTTGGACTTGCTAATCAGACCAGCTTCTTTTCCTTATTCATGTGGATCAAGTCCTAGGTATTTGTTGCATTTTCTTGTGCCTCCATTCTGGGGGCGGGTCACAACTGTGAGTACCAACATTAGGTCAGACTGGTGGTACATTCTAAAGTAAGATTTAACCAAACCAGCAATGTATATATGCTTCTGGGACATTTACTAGCTCATCATAAAAACACAGATAGTCCCCTTACAACTCCAGGCTCATTTTCCTCCTAGACCAACTGGACTTCTAAGATGAAAGATTATTAAAATCAAAAGTCATCACACATTAGGTTACTCCTAATCCGAAAGGATTGAACGATCACCAGATGCTCCGAATCTCACCAGAGATGCTGCTGACTGTCATACAATTACTTCACTAACTAACTAATGTTAATTAACTGAGGGTATGTCTAGACTGCATTCCTCTGTCAGCAGAGGGATGCAGATTAGGCAGGTCGACATTGCAAATGAGGCAGGAATTTAAATATCCCATGCTTAATTTGAATAAAAATGGCCACCACGTTTTGCCAACTCAGCACTTTGTCAGCAAAAAGCAGCAGTCTAGAGGGGGACCTGCCTAACCTGCTGACAGAGGGATGCAGTCTAGACATACCCTAAGAAAGAAATGAGAGTTATTAATGGACTTAAAGCAGGTAAATTTCAAGTGAATTAAAGCTTGCACATCCAAGATGCTAGCAGGGATGTTATATCTGCTAGTTTTTATATATGTCTCTTTTTTGCTTTACTCCCAAACAGCATTACAGACCTCAGTCCTTTGTCCAAAATTTTCTTTGTCATGTTCATCAGTCCAAACATGAGGTAGGAAAGAGGTACTCCTGAAATGTTCATTTGTGGGCATTTCCCAAAGTCACAATAGGTTTGAGTTACAACCACGCAGCAAAATTTAAAAACTCCATGCATTCATTGATGCATAAACTAAAATAAACCCATCCATAAACTGTTCTCTTTCTCTCAACTCCAAACTCAAAAGATCCAAAAGCAAAACTAAGCCTAGTCTCTCATTCAGTCAGTCCTCCCCCACCAAGGGACTGGCCAACCCTGGCTCATATATGACTCAACAAACTGCCTGTATAAATCACCCCATCAGAACCCTCTTCTCTACTGGCCATTGTAGAAGTTTTTGTTCCCACATGAAATTATAGGCATAAACACATAAGAAAATAAGAACAGCCCTACTGAGTCAGACCAAAGGTCCATCTAGCCCCATATCCTGTTCTCCAACAGTGGCCAATGCCAGATGGCCCAGAGGGAGTGAACAAAACAGATAATCATCAAATGATCCCTCTCTGTCATCCATTTTCAGCCTCTGATGAACAAAGGCTAGGGACACCATTCCTATCCATCCTTGCTAATAAGTATTGATGGACCAACCTCTATGAATTTATCTAGTTCTGCTAGGGTATGTCTACACAGCAACATTTATTTGGAATAACTGACATTATTCCCAAATAACATAGTGCACGTCTACACTACACTAAATTATTATTATTTCGAAATAATGTCGAGCTGGAGGACTTCGTACTCTGATTCATGGTAACCCTTATTTCATGAGGAGTAAGGGAAGTCAAAGGAAGAGTGTTCTTCCTTTGACTTCCTGCTATGTAGACAGCACCAAAGCTGAATTAAGCTATTTCAACTTAAGTTATGCAATTGATGTATATGAAGCTTCATAGCTTAATTTGACTTTAGCCCTGCTGTGTAGATATGCCCCTGAAGTCCAGGTCTTCACAACATCCTCTGGCCAGGAGTTCCACAAATTGACTGTGAGCTGCATGAAGAAAACTTCCTTTTATTTGTTTTAAACGTGCTACCTATTAATTTCATTTGGTGATCCCTAGTTCTTATGTTATGGGAACAAGAAAATAACTTTTCGTTATTCACTTTCCCCATACCTATCATGATTTTATAGACCTCTATCATATCCCCTTAGTCGCCGCTTTTCTAAGCTGAAGCGTCCCAGTCTTTTTAATTTCTCTTCATATGGGGCTTGTCCCAAACCCCTAATAATTTTTGTTGCCCTTTTCTGAACCTTTTCCAATGCCAAGATATCTTGCTTGAGATGAGGCGACCAGTATTTAAGATGTGAGCGTACCATGGATTTATATAGAGGCAATAATCTGTCTGATTCTCTATCTTTTTTTTCATGATTCCTAACATTCTGTTTGCTTTTTTGACTGCTGCTGCACCCTGAGTGGATGTTTTCAGATAATCCACAATGATTCCAAGATCTCTCTCTTAAATGGTTATAGCTAAATTAGTCCCCATCATTTTGAAATGATGGCATGCTAGGAAATGATATATGGAAGGTCAGAAACCATAGTTACTGTAGCCTGTAGAGCAGGTCCCCAAAAAGCTGAGTCCAGCATTCCAGGAACTGACAAACTCCACATGAGGCTACAAAGAAAAAGAATGTATTCTTTCCACAGGAGATCATAAATGTGATATAAGGGCACGGGAATACTTTGAGACATGTCATGGAGGCAAGAGCAGATTTTTATTGTTATCAGGGCATTTTCAAAGTTTAAGTTTCAGCAGGGATTTTTTTTTTCATGCAATTAATTAAAACAAAAAGTTTGGAAGTATTTTAGTGGCCTGAAACACAAAACAAGCTTTTAAAAAAAGAAAGGCAGTAACAAGAACAAGATAGGCAGTCAACAATGTGTAGGTTCCTCTCAGAGTCAAGTAAGTGAATGTTCTGGTTATGAGTTTCAATAGTTTGAGGTTTGGAGGTTTTAAATCACTAAGAAAATACAAAAATATTATTCTTAAAAAATATTTTCAGGAAGTGAAACCAATATGGACATACTTTTCAGATTATCAGAGAGAGATGGAGAACCTTTCTGGTTTTGATAAAAATCATGCTAGATTTTTTTCTGTATCAAAACTTTGAGCATAATCTAACCAGTGAAAGAAAGAAAGAAAGAAAGAAAGAAAGAAAGAAAGAAAGAAAGAAAGAAAGAAAGAAAGAAAGAAAGAAAGAAAGAAAGAAAATTTCATTTAGCAGCACCAATGATGAGTGTGTGGCATTTATCCATCTCTCCTTATTGGAATCTTGATTCATCCTCATTCTACAATATCCAGTGGATTGTTTTGTGGTGACAAGAATAGACCTGTTTCAGATGAACTGGCTACAAAAATATATAAATAGAATCCTGTATCAAACATTCCATTATTTTGCCTGGAATCAGTGTCAGAATTACCTATATTATCTACCAGCTCTGTGTTCTTGGAGTACCAGGCCATAGTGCACATGGAAGGCTCCCCCCACCTCTCCTCCCCCCCCTTTCCTTCCCCCATGGCCTTTCCTTAAAGCCAAAGCCAATTCAAAAAGCAATGAAAAAGTGGAGGAAAGACACATCTAAACCCTTCTAGATAAGGATGATAGTATTCAGGAAACACCCCTAGACTCATTTGAATCGAAGAAGGGACAGAAAGATGTCTCCGTTAGCATACAGAATGGAGACCAGAGATTGCAAAACAAGAATTGAACTGAACTCTGGGACATAGAAAGCAGAAACGCATTGCCTGATGGAAAATCTCTGTCCTCGATGCTAAAGAATCCACGCCTACCCATACCCAGATCAGTAATAATCAGACCAATTTTAGTAATAAATCCTCTAATGCCGGGGTGGGCAAATATGGCCTCTTGACAGGCCACAACTGCTATATTTACCTGCATCTCTACAGGTCTGGGTGATTGCAGCTCCCGTTGTCCACGGATCTCTGTTCCTGGTCAATGGGAGCTGTGGGAAGCTCCCATTGACCCAGAGTGCACTGCTTCCTGCACCTGCCTTAGCTGGGAATAGTGATTCATGGCCAATGGGAGCTGCAATTACCTGTATCTGTGGAGGCACAGGGAAATATAGCGATGATAGCCCACCAAAGGCTAATCCTGATGAATCACCACTGTTCTATTGACCACTATTGGTATCCAAAATACTGAAACTGACTAATTGCATTATGAGCACCCTCAAAGGAACACCACCTATAGCCAGGAATGATCAGTTGATATGGTCTAGCCTAAACAAAACAACTTTAGAATACTCCTTTGATCCATCGGTTTACCCATAAACACATCTACTGTTCCCTTTTGAACCAATGTTGTTTCCCTACAGAAACTCCTAACCATCCTCAAGTAAAGTGTTCTCATGTCTGGATCTAAATTTTGTACCAGTTCCACTGGAACTTCATCTGCTCCTGACTGAGCATGGAGAGGGGTCTGCTCTGTCAGCCTCCAGCTAGCATCGCCATCTAGGAAGCTCAATCAGTTCAAGCTTCAGTAAGTAGTGAGATCCATCTCTCTCTCTCTCTCTCTTTCTCTCTCTCTCTCTCTCTCTTTCTCTCTCTCACACACACAAACACACACGCACTAGGTATAGCCTCATGACCCTACCTTATGGGATCAGTTATAGTATGTTAGCCCTAACATTTGTAAGCAGATTTAAGTTAGATCGTAACCGTTTTGTTAGTCTGGCTCCCCTTGCATGATTACTACCTTGAAATAAATAACTTCCATTGTTAAGTTGGCTACTCTCTCTCTCTCTCTTCAACCCCCGCCCCCCAACTTGGAGTATTTTTTTTAGCTTCCCCATTCACTCTGCAACAATGCTCCTTGTATCTGAACTAAAGAACACTGTAGTGCCCAAAAATTCTCTGGTGTTTGCTCATCAGGTGAGTTACTAGCATAATGTCTGTGGCGAGAATAGGGAGACGTTGAACCTGGAGACCTATGAGGGCGTCAGCTTTAAAGTACTGTTTTAATCCAGCCCACTGAATCCAAGGGCACATGAGGCTCACAGCTTGGCATTGTTGTGCAACCCAACCTACTGATTCCAGGGACATATAAGGGGTCAGCTTGTGAGTGCTGATTATCTGGTGCACTCAGACATGCTTTGGTAGTGGGTGTGAGTGTGTGTGTTCATCTATTCTAGGATGGGAAGAACCCAGTTCTAGGGAACCTAGATCCTGCAGGAGAGCTCCATTGCGAGGAAATTGGCAGAAGGAAGAAATAAAGCTCCATATGAGAACACAAGTCACACAAGAAGCACATTGATAGAATTACCATACACACCCCTCCCAAAAGATTAACTTTAATAAATGAGCATACACCAAACTAATGGGCAAATTTGGTAACACTTGAATCATCTTGTTTACATTTCTAAAATATTGTCACATTAGCTTGCTTCCAATCTTCTGGAATGTTTCCTCTGTTTTCAAGGGAAGTCAACATCAACAACCAAGAGAGAACCCCAGCCAGCTCTTTTAAAACTCTCTGTTGCAAGTTATCAGATGCTGTTGATTTTAAAATGTCTAACTTCAGCAACTCGGGTTTAGCATACCCTCAAGTTATTGTTGGAATGAAAAGTATGCCATGATTGTATGATATTTTTATGTCATCTGGCTTTTCCCCAGAAATCAGAACAGAACTATTTATGGAATACATCTGCATTTGCTCCATCATTACTGAGAATTGTGCCATTTCTATCTAGCCATGGGCCAATACCATCGCTAGGATTTCTTAAAATTACTTAAAGGGCTAAAACAGAACTAAGAGACTGGCACTGAGAAAAGTCAACCCAGGCAAGTTCCCTTTTCTTACGGCCACATCCTCCTCACAGACATCAGGAAGAGATCTGGTTTAAGGCCTCTAAGTCAACTGTGCACCATAAGTGGATTTTCCTTGCACTGGGGTGATTCTCCTGGGGAAGGGCACAAGACAGATGGAATTTGCTGGCAGCATGGATATGCTATCTCCCAAAGTGTAGTCCTTTGTGTGCCTGTGGAACATAATAATTTGACCTTTTATTAATAAAAGTAAAATGTATTTCTGCCCAACTATGCTCAGTACACAACACACACATACAATGATGTTTAAGCCTGTACAATTTTCAGGTAGCATTCTTTTAAGGACAGACCTTGCCTGGAGGGCAGCATGCAGACATCTCTCACAATCATGTATCATCTTTACTGTTGGAAATGCTCCCTCTCATTATGCAGTCTCTAGAGGAACTTTACAGGGCCCAGGCTTATGTCTAAAGAGATAAAAGTTAAAGGTCACACGTCTGGGTCAAAGGTTAAAAGGCAGATAAAACATCCTGCCTTCAGAAGCAAAATCCAAGGTAAATCAAACCAGCTCCCAAGAAATCAAGTCAGGCTGAACTCCCCTGACAGGACTCAAATGCCCTTGTTTTAGAAACTCCTGGTTTCTTTCTTTCCCCCTTCAATTTTTTTTTCCATTTTTTCCCAACACTGGTTAAACAAAACAAATTGAAGCATACACAGTTAAAACAAAAGCCTGTGAAACTCTGATTGCTTTCCAAAGTCTGAAAAAAAAATCCCCACATTTACGGATGGAAAGATAAAATTATTTATAAACATTATTTACTGTAATCAGCTAGGGACACAAATGATCTACCAGATTGTAACTTTGAGGGGATTTGAAATAACAATGCAGGTAATACCATAGTTCATTCGCACCTATTGGACCCAAGGCTGATTTTGGATGACATAGTTTTCATACAAGATATTGTAGGGATAGTATTAGACTCAATCTCCCCAATAGAATTTCTGCAAACAGTGACAAAGACTATGTCTAGACTACATTCCTCTGTCAAAAGAGGAATGTAAATGAGCCCAATCGAAAGTGCAAATGAAGCACAGATTTAAATATCCCGCACTTCATTTACATATTTGCGTCTGAGCGCTTTTTCGAAAAAAGGTTTTTAGAAAGTGAAAGAGCAGTCTAGACACAGAAAGAACCCGTACGCCTCATTTTTTCGAAAAAGCGAAATGAGAAAAATATTTCAAGACTTTCAGAAAATTATAAGAGCAATGTATGTTTAATAAAACACGAAACTTGCTACAACCTTCATTGTTCAGTGGTTCAACATCAAAATACATTTTCTTTTCCAAATGTTTCCCTCACAAAGGCTACGTCCACACTGCCATGTGCTTTTGAGCAAGAGATGTGCTTTTGCACAAGAGTGCATCCAAACTGCCATGGACGCTCTTGCACAAGAAAGCTCTGATGGCCATTCACAGAATGGCCATCAGAGCACCTGTACTTTTTCAGATAGGGTTTTCTTGTGCAAGAAATCCCTGTTGTCCGTCCACATACTTTTTGCTCTTGTACAAAAAGTCTTATTCTTTGTAGAAAGAGGAATAACTCTTGCACAAAAAGCTCTCTCTTCTGACAATCTACTATACTTTTTCTTGTGCAAAAACATGCTTGTAGCGTAGATGCTCCACAAGTTTTTGTGCAAAAATTCTGCAATGTAGACGTAGCCAAAGAGAGAATCACCAGTCAGTCTGAGATGTTAAAATGTATAAATCTTCAGGAATCTTACTATATAGTTTAGAAACTTTCTGCATCTGTTTGTCTGTCAGCCCTTCTGTGAGTACGTTTGTTCGAGAACTCCTCCTAAACGGTAGGAGCTAGGACCACCAAATTTGGTTTGCAGCTTCCTCTTACCCCAACTTAAAGCAAGGTCAGGGTTTGATTGTGCCTGGACCATTGTGGCTGGAGATGGGCTGTGTTTAGAAAGTGATTAGTTCTCATTCAGTGGAAAGGGAGGGATCTAATAGCAGAGACAGTTATGCTCCAGAGTGACCAGAAGGGGGTGGGAATCTGCATATTGCTGGCCATCAGCCAATGGCAAGTGCCACACCCACCTCAAAGCCAGAGGCCAAACTACTCCCTACCCAGGCCGTGGTCCTAATGCTGGACACCAGGGGGTAGCCTCACAGCCATGGCCACCCAGACACACTCTGGCCAGCCTAGGAAATAGCCACTGACTGGGGATGGGCAGTACAGCCCCGACCACTGCATCCCCCCTGGGAGCAGAGGCCAGCCAGGGCCAGGCAATGCAGCCCCCACTGCTGCAGCCCCCTTAGGGAGCAGCCCCAAGCTGGGCAGCACAAGCCCAGCTAGCCTCAGGGATGCCCCGCCCCCCCCCCACACACACACCTCTCAACCCCCTGTCCTGAGCCCCCTACTCCCTGCTCGAGCCTCCCCCACACCTTCCAATCCTGACTCCTTCACCCTCCCTCACATCCCTAACCCCTTGCCCTGAGCATCCCCACCCTCCAACCCTGACTCCTGCACCCACCACACACCTAGCTCCCTGCACTGAAGGACCCGAGCAATGCTGGGTATATCTTCTAGTAAGACTATATATATATATATATATATATATATATATATATATATATATATATATATAGGCTCATGGTAAATGTTGCTTAGGGTCATCTAGACTGCAGGGGTTTTTGGTTTTGGTTTTTTTTGAAAAATGGCTGTTTTTCCGAAAAAACTTCACTTACGTCCAGACTGCT
Source organism: Pelodiscus sinensis (assembly GCF_049634645.1). Classification (NCBI taxonomy): domain Eukaryota; kingdom Metazoa; phylum Chordata; order Testudines; family Trionychidae; genus Pelodiscus; species Pelodiscus sinensis. The sequence continues at coordinate 227,668,733 of NC_134712.1, read as the reverse complement.
ATTGCGTTCTTTCAAAAGAAAATTGAAAGAACGCAGGAGTTTTTCTGACATTGGTAAACTTCATTCTATAAGGAAGAACACCTTTTCCAAAAGAGCTCTTTCAGAAAAAAGTATGTGAGGATGTGGAAGAGGGAGTTCTTTTGAAAGAAGAGGCCTCCAGGAAAAAGCACAGGTTCCCTGGTGGCCACTCCGCCCATAGTAATCACAGCTTAAATGCGAGATAGCATCCATTCAGTGTGGACGTTATCTTTCAAAAAAGCAGATGGCTTTTTTGATGCGCTTTGGCAGTGTGGACACTCTCTTTCGGAAAAAGCTTCTTTCAAAAGAAGCTTCCAGTCTAGACATACCCTTAGAAGCAAAACCAACATAATTAATAAAGCTGTTAATCTAACAGCAGATATTGTGTCCTGCAAATCATTACTATTACAGAACAGGCCCTTTGAGTAATTTTTGGCTTAAAGTTTGCCCTTAAGCACATTTTAAAATCTTTGAAGTTAGTCTGAAATTAAATCAATATCTAGTTCTACTCAATTGTAAATCTTTATTTAAAATTTCCAAGGGACACAGGCCAGTTCTCAAACACCAGGAGATCTTGGGCTAGTTTTATCTAAAGTCTTCATTCTGAATTTTGGAATATTTGAATATTCTGGGAAAGCTCCAGAAATGATTCTGCCAGGAGCTGAACAAACAGTTACATAACACCCTTCCCTTCTAATCTGGATGTTGACCTAGCTATTCATTCCTTGTTTGCTGTGGTGAGTTCTGTAAATCTAGTTTCCATGGTAGCCATAATCCATGAATAGAACTGGCTCCATCGGTGGTCAGTTACAACATGCTTTGTCCTTTTCTGTGTCCTGTAACTGACTGAGTTAAAAGACAGAAAACAAGCGCCTTCAGTAAACATGACCTAATGAGGTCCATGACTTTCAGCTAATGGGGGGCCTAGTGGCTTGAAAGGGAACGTAGCTAAACTGCAATATGCTGTGATACTCACATCTGCTGATGTGTCATTTTCCACAGAGGCCTCACAAAGGCTTTTGAGTAGTTTGTTAGTATGATTTTAATTACACTACATTTCCATTGACTTCTTGGGGTTTTAAAAAAGATACATGTATAATTGTGTGAACATGGTATAATGAAAACAGAGGGATTGACAGTATTGGTTAGACCTAAGTACTGTGTGTTCAAGTGCTATCAAGGTTTCTTCCCAGACCTCTGCCCCCTCTCCATTCTGTAACTGTCCTCTGTTATTGGAAGTTCTAAGCCTCTACAGAACAGAAATTGTCAATAGGAGGAAATGGTGCTAGAAATCCTTGAGAGATTCTTTGAATCTTGAAAGGTATCTTCAAGGGATTAGGATGAGACTCCCTACAAATTAAACTCTTTTGTTAACCAATCAACAGCTGAACCTACTTCTCCACAGGTTAAAAGAGCAGCATGTTAACTCATTGTTACTAATGTAAGCAGAGTCTAAACCACTGCTTCAATGCATCCAGCTGAAAGAGGAGAGGAGTCCTGAGTGTGGTTATGCTGGTTCCGTTGTTTTGCCCTGCAAGGAATTCAACTGTTGATATGTAAATACAGCTCATGCTGGGCTGGGAAAGGAATCCGGGGTGTGGTTATGTAAATCCAGTTCAGTCAGTGCTATTGGTTGATGGATGGCCAATTGTTAGAATGGAATTTTGTGTAACTAATTTGGCTGTTGTGGGGTCACAGGCCATGTTGACCCCAGATGTAGGAGTTGTAAACTGTGACCACCAGTGCTTGCAGGAGGGACACTGTCATTGCAAAGAGTCTTGGATGGACAAGCTTACCCTTCTAGACTCAAGTGGATTGGATTGGGGGGAAGGATCTTGAACCAACAGGCTACAGGTTCTCCAGAAATGAGCTGTAAGACTGGTTCAACCTGTCTCTACCTCCACCCCTGTTCTAAGCATAGACCTAAAATAGACTCCATACAGAGTTTCTTTATTATTTTGAAATATTATTCCAGTGGGAGCTGGAATCTTTTGGCCAACCTAGGTGATGGCCAAGAGCTGAAATCACTAGGTTTGGCCCAGAGCCAGATCCATCGTGGAAGCAGCAGCTGGAAGGAGCAAGTGGCCAGCAGGGCAGCTGACAGGAGTGGCCAGTGGGTGGCTGGTAGGAATAGCAGCAGATGGTCAGCAGAGTGGCTGGCAGGAGCAGTGGCGAGTGGCAAACGGAATGGGTGAGATGCCTCTTATCCCCACCCACACCCCCAAAGGAGGGAGGTGAGCTCTGGAAATCACCCCTGAGCTCTGATCTGCCCTGACCAAGAACAGCAACTGTGAGTGGGGTACAGAGAAAGTTTGGGCATGTGAATGGGACACTTACATTGCTGGACTTGTAAGCCTAAGAGGCAAAGGACCTGCTCAATCCATTTGAGCTGAGATGTTTACTCATGGCTTGGTTATGAACTCAGTTTTGGTATTTTCCCAAGCTAATGCTATGTTACTTCTCTCCCTCTTTTATTAAAAGTTTCTTTTCTATGCTCAGACTCTGTGCTTGTGAGTGGGGAAGCATTGCCTCTCAGAGGCACCCAGATGTGTGTGAATTTCTCAAGCTACTGGGTGGGGGCTCGAGCCGGTTCTGTGTGAGATGGATGAGAAGAAACCCCTAGATATTGAACCCAGGCCTGGCTGCTGCCAGCACTACCTGGCAGAAGGGTAACACTAAACTAGCCCCATGTTTCTAAAATCTGTTAGCAAAAGGTTTCGGCAAAAGATTTTCAAATAAAATGAAACTCTACGAAGAGGAAAAGATGTTCCACACATTACTAGCTTTTTTTTTCATTTTATGCTGAATGATCACATCAATTCATTTCAGTATTAAAATAATTGTTTTATCTGTGCTCTCTCATGGCATTTCACAATTATTCAAGAAGATGAAGGCCAAATATTTTCATAAGAATTTCAAGCCACTTACAGAAAAGAAGTACTGTATAACATTGAATATGTGATGTGCTTTAAAGTAGAAATGTGAAGGGTATGTTGAGTATAAAACGCGTATGCTAAAATACTTGTTTGAAACATCATCTTTTCACAGTACATCCAAGTTTATTTCCTGCTGTGGTGAGGCTTTAAAGTCTTGCTGTCCTTCTTCTTTTTCTTACATTAGATATGTTAAAATAAAAAATAAGCAGTAGAGTAATGACCATTCTGCCTTTGTACATGGAAACCTCATAAAGTCACTTATTTTGACATTCAAGATAGGATGGATCCTGCTTGGTGTTATTTAAACTTTTATTTCAAGTGCAATTATAACAGAAATCTGGACTGTTTTAATAAAAAAGTGTCATCCAAAATGTACATCTGATTCATAACTCCAAGACCTGCAAATAAAATCTGAAGTGTACAAATGAACAATTCCTGCAGTCCTTACTTAGGCAAAATTCCCAGGGCATGTCTACATTAGGAAATTATTTCAAAATAACTAAATTTGAAATAATAACTCCTAAAATAATCAAAACAAAATAGTGAGTCTACACTATAGGGAAGCCTCAAAATTAGTCTGAGGCAGGCTCCGCTATTGTAGACATGCTAGCTTGACTTGGAGTCCTGGCAAGCACTGGGGAGTAATTACTTTGAATGACTCCGGGGAACAGTTATTTCTAAATAGCAACCATAGAGTGTCCACACAACTGCTATTTCAAAATAACTATTTTGAAATAAGTGTTATTCCTCATGGAAAGCAGGAGTAATTATTTTGAAATAACCAGCCCATTATTTTGAAATAATAGGCTTAGTAGTGTGGATGCTCCGTTTGTTATTTCAAAATAAGAGGAGTTATTTTGAAATAACTCTCTAGTATAGGCCAGGGCCCAGTGACTTTATGTAGTATGTATTTTACTCACAATTAGTAGATACAGTAGATATATTTATAGGAATTCCTCTAAAATGGAAAACACAGGCAGACTAATGGAATCAAAAAGAAAGAAAGGGGAAGTAACTTTGGGCATGGCATGCTTCCACTCCATAAACCTCTGACTGGATACCTAAACGAACCTCTGGCCCAAAGCCCAGTCGATTACCTTAATTTTAACCAAGAGGGCAGCAATACTAAACACTCCAAACATTGCCATTGAAAAAAAAATCTTTAACCCTGTCTCCCCAGACATAGCTCTAGTCCCGGACAAATTGCATTATATATGGAGTAGCATATAAACATAAAAGACATACCCTCCAGTGAAAAGCTTGCACAGCTTTCCAGAATGAGTAGAATTAATCATAGGGAATAGTTACAGTTCTAAACAAGAATATTTATGACATTACATAAACCCCATTAAAACAAACTGAATGGCAATAATTTTTAGAAAGGGGAAAGGAGGAAGTGAGGCGGGGGAAAGAAAGCCAATCAAAGTTTATAGTTGAAAAGATAAAAGTCCCTGTGTGTCAGTCATCTTGGAAATCATTACTTCAACAAGCATTTGGGTCTTGTTGACCTCCCGTCCCAAAAACAGGGAGAAAAAGAATATTCTTTATAGAGCTGGTAAACATTTTTTTTGTTTGAAAGATTCCTTTGTTAAAAACTGGGTGTGATTTTTTTCAAAAACAATTTTTCCCTAAAATATTCTGATTTTTTATCAAATAAAAAGTTCTTCATTTCTTCCTTTATTCTGGGGGGAGGAGGAGGAAAGCTACGGAAGTAGAGAGAAAGGAATGTGGGATTTTGATGGGTTTTTTTAATAACAAAAATTGTCAATTTTCCAAAAATATTTGAAAATGTTTACAAGAGAACATTTTTGGAAATTTGTCATGAAATACACTTCCCATTTTCTGGCCAGCTCTAATTATTTACATTTGTGTCAAAATCTTGCTACTTAAATAATTTTGCAGGATTTAAGCTCTCTCAAATGCAATACAGGCAGTCCCCGGGTTACGTACAAGATAAGGACTGTAGGTTTGTTCTTAAGTTGAATCTGTATGTAAGTCAGAACTGGCATCCAGATTCAGCCGCTGCTGAAACTGACCAGAGGCTGACTACAGGAAGCCCGAGGCAGAGTTGCTCTGCCCCGGGCTTCCTGGAATCAGCCGCTGATCAGTTTCAACAGGCTGAATCTGGACGCCAGTTCTTACATACAGATTCAACTTAAAAACCCCAGGCGTCCCCAAGTCAGCTGCTGCTGAAACTGATCAGTGGCTGATTCCAGGAAGCCCGGGGCAGAACAACTCTGCCTCGGGCTTCCTGTAGTCAGCGCTGGTCAGTTTCAGCAGCGGCTGACTTGGGGATGCCTGGGACAGAGCAGCTGGGGTGCTGCTGGGTTGCTCCAGTAGTGCCGCTCTGCCCCAGGCGTCCTGATTCAGCCGCTGCTGAAACTCCTGGGCGCTACGGGACCAACCGGCAGCGCCCCAGCTGCTGTACCACAGGCGTCCAGAGCAAAGCCGCGTGCTCCATGGCTTTGCTCCCCATCTCCCTAGTCTGCTGGTCTCCAGCAGACCAGGGAGACGGGGAGCAAAGCGGAGCAAAGCCGCAGAGCACGCCAGCAGCGGGATAGCCGCGGCGCGTCTGGGATGTCCTTTGCCCGCGTGTTCCGCAGCTTTGCTCTGCTTTGCTCCCCGTCTCCCTGGTCTGTTGGTCTCCAGCAGACCAGGGAGACGGGGAGCAAAGCCACAGAACACGCCGGCAGCGGGACAGCCGCGGCGCGTCTGGGCTGTCCGCTGCCCGCGTGCTCCGCGGCTTTGCTCCCCGTCTCCGTGGTCTGCTTGTCTTCAGCAGACCAGGAAGACGGGCAGCAAACCCCGTTCGTAACTGCGGATCTGACATAAGTCGGATCCACGTAACTCGGGGACTGCCTGTACAGCAACACTCTCATGGGCAAAGAAGGGAGAGATTGAGCTATTTGACAATAACTGAAAAGGTTTTTGTTAACTCAGAAAAGGCCAGTTCCTATTCATCATGTAGGGAAAGGTGTGACACTTCTTGGAGGACTGGAGAATACACATACAAAAGCATTCACTCAAACCAGGAGACTCACTCCCCAATGAAAACCACCGCAGTGGGAACTGCCTGATTTACAATAGACAATAAAGAAAACATCTCCTAAGTTTCTCTGAACAGAAAAGCTTTTTGGAATAGAACCCAGTTGATATTTTGATTTGACATATTTTCTGAAACTAAGGGTATGTCTACACAACATGGCTAAAGTCGAATTAAGCTACACAACTTCAGCTATGTCAATTGCGTAGATAAAGTCAAAATAGCTTAACTCGGCTTTAGGTGCTGTCTATATAGCAGAAAGTTGTTCTTCCTTTCACTTCCCTTACTCCTCATGAAATGAAAGTTACAGAAGTCAGAGCAAGAAGCCCTTTATTTTGAAATTATTTCTAAATAACAGGCTTGCTGTGTAGACACGCACTATGTTATTTGAAATAACATGAGTTATTTCAAAATAAGCGTGCAGTGTGGATATTGCCTAAGTGATATACTCATGAGCCCGGCATTTTCTAGCAGCATAGTTCAAAGACGAGGATGGAGGTCAGAGGTGGTAGAAAAAGCACATAAAGGAAGCACCAAGAAATGCTTGAAAAGGTTTGACCCAAAGGAAATGCCAAAGGCACAATAAACAAGATTAATTTGTGGTGTAAATTGACATGAGTAAGTGATGTGTTTGGACCAGGAGTTCCCTTCAGTGAGGAGATTGGATCAGATACTTAGGCCAGGTCTACACAAACGGATAAGTTTGAATTAAGATACATAACTCCGGGTACATTAATTGCATAGCTGGAGTTGATGTACCTTGACATGAACTTTCCCATCAACTTCCCTTATTCCTCGCAAAGACTAGGAGGACCAGCATTGACGGGGGCATCCTCTGTGTTCAATTTAGGGGGTTCTTACTAGCCCCGCTAAATTGAACACCAGAAGATCAACTACTGGAGCGTCACTCCATGGGTAAATATACACATGGCCTTAGAGTCAATGGAGCTGCATTTGCTTACATAAGGTCTGAATATGCAACACCACTAACGGGCGTCATCACATCTGAGATGTGGAATTATAAAATTGATAACTTTAGTGATTTCCTTATGGCGTTCAGAGCAAGACGTAGTGATGGTATCCATCACATACAACCTCCTTTGTGCCCAGTCTGTTCCGTCAGAGTTGTCAGCACATTCCAAGCACTGGGAAACTTCAGTCCCACCCCTTGCCCAGCCAGCAATGATATGGCCATGCAGTTTTACCAGCCTAGAGCAGTGAGGGGCAACATTTTCTAAAGAGGCCTCATAAAGTACCTTGTACCAAAATAAATCCATTATAGACTGTTCTTTTGGGGTCAAAATATATTGTTGGACTTGAGGGATGCCCCATTACATGTATATATGGTCAGCAATCTGAGCAGGAGAGTGATGGATAATGACTTCTGGCAGATCCTGATGTTATTTTGATCCTCACTATGGACTCAAAACATTTCCTAACAGACAATCAAAATGGGATAAGATGCCCACTTGAAGCCAAGAATCAGAAGCCAGGAAAGAGAGAGAAAATCCCCTCTTTACAGAAGAGGGTGCTTGAAGATGTAGTCCAGTTATTTCCTGAGCGTCAAACCACTGGCCAGAAAGTGGATATGGGACATTCATACGCCCGAAAGAGAGAAGAGGTCTTTACAAAGGCGAGTGAGCACCTGAAGGTAGGAAGAAGTCTTTTGCTTAGTTTTGTGGTATGGAAGACAGTGAAATATAGTGTGCAGTAAAGTGAGCTGGTAAGCAATGAGAGTGCAGATAACAAATACTTTAATTCAAGGACAAAATAATTACATAAAACTTCTTGGGCTACTAACGTATACTAGGTGAAGTTTGCAGCATGTGACTCTGTAAAAATTCTGTGCACCTAACTGGCCATGGACAGGATAATAGCCATGAAGTCCAAAGCCAGTTTTTCAGTTATATGCACTACGGACGTGACTAGTCAAGTAGTGACTTGACTAGTCACTTCCTCTCCCCACCTCCCTTGCTGCCTCTATCAGAGAGAGGCAGCAAGAGGGAAGAGCACGAGCCAGTGCTGGGGGGAGCCAGCTTAAAAATCAGTTCCCTCCCAGCCCCATCGAGGCGGGGGGGAGGGGCACTGGGGGCCTAGTAGATTCCCAGCTCACACCCAGTCTCAGACTCTATGCCTCTGTTTTTTAATGTATTAAGAGCTGCCAGGCTCTTAATACATTTAAAAGGCAGAGCCAGAGTGGGGTTAGCTCCTGGGGTTAGCTTCCGTGTGCTAACCCTGCTGCAGTTCTGCCGTTTCCCTCTTTATCGACTAATTGACTAATCAATGGAAATTCCATGAACTACTCAATTATCTGATTGCATGTAATTTAACATCCCTAATATGCACATCAATTTTATGTGCAACTAACTGATGTGTGTAAACACCAGATACATGCCTGCAAATCAGACACAATTACTGGAATCCATCACAATATTCACTAAAAACATGTCTCACTTCCATGCTACATAAGGTAGAAAAAAAAAAAACAATTTTCCACTTTGCCACGTAGACTCAAGTCAGCCAGAAGCTTGTAAAAATGCACAGGACATCATAAACAGCTTTGGTTTAGTTGAAAGCGTGTGCTACATGCACCCATGAAATCCTGCACACTGTGCCCCAGAATTCCTCTTCTACAAGACTCAAATGCTTCACTTTACAGATTATTTAATTATTCAATAAACTCCTGTTTAGAAAACCTTTTACCCTCTACCCAGGCACATTCCACCCTTCTTTGCACTCCCTGGAAGCTAAAGAGAGTTGGGCCTCATGACCAAATATGGGCAATCAGAGGAAACCTGTTTGTTCCACCTTCCTTTTTCATTTCCACCATACACCTAGTGGCAGACCACTGTGCACAGTGCTAGATACTTTCCTGCTGTACTGATTTACTCATTTAGGTGTCAGGTAGAGTTTTGCTTGACTAACTTCAGTAGTCAGGCAATATTTCCTGAACCAGAATGATGGCTTAAGCAAGGTCCTTCCACTGACCTCCCCATGACACCGTGCTCATGAATAACCAGGTCTGTTGCTACCCCTCATGCTTAATTTTCTCTGAGGAAATCTTCTGTTAAGGGGCAACAGTTTTCCATTTCAGTGTGCAGCACTACCCAGCTGCTTGTTATTTCACTTGGCTGAGCCTGACAAGCTAATGGTATGTTTGATTTGCACTACAAGTTCCTGCTATAGACATCATTACTTTTATTACAGACGTGGTTCTTGTTAGAGCCTCAGTTGTCCATACAAGAAGAAAAACTCACATTTATTTCAGTCAGTGTTTAACTCCTTATTTGCAAGAACAGCTCTGGCATGGAGCACAGACTCTGCTTCACTCCTTTTTATTATATTTCCCTGTCATTTTGGTGGCACACCAGGAAATCATTCTTGTGTCTCTGGGTAGCTGCATAGGTGCTCATTTCTTCTATCTGCCTGAATTCATGGAGAACAATCACATTCCTGATAGCTGGAACTCTCGTTGCACAACATGGCATAATACGGCGCAACTTAACTAGATGGTTGACAAATAACATGGATTGATATAAAGAAGGATTGGCATCATATTTCACTGAATGGAAGCCAGGATGAACTTTTCCTGATGGTTTGCTTGCTTAGCAGTGATAACAGTACGGGATTCCCAACCAGTGGACATATATTTCTACTTTCTTGCATTATCAAATATAGTGTCATATTTAAAACTAATATACAGAAAAAAAGGAAATGATTTTTAAAAGACTGAAAGATAATGTATTCCTCCTAGCAGCTGAAACAGGAGATGGTCATTTAAATGGTTTTCTGGAGGATCGTGGCCGTCATTTCACTGCTCTGTGACTCAGTTTCTCCATCTATGAAATGGTTATATGATACTGACCTCTTTTGTAAAGTGCCTTGAGATCGATGGGTAAAAGCTGTACATCAGAGCTAGGAAGTATTAATTATTATTAATAAACTATTAGTAGTATTTATTATTGTTATTATTATATTGAAAAATTTGATTGGTCCACAACATTTGAGTAAACTGTTGGATTCTGTTTCATGTCTCTATATCTGACTAACCCTATGAACTTTTGGAAATCATTTGCCTCCAAATTTTCAAAAATGTTTATTGATCTGGAGTGCCCAGTTTGACATACCCGCAATGTCTCACTTTGGACACTCCCAAAATTGAAGTGCCAAAATTCAAGGACCATTTATGTTAGTCTTAACCTCCCTCTGTCTCAGTTTCTTCACCTGTAAAATGGGAATAACATTTACTCACAGTATCCCACAGGGACTTCGGGCCTTATTATGTAAAAAGTGCTTGAATAAAATTCAGCATAGAATTTTTTTTTAAAACTGGCAAAAGTTTCTTTGTTTTCTTTTTAGATAGCTGTTCACTACTGGGGTGCAAGACATCAGTTCTCAATGTTACCAAAACACTGTTAATTTCTCATGCAGAATGTTCTTTAATAAACATTTTAAGGACATTGATCTCTTGACCTTGGATACAGCCAAGGTAGTGAGCGTTTCTGCCAGACTGGGTGCTTTGAAGTTCTAAAACTCATAAAACTGGCCATTGCTGGTTGTGGGCTTGTTTTATTTTCATATCTCTCTTCTCACTTTAGGACTAGACAGAAGATGACATTATTAATAGGCTGCTCACAAGCACCTAATAGCTTTTGGGGCAGCCTTTAAATTTCTTCTTTCAAGCAGAGATGAAAGATTGTTAAAAACTCTTTTTTTTTTCCTTAGGGAATTACAGCTCACAAAAGTTCTTGTAACTCCCCACAGCAGCTATTTTACTACTCAAGGAGGATATTTACTAGGTCAGTTTCTTCCTGCAGCAGGCCTCAGCTTTAATAAATGGTGTCTGTGAGCTACTTTATGCTCTTCATACTTTATTTTGATCTAGCTGTGTGTTTAAGGGGCTGAGGAGAGTGTGTTTTGATGAACTATTTGCACCAGAACTCTGCTTTAGGCCAAAATGCAGACAGGGGTTGTTTTTCTGGTATACTGAAATTTTAGAAAGGGGAAACTTGCCAAGAGAGTCTGTTAGCTTCTGCTAATTCTGCATTCACATCTGTCTTTACTAAGTTGTTACTGGACCCCCTGGTATATTGCACAGAGCAAGCTCAGGAGGAATTAATAGAAATCAGAGTTCCTAGCAAGGAAAAAAACCCAAGAATCTACAGAACTAGTAGCAGTTTGTTCAGTCAGATTAAGATAGCACCTTGTTCTGGAAAATGTTGTCACATATTTGTCAACGCTAGTGCAAAGCTGCTAATAGCTAAAGATGAAAAAGAGAACCTGCCAAGAGGAACTTCAAGATTAATTCCACCGTGAAATTCCACATCCCATTCAAGACATGCCATAAAATATAACACTGTTTTTTCTTCTTCTTCCAACAAAAAATCAGAAACTATTTTACTACATTGTTTAAACTCAAACCATTCTTTCTTCTGTTAGGTCAGTTAGCATGAAGCCCCCATTGAAGTGTGTGCCATTCTTGCCGTGTGGAGCCCAGTTTTAACACATAGAAATATCGGCATTGCTGTGCATCTCTACGATGTGGTTTCATGATGATTTATCTTAATCTTAGGGCCCAATACTGCGAAGACTCAGGTAAATCATTCTGCACACGCACGTAGCCCAATTAATCTTACTGGATGAAATTCACCCCTCTATAGAGGGCTGGCACAAGTTCTATGCATTACATCCTACATAAACCCCCATTTGGAGGGCTTGCATGGGACCTAAGAGTTGCACAGATCTTGTGTGAGCCATCAGCAGAAAAGTGAGTTTTACACATCAAGACTATGGACTTGAATAAACTTACTTGCACATGTAAATTACTGCAGAATCAGGGCCTGTCAGGGACTACATTTTATTCACTCACAGGCTACATCTATACTGCTTCCTTCTTGTGCAAAAGTCTATACAAATGAAGTGTGGATTAGCATATTGCTGCACTTCATTTGCATAAATAATTAGTGGCCGTTTTTGCACAAGAAGCTTTTGCACAAAAAGGAGCTGTGTAGATCGCTCCTTTTTGCACAAAAACCCCCTCTTGCACAAGAGCCGTTCTTCCTGAAAGACGAGGAAGAATGGCTCTTGCACAAGAGGGGAGTTTTGCGCAAAGAGGGGCCATCTACATAGATCCTTTTTGCGCAAAAGCCTCTTGTGCAAAAATTGCCCCAATTAATTATGCAAATGAAGCATGGCAATATGTTAATCCACCCTTCATTTGCATAGACTTTTGCTCAAGAAGGAAGCAGTATAGACGTAGCCACACTATCAGTGCTCAGCAAATAATTCCCCTTTGAAGATGCTATTTTTAAATATACATTGTCACATTCTAGACATGGATACAGCTTTCCACCTGAATGGACAAATTTTCAATTCTTTCTTTGTGTCCTATCTATGCTTGTATGCCCACTAGAGAACCAGGCAGTGTCCAGGATTAGGGGTTTATTAACTGTGACCCGACGCAGGCTAAGTAAACAGATTAATATATATTATACTGCATTTGTTCAAAGTTCAGAACTTGTATGCACACATAAAAGTGGTATTTAGCTAACACTCCTACAAAAGTCACTGATTAAAAACTGGATCATACAAGGTAAGGAAGGCTGTAAAAAGACAGCATTAAAACTTTTTTTATGAAGTACCCTGAATAATTGTTACGGGATTTAATGGCTCATCAACCTAGAACTCTCACATAATCTTGAAGGTTTCAGTAGTTTTATGTTGCAACATGTATTTTATACTGCAAGAAATGAGTGCTTGCAAAATTGTTTCTGCGTTGTATCCAAGAAAAAATATGACAAGGAGAAGTCCTACTGCACTGTATATATAGCAAACAAATAAACCACAAAGAGGTAGTTGCAAATTAAACATTCTGATAAAGGAGTCTTCTCAAAACTAAGACTCTGAAAGTCACTGAAAATATGATGCCAGACATTAGTTTTGTGGCTTTTAACCTTAAACCCTTTAGGTATTTTCTACCTTAACATAGGGGATGGCACAATGAGCCACCATTTTATAATAGCAATAAAAAGCTCTAGGGTGTTTGTTAATGCCATCAAACCTGCCAGTATAACGTACCACTGAATGACCTATACGTTTACCACAGTCAAAGTGATGTCAAATAAATAATATTGGCAGAGCTCTATGGGGATCAAGAGCAAGGACTCGTGGTTACTATGGGTTACATTTTAAAAAAGAGGTGAGAGCCAGATTTCAGAGAACTCAGCATAGCTGGCCATAAAATGGAAATCCATTCATAAAAATAATTCCACAGTTTTGACAAATTAGCTCAAAAGATGACAATTTTCACAGAAAGGTTTTTGGGGAAACCAAAGTAGATTTTCTCAGTTTATTGCCTGCCTGCCTGCCTGACAGGTTCTTGTCAATTTCACATTTACTGTGCAATTGGAAAGTGAAATTGACAAGAACATTCAAGATGGGCTGCCCCAGGCTGAGCTCTCTGGCTCTCTGCCTTCCTGTGCTTCCACAGCTGTCCTTTCAGTTCTCTTCCTGGCCCAGAGACCTGATGCCTCTCTAGCAGCCAGAGAGGGAGGTGGGGAGGCTGAGCTAAAATTCTATAGGATATACCAAAGAGGCCCGTACAAATTAAAATGAATAGGTTTGTTATTTTAAGGCCACGTGTTTTCTGTTAATATCGTAAACAGTTGTTGGTACTTTTCAAAAATAATTTCAAAGTTTTGCTTTAGTTTCAAACAGATTCTCTGAGCATCTAAATCAGCAGTTCCCAACCTTTTCCAGATGGGGACCCATTTTGACAATTCAGGAAGACTTGGTGACATAAGAAAATTCAAAAACGGGGGGAGGAGAGAGGGCAGAGCCACCTGGGGAGACACTTGGCGACCCATATTTGGGTCCCAACCCATAGATTGGGAAATCCTGATCTAAATGGAGCAGTAATTGTTCCCATTCTTGATTCCCTTCCTTTTAAATAAAGAATCCCTGATATTAGCCACATTCCAAGGGCTTGTACAAATATATAATGCTAAGTTGCTCTGATATTGTTGTGGTTTTTTTGTTGTTGTTGTTGTTGGGTTGGTTTTTTTTGTTTGTTTGTTTTGTTTTTTTGCAGGATCACCATGCTCTTTGCTGGCAGGCCCACACCTCATCTCTGACTGATAGCACACACAGTATTCAAGTTCTGGGACTTCTCTGAGTAGCAATTGTTGATCACACTGAGCTGTACAAATGAGCATTTGTGCTGCGATGTAAGTCTGACCAGAGCTTTACACCCTAACTCTAGAAAAATTGCTTATGAGATAGGCACTAAGATACCAGGATGGTGAGCATGTAGCAAACAAATGCATCCCTCCAGCTACACATGGCTTGCTATTATCAAACAGCAGCTTTGGTTCAATATGGATTATCTACTGAGCACTTCCTTTAAGCAGCTGGGCTTTCCTTGGAGCACTCCCATCCACCTACTGACCACTAGTCCCAAACCTTCTTTAGGCAGAGGTCTGACACAAATGCAGCCCATGATGGAATGGCTAAATTTCCTTCTGGAAATACCAAGCAGTAATTCCATAAATACCTTTTGACACCAGTGCAGTTGTCTGACTGTCATTTATAATTAAAACCATTGCAAGATTTCCCAAGGTAAATATTAATAATTTAGAAAGGAAATACTAACAAACACTAAATACACTCCAGCCCATCTGTTTAAATAGCTATCATTTTTAGTGGGGTCACCCAATCCGGCTTGTTTTAGATTTTTTTTTAAACAGAAAGAAAAAAAAAGGCGAAGCGGTTATACTGATGTCAAAACTTCTCAAACACAATTTTATATTTTTCTTTGACTTGCCCTATAAATATTTTTACTAAAACATTCAAAGTTTATGAGATCACTAAGACTTGTAAAAAGGTGAGAAACTGGAAACCAAAGGCTAATACCTACCACAGGGACACAGGGTTTTTATTTATTTATTTATTTATTTAAAGACAACTCAGTTTATTCTATTAACATTAGCCATGTGTATTTTACCAGTGATCTGTTTACAAAACTGAGTATATATTTTTCCTTATAATTTCGCAACAAATAGTGACAAGAATCTGCATCCATGCTATCTGTTGGTGCTGTTTTGGAGCACTGTTCTCAAACTAGAATATTGTGGCTTATGCCCAACAACCAAGCTTCTACAGCTTAAGTGGTATAGAGTCCTAATGTCATTCAGGAGCTACAAATCACAGTATTATTGAATCTCAGAAGTTAGTGGAGAGGGGTAAATTATTTGTTGTGAATAGACCTGACAAGTTTAGTCCTTTTTTCTTGCTTGTAACTCACCTGTAAACAGACTTTATCCTTACTAATTTATTCACCTTTTGTATTGTCTGTACAATCATTTATGCATACAAATTTCAGCCTGGGAGTTAGTAAGACTATAAGAACAGCCACACCGGGTCAGAGCCATGTTCCATCCAGCCCTGGATCCTTCTTCTGACAGTGGCCAATGCCCAATACTTCAGAGGGAATGAGCAGAACAAGCAATCAAGTGATCCATCCCTTCCCGGCTTCTAGCAATGAGAAGCTATTTCCCTGCAGCTTGTGCAAATGAAAAGCTTTCCGCGCAAACATTCATGACTAATTAATAAAGAGATAACTTCGGTGCAACTGAACAAACATTGATTTTAATATATGCAGTTACTTCAAGAACAGCTCTATTAGGTCAAGTCCACCAGTGCAAGCAAGATTGTTCTCTGCAAGGAATTTTCTAGTACCTTTTCCAGACTAGCTGTAAATGCTTAAAAGTCATGGTGTGATGAGGTGATTGCCCTCACAAACTGGCATATAAGGAGTTAAAAAAGCCCTGGAAGCAGGCCAATTTTGAGAGCCAATCACAAGTGGGCATGAGGCGGGCAGTTAGGGCTGGGCTGGGCCCTTTAAAAAGGGATACAGAGCAGAGGGAGGTCTGTCTATCTCTAGCCTGGGAGAGAGAAGGACCCACTACCTACACCCGTGGTCCCCAACACGGTGCCCGCGGGGGTAAGTGGAAGGTGGTGAGGGAGGAATGGGGTACGAGCCCCCGATGGGGAGGACTGGAGTGGCTCTGCAGGCTCCTTGGAGTGGAAGCTCTCTTGCAGGGCCTCCTGGATCCTGACAGCCCCCCGATTGGCCCCCCTTGGATGGCAGCCTATGGCAAGTGTAGCCAGGCTGATGGCCAAGTGCTGTGAAGTGCCAAGTGTGGGCACTCAGGGCACTCCAAGACAGGACTGCTTTGCTGTCCCTCATCGAGATAGACAAGCAAGCAGGGAATCCCGAGAACTGTTTGTCGAAGATGCGGGGTCGGGTCCCTTTAAGCACAGCCCTCGGATAGCCTGAGGCAGCAGCTCCACGCTCTAAGTCCTAATCTGATGCCCTGCCGGCACTGGTTCCGGCCAGCCTTAACTTCGGTTCAGGGTCCACTCAATGTGAACATGCTATTTCGAAAAAGCAAAACGCTAATTCGAATTAGTTTTTAGGTCTAGATGCACTAATTCGAATTAGCTTAGCTCAAATTAACTAATTCGAATTAAGTTAGTTTGAATTAGTGCTGTAGTGAAGACATATCCCCAGAGACAGAAAGAGTTGTGATTCCTCCTCAGACAGCTCTGAAAAAAGACTGTGCTTGCATCTGGCGGGGGCCAAACTGAAGCCAAGCTTTACAGACTGACCTGATGTGTTTCATTAGTTTTTATTTGTCAGCATCATGTGTAAGATTAACCAGATCTCAGACTCAGCCAAAAAACATTGAGATGAGTGATGGTTTCTTATGTGGGCAAGAGTAGACTAGTTGATGGGATGTAGAGCATTGCTCATTACTGCCCCTAGTAAAACTGAACAGCAACCAATGAGCTGGAAAGAGGGAAAGAGAAGGAAGAACTAAAATAATATTAATTATGGAAAGGCCTGATAAGATGGTGTGGCAATTGAGGAGCATGGGCGTTATTGGCATGGCATTGCTAGTAGGGATGTAAGCAACTGAATGACTAGTTGACTAGCTGAGAAGCGAAAACTTATCTGGAAAAGGACTGTTTGACTATCCAATAAGCAAAAGCTCATCATATATTCAACTAGTCCCTCAACTACTCACTTCCCCCCCCCCCTCACCACCACCTTGCTGACTCTGATAGAGGGGAGCAAGAGCTGGTGGGAGCCAGCTTCAAACCCAGTCTCTCTCTAGCACCATCTCCGTGGAGCGACAAGTAAGGCTGGGGAGTAGCAGGGACCAAGTACGATCCAGAAATCAGCTGATTGCCAGCTCATGCCCAGTCCCAGATGCTGTGCCTCTGCTTTTTAAATGTATTAAGAGCCTGTCAGCTCTTAATACATTTTAAAAGCAGAAGCGCAGCAAGAGGGACCTGGCACAAGCCAGGACAGCTGATTCCCAGCTCCCACAGTGTCCCTCACTGTGCTCCAGCCTTTTTACATTTAAGGGTGGTGTGCAGTGGGAGGGAGCCAATGCCAGCCGGGAATCAGCTGGCCCGGCTCATGCTAGGTTCCCCCCGACTGCGCACCAGCCTTTTAAATGCTGGCTCTAGTCGATTAGTTGATTAAATTAAATTTAACATCTCTAACTGATAGGCTGTTGCTTGTTTGGGGCCATGTTACCCTCCTATCTACACCCTGTGCAAAGAGACCAGGGATCCCTGGTCAAGATGAATTCTTGGGCCCTTTCTTCCTAATCCTACTTGCTTGCATGGCAAAACCAAAGCTACGGAGGTGGGGAGCAGGATTTGTCCCTTAAAGAACATAGTTAAGTGTATTTAGAGATAACCCTGAACAAGAGGCCTGCATCTGAATACCCCAAAGCTTTGGGGAAGCTAGCTCCTGGATTTTGCAGGAAAACCCTATTTGTATAATAGGCTGAACCAGAAGCCTGTATTCAAAAACCCGGTAGAGTTTTTATTTAGATCTCCTCTATGCACATAGTCAACTCATCTTGGAATTATGATGCTGTAACCAGGGCTGCTTAGGTTTCAGAGATAGCCGTGTTAGTCTGTTTCTGCAAAAATATCAAGGAGTCTGCTAGCACTTCAACTAACAATTGCATTATGGTAAAAGCTTATGTCAAAATAGGACTCCTTGTTGTCAGGGCTGCTTAGTGAAGGTTATGGCTGGCTCTGTAATCTAAGCCTGAGTTCAGACACTGCCTAACCTTGCCACCAAACATAAAAAGAAGTTGCTTTCAATTTGAAGTACTGCATGTATAATTTGAGCCAAGAAGGATGTGGGTTTTTTTGTTTTGTTTTGTTTTTTGTTTTTGGAAGTTAAAAACAAATCATTGGCAGATCATCCCTGTGAATGTGTCGTTAAAGGGCAGTTGAAACCAGACACATTTCTGACTTTCCTTAAAATACTGCTTCTGCAGAGGAGTGCATTTCAGCAGGTTCATGACAAACTCAGTGACCCTCTGAAGAGAACTTCAAGTCTCAGAGGGAATATTTTAGATCTTGATTTGTAAACAAGCCAGATGTGCAATTAGACGCCTAGTGTGCTCACATGTCATCACATTTGGTCATACAAATTGCTAACTGTGGTAACTTGCACACACATTTATTGGATATGTGCACATATTCATAGTAACTGTGTCTGCATACTAGGTAGGGGTGAATTCCTAAGCAGAGGGCTTGCAAAATGCCTATGCACAATTTATGTCCTACTTCAGTTCTCAGTATAGACTAAGAGCTTATGTGGGGTTTAAAAGCAACTGTGGAGCCTAATTCCAGCACTTCCTACATGGTAAGGTCCTTCTTGTACATCCAGTGCAGCTGTGTGAGACTCATAGCACCGCATCCTGCCCTTATTTATACCCATGCAAACCCAAGGATTTAAATCTGTGCTGCTGAGATCATAATTTGGCCTATTAGCTAAAACTACAGCAGGGTTTGGGTTCCATGCAGGCCACAGTGGGTGCCCTGAACACCCCGATTCAAAGTGACGTGAAGTGATCACACTAGAATTGGCTGAAATTTTCTGGACAACATTTTTTTCAGTGAAAAATGCAGATTTGATGACACACATTTCACTTTTGCCAAATTGTTTACTGGGGTGGGGAGGAATTAAAATCCAAAAGTTTCATGTCCACATTTTAAATGATATATTTCCACCTTTTGTTAGGGTTGCCAGGTGATTTAACCAAAAATACTGAACACATACACACACACACACACCCCAAAAAAATGGGGAAAAAAGTTTGTTGAAAAAAAGGGAGAAGGACCAAAGTTGTTGAGGAAAAAAAAAAGGACCCAGAGAGTTATTAAGCAAAAAAAAAAAAAAAAAATTAAAAAAACCCAGCATGGCCCCTTTAAAAACAGGAGGGGCTGGGCTCTGCCTCTCCTAACTGGCTGCCGGTAGCCAGTGGCCATCTTGCCTCCATCCCTGCTCCGGGCCAGACAGCTCCCCTGCAGAACCAGATAAGCAGTGGGAGGAGCGAGGGGCTGGGCCCGATTGCTGATTGTGGAAGGATTGCCAGGTGTCCAGTATTGACCCAGACAGTCTGGTATTTTTACCCTCTGGCCAGGAAAAAATCAGAAAATACTGGACATTTTAAGTGGACGGTATTTTCTGAATTTTTTTACCATACAGTAGCTGAAAATACCAGGCTGTCCGGGTCAATACCGACACCTGACAACCCTATTTTTTGCATCAAAATTTCCTTTAATTTTATGTCTTAAATATTCAAAACCATTAAACACTGGTCAAAATCAACATGAAACATTTAATTTGACCTGAAATAAAATTGTTTCTAGCATTTTGAAATTGCCAACTAACAAAAAATCCATAATTCCCCAATGCTAAATTAGTCCACATTGATATAGTATAAGATATGATGATTCATAAAATAATTCAGTCTACAGATAAACTTTAAAGCAAAAATTAAAATTGAATTAGCCTCTGATTTTTGGTGCTGAACCCCCTCATCTAGCCACTCTGCCAATGCAGACTAGAAAAGGCATAATTAGTCCTTTGAAATATTCTCCCCTCTGTTGAATTTCTTTGTATTGTCTGTGTACCCCAAAATGCATCATTCCACTACCTTATACAACATTGTAAATTAGGTTGCTATATAACGCCTGCCTGAGTATAGGGGCATTCAGGATGACGCATGTATACATCAATGTTTTGATTTTGTTTTCTGGTGCACAGTTAGGGTATGTCTAGACTGCATCCCTCTGTCGGCAGAGGGATGCAGATTAGGCAGGTTGACATTGCAAATGAAGCGGGGATTTAAATATTCCACGCTTAAGTTGCATAAAATAGCCACCGTTTTTGCTGACTCAGCACTTTGTTGGCAAAGCGCAGCAGTCTAGAGGGGGATCTGTCAAAAAAGAAAGCCTTTTTCAACAGATCCCTTATGCCTCTGGAAAGGAAGTTTAAAGGATCTGTCGAAAAAGTCTTTCTTTCTTGACAGATCCCCCTTTAGACTGCAGCTTTTTGCAGACAAAGTGCTGAGTCAGCAAAATGGTGGCCTTTTATGCAAATTAAGCATGGGATATTTAAATCCCCGCTTCATTTGCAATGTCAACCTGCCTAATCTTCATCCCTCTGCTGACAGAGGGATGCAGTCTAGACATACCCTTAGGCTATGTCTAGACTGCAGGCTTCTTTCGAAAGAAAAATCCGCTTTTTCGAAAGAGAGCACCCAGTGAGTCTGGATGCTCTCTTTCGAAGACGGCCTCTTTACATTGAAGAACGCCTTCCTTCGAAAGAGGAACTTTCGAAGGAAGGCGTTCTTCCTCGTGAAACGAGGTTTACCGCCATCGAAAGAAAAGCCGCGTTCTTTCGAAATAATTTTGAAAGAACGCGGCTTGAGTCTGGACGCAGGGGAAGTTTTTTCGGGAAAAGACTACTTTTCCCGAAAAAACCCCTGAGTCTGGACACGGCCTTAGAGAGAAACTCTCAAATAGAGGCAAGATGATAAAAGATTAGTGCAAGAGTTTGAAGTACAAGTTTGAAGTGCAAATGAAATTTAGTGTGGATTAATGTGGATAATGTTGATAAGTGTAAAGTAATGCACATCGGGAAAAATAACCCCAACTATATGTACAGTATGATGGGGGCTAATTTGGCTACGACAAATCAGGAAAGAGAACTTAGAGTTATCGTGGACAGTTCTCTGAAAACTTCCACGCAGTGTGCAGCGGCAGTCAAAAAGGCAAATAGGATGCTAGGAATTATTAGGAAAGGGATAGAAAATAAGACCCAGAATATCTTACTGCCCCTATATAAAACTATGGTACTCCCACATCTTGAATACTGTGTACAGATATGGTCTCCTCACCTCAAAAAAGATACTTTGGCCTTGGAAAGGGTTCAGAAAAGGGCAACTAAAATGATTAGGGGTTTGGAACGGGTCCCATATGAGGAGAGGTTAAAGCAACTGGGACTTTTCAGTTTAGAAAAGAGGAGACTGAGGGGGTATATGATAGAGGTCTATAAAATCATGAGTGGTGTGGAGAGCGCCGATAAAGAAAAGTTATTTATTAGTTCCCTAAATAGAAGAACTAGAGGACACCAAATGAAATTAATGGGTAGCAGGTTTAAAACTAATAAAAGAAAGTTCTTCTTCACACAGCGTGTAGTCAACCTGTAGAACTCCTTGCCAGAGGAGGCTGTGAAGGCTAGGACTATAATAGAGTTTAAAGAGAAGCTAGATAATTTCATGGAGGTTAGGTCCATAAAAGGCTATTAGCCAGGGGATAAAATGGTGTCCTTGGCCTCTGTTTGTCAGAGGCTGGAGAGAGATGGCAGGAGACAAATCGCTTGATCATTGTCTTCGGTCCATCCTCTCCGGGGCACCTGGTGCTGGCCACTGTCGGCAGACAGGATACTGGGCTAGAAGGACCTTTGGTCTGACTCAGTACGGACGTTCTTATGTTCTTATGTTATGTTCTATTTTCTTCATTGAATTTCTCTCTTATTGGCAAAACGTATACTTAGGCAACAGCACCTGACAAGCTTTTAGTATTTCATAAACTAATGCAGGCATGGTCTCTAATAGTAAATCATGTATCAATATCCAGAACACAAGTTTCCATTTCCAATAGATATAAAATAGAGATGTGAGCTGGTCTCCACTGTACTCAGTGGCAAAATTCTAATTCACTTCAGTGGGAGAGGGATTGGACCCTAAAGGAGTAAACAACACAGCTAGCGTAAAGCACAAACATTATTAATCAGGAGATTTTAAATGTATTTAAAAATGAATTATGGAATAATGCAAAAGGTGACCTTTGGGGTGGGGAGTTTGTGCAGCTGTGAATAGGGAGAGAATTTAGCCCTTTACATACATTGCATACCCCAGGATGTCTAATATTTAGGATTGCGTCTTAAGAATTGCAGAGTGAAACCTGTTTTGCTCTATTGAAATAATTCAGCTCCACAAGTCACCTTTGAAAACCCTGATTCTAAATTAGATTTTCCTAACCAAACTAAATTGGTTTATTTAATTTTTTGAACATATGTAAACATCTACTTTACAGACTTACCTGCTATCTGCTCTCCTGCAGCCACCTTGTTTGAAGGGGCACAAAGCAACCCAGTACTGTATTGGGTGTGGACCCCGCTGGAATGCAACTTCTGTCTTTCAGAGAATGTTGCCCCCTGAAGGTGGCAATGAAGGAGTTACAACTTTGGCTGACAGTCTCACAAGAAAACACATGTTTCAAAATCAGACTGACACCAGGTCTGTGGGTAAAATCCTGGTCCCGCTGGATACCCAGAACAAAATTCCAGTGGGACCAAGAGTTCACCTGCTGTCTCTAGTGGGAAACATATTTGGTGAGTTCTGAAATAGCCACACAGAACAGTGTGGATTCAGGATGCAGTTTCTCTATAGAGGATGTGTGCTCTAGTGCCTATACCAAACAGCTGGCATGCAGCACTGGACTCTGCTCAGACTCTGCTTCATCGTCTGATTTGTGCTGGCATTCACAGACCAAACTTGGGGATTTGTTTTGTGAATAGGGTTGCCAGGCGTCCGGTTTTGAACCAGACAGTCCTGTATTTGAGCTTTCTGTTCAGGAAACAAATTGAGAAAATATAAATGAAAAATGTAAATGTCCGGTATTTTCTAAATACGATATAATGTAGATTGTGATGTAATGTCAAGTGCATCCGGTATTTTTGTTGAAACCATCTGGCAGCACTATAAGAGCTGGCCATAAACTAGTCCCTTTGTGTTCTCCTGCAAGCACAATTTCAACAAAACAAAAGACAGCTCCCTGACCTACCCACGTGTTCTTGTACCAATCCCTATGTGCCTTAGTGCCTCAGACACCATTTATCAATATCTAGAGGGCTCACAAAAACTAGAATGGCTCCTCCAATGTGACATATGCCATCAGGTGCCAGCATTGCCCTTCTGCCATATACTGCTTTGTGCAGTGGTGGAATCGGTGATGAAGTCACTCAAGTCTTGACCGGCAAGTAGAGAGTACGCAGTGGTTGGATGAGTTCTGTTATCGTCTGTCTGTTGTGGGTGTGTGGTTTTCCAGAACTGACAATAAATAACAGTGCGAGTACGGTGTAAATGAACAAAGATAGTGTGTGTGAAAAAGTCAGCCGTTCTCAACCCATTTCTCGAGCCTATTTTGATTGCCAGTCCACCCCTGGGGAGATGGCAGGGCTGCTGACCAACAGGGCTCCCTCCTTCCTCCTCCCACTCAAGCAGTGCAGCCAAGGACTGCAGAAGAGGAGTTAGGGCAGAGGGGCCACTTTCCTGTTCCAGTGGCCAGCAAGATGGTGAGCTCCAGCCCCAGCTGGCCACTATCTTGGTGGTGCCAAGAGATCCTATTACAGGCAGATCCCATTTTCCTGGCACAACCAAACTCTGACCTTGTTTTAAGTTAGAAAAGGAGGAAACTGCATGTCACATTTGGTTGTCCTAGCTTTTACCATTTGGGAGGAGTTATTGAGCAAATAGACTCACAGACGGATGGACAGACAGACGCACATTTCTAAAATATATCCAAAGATAAATGCCTACCTACATCAGAGTCCATTGCTAAGCCTGAAAAATAATCAAAAAGGCCCATCTCCAACCACCTTACCTTCTCAAATAACCTTTTGATAGCTGCTGCTTGTTTTCAAAGGGTAACTGAATAGGAGTTATTGATATAATACTTCAAGATTTCATAAGATTCTGTCATTAAAATGAGATCTGCCCCTGGGAAAAATGCCTCCTGCCAAGAACAGGACCATGAGGGGACAATGGCCATATCTGTGCACTACCTTATCATTTGTCAAAGAAGAGCACATAACCAATTAGGATCAAACAAAAAGGTGAAACAAATGTCAATTTTCTGAAACTGTCCATATTTAAGAAAGGAGAGGGAAAATGTGAATTTTATTTTACTTGTCTATAACCAAAGTCTTGGCGTTTTCAATTCCAGAATCTTGTTAGTTTGGCAACTTTAATCTATCCCTCAAGTGAAGGGAGGAATAAAAAGACATGAATCCATGTCAGGAATTTAAACAAAAACCATTCTCTGCCATTAGCATTTCTTTGATGGTCCTTTGGTTTATTGTTGTGTGTTAACTTCTGTATAATTACATAATTGCTGCAACATTCTTATAAATAATGCATTTGAAAGAGAAAGTAAACAGTGTGTCATGTTCTATTCTCCAGTGGATTCTGTGTGGCCTTCTTTGTAGCCCTTTCCTGGCCCAGTCCCGGATTTAATTTCATACAAGCCACTTCTGCTGGTGAAAGCTTCAGTGAGCCCTGGGTCTGCCAGCTGTTATTGTGCACTACATCAAAAATAATTCCCCAGTACAATAGCCTCTGTTTTCCTTCCTTTTCAAACACTTAAGGATTGAAAAAACAAAAGCCCTCAACATTTGACACACTGCCAAGATCTAAAGCCAGTACCGAGGGTAGTTAGAATAAAGAAAACTGCATTTGAATATAAAATCCAGGGATTTTATACATATGCCTGTTCCTGAATCTCAACAGTGTTTTATAATGTGTCATTTTTCAGACTTATCGTGCTGGATTATCTTCTGCTAAAATCTCTGGGTCTGTGCTGGTCTCTTTTTATTGTAAGTTACAAGGAAACATCCTGTATTCAGAGTGGAGCTATAACAAACAGCCTTGTAAAAAAGAGAAGAATAAAAATATAGATTCATAGGTGTCAGAATGTCTGATTTAGTAAGGGAGGGCTATTGTTCAGTGAATATTTTGACTTCTTCCTCAGGCACACTCATTTACATGGTTCTGCTAAAAATCTCTCACATACAAAGCCCTAAAATTCTCTACCTATGCCACATGCAGCTCACATACCAGTGCCCCAATGAATGCCAAGAGAAAACACAAATCTGAGCTGTCAAGGCTTAGCATTAGCCTGTCTGGACACAGTAATAATAGAGGCAATAGAAAGGCAAAGGTTGGAGCAACAATGAGAGAGAAATGACTGAGATAGAGAGTGAGATGGAAATGAGAGGGGACATATGGAGACATATTTTAGATATCACTCACTGAGCACTAAATTTTGCCTCACACACATGGATGCTGACAGCCTGCAATCCTACCCAATCTTGTAACTTAGCGGTCCATTTGGATACTGGGTCTTAGGTGTGGCCGTATACTACCATTCCTGTAACTGTAAAAACCCTTTGCAGGGGCCCAGGGAGGTGTCACTAGTGAATTGCATGTGCTCACTCAGGTGTCTTCCTCAGCCTGGAAGGGTGATCTCAGCTGACAGTTCTGGTGCTGGTGCATGGAAGAGGCAATTATTAATTCTGTGTGTCCTTTCCTTGTGATACACTAAGACCCCCCTTTCCCCCCCCCCCACACACACATACACACACACCCTCAGCTGTGCCAAATTCCTTTCCCACCTACCTACTCGCAGGATTCTTTACACACTGGAGGCAGATCCTGGCCTCCCGCTCATTCCTCAGATGGACACTTCCTGGGGCTTATTGAGCCCAAGGCAGCAATAACTCTGATGGTCCCTATGGTCTCTGTTGAGAGGCTCAGGATCGTGTGCTGCCAAAGGATCTATATTACATGAGGTCCCTGTTCCTTCAAGTAGTTCTGCAGGTCCCAACCATGCAATGGCCATAAAGGAACGCCCTTCCCCTGGCACCCTGAGCCTGACTGATGATGTAATATGAGTCATGTTTCAGGGTCTCATGGCATGTTACACACAGACACCATATCCAGAGACAATACACCGTATTCTTCATGCAACAAAAGAAGTTGAATCCCTACTTTGAGTGCCAAACAGAACCCAACCGAAAAAGAGGCACTTCTGTGCCACCATAATCTCACTGGTATATTACAGCTATAGATTTAATCAGTTTATAGACTTGTCTACTCTAGATTTTCTTTCTCACCACTGAGGCTACTGCCTCTGCTCTAATCATGGTAACAAAGGTGGAAGCACCAACAGCTTCCCATGTTTTCACTTCGACCTAGCCTGAACAG
This sequence comes from Pelodiscus sinensis, assembly GCF_049634645.1. Classification (NCBI taxonomy): domain Eukaryota; kingdom Metazoa; phylum Chordata; order Testudines; family Trionychidae; genus Pelodiscus; species Pelodiscus sinensis. Next base: position 227,642,307 of record NC_134712.1, on the reverse strand, counting down.
AATTAGAGAACACTGTGTTTAAAATGCCAGCTGATCCCTGGAGTTCTTGGAACACTTGTGCTTTCACGGTTGTTACCACCAGTAATACTAAACCAGTGGTAGCAAGAGTGGGAAACTTGTGGGGGGGGGGGAAAGTGCAGACGCAGCCTGTGAATGTATAACTGTAAAGAGATAATCTCACATTTCTGAAATCCTCTTCCTTGATTTTATCTGTTGTGAGAAAACTTTTTTCTCTTGAGCCATCATATCAACATCCTTTCCGTTGCCATGAAAACAGGCTTGTGTTTTCTGTTGTCTTTGGTGATAAGATCAGGCTTTGAACCTAGATACGCTGATGTCTATGGTTCTAAAAGAAATAAGGGGAACAATGAGAAACACAGCATTAGTTTTGTCTACATTTGCTTCCTCTGTGCCTCATTAGTCACTTAGCCAGTAACTAGTCAGGTGCAAAGGAGCAAGGACCTAAAAATGGGCCTCTGAGGACCCATATTCCATCTGTAAGGGGGAAGTGTGAACTGCAAGCCAAATTCATTTAGTTCCCTTTACAGAATTGTCAGCTTCACTCAACGCAGTTTCTTCTCCTTGATTGCAAGAGAAGACAGTCAATTGTTGTTCTATTCACTTCATCACATAAACCCATTTGACAGGCATGACAGCAACGGCTTGCTAATTATGAAGCAAAATTTGCAGTGCAAGGTTTGTTGTGTCAACGGTCCCTGGGACAATCCTGTGATTGTTTTATGAGAAGATTGGGCAGTCAGGGTTGAGCACTTTCATTTCAATTATCCCCATTTGCTGTCATGGCTTGGAACTATTCTAGTGGAATGAAGAGAACAAAATAATGAGCTCTGCTCCCACCCCTGGGAGTAGTATCTGAACCCTGAAGAACTTGGTTGGTCGTATCTTTCTAGTCACTATTAAAGATATTATTAGAGTGGTGCTCAGTAGCAGTACTGGAGCTAAGAGTCTGTTAACACTTCCATGTTATTTCCAAGAGTTTATAACTCAACCTCAAAGATTTGTGACAGGGTGAAATTTGACATAAAATCTCAGCCTAGGAACAGTTCTATTTATTTTAGAAGGAATCAGTTTGTCTAAAAAAATAGCAATGTGGTGATTACTAGTTTGGTTCATCTGTTTTTATCAAGAATTGTATTTTTCTAAACAGGATAATTTGCACATGCATTAGATGCACTAAAGGGATGTTCTTGCTGTCGCTAAAGCACAAGACTGAGGCCATGCCTGTGCTAGATCTGGAAGCCTGGCTTAAGGTACGTCTTAAGGTATTCTATGTAGCTGGAGTTTGCTTACCTTAAGCTGAGCTTGGTGCCATCCCCACTGCAGAAGGCTGACAGGAACAAACACTCCCATTGGCTTCCCTTAATCCTCATTACTGCAAGGAGTACAGATGCCAGATGGAACTACTCTCTGCATTCAATTTATGGGTCTATACTAGACCTGCTAGCTCAGAACGTCGATCTCCTGTGCTGCAAGTGAAGTAGGGTTGCCAGATGGTTTCAACAAAAATACATTTGACATTACATCACAATCTATATTACATATTATTTAGAAAATACCAGACATTACCAGGCGAGTCATAGATTTTTAAGGTCAGAAAGGATCATTATGTTCCTCTAGTCTGGCCTGTAAATCACAAGCTATAGAATTTTACCAACTGGTTCCTGCCCAAGTCTATGGTTTCTGCTTTAGCTAGCGCATATCTCATAGGGAGACACTCAGTCTTGATGTGCTTTCTCCAAGAGATGTAGATTCCACTACTTCCTCAAGTAAGTTGTTCCAATGATTTATTGCCCTTACTTTAAAAAGTACACTTTATATCTGATCTCAGTTTGTCTGTCTTCAGCTTCCAAACATTAGCTCTTGTTTTGCCTTTGTCTGATGAATTAGACACACACACACACTATCAGGTATCTTCTCCCCATGAAGGTGCTTATGGAGATCTTAGTTCTATTCCCAGCTCTGCCAGAGGCTTCCTGCATGAGACAGGACAAGCCACTTTTATCTCTCTGTCAACTCCTCCATTTCCAAAATGAGGGTTATAACACTTCCCCACATCACAGTGAGTTGGGCAGACTGAGCTCACTGTGGGCCCAATCCTGTCAATGGCTGCATGCTTGATTCCTATTGGAGTTACCACCTTAGACGCCTGGACAATGTGTTTGTAAAGCCCTTGGCAATCTTCAGATGCAAGTGCAAAGCATTATTGTTTTCCATTCACATCTCATGAGGATTTTCAACATGTAGACCAAGTGCACTCATATTTTATAGAGTTCATATATGGTAACAGCTAAACACTCCTGAAGTTGACTTTAACAGCATCAGAAACACTGCAGTCTTTCCTCCCTCTATACAGAATCTAGGCATATGAACAGATTTACAAGGTAGACAACTACGCTGCAGGAAGCAGAGTATGTCAATAGTCCACGTAAATTATCTGAAGCCCCACACCACACTTTAATATGATAGAACAGATGTTAGTGACAAGTACCCATGTCAATGGTAGTCAATGTTTAAAGACTTAGTAAGGGAATTTACAGCTTTATTATGTCAGTAAAACATGTACTGAGGCATATTCTAAGTGCTCATTGACAGTTTATGTCCTTCCCCCTTCCACTGAGATTGCTTGAACTTTAAAAAAACTTCTTAGGTTTATGGATGGGAAGAGAACTAGGGAAAATGTGAGGTTTTGCCAAAGCTGTAGAATACCTAAGGCCTGGTCTACACTCAGACCTTAGTCTGAAATTAGCCCCCAAGATCGATTTTCTCAGCAACACGTCCATGCCACCAAGCCCATTATTCCAGAATAAGGGGCTGTGGAATTCAAACTCTGTAGTCCTGCTTTTCATGAGGAGTAACGCTATTCCTGAACTTGTAAGTCCGAAATAACATTTGTGTAGATGCTCCAGTGCTGCTAATTCGAACTAATTGGCCTCCAGAAGGCTTCCCACAACTTCCCAGAGTGCTTCTTGGGGCTCTGAGTCTGAGGCAGGCTCCATTACTGTGAACACACCACCTCAGACTACATTCAATACTTCCCCATAGTGAAATCGTGGAACTTCAAATGTGTAAAATCGGGTGCCCAGCAGTCAAACTTAGTAAATTCGAAATGATTGCCTAGTGTTGATATGACCTAAGAGAGTTCTGTTTATTTTGCATAAACATTTTAGAAGGTTTTTCCTCTAAATAGTTAAAAATATTTCTTTTTTCCCCTCTCATCCTTGCACTATGTCCCTTAAAGTTCATTGAGGCTACGTCTACATTGGCAAGATTTTGTGCAAAATCGGCTGCTTTTGCGCAAAATCGGCCGCTTTTGAGCAAAATCTTGCCACCTGTCTAGACTGGCCGTGAATACTTGCGCAAGAACACTAATGTTCTAATGTATAAAATCAGTGCTTCTTGCACAAATAGTCTGATGCTCCCGCTCAGGGATAAGCCCTCTTGCACAACTGTTCTTGCGCAAAAGGCGCAAGACAGGCAACGTTAATTTCTTGCGCAAGAAAGCCCGATGGCTGAAATGGCCATCGGAGCTTTCTTGCTCAAGAGAGCGTCTACACTGGCACGGATGCTTTTGCGCAAAAGCACATCTTTTGTGCAAAGGCACATGCCAGTATAGACGCTCTCTTACTCAAATACTCTAATTCAAAAACTCTTGCATTAAAGAGTATTTGCGCAAAATCTTGCCAATATAGACATAGCCTGAGGGTTTGATTTCCTCAACCCAATAACTTCTAAAGGATTAAAAATTGTAGGTTCTCCTATCTGTCTATCTGCCAAAGGAATGCAGGATCAGATAAAGGGAAGGGGGAGGGGATGAAAATAAGGCAAATAGGGACTTTGAAAAAAGGAGATGTTCAATGTCGCTATTAATCTCAGGAGATGCTAATTCCATATAGCTTACTGTACAAAGAACTTCAGAGAGGGCATTGGAGTCCCCACATCAATGCCCACATAGTAAAGCTTAGATTTTCCTGTACCAGTCCTGCTCCAATTTGTAATTATAGAAAATAATACGCTATTACATTCCTTTATTTTTTCAGATATATTTTTAATTTTTTCTTTAATATTCCATTGAGGTCTTTGGCTGTTTTACACAGCCTGCAAAACAAATATGAAGAATTATCTGAAAATCATTTATACTCCCTAACACCTGAATACGAATATACAGGGCTTGACAAATGGCGGTGAAAACTACTTGTGAGGCCCATACTGCGCATGCGCAAGACCTGCATTGCGCATGCGTGTGCCGCTGGTGAACGGGGCAGTGATTTGTCAAGCCCTGCTAATACAGTAGATTTCCGATAATCCGGAACCTTTGGGACCTAGGTGGTGCTGGAGTATCGGAGGTACTATAAGCTGGTTATATAAATATACAGTATATACTGTATATAAAGTGTTTTTAACCCTTTTTATTGTAGCACAAGTACTGTCCAGCATCACACAATGCCAGTGGCAGATTGACTCGGTCCCGTCTGGTTTCGCTCGGTTCAGCTGCTGCTGCTACTGCCTTGTGACTTGTTTTTTGCCGAAGCTCACTCACTAGGCTCTTGTCATTTTGATGCCAGACTATAAGGAGTGCCGTACAATTGTATGCCAGACTATTGGAGTTTTATTGTAGTTTATTTCCCCAGATGTGTAAACTCAGCTATAGTCCACATATGAATCTAATTAACAACATAGGCATTTACATAGTAGATGCAACTTCCCAGGGGATTTAAATACCTACATAGGAAGAGGATTTGGCAGGCAATGGCTCTTAGGTCTAGCAGACAAAGGCATGATGAAAATCAATAGCTGGAAGCTGAAGCTAGATAAATTCAGGCTAAAAATAAGGTATACATTTTTAAACAATGAGAGGAACACATCAGTTCTAAAATATATGTTGTAGTTCAACCACGAGTTTTGGCCTTGATACAGGAATTATTGGACAAAATTCTATGGTCTGTATTTATGCAAACAATCATAGTGGTCTTTGAGGCTACATCTACACTTCAGAGCTATTTAGGGATACTAGAGTATCCCAAAATAGCTATCCCACATCTTCACAGCAAGCCCGATATTTCAAAATATAACAGACTCACTATTCCAATGTCCCTGTAAACCTCATTCCATGAAGAGTAACGGACATTTTGGAATAGTGGGTTATTTTGAAATTAAGTACAAATTAAGCTATTTCGAAATAAGATCAAAATTGCGTATCTTATTTTGAGCTACAGTGCAGTGTGAATGTAGCTTGATGGTTTTAAAATCTGTGAGGCCTTTGACAGAAAAAAGCATTTGCAAAATTCACATTGAGACTCAGTCTCAAAGATTGGGGGTGTTCATGCCTCAGGATATGATTTAGGCCTTTCTGCAACAGGAATCTTTCACTGTTTTCAGTCGTAATTCCTACATTATTTTACCATTGAGGTTATGTCACTTAAACTTACAAGGCTAATTTATGCCACAGGGCATGTCTAAACTAAGATCAAAGTTATATTTGTCCAAAATCAGTGCAAATGAAGCCGGGATTTAAATATCCCGCACTTCATTTGCCTAATGGTAGCCGCTGCTTTTTTTTGAAAGGAGGCTTTTCGAAAAAAAATGGCAGTTTAGACGGGGCATTTTCGATAGAAATGCCCCATTTCAAAAGATCCTGTACTCCTCATTTTTTTGAATTACCTCTTGTCCTAGTCTAGACATGCCCTTATGCACAGAACAAGGTAAGCAGTGGTGCAGAATCACATCATCCCAAGAGGAGCACTGGGAAGCATTCACTAGGCATTCCCAACGGTGCACCTATTGTAAGTTTTGTAAATTGTTCCAGTAGCGAGTTATTCACTGTGCAGCCATGTAGCTCCATTGGGTGGGATGATAAGGTAACAGCAGAGATAGGTATGAATGCACAAGCCCATAGTCACAGAAATCTCAGTAGTCAAAGAGCATCACCAGCCAACCTAATGCCAGACAGTGGATGTCAGGAATGAGGGTCTGTAGCTTTGCCTGTGACTTAGCTAGCAGTCTCATGAGCCCCAATGGTCTTCAGAAAAAAACCCTGATCGGCTGACCTGTCTCATTGGTTGACAGGAGCCATTAGGCATGCTCTTAAGCCCTGCAGCATTAGCTGGTCACTAGCTGATCAAAAGTTACCCCTGAAGCTATGGTTGATCCAGTGCTTCCCTTGTTCTCAGCATTGCTCCTGACCTGACCCAGTCCTCTCCAGCCCTGTTCTCCTGCTTGGTTTCTCATTCCAGCTGTGACTACTAGGCCTGACTATCCACCACTCCAACCACTAGGCCTGACCACTCAGTCCTGACAGTTTCAGCAGCCCAAACAAATCTGGCAAGGAACAGGTTCTATTACTAAGAGAGACCCCACTAAATCTAACATATCCTTCCCGGGGTAAGTAGTTGCTTCGCAAAACCAACAGACCCAGATCAATGCCCTGCAAGTAGGAGCCACACCATCCATCAGAACAAGGGATTCTCTGGCTGGACAAGTTCAATGATGACTATGGAAAGTTCAGTGTGTCCCCAGACATTCTGCCGATCAGTCTGAAGTGGGACTTATCGTCTGTTGTTGGTCTGGTCCTCTCTACTTCTGGAGACATCTAGTGTCCTGCTGAGCCAGTCCAAGGACTGGGTCCAAGCTCTGGCAATGATTTTCAATGACTCAAGTTGTATGTACCCAACAAAAGCTGCATTCAAGGCACAGGAGCAAGGAAGCTGACTAGTCACTAATTATACCACTTAATTAGTATGCCACATGGAATGAAGCTGCCCTTCATTCAATCTTGGTTTAAACAATTAGTTCAAAAATGAGTTGATGTGGGCAGAATTCCCTGGCCAATCTGGATGCCCTAATCAACCTATCAAGACTGACAAACGCCTAATGGAACACCTTCAAAAAAGGGGGGGTGTTTTCCCAATCCACACCTGTCTCAATGGCAGCCTGGCAACCTCCCACTCCCAGCCTAGAACCGAAACCCAAGGGCCTTGGCACAGCACAGCCCCGCTTCACTGAGGTGGACTAGAACCACTGCCATGTGCCAAGGTAACTATGTCTATACTACAGGGAACCTTGAGCTTGAGTTTTGCCTTGAGCTGCCCTTCAAAGATTCCCATCCACATCTTGGTCAGAAAACATAAGCACCAGCCCCAAAAAAGGAGTCTGGCTTGGGCTGGTATTCCATCCCTCATTCTTGCCTGCAACTCAGGCATTTGTCTATGGCAACATGAATTAATGCTCTGGCAACATCTAACCAGCACCTGATGCACCTTCAGCTTCCACTTCACCTACCCCACCATGTCATGTAACGTTATGGATTTGGATTTTACTTGAGCACATAAGATTCCAATGCAGAGCAAGGTTTCCCCTGATTGAATAGTGCCCATGGATGGATCTCTCCTCTCATCAGGTGCAATGATGCAAGTGGCTGTGCCTTTGGAAATCACCACCCTTCAGGGACATCATGAGATCCTTTAATTCTCTTTGGTCCATTTCTCAGTTATTCTCAGCATCATCTAGTTTACCACAGAGGAGCCACCCAGAAGCTGGGGAGTATGCATGCGCTTATGTCTGCAGCTGCAATTGCTCCTGTGTCTGTTTTGTTCCCAACTTTGCTCCAGTTCATGCCAGCCCTGCTCCCCAGATTGGTTTCTAACTTTAGCTCTGACCTGCAGCCCTGTTCCTGACCACTGACTCCAGCGCCAATTGCTAGGCAAGACAGTCCACCGTTCTAACAATCTGGCATGACAACCAATGCTTGGCCCTAACAGTAGTGATTTATAGGCATCATATCAAATATTGTTTTTAAGGAGGGATTTAAAAGAGAATAAAGTAGGGACTCTGCCAAATTTGCCAGGAAGTTTTCCTCAATGGTAAGGTAAGCTTGGAGAAGGCATGAAAGACCTTGAGGGGAACAGAAGGCAATTGAAACTTGTATTAGTGCAGAACAAAGATGGAAGCTGCTGTCATAATAAGAAATGGGATTTGAAACTTAGGGTGGGGCAAAATGATCAAAATTCTTAAAGATGAGAATAAGAATGTTGTGTAGGGTGCAGCGGAGAAAAGGAAGTCAGAGGAGAGACACAAAGAGGATGGAGATGATCAAACAAGAGGCCAGAAAGAGAAGCCATGAGCAGCATTTTAAATTTATGTGAAGGAGTCATAGTTGGGGTCATCAAGGCCACAGAGGGAAAGATTACAGTAATCAAGGTATGAGATAAAGGTCTGGGTAAGAGTAAAGCAAATAACATGTTGCAAGAAATGTAATCAATACTTTTAGTCTCCTTTTCTGTTTGTTATTGTCTGGACAGCTTGTAATTTTCTCACTGTTATTTCTTATTGAAAGTTCATTGTGAAATTATTTACATTAATAATTATTGACCTGATAATTATTCACAAGCTGGTCATTGCAAGCAATTGATATTTGAAATTCAAGATCAGATGATTCATTTTGCTTGTACACATAAGTCATCCACAGTAATTGTGGCACACATACAGTGATCATGGGTCACAGATGTTGCCAGTTTTAAAAGGTTGTGCCCCGTCACATGGTATAGAGGTTAGTACCAACTGACTCTAATGGCAATTGTTACAGTATTGTGTCCCTTCCCTAATTACATACGTATAACACTTAACATCAAGCAGCAGGTTGTTTGTGTGCATCCTTGCATTTGCAAATTCAAAATTAGGTTTCAATGGGGATCCCTTACAGATTACTTAAAGTTTGCTGGGCCTGTGAACATTCCTGTCAGTAAGTTTGTTTGCTAGATTATCTAAGGAATATGAACACAAAAAAGGGCCATAAACACAGCAAAATGTCTTTAATTTTTTAGTTGAGTGAAAGTTCAGGGAACAAATGTACTGGCAGGATCACTTACAGAATTACTGAAGGAATTTGAAAGTATTTGCTCAAATCTACTTAACAGGCACAGACAGTTCATAAGTGATTTAAATAAGGATCTATGTTTTAGGTGCTAGTGCAAACTGCATTGAATAGTTAACTATCCTCTCTTTAAGTGAAACCCTACCTATTACTGTACATATGCAAATCATAGCCTATGGATCCAATCTCATAGAATTTGTGGCATTAACATTAATCAAAGATAATACAGCTTTGATGTGTGGTGAAGTACAAAAACTCAAGCAATGTACTCTGCAGCTTCTATCACAAACACCATGCTTTATTTTGAAGGGCCTGAGACATGCCTTCACTATGAAATACATTCTGCACATAGAAACAAATCAAAAGAACTATGTTCCAAAGCCAGGGCATCAAGATGAGCAATAAACTGACTCAATGCAGAATATCTATGTGGATCAATCTCCAGCACAAACAATAGGTTTTGTTTTAAAGGCAACTTTTATATTTGTTATTCTTTGAAGACTCATGTCAAGTCTCGAGAGCACCTGAAATTCGGAAAGCAGCCCAAAAGCTGTTCCATTTCAGTGATCCACAAGCTTTAACATGACAACTTTATTGCATGTCCTACCCTGGTGGGGATAACTGCAGACTGGAAAATGTATGTTGTCTATGTGGGATCATTAGGAATGCATTTGGAAGTTGCACAGTATCCTCAGCGTTGTCTCATTAATAGTTTCCTTTGTGGTCATTCTGAGGAAAAACAGGTTTTCTTGAGCAAATATAAAACTGTTTGAACAAATATCCCCTCCAGCACTGGACAGGCAGTCTCTTGGGCATTCTGAAAATTCTTTCTGCCCCTCCTTCTACCGTCCTCCTCACCCCCCATGAGGAGTTTTTCTAAATTTTTATAGGCAGCAGCATGACAACTGGGGGGGGGGGGGGGGGGGCATCTTGAAGCCAGAAGCCAGGGGTGGTTGCATGAAAACAAACAGAAACTAACTGGCCCCACTTAAAGGGTATGTTTACACTACAAGCCAAAGTCAAGTTAAGATATGCAACTACAGCTACGTTAATTGTGTAACTGAACTTGGAGCAGCTTAATTCGGCTTTTGGCGCCATCTACACAGCAGGAAGTCAAAGGAAAAACACTCTTCCTTCGACTTCCCTTCCTCCTCATGAAATGAAGGTCACCGGCATCAACAGGAGCACTCCTCTCAGTTCCAACTAGTTTTCTTAACTCGACTGCTAATTCGAACCCTGGAATATCGACAGTGGCAGCTTCAATATTCCTCTGCAGTGTAGATATACCCAAACAGATTTCCAGTCTTCCCGATTACTGTCTTGTTATTCCCTCATGCCTGCTACTTCTGGACTTTATCTACAGTATCTTCCCTATTTGCTAGCTAGTGTCCAGCCCTATCTGCCCACACCACTATGCTCCTCCAAGAGTGATGAGGGAACAATTTTTAATAGCTTTGTGGTGGTTCTTTGTTTGTTTTAGTCATCTCCTGTTATGCTCTGCCACACATGGAGCCTGTCTACATTCTGGTTGAAGCCCAGCTAGAAATAATCATGGGTTTGGCAAAATCTTCATAAGCAGCATGGGAAAGGATTTTGTTTTCCCAAGATCCTTCTATGCCAAACCATGCTATTCACACCCCCTTGGTAGCCTTCTATATGATTTCCTAGAATGGAGAGAGGCGTGATCTGTGTCTGCCGTGGTCAGGAGAACAATCCTAGGTCCATTTTATAAGCACAAAATAATAAATAAGAAATCCTCCATTGTTTCCCTTTCCCCTTACGTTGCTACATGTCCATGTAGACTGCAAGGCTGTGTCAATTTGCATATCTTTTTCCAATTCTTTTTTCGGAAGAGGCTTTTCCAACATTTGGCCAGTCTACACTGGACCAAATGTTGGAAAAAAAAACTTTTTTCTGAACATCTCTTCTTCCTCATAAAACGAGGTTTACAGGGGTGCTGAAATTTTTTTTTTTTTTGGAAAAGCAGACGCATTCCTTGGACTCAGCAGAATTTTGCTGGGATACCTCTTGTATCCTGGAAAAACTTTGTAGTATAGACATAGCCTAAGAGAGCTGTCATATTTTCTGTCTGAAAAGCTCTTAGTGAACTTTGGGGCATTGTATAAATAAAATACATACATAAAAATATATACTAGTATATTGTTAATAATGAGAACCTGTTTGCTCATATGGTTTCAGACTCAGTGAGGACAGAACTTAACCAGCACCATATTACAGTGTAGCAGTTATTAACATAAAGTACTATTAATAGACTTTAAGGCCAGAAAGGACCATTATAATGTCTTATCTGACCTCCTGCATAGCACAGGCCAGAAAATTTCATCTAGTATTCAACTGTGATGTTTCAGTGCATTTCAGAAGCAGTAAATACATATTTGCAATAAAAGGTGCATCAAAAATATCTCTTTAATCTGAAAGCTCCTATGCAAAGACAAAACCACCTGGGATTTGGCTCCTGACTTCCATGGACTTTGGAGCAGGTCCTGGGGAAGACACATTTCTCACTATTTACCAGAGATCAACTCTATTTACTGTTGCCAAGTCTGCGCACCTATCTATACAAGTGGCACTATCATGGGGCCTAATCACATCAGCTACTCCATCAGGGACTCATTCACCTGTATATCTACTAAAAACTAAAGTGATATGTGCCATCGTGTGTCACTAATGCCTCTCAGCTATGAAGACTGGCCAAACCAGAGACAGTCTCTGCACCAAAGGATAAATGAACAAAATCAGACATCTTTAGACTACTTCAAAAAGGTCAGTTAAAATAGCTGTTTGTTCTAGAGTTGCTGCTATACCCATCACATCTTTGAATGTCTCTTACCTGGTATCTTTACATGGGAAATGTTTTTGAGTTAAATATTATAAACATACATGTAATTAATACCCTAAAATTATTTTATAACATCCATTCATCTACACGCGTATGCACTCTATTGATATGTCTGCATTACAGCTGCACTACTGCTATAGTGTAGACACTTCCTACATTGACCAAAGAGGTTGTTCTGTTGATGTTGTTAATTCACCTCTCCTAGAGGCAGTAGCTATGCAGATGGAAGAATTCTTCTACCCAGCTAGCCAAGTGTACATTGGAAGTAGCTGACTAACTATGGTTCTCAGGGCTCAATATTTTTCACAGCCCTGAGGGTCGTTGCTAGATTGATCTAATTTTTAAGGGTAGGCCAGGCCTATATATGAGTTATCAAACTTATCAGCACAAACTTCAGATATCATGGGGAGGGGCTGAAGGAGGAACACAGTGTGCTAATGGAACAACATATATTTTGGCAGGTTGCTTTCTGAGCAAAGTCTCTGAAATCCAAAATGTTAACGAGCTCATGTGATTGTGTCCATGCCAACAAAGAGATATAAACAGCTTTAATTACTGTTTCATGTCGCTTTTGACCCCCTGCTTGGCTTCATTATTCTCTTTTTAGCCACATCAAGGCATAACACTCCAACTAAATCATTCAGCCGGTTTGTGAAGACCTGTCCATGTAACGAGATTATTTTTTTAATCACCCCATGTTTTCTTTGCACTGCTGTTTAATAAACAGCAGGCAAGCTTGGTGTTCGTTTGAACCAAGCATCTAGGTAAGGAATTAGTGCACAATAGCTCTTGCTTGGTACCATTGTTTCCAGCTGAATTTCTAAACCTTTTGCTTTAAACTAACTGATCCCCATAGGGATAATGAATGGGTTGCTAAGCGTTTGGTGATCTGCTATATATATTGTCAGTTACAGCACTGAAGAGAGAATAAAACACTAGCGTAAAGGGAAAAGGATGTGTTAACAGTTTGACTTGCACGGTGGTGTTGGCTTCCATAAGCTAATAATATTGGACAATTCTCTATAGACTAAAATGTCCCACATTTCTCCTACAGAGCTCCAAATACTCCATGATCAGTGAACCGTGCCGTAATGATGCATTCTCTTGTAGAGTTAAACATTTGAAATATTAAAGCTTTGTTCTCATGCATATGAACAGTGGACTACTCTGTTACACATTTATTAATGAAAATTGGCTATCTCTTTATCGATACAACAAGGGCACAAATCAGCAACATTCATTTAAAAAAAATAAAAAATAAGAATGTGAGAATGTAACCAATGTGACACAAAATTACAAGTGCAAAAGGTTGCTGAGGACTAAGGTTGGATGGCATGAAGAAAATATTGTATCCTCATCAAATGTAAGTAATTTCTTTCCTCCTTTAATAGACTCAGGAAATTCCTTATACACACTAATCATTACTGTTCTTGAGTGAAGTTTGCCAAAAATTTATAAGAAACATATACATTCTTATTATTGGTGTGGAAAAGACAACATTGCTCACAGGCCCTGGAGAAATACCACTAAATCCAACAGAGTCTAATCTTGCTTTGATGCCATTTTTTATCTCCCAACAGGAGTTAGAAGAGCACATCAAGGGAAGAATAAATGCCAATGACTTCTGAATTTTATTACTGCAGGTTTGTGTTTCCGCTCAGAAGTTTACCTCTCACAACTTTACTGGGGTGTTCTAATGAAACATTTAATTTATTTTCTATCAGAGTCATAGTTTAGGACTTAGGTGCGGCTTTTCCGCCCACACAGAGGAAGTCAGATGGAGCAGAATGATGGAGCAGAATGAGCCCAGTGAGCACTACTATGTGCCATAGTGTTTCCCAGAGCTCAGGTGAGCATTGCTACTGAGCAAGCCTTTCAAAGAACACAAGTCTTAATCCCTAAAATATAGAACTACTTCACTGGGTGTCTAGTGAGATTGCTAGCCTCTGTCTGGCACTTTCAAGATTCATGAGGTGAAAAGTATTGTAGACAGTTAACATTACCAAGGAGATGTAGCCTGAAGAGTAGAGTTCCCTCTAAGCTGCATGTCAGTACAGCTTCACAAGTGACTAATCATCCCCATCCAGTCAGTCAGCTCCATGCAGGGAGCCCTGAGCCTCTGACTGGGCGGGGCTGATTAAACACCTGTGAAGCTGTGCTGCCACCCAGCTTAGAGGGAACACTGCTGAAGAGTGTGACATATGTCTACTCTACAAGGCCTATAGTAGCGCAGCAACCTTTACTGTAGTGTAAACCCTTTCTACAGCAACAGAAGGGTGTTTCAATCACTGTAGTAAATCCACCCCCTCACAATGGAGTAGCAGCTTGACAAAAGAATGCTTTGGTCAACTTAGTGGTGTCTACAACAGCGTTTAGATCAGCTTAACTCCATCTTCTAGTGATGAGAATTTTTCACCTAAATGTGCTCTCAATTTTAGGTATAGATCAAACCTTTGTCAGGCAAAAACTGCGTTGAGGTCAGTAGTAATAGTAGAAATTACCATCAGCAACTACTAATAAATGTGGTAGCACCTAGGAATCCCAGTCACAGAGCAGAACCACAGTGTGCTAAGTACTTTGCAAACAAAGAACAAAAAAATATAATTCATCAGAATAACCAGACAGAGGATGAATAACATACATAGAGCTTTTTGTTATTTAGACATCAAGCATGTTATTAAATCTTTCATTATTTTGCTGTTACTAAATTTCCCAATGAGGTTCATTGAAACAATGTTTTCCCTGCATATATAATTTGTAGTTGCAGCTGAGCGAGAAATGTAGGTGCTAAAGCTCCACTGTTAAGATTTAATCTGTAACAGCAAAAAATGCTTAATCAAAAGATTTTTAAATTTCTGATCAAGTATTTTAGCTAAAGAGTAAAATATAATGTGAGGCTTTGTTGTCTGGGCTTCAAGTAAAAGCCACAAGAACACTGAATACCTAACTCAGAGTACAATATTATTACTATAACCCAACACAAGTGCACAGACATTACTATCCTGCTTTTCCCTTGGATGATCTTAATGAAAAGTTCATTTTTTATGAATTTTGCATTTTAACAGCAGAGAACGTATCCAGTCATCTCACTTGGCACAGTAATGCAGACTCAAAGAAATCAATTAGAGTTCTTTGAAGGGGTTAACAAACATGCGGACAAGGGGGATCCAGTAGATATAGTATACTTGGATTTTCAGAAAGCCTTTGACAAGGTCCCTCACCAAAGGCTCTTGTGTAAATTACATTGTCATGGGATAAGAGGGAAGGCCCTTTCATGGATTGAGAACTGGTTAAAAGACAGGAAACAAAGGGTAAATTTTCAGAATGGAGAGGGGTAACTAGTGGTGTCCCCAAGGGTCAGTCCTGGGACCAATCCTGTTCAGCTTATTCATAAATGATCTGTAGACAGGGATAAGCAGTGAGGTGGTAAAGTTTGCGGATGTTACTTAACTGTTTAGGATAGTCAAGACAGAAGCAGACTGTGAAGAACTTCAAAAAGATCTCACCAAACTGAATGACTGGGCAACAAAATGGCAAATGAAATTTAATGTGGATAAGTGTAAAGTAATACATGTTGGAAAAGATAACCACAACTATACGTACAGTATGGTGGGGGCTAATTTGGCTATGACAAATGAGGAAAGAGATCTTGGAGTTATCGTGGATAGTTCTCTGAAAACTTCCATGCAGTGTGCAGCGGCAGTCAAAAAGGCAAATAGGATGTTAGGAATTATTAAGAAAGGGATAGAAAATAAAACACAGAATATCTTACTGCCCCTGTATAAAACTATGGTACGCCCACATCTTGAATACTGTGTACAGATGTGGTCTCCCTCACCTCAAAGAAGATATTTTGGCCTTGGGAAGGGATCAGAAAAGGACAACTAAAATGATTAGGGTTTTGGAATGGGTCCCATATGAAGAGAGGCTAAAGCGACTGGGATTTTTCAGTTTAGAAAAGAGGAGACTAAGGGGGGATATGATAGAGGTATATAAAATCATAAGTGGTGTGGAGAGGGTGAATAAAGAAAAGTTATTTATTAGTTCCCATGATAGAAGAACTAGAAGACACCAAATGAAATTAATGGGTAGCAGGTTTAAAACTAATAAAAAAAAGTTCTTCGCACAGCGCATAGTCAACCTGTGGAACTCCTTGCCAGAGGAGGCTGTGAAGGCTAGGACTATACCAGAGTTTAAAGAGAAGTTAGATAATTTCATGGAGGTTAGGTCCATAAAAGGCTATTTGCTAGGGGATAGAAATGGTGTCCCTGGCCTCTGTTTGTCAGAGGCTAGACATGGATGGCACAAGACAAATCGCTTGATCATTGTCTTCAGTCCACCCCCTCCTGGGCACCTGGCACTGGCCACTGTTGGCAGACAGGCTACTGGGCTAGATGGATCTTTGGTGTGACCCAGTACGGCCATTCTTATATTCTTATGTTCAATGAGAATTTTTCATATTAAGGATATGAAGTTGAGAAGTGCTAAGCATTCACCAGTTACTGCAGGAGAAGTTGTGGATGCTTAACATTACTCAGGATCAGATGTGAGTGGGAGATTTTCCTATCAATCAATTTTTGTTTTGGACTACACCTTTTAAAGAGGTGTAGGGGAAAGAGAGGAGCTATTATTCCATTTTTGTGGGGGAAGCAGACCATTGATTAATCTGCCTTTTTCCCCCTTTTGGTGAAGGTGGGAAAGGAACTGGATATGTGCCATTCAAAATACCGAAGGTCTCCAAAAACTGAAAAGGCTGGTACCTCCTGGTATCTTTCATTTAAACAGAGGAATTGAGTCTTCCCAGATAAATGATGCCATTGTAACTAATAATTTCAGTCTGCAGGTCTCATAGAAACTCAGTTTCATCATTTAGTTTTTTTCAGAAAAATGGATTTTTTTCTGGAAAAAAACAACTTCACTTACATCCATATTGCAATCACATTCTTTCAAAAAAAAATCAAAAGAACAGAGGAGTTTTTCCAACATTAGTAAACCTCTTTCTATGAGGATGAAGCTTTTTTTCTGAAAGAGCTCTTTCAGAAAAAGGCATGTGTGGCCGGGGAAGAGGGAGTTCTTTCGAAAGAAGAGGAAAGAGGAAAAAGCACAGGTGCTCTGGTGGCCACTCCGTCCATTGTAATCACATCTTAAATGTGAGATTGCGTCCATTCAGTGTGGATGCTATCTTTCAAAAAAGCAGATTGCTTTTTCGATGTGCTTTGGGAGTGTAGGCGCTCTCTTTCGGAAGAAGTTTTTTTGGAAGATCTCTTCTGGAAAAGCTTTTCCGAAAGAAGCCTGCACTAGACAGCAAACCAAGTCCCTTATGTCCCCAGCTTATTTAAGCTGTTCTTAATTATGATTGTTAAACTGTTGACACATCAGTACAGACTGGGCCAAACTGTTTATGACAGTTAATTCCTGGCACTGCTACTGAGGCAGTACATTGCTACCCCTCCCTAAACTAAAGGCATAAGCAAACCTCATGCATAGTACACTATGGGCTTGAACTTTCATCCAGATCTAGGCTTTCTTCTACTTTGTGTGTTTTTGGATCTCAAGTTTTGGTTCAGGCCCATCTCTACTTCAATGTTCATGCAAGAAAGCCTCATATTTCTTCAATGGAAAGATTTATAACCATATGAGAAATTTCCTAGCCCAGTACGTTCATAACTTCATGATTATAAACACCACAACAGAATTTCAGACAATGTTATTAGAGGCATACAAATCAGATTAGAAGGCAACATTCCAGAACAATGTGCTTAATGCTATTAATGTTTAAAAGCTGTGCCACTTTGAAATCATGTTGAGCTTTGATTTTACAACAGAGAAACTACTTGTTTTTGTCTAATCTTCATGCTGTCATTCCTCAGGGAGTCACCATATTTCAAACATGTCTGGCTTAATGAAATTCGTTTTATTTCCTTCTGTTTTGGTATCAGATTTATTTTTATCCACTAGACAAAAAACATTTCAGATTCACGGCAAGCATTAGTTCTACCCAAGGCAAAGCAAATGGAGTAGAACTGAGCCAAGGGAATCTATAATACCACTGGAGTATTAGCTAGATTAAACATTAATAATGACTTCTTTCTACTTTTGATCAGTGAAGTAGCAATGAAGTGGTAGAAAGAAAATCTAAGATGTTGACATATGTTTTTATTATCTTGTGGTCAATTCTTTTTTTGAAGTCTTGGGAACTAACTCCACAAATACTTCCCAGGTGAAAGGAAGAAAAAGAGAGAGAGAGAGAAAGAGAGAGAGAGAGAATTATTTAATTACATCAGTTAGATGTGTAATTTATTCATAAAGATACAGCCAAAAGTTAAGCTTTCATAATTCATCAAGAAACCAGTAAAATAAAAAAACTATAACAATAGTTCTTATTCATTTTTTAAAAAAAATCATATTTAAGTATTGCTAATTTAGGGGATCAGATGTTGAAGAGAGTCCAAATATTACCCCAATCAACTTTCAGAATCAAAACTGAACTGAATCTTTGAGCCAAATTTTATTTGACCTTCACTTTGCTTTTCCATTTTTAATCATTTCTTCCAATTCTGGTTTTGCCAAGATTGAACCTAAAGTCTCCCTGGGTGATGAAAGTTCAATTTTCAATTCAACTGAATACAAGAAAGTATCACAGAAATTTCACAAGAAAGCCATATCCTCATAAGATTTCCAGCTCAATTTTACAGGACGTAGGGGTATAGATAAACTCCAGAAAAGCATCTGAATTTTTCAGTGTTTATCTGAAATAAATCTGATATCTAAACCTTTTGAGATTTCCCCATCATTAGTAATGTCTGCAATAGATGTGTTCCTGGGGGGGAAAAAACCTTATTTTTAACAGGGTATTTTGTTTGTTATGTTTTTAAAAAAATTTTCTAAAAAAAAATTTTCAGTTTTAGTCAAAATTTTCCAATTTGCTAATAAAAAATTGAAAAAAATCCTGGTTCATTTATCTGTTTTGCTGTTTTGAGTGCCCTGAGAAATATTTCATTTTCTTAAAAAAAAAAAAAAAAAATTCCACAGCAAATATTTTTAAGAGAACTGTTATGGAAAACATGTCAGTTTTAGACCAGCTCTAATTTGAAATGCAGAGGTTTAAACAAAAATTAAAGGGAGGAAGGAGAGTAAGGGTATGTCTACACTACCCTCCTAGTTCGAACTAGGAGGGTAATGTAGGCATACCGCACTTGCAAATGAAGCCCGGGATTTGAATTTCCTGGGCTTCATTTGCATAAGCCGGGCGCCGCCATTTTTAAATCCCGGCTCGTTCGAACCCCGTGCCGCGCGGCTACACGTGGCACGGACTAGGTAGTTCGGACTAGGTTTCCTAGTCCGAACTACCGTTACTCCTCATTCCACGAGGAGTAACGTCATTCCACGAGGAGTAACGGTAGTTCGGACTAGGAAGCCTAGTCCGAACTACCTAGTCCGTGCCACGTGTAGCCGCACGGCACGGGGTTCGAACGAGCAGGGATTTAAAAATGGCGGCGCCCGGCTTATGCAAATGAAGCCCGGGAAATTCAAATCCCAGGCTTCATTTGCAAGTGCGGTAAGCCTACATTACCCTCCTAGTTCGAACTAGGAGCGTAGTGTAGACATACCCTAAGAGGGGAAATGTATCCATTTCCCTCCAAATCTCAAAGCAGCCAAGACACAAAGAAAATACTAAATCCTTTCCTGTTGTGCACTGGAAGAACGAAAACTGAGTGATGTCTGAGAATGATCTGCTCTTAAGTGGTCTCTAGTAATGTGTCTATAGACTGCAGGAACCAATGAACTACTTAAGTAGCACTAAACTACTACTGAACTGCTCTATTAGTACTTACATGGCAATTCAGTATTTCCTGTCAACCATAAATGTGTTCCTAGAGACCAGTGAATAGCAGCTCTTTATACTGAGACTCACGTCGGTTTCTGTTTTTTTTCTTTTTTCAAAGTACAGAAAAAATAAACTGAAAGAAAGAAAGAACAAACATTTATCAAAGAGTTTCATACTGCTTCAATGTCTCCTCCGTCCACAACATCCTTGGAGCAAATCCTAGCTAACAAAATCCCAGATTTTGTCCCAGACATGTCCTCTGACACAGGCAGCTGACCGTGGATAATGAATGTTCAGCATATGAACAACTCAGTGTTGCTCTGGAAAGACTTGATCTATGAATGGATTTTCCATAAGCTTCCATTTTGCCTCCTTCCCATTTTTCATATTTATATAATGTATAAGGGCTACTTTATAAATATGTTTTATTTTCTGTACCCTCAGGGCAGTACTTTATTCTGGTAGAGTTATGAGATAGCAAAATGTGAATAATTCATCAAAATATAAAGCCGCGATTGTGACATTTTAATGGAAATGTGTTTTTGAATATTAATATGCATAATTCAAATATAATTTATGCAAAATGGGGCATGTGACCTATCATTGGAGAACTTGTAATCCCCTGAATGTGTATATGTTCATGTATCATTCCTGTATTTAAAGTTAGAAATGTGTAACACAAACCTATTTATTAATCTAGGTTTGCTAGTGAAAGCCATTAGCAGTACTCAAGGAACTTAAAGGCACAGAGCTCAAGACAAATGATCTGTGAATAGCCTTTTCTTCTGAGCCTGGACCATGGTTGTCCCTACAAAAACATGTGACCATGCCATCTGGGATTGGAATCTTGAATTTTGTACTTTGCCACAGGTGGAGAGGAATTGAACAAAGAGTTTCTACGCTGGGAAAATTCTATATAAGAAATGGGAAGTAAACAATGACTGTCTTGAACTGGTTTCAAAGGCTAGGTCTACACTACAAAGAAAAGTCGGAAAGATATGCAAATTGCAAACAGCAATTTGCTTATCTTTTTCCACTTTTTTTTCGAAAGATGCTTTTCCTAAATTTGGCGTGTCTACACAGTGCCAAATTTCAGAAAAACCTTCTCTTTTGAGCCATTCCTTCTTCCTCATGCAACGCTTTTTCGCTTTTCTTTTTTTTTTTTTTAAGTGGATGTGTTCCTTGGATGTGGCATAACTTTTCTGGGATACCTCTGCTATCCCGGAAAAGAGCTGCATTCTAGATGTAGCCAAAGACTGTTCCCATCCCATGACAATACATGAAAAGACCTGGAAACAAAGAATTCTAAGAACAGACGCAGAGAGAGGCTACTGGATCCAGGTCAGAAAGGTCAGCTCTAGCCTGAGATGGACTTTACCTGAATTAAGAACTAGGGTGAGAAATTATGGTTAGTAGCAGGTTCTCTTAGGGTACATCTACACAGCAGTGTTATTTTGGAATAATTGACATTATTCTGAAATAACACAGTCCACATCTACTTCACAGGCAGTTATTTTGACATAAAGTCGAAATAATGTCAAGCTGGAGGACTTCTTATACTAACTCCTGTAACCCTCATTTTACAAGGAGTAAGGCAAGTCAGAGGAAAAGTGCTCTTCCTTGGACTTCCTGCTGTGTAGACAGTGCCAAAAGCTGAAATAAGCTATTTCAACTTAAGCTACACAATTGACATACCTGAAGGTACATAGCTTATTTCAGTTTTAGCCCTGCTGTGTAGATGTGCCCATACAGTATTGGGTTTGTTTTGTTTGATAGAGAGAGAAAGAGAATTTGTTTGTTTGTTAATCTCTAAGGTGCCACATGATTACTCATTGTTTTTTAAGTTACATGGCTACCCCTGTGAGATGTTCACTTGATCTTCACTGGTTTTGAGACCATGTTCCCCCACTTTCTCCAAACAGCTTCAGTCCTTTCCCACATGACAGAGAAAACAGCCTGAACTCAGGGTTAAGCTCATGGCTCACTCAACAGAAAAGGGAAATACAGCCCTTACCGACTACATTCGATAGGAACACAGGATTCACCCTGCTTGTCCATTCTGTCACCACTTGCATACAACTCTTTCTAATACCTTTTTATCACCCGTTTCACTGCTAGTAATTTTAACAACATTGATTTGAAAGCAGCCTAAGTAAACAACAGGACTTTAATCTCTTTCCTTAAAATAAAGTGAAAAGTGTTGACAACTTACACTGTCAATGAAATTAAGAGAAGCCACTCCTCATCCAGGCAAAATGATGAACACAAACAACCTTGTGAAAAGAGAATATATGAGTCTGCATTATTAAAAGAGAGCTACTGTATGACCTTTACCTAAGCTCAGGCCATTTACAGCAGAGGAGACAGGAAGTTCTTCTAATACATCTATCATCCCACAAGTACCTGCTCCAGTATTGTCATCACTCCATTGTCTGGTGGATTACTGATAATTTCATGTAATTGCTGTAACCAAGTTCCCATATTTGCTTTTGATGTAAAGTGTTCTTGGCACACAGCCCTGTTATAAAATAAAAGAGGAAGGCAGAAAAGCTCATGTGCTGGTACTAAATACCCCAAAGACCTATATATGCAATTCTTGATTCATTCATGCTCTAACATTTTCACAAAGAGCAATAAAACAATATTCTGTATTTTATTTACTGTATTTGTAAAAAAATCTATGCCACTGTATGAAAATAGCAAAATTAATTTTGACAAGCTGGCCATTCAATGCATTGGCATTATTAAACAAATGCAGGCACTTGCTTCCTGGAATTGCATGGCTCACTGTTACTGTGTACCAAGCACGATCTTGACCTGGGTCTTGAGATTTATCATTAGGCCTTCTTGTTTAGATTAATTGAGTTTGACTCCCTTTTACACCTTTTCCCATCAATATTTGTTATTCTAGGTTATTGTGATGTTTTATGAACTTTCACTCAATTTTCACAGTTGAGTTTAAATTAAGGTAAATTTGAAACCCTAATTATTACAACTATCAAAATACTAAACATCTGAGGCAAAAAATCATAGTTTAGGAAAATCTTGGAAAAGTCAGCTAACACAACACTTCACAGTTATTTGACCAACCAATGTCATTTATCCAGAATTTACTAAGTTCTCCCAATTGTTTGTGTTTATTAAAAGGAAAATGCACAAGAGTGGGGAAGAAGAAAAGGAATCTCTTCATATAATAAATATAATCCCAAAGTATATTTATACTCGGTGATCTGTATTCCATGAGAGCATTGTTTTATATATAGTGAAGATGTTGACCGAATAAGGACTACAGGTTTTAGCCCTATGAGCAATGCTAAATATATAAACATGTACATCATATACAATACTCACATTCGTAACTATGTAACTATATATACAACATATCAAATGTCCCTCTTTCCAGTATATTACTACTGACTACTTTTAGGCAATAGGAGGACAGGATTTTCATAGCCCATGTTGCAATGAGAAATAATCTTATACATTTGATTCTGGGTCATTGACAGAGAATAAAAAGATAGGAGAGGTATTTGGACAAAAATGGATCTGGATGAGTGGGATCTTTATATGGGAAAGAGTGTATATGTCTTCAATTTGTGTACCTCATAATTTTTTTTTATAAATTGCTATATAAATGGCTCCAGTTAAGATCCATCATAGTTTTGCTACCAGGAAGGCACTCTGTGCAGGGGGTGTGAGGAAAGAGGAACATTTTTGCACATATGATAGTTGTGTCCAGGAATTAGATGGTTTTGGAAAGAAATTATTAAACCTGTCTGACTTACGACAAAATGCATCTTCCTAGAGGTCCCTAACCTACTTTATTGATGTTCCAGAACAGGATCTACATTTTAAATATAATAAATTAGTTTTTTTAAGTTAGCAGCAAAATTTTATCATGCACAATTCTGAAAAAAAAAGTGACTTCTCTTCCTATAGAATCTTTGTATAGTAAAATTTCTAACCATCCTTCTATTGGAAAAACTTTCACACAACGAACATATACGCAGAAGGGCCAAAAATAGCTATTTAGAAATGTGGCTACTTTCTCTAAAATAATCAGAGGAGGAGGGCTCCCTAGCCAGCAAGCCAGGGTCTTTGGCCATGTTCTTTGAACATACTTGATCTTGAATAAGAAATAAGTAAAGTATGGTATAATATTATAATATTTTATTGTCATGTTGCCTTAATTAAAAAAGTTTTGATGAATAAAACTTGGAGTATTGTGTTCAGTTCTGGGCACCGCATTTCAAGAAAGATGTGGAGAAATTGGAGAGGGTCCAGAGAAGAGCAACAAGAATGATTAAAGGTCTAGAGAACATGACCTATGAAGGAAGGCTGAAAGAATTAGACTTGTTTAGTTTAGAAAAGAGCAGATTGAGGGGAGACATGATAGCAGTTTTCAGGTATCTAAAAGGGTGTCATAAGGAGGAGAGAGAAAACTTGGTCTTCTTGGCCTCTGAGGATAGAACAAGAAGCAATGGTCTTAAACTGCAGCAAGGGAGGTTTAGGTTGGACATTAGGAAAAAGTTCCTAACTGTCAGGGTAGTCAAACACTGGAATAAATTGCCCAGGGAGGTTGTGGAATCTCAATCTGTGGAGATATTTAAGGGTATGTTAGATAAATGTCCGTCAGGGATGGTCTAGACAGTATTCGGTCCTGCCATGAGGGCAGAGGACTGGACTCAATGACCTCTCGAGGTCCCTTCCAGTCCTAGCATTCTATGATAAGTTAATACAATAGTTTCTAAGGGCAGCAACAAAAGAAACAGCCAAAAATCCTGTGCAGCATCACAGACTTGCTCCACTGATAAAAAACTGAGGCAATCTGAGGAAAATAACTCTGCTGATTTTAGTTCTCTTGGGGACAATGACCAATGCATACAATTCAGTGTGTAAGTCACAGAATATATTAGTCTTACTACATAACAATGGAAGTAGAATAATGTGTTTACTTGTAAAAAAAAATAAGAATTTTTGCATCTGTAATTAAAGTAGATTTATCTTCAGTTTAATTTTCCTGTCCAACCTCCAGCAGCAGTTTAACTGTAAAATGTCCTGAATAAATATGCTGTCATAGGAAAATCTGGTACTACTTTATGAATCAAGTTTTTTTTTTTTTAAGAATGGGCATAAATGCTTCCATGTGTTGACATGTTCCTGCTAGTATTTTACTATGTTCTGCTGCTAACTCCAGTAGCTGAAGGACTAAAAGAGTTGGCCAAGAGTGCTGTGTCTTTAACAAGGGATAGCACCAATTGAGTATCTTACTGTTCCCTGTATGTGTAGACAGAGCAGGTGTTCTTTCACCATTAACTTCAAGCATTTGTAGCTCTGAAATGCAGGAATGACAGCATCAGACCAAAGCTGTCATCTTTCCAAACAGCTCTAAAAGTTCAAACCACAAAATATTGGAACTCATTTGGTACTGCTCATTGAAACTTTTCAAGTGATACTTGATGAAGCCAAGCTGGTGGGAAGAGAGATAAAGTAAAAAAGAAGAGTGGTAAATAGGGAGATTAAAAAGGAAAAACTTTGCGGTACAAGGCATTGTTTTTCCACCCTAGTGATAGGTCAACTATCTCATCACAAGGCAGAAATGGAATAAGCCCAGGCAACCAATGATATTCAATGTATCCAAGCTACCGATCAGAGGCAATAGTGCCAAGTAGGGTTAATTACATATATTGTACCCTAAAATGTTGCACCAACCTCCCATTGACTACAATGATGTATAGTATTTCCCCAGATCACTGAAGTTTCGGCTTCAAGAACAAGGAATCCAAAGTCAGCAAAAAAACCCAAGATTGTATTGAACCCTTGCATGGGAGTATTTCCACTCATCCCCAAAGAATTCATAGCCTTATAACTGCGGGAGCTGCACAGTTGCACCTAAAAGCAGATTTGACCATTATGGAGCATCACAGTTTTTGTATCTGTGAATACACTCTCTCTAATCTCAATTGTCCAGAAAATCATGATTGCCTTAAAAATCATGAGGGTTTAAAAAAACCGACAAGACAATAAATTGTAGGATTCTTTTTATTTGCCTTCTGGTTTTGAGCTGTTAAGGTTCACATAATCAAGTTTTTCTTTAGAGCCATGACAGCTAAAACATTATTTTTTAAAAAAACAGTGAAAGCTGAGATTTTTACACAGTCACATAATTCCAGGAACTGGAGCGTTAAGAAAATTTGTAAATATCAAAAGATTCATAAAATCAGAGCGTTGGCAACTAATCAGCAAGTACAGGATTCAATTCTTTTAGAGCTATCAAGTTTCAGACAAAAGCCAAGATAAGCTGTCATGGTGCAACCGTTTAGATTGATGAAACACATCTACACCAGGGCAGTTTCTGGCTGAAGCTACACTGCTGGCCACTCTCCCCACCCACCTACCAGCATAGATTAGTTTTGCAGCATTCGCTTTCATAGTGAAGATCTGCACATAATCCCCCTGATTTCTCACTACCCCTTTAGCTCCTTTTCAAATACCTTCCAATGCTAAGAGGCAAGCCCTTTGGCCTTTCTAGAATGGAAAAAGAACCCCTCCCTCTCTGTAACAGGGAGGAAAGTCTCCTAGAAGAGATGCAGAGTCCCAGATGCAGATTGTACCATGGATCTAGACCCATATTAGGGCAGAAACTGGTCAGGAGATTTTCCCCTCTCTTGCCTTTGAACACAGAAAAGAAACAGTAAGATCACAGGGTCAGCTCGAGCCATTCCTGCACCCCAGGCAGAGGGTGCACAGCACATGCGTGGCTCTGCCCCCGGGCGCACGGCGCATGCGTGGCCCCGCCCCCGGAGTGCTGCGCACCTTACAGCTGCAATCTGGCATGTGGCGCCTGATGGCAGCTGTAAGGGGCACTGCATGGCCCCCAATCCCAGGTGCGCAGCTCCTGATGGCAACTCTAAGGGGCGCTGCGCTGCCGGGCGCGCGGCGCCTTTACAGCTGCCATCTAGCGCCCCCCATAGGTTGGCGCCCCAGGCAGCTGCCCGACTACCCCCCCCTTAATCCGGCCCTGTATGGACCATAGAATTGAATTTGACCTATGGGGGGGGGGAGGGGGAGAGCAACAACTGCAGTAAGGCTTGAAATTTTAGAATTAACTTAAGTGTGTCTTTGAATCTACCCCATTTCTTGGGACACACACAGAGAAAGAACCTCACACCCAAGAAGCAGGGCAGTTTTCAATGCCACAGGGCCTCCCACTTACTCTAACACAGGGGTTCCCAACCTGGGGTCTGCGGACCCCAGGGGATCCATGGCAGTACTATAAGAAGTCCACGTGGAGCCTCTCGCAGATGCCGCGCGTGAAGAGGCGTGGGCTGAGGGACATGCAGGCTGTAGGCACAGCTCTATTGTTTGGGGGGGGGGTCCGTAAAATTATATCTGTAAATACATTGATTGAAAAGGGGTCCACATCCTCGAAAAGGTTGGGAGCCACTGCTCTAACAAATCCTCACCAGTGGCTGCTTTGTTCCCCTGCTCAATAATGATGCTTTACTGCAGGGGTGAGGATCCTAAGGCCTGGGGGCTGAATGTGGCCCCCAGCTTGCCTGGATCCAGCCCTGAGGCTTGGGGCTTCCCCTCCCCAACACTGGAGCCTGCACTGGGGCCCCAGTCCTCTGCTGTCCCTCTGTGGAGCACACAAAATCTAGCAGGCCCCCAAGGCTCTGGTGTGCAAGAGGAATGTGGGGAGAGGCTTTCTCCTTCTCAGTTGCCTCAGTGATGGTTTAGTTTTCTCACTTCTCACTTGTGTGTGGCCCCTGACTGATTTTTCTGTGGGTCAATGGCCCCTGACCCAGAAAAGGTTCCCCGCCTCTGCTCTACTGTACTAAAATATCCCCATCAAAAATATGGAAGACCACCACTCCTCCTATCCGATTCTTCCTCATTTCTTTTTCCTTTCTCCTATATTCCCTCCTCAGCTCATGTTTTTCTTCATCATTATTCCCTTCTTCCATTCTTAGTGTCCCCTATTTATTTTGTCCCTTTGTTTCTGAATTTCTCCATGGTCTGGAAAAACTGAAGGCACACAGCCAGTTTTGCCTCCAGTATATATTTGTGGAGCCAAAAGCATGAAATGTAAATTAGCTTTAAAAGAAAAGAAGATTTCATTTAGTATGATGACTGTCTGGCATTTGAAAATATTCTCTTGAGACATATCCTGGTGATTCTGCAGAAGGGTTGTATTTTATTCATTTGAAATAGCTATATGGTATATTTAATAATGCCTTCTAAATACTTTGCAAAAGTAACACACATTAGCTCCTTTTCTGTAACTTGGAACTGGCCCACAAAAATAACCTTTGCTCCAAAACAACTTATGATAAAGTTTATCGCCAAAGCTAGAGAATTTTCTAAGCTCCGTGTTAGTTTCCTTTTGCTTGTGTCAGCTTCTCTTTCAACGAGATTTTCTTTAAAAGTCACATATCCAAAATCTATGATTTTGCCTCTGAAATAAAAAGATTACAAGAAAAAGAAAAGGACCATGTTTTAAAACTAGCAGACTGCAATACATTTTTTAGAGGTTATCAAGCTGCTTTCTTGAGTAACAGCACAATTTTTTTAATTGTATGCTTTGGTATATATGGTTGTGACAATTTTCTTCCACTATTTGATCTGAGGAAGTGGGTCTGGCCCACGAAAGCTCATCACCTAATAAAGCATCTTGTTAGTCTTTAAAGTGCTACATGGTCCTGTTTTTTTGTTTCAGCTATACCAAACTAACATGGCTACATTTCTATCACAGCACAATTAGAAATATTCATATAGTGGAGTCATGTTTGTCTCACAGAAGCACAAAGTTCCAGCTTATACCATAACCAAGCTATCAGGGTGATGCAGCTGGGCATTACTTTTCAGCTATTTACAAACAGTAGCCACATATCAGCTGATGGAGCAACAAAGTCCTGCAACCCTGCCCCACCAAGTCTCTTCCTTTGCTCCAGATTTGACTCCTTATGATTATGGAGGTCTTGTATAACAACAAAATAGTTTCACATACCAGAAAAGCTGCATAGCTTGATGTACAACAAACATGTGATCACTGGAGTGTTACCTCTTCAAAAGCCCTGGAAGGGCAGGTTCAGCTGGGGTAGGGAGCAGGTCAGGTTAGTCCGGGCCCTGACTTGCACTCAGCTGCCTGCAGGGCCTTGAGGCAGCCAGAGTGCAGGACTGTCCTGGCCACATACCCTCAGACTCACCCTGCTCCAAGGGCTGGTGCAAGGGCTGCAGAAAGTCTCTTGTGACATGAGAATACTGGGAAGGACAGCGGGGGGCTGGGAAGATGTGTTAGCCAAAATGAGTCACAGGACAACCATGAACCAGGCCCACGTACATTGCCCATTCGGAGTATCACAGAGCTGGTTTTATCTAGTTCCCTGTATTCCCTCTGCAGCCTGACTGAGCCTTCAGGCTTGCCTCGTGATTCCACCCTGTATGCGTGTGTAGGCAAGGAGAGAATAAGCAAAGTCCCTTTTACATAACGGTAAGTTGGAGATGGAACCCGGTCAGCCTGTAACCTTGCATAACAGAAAGTCTTCCAGCTGTGGGTCCCACCTCTAAATAAGGTGTTACAACTCACATGATAGCTATACGAATAGGAAAGCTGTACTTAATAGGTCCCAGTTAATCTGCTCTCAGTTCGGGCTGAACTCAGTGCTTAAGTGGAGTATTAAACAATCTCCATTACCATTCTGGCTCAGCTACTATCTCGAAAGCAGAACCTTCGAACATAACAGGCTCATAATAGTTACCCTGTGCTTAAACCAGAGATACTGTCTCTTCACTGTGGGCTAGAGTGACACATATCTCTTGAGCCACAGTCAAGCCCTTCTTTGCAAAGGGACTTGAGGATGAAGTGAAGACACAAGCCCCAAGCACCCAACCCTGCTCCAACTCAGCCCTCTCCCCACTTGCCTCTCCTCCCCCACCACTGCTGCTCACTGCTTCCCTCCTCTCCACCATGCTCCCTTCCACCACAAGACCCACAGAGTTGTGACAAACGACAGGCAGGGGAGACCTTGCAGGAAGGAGGGGCGAAGTGGAGAGGAGAAACTCAATCAGGTAGTGGAAGGCAGTGGGGGCAGAAGGGGCAGAGCAGGAAGGTGTAGAGGGGGGCCACCATGGCCCAGGGTATGGTGGCAGGGCAATGGCAGCTGCACCGGGGGGCTCATTCTGCCCTGGCCTATTATAATCTTCCTGGGTAGAGGGCGGTGATGATCCCGAATTTTATGGCCCAATAGGCTTGTCCAATTTTGCCGCGTGGACAAGACGTGGGCATACTTGTGGACCAAGCAGTGTAGCCTCTCCCTTCGTTTGGAGCTCAGTTCTTCTCCCAGGACAATCGGGTAGTTGGTGGTGGAGTCGACGGCCAAGGTCCCAAGTTGTCCTTGGGTGGGCAGGGAGTGATCAAGAGTCCTTCTTGTGACTTCCATTTTTTTAGCAAGTTCACGTGATAAGTCTGCACTCCTTTCTTCCTACCCATCAATCTCACCTCGTAATCGATGGGCCCCACTCTGCGAACCACCTCAAACAGGCCTTGCCATTTGGCTAGCAGTTTTGATTCTTTCGAGGGTAGAAGTAGGAGCACATGGTCCCCGGACTCAAAAGTCCGTAGCTTCATCTCCCTGTTGTAGTAACGGGCTTGTGTCTCCTGAGCCCACAGCAAGTTGGTTCGTGCAAACTCCCCTAATTTCTGCAGGCACTCTTTTAGCTGCAACACATAGGGGACAGTGCCCATCACCCAGGACTCCTGAGCCTCCCTGTCCTCCCTCAGGAGGTCAAGTATCCGCCGGGGTTGCCGCCCATAGAGGAGCTCGAACGGGGAGAAACCTGTTGATGCTTGTGGTACTTCCCACATGGCAAAAAGCAAGGCTGGGAGAATTTTGTCCCAGCCCCAGGGGTCCTCTTCTACGAACTTTTGGAGCATCAATTTCAATGTCTGATTAAACCGCTCCACCAAGCCGTCTGTTTGGGGATGATATACAGTAGTTTGCAGGGCTCAGATGTTTAACAGCCGGCATAGCTCCGCCATCAGTTTAGATGATACGATGGTGCCCTGATCAGTCAGTATCTCTTTCGGTATCCCCATTCTGGAGAACATCTTAAGGAGTTCAGCGACTATGGTAGGGGCTGTAGTATTCCGTAACGGCACCGCCTCGGGGTACCTTGTAGCATAATCCACTATAACCAGGATATATTGGCATCTTGAGCTTGCTTTCTTGAGGGGCCCCACCAAGTCCAATCCAATCCGCCCAAAGGGGACTCCTACCACTGGCAGGGCCACCAGTGAGGCCTTCAGTACTCTCTTTGGGTTGGTGCGCTGACATTCAGGGCAGGATTCGCAGAACTCGCGTACCTCCCGGTGTATCCGGGCGGCTGCTGGCTCTGCTTCGGGGTCGGCTGTGGGCAGCAACTCGGGTCTCAGCTGCTGCAGAAACACAGGTGCGGCCTGACCTGCTCCTTTCACCAGCGGCCTCCCTCGCTGCAGGGCTCTCTCTGCCTTTATACTCTGGCTCTGCGTGGAGCATGCCCAGCTGAGCTGGATGGGCAGGGCCTTCTCAGCCAGCTGGGCCTGGGCTACTCCCTGCCCTTCAGTGCGGGGCCTGTTCGCCCCATCACGCACCCATATTGCTAAAGATGTTTAGAAGCTACTATGTTCACTTTTTAAACAGCTAACTGAATTAGAAGCCTACATTTCATTTTCAAGGGGAATTCAGGAAGTTAAGGGTCAAAAACCCATTTCTTCAGGGAATGAAATTTGGCCAGGTCTACACTACAGCAGCTACAGTGGCACAGTTACAATCACTATAGCAATACAGGAAGAATCTATGCAACATCCATCTAGGTGATTACCAGCTGGTAATTAGGTCAACAGAAGAATTCTTCCATCAACCTAGCTGCATCTAAGGTCAGAGTGTTAGGTTGATGTCCCTGCAACACATAGGGCAGGAGCGGGAAACCTATGGCCCCCAACTGATTTTTTTTTGTGGCCATGATTCTTCTTAGCTGCCTGTTATTCTAACAAGTAGTTCCCATTGGCCGGTTTCTGCCAGAAACCAACCAATGGGAATGTGCTGGGGGCAGGGAGGCTCCTAAAACTTCCGCCCTCCCCTCCAGTTTTAAAACAGAAATAGAGCCCTACAGCCGTGTTTCTGCATGGCGTGTGGGGCTGCAAGGCAAACTGGGCTCCCTGCTGCCTCTGCGGGCTGGATCTAGTGGCTTAGTGGACCACATCCGGTGGCTTAGTGGGCCGTATTTTGCCCAGGCCTGGCTTAGTCCATCTGTCCTCTCAAAATCTCACCTTTTCCCTGACAAACTACTGAGTCATTGTATATTATTTGGAATTACAAGTGTGCATCTTTCTGCTGATTCCTTTTCTTCCCAAATATTCTCTTTGCCTGAACCTCCCAACATCTTTATTTATGACCCGCCATATTGATTTTCTACCTATGACAAATCATGTATGTGTGGATTTAAAGGAAGTTAATACTATCATGGAAATATAAACAAAAATATAGTGTTGGCTTAGATAAACCATTTGGACAGATAATTTCTTGCATTGAATAGTTAATTATCTGACACGCTTAGCTCTTTTTCCTCTTCAAGAAGCAACTGATTTTCAATATACTAATTCGCTGTTCATAACCCAAGAAGAGCCTGATCCAGGGCTCACAATGAAAAGATTCCCATTGGCTTCAACAGATGTTGGATCAGCCCCTAACTGCCATTCTATAGTTACATGCCCACTGTTCACTTAACTATGTGCTATGTGATTCCTGGTATGTGATTGCTCGACTAAGACACATGATATTCTCAGTGAAGTCCTGCCAATAGTTTAACAGGGGGCTTTTACCAAGGGAGCATGTGTTCTGGCAGAATGGGAGGATAAGGAAAAACTAGGGAATTCATTAAGTTGTTTTCTCATGTAAACCAAAAATGCCTTTTATAAACATTACCAAGGAAGTAGGCCTCACCATTAGAAAAACAAGCAGATTAAAATGCACTTGGCTGGAAATGTTTATCCTTCTCTTCCCCCCACTCTGAACAATGGTGTACCAATAGTATCACTCTGTATTCAGTGTGTGCAAATGGAACAGCACAGGAAGGGTACTGAAGACTTCTTTGGGGAAATCTGGAAATATTCTCATCCAGGACTTTTCCAGAAAACAGCTGGCATTTGTAGCTTTCTTCTTTATTCCAAAGGGGAGGGAAATTGCTCTTTAGAACTATTTTGCTGAACTGCGGGGTTAAATGAATTTTGACAGTAGCCAGGCCCAGAAAGCATGTGTCTCCATCACACACAAGGCTATCATTCCCTTAAATGTTGTGACTCTTGAATGCTGTTTGGTTCTCTGACAGCGTGACTGAATCTGTCCCCTGAATAGGTGACCAAAAATTTCCAAGCACAATTAGAGAAAATTCCACTTTGCGGGGAAAAGGAGAAAAAGTTTCTCTGGCAAGTTTTTAAAAAGTGTTTGAAACTGCAAAATCTGGGGTCTTACAATTACCTGCTGGAGAATGGGAGCGGTGAGCAGAGTTCTCAAGGGGAAATAGTGCCTGATGATTTATCAATGGATTGCATCATGTCTCAGGTGTGTCGCTAGCTGTACAGGTGATGCACATTGATCTTCAGATTAATTATTTGATTCACAGCAGTTTGTGAAAATATAAGAAAATTGTGTAAGTAGCAAACTTAATAGTCGGGTGGGGTGATCCACATTCCAATATTATCAGGACCATCTAAATAATCTGAGCTTTGTCTCCCACCTACAGCCCAAAAAGTGTCCCAGTTTTTCACACTTGCTATTTGGTCACCCTATGGCCAGAGTACCTTCGAGCTCAGGTTCTCATTGTGCTACAGTATCTTTAAAATATGTATATGTCCTTAATATATTTAGATTATGGAAATATTGATATTTAAGGCAAGTATACCTTAGTTACTACCTCATGTTTATACATTTACAATGTCACTATATTTTATTATAGTATTCTTGTGAGTATATTTCTCTTTTATATCTTTTCTTATTCATACAAAAATATCCTAGCAACACAATCAGACCCTGATCTTGATAGAAGGCCCCGGGCACTGTAGTAATGCACACATCCACTACCATATTTACACACAAGTATATCTATCCATCCATACACACACACTTTAGAAAGGTACCATTTTAGTTAATCTCAGCAGCTGCTTTTCCTTTGAAGCACTGTTTTGAAGGGACTTGGTATCAGCAATCTTGACAAACATTTCAGTTTACCCACTGACATCCAGGGACTATGCACACAAGTTTGCTTTTACTAACCTCAGAAATACAAGCAGAACAGAATTACAGTAGGTATATAAACAATGAGGTCACAGGGTTAATGTCTGACTAATACTAATGACTTTTTGTTTCAACCACTCACAAAGAGCCATACCAAAAGATAAACAATGAAATGATCACAACCAACTCCTTTATATAGTCTCTGAAGTTGTATAAAGGATTTAAATTACAAAATGAAAATAACCTAGTTTTATAGTAAATGTAACTTCATTCCTTTCTTCACCAGTATATTTGCAATATGCTGTTCCCAGGTGCCAATAAATATGTCAGAGGAACTTACTAGTTCATATATATTTGGAAGGAATAGAAACAGTTCCTTAAATAATCACAGTATGAAGAAAAATATCTCCCCAAAAATCTGTAAAACTGGGTTATTGAACTAACCAGCAAAAAACTTTACACCGTCCACCCCAAGTTGTATTACTTCTCTTGAGTTTAAAAAAAAAACAAAAAAACTACCTTTCCTGAAAGATCATAGTTGCTGTTTTAGTTGGACAAGAGTTAAGTCAATTGTTTACAGTAATACTTGAAAATGGTGACAAAAATAGTCTGGACACTTTGGTTAACTTTCTAAGTGATATGAAATATAACAACTGTAGTACTGCTAATAAAAACCTCCTGTTTAAAAAAAAAGTACTGAAAGGAGCCCTAGAGCTCAGGAAGCAAGTTCAGAATGTAGTGTGTGTGGCTTACAAAAGATACAAATGCTGGCAATAAATAGATTCACATTTCTTCTCACTGATAAATGCAAACTCTTATCAGAAAGTTGCTATATGCCCAGATGTTTTTCTTTTTTTTCAGTTTCAAGAACAGTTTACTTTGGCAGCTTGTTTGGTTTTGCATCTGTAATTAAATGATGAAGATGAGACAATGTGGCTCTGGAGAGATCATAGGAAAAGCCATCTTATCTATTTGTCTTTTATTTACACAGTTCTTTTTCATGTTTTGGCCTCCCTCATGCATTTTTCATTAAAGCAGGAAGGCAAGTTTAACACATGCCCTTATCCTTCAGTTCCCTCAGGAAGTAGTACACAAATCCCAAATTCAGCACTTTCTATAGCTCCAACTCATCACCAGCTTTTTAATTATTCACCCTTGCTGTGAAGAATGATAGCTACTTCTACTAGCAGCGCTACTGGCTGCGAATAGCCATTAAACCTGGCAATAAGCAGCTAAACTTGGTTTCTGCCCTACCAACTCTGCAGAATTGGATTTTAATAAGCGCCCAAATAGTCCTTGAAAATAGTCTCTAATTCAGAGTGACATCAATATATGTGTAAGATGAATGTGTAATTTCAAACACATCATACTCTGCACTTTTGCAGACCCTTCGGAGGTTCCCATAATATTTGTACACACTATGTAAGTCTCATGCTCCTGAGCAATGCTGTTAACCCTCTTTTGCAGACCTCGCAGACTGAATGACTTGCCCTCAGCCAAACTAGGAATAATACTACTGCAGTGTGCTGAGTGGAAGGGAACTTATTTCCCACCTTTCACCAAAGATTCTCTGATTTAGAGAAGAGTGCAATGAACCTGGCTAGGTAGTAGCTAGCCCAGAGTCCCTCTGTTCCTAAGAACACACCAACCAGGCTGGGATGGTGGCAGTTGTGAGGGCCTAAATTCCATTGTGCTGGGTACAGTACAAACACTTAGCTAGAAAGATAACTATTAGATGATGGTCAGTCTTGGGACCTGCCTGTTGGGGGAGGGAATTATGAGAAGAGACAGGAATTATGAGAAGATGGTTCCACAGTCTTGAACATTCCAGATTTAGAACCCAGTTGGAAAGTTGGTTTAGAATGAGTAGAGGTATGAGACAAGGAGATCCGATATTGCCAAGTAACTTCATCCCACACCTAGAGAGAGCGATGTACAAAATCAAGGAAGAGGTAGAAGGGATATCGGTGCACAGGATGAGAATTAACAGCTTGAGTTTCGCAGATGATATAGTTATCATCGAGGAAGATGAAGAGAAGCTAGCGAGAACAGTACAGGTGCTAAATGAGGAAGGGAAGTGGTATGGACCAATTATGAATATCGATAAAAGAAAGACAATGGTATTTGGAGATAAGGAAATAGGAAGGAATCAGTGTAGATGGGATCGAACTAGAGAATGTAGAGAAGTTCATGTATTTGGGGAGCAACATGACATATGATCTAGACGGTAAGAAGGAATAGCTATTAGAATAGTGAAAGCAAGAGTGGGTTTGAAGGCGATGGATAAGATCTGGAAAAGTAAAGTGATTAGCTTAGGAATGAAGTTGAGCATCTTGAAAACATGTGTATTTAGCAGCATGTTGTATGGATGTGAGACATGGGTGATAACGAAAGATTCGAAGAGAAGGATATTGCTGTTCAAGAGGAGGAGTTATAGAAAGATACTGAGAATAGGATG
This sequence comes from Pelodiscus sinensis, assembly GCF_049634645.1. Taxonomy (NCBI): domain Eukaryota; kingdom Metazoa; phylum Chordata; order Testudines; family Trionychidae; genus Pelodiscus; species Pelodiscus sinensis. The sequence goes on along the minus strand of NC_134712.1, from coordinate 227,606,001 downwards.
GATGCAGAAGGTCACCAACGAGGAATTATATAGGAAGATACGGCCAAAAGAGAACCTACTGCAGAAGGTTATACAACGGAAGTTACAGCTATTTGGGCATATCTGCAGAATGAACGACGAGCGAAAAGTTAAGACCCTGGTATTTGGCATAATGGATGGTCCAAATAGGAGAGGCAGACCCCACAGACAATGAGTAGATGATATAGTACATTGGTGCGGAGCTTGTCTACATAAACTAAGCCACTCCACACTGGACAGGGAAAGATGGAGGGAAATAGTGAGGGAGGCATCAGACACCAACAGGCATTGAGCTGGTGGTTGTTGGTGATGATGATGATGATGACTTTTGGATGCTCCAAACTTTTTTGAGTTTTCCCAGGACTATGTGTAATGTTTGATTTTGCTGTGTTGAAAAAGGTAGTCTTTCATTCAAAGGTCAAAAGGAACCCTTTTTGATCATTTGGTCTGACTTGTGTAATGCAAGCCATACAATTTCCTCAAAACTATCCCTACAGAATATCTTTTAGAAAAAACATCCAGCCTTTATTTAAAAATTGCCATTAGTGCAGAAATCCTGGTGACCCTGAAAAATTGTTCCAATAGCTGATTACTCTCACTGTTAAAAAGTGGCAGAAAATCTACAAAACGGTTAAGTATTGACAAGAAAGTGACAATGACCAGCTGTAAAAGCAATGGGAAACAGATTCTACTATGCCTTAAATTAAGTGCCACAAAATCAACAAGATTCTTTGTAATATCAAAAGTGGGGGTAGGTGGGAGGGGGAAGTGCCTGCCTATAAGGCATTGATTTTTTTTATAAGTAAACAAAGTAATGTTTTTAAAGAACTAAGTCTTGGTTTCCTACTCTTCTTGAGCCAGCCTATAAGCGCATGTAAATGTTTGTTATATTCGCAGTACAGCCGCCCTTTAAACTGTGTTTCTTGGCCAATGTGATGTTTTCTCCTAGATTACTCCTCCTGTACTCCTGCTGCCTTAGTGTTATCATGGGGATTTGGAAATGTTAATATTTTGTGGCCCAGAAGTTGGAAGCATCTCAGTCACTACAAAATCCAGATCTAATGAGGGGAAACTTCTTCATAAGTTCTATTTTATATATGTTTGTGTGTGTCTGTGTATGACTCTTTTAGCATTAACCATTGAATAAATAGAGCATCAATCATATTTAAAATACTTTTGAATTACAAAACAGATTAATCAAAACCAAAATGACCATAAAATGATAGAAACTGGCTTCAAAGGATGGAGGTAAACTATTTCAATTTGCTCTGATGAAAGTCTGCCCGTGGCTCACCACTGGCAACAATAAGGGCACAGCGGTGCGGGAAGGGAGCTAAGGGAAATTACAACAGAAGAATCTCCTCACAATCATCTGCTATACCAGGACATGGCACTGACTAGAACACAAGGATGGCCTACATACTGGAACATGCACATTTCCCACTCAGCTCCTCCAGCATGGCTCCATGCTTCTCTTCCATGGCAGAACCCCAGGAGAAAGACAGAACTAAAAATTCTTGGGAATAAATTTTTCCTGGGGTGCAGAATTTATTTCCCTAATTTGAAAAATAATTGCAGAAAAAAAAGCAAAAATAAAGCAATTTCTATGGTTTGTTCTCAGAGTCTATTATCCAGTAAGTAGCTCTCTACCCCATAGGAGCAACGAGGCTTACCTTTGCTCTGGGATACGTCACTGTACATCTGAAGCTTAGCTAGCAAGCATGCCCAGGAGTATGGTTTCAAAAAAACAAAGGGCACTTCAGCATTTTGCTATTGTAATCTATGATGTGTCAGGTGTATTAATTTTGCTATGATATTGAAGCTAATGGACTGACATAAATTCAAACCACAAAATAATTAAATTATTTTAACATGTACTTTAAATTAAGAAGATTGAGATACAAAATTTGTCATATTGTCTTTAATTGAGAGCTGAGCAAATCCCCCCAAGAGAGCTGAGTGAAGCCATGGGGCTGTGTAGTATTGGGAGGCACCATCTCCTCCTCGGGTTTGTGACTAGCATGTCCAGCTCCTGGGTAAGGGAATCCACAAACTCACTCCATTCAAATGATATGCCACCAGGAGGCAGACACAGAAGTGCACAAGACAAGCTAATTAACTTTTCGTTGTTTGCCTGAACATACTCATATATATACATACTGTATTTCTTAGAAGAACATGAACTGGCAATACAGTCTGTATGGGAGAGGGAGAGAAGCTCTCTCATGATCCCTCGGTGCCGGAATGGTGGCTTGAGTAGTACTGATGTCACAAGAAGTTTCACCAGGTAACCACATACATCTCCACAGGTCAGGATCCATCTCTGTACCATCTGTTGTGCTATGATGAGCAACGCTCTGGTGTATGGAACCTGGCTCACTGTGTATCTCTAGACGTCTGAACCTACTTCAACAGATTCCAGGCCATTTTCAAATGAGGGTCCAACAATTTTCAGGTGTGTGGAGAGCTTGCAAAAAAAAATCAAAACCACCCACTGACAAGTGTTATTTGATGAGTGTTCAAAGCAATGAAGAACATCTAGCTGCTGAAGAAGGTAGATTTTATTTGCTGCAAAGGTGTAAACTTTGCTGATCATGCAGCACTTGGAAAATGTTTCCCAACAATATGGGCTGTTTGAATCAGCCTCTGAAGTTATAGATAAAATCATTAATCTGTCATGCAACTGTGTGATAAAATTGCACGTTTCCAACATTGCATACATCAATAAGCATGGACATTATGAGACACCAGGAACAATAAGCCCTCTCACTTACACAGTACCTTCCAAAAGGGGCTTTCAAGGCTTTTTGCAAACACTAATTAAGTTTCAAAGTTCCTCTGTGACATACGCATTATCCCCATTTTACAGATGGTGAAATGGAAGCACAGAGAGACTAAGGCCTGGGGCCTCAAAGCTATTTAGGTGCTTACTGTCCACTGAAATTTAATGAAGTTTAGATGACGTGCCCAAAGTCTGTGACAAGAGCAGGGTACAGAATTCTGAAGTGACTCCCCAATCCTATGTATTAACCACTCTCCCATCTTTCCCCTCTCTCCAGTGGTCCTCAGCCCCTTTCCCCCTGCTGTTTACGGACAAATGACAAGTTTTCGCCTTTTTAATGACCTCAGGTTTTAGCAGCACTGGAGCACTCCAGCAATGGCTCTTATCTTATAATTGTTTTTACAAGATGCATTAAGCATACCACATAATTTATTTTGTAAACATCACAGTATCACAATACTATCTTAATTAAGTTCCAATGAGAAGTAAGTACATTGTCAAGTTAATGCATTATTTTAAAAAATTGCAACCAACTTGGTTCTTGGCAAGTAGCATGAGATTACTACAAATATACGTGATCATACGCTCTGCCAAATACTGTAGTTGAGTGTTTGTTCATAAAATGTAATTTGAAATGCATGTAGGATGGTACAGGCTTTTTGTAAAAGGAAGTTATTATCTGTGATAAAAGCAGTTGTTGACATTAGAAATACAGAGTTGAAGATCCAGACGGGAAATTTAATAAAAAGAAAACAAATGCAGAAGGGAAAGGGGGAGGTTAACAATATGGCAAAGCAAAGCCAGATGTAGCAGTAAATATCTGCCCACAGGCAAAACCTGGGTGACTACCTTTCAGACGGGTGATATAGCTGGTTTGCTTATTACACTGGACATGGAAGATTGTCAAACAAAGGGGGGGACATTCACTTCATCTGAAGAAATGAAAGGTTCATTGCATGTTTCATTCTGGTGGTTTCATGTCAACTCAAAAGGGGGAAGGAGCCATTCAAAGACGTAGCAGACACATTTTTCAGCTTGTGGGGCAGGAATCGTGTATCCCCTCCCCCACAATTTACATTACTTCCCCTCTTCTCCCTTTTCAAAGGATCTTAGATCTCATGGTTTGTAAAGACAGAGCCCTACTATGCAGTAGTTTATTGAAATGTTTTTAATTATATACCCTCCAATCAAGAATAAAATATACCTCTTCAGCACAAGAATAGCATCTACGCATATTTTATTTGACTAAAATAAACACAGTTAGATGTTCTAAATAATAACAAAGTATATACTAGAAAGATTTCCTGTCCTAGAAGATTTTTTTAATACTGGAAAGAATATGAAATGAAATGGGCATAGAAAATGAATTACCCTCTCATTCCTGGAGGGGACCTGCAGCAGGGACTCTTTAGCAGCACAGCAGCCAGCTGGCTGCAATCTGAGCCTTCCCCCAGCAGCGGTATCGGCTGTGCAGTTTGCCCAGCGTTGGAGGCATGCAGGGGCCCTTCTTGGGGGGGGGGGAAGGGGCCGGAGTTGCTGAGAAGCAAGGGGCCTGGAGCTGAAGCTGCCTGGTGGCCCAATAAAGCCATTCACTTCTACACAAGACAAGTGCCCTGCCTACCACGTGATTGGCTATTTCAGGGTGCTCGCTCTCAATCAATATTGCTCTCCCTGTTTTTGATGCAAATAATTTGGAAAGATCTTGTTTTCATTCCATTTTTGTTTTCTGGCCAGCCTTCATCCTAATCGAACCCTTTTGGCTTCCTTGGGCATTTATTTTTCTATAGGATCTGGAAATACTGAAAAACCCCGTTTTGCGCAAAAAGGAAACATCCACACATCTTCTTTTTGAGCAAAAACTCCTTGAGCAAAAAGAAACGGCAGAAAATATGCTAATGAAGTTGTGACTTATGCTAATTAGTCCCTCATTAGCATATTTTCTGCTGCAAAGATGTGTAGTATAGATGTAGCCTAGGTGACTTCCCAGAGCCACTGAAGTTGATTTTAGATTTGAGGTGTTCATTATTCCCATTCCAGAGTTCAGACCACATCCCTTTTAATAAAGTTAATCTCCTACCTATGAACACCCCTGTCTATAACATCACTCACAATTGCACCATCCTTTTTTCTCTTTTCCCCATTGCTCTGTGATTACAGAGCATTGGAAAGCATGTACACAATCAGGGACTGCTTTGGAATCCTTCAGGATAAAAAAAATTACATATATTCAACACAACCTCACCACATAGTGTGGGGGACATAAAAGATTCAGATAACAGTGATTTCAGATAATCAAGACAATTTTCAATCAAACGATAGCCGGTGAACATAACCATTTGGATAATGGGCAGTTTTACATAGTATAGGTTGTATTGTAGGACTTTTTAGCATTCAAAAACCATTAAGAGGATGTTACCAGCAACAGACAAGATGGTACACAGCACAGTCATGCTTTCATTACTTTCTTTTAGCTTTTTACATATTTGTATGTAGTATTGCTCAGTTACCTCAATATGTAGAACAACCTGCTGAGAGACAGAAGGTTTTATGGTACTTTATTGTGGTTCTTGGAGTGCTTTTATTAGTTAGCTACCATTGTAGAGTTGGAGAACTTTACATTACAGTTTATAGAGTAAACATTTTGTGCTTTATTTTTTAGTTTTCTAATGACAAGTATGTTAAAAGTGCGTAGTGCAGTGGGAGGGAAGTAATATTTGGAATCCATAGTTTCCATCTGCACTATATTATACCACTTCTAAGGTAACCTGCTTTTTTCCAGCAAACTACTTACCATGTTCCTTTAATTATTGGAAAAGCAAGTTAGCTGGTGTGTGTTTGTCTACCAATAGCCTAAAGCAAAAACAGACTCAGCAGAAAGCCAAACTCAACCTTTAAGAGCAGAGATGTGTATAATGAATCCTGACCATAGATGCAATGCTACCTAGATAGAGCACAGGCATGGGACTTAGGAGACTTAAGTTCTATTTCTATCTTAGCCAATCGTCTACTGGGTGACCTTGGGAAGTCACTCCCCTCCCTTTACCTCAGTTTCCCCATCTGCAAAATGAGGATAATGACTTCTTTTATAAAGTGCTTTGAACTCTGCTAATGGAAAGTGCTAGGTATCATTACTAACAAGAAACCTGTGCATCCCTGAAAGTTATTATGTAGATTTTTTAAAAAAATTAGTAAGCCAAAGTTACAATAAAATATCAGTGTACAACACCGTACAGTACTTGCTCAGCATCAGGGTAATAGTCAAAGAATCTAGCTATAAATTCAGGCTTGCCAGGTGAATAGCTCTCTTCAGCCAAGCATACTAGAAATGGTAACACATTGTGCAAATATCTATCATATTTTTGGTGCTTCTCTTCTGTCCATACTGGAGGACTTACCTGGTATTTCCTGGGTCTGTGTAGGGGTTCAGGGCAGGGGTTTGAGGGTGCAGGAGTCAGGGCAGGGGTTAGGAAGTCTGGGGGTTCAGGGCAGGGGGGATATGGTGGAGGCATGAAGGAGTACAGTCGGAGGTTTGGGAGGCATGAGGAGGTTCAGGGCAGAGTGTGGGGTGCAGGAGTGATAGCAGGGGGTTTGGAGGTATGGAGAGGCTCAGGGCAGGGGATGGGGAGTGTAGGAATCAGGGCAGTGGCTTAGGAGGAGTGAAGGGCTCAGGGCAGGGGATGCGAGGCTCAGAGCAGGGAGTTGGGAGGTATGGCAGGGCTCAGGGCAGTCCCAAGGATGGTTGGGAATGTGCTTCCTGGCTGGCAGCTGGGAGCGCTGTGGTGGCAGGGGCTATGCTGTCCAGCCCTGGCCAGTGGCTGCTCCCCCAGGGGGCCGTGGCAGAGGAAGCTGTGCTATCCAACCCCAGCTGGCAGCTGGTGTCGGGGGGGGCCACTGTGGCAGGGCAATGGCCCGTGGCTCCCTTTCCTCCCCTTGCCTCCCCCTCATGTCTGATGCTGGGACTGAGGGTTAGGGAAGGGAATGTCTTGAGCTCTGGCTTTCGAGTGTGTGTGTGTGGGGAGGTACTTACCTGTGGCAGCAACATGCAGAGGCCTGCCCCTAGCCAGCCTTCCTGTTACAAGTGTGGCCACCCTCCTATGGTTGCTGCCCCACTGTGGTGATTCCGGAGCATAACAGTCCCCATTGTCAGAGTCCTCCTTTTCCATGTTATGGAAAAAATTGGATTCCAGGTGCATTCCATTGTCTCCTGGCACAACCTAACTCTGACCTTGCTTTAAGTTAGGATACGAGGAAGCTGCATACCAAATTTGATGGTCCTAGCTCTTAGCATTAAGAAATTCTTGAACAAACAGACTCACCGATGAACAGATAGATGCACAAAATTTGAAAAATATATATAGTAAAATTTGGTATGAAAGGTTTTCCATTATAAGAACAGTCCATAGTTTACTATTCTAGAACTTCGTAAGAGGAAGGATCACTTATTCCAATAATGTGCAATATGGGGTCTAGATGCTAACAAAAAAAAATATTTTGTCTTCCTGTTTAAAATGTAAGTCCATATTATTAATAGGTAACTGACAAGTCTTTGAAATCTATTATATAATTCTTTTTAAAATTAGCCATTTAAGAAAAAGAGTAAGCAGACATTTATATCCATGGAAATAAATCTGTCCCTGAGTATATGAGAATAACCTGCTGCTGATCTTTCATCTGAGAGCTGAGTAAAAGTGTAGAGTGGTTACTATAATTTCTCAGCAGATAAGTGAGGAAATCCATATCCAAATGGCAAAAATAAAACTAACTAGTTGAATACAATGCAATTTCCATATGTATTTTGAGAGGAACCTATGTGTGAGGAAGTACAGAGAAGGAAGTAGGGGACACTGAACAGAGTACTGGACCAACTTCAGGAGGAGATAATCTTGTATAGCAATTATGAATTAGTTTAGTGTTTATTTGTCAGATAAGATACTAATAGGAATAGAGGTTAAAGGGAAGAAAGAGAGAATATGAACTAAAATGGGATACGTGGCATATTCAATTTTGGTGTTATGTACAAATGCAAAATAATAAGAATAAGAAAAAAGGAAAGAGCAGAAATGAAAAGAAAATGCACATGGAAGTGGCATTAACTTCAGGAAATCAGTGTTCCTAGTGCAGTAATTTCCAAGGAATGTGTGGGAAAGATGTACTTTGTACAATCTAGCACAGAGCAGTCACATCAACTGGTTTCCATCTTGCTTATACCCAGATTGAGAAGCGTGTTGAGTGTTTGCAAGACAGGTCAGGTGACTTGTCCAGTGTCACCCAATGAGTTCTAATCTCTCAACATGATTTGAATCTTTGTAGCTTCCAGTCCTTTCAACCGGCAGTGTTACGAGTGCTTCAGAAGTGTAGTCAAAATGTATGAGTGCCCTGAATGGTGAGAGAGGCTAGAAAGTAAAGATGGGAAGAAGTTTGGAGTTCTGTTCCTTATTATAGTCTAGCTTGTCTCTGAATCTTAAGGGTTTGTTTGTTTGTTGTGTAGAGACAAAATTTATTCTTTCACACTTGGCAAAAATCAGAGAGAAAATGATGTTATATATATAGAAAGAAACAAGGAGTATCAGAATGGAGCAGCTAGGCCTCTAAGGGTGTGGCTAAACTACATGGCTCCATCGATGGGTACCAGCCACATCAAAGCCAAGCACACTAAAGGCATGTCTTCACTCTCCATGATGGAGATCAGTGTTCTGGCATTTGATTTAGTGGGTCTGGTATAGACCAGTAAATTGAATGCAACTCCACAGTTGTGAGGAGTAAGAGAAGTTGATGGGAGTGTTTGCTCTCATTGGCCTTCCGTAGTGGGGACAGCGCCAAGCTCAGCTTAAGGTAAGCTGAGTTGCATTCCTTAAGCCAACCTTCCAGGTCTAGTGTAAACATGGCCAAGAGATTTTTGTGAAGGAAAATGTAAAAAGTTTTGAATCGTCAAACACAAATTACCTTATCCAGTTCCATCAAAGAGCTGCCTAGTTTTGCTTTGGACTCCAAACCCATTAGAAGGTTCTGCTGCTACTACAGGAAGTGCCATTTCAACTTTGAGCAGAGATATCAGTCACTTCCCATGTATTCCTGGGAGCAGGCTCAAGCTCCTCATAGCTTGTGCATTTGATATATGTTTTAGGTAAATATGCCCCCAAAGTATCCAAGTTGGCTGCTGTAAATATTTACTTATAAAAGAAAGTCCTTGCTTGTTTCTGGTGCATTTTCTTAGCATTCTGAAGGTTCACAAGGCAGGGGGACAGCAACCAAAACAGCCTAAGTTGTGGAAAATCAATTCGTTCCATTTTGTATACAAGTATCAACTGTACAAACTGTCAGTGACTCAGATGTAAAATATGGTTTGGGTTTATTATGTTTTGCTTGTTTTTTTAATTCAGCGTTAGAAATCATGGGCCACATTTCAGGCTGACTTACATCCTGTCAAAAGATCTTGATCCTGCAAATGCTTATTCATTCATGAGTGGGCCTGCATTCGATGGACCTACTTGTGTGTGTGATCATTTTCAGGATCATGGCTTAAGGCACAGCATGGAATTAGGGCCCGCAGGTTTATGTGGAATTGGAATTGACACACGACTTTAAAGAATCACTGTCCAACTCATGTGGCATTGCTCAATGTACAGTGATATTATTTAAGAAATCCCTAGGAAACTCACTCTCCCATTATTGCCTTTCCTGTCATTGTCAATCACCAGTAAAAAGAATCTATCCCCTTTCTAATTTGCCTGCTTCTACCACACAACTCTTTTCTATTGACACATTTCAATTTGTGCCAACACAATTGCTTCTATGATAATGGCATGTGTTATCAAAACACTAGATGTTGGCATTAGTGACTGAATCAGGCAGAAGGAGCCTAGATACATACAGGTAATCTACACACTATTCAATAAAAAATTAGCTTGGTGCTATTTTTGCTTCTTTACAGTTCATGAAGAGACAAAGTGTTTTATGTTTATTCAGCTTATTTATTTCTTGTCTAAAAATATATGGAATTAATTCTGGTCTTCCTTGCTTTTGCTGGACCACCTACGAGAAATCTCAAGGAAGTTTAATATGAACTCTAACTCCTTAAATTAAGGTGTGAGGGTGTTAAAACTTAAACAAAAACTTCCCTTATTCCAAGCCTTGATTTGTCATAAAGGGTTAAACATCACATTATTAAAAACACCAATGCAAAAGAGTTTTCAACAGTCTGAAAGAGTTTCCCCTCCTTTCCTTCCTGGTGCTCAGCTTTCCATCTCTGCTGATGCTCTGAAACTGTGCTACTGTAACATTTCAGTGTAGACAGATAACCTATGCCAGCAGGAGAGGTTCCCCCATCAGCATAGGTAATCAACTGCCAGAGAGACAGTAGCTCGGGAGATAGAAGAATTGGTCTACACAGGTGACTAGGTCAACTTCATTGCATCACATAGGGATGTGGATTTTTCATACCTCTAAGCAGGGTTTAAATTCTCCGTGATTATTTCCCAGATCCACCTACCTACCCTCGCACACAGCATTTGGGGCTCCAAACTGTGGGAAGGGAGGTCTCAAGGCTTTGGCCCAGCAGAGGAGAGATATGGAGGCTCGGGATTTCAGCTCTATGGTACACATCATGGCTCCCATGGGCTTGAAAATATTTACTAGAGCTCCACTCCAGTGAGATCCAGCTGAATTTAATCCCTGGCCCCTAAGTGATGTAGTTGGGTTAAACTAACTTTCTAGTGTAGACCAGGCCTCAGGCTATGTCTCCAATGCAGAGCCTATGCTAGCATAACTATGCTAACATGGTGCCTTAGCTCAGACACTCACAGGAGTTTAGGGTTTTTTTATGCTGTAGGAACACCATCTCCTCAAACAATCTTAGTTATGCTAATAGAAGCACTCTTTTAAAGGCATAGTTAGTTGTATCAATACTGGGTATGTCTACACTGCAACACTATTTTGAAATAACTAGAGCTATTCTGAAATTACTTAGTCCGCGTCTACACAGCAGGGAGTTATTTCGCAATAGTGTCAAAATACTGTCAAGCTGGAGGACTTCTTACTCTGACTCCTATAACCCTCATTGTATGAGGAGTAAGGGAAGTCAGATGAAGAGTGCTCTATTTCGAAATAAATTCTGTATAGACACTCCCTATTTCAAAATAAACCACACAATTGACGTAGCTCATTTTACATAGCTTCTTTCGAGTTAAGCCCTGCAGTGTAGATGCACCCTAAGGGTATGTCTACACTAAAACTTAATTCGAACTAACAGACGTTAATTCGAATTAACTTTGATAGGCGCTACACATGCAAACTGCTAGTTCGAACTTAATTCGAACTAGCGAACCGCTTAATTCAAACTAGGTAAACCTCATTCTACGAGGACTAACGCCTAGTTCAAATTCACTAGTTCGAATTAAGGGCTGTGTAGCCACTTAATTCGAACTAGTGGGAGGCTAGCCCTCCCCAGCTTTCCCTGGTGGCAACTCTGGGCACCACCAGGGAAACTCTTCTGCCCCTCCACCCCCCGCCCCAGAGCCCTTAAAGGGGCACGGGCTGGCTACGGTGCTCGTGCCAGGTGCAAGCCTGCCAGCACCCAGCCAGCAGACCCTGCACCTGGCACGGCTCGAACCGGCCACCCGCTGCCACCCAGCCCTCCCCCTCTTCCCGGGACCAAGCTGGCGGCTCCTGGCAGCATGCCCAGGTCCGCAAGAGGCGGGCGCCCGCCTGGTCTAGTGCAGACATCATGGACCTCATCCATGACCTCCGCACTAGGCACAGGAAAGTGGCCGTCTAGGGCAGGATAGCTCCCAGCCTGGCCACCAGGAGCAGGTTAGCATGAAAATCAAGGTGGTCCACTGAGACTCCCGACCCTGAGCCCTGAGCTTAAAATGGCCGTACTGGGTCAGACCAAAGGTCCATCTAGCCCAGTAGCCTGTCTGCCGACAGCGGCCAACCCTAGGGACCCTGAAGGGGATGGACCAAAGACAGTGACCAAGCCATTTGTCTTGTGCCATCCCTCTCCAGCCTTCCACAAACCTTGGGCAGGGACACCACTCCTACCCCCTGGCTAATACCACTCCATGGACCCAACCTCCATGACTTGATCTCACTTCCCTTTAAACTCTGTTCTAGTTCTAGCCTTCACAGCCTCCTGCAGCAAGGAGTTCCACAGGTTGACTCTTTGCTTTGTGAAGAACAACTTTCTGTTACTAGTTTGAAGCCTGCTACCCATTCCTTTCCTTTGGTGTCCTCTAGTCCTTCTTTATGGGAACTAATGAAGAACTTTTCTGTATGCACCATCTCCACCCAACTCCTGCTTTTAGAGACCTCTATCCTGTCCCTCCTCTGTCTCCTCTTTTCTAAGCTGAAAAGTCCCAGTCTGTTTAGCCTCTCTTCATATGGGACCTGTTCCCAACCCCTGATCATTTTAGTTGCCCTCCCCTCTCCCAGCCTCTCTCTTCCCCTCTCCCACCTCCTTTTCCCAGTCTCCCCCAGTTTTGTTCAATAAAGACAGATTCCATTTTTTAACACAATTGTCCTTTATTTTGTACATCAAGAAGAGGAGCTAGGGAAGGGTAAGTGGAAGGAGGTGAGGGAGGAATGGGGCACGAGCCCCCCAATGGGGAGGACTGGGCTGGCTCTGCGGGCTTTTGGGGTGGAAGCTCTCCTGCAGCCCCCCAATTGCCCCCTCTTCCCAGATGGCAGCGTGCGGCAAGTGCAGCCGGGCTGATGGCCGAGTGCTGTTATGTGCCCAGTGTGGGTACTCCGGGCAATCCAAGCCAGGACTGCTTTGCAAGCGGGGCACCCCTGAGAACTGTCTGTCCGGGGTGGGGGTCGGGACCCTTTAAGCACAGCCCTCGACTAGCCTGAGACAGCATCTCCATGCTCTAAGTCCTCCTCTGATGCCCTGCCGGCACTGCTTCCGGCCATCCTTAAGCCTGGTTCAGGGTCCACTTAATGTGGACATGCTAGTTCGAATTAGCAAAACGCTAATTCAAACTAGTTTTTTAGTCTGGATCCGTTAGTTCGAATTAGCTTAGTTCGAATTAACTAATTCGAACTAAGTTAGTTCGAATTAACGTTGTAGTGTAGATGTACCCTTAGAGGAGAGTTGATGACACTCTTTAAATATGTTAAGGGCTGTTATACAGTGCAATCAACTGTTCCCCATAACAACTGGTAAGAGGAGAGACATAACTGGCTTAAACTACAGTCAGAGAGCTTGAGATTAGATATGAGAAAACTTTTTAACTATAAGCAGAGATTGTTATTGTTGACGGGGGGTGGGACACAAATTAAAGGTTCTGGTGGTACAAATGGGGTTCAGAGCAAGTCATATTAATCCTGCCAGAACTTTGGGTGAGGGGGATATGTGATACTATGTGCCTGTCCATGCAGCACCCTCTCTGACTATCAGTGTAGGTAAACTCTGCAATACAATTCCAAGGGAGGTTGTGGAGTCCAGTGGAAGTTTTTAAGAACAATTTGAACAAACATAAGTCAAGGTGCAAGGATGCTCTAAGTCTTGCCACAGGGCAGGGAGCTGGATTGATGACTCTGAGGTCTCTCTGGCCTTACATTTCTATTATTCTTCCAGAGGAGACTCGAAAAAGTCTAAGGCAAAGGAAGTAGAAAGACTAAAACTTGTTTCCATTGTTACTAGGACTAAATCAGAGGCTGGTCGTATTCACTTAGTCCAAATTGAACATTAAGAATCCAAAGAGCAGTACTGTGGCACCTTAGAGACTGACAAATATATTAGATCATGAGCTTTCATGGGTAAAACCCACTTCATCAGATGAGTTGGAATAGAAATTACAGATGCAGGGTATATATAGCAGCAAAAGCAGTTACCTGTCAATTGTAGGACCAGTGTTAAGTAAGCTAACTGAGTCAGTCTGGGTGTGTCACATTCATAACTTTTGATGTGTAAATGCAAATATCAAAGACAGGGGAAACTGCCTTTGTAGTTAGGTGAATTGAAGGTACCATAGTTTTAGTACCGCATGGCATGTAAGTGTTTAGATAATTTGTTGCCCTTTTTCTTCTGCAGGGAAGAAAAATGAATGATGTAAATGGCTTGGCTTGTTTTTGTTTCTGTGGAAGCTTGGTTTTTCATGAGAGTCTCTAGTTTTGAGAGCTCATTATTGATTTGCTCCTGTTTGTTGTACAGAATGCTGATTAGATGGTTCCTCAGTTTCTTTGAGAATATGGGGCACAATCTCTCACTGTAGTTTGTGTAGTATGTTGATTACAATGGATTTTTACTTTCAGTCCACTGGGTGTGATGTTTATCTGTTTCCACATGGAAAGGAAGATGATGTCTGTTTGTATCTGTGCTAGTTTCTTCATGAAGTTGATGGATTTCCACTTCATACACCTAAATGCAGTGCCTTGCATGGTAAAAAGTCTCAGAGGGGTAGCTCTGTTAATATGGCTACTCCATTAAGAATCCAGTTTTATGATGACTATTGCACAGCCAATCTCAATACCAGCGTAGAAGTCAATAGATTGTGCAGATGCAGGGATCTGCCCCCATGTAGCTCAATGCATCACCAAAATTTAAATATTATATACACCGGCCCACCAAGAACACACAGTTCTTTGTTGGCTGAGCCCCATGTGTAAATACCCCGACCAAAAAAGAAAAAGTAACAGGTTGCTTTGTGCACTAATTTAAAATTTATTTGTACCATTTCAAATATTTTTTTCAAGAAAGAGCCTGTGGCTGTTCTTTCCTTCTCACTCCAATCCTGCATCTCATTTTAAAAAACATTTTAGGATTGGAAGACCAACATACAGTCTATTCTTGAGGCTATGTTGACAAAATAAGGGATCTCAACAAAGGCTTACAGACAAAGAGAAAGGGTGTGAGGGACTAAACAGAAGTTTTGAGCTGGGTCATGGAAGACTGTCAGTTATAAATATGTGTAAACCGTAACAAAGAAAAATGTCATTTATTTATTAATTTAGCTGGATGAAATGAATTCATGCCTGATGATAATGGTTTATAACTATGGCTAAGATTTTTAAAAGCAATTAGTGATTCTGGGTGCTTCCATTTTTAATGGCCCAGCGTGAGACATCTTAGAAAGTCCTACTTTCAGAAACAAGTCCTTTGTCTCTCTGAGAAATCAGATCCTTTTTTAGTCTTTCAAGATGGGCACCAATTTCATGCTATCCCAAAATCACTAATCAGTTTTGAAAATCTCGACTGAACAGTCTTTTGGGGAATTAAGGATAAAGCAGCAGAGAGATGAGATACACTTTTTGACCATTCACAGTATAGTCCACAAATGAACTTTTATCAATATCAGCTGGAGGTAATTGGAGCAAGCATAGTCAGGCTTTTGGCTGACTTTCCTCAGAAAGTTCACCTCTTACACAAACATTTTAGACATCTCATTTACAGAAGTACAAATTCCACAGAGAAACAAATGTTGCATCTTAAAGAACGAAGATTTTTTTTAAATAGAACTTATTAACCAGAGTGATGATTTCTCATCTTCTCACAAGTTGTTGAGAATATTTTAATCAAAGGAAAAAAAGCCGTCTCTCTCAGATTGCTGTCTCCTTGATAATCTTGAGTGGGAATTAAAAACTGCCTCTCAAATGCACCCATGCTTTCAATCCAAGCAATAGTTTTGGCAGCTGTAAACCCAGAGTGGGTCCATTTAAGATGATCAGAGGAAACAGGCTGACAGTGAGCTGATTAGAAAGCTCTCACAGCCCCCTCCGCTGAAGAGGAAAAGGAACATAACTTGCTTCATATGCTGTCAGAGTGAGACCCAGGAGCACTGTTAGTTTGACTTGATATCCTTGGTGAGTTTCTGCATGTATATATTTTTAAAAAGGCCATTTAAAAAGCACAAACAAATACTACACAGCTGCCAACCCCTTGCCAGCCTTCCTGTTCCTGTCAGCTTTTCGCTTTGAGGGAATGTTTGAAGATAACAAGGGAGGAAATAATGAAACAATGTGGTGGTAAAGACTAGCTGAATTTGAAGGGATGACTGCAAGCTGTTTCCTGGCCTCAGCCTTATCTAAGGACTGCCAGAAAATAACCCTGGCTCGGTGTTCTTTAAATAACTCATTATGATCAGAGCGAAGACTTTAATTTAATTTTTTCGGTCAAGGCAAACCTTCCATGTGAATAGAGGCTAGCGTTATTTCGAGTTCCACATGGGGGGGAGGAGGGAGTGGAATTCTGTGCAGAGTCCTTTGAAATATTTTCAAAAGGACTGAGTGAAACAGTATTTAAGCACATTTTAAAGAACTGCATATGAAAATACAGGTTTAAGGTGGGAAGGGAGCATTAGATGGCAAGAGTCCAAAAGCCTCGTTGAGAATTTTGAATGTACAAAGCAATAGGCATTAAAATAAATTCAGCTACAAAATAAAAATAAATAGATGGGGAAGCTATTTTGCTGCTGCCTGAGTAGCTCTTACCAATGGAAAAGCTTTGAGCCCAGGATTGTCTTTCCAAAATGGCAGAAGACAGCTCATCTTAGCTCATAGGGCAAATGAGAGGACAGAGAGGAAGGCTCAGATCTGGTGAGAAACAAAAAGGTACTTCATAGATCTTAAATCCAGAAAGTACCATTATAGTCATCTGGCCTGACTTCCTGCATAACACAGGCCAAAGATTTCCGCATCAATTTCTGTTTGAGTTAGGGCATCTCTTTTCAGGGCTGCTGCCCAGCTGTTCCTTTGCATACAGTAGTTTAAATTCAGGCCCAGGAGCTGACAAGAAACTTCATACGTCACTATAGTTTGTACAACTATTGCTCTGTAGGCTATAACCTGGAGTGACTGTAGAACTGCTGAGGACATGAGTACAAGACAGCCACTATAGAGGTTTCCCTTTCATTCATGAGTCTGCTGAATGACTGATTTCAGAATTACAATTCTCCACTATTTTGTTGGTTCTGTGTTTTTATTAAACTTTCTAATGACTTCCCATAAGTATGACCACAGATCACAGTGAAACGTGGGGCATGAGTCCACCCTTATTAGGCATCTGTTTGTCTTAAAAGACCATCCTATGATAGATTCAAATTTGTTGGGTATAATTCTGTTTCACGAACTTCCCCTCAATTTGGAAAACCACCCTTGCAGCAGTGGATTTTTGCTGGTCCCTTGAATGGCCACTTAAGGCAATTTCCACTGCAATTCGTTGTTACTGTGTTACATGTTACTATGTTATACTATGTTATAAAATTAAATAAATAAGTAAACAAATATTACCACCAATGCAGAATCCTTCCACAAGCACAAAAACTCTAGTTAGGCACAACTCTGCTCAGCCTTACAATGGTAGCTATACACCTACGGGTGTGTCTAGACTACATGGCTCCGTCGACAGAGCCATGTAAACTAGTTTACCCGGCATAGGCAAAGAAGCGGGGATTTAAATAATCCCTGATTCATTAAAATAAACATGGCTGCTGCGCTGTGCCGACGATCAGTTGATCCGACACAGCGTGGTAGTCTGCATGCGGATCGGTCAGCTGGGGAAGCCTTTGCCGACCGATCCTGTAAGCCTCATTTCATGAGGCATAAGGGATCGGTCGGCAAAGGCTTCCCTGGCCAACCAATCCGTGTCTAGACTACCGCACTGTGCCAGATCAGCTGATCGTCAGCACAGTGTGGTGGCTATGTTTATTTTAATGTTTATTTGCCTGTGCCAGGTAAACTAGTTTACATGGCTCCATCGACAGAGCCATGTAGTCTAGACATACCCTGCCTCATGAGATAAGATTTTTCAGTAAAAAGAAATAAGTGGGAGTAGTGCTCATAAAGTCTTTGGATGAATTTGCTGGGGTCTGAGAGGTACTGAGAGAATTCTGGGTGGAATAGTGTATTTGGTCACCAGACCAATTTAATTCATAGCCCCATTCATAAGCATTAAAGTTAGCCTAAAGCAGACACTGAAGCAGAATTACATGAACAAGTAGAAAGCATTCTAGTTCCAATTTAGCCATCTCCACTCAGGAGGTGAGGGCACATAAATGATTGTACATTAGCTGCTGTTCTTGAGAGGTCATGATTTGGATATTGCATTTCTTTTTCTATGGTCTTTTTTCAAACAGGGGCAGGATGAGCAAGAATACCACTTCCGAGGGTTGTCTTGATGTTCCCTGATTCCTAGGGACATTTCTTCACCTCTTTTTGAAAGTCATTCTGTCTCCAGTTGTATATACAATTTTAAAGAGGATATTGCAGCTGCACCACAAAGAGGTCACAGGAGATAAGGCTTAACCATTCATATATCCTGGATAAACAAGACAAATAGAGAAAAAGGAAGGCTTTGTGGTTGAGATACGGGGACTTGGGAGATAAGGGTTCAGCTCCTCTACAGACTTCCTGTGACATCTTGGGCAAGTTGTTTAATTTCTTTGTGCCCTCACTTGTAAAATAGAAATAATAATGCTTCTGTAGCTCACCGCAGTGACTGAAGTTCTTTGACACTACAGTGAAGTGGAACATTAAATAGAAATCTCAGGTGGTACATGTGTTAGTCTGTGTCTGCAAAAACAATGAGGAGACCTGTGGCACCGAGTGGAAATCACAGAGAGTGGATATAGTTCACTTCCAGCAGTTGATATGAATACCAAGAGAGGGGAAATTGCCTTTGTAATGAGAGAACCATTCTAAGTCCTTATTCAGTCCTAATTTGATCATGTTAAATTTGCAAATGAATTCCAACAGCACTGCTGTTTCTCTTTGTAGTCTAGTTTGAAGTTTTTATAGAAGGATGGCTACTTTTACGTCTGTTACTGAGTGCCCAGGGAGGTTAAAGTGTTCTCCTACTTGTTTTTGTATGTTACCTTCCTTGATGTCCAATTTGTGTCCATTTATCCTTCAGCACAGGGACTGTCCCGGTTTGGCTAATATGCATGGCACAGGGGCATTGCTAGCACATTAAGGGTTGCCAGGTGTCTGGTTTTGAACCAGACTGTCCGGTATTTGAGCTTTCTGTCTGGGAAACAAATTGAGAAAATACCGAACATATAAATGTCCAGTATTTTCTAATTAAGTAAGTTTTATTATTATCATGGGTATCTGTACATAGGTGCGTGCTGCCTGGCTGGTAGACATGCTCACACTGTGTGAGCATGTCCATCAGCCAGGCAGTATGCAACTACATAATAGAGAGGAGGGGGCGGGGCCAGCGCAGGATGGACTCCCCAAGGCCAGACTCACCCGTACGCCCCACCAGGACCATACACGAGACAGGCAGCACCCCAGGATCTTCATGTGCCTGGGCCAGCCCCACTCCCCACCAGCCGGTTCCCCCCCAGCCAGTCCCACTCCCCCCAACCTACTCCCAGCCAGCCCTGCTTCCTGCCAGGCAGTTCTCCCCCCAAATCTCCCCTGAACAGCTCCGCTCCCCCCGACCTCTTCCCAGCCAGTCCTGCTCCCCTCCCAACCAGCCCCACCTGCCCCCTCCCCATCTGAGATCAAATGTATCTGGTATTTTTTTGAAACCATCTGGTAACCCTAGGCACATGATGGCATATATCACATTAGTAGATGTGCAGGTGGGTGACCCCCAGATGCTGTGGCTGACGTGATTTCCACTCCATGCATCTGATGAAGTGGCTTTTGCCCAAGAAAGCTGGTGCCCAAATAAATGTTAGTCTTTAAGGGTGCATCTACACTGCACCCATAGCTTAAAATAAGCTACACAATTTGAGCTATGCAAATTTGCATAGCTTATTTCAAATCAATTTTTAAATAGCTTATTTCAAAATTTGGCGCTGTCTATACAGCACTTATTTTGAAATAAATCACTATTCCGAAATGTCCCTTGCTCCTCATAGAATGAGGTTTACAGGGACATTGGAATGGCAAGCCCATTATGTTTCAAAATAACAGGCACGCTCAAAAAATGCAAAATAGCACTGCAGTGTAGACGTAGCCTAAGATGCCATAGGACTCCTTATTGTTTTATTAAATACATAGAGAGAGAGAGGGCTGAGCAGGCCCTTCTTCTCAATTCAAAGTATCACAGCCATGTCTTATTTCAAAGGTTTCCTTTTTTCTAGTTTGGTTGGTTTTTAAAATATCACAACTCTGTGGGGGTACGTCTACACTGCATCCCTAGTTCGAACTAGGGATGCAAATGGAGACAACCGAAGTAGTTAATGAAGCGGGGATTTAAATATCCCGCGCTCCATTAACATGATCTCGCCGGCGCGCTAGTTCGAATCACAGCTGATTCGAACCAGGAAGTGCGCGCCGGGACGCGTTAGTTCGGACTAAAGCCCTTAGTCCGAACTAATGTTACTCCTCATTTTTTGGAGTAACAAAAAATGAGGAGTAACATTAGTTCGGACTAAGGGCTTTAGTCCGAACTAACGCGTCCCGGCGCGCACTTCCTGGTTCGAATCAGCTGTGATTCGAACTAGCGCGCCGGCGAGATCATGTTAATGGAGCGCGGGATATTTAAATCCCCACTTCATTAACCACTTTGGTTGTCTCCATTTGCATCCCTAGTTCGAACTAGGGATGCAGTGTAGACATACCCTGGGTGAATTGTTCTTTGCTTGCTTTCTCATATATGTTAAATGTTGGGTATCATGCAATAAACCCAGTAAGTCAGAGGTAACACCTTGACTGTTTTATTTGCTAGTCTGAAAATCATGACCATAGTTAGAGTCACTTTTCTCCCACATGTGACCAACAATGTATTATCAAGAAACTGTGTAGACTTAGCATATATCTGCACAGCACAAGCTATGTCTGCACAAGCTATGTGCTAGCCTTTGAGTGACTCCAGCTAGTGTAAGTAACAGTAGCAAAAACAATGCAGAGGGGCTTCAGCATGAGTGATAAGAGGATGTACTCTGAAGAAGCTACTCTGAAGATGTTATTTTCCATTAGTAGTCACATACGATAAGTAAACAGGTGCTAATGCTACTATAAAAATATAACAGAGTTTTGCTGAAAGCTCCTTCCAGGTTTTAAACACAGATCATGGAAGAACTCAGGAAAAAGGAAACAGTTTCATCAAAAAAGATAGACACATATTTGTGGAGGGAAGTGAGCAACTTCTCATAAAGTATCAGGAATTTTCTCAGTATTTCCAATGAATGTATATGGCCTTGATTGATGTCCCATAAAATGATATAGGTGTCTGATCTTAGGGTACATTTTCTTATAAAAAGAGGACAAAATAACAGAAGTCAGGCAGAATGCTTCAGAATAGTCAGAGCATGGCTAAGCTTTAATGTTCTGTGCCCGAGATTATAGATTTTCTTTTGGTTCATTCTTTTGGTGAAAAAATAAATTGGAGCTGCTCCATTTGTGTGGGTCAAATCAGATGTGTAATCCATATTGTCTTATGTAACTGGTGAAAAGGTTCTATAAAAATGACTAAGACAAAAAGGAAGGCTGCTTGCTGTCTTAAAAGCCATTACATAGCTACAGCACCAGACTCCTTTGTTATCACCAACCAAGTTTCTTATACCAGAAACCCATTGTTTCTTGAGCCAGTTTAAGTAGGGGAGTGTCCCAGGATTCTAGGGCACCTCCTTATGGCTGCACCTGGGAAATACACGCAATCTGACACTCCCTCCTGTCTCTTGTTTGTGCCATGGCCTCTCTCACACTCAAGGAGTTACAGCGCTTCCTTTTTGTGGCTTGGCCTGGCTCTTTGGTCATCTGATCAGATCACTATACAGACTTCCTCTTCCCCTTCCAGGGTAACAGAATCTCACTGGACCAGATGTCTGGGGGGCATTCCGGGCAGTCTTCCAACTCTGGATTATGCCACTTTCCCAGTGTCTGATAAGAGAACCTGGGCCTGCCCACTATTCTGGATTCCAGCCCAGGAACCCTACAATTAGCAGCCAATGTCTGCATCATCTCAACCCTTGCTGCCGCTTCCTTGGGCCTGTTCCTACTCCACCCTCCACAGGCTTGTTCCACTATCTCTCTTAGTAAACTCTGTCCTAGATCCTGGAGCTTGGCCTCGCCCTGGGTTTGTTCCTTCTCTCCTCATTAGGCCTAGAAATTAAGTGCAGAGCTCCACACTACAGAACCTTGGGCTCCCAGTTCCTAGCTTTATACAAGCCCCTGCCTATTGCCCAGATAGGCTCTATTGTCAATCACTGTTTGTCAGTCAAGCCTAACTCTTCCCCCAAGTGAAGCCTTCCAGAGAGAAGTGAAGCCTTCCATCACAGAGAGCCCCAACAAACTCTGTAAAAAGATGAGGAATTTAAATATTTGATACTTCATTGGATCTTACCATAGCCCCAACTTCCCAGTCAGCACACATGTCCAGATTTCCATACTTTTTAAATCTATTAGTTAAGCTGAAGACATTTAAAAGTTCGGACCATGGTGAGATTGAAGCTAGCTCAAGAGATGTGAGTGGCACTTAAAATAAACAAACGTCCAGGTATTCATGACTCCTAATGGAAGAATGACAGGGCCAATTATACAAACTCTTTCACTCACGCTGCAGTGCCACAGACTTAAATGAGAAGTTGGCAGCACTTTTATTAAGGTTTTCTGAGGTGGCGCCCAAAGATATTAAACTTAAATCAGCGTGAAAAACCATGTAATCAAAGGGCCTGATTCTCCTCCCACTTGAAGACTGATGTCAATGGATCTCTTACAGATTCACACCAGAGTGCATGAGAAGACTTTATGGTCACAGTTGTATAATTGTGCTACAAGTCCCACCGAATTATCCCAACAGGGAGAAAAAGAGAACCGGCTATGTATCAGACATTGCTATCATCTGAAATGTTTATTGTTTAGTCAGGAAATGTACATAAAACACTTAAAAATATCCTCTGACATCTGAATAAATTATTCCAGCCTGGTAAGAGACTGGATACCGAACATTTTATATTTACAACTGAAAAAAAAATGGCTTTTTTTTCCCTAAAGGGCCACAGGCCACCTAGCTTCTTAGAAAAAAGAGGCTAACACTGCAAGGTGGAACTTGTAGGAAGTAGGTAGAATATTCTATGCTGCATTGTATTGGTTTGTGGGAATCAGGAGGCAACATTTATTACAGGAAGTACTAAACTAGTGATGAGCAAAGCTCAAAAGGTTCAGTTTGAATACTTTACCCAAGTTATCTGAACAAGACTCCCTGGTCTTGGACCAACAGCTTCTTGAAGAGGAGACACAAGATTTGCAGGACTTCTTGCTTCTGACAGGGTTGGAAACAATGAAAAGGAACCTCTCTCACTGTTTTTTGGTTTATGTACCTCTACTTCTAGTAGAAAGTAGTAATTGCAGTAGTCATTAACAATCCCTAGGACCACACTGTGGAGGAATTACACAAAGTGTGATTGTCTGGAAGTCCCAATTATTATTTATTATTGTTGTTATTATTAATTAATTTGTATTACTGCACTGCCTAGGAGCCCTAGCTATGCCCCGGACGCCACTGTGATAGCTACTGTTCAAAGAGAGAAGGAAAAGACAGTCCCTGCCAAGAGAGCTTACTTTTAGCATTAAAGATGAGGCAATGGCTACTTCCAATCTTTCTAGACTCATCAGGTGGCAGAAGCTGGTAGATGATTATTAATGGCCTTCCCTGCAAAGAAGAAAATAATAAATTTGGTTGGCCATAGTGATTATCGGAAGCAGTGGAGTAGATAGTCCCTGTTTTGGAGGGCAAGGTGTGCTCACAGAGGGTTGGGCTGGCAGTTTCAAACCTAGATTAGCCTGCAAACCCATCCACGAGTGCCAGTGAGAAATGAACATACAGAATTCTCATAGGATTCTGAATACAGAACTAGATCTCAATATCATTGATAAGAGACTTGGGGTAGAGACTTAGGGTACGTCTAGACTACATGGCTCCATCGACGGAGTCATGTAGATGAGTTTACTAGACATAGGAAAATGAAGCGTCAATTTAAATTCATCAAAATGGTCGCCGCACTGTGCCGATCAGCTGTTTGGCAGTACAGTGGGGCAGTCTGGATGCGCTGCGGTCAACAAGGGAAGCCTTTGTCGACCTCTCCAGTATGCCTCGTGAAATGAGGTTTACCAGAGCGGTTGACAAAGGCTTCCCTTGTCGACCGCAGCGCGTCCAGACTGCCCCGCTGTGCTGCCAAAGAGCTGATCGGCACAGAGCGGTGGCCATTTTGATGTAAATGAAGCAGCAATTATTTAAATTGACGCTTCATTTTGCTATGTCTAGTAAACTCATCTACATGGCTCTGTCAATGGAGCCATGTACTCTAGATATACCCTTTGAATATTAGTGCAGCACAGCTGCAGGGTATAGAATTCTTCTGCTAACGTAGCTCTGTCTATACTGAAGGTTAAGTTGCTATAGCTATATCTCTCAGGGGAGCATGTTTTTTCACCAGCATCTAACTAGAAAAGTAGGAAATGTGTGTTCAATGGCACCCACAGCTTCCTTGTTTGCCTAATGCTATGATACTACCAGATAAAAAGAGGTGTCTGTTTTATGAGCTACTCTCATTTAAAGCAGTCAGGAACTTGAGAAAAGGTCTGCTTGCATGATGGTAAAAAAGGAGAGCAAGTGTAGAGATAGGATGATTTTCTGTATTTTACAGGGGGCACTATCTCTGCAAGGGATTCTAAAGATTTTTTTTAGAAGAGGCACTGAATATACATTTAGTAACAGGCAGAAGAAAATCATTCATTCACCAACTTTTTAATGGTGAAAATTACTTTAAGATTTATTCCATGTCAGTATTCAGAGCATACTCATGATATAAACTTTCACAGCAACACACACACACCCAGAGGATTGAGAGGACATGTAGCTGGATGCATTCCAACAGTGGCACTAAATAACTTATGAAAATGATTAGCTATGTTTTAGCTGGAACTAAAACTAAATCTGGAGGTGAAAAGACAATCAACAAAGCCACAATGTTGAGACTCCTGAAATAGAAAACATCTGTCTCCAGAGGAAGCATTGGCTGGCCTCATATTTTGAGGTAGCGAGCAGAGGCAGATACTCCAGCTCAAATTCTTAGTAGACGGTCAGAATTAATGAGCACAGGGCAAGAGACTCATCTAAACAGGTTAGGGGTGGTATATGCAGAAGGACCTCACCATTTGTTTAAAAAATAATTGCCCCTTCTTTGGTGTTCATCAAAAATCCCACATGTCAACAATTATCATGCAAAGCATCATACACACTGGCATAAAAATATGATTTTTATATTGTGCAGCATGAGTATAACATTGTGGGGTGCTGTTCCATGCAAGTAAGCTTTATCTTGTATTTTCCATACAGTTGTTCTTTATTTTGGTGCAGCCTAGGCAATGGCCATAATTGCATGAGGGTACATCTACACAGCAGCGTTATTTTGGAATAACTGACGTTATTTCAAAAAAACAAAATATGTGTCTATACAGCAAGCCATTATTTCAAAATAATGTTGACATGGAGGACTTCTTACTCTGACTCCTGTAATCCTCATTTCATGAGGCGTAAGGGAAGCTGAAGGAAGAGTGTTCTCACTTCGACTTCCTGCTGTGTAGACAGCACCAAAACCCACATTAAGCTATTTTAACTTCAGCTGACATAGCTGAAGTTGTATATCTTAATTCAACTTTTGCCCTCCTGTGTAGACGTGCCCTGAGAGAGAAAGAGAGGAATAGCCCAAGTTCTGAGAAGAATCATGCCAGTGCTGTTGGAATGAGGTAAACAATGCCCTAGTATGCAGCATGGGAAAATGTTTTTGGTATTTGGTTGCGGTGACTCTTAAAGGCTTGGGAGGAATCAATATGGTTCCAGCTAGACTGGTAAAGAAATCTGGTCAGCAATGAATGACTCTTTAGTATATTGTGACCAGCTGGAGAAACTGTACAACTGAAATTCACAAGGTCTGGATAGCTCTCAGCTAAGATTTAAGCATTTCCAAGTAGTTGAAGTTTCTTAAAGTCCAAAAATACAAAATACAGAAAAGCATATGTAAGGGGACTGTTACCCCTTACTAAAACTCTGTGGGAGTTTTTTGGTTTACCAGCTTCAGAAGGGGAAGGGTTCATGAGACTGACAGACCCCAGAGACAATGGAAAGCAGCCAACACTCCAGCTCAGCCTGACTGACAGGTTGTAAGTGGGGATTGTTCTGGCTCTCTCTCTGAGCAAACAAGGAGCTGAAAGAGCAGAGTGAGCTGTGTGCAGGAGAGGTCCTGCAAAGACAGAGATCTGAAAGAGGAGTACAAGAAGAAGTCCAGCAGCAACAGAACCAGACACAGACTGGCTAAGCAGTGCAGACCCTGTGCTGAGCAGCAGACTGGCAGTGCTCAGAAAGCCAAAAGGAACAGAGAAACAACACAAGGAGCTGGAACTGGCCAAGCAGCACAGCCTGCAGCCGGATGTGGTGAGCTACTGGGACCTGCAAAGTGTGGGGAAAGGCTCTGGACTGGGAGAGGGGTCTGGCCACTTAGAGACTGAGGCTGTGTGGTCACTGCCAGTGCAAGTGTGTCCAGCCTGCAGCCCCTTGCAGCACTTCCAGGGCTTCTAAGGAAGAGACTGTGAACTGTCCTTACACTCTGCAGACTGCTGTGTTGATGTCCCTGTGCTACAGAGCAGGGCTGGGTGTTCTCATTTAACCATTCTCATTGTTTCTTATTCTATTCTCTTTAATCAGCTGATGTTTAATAAATTGTATTTGCTTTGAACCTTATGAAGTGATCACTGGGCCAAGAAGGCCTGCAGTGTAAAGAGAGCACCTCGGAGTGGGGACACCCTAACTCCTGCCCCTAGTGATTACAAGGTCAGGGATTAAGCCCCAGGAAACCTGGGCCCAGCCTTGTTGGGGTTTCAAGGGCTCTGCTACTCAGGAGAGTGGAGGGGGAGCCCTCAGGATCAGGGAGCCGTGGGGTAGAGGAAGTGGGAGCGGGGACTCAGATCCTTTCGCTGGTTCATTTCACCGGGGTGTATAGAAGCCAGGAAAGTTCCCCACAAGAGCGGGACCATTCCCCCGCTTACATAATTGGCGTCACGAACAGGATCCTATTCAAAGGGTCCACCCCATTGGTTTATTTGTTGAGTTCTGGTAGCACCAGCCAGGCCTGGTCGAGAGCACAACCATGGCTGGAATTGAAGAACTACAGATCCAAGTTGCTGAACTTCAGCGCAGATTATCAGACCAAAGTGAGGCATTACAGCAAGCTAGAGCTGAGCATAGAGAAGCCTTATCACTGGCCAGGGCAGTTATAGACCAACAGGCAGCAGAAGCTAAGAAACCCCCTACTATTTATGTCCCACGGGAGCGGAAGGTTGCAGAGTTTGGTGGCTTCCCAACTAGGCCAGGAGACATTACGGTAGAGGAGTGGGTGAAGTCTGTGAAGGCAGCTCTGCATGTGCTAAGAATACCTGAAGAAGATCATGTGGATTTCATAGAGGAGCACCTCAAGGGCCAGGCCAAGGCCACAGTAAAGTTTATGGCAATGGCAGACAAGAAAGATGTGAAAAAGGTATTTGAACTCCTCCTAGAAGTGTATGGAGACAAGGTACCTATTGGAACTCGGCTAAAGGAGTTCTTTGAGCGAAAGCAGGAGCCTGGTGAAACTATCCGGGCATATGCCTATGAACTCCAGGAGAGAATGAGCAAAGTGGAGCGGCGAGACCCTCAACGAGTTTCAGACGCAGATATGGCGCTGAAAGAACAGATGGTGTTTGGGCTTCGGGATGACTCCCTCCGCCGTGAAATGAAGAGAAGGCTGAAGGAAGAGCCTGGAAAGAAGTTCCCTGAACTCATGCAGGCTGCCATTATGTGGTCAGAAGAAGAGGAGGCTCCTTTGGAAGAGACCGGCAAGCCTAACTCCCGAACACGGAGTGGGGGCCTAGTCAGTGCAACTTTTGGGGAAAAGGCCCTGCCCCAAACACAGTTAACATTGGAAAGTTTAAGTGAAGCTATCCAAAAACTGGCAGTCCAGCAGGGGGAGATGCTGAAAGTAATGACTGAGGTGGTGAAAGAAAAATCCACCTCCTCCACTACTTGGCCAAAATACCCCAGGACCCCAGGGTCCCGAAGGCCCCCACTAAAGGATGAGCTGGGAAGGTACATTTGTTATACTTGTGAAAGGCCAGGGCATACTAGCCGAGATTGTCCACTGAAGAGGGGACTGGAATCCCGAGTGTCTGAAATCCCAGAGACACCAAGATCGAGTAGCACATCAGGGGAAGGCCAAGCGGGGACAGAAGGGTTCCTACGGCTGTCCCTCGGAAAAGGGCAGCATGCCAGCAGTAAGGAAAAGGACCCTGATGATGCTAGTGCATTTGATGACTTCTGCGGTCGAGCTTTTGGGGACTGCTTGACAGTGGAAATAACCATAGCAGGGGTGAGGACCCGCTGTTTGATAGACACTGGCTCAGAAGTCACCACTATTTCTGAATCATATTTCCAAAACTACTTAAAAGAGAGAGATCTGACCATGCATAATACCCGGTTTGTACAGCTAACAGCAGCTAATGGACTAGCTATCCCTGTTGTGGGGTGCCTTGAAGCTGATGTAGGGTATATGGGTCGGATAATCCCGGGAAAATGCATCTTTATCCTAAAGGATCCAGCTTCGGAAAAGACTTTGATGGGGAACAGAGTACCAGGAATTCTCGGGATGAATATAATAAGAGAGCTGAAAGAATTACTATTAGTGGGGGAAGGAACCCAAGAAATGAACCGGCATGGGGAGCCTAGGATGAAGGCTGCATTGAAGCGGGTACTGGCCCAAGTGGAGAGACAAGGATGTTTTCCTGGTCCCACAGGACAGATTGGCTACGTAAAGGTGGCAGGGAGACAGAAGGTAGTTATACCTCCCTGGAGTGAGAAGATTGTTGATGGACGCTGCCAGGTACTAAGCGGATTCAATGGATACCGGGTGCTTGTTGAGCCAACACGAGGGGCCAGTCTACCTCAGGGACTACTGGTTGCGAACGTACTTGCTAATGCCAGCAAGGGAAAAGTGCCAGTCAGGCTGCTAAACTCAAGTAAGAAGGCCATAAAGTTGTACCCCCGCACTAGAGTGGCAGAGGTACACAGACCCGAAGAAGTAGTACCCCCAGGAGGAGTAGTCCTGGAAGAAAAGGGAGATGAGCTGCGAGTGACAAGGTTGGAGAAGGGAGCACAGGTTACTACACCTCAAGAGGCACCTGATGGAGAGTTACTCATTCCAGTCCAAGTGGATCTCCAACAGCTAACCCCTATGCAGGCTGGCCGTTTACGGGCACTACTGGAGAAACATCAAGAGGTCTTTTCCAGGGATGACCGAGACTTTGGTTACACCACCACAGTGACACACCGAATACCCACTGGAGATGCTGTCCCAATAAAACAGAGACACCGGCGGATTTCACCACAAGTGTTCCAGGAGGTAAAAAGGCACATCCTGGACCTAGTGGCTCAAGGTGTCCTTAAAGAAAGCCACAGCCCCTGGGCATCGCCTGCAGTGATTGTAATAAAAAAGGATGGTGGGGTGCGATTCTGCTGTGATTACAGGAAATTGAATGAAGTAACACACAAGGATGCTTACCCGCTACCCCGGGTGGAAGAGTCCCTGGATGCATTAGGAAGTGCCAGAGTGTTTTCAACTCTTGATTTGACTTCTGGCTATTTCCAGGTTGCAATGGAAGAACAGGACCAGGAAAAGACAGCAGTGACAACTCCGTTTGGGCTGTTTGAATGGACGCGTATGCCATTCGGCTTGTGCAATGCACCTGCTACGTTCCAGAGACTAATGGAAGGGGTGTTGGGAGATTACATCCTAGACACTTTGCTAATATACCTGGATGATGTTATTGTGTTTTCCAAAGATTTCGAGAGTCATATAGAAAAACTGGATGTAGTCTTCACACGACTGAAGGAACATGGGTTGAAGTTGAAGCCAAGCAAGTGCTGCCTCTTACGTGAGAGAGTCAAATTTTTGGGCCATGTGATTTCGAAGGATGGAATCCAGGTAGACGAGGAGAAGACCAGGGCTCTGGAAAACTGGCCAGTCCCGAAGAATGCCAAACAAGTGCGACAAGCTCTGGGTTTCATGAGCTATTATAGACGATTTGTTCCAAAGTTTGCACACATTGCTGCGCCACTATATGGATTGGTGGGCCAACCAACTGAAAGGAAGAAAAGGGATCAATGCTTTGTATGGGATGATGCCTGTCAGGCAGCTTTTGATGAACTAAGACACCGGCTGATGACACCACCTGTGCTTGCATATCCTGACTTTAGCCTGCCATTTATGGTGACAACAGATGGAAGCCTACATGGCCTGGGTGCAGTGCTCAGCCAGAAACAGGAGGGGGTTGAGCGTGTGATCGCATATGCAAGCCGAGGGCTGAGGAGGTCAGAAAGAAATGACAAAAACTACAGTGCTTTTAAGCTAGAATTGCTGGCCTTGAAGTGGGCTATTACTGAAAAATTTAAGGATTATCTAATGTACTCTAAATTCACTGTAATCTCAGACCACAATCCTCTCCGATACCTGTCCACTGCTAACTTAGGTGCTATTGAACACCGGTGGGTGGCCCAACTTGCTGAGTTCACTTTTGAAGTACAGTATAAACCTGGAAGACAGAATATCAGTGCTGACACCCTGTCTAGATTGCCTTTGGAAGAGGAATTAGAAGAGGGTGAAGACCTTGAAAAGGACTTTCTGGTCATTCCTGCAGACGTTGTGCGGGCCTGTTTGTGGCTAGAGGTTCCGAAGCAAGAGGGTGAAGTGATGGTAAAAGAGGTATCACAAAACCTGGTAGAAGGTGAGGATGCAATAATCTCAGGGTATTCATGGGAAGAAATTCGCACCCTGCAAAAAGAAGGGGACCTTGGGCCAGTCTTAGAGGCAGTCATGAACCGGATGAGGCCAGACCGGAGCTTTGGGGCCAGATACCCTCAGTCTAAGAAGCTGACCAGACAGTGGGAGCGACTTAGGTTGCACCGTGGAGTGCTGTTCCGTGTAATCTGTCATCCTCGTGATGGCGAAGAAGTGTGGCAGTTAGTGGTGCCAGTGTCACTTCGCCGACAAGTTTATGAAGCCAGGCATGACCATGGAGGGCATTTTGGAGACAGAAGCACTCTTGAGGCGATGAGGAAGAACTATTACTGGCCTACCATGGCTAGTGATGTAACAGCATGGATCCGTCAGTGCAAGCGGTGTGCCCTAGCCAAGGATGTGTTTCCACCCACTCGGGCCCCTTTGACCTGCACTAACGTGACTGCCCCAATGGAGGTCTTAGCAATGGACTACACTCGGCTAGAGAAATCTTCCGAGGGGTTTGAGAACGTACTGGTTCTCACAGATATGTTTACCCGATTCACTGTTGCAGTTCCAACTAGAAACCAGACAGCGCAGACAACGGCTGAAGCCCTCCTAAAACACTGGTTTATGTATTATGGTTGTCCAGCACGGTTACACTCAGACCAGGGGAGGAATTTCGAGTCAGGGGTGATATCAGCATTGTGTAAACTGTATGGCATAGCCAAAAGCCGAACAACACCCTATCACCCACAAGGAAATGCTCAGTGTGAGAGGTTTAACCGGACAATGCATGACATGCTCAGAACACTCCCACCGGAAAAGAAACGAGCCTGGCAGGAGCATCTCCCTGAGCTGGTGATGGCCTATAATAGTCACATCCATTCGTCGACAGGGTATTCTCCTTTTTATCTCATGTTTGCTAGAGATCCCAGGTTGCCATTAGATATTCTGGACAGAGAGGGCCCTGAGGAAGATGATGTGACCAATCTGGATGACTGGGTCAAAAGTCACCATGACAGGCTGAAGAGAGCCTGTGAAGTTGCTCTCAGTACGTCTAAACAGGCAGCCCAAAGCAGGAAGAGGACTTATGATCGCAAGTCCAGGGGGGCTCTCATCAGGCCTGGTGATCGTGTACTAGTTCGTAATCATAGACACCGGGGGCGTAATAAAATACAGGACAAATGGGAGTCGAGTCCTCACATTGTAGTTGCTCACAACAATCCTGACCTGCCAGTTTACACCATTCGACCTGAACAGGGAGGGCATGAGAGAACAGTTCATAGAGATCAGCTAAAACATTGCACCTTTAGTTCAGTCAGGAATCCTAGGAGGTGTAGATCAGGACGGCCTGAAGAGACTGAAAGGAGTTGGGGAATGGTTTTAGTCCCACAAACTGAATACCAAAGGGAGCAGAGGGTAGCAACCCCTGACCACAACGAGGATGACCAGATCCCTCAGGCTGACCCAGTATTACCTGAAGACAGGGAAATAGAAAATATGGGTAATGAACCACCTGTTGTAAGAAGGTCCCAGAGAACTAATAAGGGTGTATTGCCTGTTAAACTTAGAGATGATTATGTTATTGGTCCTATGTAATGGCTTAATGAGTGTCCGCACGTCCAGTAGAAATAAGATGTTAAATATGTGAAATGTTTTTGTTAATTGTTAATGTTTTTATATGGTGTGAATTTTGTGGCTGTGGTAGAATTCTAGCAAGGGGGAATGTAAGGGGACTGTTACCCCTTACTAAAACTCTGTGGGAGTTTTTTGGTTTACCAGCTTCAGAAGGGGAAGGGTTCATGAGACTGACAGACCCCAGAGACAATGGAAAGCAGCCAACACTCCAGCTCAGCCTGACTGACAGGTTGTAAGTGGGGATTGTTCTGGCTCTCTCTCTGAGCAAACAAGGAGCTGAAAGAGCAGAGTGAGCTGTGTGCAGGAGAGGTCCTGCAAAGACAGAGATCTGAAAGAGGAGTACAAGAAGAAGTCCAGCAGCAACAGAACCAGACACAGACTGGCTAAGCAGTGCAGACCCTGTGCTGAGCAGCAGACTGGCAGTGCTCAGAAAGCCAAAAGGAACAGAGAAACAACACAAGGAGCTGGAACTGGCCAAGCAGCACAGCCTGCAGCCGGATGTGGTGAGCTACTGGGACCTGCAAAGTGTGGGGAAAGGCTCTGGACTGGGAGAGGGGTCTGGCCACTTAGAGACTGAGGCTGTGTGGTCACTGCCAGTGCAAGTGTGTCCAGCCTGCAGCCCCTTGCAGCACTTCCAGGGCTTCTAAGGAAGAGACTGTGAACTGTCCTTACACTCTGCAGACTGCTGTGTTGATGTCCCTGTGCTACAGAGCAGGGCTGGGTGTTCTCATTTAACCATTCTCATTGTTTCTTATTCTATTCTCTTTAATCAGCTGATGTTTAATAAATTGTATTTGCTTTGAACCTTATGAAGTGATCACTGGGCCAAGAAGGCCTGCAGTGTAAAGAGAGCACCTCGGAGTGGGGACACCCTAACTCCTGCCCCTAGTGATTACAAGGTCAGGGATTAAGCCCCAGGAAACCTGGGCCCAGCCTTGTTGGGGTTTCAAGGGCTCTGCTACTCAGGAGAGTGGAGGGGGAGCCCTCAGGATCAGGGAGCCGTGGGGTAGAGGAAGTGGGAGCGGGGACTCAGATCCTTTCGCTGGTTCATTTCACCGGGGTGTATAGAAGCCAGGAAAGTTCCCCACAAGAGCGGGACCATTCCCCCGCTTACACATAAAACAGACAAAGCAATCAGGAGACTATGCCGAGAACACACAAAAAGCCTGAACAGAAGGAAAGAAGAAATTAATGAGTCTTACTTTTGACTGGATGTTTTACTGTAGAGACAGAATACCACAGAGGCACACTACAAAAATTAAAGCTGAATGATGCTAGTAGCAAAGTACTTTACATTTTGAGAGAATTTTGCAAGCACAGGAATGACAAGCCTTGTACATACTGCAAACATAAGAATGACAAGCCTGGTACACAATGCAGTCCTGGCCTAAGTTAAAACTAATGAGACAATTACCATGTAAAGATACAAGTCACAAAAGAACACGAAGATAATGAAGTGAAATATCTAGGAACCCATGATTTCATTATAGTGAATCAAATGCATTTCTGAATTCAAGAACCAAATTCTGTTCATATAGTCACACAACTCAGTGGGAGTGGTACATAATTATCTGAGGGCATAATCTGCTTCATAATGCACAAAAAATAGTGCTTTTGAAAGCTGGTAATTGTTTCCTATGGTTTCATAAAGCTCTGCCGATTAAGAAGAGCTTCTTATTTTATAACAGAAGGTCACGGAAACCATAGTAAAGGAGAAAAATGCAGGAAGATTATATGTTGTAAGAAAACTCAGAGGCAGTAAAGATGAACATTAAAAGAAAAACTGAATAGAAATCTAGAATTTCTAAATTACCGTTGGCCCAAATGTCTGGCTTACCACTGAAATAGCATAATTATAAAGCTGGCATAAAACAGACCATGGATCTAGTTACTAATTTCTTACTAGCAATAGCAGCAAAACAGTTTCTGCCAGTAGCGGGTCTCTTGACAAAAACCTTGTGTCTTACACATGATGTGACCTATAGGGGAAACTGTTTTTAATCAGGCAAATCTATAAATGGTATGCAGTTGTGGTCTCTCGTCTCAGATGTCAAAAGGAACTGAGAAGAAAGGGGGGGGGATAAAATCTTCAGTGTAATTTTTGTTTTAAAAACTTTTCTTGAAAACCCTTTGTATTTTGAATGTAATTTATGAGTTACCTTTGTTAACTAGTTCAATTATGATAGTAGTCTCTCTGAAATATGCATGGAAAGCTTTCCAGTGAGCATATGTTAGCTCCAATTACATTCTGAGTGCAAATGAAGATGTTTTTGCACTGTGGTAAGTCAGTCACTAAGGTCTTCATACATCAGAATACTTTGCACCCCAGTTAACACCAGCAAAGCATGTAAACACACGCTTAACTTTAAGCACATGAATGTAATCCCACTGAAGTCACGGGACTATTTACATGCTCAAAGTTAATTATGTGCTTAAGTGCTTGCTGGATCTGGCCACAGTACTCAGAACCATGGAGCATCAAAACCTAAATAGTCCTAAATTAAAGGTGTTTATCATGTTTATTCATGCACTAGCATCACTGAATTATTATGCAGAAATCTGGTAGCATGTGCCTGTTGAGTAGAGCTATCAGAAAGTTTCAGTATTAACTGATTTTGGATATAAAATTAAATTTGTGACCAAACTAACTTTTTTTTGCCAGAGGTTCTGGCTTTCAATAGAGAAATTTGCATTTTTAATGAAAAAATGAAAACCCAAATATTGAAAAAAATTTGGCTAAAACCCAAACATTTATTTTTGGCCAAAAGTTTTCAATTTTTTTGATGAGAAGTTGAAGTTTTCCGCAATATAAAGCCACGTTGTCCAAACAGCACTGCCATTGAGCATTGGGCATCCCCTGAGGTAGCATGTTAGTCAGATTTGAATTACCAAAATGTATTTCTCTTGATATAAAACAACTGGCCTTAACTTTATAGCATTTTCAAATTGTCATTCTCTGTTTAAGATTTTAGATGCAGTAAACATGTGCTTTGTTTCTTTACAAATATTCTGTCTGTTCTGGGTATATCTAAGGCACCTATCAGCATGATATCTAAGGGCTGCTACAATATTTAAATATTTGTTAGATGTGGTTCATAGCCTGTCTGAAAGTCATAAAAGATTGGGTGCAGAAGCAGCTCCCAAGACAGCCAGTTTAGAGCCTTCAGCATGACTGTTGCCATGTAAAAATATTATGAAATCTCACCATTAAGTTATTTTCCATATACAGAAACTATGTAGAGTAATGCAGTCCATTGTAAACAGACATTTTAAAACACACACCTCACAGTACTGAGAGTATTTATGGGCTCCCAGATTTCCTGCTAATGGTTTCCTGAGTAAAATTGCTCCTTGTCATTGCAAGGTGGAAAAATGGTCGAGAGGGGACACACAAAGTTGGTAGCTAATTATTTTTAAAAACAAACAGAAACCTGCAAACTGAAGGAATACGTGTGTCTGTAAAAAATATATTAGCCACAAAGAGGTCAGAGTGACTTGTGCTTATAAAAACAGTTAAAAATACCATTCGGGCTAGTCGGTGGAAAACGATGACCATTCCCACCACTCAAGAGTGATCAAAGTAGAAAACACTCTCTTCATAAATGTTGGTGTAACAATTGTGCAGATTCTCTTGCAATGTGCTGTGATTTTCGTGAGCAAGTGAAAACATAACTAGGTTGGGACTTAGCAACCTAGATAACTTCTTCTAGCTATAACTGACTGATCCTTTTACTACCTTCCCCCTGCCCCATTTCTATCTGTCTCATACTTCTCTGTGTATGGAACCCCACAATAACCCTTGAACTCAACATAAAAAGATATAGCTAATAGTTAATTGATTCCTGAGTTGTTATTTTTGGTTCTCTTTTGTATCATTGATCCCTACTGAATGGCTACAATCCTTTAGGGACACATTCTGTTGTATTTATTTATGTTGAGTGGTAATTTACCCCTCAACTAGTCCCACTTAGTAAATGACTATTCAGCATGAGTTTGGGCGCCAATGGACTCAATAGGACAACTTTGCAGAGTAGGGCATAATGTGATACTGAATGGATTTCTCCTGCATGGCAATTTCCTCCTTTTTTCCTATTTTCTCAAAGCTGCAGTTTACATAGGGGAGATATGTTTTCACCTACATTCTCTCTTCCTGTTCTCCAGTCTAAGGGTTGAATTCATGTTGCCAGAAAGCCTAGAGCTGGTCAAAATATTTAAAATGAAATATTTTGTCAACCAAAAAAATTACCTTTTTTCTAAAAACAAATTTTTCAGTCAAAACTTTTGATTTTTTTCTGATAAAATTGTATAATTTTAAAACAATATTTTATCCACATTAATAAAAAACAGTTTTGATAAAAATGTCCCAAAACTGATCCATCTTAAAAATTTCAGGTTTATTTTTTAAACGAGCACATTTTCATTTTTTCAATCATCAGGAGTAAAGAGTGGCATAATAGTGCCTATCAATT
The DNA here is from genome assembly GCF_049634645.1 of Pelodiscus sinensis. Lineage (NCBI taxonomy): Eukaryota > Metazoa > Chordata > Testudines > Trionychidae > Pelodiscus > Pelodiscus sinensis. The sequence goes on along the minus strand of NC_134712.1, from coordinate 227,569,399 downwards.
TATTTGCTAACAAATTTATTATTATTAATTTGTATTTTTTAAATACACCTGTAAAAATAATCAGGCTATAGAAATAGTCTCTATCCAGACTGGAGAAAGGAGAGAGTTAAGGCCACCAAAAATGTTTATTTCCACAAGCCTCAGCCTTTTATAACTTACACCCAATCTTCCTACTCTAATTATTATGTACATAAATGGTAAGGTGAGCTAAAATATTTAGCCTTGTTTTAAGAGCAAGATGCTGGAGTTAGTTCTCTTAGCTTAAACTGCAGAATAAATTGTATCAATTACAGCTACTAGGTCTTGTTATTTTGACTTTTTTTTTACTCTCTTTGCACTCAGATATATAAATTAGCAGCAGTCTATACAATGCACAACTGTATTTGTTCATAAGGAATGCCTTCATTCTTTTGACTTTTTCCTTCCCACTCCTAATGGTTTACAAGTATAACTTTTGAAAAACTACCTAACATATACTGTGTTTAATGAGTACATTAAACATACTTCAGCTACAAATCTTATCAGTTGATTACTTAACCTTTGTGGATAGGTTAAATATTTTCTGTGGTGTTCAAATAAATATGATACTTGGTTTCGGGGAAAAAAAACTAATGAAAAGGAAGCTGTTTTAAATCTCAAATCACTGCTTTTCTTTCCACTTATTTTATCTGCATTTTTTAAAAAAGATCAAAGAAAAAAATTCACATAGCACATCTAAAATAGTAGAAGACAAATTAAGTACTAAAATATTCATGCTGCTGCAATTTCTTCTGGGGTGGAGGTTGCAGTTCTCCTGAAATTGAATTTGAGAACGTATCATCCAGTACAACCACAGAAACCAATCTACAGTAAGAGATGATGAAGGCAAAGTTCCATCCTCCCTTATAAAAAATGGAAAATATGGAAAACAAAATTCATTGTTTATTTAGATTTAAATAATAAGACACTTACAAACACTGTAGTCACCCTGACAAGTAACTTTGCAACAAGCATTAAAGTGGGAGGGTTTCTCTAGGCAATGCTCTGTGGCATTCCCCACTGTCAGAAAGAGGCGAGCTCTGGCCAAGGTGTAGTTGTGAATGAATGATAGATTCTAGGTGACCGCTCCTAATTCAAGCAGGAGTCTTACCGTACTTCACTCAGGGATCCAGTCCTGCATTAACAACCACATGTGCAAAACGAGTGTCCACACTGAGCCCCAGTGATGCCAATGGTGGTCTCCTTGGGCAGGTCTGTGTGCAGGACTGGGGCCTAAGTGATTGACTCATCAGAGCACATATGGGACTCATATGGAAGAGGGGAGGGCCGAGGACGAGAGCATTCTCTGCCTGACCATCTGACTGCATAGTAAAGCACGATCTCTGGGAGTGGGTCCCAACTTATGTGTCTGCTTGTTCATCATATTTCCAAAAGGACATGGTATAGGGTGCACTGCTAAAAACTAGCACTCTCCGGTCTGGCAACATCCGTGGTCTGGCAGAATCACAGATGCTCCTGGACCAGAGAGTCTGGGAGTCTAAGTGCTGTAGGGCCAGCCAGGGTAGGGGGCAACAGGGTCATCAGCCTTGGGGCAGTGTGGGACAGGGGTTGGAGCATGGGACTGGGGTTAGAGCCCCACTGCAGCCCATAGAGCCCAGATCCAGAGTCCCATGGCATCCCCATGATGTGAGGGGACAGAGCTGGGGACAGAGCTGGAGCCCCACAGAAGCTGGGGCCCCGCAACAAGAGCCAGAGCCAGGGCCACCCAGGGAGCCAGCAGTAGCTGGGCAAGCAGCCCAGCCAGGTTAACGGGGGAGCGAGGCAGGATTCCTGCTGGGGCAGACTGATGGCAGCTATGAACTTGGGGGCCATTGGCAGGGACCTCCCCTAGTCCGGCAAATTCTCTCGTTCAGGACTAGTCAGTTCCCAACAGTGCTAGACCAGGGAAGTCCAAGCTGTATCTTGAACAGCATACCACGTCCAGTCCCCCCAGGCAGTCTGGCTAGCACAAATGCTTCCCTCTGCAGTGGCTGCGGGCTGGCAGTGAGTGGACCCACACCTTCTTGTTCAGAGATTGATGCAGTAAAGCATGCCTCACAGGGCATGATCTCCAGTCTGCTCAGTGGAATCCTGCCCTGGCAGAACTCTGGCCAGTCAAGTGTAAAAGTAAAATGAGGCAAACCAACAGAAAAATTTGAAGAGCAACTAGCAAAAGATGTATAAATTAAATACTAATAAAAAAAAACAAGTACCTCAGAAGCAGGAAACCAGCCCAAATAGACAGGAAGACCATTGGACAATTGAGGTGTGACGAGACCATTCAAAAAATACAAGGCTAAATCAATTTTTTGCATCGTTCCTTACTGCAGAGGACATGAGAGAGAGTTCCACATCTGAGCTATTCCTTTTAGGTGACAGATCCAATGAACTGCCCCAGACTGATGTGTCAATAGAGGAGGTTTTGGAACAATTGATAAATTAAACATTATGGTATGTTTAATTTATCAGATGGTAAATTCTGGACCAGATAGTATTCTTCCAAGCATTCTGAAGGAAATCAAATATGAAACTGAAGGACTAACCAAACATGGTATGTAACCGTTTGCTTAAATAAGCCTCTGTCTAAATAACTATCAGATAGCTAATATAAAGCCAGTTTAAAAAAAAAAAAAAGGCTTCAGAGGAAATCCTGGCAATTACCTGGCAATCTTGGTAAGCTCAACTTCAAGACCAGGCAAATTGACTGAAACTATAACAAAAAACAGAATGATCATGCACATAGATGAATACAATATGTTGCAGAGGGGTCAACATGGCTTCTGTGAAGGGAAATCATGCCTCACTAATATATTCAAAATTCCACAAGGGGATCAAAAAACATGTGAACAAGGGTGACCCAGTGATGATACCCAATGATATATTGTACCTGGACTTTCGGAAAACATTTAATGAAGTCCCTCATCAAACGATCTTAAGAAAAGTTACCAGAACCAGTCGTCAGGCTAGGTCCATCAGTGGCTCTGTTCCAGTCATTCCCTTTTCCAACAGTGGCCAGAGCCACATGCTTCAGACTGGATATTAGGCTACATGGACAATTGGTCTGATCCAGTATGGCCATTCTTATGAGCTCTCTTTAAAAATTGGCCCTTATCTGAGATATTTAAGAGTATTTGTCACATGCCAACACAGCACAGAGGATTCTTAAAAGCATTGCCAGAGGTCTGTAAATACAATTGTATAGAAGCTATTCCATATATTATCTCATTACATAACTACAAACAACCACTAAAGTACTTTTCTTTCAGAATTAAATTTAAATGATTGCTTAAGTGTTGACATCTAGATTCAATTTTAAGAAGTCAAAAAGGGTAGAACCAAAGCACTCTTCAAAATAGGTACAACCATGAATGACTCCGAAAGTAAATATTAAAGGCTGTACATATGTGTGTGGTAGATTAATGGGGCAACAGAAAGACACAGAAAGCCTTCTTCATAGATTCTAAGGCCAGAAGTAATCATTCTGGTCATCTAGTTAGAACTTCTGTATAGCACAGGACATATAATGTCTCCAAAATAATTCCTAGGCCATAATATTAAAGGAAAAATCTTGATTTAAAAATTTTCAGTGATGGAGAATATACCATGACACTTAGTAAATTGTTCCAGTGATTAATTACTCACATTATTAAAAATGTTTGCCTTATTTCCAGTCTTATAATTTCCAGTCTTACACTTTCTGGGGCTAGAAGAGATAGCTGGCTGGAAACTAGCAGTTCAATTCTGTGTGAAATTCCAATTTTTTTTATATGTTCTTGTTTTGAACTGGAAAAAAATTGAAATTTAAAATATATCATAAAAAATAAATTTTGAAAAAAATTGACATGGAGCCATTAAAAACGGTTTTGAAAATGTAAAAACTTTGTATTTTGATTAAATAGAAACAATATTATATAAAATCATAATATTAAGATTACTGTAACATGCAAGTCAAAGTGAAATCAAATGATAAGAGTTGAAACAATATATTTTACCCTATTAGAATGAAATATGCTTATATCAAAAAAGAGAGAAGAAAGTTGACTCATTTTGACTCTTCCGTTGAAAATTTTTACATAATCTAAGGCTACGTCTACACTGGTGGCTTCTTGCGCAAGAACACGTGTTCTTGCGCAAAAACTTGCCAGGTGTCTACATTGCACGCACATTCTTGTGCAAGTAAATTTACAGTCTAGTGTCGGAAAACAGGGCTTCTTCCAGAGGAATAAGCCTTCTTGCTCAAGAGCTCTTGCTCAGGAGGGCAGTGCAGACAGGCAACATGAATTTCTTGAACAAGAAATCCCTATGGCTAAAATGGCCATGAGAGCTTTCTTGCGCAAAAGAGTGTCCACACTGCCATAGACACTCTTGCTCAAAAGCACATTTCTTGCGCAAAAGCACATGCCAGTGGAAGCTCTTGTGGAAGACATTTTGCGCAAGAACTCTTCCGCAAAACAGTTTTTGCACAAGAAGCTGCCAGTGTATACGTAGCCAACATGTGTTCTTGCAAGAAGTTTACATTTTGTTAAAACTGTAGTTTCCAACAAAAATCTATAATGGGAAAAAAATTGAACATCCCTCCTGCAGGCTTGATACACCAAGGGACTGGGGCCCCTTCACACCAACCAACTCTAAAAAGTTCATGGAGCACTATTTTCCCCAGGACAGGTGATGTGTCAGTTCAGCATTCTCTTAATTGAAGTCCAGGAGGAACTACGTCAAAGTCTGAATTACAGAGGTGCTAAGCACTTGCATCTCTCCTTAACTCCAATGTTATTATGGTTGTTCAGCACTTCGAAAATTAGTGCCAATGTATTCGAGAGTGGAGTCATACATTTTTGCAAATGGTCAAATGTGAAAAGGCTCCCTTTAAAATCCATGAAGCAACCAAATGGACAGTGACATCTTCATCCAGAAACTCTATTTAGATCTGTATTTCAAGTAGAAGTTATTCTGGGGGTAATTATTTATTTTATTTTATTTATTTAAATATTTTTACCCCACCTTTCTATTTAAAATATTCAAGGTGGCTTACAAGAACAAACAAAAAAATTCAAATATATATAAAAATTTAAAATATGAGAATTTTAAATATGAGACCTCAGAGGGACATAACCAGCTAAAAATATAGAGAGAGGAGAAACACACACATACAGACTCAAACATTAATAAAAGCACGAGTAAAAAGGGTGGCTTTAGCCTGATGCCAACACTAGCATTGGTGCCTTGTGAATATCACAAGGAAGAAAATTCCACAGCCTGGGAGCAAAAGCTGAGAATGCCCTGTTCTGCGTAGATGTTAATCTTATCTCCACAAGTGGGAGAACACAAAGCAAAGCCTCCCCAGCTGACCTCAATCCCCAGGCAGGTTCATATGGGAGAAGACGGTCTTTCACATACCCTGGACCCAACTCATTTAAGGCTTTATAGGTCATAACAGAAACCTTAAATTGTGCCCGGAAACATACCGGAAGCCAGTGCAGCTGCCAAAGCACTGGCATAATGTGCTCCGTATAACTAGTGTTAGTTAAAACTCGAGCAGCTACATTCTGGACCAGTTGAAGTTGCTGAAGGCTCTTTAGAGGCAGCCCTACATAAAGTGCATTACAGTAATCCAGTCAGGATGTAACAAGAGCATGGATCACTGTTATTATTACCTTCTTGCCTGCTCTGTGCTTGCATGTGACTTGATGATGCCAGAAGTTTGAGATGAAAAAAGTCTCCTCCCGCTCCCTCTATTTTTTCATACTTATATTTTATTTAGCATTCATAGCTCTCACTCTTGGAATCAGCCATCAAATATATTGATGTAACATTAGGGATTGCATGTGAGGAGTTGTCACCACCAACTTTACATGCTTCATAATGCTTTCTGTTGTAGCTCCCAACTTGGGCCACTCACAAACAGCCTACATATCAGCATGCAGGTCAAACCCTGACAGTCCATGCACAGCTGCCGCCCTGATCCAGCAGCTCCCACCCAAGCAGCCTGCAGCCACACACCAATCACCCTCTGGCTTCCACCAACCTGTTTACCATGGCCAGGGTGACCACAACACACTCCCAGTTCTGGATTGTCCTGAAACATGTGTGTTCTGCACTGTCCAGCCTTCTCCTGAATTCTTCAGATATTCAAGATCCTTTGTCCCTGTAAAAAGTTAGGAGTTGTCAAACAGTTCACTTTAAACATAGCACTGGGTTGGTTTAGATTAAAAAAATAAATAAAAAACAAGATGATAGCTCTATTTTAAGTGAACTCACGTATAAGAAATAAAACTAAAAATGATTCTAAGCAAATAAAAATGAAAATACATATCAAGGAATCTAACACTTTATCTACCACATTCTAGTTCAAAGCTCTTTTTAGATAGCCTCTCAGGTCAGGATTGCTTCCAGAAGCCCAAGGGCACTGGTGCCTTTGTCTTCTTAGATGAAAGAGTGATCTTGGGATTCTCTGTTCCTTCTATTGTAGTCCAATGAACCTTTGAAGTGGATTCTTCTGTGGGCTACTCTTCAAAGTAAAGCTTATTCAAGCAGTAAAGGAGGCAATATGGAGTCTGGTAGTGAAGGAGGCTTCCTGCTCTTTTTACCCTCGCATGTGTTTGCTGAAATGTAAATGTGCTTTGATTCCTGCCATCTCCTCCCACTGCTGTCTCAATTACCCTATTTGCTACTTATTTGTAAAGGGAGGCAAACATACATGCCTTTGTTTAGGATAGCCCTGTTTAACAATTTTTGTCTAGGAGGGATTTTGTCATTTTCAGTGTGTGCCAATAGTGTCATACCTGGGGATTTCATAACTTTACACATAATACTGCTTCATATATTTCACCATGATAATAATAATTATTATTATTATTATTAGTTTTCAAATGATATCTCACCAAATACCAGCCATCTATTTTCAACAAGAAAGCCCAGTGAGGGGTGAGGACTCAGAGAAGGGTTGGGATGTCCAGCAGGGGGAAAGGCCAGAGGGCAAGGGGATGAGGAGGGGGGCATAAGGGCCAGGGCAGGCACATTTGGTTTTTTTCAGTTAGAAAGTTGGCAACCCTATACGTACGTCACAAGGCATATTTTGTGCAAAGATTTTTACAGTAGAGTATTGGGTTTGAATCCAAGGGTGCATTTGGTCACAATCAGACCCTCATTTATTGTCCTTTAGTTATAGAACAACATTAATCCATGCAGCCATACAGCAGGTAACACAAAATCATTCCAAAATCTGTCTCCAGAAAGATTTCTCATGGCTTCAGCTACAACACTAACTTTATATTTGCCCCATTTATTCATTTAGCATGAAAATCAGACAGGAATGAAATGACGAAAGCAGAGACACAGAGCCCCATGAATGAGTGTGTGATACACTGGGCCTTTTTCTGAGAGTCACGTTGGGGCAGCTTCAGAGACTACTCACTCTCAGCATCTCTTCCCCAGTTAGGAAACTTATTCCATCCTCTCCTATTTCAGGTATATGGTGAGGAGTGGGGCGCTCTTCTGTTTAAGGAGCCATTCAGTCTCTTAGCCTCCTATTAAGGTCTAGTTTGTTAATGGAGTGTCCAGAACAGATGGACCTTGATCGGGGTTTATCTTCAACCCTTGCCCCACAATGATCGTTTTGTCCTGGATCTAGTAAGTCCTTGCGGCTGGTAAGGATGCTAAGAACCAGCTCCTACTACATTTAAATTGCAGAGCCACAGCAGCGGTAGGTTTGGGACCTGGCACAAGCCAGGACTCAGCAGTCCCGGCTCATGCCAGTCCCAGACCAGGCAGCTCTTACTACATTTAAAAAGCAAAGCCACATCAGCCCCCCTCATTCCAGGTCCCCCGCTGTAGCTCTGCCTCCCCTACCCCCTTTGCACACCGTGGAGACAGTGCTAGGAGGAACGAGCTTTTAAGCTGGCTCCCCCCAGCACTGGCTCCTGTTTCCTGTCCCACTTGCTTTCTCTGATACGGGTAGTCAAGTAAGTCTATCAGGTAACTGACTACTTGAATAGCAGCTTTTCCTCTGGTAGCCACCCTCCTCTCCTCCTCCTTTTCGTCTCCCCCCTTCCTCCTCCCCCGCACAACATCTCCTTATTAAGCCAGGCCCTCCACCTGATTATTTAGTATTGATTTAAGTCAGAGAAGCCTTCTCCTGATTTGGATGGGGGCATGCGTCATCCCAAGTTATAATCACAACATGGTTCGTCACATGCCACAGTAGGGCAACAATCATTTAATGTTGTATGCCCTGAAAAATGACATTGATTGTTAAATAAAATACTTAACCACACAATGTAGGGAGGATGGGGACATTTCTGTGCAATGACATGATGTTAATGACTAATCTTGTGTTTGTGAATCAATGCTTCTCAGTTCGGTCCCAAGAAGCAATTCAGAAGACATCATGTGATTGACATCCTGGCTCTCCCAGCAGAAAGCTCGAAAGCTATACGAGCATGGACAATGAATAAGCCAACTCACTGGAACAGGTCAGAACTGAAGCCTCTGGCTGGAGCTCTGATGGGAAGCTTCTGCTACCACTGCCCATACTATTCTCTCTATTCTGTGTCTATGCAGACAGCATCATTCCCTACTCATTGGCAGCCTGGCACCTTTCAGAAACCCTAGCATGTGACCACACATTCACAGACAACATTAAACCAGTCATGTGACATTCTAAAACAAAAGATAGATTGGGGGTATATACCTATATCTATAGCTATAGCTATATCTATATTTGGAGATTGTATATGTTGCCGGGTAATATATTTTACTGTTGCTTTCCTCTGCTCTCCTGCTGACCCCTGTTCATTAGCTTACACACACACACACACACACACACACCATTGTCACTTTATGGAGATTCTAGCAACTCCCCTAGTCTGCACTTCTATATCCAGAATTATCAAAACAAAAATTTGCTCATTAACTGTTAAAAGGCCACTTCTATATGTAGTGTTTTACAAAGAACATATTAAAACTAAAATATACAATTTTTATTTTTCTTAATAAAGGGAATTTTTCCAGTAAACTATTTTACTATGGAGGCAATTAATATGAAAAGGAGCCTAGGACAGATAAATTTCAGGAGGTATATCTCATATTTTCCCTAAATTTCCCTCTGTTAATTATTAAAACAGACAAAGGTAAATTGGACAGGTGCTAATAAGTACCATATTACTCCTGAGTATGTCATAGTTATTCTCCAATGTACCCTTTTTCCCTCATGTCTAAGTTGTCTGCATGGCTGTGTGATGGACTGTTGTCATACCACCAGCTAGCCACTGATCTATTTTTAAACCAAATATGTATTTTTTATTAATATTAAACTAGTGGTGCCACTTATCCACATGCCGGTCATGGACTGGAGCTTATCCATGCTGCTCTTTTGTTAACATTAGCCTGCCTTGGGTTGACCATATTCTCAAGAACTACTCATCTTTGCCCTAGCCAAGACTGGCACATAAGCAAATCACACCTGAATCACTATAAAGCCTTGAAACTTCAGTTTTCTGAAAGAGTAACTTTTAATGTTTTCCCTATGCTGTAAGTTTTCCTATTCTAACATTACAGAAACAAATGTGTGTAAGCAGGCAAGTTCTGGAATCTTCCACAATCACTGGAATCTTCAGCAGCCATAGTGTCTGTCTATCGAGGTCTGTGGTTCTCAACTTGTAGGCCATGGACCACTGGTGGTCCATGATGACTTTTTCGGTGGTCCACAGGAACATTGTCAAAAGTCACATGGCGTGAGCAGGTGCCGCCGTTAGGCTATTTTACGCCATGTTCACAAGCACACAGCACGTCATCCATAGCGTCACCTAGGACGCAACCACGTTGTGTTGCCAGTAACTTCCATCAAGGCTGTGAGCGTCAGTGTAGCTGCCGCCGTTGTGCTGAGCGGTTGCTGTGTCATTTCATCCTGTGCTACATGTGCTGGAGGTGGTCCATGAAAATTTTTTGATTGGCCTGGTGGTCCATGGACTGGAACAAGTTGAGAACCACTGATCTAGGTGATTATATAATGTCATCACCACAGCATGTGCCTGAGCAAGAGCCTTGACATTGTAGAGTATTTCCACGGGCTTCGTTAGGCCCTGGATCTGAGTTGTACGCAATATTAATGACTATCTCCTCAATACTCCAGAGAAGTAAAAAAGTATTATTAAGCTTACATTAATAAGCACTTTTATACCAGCATAGTTGCATCCACACTAGGGACTTGTACTGCTTTAATTATATCCAGTTCTAAGCTAGATCGTTATAGTGGTACAAAAACTGTGTGTAGACAAGCTCTTAAGCTATAATGTTTTTGAGAAAGAGAATGTGTCCTCCTCTGCCAAGGAACAGTGCCTGTGTCTGTGGTTGCTATCATGATGCAGGCACATAACAATAATAGTCAGTGTTCCCTTCCACTCTTTCACCCCTTTTGGGAAGTTCTTGGATGTTTGTGTGGGAGGAGAATAAAGAAAGTACAATTGGCACTAAGACCCCCTCTTCCTCTGTCTTTCTTCCTTCCTTCCTTCCTCATCCACTAGCCTCTCACAAATACTCTGCTGACACTTCTTCCTGCCCTGGCTCCCAGAAAGGCTCTCTTCCACTGTGGTCAGTAAAATGACTCCAAAATCAAAGTAGGTGAGGTAATCGCTTTGATTGGACCAACTGATGTTTATAAGACAGAGAATATTTGAGTTACATAGAGCTCTTCCTCAGGTCTGGGAAACTACTCAGGTGTGCCTCCTCTCCAGCTCCTGCAGCTTCTTTTGCAGGGTCAGGAGAAAGGAGGCTACAGGCCAGATTTAAAAATGCACAGATGCAACTTCTCAGCCGAGAAATACAAGCTTCCCTCACCCCGTGTCTAACAACATAGTTAGCAATGCAGCCCAAAGCATTGTAATAAAAGTGTAGGACAGTGCACTACTCTAACCAGGTATTTCCTCAGTAGCCCCCCCAAAAGCACACTTAACATAAACTGCATGCAGAGCAGGGAGAGGAGGAGAGACTTACAAGCATCATCTTGTGTAAGGTCCTCCAGTATCACACAGGTGGTTGTGGGATAAGAACCAAGATAGATTAGCCTGGGTAAGACAGGTGGACCCTTTCTGGACACTACCATAGTAGAAGTCCCGAGTATTCTCTCCCATACTCCCACACTGAAACACCCTTGAAGGCAGCATTAGTTCCCTCTAAGATTTCTGACTAGGAATCTGCAAAGTCAAATGATGTACTGAAGGATGGATATTCCCCAATCCCAGCTCTTTAGGCCTGCACCAAAACCCACAGATCTGTTCCTCATGACACAGCAGTGGAGAACAGAGCAGCTGCCACAAGATTCTCATGAATTGGAACAATATTGCAGCTCCTCAGCGTCCATGCTTTCCAAGAAGTAGGCAATGGATTTCTGAATGGAGGGACAATCCAGCCCCTAAATGCTAGAGTTAGAGGCAGCATCAATCCAGTCCAAGGGTTATTTATAACACAGAACAAAATTACACAGGGCATACATTGAAATGAAAGAAAGATATACAGCAGATGTCCACATGCTCTTGTCATGCAGAGCAACATCAATGTGCAGAACAGCCTACAAATCAGGACTGTGCTGTGTCAAAATATTGGGATCTCATAATGACCAGTGTGACAGCATCATACAGACAATGGAGTAAGGAATAAAAAAAAGACTGAACTTTGCTTGGTAGAGTAGAGAGGAGGCTCTTTGGGATTGGACCCAAGTCTTATTTCTTGGAGTTGCACAGCCCCCAGCACATTTTCAACAATACTACAACAGAAACAATCATGACAGCACTGTAATGACACGTGACAGCATCGCAGCACTGCCAGTCCTGCATTGTAAGTTTCTCTATGAAAAAGCCGCCACTTCTGCCAGCTATACTGGTGAATCCACTACATTCAGCCACTCCATTTGCTACATGTTCTAGATCGAGTGGCTCTAGCATGTGCCCTTGCCACCTCCATTGCTCTGTCTGCTGAAAATGCCACATCTACCAATTACATCAAATATGTGTTTCTTAATAAAATGACACTATTGCACATACTTTCTATTTGAGGTGGATCAGTTCTCATCATCCAATACATGTTCCTTGTACTTCCAGAGTCTACAAGGAATCCAAAACTCTCCTCATAGTCCTACTGTTTCTGTTACTATGAAAGCAGTTCCACACTAGAGGCCTTTTTTCAGTGCTGGAAGAGATGCACTTTGCATTTTGCCAGCAATTTTTTTAAAACGCAAGCTCCTGTAAAGCTAATACAAAACATGAAAAGCAAGAGCTCAGTTCCTACTTATAAGAAAGAAGAAGGAAGGAAAGGGTATCAGTAAACCAAGAAAGCCTGAACAGGACCGAGGATAAGTCTTCAGAAATAAACTAAATTTACCTTAGGTCCAGGGCCAGTCCTCAAAACCTCCTAGCGCACCAGTGGACACCCACCTCTGGCAGCGGCTTTGTGGCAGTGGGAGTCTATGTCACCATCCCCAGCACATCTCCCAACCCTCCCTCCTGACCCTCACACACACACACCCCATCCATGCATGCTGCAGCCCTGCCTGCTTCGCCTGGAGAATTTAAAATGACCAGGGAGCCCAGCTGTCACTACCAGCAATGGGGCGGCTTTTGTCTACTAGCTCCGCAGTGTGGCCGGAACATCCCTGTGGCCTGGGTGCAGTGTGCGCAGAGCCATCCTGTCCATAAGATAGTCGCCCATATTCAACTGCGCCCATATTCAACTTCACCCATACCTCTATGCTGTATATAGTGTGAGGGTAGGGAGGAAGGGAGATGTGCCTGCCTCTGCGTAGAGGAGGCTTGTGGAGGGAGGGCATCGTGCAGTGTCTCTCCCCGGGATCAGGAGCATGTCATGTGCCTTCACACATACATGCGTGTGGCTAACGGGCCAGGGCCCCTGTGTGGCAGCCAGCTGGGGCCACATGCCCCGGCTGGCACAGCACATGCACAGGTTGCTGTGTGATCCATGGTCAGCAAGGTCCAAACGCGCGGACCCTGGTTTCCCTGTCTCCCTCCCAGCCCCACATAAGGGGACAGTGATAGTACTCACATGTCAAGGCCTCCCTGGCCTTGGAAGACAGTAGTGACATGGCTGCTGTGATGCCTCAGGGTTCCTGGGTGAGTGCCACGCTCCCTCCAGGCTCCTGCAACTCTTGGCCATCATCCTCCTCCGTGTCCTGGTCAGGGCTCTCTGCCCAGGGTCGATGACCACCTGGGGGGCATGGACCATCCGGCCCCAAGGATGTGGTCCAGGGAGTCATAATAGGGGAAGAGGTCTGGGTCAGCCCCTGGTTGGGAGCTGTCCCCTGTGGCCCTGGCATAGGCCTGCTGCAGCACCTTTATTTTCATGTGCATCAGCTCCTGGGTGCACATGTGGCCTTTGGTGGCCAGGCTGTCAGCCATCCATCTGTAGATGGCCGCGTTCCTGTGTCTAGTGCGGAGATCATGGATGTTGGAGGATTCCCCCCAAACCTCAATGAAGTCCATGATCTCCGCACTTGACCAGGAAGGTTCCCACCTTTTGCAGCCCCTGGCAAGCTCCTGGGAGCTTCCAGACTGCTCCTGGGGAGTGGTGGAGGGCTGGCTGGCCCTGGCTGGCTCACTCATGCTGGCAATTAGGTCAGGGGCAGAGCCTGTGAGCTGGCACATACCCTGTGGCCAAACAGAGTCTACCCCTTTAAGGGCTCCGGGGTTGGGGCGGGAGGAGAGGAGTTTTCCTGGTTTGGCCCAGAGTGGCCACCAGAGCACCCTGGGGAGAGCTGGAGGCCCCCTATTTCAAAATAAGCATCTACACAGTGCTTATTTCGAAATAGCTATTTCGAATTTGGCATTATTCCTTGTAGAATGAGGTTTACCAAATTTGAAATAAGCACTCTGCTATTTCGATTTAATTTCAAAATAGCGGTTTGGCTGTGTAGACGCTAGGAAAGGCCACCCAGAACCGGTTCAGGCAGGGCTTTAGGTCATCAGTTGCTTCCAAGTGCTGGTGCCAGAGCCTCGCAGAGACAAGCACTTAAAGGGACCGCCTCAGATAGCCATTTCTCTGCTTCTGCTGAGTGCTTACTACCTCTTTGAGAATCAGCAAAGCTCTCACAGTGCCTGCTGTGGTTGGCCTTTTGTTTTTGGATGCTACAGATTTTTCCTTTGAGCCATGGAGCCAGAGCTGCCTCTGGGCATGAAATGGCACCACATGGCTGTGTAGACACTAGGAAAGTTATTTCAAAATAACGGCTGTTATTTTGAAATAACTTTGCTGTGTAGACATACCCTAAAGGACTTTATGTACAACTCAGTTATCCAACACAAGGATCGCTGAATCTGTTGCAAGATGTAAACATTTGGTCATATTGGCTGTATGGTTTTAGGGTCCATCCTGAAGCTCAGTGTATTCAGTGGAGGTCTTTCCAATAAAACTAGACACAATTTACAAATGTCCATACAATAGAATTAGAATCTGTTCATGAGGTCTGGAGAAGTTCCATTAAGTTTGTGTTTCCTTAATTTTCATACCACTCTGCACTTCTGCTAATATTCAACTAGATACAGAAGTAAAATTTGTCTACACAGGCTGTTTGCAACTTAGACAAGGGATTTCTGGGAATCTCACAAGGAAACCTGATCTTTCCCAACCAGGTTTCAAACCAAGGAGGCTTGGATATCTTTATTTAAATTTGTTGGAAGGGTCATGTAGTTTTGCAAAAGTTCCCTTCAGGACCAACCTTATCCATAATCAGAACACACAGCTGCACAGTGCACCCAAAAATTTGGGGCACCATTGGGTCTTGATGTTCACCCACATCTTCCTTTCCCTATTCTGTGGCTCAGCTTCCTACAGAAAGAGTCTAGTTAACTTCAAAGTGAAAAGCCTTCTAGCCTGCAGAACCGTGAACCTGTAAAAGAGCCACAGAACACAGGTAATGAAGCCATTTAACAGACATTTGTCAACCCCAGGCATAGTGTCAGTTTCTGAATTTACTGTGTTAGTCTACAGAACCTTAGTTTAAAATGTGCTATAAAAATATTTCATTAGTGTGTTGCTAATCTCTTTAAAATAGTCATCCCCCCATTTCTGGGCTGCCATCGGGCACAGGGGCACCAGTTTAATAGAACTGTGTAAGGCCCCATAAATCTTAAGGACGTCTCTGGTTCCCTTCCTCCTTCTAGTTGTGGGTTCTGTTCAAAACTAGGTAAACATAAGTTTGGCAGTTATTTCAAAGCTCAAGTGAAACTCACCAGATGTGAGCAAACTCAAAGTGGAGGAAATAAAGGGCTAACCCACTTCACAAAATAAAACTACAGAGCTGCATGCAAACCCTTTGAGATTCACCCATTAGTAGTGATAATGCAACCCAGGCTGAAGAAACATTCACAGGTTTGGGGGAGGAGGGATTGTAAAAATATATTACAGTAAAGCAACTCTCCTCCATTTATAGGTATGATTTTTTTCGCATTCATATTGACTATTCATTACCCACAGGCAATTATTTTTCCTAGCTGGCTAAAGCCAATGGTTATAGAATCATGGAATACTAGAATACTAGAACTGGAAGGGACCTCGAGAGGTCATTCAGTCCAGTCCTCTGCCCTCACAGCAGGACCAAGCACTGTCTAGATCATCCCTGATTGAGATCTATCCAACCTGCTCTTAAATATTTCAAGTGATGGAGATTCCACAACCTCCCTAAACAATTTATTCCAGTGTTAACCACCCTGACAGTTAGGAAGTTTTTCCTAATGTGCAACCTAACCCTCGCTTCAATTTCAGCCCATTGCTTCTCGTTCTATCATAAGAGGCCAAGGAGAACAATTTTTCTCCTTCCTCCTTATTACACCCTTTTATATACTTGAAAACTGTTAGCATGTCCCTCTCAGTCTTCTCTTTTCTAAACTAAACAAGCCCAGTTCTTTCAGTCTTCCCTCAAAGGTCATGATTTCTAGACCTTTAATCATTTTTGTTGCTCTTCTCTGGACCTTGCCCAATTTCTCCACATCTTTCTTGAAATGTGGGGCCCAGAACTGGACACAATACTCCAATTGAGGTCTAATCAGAGTGAACTTCTCATATCTTGGTCACAACACTCCTTTTAATGCATCGCAGAATCATGTTTGCTTTTTTTGTAACAGTGTCACACTGTTGGCTCATGTTTAACTTGTGGTCCCTCCACTCTGACCCCTAAATCCTTTCTGCAGTACGCCTTCCTAGACAATAACTTCCCATTCTGTATGTGTGAAAATGATGGTTCCTTCCTGAGTGGAGTACTTTGCATTTGTCCTTATTAAACTTCATCCTATTTACCTCAGACCATTTCTCAAGTTTGTCCAGATCGTTTTGAATTTTGACCCTATCCTCCAAAGCACTTGCAACCCCTCCCAGCTTAATATCATCTGAAAACTTTATAATTGTACTCTCTATGCCAATATCTAAACCGTCGATGAAGATATTGAACAGAACCAGTCCCAAAACAGACCCCTGAAGAACCTCACTTGTTATGCTCTTCCAGCATGATTGTTGAACCATTAATAACTACTCTCTGAGAACGGTTATCCAGCCAGTTATGCGCCCATCTAGGTTGTATTTCCCTAGTTTATTGATAAGAAGGTCATGTGAGACCGTGTCAAAGGCCTTACTAAAGTCTAGGTTTACCACATCTACCACTTCTTTATCCACAAGGCTTGATATCCTATCAAAGAAAGCTATCAGATTACAAATCCATACTGGCTGTTACCTATCACCTTATTATCTTCCAGATGTTTGGAGATGGATTCCTTAATTACTTGCTCCATTATCTACCCTAGCAGAGAAGTTAAACTGACTGGTCTGTAGTTTCCTGGGTTGTCCTTATTTCCCTTTTTATAGATGGGCACTATATTTGCCCTTTTCCAGTTCAGATGTCTCAGGGTACATCTATACTACAGAAAAGATTGAAGCTGCCGCTGTTGATCATCCATGGTTTAAATTAGCAGAGCTAGTGAAGGCACGCTAATTCAAACTGAGAGGGGCACTCAGGTTGATGCCGGTAGTCCTGCTTCCACAAGGAGTGAGGAAGTTGAAGGGAGTGTTCTCCCTTAGACTTTCTGCAGAGTAAACTGTGCCGAAAGCCGAGTTAAGGTACTTAGACTTCAGCTACGACTTTACCCTGTAGTTTAAACATACCCTCAGAGGACATGTCTACACCTTATTTTGAAATAACAAGGCAAACATCCACACTACCAAGCCTATTATTTCTAAATAAGGGGCTTGTCATTTCAAAATAATAACTCCTGCCTATGAAAAGGAATAAGCTTATTTCAAAATCGTTATTTTGGGAGTTATTATTTTGAAATAACTTATTTCAAAATAACCTCGTAGTGTAGACATAGCCAGAAAAGACACAAGAAATCCCATTAAGGGTAATTATGAGGCAAGCTACGCGTAGCTTCCAAACCCCAGGCAGTTAATGGTTCGTTTTTTCTCTGAACCATGAGGGTTTATATCCCTCATACATTGTTATCCTGTCTAATGGAACTAGATAGGATCATTATCCATAGAAAACTTGAATCCTTTTTTGAATCCTGCTAACTCTTGGCCTCAGTAATATCTTGTGACAGTGAGTTCTGTGGGTTAAATATGGATTTTGTAATGAAGTATTTCCTTTTAATCAGTTCTAAGTTTGTTGCCCCTCCATTTCATTGAATATCCCTTGCTTTAGTATTAAGAGACAGGGTGCGTAGCTGGAGTTCTTGAATGGCTTTCTCTACACCATTCATGATGTTATAGTACTCTCCTGTTCTGTCTTTCTTTTCACATGTAAACAGCCAGATAAACAATGAGTGGCCTTGCAATTCCTCCTTGATCCCACATTCATGTTTAGAAGCATCCAGTACATTAATCATAATTCTTAGAATTACCAGTTACTATTCTCAAGCTGCTATTTTATAATGAATACTTTACCTGAGGCAACTGGATGCATGTGAAAAATGAAACTGTTCTTTATCTGACTGCATGCTACAGAGGTTGTAAACGTTGGTTGCAAACATGGGCAGCGAGTTATATGGAGCCTAGGTGCTCAGGCTTTATGAATATTCAGGGTCAGGGGCTTGGCTCCAGCAATGTTAACTGCAACACAGCCTCAGTGTGACTCTGATGAATTTGAAAGCTGGGAGGCACCCAGCCTTTGCAGCAGGGAGTTTGTTTATAAACAGAGGAGGGTGATTAAGGTAACATAAGATGTGTCATTTAAAGTGAAGGAAGGATCATTAGTGGATCCCAAAAACATTGTCAAGTACTTTCTCATGAAAAGATAAGAAACAAAAGGTTTACAGGGGAGTTTTGCTAGGGAGTTTAGAGGCAGAGTTTGAGGGGCGCTAGATACATTTGACACTTATTTTTTAACCTTCTTGAAACTAAAACCAAAACCACCTGATTAAAAAAAAATATCAGGAAAGGAATTAGCTCTAGGATTAAAGAGAATGCAGGCAGAAGCACATCAACAAAGTGGGGGGCGATTCTGTTTATTGTATCCAAAGTAGCATGCATGACTATTTTCCCTATGGGCAGATGGTGTACGTGCATTTGGTGCAAGGAACTCCTGGTCCTCAAGGACCATGAACAGGTTTTGGAGACCAGGGTGGCTGGATTGGATAAGCTAAGGGAGGCAAAGAGGTACACAGATGAGACTTTCTGGGACATAATAGAATGGTCCCACCTCCAGTCAGACAGCCACTGTGATGTTGAGGAGGGTGAAAGACCCAGAAAAGGAGAACATCCAACTGGAGCAGAGGGAAATGAACCTATAGTTGGGACCTTCCTTCCAGATGATGTTGTGGTATCTTCACACTTAACTGAAAGCCTACTAGCCAACAAGCTTTTGCTCACACTGATAAGTCCCAGTCCTCCAAAATGACCCGCTCAGACAGACACTTGCACTTACTTGGAGCCATTCTAAAGCCATAAGACTCCAGATGGCTGAACAAGTCTGCCTATGTGTGTTTCTTTGAAAGATCAGGGACAAGGTCCAAGTAAGCATCTTACTTTTCATTGCAGGAAATAGTTGGTGGAGAAATGTGGCCAAAACTAGCAACATCAGATAATTATCAAGCAAGAGAATGCTTGAGATGAAACATTTGTCTTAAGGTTTCTGTTTACTTTCAAAGTAGAGGGTTTCCTTTATCTCTACCTGGTGTTGTCCAGAGTTCCTAGTAATTAATTAATAGATCTTTCCTACTTCTAGTCCCAACAGCTGGTTACCCACAATGCAACTAAGGTATGTTTATCAAACTCTCCCTGCCATTCCTACTTTGTGCAGATCCTTCCTTTCTTGGAACAATTATTAAACTACTTCAGTGCCTTTTGTGATTAATGATTGCCCTTCTTTGCCCTGCTCCACCTTCTTGCTGAAGGCTGAAACTTAAGATTGAGTTCAGCATCTACACTTTCATTCTCTAGTATGAATACAGCTGCACTTTTTTGATAGTGAATAACAGCAATTTAAGTTGCTTTCACATTTGTTGAGCATTTATCAATGGCTTTTTAAAAATCTGATATTTGATAGAAAGTTGTTGTTTTGACCTGGACTTCATATACTTGATTTGGGCATCTTTCCACTTTTGTTTGATTGATTTGTTTATTTTTACCAGTTAACAGATTGCAGGATGGAGAATTCCCATGGGAATGTTACATCAGCACTGACATACATCTATTCTTGCTGAAGCAGGGAGAATAATATTCATGGAATAATTGCTATAAACTGTGCAATATTTTGAATAAATTATTCAGCCACTATTTACTACATTGTCATAGTTTAAAGTGTTTCACAAATAGCTTATGAATATAGTTCCCAAATGATTTCATGTTTTTTTCTTGTTTTTTCTAATGTATCTTTTTTCCCCACTACAGCTACCAATCACATAGAAAAAGCCTTATCCTAGCATAAGTATTACCTGCATATAACATTACTGATGCCACTGGGAGTGCCTAGGTGTAATGGAGGGCACCATATTAACAATATTATTGTGAGATATTGGGTAAATATGAAGGAAAATAAGTATTTTTTCAAAACTATGCCTTGGGTCTTGTCCACACACACAGTTATTTTATTTATACTGGTATAATTAAAATGGTCTGACACCACCTTGCCGCCCCACCTCCAGGAGATAGGGATGAAGTTAAAACAAATATAAGCTGCACTCATGACAATATAACTGTGTCTACACTTGGGATTGTGTGTTATTCATTAAAATAAAAAATGTAATTTTGTGCACATTTTCAGTTCACGATACAGTTAATTTGACCAGAACAGAAGATGGTACATTTGCTATTCTTCAGCTTTTGAAGAAAATCTAAAGTAATCAGATATTTTAAAAGCTACTAATGGGTGGGTAGGATGACCAGATGTCCCATTTTTAAATGACAGTCCCATATTTAAGCCCTCCTGCAGGTGTCCCTTCTTTCTTTTAAAAAAATGTGCCAATTGTCCCTTATTTTCTGTCTCTTCCCTCCCATCAGTGCTGGTGAATCCTACTGCTGGCCAGATCCTAGTTCACCAGCCACACATCCATCAGTGGTGATTGGTGGGCACCCATTGGCTGATAATGGGGGGGGGAGTGCAAGGCTGATGGTCGGACAAAGCTGCAGTGTGCAGGGTTGGCCACTCCACCTGCTGGTCCATTAGTGCAGTCCCTGCTTCATGCTGGCTCATGGCCAGTAGGCTTCCACTCCTGCCCCATTTCCAGCCAGCACTGGCTGCTTACACTGGTGGCTGGTGAGTATGGGCTGGCTGTGTCACCTCTGCTGTCCCATCAGCCCTTCACATGTTTCTCCTCTCACTGTCCTCTCCCTGCTGTGCCCATTCAATGCCCCCATCAGACCCACTGCTCCTCCATATCCCCACCAGTTGGGTGTGTCCCACTCCTGGCACCGTGCGGAGAGCCAGACTCTGGTTGGATCATTCAGCTCACCCATTTTGCATTTGTGCAATTGATTTTTCCTTCATATTTGGAGAGCTCTGCATTTGTCCTTATTGAATTTCATACTATTTACATTAGATCATTACTCCAGTTTATCACAATCATTTTGAATTCTAACCGTCTCCTCCAAAGTTCTTGCAATGCCTCCAAACTTGGTATGGCTCACAAACTTTATAGTGGACTCTTTGGGTGTGTCTAGACTACGTGGCTAGGTCGACAGAGCCATGTAGATGAGCTTTCTAGACATAGGGAAATGAAGCGGTGATTTAAATAATCGCCTCTTCATTTACATCAAAATGGCTGCCGTGCTGTGCCGATCAGCTGCTTGGCAGCACAGTGTAGTAGTCTGGACACGCCGCGGTCGACAAGGGAAGCCCTTGTCGACCTCCCCGTTATGCCTTGTGGAATGAGGTTTACCAGGGCGGTTGACAAGGGCTTCCCTTGTCGACTGCGGAGCGTCCAGACTACTGTGCTGTGCTGCCAAACAGCTGATCGGCACACCGCAGCAGCCATTTTGATGTAAATGAAGCAGCGATTATTTAAATCGACGCTTCATTTCCCTTTTTTGAGTACATTAATCTACATGGCTCCATCGACGGAGCCAGGTAGTTTAGACGTACCCTTTATGTAATTATCTAAATAAAACGGGACCCAGGACAGATCACTGCAGGACCCCACTTGATATGCCCTTCTCACCTAATTGCTAACCACAGATAATTACTTGTTGAACATGCCTTTCCAACTACTTGTGCACCCATGTTGTAGTAGGTTTGTCTAGGGATTCCCCTTATTTTCTTATGAGAAGGCCATGTAAGACAGTATCAAAAGCCTTACTGAAGTCAAGATATTTCACAACTACTGCGTCCTCCCTCTATGAGGCTTATTATCCTGTCAGATAAGAATATTATGTTGTTTTGATATGATTTGTTCCTGACAAATAAATGTTGACTGTTACTTGTCAGCTGATTACCTTCTAGGTCTTTAAAAATTGACTGTTTGATTATTTATTTCATTATCTCTCAGTACTAAAGTTAAGATTACTAAGTCTATAAGTCCCTGGGTTGTCCTTATTCCTCTTTTGATGAATACGCAGTATATTTGCCCTTTTCCAGTCCTCTGGCATTTCTCCAGTCCTCCAAATACATTCATAATTCCTCCACACCTCCTTAACACATCTACATGTGTACCAGCAATCTATGGAAACACAGAACTAAACTCTAGTGTCCTTCCCCAAACTAAATTGAGCAAACAATATCAGGTGTAGTCATTAAGCTGAGAAGACATTTAATGATACTGTGATGTGGCTAAGTTGATGATATGCTGAATACAGACCAAAATATATACCAAACATGAGACACTACAAGCAAACCTTCATATAGAACAATCACAGAACTTAACGTAACTCAGTAATGTGTTCTATACCAAAGTAAAACTATAGAGACAACTGTACATGGTTAAATCCTGATCCTTCACCCATGTGTGGTAATACAATTACCAATGCATTAATGTGAAGACTACTGGCTAGACTAGATTAATCCCTGCACTATTGCTCACACAGGCACAGCAGCAAAGTTGTGACAGCCTACATCTCTCTGATTGCACTTAGCACAGCCTATGGCAGCCTACCATCACAGGTGGCAGGTATGATAATGGAAGGCTGTGCCTCCCCAAACAACCAGCTGCAGCCCTACCTATGATCTGGGGAGGGTGCTGATGGCCACAGTAGAGGGCTCTGGACTCTGGCAGAGGGGATGCTGAAGGGTGCAGACTGTGAGCTAGCCTCCCCCAGCCAGCAGTTCATGCATTTCCCATACCTGCCAGGCTAAATTGAAGATGGAAGCCCTTGACCCCTATGAACCTTTCATGTTCAGGGAACAACTGGGTGACAGGGATGCCCTGGCCATGTCTGTGCACCTGATACAGCCAACAGAGATCCTGCAGGGGAACACCTGTCAGGAACACCTGCTGCACCACAGGTATTCCCCAAGGGTATGTCTACACTACCACCCTAGTTCGAACTAGGGTGGTAATGTAGGCAATCAGAGTTGCAAATGAAGCCCCGGATTTGAATTTCCCGGGCTTCATTTGCTTCTCGCCGGGCGCCGCCATTTTTAAATGTCCGCTAGTGCGGACTCCGTGCCGCGCGGCTACACGCGGCACGAACTAGGTAGTTCGGACTAGCTGCGCAGCACGGAGTCCGCACTAGCGGACATTTAAAAATGGCGGCGCCCGGCGAGATGCAAATGAAGCCCGGGAAATTCAAATCCCGGGCTTCATTTGCAACTCCGGTTGCCTACATTACCACCCTAGTTCGAACTAGGGTGGTAGTGTAGACATACCCCAAGGGAGCTTTCCTCAGCTTAGTGTAACCAGAATGAAATGGTCTCAGCTGAGAGGTGAATTCCTGCCCCCATTCTGTAAGGAGCAGTGGTTGTTCTGCTGCTTTTACATATGTGATCTGGAGAGGGGGGATTAGTGAGGGAAGGCTCAGTCCAAGCTTCATTCTGAAGATACAGACTCCTGACCATTCCACTCACTGGTATCTCTGCCATTGCGCTAGCAGAGAGACCCACTGCAATCAAAGTGGTGGGTGTTTAAGGCTCAGTGGTACAGTGCCAATGGCAGCATCTTTCCACAGGCAAAACTTGCCCTTCTCTTCAGAAAGCAGCTCAAGGAAAAGCAACAAAAAGCAGCCGCGGTTCTCCAAATGCAAAGGAGTGGCTGCACTGAGAGTGGAACTAGCCCTTTGAGGAAAGTGTCTATCAACAAAACAAAAAATCCTTCTGTTGCTTGTAAGGCACTCCTGCTACCAATACAAATATCACCTACTGTAAGTGAGAAATGCAAACAGGTATTTCTCCTACTGGGCTAACTGCCACTAGTTCATTCATTCCCTCAGTGGTTTAGAATTACATCATTTGAGAACTTAGACACTATGAAATTACAAAGAAATGGAAGTTTGAAATGGTCATCCGGTTTATGAGAGTGGGTGCACATGTATTACATATGGAGATATGCCTATCTCCTAGAACTGGAAGGGACCTTGAAAGCTCATCGAGTCCAGTCCCCTGCCTTCATAGCAGGACCAAGTACCATCCCTGACAGATTTGCCACAGATCCCTAAATGGCCCCCTCAAAGGCTGAACTCACAACCCTGGGTTTAGCAGGCCACTGCTATTAGGAAGCTAGTCATACCTATCTTCTTAGAAGCTTGCTTTTAGAAAAACTAGATTATGTGGTACAATACACCACTGGAGGACCAAACCCTGAATTTCTTAGGCTATGTCTAGACTGCAGGCTTCTTTCAGAAGAAGTTTTTTTTGAAAGCTTCCAAAAAAACTTCTTCTGAAAGACCGCGTCCACATACAAAAGCATGTTGAAAAAGCGATATACTTTTTTGGAAGAGACGGATTGGATGCTCTCTCACATAAAAGGCCACCCCGAAACGGTTCAGGCAGGGCTTTAGGTCACCAGTTGCTTCCAAGTGCTGGTGCCAGAGCCTCGCAGAGACAAGCACTTAAAGGGACCCCCCCACCCAGACAGCCATTTCTCTGCTTCTGCTGAGTGCTTACTACCTCTTTGAGAGACAGCAAAGCTCTCACAGTGCCTGCTGTGGTTGGCCTTTTGTTTTTGGATGCTACAGCTTTTTCCTTTGAGCCATGGAGCCAGAGCTGCCTCTGGGCATGCAATGGCACCACATGGCTTTGCTGCAGTTTTTGCAGCACTTTGTTCCAGCAGCCTTTCTGGTCCTGCATGAGCTGGACCCCGAGCTTATTCTGGGGACCCTATCTCTTGGTGCCGCTGCTACACTCTGCCAACTGCACCCCATAGTGGAGAGGTGTTTTTGAAGGTTCAACAGCAGTTTGGACTGGTGGGACCAGTTGGTCACGGAGCAGTGGGACAACCAGCAGTGGCTCCAAAACTTCCTCATGCAGAAGGCCACTTTTTTAGATCTATGTGCCTGGCTTGCCCCCGCCCTCCGGAGATGCAACAGCCACTTGCAGCCTGCCATCCCCCTGGAGAAGTGGGTCACAATCGTCCTCTGGAAGCTCGCCAACCCAGACAGTTACTGGATGGTGGGCAACCAATTTGGTGTGGGAAAGTCCACTGTCAGGGCCCCCCTCATGGAAGTAAGGCACTCCGGGGCTGCAATCCCTGCATGGGGGGGGGGGGAGTCCTGGAAAAGGGAGGACCTCGGGAAAGGAGGGTTGGGGCCTGTGGGGGGTGGAGGGATTGGGGGGGAAGGCCCATCCCCAGGGTGTTGTGCCATCCCACCCTCGCACAGCGCTGATGCTGGGGGGGTGGCCTCATAAAGGGTGGTTCCTTGGGTGTTGGGGGAGGCAGGAGAGGAGAGCAGGGCAGGCACCTCCCAAGGGCTCAGGCGCCCCATCTCTGATTCTCTGTTTTGTGTGTTTCTTTGTCTCCTTCTGCAGGTGGTGAGGGCCATTAACTCTATCCTGCTGCAGAGGGTCATCTGCCTGGGAGACCTGGATGTGACCGTGGCTGGATTTGCTGCCCTGGGTTTCCTGAACTGAGATGGAGCCATTGATGGGACCCACATCCTGATCCACGCACCTGACCATTGAGCAACCCAGTATATTAATTGCGAGGGCTACTTTTCTGTGGTGCTGCAGGCCCTGGTCGACCACTGAGGACACTTTGCAGACATTTTTGTTGGGTGGTCGGGCAGGGTACACGATGCCCAAGTCTTCAGAAACTCCGGTCTGTATTGTAAGCTGGAGGTGGGCACATTTTTCCCCTGCCATGAATTTGCCATTGGAGATGTGCAGATGCCACTGTGAATTATGAGGGACACAGCCTACCTCCTCATGCTCTGATTTTGAAGCTGTACACCAGCCAACTGGATCCAGCAGGGACCAATTTAATGCCCACCTGAACCGGGCTCAGATCCAGGTGGAGTGTGCCTTTGGCCACTTCAAGGCATGTTTCTGGTGCATGCTGACCTGCCTTGATGTGGGAGAGCACACCATCCCCAAGGTGGTGTCAGCATGTTGTGTCCTCCACAACATTATGGAGAGGAAAGGGAAGGCCTTCCTCCCAGGGTGGGGAGCAGACGCTGGCCATGAGGGGTGATCCTTTGATCGGCCAAGGACAGCTGCCATCTACCAGGCCCATCAGGCTGGGGTGCACATCTGGGGTGCACATGAGAGGTTCTCTCAAGGACCCCAGTAATTCTCCCCAGCGCCTCCTCCCTAGGGGCCTCTGGCTTGTGGCCCTATCCCTTCCCCACCACAACCCCTCCCTTCACCCTTTCCCTGACCTCCCAATAAACACACCTGTTTGATTTTCCAAAAAATTAAGTCTGTATTTTATGAAACGTTCAGAAAAGGTGGGGAGGAGGGCTCAAAACTTGGAGGGGGAGGGATGCTCAGGGCTGGGAGGGACATGGGGGTCAGCTCTATGTGCCACCTCAGGTACAGGGATCTCGTTGGAGTTGGGGTTGGGTGGGTCTGGGAAGCACAGGGGGGTGGACAGGAGGGGGAGCTGGAGCAGGGTCAGGGTTGGCAGGGGGGCAGGGAGAGTGGGCATAGGAATCACTTGGGGAGGGGGCATGGGCATTGCTAGGGGAGGGGGCATAGGCATCATCTTGGGAGCGAGCAGAGGCATAGTGGGGGGGCAGGCAGAGGGAGAGTGGGCATAGCAGGGGGGGCAGGAGGATGGAAGCCAGGTGTAGCAGCATCAGGCGGTTGTGCCATCATGCATGACATGACGGCACACATGTTGTCACACCACTGCATCAACTGGTCCCATGCATGGTTCTGCCACTCCAAGTCCTCGCAGACCTTGTGTGCCAGGGTCTGATGGATGTCGCACAGGATGCCAATGTGCTGGTGCATCAGGTGTTCTTGGACCCTGGTGCTCCTTCGGGTCCCCCGGACTCTGGCAGGTGGCTGCTGTGATGTGGCTTGGCCCTCAGTCCCAGCTGGTCCGGCTGTGACGAACACACAGAGGGAGAGGCGGTCAGTTATCCCTGCAGAGACTGTCCCTGAGGCTGTGGCCTCCTCTGTGAGCCGTGATCAACAGTCCATGGCCCAGAGGAGAGGGATGTCCCGGGAGCAAGGCCATGTGTGGCCTTCACAGCAGGCCCAGCCTCAAAGGGACCCCGATGTGCCCAGAGGAACGTGCTGCCCATTTCCCACTCCCCACCCCGACCCACAAACAAGTAGGCAAGGGAAGTGTCCAACCACTGTGGGATCCCCACATGGGTGGTAGAGGAGCTGGGAGCAGCCTGGGCCTCCCTGGGGTCCGCACACACAGCTGCAGCTTGCAGTGCTGTCTGCGGGAGCAGCTGTTGCCTTGCACATGCAGGCATGCTTGTGTGCTGTGTGCAGCACTCCTCAGTCTGTGTGGAGTCGTGCCTGCGCCCTTGTGGCTAGCCTGCTTCGACCCGGGCC
Organism: Pelodiscus sinensis; assembly: GCF_049634645.1. NCBI lineage: Eukaryota > Metazoa > Chordata > Testudines > Trionychidae > Pelodiscus > Pelodiscus sinensis. The sequence continues at coordinate 227,542,020 of NC_134712.1, read as the reverse complement.
ACTCTCGCTCCCTCCTCCATGGCAGGACAGGTGTGGCCTCCCCTGAACCTGGCAGGAGGATCCCACCTGTGCTCAGGGGCTGCCTGCTGCATCCACGTGCCACACACTGATACTGCACATGGTTGCATATGCTGGTACCAGCTCGAGCAGGGCGAGGGACACTCGCCCCCAGCCCCCTGTGCGCCCGCCTCCCACACCCAGTGTGTGTGACAAAGTGAGACCAGTCACCTGAAGATCCCTCCCAGGAGTCTGGTGAGGCCTGGCAGATGTTCTAGGTCACTGGCACCACCTCGAGGGACAGGGTGACGGTGCCTGTCTCCTCCTCCTCTGCCTCTGGCTGACCCTGGCCCTCCTGCTCCTCCTCCACGGAAATCTCTGGCTGGGCAGTGATGGGGGGTCTCCAGGCCAGAGTCCACCAGGACAGGTGGTGCAGCTCCTAGTAATAGAGTCAGGTGTGAGGTCCTGCCCCCGAATGCGAGCTGCACTATGTGGCCCAGACATATCCCCACCGGAGCTCCTTTAGAATCATAGAATCATAGAGATGGAAGAGCCCTCAGGAGGCCATCAAGTCCAGCCCCCTGCCCAACGCAGGACCAATCCCAACTAAATCAACCCAGGCAGGGCCCTGTCAAGCTGAGATGTAAAAACGTCTAGGGATAGAGATTCCACCCCCTCCCCCCTCAGGTAACCCCTTCCAATGTTTCCTCCTAGTGAAATCGTTTTTCCTAATATCCAATCTAGACCTTCCCCACTGTAACTTGAGACCATTGCTCCTTGTTCTGCTATCCGTCACTACTGTGAACAGCCTTTCTCCATCCTCTTTGGAACCTCCCTTAAATTTCCGCATTTCTGCACTTGGACCAGAGATCCTGCAAGGTTCTCCTCCTCACCCCACAGTGTGAGGAGGGACAGTATCTCTGGCCCGGGACAGGAAGGTGAGCGCCTCTTACTCCCCCTGGATGGGTCCTGGGAACCCTGGGGCTGCTCCCTGCAAGGTCCAGGAGGGTCGCAGGGGGCTTGGTACTCGGTCATGGCTGGCAAGGCCTGTGTCAGGAAGAGCTGCGCAATGAGGTGCTGCTCTGAAGCCAGCTTCCTGCCACAAGGCTTGTCCAGGGTGCTGAAAACTTTAAGAGGGGTCAGGAGACAGAAACTATAGAGTTGTGATTACTTTGTATGGAGTGGCAACCAGCGCACCTGTGCTATTTCCTGGAGGCCTTGTCTTTCAAAAATAAAATCTCCTCCCTATCCACACATGTCTTTTTCCAAAAGAGCTCTTTCGGAAAAACGCTTCTTCCTCATAGAATGAGGATTACCAACATCAGGAAAAACCCTCTGTTCTTTCAATTTAGTTTTGAAAGAACGTGATTGCAGTGTGGACATTTCTCAAGTTTTGTCAGAAAAATGGCCATTTTTCCAACAAAACTCTGTAGTGTAGATATATCCGTATTCAATTTCCTCTTGGTCCTTTTCAGAAAAAACTCCTGTTATTTTCTGTGAGAATGTGCACGAGTAACTACTTGGTAAAAACTGGCAAAAAGACCTCAGGGTTTGTTGCAATAGTAATAATTTGACCATTAACCTTTCCCCGCTAGAGACTTGGCTTTTAATATAAAAGTCACAACGAATTTGATACCAATTGGATTCATAAAATATCAGTACAGGTTGCACCTCCCTAAATGGGACTCTCTGCTCCGGCAATATACATAGTCTGGCAGAGCCACCAATATTCCTGGACGAGAGAGTCCTGGGGCCCAGAGCCCAGTGGCAGGAGGGCCAAGGGCTGGGTGCCCTGCCAGTTCAAGAGCCTCATGGCAGGGTGACTGGTGTCCAGGAGTTCTGTGGGGCCAGCATCTGGCAGCCCAGCTAGAGCCTGAGCTGGCGGCAGTGGGGCAAGGGCTGGCATCTGCCAGCAGGGTCGGGGATGGGGCAGTAAGGGGACCAGCATCGGGCAAGCCTGGCCGTGGTCAACTAGCTGGGCTGGAAGCAGAGCCAGAGGTGGAGAGAGGCAGCAGGCTGGGGAATCAGTGGCAGGGAACTTCCTATGGTCTGGCAAATTCCCTCATTCAGAACAGGTAAGGTTCCAAGGGTGCTGGACCAGGGAGGTCCAAACTGTACTGCGATCTGTCCACAGGGCTATAGGCTATTCTGGGGCAGGGCTCTCTCAGTTGCTTTTGTTGAAGCTGTTCCACTTCGTATAAATCATTAAATATGGATTGGAATAGAAACTTGGGTTTCCCAAATCCCAGGTGAGCATCTTAACCACTAGGCCATGCAGCGACTGTCATGCTTTCATAGGACCAATGAATATTGGCTGGTATTGCGGAGCCTGAGTCCAGCCTCTTGGATGGTGGAAGAGATAGGCTCAAATCTCTGCTCCGACACAGATACAGGGCAATTTGAACCTGGGTCTCCCATATCTTTCATGAGTGCTCTAAGCACTGAGCGAAACATTAAAAGTGAGGTACTACCATCACCACACCCTTTTGCAAACAACAGGGGTATGTCTACACTACCCCGCTAGTTCGAACTAGCGGGGTAATGTATGCATACCGCACTTGCTAATGAAGCCCGGGATTTGAATTTCCCGGGCTTCATTAGCATAAGCGGGGAGCCGCCATTTTTAAATCCCCGCTGCTTCGAACCCCGTGTAGCGCGGCTACACGGGGCTTGAACTAGGTAGTTCGGACTAGGGTCCTATTCCGAACTACCGGTACTCCTCGTGAAACGAGGTGTACCGGTAGTTCGGAATAGGCACGCTAGTCCGAACTACCTAGTTCGAGCCCCGTGTAGCCGCGCTACACGGGGTTCGAAGCAGCGGGGATTTAAAAATGGCGGCTCCCCGCTTATGCTAATGAAGCCCGGGAAATTCAAATCCCGGGCTTCATTAGCAAGTGCGGTATGCATACATTACCCCGCTAGTTCGAACTAGCGGGGTAGTGTAGACATACCCTAGGAGAGGATCTGCATCTGTGAATCCCAAGTCGAGCTATACTTCCCCAACATACACGTAGATGTCTAAAGCCCGAGCCTCAATATGTCCATTAGGCTACCTTAGGCAGCTCTCTGATCAGATTGCTGGCTTTTGTGGATTCCTTTTTTAGGCACCTAGCTCTCTCCATTTATTGTACAGAGAACCTGGGCACCTAATTTGAAGTTATAGATGCCTTTGAGCGGTAGGATGCCTAAAGTTAGGCACAGGAAAAATGAGCCCTTCTCTGTACTGTTGGCCTAGCCTTAGTACTAGTTGGATAGTAAATAAATGAATAATAATAATACAACATAAAAAACAACAACAGACTCTGGAGCATCAAGAATGGCAAACATATACTTATGTAATTTATCCTAAAGATCCAAGACTTACTAAACACCAAAATTCATAGAAAAAATGTAATGTATGTAATTGCTTATTGGGACTTTTGAAAGTGTTTTATTAGGGAGAACAATTACAAACTGAAGGCCACATCACAAAATCTGGGCTCTTTAACTAAACTAATTGACTGTGGGCATGTCTACACAGCAGGACGAAGGCCAAAATAAGCTATGCAACTTGAGCTATGTCAACTGTGTAGCTTAAGTCGAAATATCTTATTTCAGCTTTTGGCACTGTTTACGCAGCAGAATGTCCAAGAAAGAGCACTCTTCCTCCGACTTCCTTTACTCCTCATAAAATAAGGGTTACAGGAGTCGGAGTAAGAAGTCCTCCAGCTCACCATTATTTTAACATTATGTTGAAATAACTGCTTGCAGTGTAGACTCAGACTATGTTATTTCAAAAAAACACTGCTGTGTAGATGTAACCTTAGTGTTTGGACAACACATTTACTTTCTCCGCACCTTCTTATTATATTTTCTATTTTAATACTGTAAGATTGACCTAGCTTCTAGAAAAACAAATTCCCCTTTTACCCCTTTCCAATATTTGTTAGTCTTTCTCCACCAGGTTAATTACTGGCTGGAACAGTAACATGGCCAAGAACGGTTACTGGTTTGGGCAGCTGCTAACTGGGTTGTTATTAGAGAAAAAAATGGAGAAAATTATTGCTATTATAAGCTAAAGAGTGTAAAGGAAAAGAAAATGATATAAATATAGAACAGTTATGCCAGGGAAATTATGGATCTTAAAGCTCTATTTTTCTAAAAGATCCCTTGGGACTTCTTGCATGCACTGAAAATAAAATAGACCAGCAATGTAACAGATTTTATTTTTTATATCATTTGGAAAAAATGTTTTCTTTTTCTAAGCCAAAACCCAGAAAGATTTATGATTTAGGCCCCAATCTTGCAACTGCCCCCACATGGCCAGACCCCATGAACAAGCCATTTGCAGGAACAGGACCTAAGTTTGTGTTGAAAATTAAACTTTATGAACAGACATACACACTTTACAGATGGTGTTTCAAATTTATTATTTCTATGCACAGGCTCCTGTGGATGTTTTGATTTAGTTAAGGAACAGCTGTGGAAAAGCCTTCATGCAGTTTACTTTATTATTGCTATACTAACATGATGTTGTATTCTTAGGCCCTAGATCCCCTCCTCAAACTTCTTTTAGTCAGACAAGCTGCTGTATCCACATGGTGTCTCATTGTCTGCAAAGGCACGTCTACACTAGGAAATTATTTTGAAATAACTTATTTTGAAGAAATAACTCCTGAAATAATTATTTCAAAATAATGTGTCCATACTACAGGGAAGCCTCGAAATTCGTCCGAGGCAGGCTTCCTTAATGTGGACGTGTTACCTTGACTTAGAGCCCCAGGAAGCACTGGGGAATAATTACTTTGAATGACTCTGGGGAGGAGCTATTTCAAAATAGCAGCAGTGGAGCATCCACACTACTGCTATTCCAAAATAATTATTTTGAAATAAGTGTTATTCCTCGTGGAAAGCAGGAATTACTATTTCAAAACAATCAGCCCCTTATTTTGAAATAATGATCTTGGTAGTGTGGATGCTCCGTTTGTTATTTCAAGACAAGGGGAGTTATTTCTAAATAACTCCCAGGTGTAGACCAGGGACAGTAGGGCTCAGAGGGGGCAGCACTTCACAACAATCAGTGCCAGATTAAGCCATAAACTAACTAAACTCCCACTTAGGACCACACAACATGAGGGGCCTCTCAAAAAGAAAAAACTGATTCCATTTGAAGTGCTATCAAAATCTGTTTATAATAAAGGAGATAGAGAAAAAGAAGATTCTATCCAAATAGAGACATTTTCATTCAACTATGACACAAATATATATATATGATTACACAAATACCCTTAACCCACTCTCTCCCTTCATTAATTGAGACAAAGGAGAAATGGACACAAATCAGACATCAGGAATGGTAACACACATAAACCTACAGGGGAGAATTTTAAACTACCTCAACATTCAATAATGGATTTAACAGTAGCCATTCTTCTACAAAGGAATTGTACCATCAGCTAGAGAGAGAGACTGCTGAACTAGAGTTCATTTACATACAAATCTGACACTGTCAACCTGGGCTTGAATAAAGATATTAACTGATTAATGCACTATAAAGACAATTTCCCCTGCCTTTGACATTCACACTTCACATCAAAAGCTATGAATGGGATACATCCAGCCTGCTTAATTAGCTTCATTAACACGGGTCCTACAACTGACAGGTAACTTACTTTTGCTGTTATATATATGTTGGATTTTGTCATTTCCACTCCAAATGACCGGATGAAGTGAGTTTTACCCATGAAAGTTCGTGATCCTATATATTTGTTAGTTCCTAAGGTGCCACAGGACTACTTGTTTTTAAAGTTGCAGACTAACACTGCTACCTCTCTGAGACTTTACTAATTGTTTATTGACAGGCAGGATGCCAGGGATAAGAAAAAAAATCAGTAATTGTACTTGTTACATTAGTATTTCTACAAGTAAGTCTGCTCTCAGTCTCCAGTTTTGTTGGCCAGCTGCTACTGGTGAAATTCTGACTCTGCCGTCATTACTTATTTAAATCCATAAATAATCACACTGCTGATAAAATTGGGAAAAAATGTGAGGTTGGAGACGGCAGTGCTCTGAAGCAATTCTTGCAAGCTCATACTTATATCGGGCTCATCCTAGGAGCAACATCATGTATAGCCTCCCACTTGGCTGGTAATAGCCAGAAAGCCGCCACCTTTTGTTTATAGTCCAGTCCATTCACACATATAGTGCCTTTGCTCCTGTTTTAATTTGTTTTCTTAAGTGTCAGTTTGCTTTTTCTTCTTTTGAACTGTACATTTGTACAACTGTATGTTTAGTGTGCATGCTGCTTTCTGCTTCATGTGCTATCCATGCTTCACGTGATTGAGTTTGCAGGTAATTGTCTTACGGACTTAGGTCGAGTGGCTCTTGAGGAAGACAAATTTGTGTTGGCTTCTTTCTGTCAGTTTCAGGAACTTTCACTGTGTTTTTATAGATTGGAAAAAGAAAAACCCCAGCAAGTCATTCTTCATAGCAAAAAATAAATCAGAATAAACATCTGTAAATATATGTTATATAGTCTGGATATATTTGTAAATACTTTGTATTTCCCTAACAAAATTAATCATTCTTTTTATTTATTCATATGAAAATAAGGATAATTTTAATTATTCATGTTATACAAAATTATTCATGCTCTCTTGTTTTCCTGTGAAAAGATAAAGCTTTCCTATTTATATAGTCAATGTCCTTTCTGTGAAAATAATAAATTATTTTTTGATGGTATGAGGTTCTTACACTTGACATATCTTGTGGCCTCCTAGGGTATGTCTAGACTACAGGCTTCTGTTGACAAAGAGCGTCTAGACTACATCCAGTTCTGTCAACAAGGCAACGCTTTGTCGACATGAGAGTGTAGACGCAAAGGACAGTGTAGATGTAATAACGCCTTCTGTTGACAGAACTCTGTCAACAAAAGGCATTATTTCTCATAGAATGAGGTTTACCACCGTCGACAAAACCACCGAGTTTTGTCGACGTTATGTCGACAAAACCCTGCAGTCTAGACACACCCCCAATGTCACAATCAGGCCCTGACAGCAATTTGTTGCACATGAGGCTCAGGAACTTTGACTGTAAGTTCCCAGAATGGCTATCTGCAGGGGGAGAAGGGTGGCCTCCCTTCTGCCTACCCATCCATCTGCCCCCATTTCCATGCAGCAGACCTGAGCAGCTTTGTTGTCCTGCGGGTGGTCCATAGCCCTTCTACAAGGTGTGAATTGCACCTCAAGTAAATTATTTCTAGAGGGATCACATACAGTGAGAACAAACATTCTGTCTTCTCCATCATAGAAACTTCATAGGAACCCCTGCAGTCTTAAATTAAACCATTGCGCTCTGCTTTTTGCTGCATCTCTCCCAGCCTCTCCCATTCACCACTCTGGGAAAAATGAAAGGCAGGATGACTTTCCATAGGTTTACACAAGGAAAATTCTACCCTAATTAACAGTAAGCTTGTACCTATAGCGTTCTCCTTCAAAATTCAAAGTCTAACAAAAGGCTGGGGCTGGGCAGAAAAGGAGATTATTAAAACTTTAATAACATGAGCCTTTGACCCCTCCTAAATTCTTTACAATTTTCTCACATCTCTAATCTGTCTCTGTTTTAATAACATGACAGCAACATGAACATCTTTGTTTACACTTTTTTTTATCTTTCAAAGAGCCTCTTCAAAAATGATAGGAACCACCAAGAGACTAAAATGAAAAATTCTTCCCGGGTAATCTTTTCCCAAGGCAAGTTAAACCTTTCCCACAATGCTACAGTATTGCAGCACAGCAGAGTGATGGCAGAATCCGCTCCCACTCAGATTATCACAGAGCTGGAAATAAAGAAAAAACATCAGCATTGCTGTTATTCTTGGGATCCCCACTTGGTCTATTGCGAAAGACGAATAAGAATGGTAGCGATCCCAGCCCAATAAGAATGCTCCGGTATTTTACAGAAGAAAAACTCTTTGTCATAGGAAGAATTAATATTGAGGGTCTTGTGCTATTCTGGCCATGAGTCAAGCTCAAGTAATCCCAGTGCATCTAGATTTTAAAATCAGGGGTTGTTCAAATGTATAACTCATCATATATTTTCAATGCCCAAAGATAGATTCAAGGGTCCAGATCCAAGCTGCTGTAAATCAAAGTTGCTCCATTTGCTCAAAGAGGATCTAGCTGCCAATGTTTACAGGGACAATGCTGTTCAGGCAGATTTTATGTAAAGAACATAGCAGGCAACAGAAATCAAACACGGGAAAACACCTGTTTGATCTACAGCCACATCCAGGCCCACCAATGGGGGAGGGGGGCAAAGGGGATAACTTTGGTGATTCTTAAGGGTTTGGGGCTCACAGCTGCTACTGCGACAAGGCAGCCACTAGGAGTTTTGGGCTCTTTAAATCACCACCAGAGCACCGTGTCATACGCTCCGAGCAGCCCAGAGGCTGACTAGATTAGGCACAGTACACTCCAGGTGGTGCTAAGGGATGCCGGTGGGGGATAATGGGGGTAGGAAGGCTGCCCTGCCCCTTCTGGGGTGTGGTGCCACTCCCACACACACCTTGCCCAGTGAGGCCGTCAATCCCACTACACATATCCACTCTCACCTTGTAACAGCAATGTAGTCAATACCAGAATTTCACTGCAGATTATCCAGTTACAATACATTCCTAGTGGCCCCTCATCTATCCAGACAGACATAGGCACAGACAACTATTATGGTTGTATGTGAATTTATTCGTAATTTTAAATTACTGCTGCTCTGACAATAGAATCAGTTTCCAGCTGAAGCACATGGCCAATACATCTCCAACGCCACCTGGCAGCTCATATCCTCTTGTTTAAACAGAGTCCCTGTTGCTGGAGGATCTTTCTTGGCACTAGCAATGGCCCCAGTACCTCTGCCTGGCACCTGTCTCCATGCTGGGTAGAGATGCCTGGGCTAGCTTTGATCATGGTAGCCTACTAGAACTAGCAGTGAAACCACAGGCCATGGGTGGCAGCCCAGGCTGACTGAGTACAATCCTGTTCAGAACCTGAGGTGAATATTTGGGCAGCTAGCCCATGTGCCCATGGCTATGCTGCCATTTTTACTGCATAGCTCAATCAAAGCTACTGCACATACATCTGCCAATGCAGGAAATTACAGCTCCAACTGCAGTGTGGACATATCCATAGATCCCTCTTTGCTGACTTTTATCCAAGTGGCTATTCCAGGCACCCACTGCCTCTAAAAGTAGGCAGCTTTTCATTCCTCACCAGGCCTGCTGATGTGGGCTGGGGCAGGGGACAAAGGCCCAGCAATTCAAAGGGGACCCAGACCCTTTAAATTACTGCCAGAGCACCACACTCTGGGAAGCCTCGCTGCCCATGGATCCACCCCTTCCACTCTCAGCCCCGCCTCTTCCAAGAGTGTGGAGCTGGCCCCACTCACCTGGTCCAGGGGCCTGCGGAGACGCTGTTCCTCACATAAAATAAGCTGACACAGTTTGTCCTGGGGGTGACATCACACACCTAGCTAAAGACCATACAGCTTACGTGTCCTACAAGTCTTTACATTAAGGCTACAAGTAACAGTCAACGAGTTACTTGGCTCTAAGCAGTCCAGGATTTGAGAATCTCCTCATGTTCAGTAGCTCACTGACTGCTGTTTTAATACAGAATCTTTTCCAACCCAGCTGCAATAATTACCCCCACTGAGCATGAGGAATCCCAGTTAGTTATAAATTCTCTGGCAGTCTTGCAAGAATATGTCTGCTAGAGGACTTTAGAGCATTTCTTTCAGAAGTTAACCATATTAAATCATTCTTAGATGCTGCCGCCAAATAAAGAAAGAACCTTTAGAATAACCCTTGCTTTTAAATGCTCCACTTTCCTGTAAAAGTCAGCAGTTCTTTGGAGCCTGCAAGTCTCTCAATTGTCAAACAATTGCTAATGTTCTCTCCTATCAAATTTGAAATGATGTAAGCATTTGACAGTAAAACTAGAACACAGAGGAAAATGCTGAGCCATCTCAAGCCTGTAAGTGAATCAAAGATTCACAGGAGTAGCTCTAGGAGGCCTCTTGCATTTGTGTGCTACAGGGGGACAGGAACAATTTGTACAGTGGGGGTGATGAGGGCCATTGAATTAAATTGTAAACCCTGTATGTGATGGAAACCACTTCAAGCCAGGAGCTGCAGCAACACTCCCACCCCACTCCGCCCCAATTCCAGCATCTCTGGTTGTGACTCAATTTACGCAAAGAACTGCATTCAGTACAACAGATGCTACACTGAAGGTCTTGTCAGCATTTAGAACTCAGCTGCAAAAACTTTCACTTTGGGCTAGAACTGGAGCACACCAGCTGTAAGCCATGCTTAAACTGGTCTGAAAAGGCCCAGAGAGGTCTATCATCACCCCCACATCTGCCCATTCCCCTCCCCAGCATTAATTTTGCCCCTTACAGCCCAATCCCTGATCAATCTTGTCCCATCAGGCTATGCCTAGACTGCAAGCTTCTTTCAGAAGAAGCTTTTCCAGAAGAGATCTTCCAGAAAAACTTTTTTCAAAAGAAAGCATCTACACAGCAAAAGCACCTGCTTTTTCAAAAGATAGTGTCCACATTTATTGGACGCTATTTCTCATTTCAGTTGTGATTACTGTGGACAGAGTGGCCACCAGGGCACCTATGCTTTTTCCTGGAGGCCTCTTCTTTCGAAAGAACTCTCTCTTCCTCATCCACACACGCCTTTTTCCTGAAAAGCTCTTTTGGAAAAAGGCTTCTTCCTCATAGAAAGAGGTTTACTGCGATCTGAAAAACCACCCCGTTTTTTAATCTTTCTGTCGAAAGAACGCAATAGTAGAGTGGATGTAAGTGTAGTTTTCTGGAAAAACAGCTGTTTTTCAAGAAAAACTCTGCAGTGTAAACATACCCTCAGTCTGCATATCAATTCTGGCCCCATCTGTTCTACTCCTCTGTGTTCTAGGGCTTCACCTTTTGAGTCTCCTGCAGCTCCTGGAGTTATCAGACTTTCCCAGGCCTGGCTACAGCAGGGGCCTCCTTCCTCTTTACCAGACTGGGTATTGCAAGATAACAGCTCTTGAGGAGAGCTCTGTTACTTCCTGCAGCAGCCCTCCTTCTGCTCTTCCTCCAGGTGGCAGGCAGGCAAGTGCAGAAAGCAGCCAGTCAAGAGGGGTTCCTCAGGCAGCACTAACAATGCGCACTCCTCCCTGACAATGCTCACTTTTTAGACATTTGAATTCCCAGGGATGAGAGAGGGTGCACTGGAAGGCAGGGTTGCCAGATGGTTTAACCAAAAATACCGAACACCACCCCTCCCCCACCCCCCAAAAAAACCACTGTTGGGAAAAAAAAGGGGGAAAACAAAGTTATTGAGCAAAAAAAAATAATACAAAAAACCCAGCATGGCCCCTTTAAGACTTTTGGGCTTTTTTTTGCTGGCGGCCATCTTGTTTTCTTACTCTGTGCCAGAAGAGAGCTCCCCTGCGGAACGAGGTAAGCAGAGGGAGAGGGGGTCGGAGGTGAGCCTGGGGGCTGGGCCAGGTTGCTGAGATTGTGTAGGGTTGCCAGGTATTTTGGCCTCCTGTCAGGAAAAAAAAAATCAGAAAATACCGGACTTTTTTTTTTACTGGACAGGAAGTGAAAATACCAGACTGTCTGGGTCAATACCAGACACCTGGCAATCCTACTAGAGGTGCTGGGTTTAAGGTTGAGGTACTAGTAATGATTCAGAATTACCAGATTCAGACTGGATGGAGAACTGGCAGGGGGAGAGCAAAGGGGCAATTGCCCCAGGGTCTGGTGATTCAAAGGATCTCAGGGCTCTGGCAAAAGTGGCACCCAGAGCCCCAAAACCTTTAAATCGCTGCTGGAGCTCTGATACAGCATTCTGGGTGACACTTAGGGCTGCCTGGGGAGATAAGGGCACCACACCATGCACTCCAGGCAACACAGGGGGCAAGGGAGGCTCTGGTTCAGGCAGGACTGAGGGCATTCTGAATGGGGCCTTGCCCTTTCCAGAAGTGTGGAGGTGCCCACCCACACCTTGCCCAGGGCCCAGCATGGCTCTCAGCTCCCCTGGCCAGATCCAGCCCAGCGCAGCAGTGACCAAAAACTATTACCCATCTGATGAGAGCAGCACAGTGGCCATGCCCATGTTGTATGAGTCGGTGTCCTCAGGGCAGTTCCCATGGGACAGGGATCCCAATTCCTACCCTTGTTGCCAGACTTTTCAGGGAGCAACTGAAAGAATGAACTACCCTGTCACTCCCAGAGGCAAGTCACTCCAGCTCACAACTGAGACATGTTGGCAGAACAGGGGAGAAAAGCTTGTGCTACTGAAGCCTTGTTGTTTCTGCTCTGTGGGTTACAAACAGAGTTTCGATCTCTGGAGATGTCAGTCTAGGAGCTTTCACTAGAGGCAACATTTTCAAAGGTATTTTAGGTGCCAAAAGATGCCCATAGGCACCCAGCAGGATTTTCAAAAGCACCTAGGATGAAACTGTAGAATTAATGGGGTTTTACAGGCCAGTCAGCCTTACCTCAGTCCCTGAAAAAATCATGGAAGGGATCCTCAAGGAATCCATTTTGAAGCACTTGGAAGAGGAGAAGGTGATCAGGAACAGTCAACATGGATTCACCAAGGGCAAGTCGTGCCTGACCAACCTGATTAGCTTCTATGACGAGGTAACTGGCTCTGTGGATATGGGAAAGTCAGTGGATGTGATATACCATGACTTTAGCAAAGCTTTTGATACTGTCTCCAACAATATTCTTGACAGCAAGTTAAGGAAGTATGTCTTGGATAAATGGACTCTGAGGTGGATAGAAAGCTGGCTGGATTGTTGGGCCCAATGGGTAGTGAGAGATGGCTCGATGTCTGGTTGATGGCTGGTTTCAGATGCAGTTCCCCAAGAATCGGTTCTAGAGCCAGTTTTGTTCAACATATGTATTAATGCCCTGGCTGAGGGGATGGATTGTACCCTCAGCAAGTTTGTGGATGACACTAAGCTAGGGGAAGAGCTAGATACATTGGAGGGTAGAGATAAGATCCAAAGTGACCTAGACAAATTGAAGGATTGGGCCACAAGAAATCTGATGAGATTCAACAAGGACACGTGCAGAGTCCTGCACTTGGAATGGATGAATCTAAAGCACTGATACAGGTTGGGAACTGACTGGCTAAGTAGAAGTTCAGCAGAAAAGGACCTGGGAATTACAAGGGATGAGACGCTGGATAGGAGTGAACAGTGTGCCCTTGACTCCAAGAAGTCTAATGGCATATTGGGGTGCATTTGGAGAAGCATTTCCAGCAGATCTAGGGATGTGATTATTCCCCTTCATTCAGCACTGGTGAGGCCACATCTGGAGTACTGCGTCCAGTACTGGGCCATCCACCATAGAAAGGATGTGGATGCATTGGAAAGGGTCCAGTGGAGGGCAACCAAATGATTAGGGGGCTGGAGCACATGACCTATGAGGAGAGGCTGAAGGATTTGGGCTTATTTAGTCTCCAGAAGAGACAAGTGAGGGGGGATTTGATAGCACCTTCAACTTCCTGAAGGGAGGTTCCAAAGAGGAAGGAGAGAGGCTGTTCTCAGTAGTGACAGATGGCAGAACAAGGAGCAATGGTCTCCAGCTACAGTGGGGGAGGTCTAGGTTGGATATTAGGAAAAACTATTTCACTAGGAGGGTGGTAAAGCACTGGAATGGGTTACCTAGGGAGGTGGTGGAATCTCCATCCCTAGAGGTTTTTAAGTCTCGTCTTGACAAAGCCCTGGCTGGGATGATTTAGTTGCTGTTGGTCTTGCTTTGGACAGGAGACTGAACTCAATGACCTCCTGACCTCTCTTCCAGTCCTGGGATTCTATGATTCTATGATTGGCATTTATGCACTTTGAAAATCTCCTTAGGCATTGAGTTGCATATCTAAATTCCTGTGAAAATCTGGCCCTGCATGTTTAGGTATCACAGTGATGGACATGAACATAGAATTTTGCCAGCACAAAATGCTTCTTAAAATGAACTAGAAAAGTAATGGGCTCGCCCTGTGTGAATTGCAACCAAGTTTGGTTAAATGCAGTTGGGCTGCTTACAGTTTCACAATAGCAACAAAGAAAATTAACCAATTTCCGATTACTTTTTCATGCTCCTATAAGTGAAACATCATTTGATTTTAAAAATGGAACCATGAACTATGAACCCATTATAGGGTCTGATTGATTCACTTGGGTGAAAAGGAAGAATTATTTATATTAGGCTATTCTCTATGGGTATGTCTACACTGCAGCATTATTTCAAAATATCTGATGTTGTTTCGAAATAACAAAGTGAGTGTCTACACAGCAAGCTAGTATTCAAAATAATTTCAAGATGGTGGACTTCTTACTCTGACTTCTGTAACCTTAATTTCACGGGGTTTTCCTTCAACTTCCTGCTGTGTAGACAGTGCCAAAAGCCAAATTCAGCTATTTTGACTTCAGCTACACAATTAACATAGCTTAACTTGCGTATCTTAGTTTGACTTTTGTCCTGCAGTGTAGATGTGCCCTAAGGGTACATCTACACAGCAACATTATTTTGAAATAATTAGCATTATTTTGAAATAACATCTACACAACAGGCAGTTATTTCGAAATAATGTCGAAATACTGTCAAGCTGGAGAACTTCTTTCTCTGACTCTTGTAACCCTCATTGTACAAGAAGTAAGGGAAGTCAGAGGAAGGAAGAGCGCCCTAGTTCAAAATAAGCGCTGTGCTGTGTAGATGCTCCCAATTTCGAAATAGGCTATCTCAAAATAAGCTACGCAATTGGTGTAGCTCAACTGGCGTAGCTTATTTCGAGGTAAGCCATTGGGGTGTGTCTATACAGTAGGGCTTAACTCAGAATAGGGTTACAGGAGTCGAAGTAAGAAGCCCTCTAACTTGACAGTATTTCAACATTATTTCAAAATAACTGCCTGCTGTGTAGACACGGACTAAGTTATTTCGAAATAAGGTTATTTATTTCAAAATAATGTTGCTGTGTAGACGTACCCTTAGGCTCAGTCCTACAATGAATTCTCCATAGGCAGCTGCCCCCCTCAACATCAATGAGGCTCTCTACAGGCATGGGGGTACCTCCTTCCCCTCCCTCCTCACGTAAAATTCTCCACAAAACAAATCCCTCCACGTTCTGCCATCAAACCAAACCTCTCAGTCATGCTCTGCAGATGCCCCAGGAAGTGATGGCACCAATTAGACAAGTACTTCTTGAAACATAAAAAGGTTGCAACATTGTGGTTTGAGCCCTTCCACAACAGCTTCTTTTCATAAGAATTTGTATTATGGATCCATGGTGTTCGAAGCCCACTGCTGTTAACAAGCATTTACAGCATACGCGCTAACAGCTCCAAATGAATACTTAAGGATAATGAGCTAAATCCGTAAGCCATAGTTTCTTTTTCTTTTAATTAAATCACACACAAAAAATGAATTAAAATGAGATTAAGGCTTTGTTCTAAACCCACACAAACCAGGAGGAGGGTCACATCTGATACGCCAGTCTTAATTTGCTATCTTGCACCAAACAACTGTTACAGGGGATTTATGATTATGTACTGGTTTTACATGTTCTTTGTGCTGCAATACTTGGGCATAAAAGTATGAATCCAGGGCTGAGCCAGAGGGATGGATAAATCCTGCTGCTGCAAGGAGATGTAAAGTGTACCTGCCTTTTCCAGCAAGCCAAGCTGGGGTGCACCCAGAGGCAAAGACAGCTTTAATATTCTTCAGACACTCCATAGGATCTCAAACACCAGAGGCTGAAGCAGGAATGAATGGGCTCTATCATCAAATCCAGCTGTCCTGTCTACTTCACATCCCTGGCCATCTTCAGAGGCTCTGCTGGCCACTTATAGGCTGTTCAATAGAAGGGAGGGTATGGGTCCCTTGCATTGCTCAAGTTTCCACTGTCTGAACCTCTGTCAGCCTCTACAGAGTCCAGAACATGCAGTCTCTGCATTTTATTGTCCTTGGCTATTTTAATTGTCACTTTAAGCATGACTGCATCATTTAATTAGAATAGATAATTACTAAAATGAGCCACAGCATCCTATGCCTACAGAAACAACTTGGGCTGAAGTCACTTGCACAAAACAACTTCCCTATAGGAAGAGGCCCACTGTATCCAGCTTGGCAGTGTTCACATTGCTATGTTTTATGTGGAGCTTTCAGTCTATTTACCTACAAACAGTTTTACACTATTTTACCACAGGTGTGGGAACACCTTGCTTTTTGTAAGTTACACCTTGGGTGCATCTAGACTGGCAAGAATACTTGCGCATGAGGGCCAGTGTAGACAGGCACCTTAATTTTTTGCGCAAAGAAGCCTGATGGCTAAAATGGCCATCGGAGCTTTCTTGCGCAAAAGCGTGTCTATATTGGGCATGGATGCTTTTGCACAAAAGTACTTTTTGCACAGAAGCATCTATGCCAATCTAGACGCTCTTTTGCAGAAATACTTTTAACGGAAAAACTTTTCCATTAAAAGTATTTCTGCAAAATCATGCCAGTCTAGACGCAGCCCTTTGTGTAGAGTCAGTGGACCTGGGTTGTGGGCAGGTGGGATTGAACCTGGTACCTTAAGGGCTAAAGCCATGACCCAAAAAGCTAATCTGCCCTTATCTAAGCCCAAAGAGTAGACTTCACACTCCTGTCAAAGCTTGAGACACTTCCAGGCAAAGCAGTTCATCCCAGACAAGCCCCTATTTGTAAAGGCCACACACCCAGGTCATGGATTGAACCTGCAATCCTAGGGACTAAATCCATGCACCTCAACAGCATGAAGCTAAATAGCCAGTGGCCCTTAGAGCTTACTTCATGTTCCCTTTCTCATTGGTCTCAGGGTTACACTTGATTTTAGTTGAGGGAAGTTTTAGCCTAGCCCAGAGCTAAAGGCATTACTCTACAGCTACACTAAGCACAAGATTGCTTGTGGCTAACACCTTAGTGCTGTCCAACTTGGCTAGGAAAAGTAGTTCAGTTTAAAATGAACCCTGTATGGGACTGATCCTACAGTTCTTGCTCAGGCTGAATGAGCAATGGGAATTTTGCTTAGGTAAAGATTGCAGGTGCGGGATAGAAAGGATTCACCCAAGTAAGACAAACAAGCCCTGTCACTCTTTAAATAAATGCCTGAGGGCCAGATTCAGAATGCTAAAAGAAATGGCAGGTAAACATCAGTATCTGGAGTGATGCTGAGTTTTTCAGTCTAATCACCCGAGTCCGGGTCCTGCTGAGCCCTGCTTGAACGAGGAACATCTGCTATGCAAATTCATTCACCAAGTAAGAGTTTATAGAGCTTGACCCTGCAAATGATATTTCTCAGGCAGATTGTGGGATGCTGCAGCAGATGTCCAATAGTCCCCCAAGTGCTGTCAGTTGTGGGAGCATGGTCATACTTTAATAGCCAATAGCAGGGACATTTGAAAGGTTGGGTGATTTGGTGACCACAAAGTGGGAACCATGCTATGCTACTATACAGTGACATTCAACCCCACCCTGCATGAGAACTACACTGGGATACCTTTCGTTGAAAAGAATAAAAAATAATCATGGTTTGAAGAAGAGAGAACATGAGTCCAGCACTTAAAAATGTATTACTGCTGTGTGTGACAAAACAAAAGACAAATCTAGCTAGCTAGTTATCTAGGACCTGGGATCTCTTCCATGGTAGATGAGAGAGGTTGCTGCAACATGCCAAAAAGATCCCTTTGATGCCCAGGAACCCAAAGGTCACCTAACCTAGACTGGAAAACAAGATCTTTTTAAATTAAAAAATGTATACAAAGCAAAACTCCTTCTGTGTGACTTGATCAGTTTCTAAGATATATCTCAGAGCCAGGCGGGAGCTGAGCAATCCTTAATAACTGGAATTCTTCAGAGAGCTGCTCTTTGCTCTGGTTGCCTGCTGCCTCCCGGGGAGAGAAAATACAGAGGAAATGAAGACTGACCTTGCACTGTTAAAGAGGAATCTGAAAGGGCCCAATCCCAATCTGAAAGGGCCCATGGCTACGACTAGACTGGCATGATTTTACAGAAATACTTTTAACAGAAAAGTTTTTCCGTTAAAAGTATTTCCTCAAGAGAGCATCTAGATTGGCAAGCATCCGTGGCCAGTCTAGACGCAATTTTGCACAAGAAAGCCCGGATCGCCATTTTAGCCATCGGGGCTTTTTTGTGCAAAACAATTCTTCCCTGTCTACCCTGGCCCTCTTGAGCAAGTATTCTTGCGCAAGAGGGCTTTTTCCCGAGCGGGAGTATACATTACAAAGTCAGTGCTCTTGCACAAATTCAAGCAGCCTGTGTAGACAGCTGGCAAGTTTTGCTAGCTAGCTGCCATTCTATATGCTCCCATTATGTGAGTAACTCTTCCTCACACAAGTAGTCCCTGGAGTTAAAGCTTGCTCACAGAAGAGAAGGACTGCAGGACTGGAGCCCAATGTTGCCATAGAGGAGTAAGACCGTAGGATCCCAATAGTCCCCTACAATCTATGAATCTCTAGACATAGTCTTTATCACTTAAGATACATCGAGCTGGAAGATCTATCAAGGTAGAGTGATAGAGATATGATTAATGTGCAGCATCTGTTTATTGCAGCAGGCAGCTATTTGCATCTCTATCTACTACATTTCATCTAGGCCTGATTGGCTGTACTCTGAGCTATTCTGATATGACAATTAACACTACACCTTGTCTAAGCTAAGTAATGGAGGTTACTACAAAGAGCAAAACTGTGGGAATAACAAAGGGTTTCACTGTGGCTGCTGTGAATAAAAGGGATGATTGTGCTGGAAGTTATGAGGGATGCTGGGGGAGGGGCGAGGAGGGAAGGGGCTGTGGCGTGTTCCTTTGAAGGGAAGGTCCTAGCTTGTGCCAATGAGACATTGCTATTTTGGGACTGTCTCCTCATAGACTGAGGTTGCCACATCAGTGAGAGCTAAAGGAGATTTTCTAAAATATACTCCCACTTGTATTAAGAATGTGGCTGAAAGCATTAATTCAAAACACAGTCTCCACTCTTTCTACCCACCACTTCTTTCCTGTCACAGCCAGTGCCTGCAAAGAACAAACTTTTGTATTTGAAAATCTGTCACACCAAGCAGCCTGTGCCCACTCTGCCTTGGTACCTTCAAATGAGGCCTCATCCAGCAAGGTGCTAAGCATCATTGAATCTCATTGACATGAATGGGAGCTGAGGACCGAGGGCACCTCAAAAGATCAGGCCCTTAAAAAAATCTGTCTAAATAACTTAATATATAGAGAAGAGCCCATGCCGACACCCTTCCCCCATATTATAAATGCAGCCATTTCCATTAATCTGACTTTTCTTTTAGATCCTCTTGACTAAGAAAACTAAAAGAGAAAAAACATTCTCAGAATGAAAATATCAACAATAAGTGAGTCTTACTGTTCTAATTTGTGCCCCCAGCTCATTCCAGATCCCCCAGTTAACACTAAACTGGTGTGTGATTTCATTAAAGGACTAGCTGATTGCAAAGTAATTACAACCTTCCTTGGCCTGTTGGGCTTTTGGGTTTTTTAATGTCATTTTCCCAAATGCCACAGATGTGAGGGATTTTTTTTCTCCTCCCACTCAGCTGTGGTCTGTAGATTTATAATCAAAGAAGTTTACTGGGAAATAAAAATGTTTTTGTGTAATTATATTCCTAGTCATGTGCAATTGTGTTTGGAATGAGTGGATGTGCCTGTAATTTATCCTTTATTCCAGCATAGCTGTCTACAGCTGTCTGGGTGGCAGCGGCATAATGCCATTCCCTCTATGGCCCTCAGAGGCCCATGTGTTCAGCTGGGTAACCTCTGATGATCCCTGTTTATGTGAGAGGAGTTAATATCATAGCCTCACAATGCCAGCTGTTGGAACTGTAATTAGATATAGGTATTAATTCATTCCCAAGGCCTCAACAGTACAGTCGCTGCACACTTTCCAGACTGATCTGGGCGCAGGCTCAATATTGCAGGCCCGTGTTCTCCGTAAGCAGTGGGCTTGTGCAACCACTCAGGAGAGATTCCAATGCCACCCAGCCAATTAGCACAGCTCTCACAGCTACTTTTTGTTTCTAATGGTGGTACACATGCCTCAGTGCACATAATAAAATTGATTCCACACATGGATGGCAAAAATCTGCACATGGATGGAAAAAAATTAGAGGGAACATTGCTGCAGGCCTCACTCAAGTAAAGCATCATCATTGCACACTGTTGTGTGACTTCAATGGAGGGCTGGCAGTGGCCATTTTTCACAATGCTTGCTTGCTCAACCTGCTCCTGAGAGCAGCCGGGCTAGACCCACGTTCGTGTCATGCATCATCTCCTCACCTCGACACTCATTCATGGGGTGCCCTTCAAGGAGCAGAATCCTTGAAATCAGTACTGGGAATGGAGTGGCTGGGCCAGAACCAAACTGGTACAGCTGTCCCTGGTTTCAGCTCCTGTCCATGGCTGCCAACAGTGGGGGTAGGGATGGATCCTTATAAAGGCTAGTGCTGCAATGACATTGATGTGGCTCCCACTGGGAGGGGTGAGGGATGACAAGGCTGGAGTGCCTCCCCTTACAGATCAGGTACCTAGGGGCCCACATGTGGTGTAAATGGGAGGGGAATGTGACCCTCTGTGTGTGCTCAGCTGGTAGCATGCTCTAGAAGAGCAAAGAGCATATTCTGAAATGGGCTTACAAAGACAACACAGTCAACTAACCATCCCACAGCTTGTTTGAAAAGGGAACTTACAAAGGCTACTTCTGCACTCATTATCAAAGTTTTAAAGGGGGGGGAGTCAACATCCCTAGTTAATAATGTATTCAGGGCTGCACTTTAATACCCGCTGACACAGCTACCACCACCACCAAGGGAAGTTTTCATCTTTAAAGGTACTTTGCAATGTAGAACCAAAACCCTGCACTTCAGTTCCTGTTAATTTATTTACTCAGACAGCGTTCCTGTTGAGTCCAACCGAATACAAGTGAGGAGCAAGCGAAACAGAGTACAGGGGAACTCTGGGTTTGCCCCCTTGGCATCAGTGGGAGTTGCAGGAGCTCAGCAACCTTCAGGACGTGCCCCAGTGCTGATCTCAGAGGGTGTTTTCTCTGAGCGAAGATGGAAGTGCCCAGCACTGAGATGCTGAACCATCTTGCAAGGAGCTCATCACTCCTGCCTATTGCAGGTCTCCCAGGGAACTGTGAGGGTGAGTGCTTAGCATCCCACAGGCTCAGGGTCTGGGTATGCTCTGAGAAAGGAACTGGTGGTTTCATTTTAAAGAGCCAAGTAGATGGCACTTGGTTCCCAGCCTTACCTCCACCCCTCCTCTGAAGCAGAAGATCAGAGAAGACGAGTCCTTCTTGCTCTACTGAGACCCTTCCAAGGGCCTATGGGAACAGAAACATTCCAGGCATCTGCTTCCATTTCTCAGGCCCCAGCATTGATCCCCCAGGCCTTCGCTCTGTCAAATTGGGGCACCCTCCACCTCCTTGGAAGAGCTTCTCACCTCTCGGGATACGCCCCTCGTAAAATCTAACAGAGCCTCCAGCTCACTTACAAAACACCCATTCCTGTTATTACTACAATAGAGGTTGGTTGAAAACTTAACAGACCAATGAGACAGATGCTGTGTCAGAGACAGCAGGGGAGTGAGCAGCTTCAGGAGGAGAGGCTGGGCTCCCTACGCTGGGGGAAGGCGACGAGCTTAAGCCTCTGCTAAGGGGAAGGCTGACTGCCTGGACACAGCAGATAAGAGGGTGCTTTACCCAAGGCCCATCTTACCAATGGGAAGAAGTGCAGAGCTAGAAAGG
This sequence comes from Pelodiscus sinensis, assembly GCF_049634645.1. Lineage (NCBI taxonomy): Eukaryota > Metazoa > Chordata > Testudines > Trionychidae > Pelodiscus > Pelodiscus sinensis. The sequence continues at coordinate 227,520,190 of NC_134712.1, read as the reverse complement.
GAAAGAAGAGCCCTTGCCATGCATGGTATAACAGCCTAGATTGAACAGAATAGTTGCTGGTGGGAAGGGATTCTCAAAATCTGTGTGCTGTGAAGATCCTTGAACCACAAGGAGGAGTGGGGAGAGGAACTCTCAAAGGAAGGGGCCTTTCATCCCATTGGTAATATTGGCTCCAGTGTTCCCGGTAAGCTGAGCGCTTGGGCAGTCACCCAGAAGAGATGCAGGTGCCGCCCAGCTGATTAGCAGAGCGCCCACTCCAGTAGCATGTTTCTATTGGTGGTGCAAATCTGCACATGCCTCAGCACACATAACAAAATGTATTTTGCCCATGGATGGAAAAAATGAGAGGGAACATTGATTGGCTCCTTCCTCCTTCCAGCTCTCCACTGGTGGCAACAGGGTCCCCAACATACCTGTTTACCTGGCTCCCCCAGAGACTGCTGTTGTCTTTCTCCCTCCATCCCTCTAGCAAGCAACTTGTACTGGTGAGTGGGTGGTAGGTGCAATTAGCTGGAAGGGAAATGCAGATATGCACGCTTGCCATGATGAATTGGAAGTACATTTCCATTTTGGGACAACATGAAAGGCAGGTTAATTTAAATTTCCCAAATCTGTCCTACTGTGTCTCTTAAGCTATTAAATCATAATAGTAATTTATATTTCTCTAACATAACATTAACTCTGCCCCAGTTTTACCAGTGGCGGAAGGAACGTTCAGTGCAAGGCAGCGCTTCAGTGAATTCTGCCTAAACTAACATTTCATTTCATTGCTACAGTTCACGTCCGTTGTCAACACTTTCATGCTCCTAATTAACTTGCATCTGTTTCATGTTTGAAATTTACAACACTCGCTGACTTTGGCGGACGTAGTTTACATCCAACACCAAACATATGCTGATGTTTACACCATATTAGCTCTGAATTCTTTGACTTAACATTGTCTCATTTGATTATCCCCCTAATGGAAAACTGCTGATATGGTGCTGAACATTTTAATAACACCAAAAACCACACTCAGTTGGCTACTGATAAGTAGATGCCCATGGTACAAGCTACCGCGGGCTGATGTTCAGGGGTGCTGAGCACTTGGGCACCACAGATGCTCAGCACCTCTGAAAAGCAAGCCAGAAAGGCTCCACCATATGGATCTCGGATAAGAGACTTCAATCAAATATCTGGGGATCCTCAAGATCTTATCATACTGTAAAGGGTGCTTTGTACTGGTGGCCCATTACCTCTGCACTGAGGCTTAACAGAACTTCAAAGGGAGCATGAGCTGACAAATAGGGAGATATAATACACCTTCACAGAACCGTCTGCTGCTTTGACATTGGCTTCAGTAAAACTCAGATGCTTCCTTCTCCTCACACCAATTATATGCTGGTGTAATACACTGGCTTCAGTAGAGCAACTCCTGATTATTGAGACGTACTCCCTGCAAAATTGAGGACCAGAGAGTGCCTGGAGCCTGCTCTGATGGGCCAGGTATGTGAATGAAAGGAACTTCCCTTCTTTCTTTCTGCTACATAACAGCTGAGCCCAAGGGGTGTTTCTGCAAGTAGTATTTCTGTGTTCAAAGGTTCTCCTGCTGCCAATTAAAAGGCATCACTAGAATCAGTCCTCTCCTTACTCTGTATAAACTCTTATTACCCACATAGGATGAGGACTGAATAACCCCTGAAGTGCAGAAACTAAGGAAATTCCAATAGTCTCAAACACCCACATCCTTAGTGGTCTAAATCAGTGGTTCCCAATCTTTTTTATACTGGGGGCTGTCAAACCCATTCACAAACTTTTGGTGGACTGGTAGCATTTTATTTGCATATTTGCCTATTTATTATGCAAATAATGAATATGCAAATAGACTGTTATGGTCCATCAAGAGGCTGCCACGAACAGCTGGCTTCAGCTGCAGCAGCCTCCCGCCACATCTGCAGCTGATGCCGGAGCTGAAGCCGGCTCTTCGTGACGGCTCTAGAGACCAGGGCTGAGGTACACCCCGGCCCCCAGAGCTGCCACGAACAGCTGGCTTCAGCTCTGGCAGCCACCTGCCACATGACAGCTGCCGGAGCTGAAGCCGGCTGCTCCTCAGAGACAGGGAAGTGCTACGATCCTCATTTTACAGAAAGGGAATTGAGGCACAGAAAGACTATGGGCTAGATCCTCAAAGGTCTTTAGGTGCCTAACTCTCCTTGACATGAGTAGGAGTTAATACCTTTGAGGATCTGGACCTAAATGACTTGCCCAAGGCCACACAGGAGTCCTGGGGAAGAGCAGGGATGGGAGTCAAGATCTTGCAAATCCCAGGCTAGCACTCAGGGCTGACAAGAGGCAGGGGAAGGGGGAGAGCAATTCTACCGGGTCCCGAGCTCAGAGGAGGGCCTCCCACCCCAACCTCTGCAATATCTGTGTAAATACAGTGAAATGGGAGGTGAGTGGGTCCCCCACAAACATGGCTGGGGCCCACACTTCTCTCAAAAGACCTGCTAGCATTCTGTTGACTGCATCAAGTCCCCTTGGGGATACTCCATTGTAGAATAAATCCTTTCATTCCAGAATAATCTTTGTGCACTTCCCAAGCACAGCATTTATTCTGAAATAAAATCACCTTGGTTCTGAAATGGAGCATCTAGAACTGTGCTATCACAGAGCAGCTTATTCCACAATGACTATTTCAGTCCATTTCTCACATAGACAAGCCCTTACTTCCCCTGTGTACAGGCCCAGAACAATTATCTAGAAGTTAAAGGAAAGAGCATTAAACTTTAAGATTTCAGGTTCCATTTCGACAAAAGCTTTTCTATCCAGAGACAGGGGAGAGGATTAAACTTCCATTTGTTTGCCTTGGGGGGACAGAGCAGGGAAATCTGAGAGAGGTTTCAAGAGATACTTGCATGATAATATTGCACATTCATTAGACACTAAAGTCTCAGATAAGACAGTATCTACTTGTGAGTCATTCCAGTCACCAACTTAAATAGCTTTTAAAAAGTGCATTTTATACACAACAGACTGGAAAGACTCCTTCAAAGCCATTCCACTAGATTGCATGATTACTAATTATGTCTTTAGGGCACATGCCATCTATACTAAAAAATCCTTATAAAAACTGGTGGGAAAATGTCCTGCTCTTTCATTGCAAAGGAAACACAAACCAGAATATTGGAGTTTCATAAAATGCCAAGAACAGTTAAATTATATTACGGAATAATCTCTTTATTTCCTGTGGTCTCAAGGGTTCCTTCTGCTTCTACGAGCAGCATGAAGCAAAGACCAGCCCATCTAGCGAGGAACGCTGAAGAGGGAGTGCTCACTTCCCAGTCCTGCTCCATACATGGGCCATAGCAATCAGACTCTTTTAGGGTGGAAGAAGTCACTTTCCATGGTATCTTACCCCTGTCATCTTACGAGGAATATACATAAAAGCTGTCATGGCTGTTCCCCACTCTGGCACTTCGAGTGCAGAAGATGGAGGCCCACAAGAGACTTTAAAATACCCTGCCACTAAATACTTCTGTTTAAAAACTCCCCAAGGTCACAGATTCCCTGACCTTAGATGGTATCGTCGCCATCACCCAAATGCAAAACTCCTTTGAGAAGCCAGGAAAATGCATTTGGGAATATCTTCCTGTGGGATACCCTCAAGCTCTTTAATCCTCCTCTATAGAGATCTTTAAAAAAAACCAAAATTGTTCTTAATAGCTGACCTTGCAGTCTCAGGCATGTGCACACAGAACCTCCTGCCTTCCAGGAGACAGGTATCAGATCATGGTCTTAAAAAGGTGATTTCTTTTACATTAACAAAGCAAAGAAAGGATATTTGGTGAAGTATTACTTGGTGGTGAGGTGTTACAGAGCAACTGAAAAAAGAAAGACTAAAACACTGCAAATTGCTTCCCTGGGATTCAATTTCGAGAGTTACAGTGTAAGGAGATAGTTAAATGTGTTCATCACAGAGAAGTCAAACAAACCAAAAAATAACTAAAATAACCTGACACATCTGACTAAACATTATCTGTTCTACTCACATATCTGTTATTCCAAAGTTTAGTCCTTCCCAAGGCGCGGATGTTGCTAGATCTTCCGTGACCAGCTCTCTGGCTCAATTCATATCTTCCAGCTCTCCTCTGGTCACACAAAGACTGTCACAGGAAGATCACCAATTCCAGTTCAAAATCCCACAGTTTTAATTGGCTCTCCTGGATTCCTGCCATCTCCCTTCCTGCTACTCTAGCATTCCTGGAGACTCTATAGGACCAACTGTCTATGGTTTGAACCCTTAGAGGCAATTGAGTTAACCGAATGTCCAGAAAAGGGTATTACCTCTCCATTCCTCACAAAAACTATCATTGAACCTATCAGTATTCGTATACTCAGGTTCTCTGAGTATGAGGAGAACTCATTCTCTCCATGGGGGATTTGAAGACCAGCAGCTGATGTTAATGTCTAAAGCCACTGCACAGATGCAATATTTGTATCTGCATCCACATCTGTATCTGCAAAACTGAGCTGAAAAATGTGCAGGGTTCTAAATAAAAAAATTGTATCTGCATCTGTATCCTCAAAAACGAGCCACAGATACCTGCATCCACATCTGCAAATGAGGATATCCATGGATAGAAAGCAGATACCTACAGATTTGCAGGGCTGTATGGGTATGTCTAGACTACATGGCTGTGTCTAGACTGGCCAGTTTTTCTAGAAAATCAGCCGCTTTTCCGGAAAAACTTGCCAGCTGTCTATACTGGCTGCTTCAATTTCCGCAAAAGCACTGACTTTCTACTGTAAGAAATCAGTGCTTCTTGCAGAAATACTATTCTGCTCCCGTTCAGGCAAAAGTCCCTTTTGCACAAAGCTTTTGCGCAAAAGGGCCAGTGTAGACAGCTCAGATTTGTTTTCCACAAAAAAGCCCCGATCGCAAAAATGGCAATCGGGGCTTTTTTGCGGAAAAGCGCATCTAGATTGGCATGGACGCTTTTCCGCAAAAAGTGCTTTTGCAGAAAAGCGTCCGTGCTAATCTAAACGCTCTGTTCCGAAAATGCTTTTAACGGAAAACTTTTCCGTTAAAAGCATTTCCGGAAAATCATGCCAATCTAGACGCAGCCCATGCCTCTGCCAACAGAGGCATGTAAATGAGACTACCCGACATAGTCAATGAAGCGGTGACTTAAATATCCCCCGCTTCATTAAAATAAAAATGGCCGGCTGTGCCGGCTCAGCTGATCGTCGGCACAGTGTGGCAGTCAAGACGCGGATCGGTCGACAGGGAACGCCTTTGTTGACCGCGCCTGTAAACCTCGTTTCACAAGGCATAAGGGAGTGGTTGACAAAGGCGTTCCCTGTCGATCGATTCACATCTTGACTGCCGCGCTGTGCCGACGATCAGCTGAGCCAGCACAGCGAGGTGAACATTTTTATTTTAATTAAGCGGGGGATAATTAAATCCCCACTTCATTGACTATGTCGGGTAGCCTATTTTACATGCCTCTGTTGGCAGAGGCATGTAGTCTAGACATACCCTATGAATGCCATACAATTGTGAACCTTCCAGACTGGACTGTCTCATACTAGTGTGGAAGTATAAGTCTTAACAAGGATGTCTCAATATCTCGAACCCCTTTTAAAATCCACAAAGGGGGACAGTTTGGCCCTATTGTTTTATTCTTTGTTATTATTTTTTTGGTTGGACAGTCAAATCTACTAGTACCATTGAAATGATTTGTTTGTGATGTGCTTGTGCTCCATGTAATGTCCAATAGATTAATTTCCCAAATTATGTGTCATTCTAAACCTATTATAAGGCATGGCTTGAAGATAAGTCAAACACCCTGCCCATGGGCCAGATCCACCCTTACTTATACAGCAAACATGGCAAATTCAAATTCTACTAGAAACTACTTTTCATTTTTAAAGTTTTTTTTAAGCAAAGTGAAATTTAAGACAAACGAGCCACAAAAACAGGGAGCACCTGAGCAGCAGTCCCAGGGGTTGCTCCAAGGACAGCTGAACTGGCTGCAACTGGCCACAGGGAACACCTGAGTAGAGGTCTGGGAGTGCCTGAGCAATGGTCACTGGGGCCTTGGAGAAGCAGGTGGATGGAGGCAGTCAGACCCTGGAGCCAGTACTGTTAAGTTTTACTTGTGATATTTATATAGTCAAAGTCATAGGCAGAGCACAGCCATGACTTTTTGTTTATGGCCCATGACCTGTCCGTGACTTTTAGTAAAAATACCCATAATTCAATCTTAGCATTAATGATTACCCTGTACACTGGGAGGTCCTTGCAGAGTGAGGCTTCCATCACTTCACACTCCAGTGGTTTGGAATGAAGTAGGGTAGCATGGTGTAGGAAGTAGTGTGGGACCGGTGGATCCCCAAACATACAGAGCCTACAACCACTGCACCCAGTGTAGTGAAGAGAATTACTGCAGGGACTACTGTGGTCTCTGGCCTTCTGTCATGGCAACAGAGTGGGGGAGAACATGCTCATTGCTCTCCACAAAACCGAACCACCTGACCATTTTGGGGATGAGGTTCTGCGTGGCCCTGAGTCATTTGGTTCCATTTCCTGCCTCTAGTAGCTGATGACTAATTGGGTTTATTCCAGAGGGTTTTTTTAAACGTTGTGTTTGAGGGAGAGACACGCACAGCAATAATTGTTGATATGTCTCTCCTGTTTCCTCCTTTTACTAATTACTTGCTTTTTCCACATTACTGCAGAACAGCATTTTCATTTTCATAATTGTGCCTTTGCATTTTTTTCTCTTATTTCCCCAGCCAAAACAGCCTTCGCCTTTTCTTCCTTTAGCTGAAAAGAACCTAAAGCAAGACCCAGGAGCCTTTTCTGATGCAGTATGGCCTCTGGGAAATGTTTATACAACTTCTCACAAGATATGGGCTAGTCTGATTTGGAAAACTTTGGCTGCTTTCAAACATGAATGTGTCCATCCCCCATGACAAGCACAGTATCACTGTAACTCAGCCTGCCCCCCTTGAGGAGAAGAAACATCTCCTGCAACCTTAGTCATGGCAGGAGCAGTGTTAGGGGTGATTTTTCTGAGAATGAGGTTTGGGAAATTGAAGCCCTCAGAATCTGATCTACATGCAAATACAAGAAGCATTTTGAAGGCTACTCTACATCTGGCACCTCTCATCCTTCTTCCTACCCTATGGAAAATACACTCGCAGCCTTGTTTGTTTTTATACACTTGCAGCTTTGCGTGAGTCTATTGCTCGCAATAAGAGCTGGCCTCTAAGTTCTAGAGATAAGATGTCTCCCTTTCACCAAACTTTCCCGCTATGGTCCACCACTATGCCTTCATTACAAATAAGGGTGCCGTTCAGCCTTCATCCTCATTTAATACTTTGACCTGTCTTCTCAGCCTGACACCTAGGATGTCATTTGTGATGGTGGTAATTTTTGTGATCAAAACAATTATCAAATCCACTGAGATTTTGGCTGTGTAGACTACTTCCCTCTTTCAAAAGAGGAATTTAAATTAGACCGATTGAAATTGCAAATGAAGCCGGGATTTGAATTTCCCGCGCTTCATTGGCATAATGGCAGCCGTGCGTTCTTTTGAAAAACGGTTATTTCAAAAGTGAAATTACTGTCTAGACGCGGTTCTTTCAAAAAACATACCCCTTTTCAAAAGATCCTATACTCCTCAAAAAATAAGGTTTACAGGATCTTTTGAAAAAGGGTTTTTTTTCTAAAGAACCATGTCTAGATGGCAGTTTCACTTTTTTCGAAATACCCATTTTCAAAAGAATGCATGGCCACCATGTCTGGCTAGTAACTGGGGGAATATTGCTATCTCAGCTATTACAGTATTGGGCGCCGTATAAATAACTCTGGTCATCTGAAGAAGTGGATTGTGCCCACAAAAGCTCATGATACCATCTACATGTTTCGTTAGTCTATAAAGTGCTACCAGATCATTTGTTGTTTTTTCTGTAACAGAGTAACTCGGCTACCCCCTGAAGCTCCTAAGTGCCTCACAATCTTTCATGTGTTTAACCTCACAACTCTCCAATGAGAGGGAAGTGCTATTATCCTCTTCTTACAGACAGGGAATTGAGATATAGGCTATGTCTACACCACAAGGATGTATCAGGAAAAGGTATGCAAATTGCACTCTGCAATTTGCATACCTTTCTTCGATAGCTTTTTCGGAAGAGGCTTTTCTGAAATTTGGTCCATCTACACTGGGCCAAATTTCAGAAAAGCCTCCTCTTTCAGAAGAGCCCTTCTTCCTCGTGGGAGGAGGAAGCCAGGGCTTCCGAAAAAGCAGGGGAAAAAAAGCGGAAGACGCATTTCCGGGCCACAGTGGGGGTTTTTCAGGATATCATAGGTGTAGACATAGTGTAGACATGGCCACAGAAAAGCCCAAGATCACACAGGAAGTCTCTGTGTGTAACTTTGTTATCTGAATGGCAGTGGAATGCATGGGGTTCCTATAGATAAGATAAACATTTCTGTACAGCCCTGGAATGGTCTCAAGCAGTCAGAGCAAATTCTCTACACCACCTGTCCAAGCTGCAGAGTGGTTTTAATGCAAGGCGCAGTAAGCAAATCTCATTTTAACTGAGTGCTGGAGTTAGTAAATGTTCAATATGGAGATCCTTGAAATCTGACTTATTATTCAAACCTCACTAACCATATAGTCACAACAAACATGGCTAGGTTACATAAGAACGGCAATATTGGGTCAGACCAAAGGTCCACTAGCCAGTATCCTGTCTGCCAACAATGGCCAACTCCAGGTACTTCACAGGAAATGAACAGAACAGGTATCATCAAAAACTTAAAAAACAACAAATAGTCTAATTGCACCTTAAAGACTAACAAAACATGACTGGCGTATTCATCTGAAGAAGTGGGTTGTGCCCACGAAAGCTCATGATACCATCTACATGTTTTGTTAGTCTTCAAGGTACAACTAGACTATTAGTTGTTTTTTTAAGTTTTTCCTATTACAGACTAACTTGGCTACTCTTCTGAAGGTATCATGAAGTGATTCATTCCATTGCTTATTACCAGCTTCTGGCAAGCAGAGGCTAGGGACCCACCCCTGCCCAGTGCCCATCCTGGCTAACTGCTATTGATAGATCACCATGAATTTATCTCGTTCTTTTTTAACCTTGTTAGAGTCTTGATCGTCACAACATCTTCTGGCAAAGAAGTCCACAGGTTGATTGTGGGTTGTCTGGTTTGGTTGCTGGGTAGTTGGCCTATGATCAGTTGTCACTTCACCTCTCTGTTGCCCTTTTTCCCCTCCTACCGTTTCTCTGTGTGACCATTTAGACTGTAAGTACTTTGAACTGGAGTTTGTCTCTTCAAATGCATACGTATAGATCCTAGCAAAACAGGACCCAAATCTTAGATGGGGTCTGTAGACATTACTATAATGAAAGTAGTAATACGTTAATAATAATAATAATAATAGAAGAGATAACAATTTGGTTGTTTTTTTGGGGAAAGTGCTGTACTTTTCCTAATGATCTCAGAGTAATCCTCCTCTAACTTAACTTCTTTCTCATCATAACTGTTTTATCCAACATCAAAACATCGTCTTGCTCCATTGTATGGCTAAGGTACATTTAGATGTGGAAAGTGAATCATTTCAGAATTATTTCACTTGTAATGCTGTGAGCATTGTATACTTTATTTTGTACAGCACTTTATGATAACATTATGCATAGCCATTTTATAATCACATGTAGGACAATTATTTAATTATTACTACTACTATTTCAACTGCTTTCTTTAAAAAATAAGATTTGATGAATACTGAACTCCTGTTTGGGTCTGATCCTGCCATTTGAACTAAGGCAAAATTCCCATTCCCTTTCTATAGTAAAACAGCACTTCATGTCTTGATGAAAATGCTTCCATTTACAGTCCCATTACTGCTATTCAGTTGTGTCAGTTTTGATGAAAGAACAACGACATGCATCTGACGAAGTGAGTCTTTGCTGTGGATAAGTGTAAAGTAATGCACATCGGGAAAAATAACCCCAACTATACGTACAGTACGATGGGGGCTAATTTGGCTACGACAAATCAGGAAAGAGATCTTGGAGTTATCATGGACAGTTCTCTGAAAACTTCCACACAGTGTGCAGCGGCGGTCAAAAAGGCAAATAGGATGCTAGGAATTATTAGGAAAGGGATAGAAAATAAGACCCAGAATATCTTACTGCCCCTGTATAAAACTATGGTACGCCCACATCTTGAATACTGTGTACAGATGTGGTCTCCTCACCTCAAAAAAGATATTTTGGCCTTGGAAAGGGTTCAGAAAAGGGCAACTAAAATGATTAGGGGTTTGGAACGGGTCCCATATGAGGAGAGGTTAAAGCGACTAGGACTTTTCAGTTTAGAAAAGGGGGGATATGATAGAGGTCTACAAAATCATGAGTGGTGTGGAGAGGGCTGATAAAGAAACGTTATTTATTAGTTCCCATAATAGAAGAACTAGAGGACACCAAATGAAATTAATGGGTAGCAGGTTTAAAACTAATAAAAGAAAGTTCTTCTTCACACAGCATGTTGTCAACCTGTGGAACTCCTTGCCAGAGAAGACTGTGATGGCTAGGACTATAATAGAGTTTAAAGAGAAGCTGGATAAATTCATGGAGGTTAGGTCCATAAAAGGCTATTAGCCAGGGGATAAAATGGTGTCATTGGCCTCTGTTTGTCAGAGGCTGGAGAGGGATGGCAGGAGACAATCGCTTGATCATTGTCTTCGGTCCATCCTCTCTGGGGCACCTGGTGCTGGCCACTGTCGGCAGACAGGATACTGGGCTAGATGGACCTTTGGTCTGACCCAGTACGGCCGTTCTTATGTTCTTATGTTTGCCCACGAAAGCTTATGCTCTAATATATCTGTTAGTCTATAAGGTGCCACAGGACTTCTCATTGTTCTTGCAGATTCAGACTAGCACGGCTACCCCTCTGAGCTTTGATGAAGTTAACTTCATCCTGTTATTGAAAATTCTATGCTCTCTCCAGATCCAGGCCTGCAACTCTTACCTACGGGAGCACATCCATTAAAATTAGTGACGCCATCTAAACAGAAATCAATGGGACAATATGTGTAAAGACTGGGACCTATGGTGGGCTCTATTTATTTTTCCTGCCCAAATGGGCAGGAACTATGCATCTTTGCTTCTCTTCACCGTGTTACATGTCTCTATTTTGGGCACAGGGTTTCTATCAAATGAAACTGGGCTAAAACATGCCGCAACCCCCAGGTTGTAATTATGAAGGTCTCAAGTAAGGTATCTGAAGTCTAGATTCAAAACTTGCCTAAAGATCAGGTGGCTGGGGCACAAAGTTCCCTCTAATTTTTCCCACCCTGAGTGGAATGAATTTTGTTACATGCACCAATGTGACGGTGATGTGTGCACATAACAAAATTCATGTGGCTGGAGTGAGGGCAAGAGGTTCTGAGTGTGTGAGGGACTTCAGAGCTGGGGCAGAGGGTGGGGGTGAAGGTGCTGCTTGGGGTGCAGGCTCCCCCAGCAGAGCGCTCACACTCCTCGCTAACAACAATGGCTGTTAGTTTCACAGAATTAATACACAAACATGGTATAATGCCCTTGACCCAATACTACAGACACTCTAACATGGTATAATGCCCTTGACCCAATACTACAGACACTCTAACATGGTATAATGCCCTTGACCCAATACTACAGACACTCTAACATGTTGTTAACGTGACTCTCATACAAATAGTTCCTCAGGCGCTGATCCAATAAAGCCAGTAAGGTGGTGCTTAATATTAGGGGCAAGAATAGTTCCATTGACAACAATTATAGAACTTTATTCTCTGGATGATGCGTGAGAATAAAGTTACACACCCACTTACTCATCTGTGGGGTCAGGGTCGGGGTGGGTTAAGCCACAGAAACAGCATATAACACATCTGCTTGTGAAATCTACTTCAGTTAATAAAAATCTTAGGGACCCTGCTGAAGCTAATTCATTGTTGATAGCCATGAAAAATGAGTTAATAAATCTTCTGTCACTGATGAAAGAGGAGGACTTCACAGCCAGCACTAAACAAATTGAGCATTTCAAAGCAACCTTTTCAATACAAGCCTCTATTTGCATACAAACCGCCCCACCACCCATTGTTAAACAAGATGGCTGAGCCTTCTTAGCTTTATTGTTTATCCCTTGCCGCTGTCACAGCCAGGTTCCACAGGAGAGATTTACTGAACAAATATTTTCTTTCCAAGTGACAGGAAGGGAATTTACTTCTGTAATCTGCTGTCTGTTAAGGTGAAACAGTCCCAAAAACTAATACTAAGGAAAGAGTCTAACAAACACCATGAACACATTATTTATACAAATGGTAATTACACCACTAATAGTAGTTGTGGGAATCCCTACTCTCCCTCGATACAAACTGGATATGCCTTAACAAAGCAGCTTTTAAAATTCTTTGATTATTTTAATTTAAAAAATGGCAGTGTGGTTTTGAAAAAGACAGGTATCCATTCCCCATCTTGTGTGTTTGAAAACCATGACAAACCATTTAATCTTATATGTGTGATTCAGTCTATGATTAAAGACCATATTTGTTTAAAATACTGTTTGGAGTCAGTATTTTTTAAACATAATTGATGGAAAAGTGGAAAGAATTATTCAATCTCACTGAATTGAATTATATGGACTTCTGTTGTCTTTACAGCAGAAAAAAGTAACCCAGTAAAAGACAAAATCGTTTTAGCTTTGCAGGTTTTTGTGGTTTTATAAATCACAATCTTAAATTCATACCTGCTCTTATTCAAATGAAAGGTGCTATCAAGATTATTTACATCTTTCTTACCTGCAAGCAGGAAAGAGTGAGCGATCACTAAAGGTATGTCTATACATCACAGTTATTTCGAAATAATATCTGTTATTTCGAAATAATGTTATAAACTATCTACACAAGAAGCCTGTTATTTCAAAATAAAGGGCTTCTTACTCCAACTTCCTGTAAACCTCGTTGTACGAGGATTAAGGAATTCAGCGGAATAGTGATTTATTTCAAAGTAAGTGATGTGTAGACAGAGCCAAATTTCAAAATAAGCTATTTTGAAATAAGCTACATAATTTGCATAGCTCAAATTGCACTGCTGTGTAGATGTACCCACAGCTATTAACTGTTTCTCTTTTACTTTGAACTTAGTAGAGGGCAGCCTAAAAATTGATGGCATGGTATGACCCAGCATAATCTGAGCTGGACGTTATAAACTATGGTGTAAGAATCATAAAGAAAAAAGAAGAAGGGGCAGGGGTTGTGTGTCAGATTACAATTTGGAATCAGTGTTGATAAAGGCCTACATTTGCAAAACCAAAGTGGTAGATTTTGAGTGCCCAACCTGGACTGTCATGAAGGGGGCATAGATTTCTGAGGGGGTGTTCAGCATTTCTGAAAATCATGCCCCTTTACGACATCTCAAATTGGGTAACAAAAATAAATGCTTTTGAAAATTCAGTCAAGGTGCCCCCCACCATCAGTTGGGGAATGAATCTTCTTCTCAAGGTTGGCTGGACAATGCAACTGGTGCAATGCTTCATTAATTTGCAGGCAGCATGGCTACTGCTCTTATTTCCTTTACTTGAGATTTGTTTTACTTTAGGATTTGCCCAGAGGGATTATAAAGGCTACAGACAAAGGTTAGAGGTGAAACAAAGAAAAGGACATTGTTTGTTTATTTTGAAAGAGCCTGATTCATATTACTGGAGACCTCAGACTTTGCCCAAAGAGATAACTACTCTGGTCCCCCCCCTTTTGTCACCTGTCATTGTTTTATAGAAATATTATAAAATGATTGATCCAAAAATAACAATTCACACTAACCAAATCCTATACCCCAGTGAGAACAGCATCACTTCCACTACAAGCAGACACTGGAATAAAAGCCACATACATCCCTGGGTAATCATCTTAAAAATATAATCATGAGAGACAGGTCTGCTTACTGAGATACACTTTTGTGCTTCTCTTTCCTCAACTTTTATTATTAATGTTTTGTTGCTGGGGTTTTGTTGTTGTTTTTTTTTAACTAGAAATCTTTGTTACTCAGGAAATTCTCTCCCTCCTCCCCCCTTGGGTCATAGGACCAAATATTGCTTTTATTTAAATATTGTGGAATACTCTGAACAAAATTGGACATTGATTGGCATTATGTTTTACTTGCTTGGTTCCTGTTATTTTAACAGCTACAGCAACTGCAAAGGAAGATGGAGATACAGCTGTTACCAAGTATCACATCTTCCCCTTGCTTCTGTGTGTGCACATGCAGTCAGGAACACCATATAGTTCTACAGGGTTTCTCTGGATGTGTACAGGAGCATATAATGCTATAACAAAAACTTCAACCCCCGAAGTCCTGGGTCATAACAAAAAAAGAGACGTCTTCCTGGAACTGCATTGGGGGCCAGAGTCTGACCCCAGTTACACAAGCATTAAAAATCTATTGACTTTGGTGACTTTACACCAAAGATACGCTGGAGTAAGTAGGAGGGGTACAAGACCCAGGATCGCACCCAAAGCTGGCTGCCCAACCCCAGCAGTTTGCTACTAGAACTGGCTGGTTCCTTTCAAGCTCCCTGCTCAGCCTGTAATCACCCAATATTGAAACCAGATTTACAAGCTCTTTAAAAGAAAGGTCTGTGATTTCCAAACCAGACACATTTGGTATTTCTGAAAAAGGTCAAACCCCCTCCAGAGTGAAGGGTTTTTAATAGAATCAGTTCAGCAGGAGCTAAGAGGAGACATACAATCTTAGGAGGCTGAGACTGGCAGAGACATGTGAAAAGCAACAACCACTATTCTTTTGAACAAGAAATTGTGGGGAGAGGGAACTCTGGGGAAGTTTAATTATATCTTGGACATTTGATTTCATTTATTCCTCTCCCAGGGCCTTTGCTGTTAAGAATAAGGGGAGCGGGTGCATTTAATCCCTCCTCCCCATAACTTAAAGTGCTCTCTGAGAAAATAGGTGGAGTTGTAACTTTTATAGCAAAAGATTAAGGCCCAGGATGCTTATTTAAATATATTTAAAATCTCTCTTTACCAGCAACCATCCCAATCCAGAGGGCTCCATTTTTTAGCCTTGATACATTTCTCTGCTTGATTAAAGAACAAACTCTTTGAGACAGGATGGTCTCCTGTTCTGTGTTTGAACACAACGTAGCATGACTGGGCACCTAGCCATTTAAATAAGCATAGTGGAAAATGTATTTCAGATTTTAGAGGTGTGCAGGTACTACAAAAATGCCTATTTAGTTATTTATAATGTACCTCAACTAGCAAACACTGGATATGGGCCTTCTTTGTTGTTAGGCTACAGTGAAGGGAGGTTCAAACTCTCTTCAGCCAATTTTAAATCTCAGATTCTCTCTACAGAGGTAGTTTTCATAGACTCATTACCATCATCACAACTTCAGCTGGAGTGGAAGCACAAGAATAGACTAGCCCAACCTTTCCAGACTGCTGTACCCCTTCCCAGAGTCTGATTTGTCTTGCATACCCCCTAACTTTCACCTCATGTAAAAACATACAAAATCACCGACATACAAGTCTAAGGGTATGTCTACACAGCAAAGTTATTTCAAAATAACAGCCATTATTTTGAAATAACTATCCTAGCATCTACACAGCCATTCTGTTATTTCAAAATTAATTCAAAATAGTGGAGGGCTTATTTCAAAATTAGTAAACCTCAATCCACAAGGAATAACGCCAATTTTGATATTGCTATTTCGAAATAAGTGCTGTGTAGACACTTTATTTCTAAATGGGGGCCTCCAGCCTTCCCAGGGTGCCCTGGTGGCCACTCTGGCCTCAACCAAGAACACTCCTCTCCCTCTCCCCTCCCCAGAGGCCTTAAAGGGGTAGACTCTGGCCACAGTGCCTGTGCCACCTCCAAGCCTGCCAGCCCAGAGCCAGTAGTCACTGCCCCTGACCCAGTGGCTCCAAAACATGAGCCAGCAAGCCACTGGCAGCCAGCCCTCCACCACTCCCCAGGGGCAGTCTGCCAGCTCCCAGGAGCCTGCCAGGGCCCAGAGAAGGTGGGCACCTTCCTGGTCCAGGGTGGAGATCATGGACCTTATTCAGGTTTGAGGGGGATGCCTCCAACATCCATGATCTCTGCACTAGATGGAGGAACACAGCTGTCTATGGCAGGATAGCTGCCAGCCTGGACACCAAACACCACATGCGAACCCTGGAGCAGGTTCTCATGAAAATCAAGTTGGTTCGGCAAGACCCCCAACCCTGAGCCTCCCCTCCCCCTTCTTCCCGCTTCCAGCTCCCTCCTCCCAGGTTTCCCCCTCCCCTCTCCCACCCTTTCTTCTCCCCTCTCCTGACTCCTTTCCCCAGTCTCACCAGAGTTTAACCCCCCCCCCCCAGTTTTGTTAAATAAAGAGAGTTTGTGTTCATTAAATATGTGTATTTTATTTGACATCAGGAAGATGGGTTAGGGTGGGGTAAGTGGAAGGACATGAGGGAGGAATGAGGCACAAGCCCCCAGTGGGGCAGACCAGGGAGGTTCTTAGTGCTCCTCAGGGTGGAAGCAATCCTGCAGGGCCTCCTGGATACTGACAGCCCCCCGATGGACCTCCTGGATGGCAGTCTGCAGAAAGTGCAGCCAGGCTCACAGCAACGCGTCCACGAGAAGCTCCAGAGTGCCCAGGGGCAGCTCTGGCTCCATGTTGCAGAGTGCTGTGGTGTCCCGAGTGAGGGCAACCACAACACGCAGAGACAAAATGCTTTGCTGTCCCTCATCGAGTTAGGCAAGCAAGCAGGGAAAGCTAAGAACCAGCTGTCCAGGGGAGAGGTCTCTTTAAGCACAGGTGTCAGATAGCGTCAGGCAGCAGTCACACAAAGTAACTCCTGACCTGATGCCCTGCCAGACCTGGTTCCGGTCAGCCTTCAATGCAATTCAGCGTCCACTCAGTGTGGACGTGCTATTTTGAACTACATTTTGTGTGTAGAGGCATTATTTCGAAATAAGCTATTTCGTAATTAGATATTTTGAAATAACGCTGTAGCATAGACATACCCTATGAGAGTCCCCACCCACTATTACTGAGCAATTGCTGACTTTCTCATTTCCCTCACATCATTATATATCATTTAGGCTATAAATACTTGACTTACACTGTTTACTATGAAATGTATCTAAATCACTGTCTATGAAACTTTAGTTTGTACTGACTTTGCTAGTGCTTTTTGTGTAACCTGTTGTAAAACCAGGCACGTTTCTACATGAGTTGATGGGCATAAAACCACTAGCTGAGTGGTTTCAAACTATGGGTCATGGCCCAGTATCAGGTTGTGGAATGTCAGGCATTGGGTCTCATTGCTGCAGGGTAACCAGTGGAGATGTTAAGACAGGCTACCTCCCTGTCCTGGCACCACAGACTGCACTGTCCCCCAGATGTGGTCAACAACAAGGCTGGCTCTTAGGTGGTGGGGGCAGTTCCACATACTACTCCTGCCCTGAGCACGAGCTCTGCTCTCCCATAGGCTGGGAACCTGCTGCTGGCTGCTTCTGGGGCACAGCAAGGACTGCAGTGCCAGGAGAGGCAGGAAGGCCGTCTTAGCACCCCTGACCGGGAGCTGCTCAAGATAAGCCTCTCCTGCCCTGTCCTGACCCCTCCCCCCCACACACACACACACTCCAAAGCTCTCATCCTTGGCCCTATCCAGAGCCCACACTCTAGTCAAATTATGTTGAGGCACAGGCATCAACAATTTTCTTCAACTGGATCTTGCGAAAAAGAAGTTTGAAAACCAATTCACTAGCCAACCAGGATTTGAAGCACGATGAGGTCGCAACACTGGCAGCCACCGGAGCTTGTCTGTGTGTCCTGGAACAGCATTTCTCAACCTTTTTTTATAAAGTACCCATTTAAAAAAAATTATAAGTACCCCCAGTGCCTACAGCTTTCAGACACACACAAAAAAATTTCTACCACATTTTTTATCACATTTCTACACACAAAATTTGCAACACATTTGTTTAAACAACTTAATCGGTAGGTGAGTGAGCAATGACATTTTTGGGTGTAAAAAGTACAAAGTGCCATAAACACAAAAATTCAGTTTTCTCTAAATTTCAGTTGTGGTGACATACTTCCCCCATCGCCCTCCAGACTTCTCTCAAGTACCACTAAGGGTACTTGTACCACTAGGCCTATGTCTAGACAGCAGGCTTCTTTCAGAAGAACCTTTTTTCACAAGAAATCTTCCAAAAAACTTCTGAAAGAGAGCATCCACACAAAAAAGCACACGGAAAAAGCAATCTGCTTTTTCAAAAGATAAGTGTCCATTCAGAGTGGATGCCTTTCAGCCTACCTGGACATAATCTTAACGACCTTACTACATGCATCGTACTTCAAAGAGACTTTAACACCAGATTACAGAGGGAAACTTCATTTCTTTCTTTCATGCTTAAATTTGACACTTTACGAACGGGCCTTAACAAAGATGCTAATTACCTTAACCATTACAAAGATAGCTTCCCCAATTATCACCCCTGATTAGCCGTTCATTGATTCATAAATAGCTATTCTCTCCATCCCTCTCCCTCACCCCACCTTCTGTGCTAAATCTGATTTGTCAGTTTAATAATGTGTTCACTTTTTTCATTGTATTCCTTTGGTATATATGGTCATGCCACTTCTCTTCCAGAATGTGATCTGAGGAAGTGGGTCTGGCCCACAAAAGCTCATCACCTATTAAACCATCTTGTTAGTCTTTAAAGTGCTACATAGTTTTTCCTTTTGTTTTTGCAAGATCAGACTAACATGGCTACCTCTCTATTACTACTCACATTTAAGCCATGATTACTATGGATGGAGTGGCCACCAGTGCTTTTTCCTCTTCTTTTGAAAGAGCTCCCTTCTTCCCCGTCCACATACACTTTTTTGTGAAAGAGCTCTTTCGGAAAAAGGCTTCTTCCTCATAGAAAGAGAATTACCAACACCTCCTCCTCTGTTATTTCAATTTACTTTCAGAAGAAAGAGATTGCACTGTGGACGTAACTCAGGTTTTGTCAGAAAAATGGGGGTTTTCTGACAAAAACTGTAGTGTTGACAGACACTGGTTGAGAAACACTGTCCTAGAACACCTACCACTGTTCTCCCTGGGGCAGCTGCCCTGGTGAGAAAGAAGTGTAGAGAAGGCTTTAAGATTTTGCAGCATGCTTCACTCATTGCATTTACAATCTCAATGTTTTTATCTGTTATTCCAGATCTCACATCTGGACAACCTTTCAGCTGTTTAGCCCAGACAGTTCAGTTTGCTCCTAGGCTGCGTCTAGACTGGCATGATTTTGCGCAAATACTTTTAACGGAAAAGTTTTTCCGTTAAAAGTATTTGCGCAAGAGAGTGTCTATACTGGCAAGTGCCTTTGCGCAAAAGATTTGCTTTTGCGCAAAAGCATCCATGCCACTGTAGACGCTATCCTGCACAAGAAAACTCTGATGGCCATTTTAGCCATAGGGCTTTCTTGCGCAAGAGATTAACTTGGCTGTCTACACTGGCCCTCTTGCACAAGAATACTTGCGCAAGAGGGTTTACCCCTGAGCGAGAGCATCGGAGTATTTACACAAGAACCACTGATTTTTGTACAGTACAAAGTCACTGTTCTTGCGCAAATACTCGTGGCCAGTGTAGACAGGCGGCAAGATTTTGAGCAAAAGCAAGTGCTTTTGCGCAAAATCTTGCCAGTCTAGACGCACCCATAGGCTGTGTCTAGACTGGCAAGTTTTTCCGCAAAATCATCTGCTTTTGCGGAAAAACTTGCCAGCTGTCTACACTGGCCACTTGAATTTCCGCAGAAGCACTGACGATCTCATGTAAAATCATCAGTGCTTTTCCGGAAAAACTATGCTGCTCCCGTTCAGGCAAAAGTCTTTTTCCGAAAGACTTTTGCGCAAAACTGCCAGTGTAGACAGCATAGTACTGTTTTCTGCAAAAAAGCCCCGATCATGAAAAAGGCGATCGGGGCTTTTTTGCGGAAAACCGTGTCTAGATTGGCCACGACGCTTTTCTGCAAAAAGTGCTTTTGTGGAAAAGCATCCTGCCAATCTAGACGCGCTTTTCCGAAAATGCTTTTAACGGAATTCCGTTAAAAGCATTTTCGGATATTCATGCCAGTGTAGACGTAGCCCTAAAGTATAGCAGACAGAAAAGTAATCAAGTCCCATACTGTCTTATACATGAAAATACACACTTCTTGTTCCTGGTTTCTCTAGCTCTTTGAATCCATTGTTCCAGTGAAAACACCTTGTGGACCTAATCACTAGCATTGCACCCCTAAAATGAGTCAAAAGAGCAGAGGTGTTTGACCTTAGCATATGGGTTTGCTTGACTAGAGCTAACACATGATCCTCCCCTCCTCACTCAAAAAAGAGAGGTGAGAGCCCTATATTTCATTGTGAATGGATTAAGTGGCTGGGTATGATGTAGGCTTAACACTTGCCAAGTGTGCCAGTGACCAAACTCTAGGTACATTACAGGAAAAGGACTAGGTCTTTACTGCCCTCTCTATCAGCTGCCAACCAGAGAACTGAAACAGAGCTGGCTAGGCACTGAGATGGGCAGGAATGTGAACCTGCTTCCCATGTATGCTGGATAAGCATAAGCTCAAATAGAGTAGCTAAGAGCAGCACATGCATGAATCCCAAGCTGCTGCTAGAGTACAGACCACATACTCGTGCCACTAGCCCAAGCTCCTACTCCAGCTGCTCCTTACTGTGCTGCTCTCTTCACTGCAGAGCTAGCCTGTGTCTGCCTGAGCAGGGAAGTATGCTCCTAGCTGCACTGTGGATCTACCCCCAGGGAGCCTGTGGCTACAAATTGCTCAAATTGTCCGTGGGGAAGGTAAATGGCCCTGCTCCCTCCCAGCCACTAAAGCAGTATCTTCATTGCAAAGGGAACAGTAGAGCATTGCAGTCATTTGCCTAGAAAGGGAAGGTGCTGCTTTGAATACCTGAGGACCTAGTAGTAACAACCAATGACTCAGGTCACAAGGTGCTTGAAATGGACTATAGGACTTGCAGAGAAAGATTCCCCAGGGAGTTGGAAGGAATATTAGCAAAGTGTCAATACCACTTCAACCCACAGCAGTCATTTTCATTAGATTTATACTGGCTCTGAATTTGGCACCACTTCTGTGCCTGTTTCAGTTCAACAGTGGGTTCCATCTACATAAAAATAGCTCCCAAGTATGGAGTATATTTGGCTGAACAGTTACCAACCCAACACAAGCATTTAATATAAATTAAAACACTGAGTAAGAGAGCAATAGAAGACCTAAGAACATTTTGGAATGTCAGCTAGAAAGGAAGATTGAGATAAGAATCTGAATGTTACACTTAGGCAGTTTCTGCTCCTGGGGTCCATGTAAGTGTTGCAACTGAAAAGGCAAGACAGACTTGGTCTGTCTACAGCACAATTAAGAACTTGTGACTGGTCCATGCCAGCTAACTGGGGCTCACAGTCCTCCAAGTCGACCATGCTGCCACTAAAGAGACAGACTGTGCACACACAGTGCAGGGCATTCTTGACCTACACTCAGCTACACCGACTCACTGTTTTGACCTTGGGCAAGTTGTTTCATGTCTCTACTTCAGTTTCCTAATCTGCACAAAGTGGATAATACTTAAACCCCACCCCCTTTGAAGTAGGTCTGAAGATTAGTCAGTGTTTAGGAGTGATTTGAATGTGTAAAAATGCAAGGTAACCATTATATTTTAGTCAGTTCTCAGTTCATACTGCTTGTTACTTAGAGAGCCACTTAAAAGAGCACTACTTTGGGTTTGGTTCCCCCCCCCCCCCCCCCCCAAAATCATGGTACCTGCTTTTCCAGAAAGTCCACTTTAATTACAGCATACAACAGAAGAAATATTCTATGCCCTCAATTGCTCCAGGCTCTTTAACAACTAAGCCTTGACTTCATTAAGTGCTATTAAATAAAGCCAACTAATGTTTTTGAAGAACAAAAACTAAACTAAATTCAAACTTGGAATGGAAGAAAGCAGCTTACGCAGGAATACTAGAAAAGGAGCTGGAGTTTGTGAACATCTTGTTGATTTTTCAATTTAGAACACCAAAGAGGCAGCCACTCACTAAATAATCAAATGGACTTGGTTCTGAGGAAAGTATTTAAAAAAAAAAAAAAAAAGATTTTTCAGCAGTTAAGAGCTACAAGGGAAAAAGATAAAGACTAGCAATATTAAGCCAAGACACAAGATTTACTGGCCAATTATGTTTACGTAGATGAATGCATGTTTATGTGGGAAGAGGGACAGTTAATCAAGAACAAAACAAAGAAATCAGCCTTGTAGCTACAACAGGGGAAAAGAAAAAAAAAAATGAGCTGGGGGTGGCAAGAATGGGACAACACATTAAACAGTCAGGCAATGGAATAACTGGTAGAAGTGGACTCACTGTTGGCTATTCAAAGACACAGAGCAGACCTTTCAGAGAAAAGAAAAGGTCACTTCTGCCACTGCAGGAAGATGGACTTTACAGGAGGAGAACACAGTTAAAGACGTTATACAGTTCTATCCTGAATACTAGTGTCACCTGACAATAGCTTTAATATTAAAAAAAAAAAGACCACGAGAAAGTTTCAGACAAAATATATATATTTAAAAATTTTTACAATAAGTCAGGAAACATAGGAGCTTGTAGACAGTTTATTAAGTTCAATTCTCAGCTCCTTACAGCTCAAAACACATGACAGTGTGTACAACTTCTAACTTTTGCTTTCATAATTTTAAAGCGAACAATACATTGAGTGTATTTTACTCTGTGCAAATAAGACAACTTCAGGAATCCTTCGGAGGAAATATCCAAAGTTCTGTTTGCAGAGGTCCTTTGTTTCTCAAAAAAGAATAGAGGGTTTAAGATAAAGTGCTCCTGTCCAGCAGAACCCAAAGGCCTTTGAGAGTTTTCCTAGTAAGTTTAGCTCAGACAAAATTAAAAAAAAAAAAAAAGAGTTGGTCATACAAATTCCAGCTTTCCATGCCCGCTGTACATTCCCCAGTGGACTAATGAAAGAATTTTATCATTGCTGAGGTCTGTCTGTCTCATTTTATCACAGGTCATGCAGCAGTTTTCGTGACCAGTTACTGGCACCATGCATTCCAAGTCTAGCTTTGCCATCTGTCCTTTTTTCGAATGATGTCCATGAAAACTGTAGTGCAAACGGGAAAGCATTTGCTGCCGTTGATCCTGCAGTCTTTTGTTTTCACTCCTGAGCATCCGCAAAGCTAGCATGATAAGCAGCACTAAGATCAGCCCACCAGCTATAGGAACAGCAATTACAGCTGCTCTGAACCACAGTTCTTTTGAAGAGGTCAACTCCTGAACTTTTGTGATGAGATTTCTGCTGTTGTCATGCTGATATCTGCTCCCCTGTCCTGCAAAAAGGAAAACAAGGTCAAGTTTGTGTTTCAGCTAAAAATGATTTTAAATTTAGCAATTCCTTAAACCACACACTAAAAGTTGCTGTTTGTATAACTTCACACTGGAAGGTACCTACACACAGGTACTCTACCAATTTCTCTGAACCTTTTCTAGAAGAAAGAAAATGTTTGTTACTCATTAAATCAACTGCCAGTGTAAGTACTACTAATACTTACACTGGCAGGAATAGTCTTAGAAATGTGGAGAAGCAAGCATTACAGGCAGACATCTAATGCTAATGCAGATATAAAAGCTACTCAGCCATCTCTGCATCCCACCACATGCTTCTCCCTCTGGTATCTCTAATTACATTAACAACAAAATCAATAGCAGACATACAAGGTCTTGGCTGTCACAAGCCTAAAGATCAGAGATTTAGTTGAAACTGCTTTCTCTACCTGAGGTCTCACCCTTGGGAGGAGAGAGAACATCATGCAGTCCTCTGTAATTGCACATATCTTCATGACAGCATTCCAATGTGGGCATGGTGGTGCCGGAGTGGTTTTGTGCCTGTTTAGCTTGGCAGATGTCAGCTGTGTTTGCAATAGTGTCCAAGCAGCCATGAGTAAGTGGGGAATTTGTGTTCTGCGGGTCAAGCAGTCTGGAGAAGCAGGCATTCAGTTCAGATTTGCACATATAGCCAGTTGCAACACAGTGTGCAGCATCACAGTAGCATCTAATTTCACCTAAAAAAAAAAAAGTATTTTATTTTGGTCACTATAGATTGTAAACCCTGCAGAGCAAAGTTAGGTCATTTTCTGTTTCTGAGTAGTGCCTACCACACTGGGGCCCTAATTCCTGATCAGGGCCTTTGGGAAACCAACAGAATACCAATAACTACTGATAAAAGCAGGAATAATGAAAGTGTCACACTTTAAGCTTTATTAAGACTAGGGTTTTGGGGGGGGGGGGGGGGTCATGCAGCTAGACAAAACATTTACCCACATCTGTATACCTGCTAGATTTTTTTTCTATTCACTAAACATATCAAACCAATCCTTATTTAAAGAGAAACAATCCCTTTCTCTCCCCAAAAGCTAACAGTGTTACAGCAGTGCTTTAGAATTTAGATTGTTGAAAACTATTCTTTTATCAAGTTTGCATTACTCCTTTTAAGTACACAGCAGGATTTCCAGAGTTTGATTGTCATATGTAATCGGAACTGCAGAACTGTTTATTATCTCTCAGGGCTATGCTAAGGTTTAAGAACTTTAGCTAACATCTTATAAAGTTATCAGCTAGAATCATTAGAATATAGAAATTCCAAGTCAGGAAAGTTTCAACTAGTGAAATTGGGCAGCTATTTGTGATCTCTTCAGAAAAGGAACTTTTTCCTATGAAGAGCTTTTCATGCAACAGGGCTTTTTAAAGATTTTTTTTGTAATAAATCTAACAGGAATGGTGCAGTTTACAATTAGTGGTTTGTTTGCCAAAGTCAATTTCTTTCAACTCAATGGAAAATCATAAGAAGGGGTGCTACTGAAATCTCCTCCCCTAGTTTTGCATTTAATCCAACATGTGGTCAAAAAAAAGGGGAAACATTTCTACCGGTTGTATATATTAAAAAAATCTCTCAGGAAACCTCAAACATCTCTGAAGGGAAGCGATAAAAAAAGTTCTACATAAAATGCTTCATTTTGTGCTCTCCAAACCGCCAGTTATGATTATACACACATCCTGTACGGTAAGGAAAACTTCACCTTATTCTTTCTAGGCAAGTTATAACTCAAATCTATTTCAATATTCCATTAGTTCAAAGAATGAACTGGAAGGCAGTTTCTGGAGTCATCGTTACAAGTGCAGATTTACTTAAAGACTTCCACCAGTTCAGTTATTGGTGAATTACCTACCACAGATGCAGGGATACTTTCAAAGTTAGATGAATTGTCAGACTTCTTGATAGAAACATCTACTCTGAAAATAAACCCTTTTTACTGCCGCCTCCCCACTTAAGCTTAAAATAACAAGAGATGACTGGGAAAGGAGTCAAATTAACTTCCAGACTTCAGCCCATCTTAGGCCCAAGCTCTCCCTGCAGGCTCTGGGCCCTCAAGTCCCTGCTGCTCTTTAATAACTCTGCTTAATAGAAGCCAAATGACAGAGCTCTTGTCTGTCGCTCCAGCTTGCATTAACTCCCTTGGACCTTTAGGCTGAAGGAGCCAAACTTCTCTTGGTTTCATGAGTTACCCTTCCTATAAATTAGTAAGCAGGTTTTTTCTCTGCTTTCTTATGTACAATCACAGAACTTACTTTTTGGAGGGGAGGAAAAAAGTATCAATTCACAGTTAATATAATTTATTAACTTTCTAAGCCAAGAACAAAGTTGACTGTCCTATTAAGCTCATCATATGGAAGAACATGAAACACTAAGCATACTTTTATTTTGCTTATATGACCCTGCTTAAATTCTACTTTGACCCAAGACAAGTTTTATAAACAAAATTTGACATTCTAGTCATTGGGTTATTACAACTCCATTTTAATTAAAGCCACATTTTTAGTAGAACAGAATGGACTTTGTATTAAAACTGTATTTCTGTCGATTCATAAAGTTTCTTCCTGTGCTATGCAAAAGGCCAGAAAGGGTATTAGGTATTTTGAAACTGAACAATGCCCTTCTGTTCCTTCCTCTTTCTTGTTACTGTATATAGCCATTAAAGAAAAATGTCTGCTTTTAGTCAAGATGGCTACAGGAGAGACTGCAGGCTTCTCTTCAGGCTTTTGAAGTCAGCAGCAGCCAGAAGTCTATGAGCCCCTAATTATATCATTATCAGGCACATAGTTTCAGTATCTGTGACTTCACATCACTCAGTCACTCCCTGTTCTCCTGCCTTTGATGGGGCCAGAAGGCTTTCCTCCGCCTGCTGCAAAGGCTGTTATTTAGGGTTAATTACACCCTTACTTCCAAAATAAATAAATAACAGCACATCATCACTGTGCTAGTTTATCCTTTAACCTCCGTGGATCTTAGCAATTATAAGGAGCCAAAATGGTGACCTTTCCCCTTACAAAGGCTAGCTAAGCAGCCACTGAATTGTATGGAGACAGTAATCTAAACTAAGTGTGTTTAAACTTCATACCTATTTACAGCAATGAAGCAATTGCAACAGGAAGCTAGACACGTTTCGAATCCACTACTAGTTTTTAGAAGTAGAGAAGGAGGCGTGGGGCTGGCATTAGTTCACTCTGATCTAGAGTTTACAAAGAAACCGAGCGCTTGGGGGGCGGCGAGGCTATGTGCCCTGTTCCGGCACTCAGGGCTCCACACAGTAAAACCTCGCCGGAGCTCTCAAAGGGGCAGTGTGCCGCTAGATGGCCCGGCTCCATGGCTGGAAGCGGTCAGAAATTCATTAAAGGCAGACTAACACAAACATTTTGACAACCGCTTGCCCTTAAGGTCTGACTTCCATCAATGAGCCGGGGCAAGGCTCTAGCAGCGAGGTAGGGACGGGGAAAGCAGGGAGAGAGAAAGGGGGAAAAAAGGGATCAGTCACTGCTACTTCCAAGGAGAAGCGAGCTTGTCCCAGCCTGCGCGGCTCAGCGGAGGAAACATTACACGCGAACAAAGGCTTGGCACTGGGCTTCAAAGGCAGAGCGGAGTGCTCGGCAGGGGGCTCCCAGCGGAGCCGGGGAGAGAAAACCCCGGTTCAAGGGAGCCTCCCAGCTGGAGTGCAAGGCTGGCAGGGGAGGTTGCGCCCTCTAGCTTGGAAAAGGGGGTTCAGAGCCACCCTATCTACTCTCCCTCTGCCCTTCCCCGCACGCAGGCGCCCTGCCACCGCACAGCCGCCCCGCACCCCTCCCCGCGGGCCCCAGCGTAGCCCCGCACCCGGCCCCTCACCTCGGGTCAGCAGGATGGCCATGGCGCACAGCTCCAGTTGCAGCCAGATGAAGCTGTAGCTGGAATGGCGATCCATTTAACCGCCCCCCTGGCCTCTCCCCGGCCGTGCTCAGGGCTCCCGCCAGGGCTCGCTGAAGCTCGCAGCGCCACACTCGAGCGCCCGGCGCGGGCAGCGTGTGGACTCCCGCCGGTGCCCGCGGCTGTCTCCCCCCCGCCAGCCTCGGGAAGCGGCAGCGCGCAGCGCCCTAGGCGGAGCAGCCCGGCTGATCACACGCCGTGGGGGCCGTTCTCCAGCCGCAGCCACATCTGGCAGCAGGGCGAGCCCGCAGCTCTGCCCGGCCAGAGCGTCGCCGAGCCCCGCAGCCACCGACTCGAGCTTTGGCAGCGGCTGGAGCCTCCCAGGCTGTAAATAGCTCCGCGGCTGCCCAGCCTGCCCCAGGGCCCGCCCCTCGCTCCTCCCAGCGCCGCTCTCATAGGCTCCGCTCCTCTGCCACTCACCACAGCCGGGCCGCGCCGGGAGCCCGCGAAGGGGGCTCAGCAATTCATGCCCAACGCTGTCGTCCCAGCCCGAGAGCCCTGTCCCCGCGGGACACACCACGCGCCCCGCCTTCCCGCCCCGCCAGGGGCGCCCCCAGGCCTCCCCTAGCCTCGCGCTGTGCGCTGCCCCGCCCGCCCCCAGCTCCTCCGCGCCCTGCTCAGCCAGCTCTTCCGAACCAGAGCCCCGGGGACCGGCCCCAGCCCCAGGCCGGCTGCTGCGGGGACAGGGAAGGGAAGCGGGGTCCGAAGCGATCGGCAGAGCCAAGGCTGCGCCAGCCGGCCGCGGGGAGACAGGAGCATGTCGTTTTCATTTTTGTGTATTTATTTGTTCGGGATCAATAGAGCCCGAGCAGACAGACGGGTGGCTGGAAGGAGCCGGGCTGCTTGTTGGGCGAGATGTAGTGGGAGTAGCCGGCAATAGACACTTAGCGAGAATTAGCAAATCCAAAAGCACCCGGCGCCAGTGAGACAACACAGACAGACTGACACTCAATTATCCTCCAAACAGCCCCAGGCAAACACACAGGCAGGGCCTGATCAATATCAGCCCCGAAGAGATCTGCTTACTGAGATGCTAATTCCTTTCTTAGTACATAGCACTCACCCAAGCAATTTTGCTATTCGGGATTCCCTCCTACATTCACCCACCCCTAGCAAACTTTGAAATGTTATAAAATCAAATTCTATCCAATAGCTAGAGCTACTTGGGAACTGTAATCCTAGGTATTGATTTACAAATGTAATACTGTTGTGCACTAATAAATACTTCGTGATATAGGCACCACATTTAGGTGCCAATATGCCAATGCGGTGCTATGGATCTCTTGAATAAAACAGACCCCGGAAATGAAATAGACATTGCCTTGCATTTCATTTCATTGGTTCCAAAAAGAGGGACCTCCTGGACTGTAGAACAGGTAAGATGTTTACAATTATGCTATATTATAATATATTGCTATATTATAATATATGCATTATATCATAGTTATGTTCCACAAGCATTAGTATAATCTGTCTAGGACGTTCACTTTAGAACTCAAACATTTGTTCATTTTAAATTCCAGTGTTTCCAACCACATGGTCTGGTCTAAAGAGGAAGGAGAGGAGTTTTCAGACAAAATCAAGGACAGATAGGGGAAGGATGCTTAGCACCTTTACTGTAAAGAGGATGAGGGTAATCAGGCTTGCAGGTGGTACAGTGCAGAGGGTACAAGTCTGGGACTCAAGAAACCAGCTTCCCATTACTGGCTTTGCCACTGACTTAGTGATTGTGTTGAGTAAGTCACTTTGCCCTGTACCCTTGAAGGCCGGCAGGGCCCTTTTATAATGGCAGGTACTCCACTTAGTAGAAAGAAAACTCTGGTTTCAAACCCAAACCATCAAATCTGGCAGGGACTGTTTGTAAAAGGTTGTTCTCATCACACTTGCTATTTGGATTACCCCTTGCTTTATATACAGAAAGACCATGTTCAATGAATAATTTACAAATCTCCTTGCTTAATGACAAAATGCAAAATTAAAACATTAAATGGCTAGTGAGAGACCTGTTTTTGTGCTTCATGTCCCTTACAGCTAAGAAAAAGCAGCGAGGAGTCCTGTGGCACCTTATAGACTAACTGAAGTGTTGGAGCATAAGCTTTCGTGGGCAAAGACCCACTTCGTCAGATGCATGTAGTGGAAATTTCCAGAGGCAGGTATAAATATGCAGGCCAGAATCAGGATGGAGATGACGAGGTGGATCCAATCAGGGAGGATGAGGCCCACTTCTAGTAGCTGATCTGGAGGTGTGAATTCCAAGAGAGGAGAAGCTGCTTTTGTAGTTAGCAAGCCATTCACAGTCTTTGTTTAATCCAAATACAGGACTATGTAGCACTTTAAAGACTAACAAGATGGTTTATTAGATGATGAGCTTTCGTGGGCCAGACCCACTTCCTT
Source organism: Pelodiscus sinensis (assembly GCF_049634645.1). Lineage (NCBI taxonomy): Eukaryota > Metazoa > Chordata > Testudines > Trionychidae > Pelodiscus > Pelodiscus sinensis. Next base: position 227,490,385 of record NC_134712.1, on the reverse strand, counting down.
TGATCTGAGGAAGTGGGTCTGGCCCACGAAAGCTCATCATCTAATAAACCATCTTGTTAGTCTTTAAAGTGCTACATAGTCCTGTATTTTGTTTCAGCTACACCAGACTAACACGGCTACATCTCTATCACTTTGTTTAATCCAGAGTTGATTGTGTCAAACTTGAAGATGAACTGTAGCTCAGCAGTTTCTCTTTGAAGTCTGGTCCTGAAGTTTTTTTGCGGCAGGATGGCTACCTTTAGATCTGCAATTGTGTATCCAGGGAGATTGAAGTGTTCTCCTACAGGTTTTTGTATGTTGCCATTCCTAATATCTGATTTGTGTACATTGATTCTTTTACGTAGGGAAACACTCTCATTTCCATGGAGTTCAGAATTTTGTCTTAGACAGGTTATTAGAAAGAAAATTTCTCCAGGGACTGGTAATTTCAGAATTGTCCACTAAGAAATTCTTGTACCTTTCTCTGAAGTGTCTTGTGCTGGCCAATGTCAGACATATGAACTACTGCTCTGCTCCGACATGCAGCATTGTAGCCATGTTGTGAAGTAACACCTTTTCTTGCGCCAGCTTCTGTTGGTGAGAGAAACAAGCTTCTGAGATTAGAGAAGGCTCAGCTCCCAACAGGCTCGCCGATGGGGGGGGACGACAAGGCAAGCAGGATCCCGTACAGTCTTTCAAAGGGATAGGTAGCTCCCAGCTGCCATCACTGCTACTGTGGAAGCAATGGCTGCTGGAGTCCCAGGCCTCTTTGAATTGCTGTAAGAGCCCCGCATGGCTCTGAGGACTGGAGGGGAAGGGCCCAGCACTGTGCTCCTAGCAGTAACTGCCCTCAGCCCTCCCCTTCACCCAGCCGAGTCCCCAACACTTTGTCCCTGACCCCGCTGTGGCTGTCAGTCCAGCTGGCTCCCAAAAAAGAGCCCTTTGAAAGCTCAAAAGTTTGTCAGCTTCAGCAACAGAAGCTGATCCAATGTTCCCTCACCCACCTTCTCTCTTTGGTGGTCTGACAATTGCCATGTATTGTGATTTCAACGGGAGCCGCAGCACGGGCTGGCTAGTGCATTCAGGAAAAAGAGCTGAAATTAACTTGGTTGTCCTTTTAATTTTGCCAGCTACATCTTTACACAAATGCTGGAACAGGAAGTTATGATAATAAATTACTTTCAGCTATGAGGTCTCAGCTTTTCTGTGAAGAAATACTATTGCACACATTGAGTTGGGGATAGCTTTCCTTTCACATATTCTGAAAACTGCCTCACTGTTGAAATATCTTTGCTAACTTAATTTTCTATTGTTATTACATTTTCTAATCCCTGATTTCTACAGTATTTGCACACTTTTATGTTCCCCGTTTATTGGCAAATGGCTCTAAATATGTGGTTTTACAACTCATGCAAATATGCTGGATCATACATGAATAATAAGTTAATGGCAAAAATTATTTCTGACCTCTAATTTTGAAGTGATCTGTAAGCAATTAATTTTAGGATATAATACCATGTGCAACAGATTCATTCCTGTCCTGGAAGAAAGGGAAAATATGAAACATCAGACTGAGCTCACAAATTTACTTTAGCAAAAGGGGACAAACTGATTCTAAAACTAATTAGCGTGGCTGCTGTCAAACATTATGATGGTTTTACTGCAATTTTCTTATGGTTTACATACCGTATGTGTAATGTATTTGGACATGTGTTATACCACAACCTTTACCATTTTGCAGTACGTGTTTGAAATGTACCGCAAAGTAATTTTCTAATGTTTGTTTCTGTTTAGAAATTACAATATGACAAGGTCAGTGATGCCACATCATGCACTGATGGCATTATGACTGAAGCAATGTGCTGCCGGTGCCTTTTATTTGCACACAAAGGAAAATCTCAATTTGCCAAAGTAACTTATAATCTTCTAGCTCAGCATTTCCTTTATATTCTCAGAGCTGATGACAAGTGTATTTAGCAGGCTTCACTGTCGTGTGTGGCTTGTATGCTCTGGAGTTGGTTTCTGTTCATTAAGTCGCATTGTTGCACTACAGTAACATGAGAGACTATGTCTGAATATTACAAATGTTCTGTCAGACTGAACATGCATACACTCTAATATCTTGTCTAGAGGGCAATGTGTTTGAAATCAGTTTTAAGAAGCAAACTTTCCTCAACAGCTGTCACGTTTGAGTTGTGATCAAACATTTACTATAAAACATGTCAACTTCTGTTTTCAGGCTAGGCAGATGTGTGAAGTACCACAACTGGGAGAGACTTGCTGGATGCAAGTGCTACTTCCCAGTCCTGGCTCCTGGGAAACCTGTGAAGTTCATTCCCAGGTGGATCTGCTCTGACTTGAGGTGTAGAGGGATATAGCGGGTGCCAGGAGACATAGCATTTGATTTACTCAGGACTATCACCGTTCCCCCTCCACTCTGATTACTAGCTCAAATATTCTGCATAGGAAACTGTGCAGCTCCATGATGGACCAGATACACAAACTCATTCAGCTTTTGCAAGACTAGTTTGCTTCCATTGGAGAGGCAAATACAAACAAGGACAGATTTGGCTCATGAAAGGGACAGAAGACAGGCTCTGCACAAAGCAACAGTAATGACATGTTCTGCAACAAGAAGGAATGTGGGATAATAACTACATGGAACCAGTAAGAAAAGCATCCTAGGCCTGAGGCAGCGTGATGTGTCTGTAACAGCCATGAGAGAGCAGCCTGGAGCCTTAACTTGTAATGATTATGTAGTACACATATCAAAAGGCTCTCCCACCACCCACACATCTACAAATACAATGAATCCCTTTGAAATGAATAATGGATAAAAAAATAACATGGTTTGACAATAAACTTCCAGTGCACCTCAAAGTAAAATATTATAGAAGTCTGACTTGATAAGTGTCTCTGCCTGTCAGAGGAGTACATTCCATCTGGACCAATTCAAGACGATATGCAGAAACATTCACACAGCAATTGTAAATACAGGGATACCAATAATTCAAAGGAACAGGCCAGTTTAGAAAAACACCATAGAGCATATGAACTGTGTTTGAGATTTTGTATATTGTTTTGTAGGTTGATAACCTCAGCCACGGGAGTTTAAAAATGGCCATTATATGAATACAACCCTGCAAATCCAAGGATATCCCTTTGTATCTGTGGGTATCCACATCTGTGGATAAGAATGGGGATATCCTCAGCTCATTTTTGTGGATAGGTATGCAGCTTCAAATACAAATTTTATATCCACACAGGACTCTACATACAAAGCAATGATCAGTTCAAAATATTCCCCTAAAAGTTTTGAACCACTTACAATTTTGAATTCTCTTTGACAGATCCAAAAGACTCTTCTTCTTCATACAGTAGCCCTGCTTCCCCTTACTTTTGTCCTCTTAGAAGTCCCAGCATCTTCCATCAGGATCATCTGGGACAGCTCAGTCTAAGGTGGGTCCTCACTTTCATGTTGTAGGGGCTCCCAAGTGGCCATATCTGCAGAAGAGGACCTGGGGATTACAGTGTATGAGAAACTGGACATGAGTCAACAGTGTGCCCTTGTAGCCAAGAAGGCTAACAGCATATTGGGGTGCATTGGTAGGAGCATTGCCAGCAGATCTAGGGAAGTAGTTATTTCCCTTTATTCAGCACTGGTGAGGCCAAATCTAGAGTACTGTGTCCTATTCTGGGGCCCCCATTACAGAAAGGATGTGGATGCATTGGAGAGAGTCCAGCGGAGGGCAACAAAAATGATTTGGAGGCTGGAGCACATGACTTGTGGGAGGCTGAGGGATTTGAGTTTATTTAATGTACAGAAGAGTGAGGGGGGATTTGATAGCAGCCTTCAACTAACGAAAGCGGGATTCCAAAGAGGATGGAGAGAGGCTGTTCTCAGTGATAAAAGAACAAGGAGCAATGGTCTCAAGTTGCAAGGGGGGAAGTCTAGATTGGATATTAGGAAAAACCATTTCACTAGGAGGAAGCATTGGAATGGGTTACCTAGGGAGGTGGTGGAATCTCCATCCCTAGAGGTTTTTAAGTTCCGGCTTGACAAAGCCCTGGCTAGGATGATTTAGTTGGATTGGCCACCCAAGGTCTCTTCCAACCTTATTATTCTATATCCCATACTCCTGTGTTGTGCAAAGAACCCATCATGGGCCCTTTAGTTTTAACAATCTCATTGCTTTCAAATCTAGTGCCATGTAGAGTTTACATCCCAGAGATCATTGCCCCATTAGGAAATTCCATCCCATATTTTGTACATGTATTACTCCAATCCTTTTTGAAGCCCTGCTTCTTGTGAGACTTGAGTTGGGCATTGGAGGGTGATGGACATGACAAGGAAAGATGGAATCACCTGATCAAAGAGAAAAGCAAAAGCAAATGAATAAAGACAAACGACGGACATTTTTTGGGGAGGCGGGGAAGGTTGTTGTCTGTTTTTCACTTGGCAGTGTTTCCAGATTGCATCACTTTTTCCAGAAGAAATTGGCCTCAAGAAAGTTCAGTTTCTTCAGTATCCTCCCTCCTTTCATTGTACCTACTGTACGAATTCAAGCACCTAAAAGGGCGTTCGTTACAAGGAGGAGAGAGAAATATTCTTCTTTACCTCTGGTGATAGGACAAGAAGCAATGGGCTTAAATTGAAGCAAGGGAGGTTTAGGTTGGACATTAGGAAAAACTTGTTAATTGTCAGGGTGGAGAATCACTGGAATAAATTGCATAGGGAGATTGTGGGATCTCCATCACTGGAGATATTTAAGAGCAGGTTAGACAAACACCTGTCAAGGATGATCTAAATTGTGCTTGGTCCTGTCATGAGTTCAGGGGCCTGGACTTAATCACCTTTCCAGGAACCTTCCAGCCATACAATTCTATGATTATATTATTCATATGATTGTAAAACACCTAGGCTATGTCTACACTCACGGCTTCTTGCGCAAGTATGACTGTTCTTGTGCAAGAATCCGCAGAGCGTCTACACTGCCCGCCCGCTCTTGCGCAAGGAAATTTACAGTACGGCATGGTATGAGAGGGCTTCTCGCACAAGAGCTACGCTCTTTTTTAACAGGAATAAGCCCTCTTGCTCAGGAGCTCTTACACAAGAGGGCAGTGTGGACGCTGGGCACGGATTTCCTGCACAAGAAAGCCCTATGGCTAAAATGGCCATCAGAGCTTTCATGGCAGTGTGGACGTGTTCTTGCGCAAGACTTCTTGCACAAGGACCCTTCCACAAGATGTTCTTGCACAAGAAGCCACCAGTGTAGACATAGCCCTTCAGTGCTACTAGCTCTCTCTGCTGCTCCCTAGCAAGTATTAGCCACCAGAATCTTTAAGCAGCCTTGAAACCTGACTAGATAAAGCTATGTGCCCCTTGTTTATTTTGGGTTTAAACTATTGTCTCCTGAAAAGTGCTTCCGAGTTGGAAATTACTCCCTCATCCAGCAACTTTTGACATTACAATATCCTCCTGGTCTGTTTTTAAACCTACTGCACATTGGCAATTTTCCACTGTTAGCCCAAATATTTGGACTTAATTTTGAGTCTAACACTATTAAATAGTGACTGTGCCTACGTGATATTTTGTATTTGTTTGAGATGAAAAAATAAAGCATATTCAAATCGACTGATCATTGCAATTTAAGTATAAACCAATTGACATTCATCAGTAGTCATTTGATTATTACTGCAGCACTGCCTCAGAGTATGCTGCATTCCTACCTATGCAAATATAATATTTCCATATTTATCTGCCTGTGTCACAACAGCATTTGCCTGCATGGCCACATAAGACATTTATTTCATAAGCAGAGAATGATTACTATTATATTTGGCTGATTAAAATTAGCATCAGAAAGCTAACAGGAAAACGGTACCCTTCCCTTTCTCTGCTCTGAGATGATTTTTGGGCTTGATACTGAAAATAAAGAAAAATGCTTGAGAGAGAAATTGGTGCAGCATTTATTGGATTACTACTTCTGATATGTGCTTTGGGCATTTTATTGATTATTATTACTACTATTATTATTAGTTATGGTAACATATTACACAGACTGAGACCACTGTCTGCAGTTTCTGTCATTATAGGAAAAGAACCTGACCTAGCTGCCAAAGCAGAAATAATCGCTTATTCTCCAAAAGCCTCCCTTCCCACTAAATAAACTCTAGTAATGATGATCTCATCATGGCTCACCTGGACTACTGCAACTTTCTACTTTCTGTCACCTGCAATCCATACAATACTGCAACCAAAGTCACTTCTCTTGTTTGCTGTTCAGATTCTGTTACCACCCGTTTGCATTCTTGATAACTCCTTACAGTCAATGCTCTGCACAAAATTGCCCATTCCTCTCTCAGTGCTTACTTCCTAGCACACTTCCACACATGCCATCTGCTCTGCTAACTTCTCCCACCTCACCAAATCCTTTGTCTCCCTCTAATGGTAATTCCATGCCATCACAATGCTGGAACAGTTCTGTACAGAGTTGTCTCTCACTCAACTCTAGCCCAGTGTTCGCTGGAGGCTGTGTGCTTGTCTGGCCACTCAGGAGAGATTGCAATGCTGCCCTGCTGATTAGCAGAGCTCCCACAGCTAGGTTTGTGTTTGTATTGGTGGTGTTCATTCACACATGCCTCAGTGCACATTAAAAATTATTCTGTATAGGGATGGAAAAAATCCACACATGCTAAAAATGTTACATTCGTCCTCTTTTAAATATAAATAACATTACCATAAATAATTGTAACTAAAATTATAGGTAAATAAAAAAATCAAATCACCTTCAAACCTGGGAACCAACAAGAAGGCTGCACAAAATTAACAGTCCAAATCGCATGACTCGATGGCCCAACTTCCCTTTCTTTTCTCCCGAATATTGTCTAATTTAAGGCCAGATCCTGCAAAGTCCTATTCATGTGACTTCAGTGGGGTTAATCACATGAACAAGGATAGGGTCATTACATTGTAAGCTCTTCAGATCAGTGTCTGTTAATCCTTAATAAATACTCTTATTGGAGGATATTATGGCTGCTCTAGGCAGAATGTTAAGGACCCCAGATCTCAGTATGGCCTGGCTGTGCTCAGGAGCTGGGGACTCTCCTCTGTGGTTTCCCACTTCTGGGTCTCTCCAAGGGTTTCTGCCATCAGTTAGCCATTCAGCAGCGGAGCATAGAGCCCACATACCCTCTCTCCCAGCCTCACCTCTTATGCCAAGGAGCTTCAGGGAGCGGCAGTGAGGGCCACAGGTCTGGCTCCACGCCAGCCCTACGTTTCAAACTGGGCAAAGGGCCAATGCTAACCGTGCGCTAGTCCAGTCTTTTAAGGGTGACTGAGTTTCACGTGGTGCACACTAGATAATTTGTGTATTTCCAGAGCACCGCCTGTCCTGCTCTGTCCCTGACAGGCTCAGGCTCTTCATATCCTCTGTATTTGCTACCCAGAGCACATTAATCAGCTCTTCTCGGTTTCTTTCCATTTGCACTGGAGGTTGTAGGGAAGAGACTCTTTAAAGAGTCCAGAAAGGGAATAACGGCCTGTGGCGTTCCTCAGTGCACATTTCCCGTTTCAAACCAAAAGCCCAACTAGCCTTACTCGTGCCTGGTTCCCATCAACTGCGAGTGAGGAATCACTGCTGGGAGCAGGGCCTGGGAGATCGAAAAAGGGAAGCCAAACTGAGGCTGGAAAAAGAGGCAGCCAGCAAAATTCCCCCAGGGAAAATGTAAAACACGGGAGGGAGGCAACAATTATTGTAATTGGAGGTAATGAGGCCGAGGCGCCAGCTCCTGGTCTACTTAGCCTCACTCAGTACAGAGAGAGACACAGACCCAGGAGACTCGTAGCCCAGCCCAACTCTTCCTTCTGCAACTCAGCCCTACTCACTAAGTTCCCTGCCTGCAGCCCCCCGGCCAACTCTCTCCATTGCTGTGCCTACAGCTAAGCCCCAGCCCCTGACTAGAGGTTTCCTGGCTGCAGCTCCCTATCCAGCAGCAGCATGGCCACTCGCAGGGCAGGTTTCCCTGCTTGTGTTAATTTTCTGGCATTGATGTGCTTGTGGTCACCAAAGAATCCAAAGTGAAATGAGGTGAGTCAGTCTGGATCCAGTTACTTCCTTTCTAGCTGTCTTTTATGTATGTCTCCCATCATCAGAGTACCTGCCAAGCTATACCCTATCTACCCATTCCCTCCCCAATTCCACCCCCCAGTGAGCTAAGTATTATGATCAGCCCTATTTCACAGATGGAGAACTGAGGTACAGAGTGCCTTGCCCAAGGTCAGACAGAAAGCCTGTAGCAGAACAGAGAATGTAAAGCCCAGGTAATCCCTTGACTAATGCACCATGCTTCCTCTCTGCACATTTGGGATCAAAGAACGAACTTCCCCTTCTGCCTGCCTCCCCCAGCTCTGTTCCCCCTGCTATTTTCCTGGGGGTTGGGGCAGGCTGTCATTTGATACACATCAGAACCAGAGGCCTAGGAGAATGCATATTGCTGGCTTGGCTGGGAATTTATTTTGTGACACCAAATGCATCAGTATCCACATCAATAGCTTATCAGTGAAATTACAGTTCAGGTAATAGAGAGGGTCTTACCCCAGTCTCAAGGGAGAAGATATTTGTATTTCTACTCTTTTATTTCTAGCTTGTAGGATGCACAGAGACGCCCTCAAAGATTTATTTTAACAAAATAATTTTTCTGCTTGTTTTTTACATTAAATCTCAGAATCTGGATTTTGCAGCTCCCCCCCCCCCCACCAAATGTATGTCAACGTGCCTTCTAGGATATCAGTGCAGTTGCTCCTCATTGATCCCAACACAAGACCTGGGAGCGGGGGGGGGGGGGGGGGGAAGAGGGGGAAATGGAATCACAATATCCTGAAACATGAAAGGCTGCAGCCATTTAATTCTCATTGAGAGAAGGGTAATTAATTAGACTATACCTTTGCTTTGTTAAATCCCACCACCCCACTTAATGCAAACCCCTGAGAAACAGTCAAGAGCATAGTTCTCTGTGAAAGATGATCACTGGCCTGGTCTACACCTGAATCTTAGGTTGACTTATCTCCATTGTGTGTGAGTGAAAAATTCGCACCTAATTAAACCTGTAGGCCAGGTGTGCATCAGATGTGGAAGATCAGCGAATGCAGTGGTTCCCAATCTGTGGGCCATGGATCCCTGGTGGTCCATGATGGTACTGCAGGGAGTCCATGGAAAGTTTAAAAACAAGGATCCTTACTTTTCTTTTCTTTTTCTGTCCTTACTTTTCTTTTCCTTTTCTTTTTTTTTCTTCTCAGGGAGAAGAGGGTCTGTGAAATTTTAATAGTTTGAAAAGGGGTCTGTATGCTCAAAAAGGTTAGGAACCACTGGGCTAATGGTACGCAACTTCAGAAACGTAGAATATGTAGCTGGAGTCAGCTTACCTTAAGCCAAGCTTGGTGCTGCCGTCTTCACAGCAAGAGGCCGACAGGAGAGGATACTGTCTGGACTGTCCTCAGCATTTGATTTACAGGTCTATACTAGACCCACTAAATCGAATGTCAGAACGTCAGTTTCCTGCACAATGAGTGAAGACATGCCCTGAGAGATATAGTTAAGCCAACTTAAGCTTCAGTGTAGACTAGGTTGAAAGATGAATTTTAGCTAGCTCCTTCTTAGGATTTGGATTTACTATAGTAACGCAGAAACCTCTTTTGTCACTGGAGCAACTACAATTGTGATATCACTTTCCTCCTCTAGCTCTCCAAAGATTCTTCTTGCAAGTTACAAGAATTTAAGACTTGATATTACTTTTATACCTAAAGTAAAGAATAAACAGGTTTTTTAACGTTTTGAAGTTCTCTTGTCATAAAGGTTCAATAAAAGACACAAAGAAAAATCCTTGGCAGATGATCTTTAAGAATCTGTTCATGTTTCCATTAGAAGTTCCTAATTTATAACCATAATAACTAATAATGAAAACTGTATTAAAATTACAAGCTATCATTTAAAATTCTTCTCTCCTGGTTGTGGTTGCAAGCTTAGGAACTCTTTAAGGAAGCATGCAACCTGGGTCTTAGCCATCTGTCTGCAAAAAGCAAAAAGTGATTTGAGATGAACCTCTCTACCCTAAGTAGCCACCTGTTTTGTCTCTTTTTATTGATTTGTTCAGCTGCTTTTGTGGAAAAACTTGCCAGCTGTCTACACTGGCCGCTTGAATTTCTGCAAGAACACTGACTTCCTACTGTCTGAAATCAGTGCTTCTTGCGGAAATACTATGCTGCTCCTGTTCGGGCAAAAGTCCTTTTGCGCAAAGCTTTTTCACAAAAGGGCCAGTGTAGACAGCTCAGATTTGTTTTGCACAAAAAAGCCCCGATCACGAAAATGGCGATTGGGTTTTTTTTGCGGAAAAGCGCGTTTAGATTGACATGGACGCTTTTCCGCAAAAAGTACTTTTGCAGAAAAGTGTCCTGCCAATCTAGATGCTCTTTTCTGCAAATGCTTTTAACGGAAAACTTTTCCGTTAAAAGCATTTGCAGAAAATCATGCTAGTATAGACGTAGCCTCTGAGTGTTAAGTCAAAACTTTAATGATATGTGATAAACAGATAATGATTTGAAATGTATTGACAGCTTATTATTTCAGTAGCACTTTGAGGCCTGAAGCAGTCTCACTGGGTTGGGCGCTGGGCCAGCTTATAGTAAGAGAGGTTCCCAGCCCCAAAGCACTTACAATCAAGAAAGACAAAGGATCGGGGGAGAAAGGCAGAGATTACAGTGACCATATGACCAGATATGGAATGTAGCAGTAATGCAGGGGTTAAAATTAACACAGTAATTTAAAAAAAATAGAGTTCTAGCATGGTTAGAAAATGCATAATCTGCATGGTCTCTGATTATTGACGAGGGTTACATATTGCAGGGAACGCACTGGCAAATCAAGGCAGCAGTCCCTTAGATGCACTAGTTAAAGTCCTCATTTTGACTGTGATATTGCTGATTGGGGCATCTTTTTGTGTGGGTCCTTCCCAGGAGCTTCAGTCTCCTGCTCTAGATAGATGCAGCCTGTTGGCAGAGATGCTGTCAGGCCACAGCCCAATGTGGGTCTCTGTGGTTAGAGGCCTCTAGATTGGGAAGGACTTCTAGTACCACTTTACCAGGACAGAAAGGCTCCTGTATCAGCCAAAGAGGGACACTGTTCACTACAAGGAGGAGCTTCCCAACTGCCTCCCTTTCCTAGTCTTGAGCATGTGGTTCCTTAGGAAAGAGAAACAAGGGCCTTGAATCAAGCCTACTGCAGGGGTCTTCTCATATGCTGGAGGTATACAACACCCTCCCAGAGCTGCTCTAGTGTTACATTAGATCCATCTAGTGCTTATTTCCTTCCGCACAAGACCAGCTTTTACATAAAGGGATTGCCAGTTGCTGCAGGTACCTTTTACAGGTGTTTGACAAAACTATGTCTGTTTCAGACAGCAGAGCCTGCATTAAGAAACCAGCAATAACCAGTTTGCCTGTCAGCAGTGATTTCTAGCTAAAGGTTGAACTAAACAAGTACAGGAAACCTGGGGGGAAAGTGGACACTTAAGATGGGGGCTGAGGGTTGGAGGCGGCATTAGTGCAGGTTGCACTGGAACCAGTGCTTTACCAGTAGAAAACATGTATGTCTGAGGAAAGCAGCACCATGCTATTCTTTGGGCAAGGTGTCGCACCAAGCCCATTGCCGCTATTCCTATTTATTTCCTGGGCGGAGGGCTGGGGAAGGGAGTGTCCCTAAAGCACAGAAACTCTGCTGTGTTTATTATTGGTGCAGTTGGTCTCATGGACGGCCAGATCTGTCAGTGTCACACCATTTCTGCAGTGTTATTGTAGCTGTGTTGATCTCAGGGTATGAAACAGACATGGAAGGGGAGTGTATATTTTTCCTGAACCAACTTCTGTTGGTGAGAGGAACAAACTTTTGCTGTCCTGCAGAGCTCTTCCTTGGGTGTCCCACCATATGTCTTTCTTGCACTCTTGTGGAGAGAGGAGTGCTCGCTCTCAGGCATGAGTCCAGGAGAGGCTTGGAAGCCACCGGCTGTAGCAGGCTGAGGCCATGTTAGAGCAGGCTAAGCTACTATCTTGCAACCTTGTAGACGATACCAAAATGCTTTCAGTCATTCCAGAATGGCCCCCCCAAAGGCTTTCACTGCTTTGATTAGTTGGGACAAGGGAAGGCTCACAAAGTTATATTAATACAATAAGTTCAGGTCCGTACACAGTGGGAGTGCGAAGGGTGCAAACCCCTCCCCCCCCAAACAGTCCCTCACGGTCCACCATGGGGCCTATTCTGGCCAGCTGGGGGAAAGCAGAAGCAGTGCATTGCCCCAGCATCCCTCCCCAGTGCTCCAGCTGGCCAGGGGAAGGCTGGGGCTGATTCCCTCTTTTCCCCAGGAGCCAGGCCCAACCCAACCCCGGCCTCATTCCTCGGGTGGAGAATCAGCCCAGAATTTCCTCTTCAAAGAGGGCATCTCGAATCCGGGCGTGGCTCGTGCCACGTTCCGCTGTCTCAGCTAGGGTTGCCAGGTGTCCGGTTTTGAACCGGACAGTCCAATATTTGAGGGTTCTGTCCGGGAAATTTTTTAAAAAAATACCAGACATATGTGGGGGGTGGGGGTGGGCCAGGGCGGGAGGGAATCCCCTGGGCTGGACTCGCTCGTTCTTCACCGGGACTGTGTACGGAACTGGCAGCGCCCCGGGATCTGCATGTACCTAGGTCAGTCCCACGCCCCGCCAGCAGGTTCTCTCCCCTCGCTTTCCCCCCCAGCCAGCCCCGCTGTCTCCGACCAGCCCGTCTTCCCGCCAGCCAGTTCTCCCTTCCTCCTCCTCCCGATCTCCCCCCACCAGCTCCACTCCCCCCAGCCCCCTACTGGCCAGCCCTGCTTCCCATTGGCCAGTCCCCCCCACCTGATCTCCCCCAGCCAGCCCCTCTTCCACCGACCAGCCCTGCTTCCCGCCGGCCAGTTCTCCCCCCACCTGATCTCCCCCAGCCAACTCCGCTCCCCCTGATCCCCTCCCGGCCAGACCTGCTTCCTGCCAGCCGGTCCCCCCACTCACTCCCTGATCTCCCCCAGCCAGCCCCACTGCCCTGACCCCTCCCCCCTGCCAGCCCTGCTTCCCACCAGCCAGTTTCCCCCATCTCTCTCTCACACACACACACACACACACCCCCTCCCGGCCAGCCCTGCTCCCCTCCCGGCCAGTTTCCCCCTTCTCCTCCCATCTGAGATAAAGTGTGTCCGGTATTTTTTTTTAACCCACTTGGTAACCCTACTCTCAGCCTAACTGAGGAGGGATAGTTTTCAGCGCAAGGCAGGAATTTCAATGGCTGGTCGCTACCAGTTGTGTGGTGCATACCAGCCTGAGTGGGACTGGTCTAGAGGTGATGGCAGCCTCAAAGGCAGGGCAGGATTGCTCAGTGGTTTGAGCATTGGCCTGCTAAACCCAAGGTTGTGATTTCAACCCTCGTGGAGGCTATTTAGGGAGTTGCGGTAAAAATTTGTTGGGGATGGTACTTGGTCCTGCTGTGAAGGCAGGGGACTGGACTCAATGACCTTTAAAGGTCCCTTCCAGTTCTAGGAGATAGACAATCTCTCTTAATATGTCCTAAAAACACCTAATAGAAGCCAAATTTAGCTTAGACAAGATCAGTGACCCTCTCCTGAAACCCTCTGGGACCCTATTCAGCAGCAGCAGATGCTCTGATTACTGTGATGTAAGTTGCAGTTGAATGTAACATGTTACTTTTCCATTTACTGTACTATATGAATATCATACATTCATTTAGATTTTCCTTGCTGCTGCTGTTTTTTAGGGAGGAAGGGGAAAGCTGTTAATCAGAAATGCATGTGTTGAGAGAAATTGTCCCCTTCACATCTTGCTTTTTCTGTTGATTCATTCTTACCCTGAAATCACAATGCTAAATTTGTGACATCTCAAGGATGTGCAAACACACAACTCTGCCTTGGTTGCAGGCTCAAGATGAAAAGTTAGCTGGGTTGTAAGGAAGCTTTTATCCAGATACAATAATCTTAAAATGCAAAATCCTTTGGTATTTCCCATACAACTTTGGCCACTTAACCTCTGTGTTTCATTTTTCTGAATCTGGGGAGTAGCACCTAACCGACAAATGTAGTGCCCGGCTACATTCATCAATATTAGTACAAAGCCTTTTGGGACCTTTGCATGGAAGGTGCTATCAAAGTACAAAAGGAAACATTACTGAGAAAATAAACATTTGCACAAATGCATTTTTTCACCTTTACCCTAAACTCATCTGTCAATTAGTTGTGATCGATATCAGCAGAACAGTGCTCTTAAATTTTGTATCAAATGCCTCATTGTAATGTTCTGTTATGTAGGCCCTGGTTTAGAAAAGCATTCCTGCTCAGGAGCAGCACATGAACATGCTTAACTTGCTGCTGCAGAAACATGCTTAACTTCAAGTACATGTTAAAGTCATATTCAAGTGAATGGCCCTTTTATTGAATCAAGACCATCGTCACCATGTGTCAGCATGCAAAGGCAATTCAAAGGAAATGTAAACTATAGAGTTGAATCTTTTATTAGCAACATTTAACTTCATCCTTGTTTGAAAGCTGATCTGTACCTCTTGGATTGTGCTTTGCTGTGTTTGACAGCAACTATCAAAATCTAGTAGCACCACGTCATTCTCTTAAATACAGATCTTGAAATTCATTTTGTTCATTCATACAATGGAAACTAACATAAGAGTTGATTTCAGAAGTAAGATTGAGCAAAGCACTCTGCTCTTATGGAGACTGACAGGGTTATGTGAGAAATCCCACCAAAACAAGTGGCATTAATTAGCACCCTTGTTAGTCACCTCGGATTTGTATTGTTAAAAGTGTTTATCTTTAACATGTTCCTTTAAATTAGCTCATAAGAGTATAATTTACTTTAAATCAAACCATTGAAAATGGTGTGTGAACCCACTCTTCATGCAAGATCATTGTAAGAGCCAGTTCAGGCGCTAAACCTAAAACAAAGCTGTAAAATACAAACACATGCATGAAATTAGGTAGCAGGACACAATTTTTATTAAACTTCAACACAGAGCAGGGTTGCCACTTACCTTGTATGGCAGTTTATAGGTGATGGGCATTTCATTTTTCTAATGCAGAGGTCATGGGCTCCTTACCATATAACCCATAATGCGGAGTCGACTGTACTCAGTATACCTCCCAGACTCAGCTCTGAGGCCTACCATTTCCCCTCCCCCCACACACAAGGGATACAAAGGATATAGCAAGATGCAGACCTTGGCCCACAAGTTCCAAACTCAGCCCACAAAGGCCACAAGATCTCACACTAGTGCATGAGCCCCAAGGTCCATCACCAAAATCCAAAGTCTCTTTAATCTGGGAACCATTTATTTTATACTCTTAACCATATTGGAAACCAGCCACAGGCTCACCGGAGACTACAACCATGTTGCCTGGTATAGACACTGACTGTCCAGTCCATGCCCGCGCATGGCATAGCTGTGAGTAAGTGCCTCCATCTGACAGATGAACACCATCATCTCAAAAAACCACCAGGTGATTGTAGTGGGTGTCCCTCTGCTGTATCACTGAGCCCCTTTCTCCGGGGATATCTTGCTGACCCTCTTGTTGGCTTTCTTTCTAGTCTTGTCCTCATGTACTGGGTCCGCTCCCTGCCCCATCTGTCAGTGAGTGCAGACGTGACATGAGCTGATTACACTGCACAGCTCTTCTGGCTGCAAACAGCTTCGACACAAAAGCCTGGCTGAGATCCTGCTGCCAGGCAGCTGCCCTCCTGTGGGCCCGGTGCACTATAGAGAAGGAGCACTGACTCCGCATGGCTGCTGCTTTCTGTTCAACAGCTGGGAGTATCCTCTTGCCCCGGCAGGGTGATCACAGAACCTAGTCCTGGGAGCCCATTCAGCAGAGTCCCCCAGAATCGTTCAGCTAGAGGGATTTTGATCAGTTTACTGGCCACTGTTGCCAATCAGTTTTCCTGCATCACCCTCAGCCAGGGAGCGATGCCTGGCCCCTATTGTTTTTTTTTTTACTGAGCAGAAGATCATAAATATTCCCCTGGGGGGAGTTGTATCCTCCCCTCTCCTGAGCCTTCCCTCCCCATTAGATCTGCTCTCTTTCTCTCTCTTTCTCTCGCTTGCTCTCTCTCACACACACACCCTCATTATCACCACCAAGAAATCAAAGCTGAACTCCTTGCGCATTAAGCATTTATTCTGCCAACAGGTACTCTGGTCAAATCCCACCTCTCAGCCCAAGCACATGCCCAAGTGAGACGTAATGATGTTGATATAGCGTGTAACAGACTGAAGGATGAAAAGTGTGGAATGGATTTTATTAACACTAGTGAGCTGCTTGTGAATGATTTTGTGACACATTGGTGATTTTTCTCTGAATATTGGCAGTAAAAGATGCTAGATTTTACACATTTCCTCACTAAGGAAATCCGAAAGTCGCTAAATCTAGTGACAGAATCACAAAGTTGGCTTTCCCACAGGGAGGAGCTCTCTCTTGTCTATTGGGGAGTGTCTCTTCCTCCCTCCTGGGACTGTCCCCCTTTGCTGCTGGCCCCATCAAATTTCCTATCCATTGATGTGGGCGTCTGGCATTTGGCCCAGGAGCAAGCCACATGTCATTGGAGGGTTCCAGTGGACATTGTTCTGACGGCAGTGTGTCTGTGGGTGTGGAAAAAATTCTTCTGAAGAGGCAGACAAGAGAGGCAAAAAGCAAGGAACCAAGCAGCAGCCTTTGAGCACCATGTACAATCCTGGAAAGAAGCTAGTGAGAGAGTTTTGGGGTTTGGTGTTGGCTCAAGAGGCTTGAGGCTGTAAGCAAAGAAACTATTATTTTGTGACTGGTTCCTTTTGTGTTCAGAGGAGTAGGATATTGTACATGCCCTGCAAATAAACAAGACAACATCATCCATTCTGCACTCAACAAGAACATCCACAGGGTCATACACTGTGACTAACCAGCTGAGTCAAAAAGGGGCAACAATATTGAACTCACAACACCAAGCAGGAAAAACAATGACAATTCAAGCCCAAGCTCTGTTCCTTAACTCACATCTCTGGGCTTTCATTTTGTGGGCACTAGGAGCTCAGCTCAAGCTTCAACACTGGCCTCAACTTTGGCTTGTGTGTCACAATCAACTATAACACCAGTTTTATTTCATTGCACATAATCATTTACCTTCCTGAAACCCTTAAGTTAAAACAACATGCTCTAATAGAACAAAAGCCAATTGAAAATAGCTCTCTTTGTAACTCCCAGTAGCGTGAACAGCCATTTGGTTCAGCCCATTGCACAGTCTCAGTCAGCCTGGATGGACTGTCCTTTTGCCTTGTCTCTCTGTATGAACTATAAGCAAACTGATGGAATTGGCCTTGTTTTAATTAGGTTTCTTTCCTATAGGAGATGCAGTCAAGCAAAAGGGAAATGTACACACAGAGGAGAGTCTGGGCGTAGGACAGGATAGGGAGAAGAAACAGGTCACAACATTTACCTCTGTGTAAAGTAGGAGCTTGGTTGTTGATGATGCATCTTTGCTGCCGTTGTTACTTGTCAGGTGTCTAGTCAAAATTCCCCTGCAATGAAGGGATTGTTCATTTTCTCTCCTTTTCTAGTCCTGCTAGGCCACAGTAGAGGATCACAGTTGTTAGATTTTGATCCCTCATATTTTTATATTACCTAATGTGCCACCAAATATTTCGCTGTCAACCTTTATCCTACTGGTGCAGTAACTATTTCTGAAATATACCATACTCTGCTACCCATCTGGGGGCTTCTCTTTTCTGAGCCTCCTATAACGATTGTACCAATCATTAATATTCAACATCTTCATATCAACCCACTAGATTATAATCCCCAGCATTTAATAACTTCTAGGCATCCCTTATGAACCAGTGTCTAGAGCTAGAGATCTGGGTTTTGCTACTATCAGACTGTGACATCTTGAGTAAGTTAATCCCTGCACTTCACTTTTCTCATCTGTAAACTGGAGATGAATAATGTGTATCTACTTTTGGGAAGTATTCTAAGATCCTTGGATGAAATGGCTTGCATACAAGTGCAAACCAACAATTGTAGCATTTTCCCATACCCTCCACATTTTGTGGATACACACTAATCAAAGTACACCTTTAGTATTTTAATACACTTTCTTATTAGTCTAGCAGATAGTTAACATGACACCAATTTTTAAAAAGACCACAGACTGGCTAAGCCTAACTTCAGTACAAGGTAAATTGGTGAGGCATGGTTCCCCTTTACAAAAGCAACATTTATCTCCCCCATGATATTGTGTTCATTTGAGAGTCTGCTAGGTCGGTTTTTTATTATAGTTTCAACCAATCTATTAGAATTCTTTGAGTGGGTCAACAAACATGTGGACAAAAGTGTTCCAGTGAATACAGTGTACCTGGACTTTCAGAAAACCTTGACAAGACCCCACAATGAAGGCTCTTAAGAAAAGTAAGCAGTCAGGGGGTAAAAGGAAAGGGTCCTCCTGTGGATCAGTAATAAACTGAAAAATAGAAAAAAATAGGGGGAGGAAGAAATGGTCAGTTCTCACAGTGGAGAAAAGTAAATGACAGGGTCCTCCAAAGATCTGTTCTGGAACCACTGGTGTTGAATATATTCAAAAATGAAAAAGGGTAAAACAGAGAGGTGGCAAAGAGTTACAAAGGGATCTCACAAAAGTGGATGACTGAGCAACAAAATGGCAGATGAAATTCAATGCAAAGTAATGCACTTTGGGAAACAGAATCCCAACTACACATACAAAAAGATGGGATCTAATGTAGTTGTTACTACTCAAGAAGGAGATCTTAAAAGCCACTGTGGCTAGTTCTCTGAAAACATCTGCTCAATGTTTAGCAGCAGTCAAAAAAGCAAACAATGTTAGGACCCATAAGGAAAGGGATAGAAAATAAGAGAGAAAGCATCATAATGCTGCTATATAAATCCAGGGTATGCCCACACCTTGAATATTGTGTGCAGGTCTGGTTGCCTTATCGTGGAAAAAAAATATTCGCATTTGAAAAAACTACAGAGAAGAGTAACAAAATAATCAGGGGCACGGAAGAGCTTCCATATGGAGAATATATAGAGAGATTAAAATGACTGGGACTGTTCAAAAAACTGACAAGGGGGATATGTAGGGCAATAAGACAATTAATGGTTTTGATATGGGGTTGGGTGCATGATGACTCAGGGGAGCATTAATGGATGAAATCATGACTGGTGTGGAGAAAGAAAATAAAGTGTTATTTACTCCTTATCATAACACAGGAACTAGAGGTCCCCCTATGAAATTAATAGGTAGCAGGTTTTAAATAAACAAAAGGTTGTCCTTTTCACACAATCCGTAGTGAACCTGTGGAACTCATTGCTAGGGGACATTGTGAAGGTCAAAAGTATAACTTGGTTCAGAAGAGACGTCTCCTCCATGAAATTATCTAATTCTATCAATGGCTATTAAACAAGTTTGTCAGGTATGCAACCACATGTTCTGGCTGTCTCTAAAAGTTTGACTGCCATAATCTGGAAATGAATGACAAGGGATGAATCACTAGAATAATCACCCAATTCTATTTATTCCCTCTGAAATATTGGCACTGAACACTGTCAGAAGACAGACTATTAGGTTAGCTGGACCACTGGTCTGATCCAGTATGGCTGTACTTAGGAATGGAATAATATGTTCAGCTACGAAGTAAGAGAAGGAAAATGTGTACCAAACCACTCCAGACTTGACAGGGAGGAGGAACAGCTGTGAGAACAGGCCAAGATGGATAGTAGCCTGACCGCTGACCAAATAGAGAGTATTTGAAAAGAAGCCACCAGAAATAAAACTAGCAAGTGAGCCTGAATGGTGACTGCATAGTGAGGAAGCTGGCCCAAGAAACTAGTTAAAGAGAACATGATGCTATATGCCAGGAAAAAGGATGCAATAATAAAGGCAAAGGATATCCTGAAAGACACTGGCATAACTAAATATCTCGGAAAAATTCTATCCTAGTTATTCTGACCACAGTCTCAATTTGTGGTGCTTGGAAGGAAAGGATGGGGTCAGCAGAAGGATATAGGCTATGTAGGGAGGGGGACAAAATTTAGTGTCAGAGAAAGATTAAGGGGGGAAGGAGAAGACCTCAAAGAATTCAAATAAACATCCAAATGTATAAAGGTTCATTATTTCCTCTGAATCTTCTGCATCTCGCAATGCTTGACCTTCCTTTCTTCTCAGCAAACCTAGGCTAAAATGTAGAACCTTCAGGGAAACCAGCTGTTTCTGTTGACTTCTTCTGGGTAATATTTAAACAAGGCAGTGAATGAAAAATAAAGAGTGTATAGGCTTAAAGGAACCAATCCTCCCAAGGCAATCATATGTCACTATAAGTTCCATATCCCATTTCCTTACTCAGTTATGTCTTCCATTGTGAATGAACAATCCACACACTAAACTCTAAAATGGTGCTGAGAGGAATAATTTATGTAAATCTGGCACTAACTGAGGGTATGTCTACACTACCCCCCTAGTTCGAACTAGCGGGGTAATGTAGGCATACCGAACTTGCTAATGAAGCTCGGGATTTGAATTTCCCGGGCTTCATTAGCATAAAGCCGGCGCCGCCATTTTTAAAAGCCGGCTAGTGCGAACCCCGTGCCGCGCGGCTACACGCGGCACGGACCAGATAGTTCGGATTAGGCTTCCTAATCCGAACTATCTGTACACCTCGTTCCTCGTCCTAATCCGAACTATCTAGTCCGTGCCGCGTGTAGCCGCGCGGCACGGGGTTCACACTAGCTGGCTTTTAAAAATGGCAGCGCCGGCTTTATGCTAATGAAGCCCGGGAAATTCAAATCCCGGGCTTCATTAGCAAGTTCGGTATGCATACATTACCCCCCTAGTTCGAACTAGGGGGGTAGTGTAGACATACCCTTACTTCTTTTGCATGGGGCTTGTTCTAGAAACTGTAGATGAAGTGCCCGACATTTTGGCAAGACTAAAGAATCTGCTTCTAATTCTCTTCAAACGTTTACTTAGGACAATAACTTCCAGACCCCTAACATGGAGATGTAAGACCATATACTAGATCCTTAGGGAGTATAAATCAGTATAGCTCCAATGAACTATGCCAGTTTGCACTAGTTGAAGGTCAGGCCTTAAATGAATAACCCTGTAGGCAACTCATGACTGATTTGTTATCTTATGGTAAATGATGCTACTTTCACCTACATAGTGATTTGGCCCAGACCAGAGGGGTGTCAATTTTAGTCTGCAATTGTGTGCAGAGCACTAATTGGCCCACTGTGGACCCTGGTGGCATGCACAAAAAGACCCCTAGTATGGATTAACTCAGTACTGTTTGAAATGGAACAACTTTAATGTGCACTAGGGAACATGTGGGCCTGCAAGGCCACTCATGGTATCTGGCTGCACCTGAAGAGAGAAGCAGAGTTAACTGCTTATGAAGCCCAGCCAGGCAGGAGTAGCAGGTTAGTATAAAGCCAAGATGAGAGTGAAAGGGGCTTGTAGGGAGAGAGTTTGCATTCACTCTCTAGGGGCAGAGAAGTGAGAAGGAGAAACCCCCAAGGGAAGAATAAGCCCTGGGATGCTAGCCTTGCAAGAAGGGTCAACCCCATTGGTATTGGAGGGAAAGAAAGGCTGAGATGCCTGGGTAGGAAGAAGCCCAAGGAAACAGTGGCAAGGAATAGGACTGCACTGACCTTGGATGCATGGTATAAGGTCCCTGGGCTGGAGCTGGGGCTGGGTTCCCCTGCCAGCCACTGAGCACACAGTAAAACATGACTGCCAGAGATGCTATCTGGACAGCCAGGCCAGAGGGACTTTATTACTCTAGAAAGGGAGGGCTACATAGTGACCTGGACAGAGGACTGAGCTTTGAAGAAGAACCCCAAGTCCTAGAGAGGTCACAGCAAAAGTAACCACAGAAGGTGCCAGAGTGGACAAGAACTGATCCCCAGACGTAGCCCCAAGAAAGCCTCGTTTGAAGTGCGTGTATCCCTT
This sequence comes from Pelodiscus sinensis, assembly GCF_049634645.1. Classification (NCBI taxonomy): domain Eukaryota; kingdom Metazoa; phylum Chordata; order Testudines; family Trionychidae; genus Pelodiscus; species Pelodiscus sinensis. The sequence goes on along the minus strand of NC_134712.1, from coordinate 227,468,334 downwards.
TCACACACATCAACAAGGTCCACATATGCCAGTGATATTTGCACTCCTCAGTTGCACACTGCGGCACCATGTAGAATAACCCTTGGTCTATCATCCTCTTGTGCATGTGATTCTGCATTAATGTCTTTTTTCCCCTACAGAGGCAGGACGTTTGTTCACCCCTCATGCCCACCAACTTCTCACTCAGTCACCTACCTGGTTTCTGCTTGCTTTTTGGGACACTGCTGGCTGGGGCAGCTTGGCTCTTCATTCTCCAGCACCACTGAACCAATAGTGTCTTTTAAACATAGATGCACATAAAGAATAATGATCAGAGGTGTGTGTCCAAACAAAGAAATAACATGTGAAGGCCTAGATCCCCCACTGAGATGTGTGTCCAGAGTCCTGCGCATGCACCACACACTTTTATAGCAGGCGGCTGCCTACAAATCCCATTAAAGAGCTGAAGCCTTCCTCCTCACCAATCTATGTTCACATTTTAACCCAGTTTAGTGTTGATCATTTAATGTCTCTGTTTTTATAAAACTGACCTTTCATAACTATTTTATGACAATCTGTGCATTGATAGAAATTCATTTATCTGCAGCAGAATCGAGTCTCTCTCCCATTATCCCAAACTTTGGTCTTTTTTACTGTGTACAGGAAACAAGTCTCATTCATGGCTTATTGCATTGTAGAATCATGGGGATGGAGAAAATTTTACCACTACCTATTGAAACTGACTTGTTTTCTTTTCCAATTAAAATGACATCATTTTAAAAAAATACACACACAAATGATTTGGCTCTTTGAAAATGCATGTTCCTTTTCCTACTGCTGACCCAGCCAGCTGGGAATGGCCCTCACCACTGAGCCTGTGTCCGAGATTTATTTCATTTGTGTTGAAAGAAAGGGGTTGTCAGGAATCTGGAAACATAAGCTTGCCAGGGTCCCACCTTAATTCTTAAAGCTACACAGCTGCTTTACAGTCCCCAAGTGCAGATCTCTTAAAAATGCCTTAGTATGCAAATGATTTCCTATCAACTACCAGTAGATATTGGCAGATAATCTCTTAATAAATATTTTTTATTGCTATAGCACGTTTCTTCTAAAGCATCCCTTAGCTCTAGTACAAACATGAACCAAACTACTCATTAATTTTTAATGAGTACTTTACTAAGGACTGATCTACACTAGAAAGTTAGGTTGACCTAGCTATGTAGCTTAGGGTTTCAAAAATTCATATCCTTAACACACAGCAGTGTTATTTTAAGACTATGATCTGATTTCTGTGTCCTACAAGGTAGGAGAGTCTATGTGTACATGCCTGAGACTGAAAGGTCAGCTATTAGAAATTACACTTTGTTTTCAAGCTTTCTCCTGAGGGAGGCTGGGTTACTCCACAGGAAGAAATTCCCAAGTGAGTTTTCGTGGATTCAGGTCTCCCAAGACCAGGGAGGTTGCTCCACCTGAACCTCAGCTTGATCCACCTGACAATGTGGTTCATCTATGGTTGAATCTCCAGGAGCTAGCATGTTCAGGTAATGTTCAGAGGGTTCTCCTCAAGACCAAAAAGCCCTCACTGTGGTCACCTATGCAGCCAAATGGACTCATTTCTCAGTATGGGCGCAGCAGTGGAGGTAGTCCCAGCTGAAGCTTCCCTTCAGGAAATCCTGGATTACTTGCTAGACAAGTGTGAGAGCTCGAAGCACTGATATCAGAACAGCCTTACACCTGGTTCTTCAAGGATACAGTCCAGGTGTGGCCTCATCTGGACTTTCTCCCCAAGGTGGTCTCTGCCTTCCACGTGGACCAGGACATTTTTCTGCCAGTCTTCTACCCCAAGTCTCATGCGAATAATGAGGAGAGGCACCTTCATGCACTGGATGTGCATTGGATGCTGGCCTATTACCTAGAGAGGACACGTCTTTTGCAGCTCCATGCAGTTGTTCATGGTCTATGCAGAGCTGGGAGAGGTTCCCTGATGTTCTCCCAACTACTGTCCCAATGGATCACTTCCTGAATCTGCATGTGCTACGAGTTGGTAGGGGCCCAGCCACAGGAGCTGATTAGGGCCCACTCCACCAGGGCTCAGGCTTCCTCACACGCTTACCCTGTGCATGTCCCGATCCAGGACATTTGTCGGGCGGCGAGATGGTTGTCGGTACATAGGTTTACATCTCAATATGCCATGAAGCAGCAGGCCATAGAGGATCCTGCAGGATTTGGCAGGGCCGTACTGCTGTCTGCATTCCCATAACTCCTACCCACCTCCACAGAGATGGCTTATAGTCACCTGTGTTAAATGGACTGGAAGAAGAAAAGACACTTACCTGTTCTGTAACCGGTGTTCTTCGAGACGTGTTGCTCAAGTCCATTAAACCTCCCACCCTTCCCCCCTCTGTTGGAGTTCCAGCAAGAAGCAACTGAGGAAGGAGGGGTTGGGGGTGCCCTATATAGTGTGATATACGTGCGCCACTCCAGCGAGTTGGGGACCCTGGTCTCTATGGGTACTGCTAACGGAAAAACTGCTGGCATGTGGCAGGCACACACCCCTGTGATGAAAGGACATGAACAAGCACCCGAAGAACTGCTTTTCCTGACAAATAGGACAAAGAAGATATTTTGCAAAGATAAAACGAGTCTTTATCCATGGATGGGACTTCAAGGGAATTTGGAAAGTCAAACATACAGGAGCCAAGGTCAAGGCTTCCCTCCCAGATGTCAGCCCAGCTCCCCTGCCGCCCTTATCCCTGCTGGAGCTGCACTCCCATTTGGCATGGGGCTGTGCTCCCCAGTGTGCAGGGGGCACGAGGCCACCCTGTCTCCAGCCCGACCAGAGCTGCGCTCCATGCTGCCTCTGGCTGGGCCAGGACTGCACTCCCTGCTGTGCTGGGCTGCACTCCCTGCTGCACTGTGCCCCGGTCCTGGCCCAGGCTGTACTCCTGGGTGCCGTGGGCACTGCTGCCTCCAGCTCTGGCGGGATTGTGCTGCCCACCACCGGCCCCAGGGGCTCTGCTCTCCACCATGCCAGCCTGCTCTTGCTGGGGCTGCACTTCCCACTACCAGCCCTCAGCCCCTGAACCTGGCCAGCTCTCTGACCCTGCAATATCTGTGGTCCTGCCGGACCATGGATGTTCCAGACCAGAGAGTCCCAGATTTTAAAGGTTTAACCTATAATTCTAGAAAGTGCCATTTAACTCACCTTTACTTGCCAGCTCATGGGATCATCACACAGCTACTCTGTTCCTTAAGGCAGGGGTTGTCAAACTTGTGATACCGCGTACCGCGACCCCCCTCTCCATTGCTGCAACCAGTCTCTCAGTTGCTTGCGACCCCCCTCTAATTTGTTTGCGATCCCCCTCTAAGTTGCTCGCAACCCCCTGGGGGGTCGGGACCCATAGTTTGAGGAACGTTGCCTTACGGTCATCCAGGCCCCTTATGGAAATAGCACTAGTTGGAGTTAGTCACCTTGTAATCTTATTTCTCAGTGTGAGACTAAAACTTTAAGAAGAAAATAACTAAAATGTAAATAGTATGTGGTGCCTTTGGCACTAGCCATTAATCACCAACATTTAAACACACTCCTACTGAAACTTTACATTATTATGATACTGAATGCCTTTGGCATGAGCACTTCACAGTTATTTTAAAAATTGCCATGTAATGAGGTATGAATACAGGCAAAAACAAAAGGGAAAAGGTTGAAAGTGCAATATGCAAAATTACAATTCCAGTAAGAGCACCACTACAATAGGAATAGAGGGTGTTTAATTAGAGAGTTGTTTGGAAAAAATTAGCTTTTCTTTCATAGATTTTACTGTGGAGAAAACTGAAAGAAGGAGACACATATTAAAGATACTCGAATTGGACTTTGCAAGGTGCTGAGCAGCCTCATTGCTCATTGGAGTACAGAATCAGATATGTATTACATAGGAAATATAGAATCATAGACCACTAGAATTGGAAGGGATCTTGAGAGGTCATCAAGTCCAGTTCCCTGCCCTCATGGCAGGACCAAGCACCATCCTCTAGCTCATTCCTGGCAGATGTTTACCTATCCTACTCTTAAATATCTCCAATGATGGAGTTTCAACAACCTCCCTAGGCAATTCATTCCAGTGTTTAACCACCCTGACAGTTAGGAAGTTTTTCCTAATATTCAAACTGAATCTCCCATGCTGCAATTTAAGTCCATTGCTTCTTGTCCTGTCCTCAGAGGCCAAGGAGAACAATTTTTCTCCCTCCTCCTTATAAACCCTTTTTAAGGTACTTGAAAGCTGTTACTATGTCTCATCTCAGTCTTCTCTTTTCCAGACTAAACAAAGCTAGTTCTTTTAGTCTTCTCTCATAGGTCATGCTTTCTAGACATTTAATTATTTTTGCTGCTCTTCTCTAGACCGTCTCCATTTTGCCCACATTTTTCTTGAAATATGGTGCCCAGAACTAGACACAATATTCTGAGGCCTAACCAACGCAGAGTAGAGGGAAGAATGACTTCTTGTGTCTTGCTCACAACACTCCTGTTAATGCATCTGTGGCACGCCAAACCTCGGTGTGTCCTCCCCCATACGACCCGCTGACACTCAATCACCCTCTCAGGACACCAGTTCACCTTCCCACATGTGTTTTATTTATCTAGAGTTCCTTACGTCCAATACAAGAGCCACTTTTGACATACTATACAGCAACTCTGACCCTGGGGTGGAAGGGGGACCTGGGCCCGCCCACACTCCAGGTCCCGACTCAGGGCCCTTAGGACAGGGATCCTTTCCCGTTCTGGTTGGCGGGGCGTTACCCCTAAACACAGCAACCCTCGGGTGTCCACTCAGCCCTACCTTGGATCATTTCCTTCCCCCAAGCTTTTGCAGGGTTTTGCTCACCTGCCCTCCTTGCCGGTTTCCTCCTCCCTCTTCCCCTTCCAGTGCCTTCTGTTTTATGCCCCGCATCTGCTGTGCCCCGCCCCTTGCGTCCTCGCTGTCTCCCCTTTCTGCATGCCCTGTTCCCTTGTTCCCAGACATCAAGCCCCACCCACTCTTCTCCTCTTCAGTGGTTTCTAAAGCTTTTCCCAGCTGCGTTCCCACATGGTTTGGCGGTAGCACGCTCCCCCTCCCTGACTTAAGCACCACAGAAGTGGCACCGTTTCAGCCGCTCCCACGCTCCGGCTCCGTGACAGCATCCCAGAATCATGTTTGCTTTTTCTGTATCAGAGTCACACTGTTGACTCATATTAGCTTGTGGTTCACTGTGACCCCGGATCAATTTCTTCAGTACTCCTTCCTGAACAGTCGCTTTCCATTCTATATGTGTGAAACTGTTTGTTCCTCCCTGGGGCTATGTCTAGACTGCAAGCCTCTTTTGAAAGAGCCTCTTTCGAAAGATCCTCTTTCGAAAGAGAGCGTCTAGACTGCACGCGGAATTTCGAAAAAGCAAGCTGCTTTTTCGAAAGAAAGCACCCAGTGAGTCTGGATGCTCTCTTTCTAAAAAGCCTGTTTGCTTTCAAGAACACCTTCTTTCGAAAGAGCACTTGCGAAAGAAGGCGTTCTTCCTCGTGGAATTAGGTTTACCACCGTCGAAAGAAAAGCCACATTCTTTCGATTTAATTTCGAAAGAACACAGCTGCAGTCTAGACGCAGGTGAAGTTTTTTCGAAAAAAGGCTACTTTTTTCGAAAAAAAACCCTGAGTCTGGACACAGCCTAAGTGAAGTACAGTAGACTTCCAATAATCCGGAACCTTTGAGACTTAGGTGGTGCTGGATTATCAGATATGCTGGACTATCAGGAGGTACTATAAGATGGTTATATATATACACACAGTATACTGTATATAAAGTGTGTTTAACCCTTTTTATTGTACATACTGTATACAGTATACTGAAATGTTTTAGTTTTTTAACCCTTTTTCAGCCTTTTCGTTCGGTTCAGCTGCTGCCACTGCTGCCTTGTGATTCATTTTTTGCCGAAGCTCACTCACTAGGCTCTTGCCATTTTGATGTCGGACTGTCAGGATTGCAGTACAATTGGATGCCGGACTATTGGAGTTTTACTGTATTTTGCATCTGTCCTTTATTGAACTTCATCCTGTCTACCTCAGACCGTTTCTCTAGTTTGTCCAGATCATTTTGAATTTTGACCCTATCCTCCAAAGCACTTGCAACCCCTCCCAGCTTGGTATCATCTGCAAACTTTTTAAGTGTATTCTGTATGCCATCATCTAAATCGTTGAAGATATTGAACAAAACCAGTCCCAAAACTGATCCTTGCAGAACCCCACTTGTTATGACCTTCCAGCATGATGTGAAGCATTAATAACTACTCTCTGAGAACAGTTATCCAACCAGTTCTACACCCATCTAGTTTGTATTTCCCTAATTTATTGATAAGAAGGTCACGTGAGACTTTATCAAATGCTTTACTAAAGTCTAGGTATACCACATCTACCATTCCCCCCTTATTTACAAGGCTTGTTATCTGATCAAAGAAAGCTATCAGATTGGTTTGACATGATTTGTTCTTTACAAATCCATGTTGGCTGTTACCTATCACCTTATTATCTTGCAGATGTTTACAGATGGATTCCTTAATTACTTGCTCTATTATCTGTCCTGGCACAGAAGTTAAGCTGACTGGTCTGTAGTTTCCTGGGTTGTTCTTATTTCCCTTTTTATAGATGGACACTACATTTGCCCTTTTCCAGTCTTCTGGAATCTCTCTCAATTTCCATAACTTTTCAAAGATGATCACTAATGGCTGAGACACCTCCTTAATCACTTCCTTGAGTATTCATAAGATGCATTTCTTCAGACCCTGGTGACTTGAAGACATCTAACTTTTCTAAGTAATTTTAACTTGTTCTTTTCCTATTTTAACTTTTGATCCTACCTCCTTTTCTGCAGCATTCACTATTGTAAGCATCCAGTCACCACCAACTTTCTTGGTGAAAACCGAAACAAAGACATTGTTAAGCACCTCTGCCATTTTCAAGTTTCAAGTTGATTGTTTTTTCCCTCTTCACTAAGCAATGGGCCTACCCTGACCTTGGTCTTCCTCTTGCTTCTAATATATTTGTAGAATGTCTTATTTTTATCCTTTAAGTCTCTAGCTAGATTGAGCTCGTTTTGTGCCTTGACCTTTCTAATTTTGCCCCTGCATACTTGTATTATTTGTTTGTATTCATCCTTTGTACTTTAACCTAGTTTCACTTTTTGATAGAACTTCCTTTTTATTTGTAGATCATTCAAGGTCTGGTTAAGCAAGGGTGGTCTCTTGCCATACTTCCTATCTTTCTTATGAAGTGGAATAGTTTACTCTTGTGCCCTTAATAATGTCCCTTTGAAAAATTGCCAACTGTTTTCAATTGTTTTTCCTCTTAGTCTTGCTTCCCATGAGACGTTGCCTACCAGCTCCCTGAGTTTACTAAAGTCTGCCTTCTTGACATCCATTGTCTTTATTTTGCTGTTCTCCTACTTTTCCTCGGAATCATGAACTCTCTCATTCATGATCACTTTCATTCAAGCTTCACTGGGATTACTATAAGGCACCCATTTTCTGATATACTGTAATCTTGACCATCACCATGTACATATCCCTGACATGGCACACTCCTCAGAGACTAGCATCATTTTACATCAGACAGTCGCTTTGCAATGTGTCCATGCAATTAACTAAATTAAGATGTAGTTGTTGTGACCCAATCTGAATTTTTAAACTCAAGGCTTCAGAGAGGACAGGTTTGTGTAGCAAGCCTCTATGCCATGAATCTTTTGTCTTTGTATTAGTTTATTATAGTGGGAAATCCTGGTGTTGTGGAGTTAACATGTCAGGACCAACACAACAATTAAACAGGACATGATTGGCCAATGCAAAAATCTGCTGTGTGCCCATAAAGTGCAACTCACATAATCTAGAAGATGATATAATAGCTGTGAACAATTCTGTAATTCTTTCTCTTTAAGCTTGTAACAGCTTTAAGGTCAGCTGGAAGTCAAGCTGCAGTTCTTTGGAGCAGAGCTGGCCAGACCCATGTTATCCATTTGCTGCTCTTTCTCTGATCCTTTTGGATTGTTGGAGGGTGAGCATCACAGCTTATGGTGTCAAGTATCAGAGGGGTAGCCATGTTAGTCTGGATCTGCAAAAAACAACAAGGAGTCCTGTGGCACCTTATAGACTAACAGATGTATTGGAGCATAAGCTTTCATGGGCAAAGACATGACATGCATCTGATAAAGTGGGTCTTTGCCCACGAAAGCTTATGCGCCATTAAATTTGTTAGTCTATAAGGTGCCACCGGACTCCTTGACACCTTATGGTGTTATTCTGCTCGTGCTCCCTGCTACTGCAGAGAGAATGCAAGCAACATGTGTGAGTAGAAAAAGCAGCAGATATTATTGCAAGAACGTCTAAGGGAATTGGTGGGGACAGCTCTTTCCATTTCTGGAAGGTATCAGCAGGGCTCCAAAGTAAATACTACTAGATGGCTACTTGGTTGTCAGTACAAAATGAATTGGTGGTCTCAGATCACTCCCTAGTGACTGGACAAGTCACGTAACTGTGCCTCAGTTTGCCAATTGGTAAAAGAGAGATAAAAATATCTGTTTACCTTTACAAAGGTCTTGAAGACCTTTGGATGACAAGGGCTATGTAAGCATAAACCAAAATCCTGCTTTAAGCATGGGGACCAGGTCTGTGGGTGCTCCTGGACTGGAGCATCCAGAAGCCCTTATATCTGTTTTTCCTCCTCTCCCCCTTCTCCCCTCCCCCCCAATAATGCTTCTCTCTACCATCCAGCTCCTCAGGCCTGCTATGACCAGCTGTTCTGCAACATGCTAGGGGAGAAGGGGTGGGGGCGCTCTTGAGAGAGGGGGCAAAACAGGGTGGGAAGAAGCGAGGTAGGGCAGGGAGTGGGAGGAGCCCCTCCTGCATATTGGAAAGTCAGTGCCTCTGGTTTTAAGGTGGAACTGAGAAAAGACCTGTACTGCTGCAAACAAGAAGAACCTCTTTAGATCATTGTAATTAAAAAGGAGCTGCCAGGTTGTGTTGTGCTCTTGCTCTTGCTCTTGCACTCACCAGGCTCGGTCTGCCTTTCTGAGTGTGAAACATGGGAGCACAAGCTGAGGTAACACTGCTCAGACACATAAGAAATTAGGGGAGGATATGGATACAGAGAAAAGAGACAGCTAAATGTGGGAAAAGGAGGTGGATCAGGAGAAAAAGGATTAGTCAGCAACCCACTACCATAAGGCATATATGGCATCTCGCAAAAGTGGCAAAACTTGGGTACATTTCTCTGTCATCGCAAAGTCAAAAGCCTATTTATTTAAGCACAAATATTTAAAGGGGAGATGGGAGTTAGAGAAGTTATATGATGTTGCACAATCACACACACACAACTGCATTTTAAATACAACAGACCCCTATTGTACTAAAGCTAATTCCATATGTTTTAGCTAAATTTAGTACATTTGCCTTATTCTAGAAGGTTTGTCCAGGATAACATCCATCTGGAGTAATAGCAAGCATTCACGCGGCACCCCGCCCCATCCCACCACACCACACACACCAAAAATTCCCCAGAGAGAAAGACAGGACAGTTTATGGATGTAACATTTTTATATCTATACACAGAAACACAAATAGCCATAAATCACTAAATCTGTAAACTAACTAACTTAAAACCAGAGGATCTCGCAACCAATTTGTTGGTGGTGTCAGAAAATGGCCATCATCTCTTGCTGATGATCTCACTGGCACTATTTCCTAAAATAATTGATTAACTTTAGGAGAGACAAATAGGACATATACACAGCCACATCATTGTAATTTACCTATGTAGGATTTTTTAAAATAAAAATAATAATAAATAATTTTTATTTAAATAAAATACAAATATAGGACTGTGAAAAAGGAGTGGAGGACTTGGTGGATTGCACATGGGTGGAGGGAAGCAGTGTGGGCCTGGGACGATGGAGGGGTGCATGTGGGGCCAAGAAGGCAGTGGGTTCCAAGGGCAATAGGGAGGGGGGCATAGATGTGGGGCAAAGAAAGAGGAGGGTGGATGATGATCCCCACAGCTACATGGCTGGAGTTGGGGGTTGCCACCCCCTGTCATGCATTCAGGATCAACATCCATGGCCCTAGATGGGTGCTAGGGACCAGTGCTTCCAGCTACAAGCCCAAAGCCAGCACCCACTGCCATGTGCCCAGGGAGCAGCTCCTGCTATTTTGGGGCTGGGGATTGGTGCTTGGGACTAGCTCCTGCTGCCATGCAGCTGGGACTACAGGTCAGAACTGCAGCCTGGAGTTAGCGGCCTGGACTAGAGGTTGGAATAAGCAGCGGTGAGTTGGTGCCTGTGGCTGCTGCTAAAATCAGGACCATTTCTGTGTGGTCGGAGATGGGGAATGGAGCTTGAACTGAAGCCCCAGGTCTGAAAGGCCAGTGCTGGGGTCAGTACCCGAACCCCTGCAGTCAGAGCTGGTGTTGGCACCTGAAACCCCATAGCTAGAGCCCTGGTCCAGGCAACCAGGACCCCTACATCCTACTACTGGAGCTCACCTCCCAGCCATAGCACCATTGCCCCAGCTAGAGAATGCACTGTGCTTCTGCAGCCTTGGGCCCCGTCTGTCTCCATCCAGGCGGAATGGGGGAGGGAGGAGCAAAGCTTTTCCTCCCCCTCCATCACTGTACAGAAAGCTGTCCTGGCACAGGGAAACCCCTTAGCGTCAGCATACATGGTGGCTGCATTTAAGAAACCCTGCTTCAAATAGTCTTTTCGAGAGAAAAAATTGGGACCCAATCTGTGATCATTTACTTAATATCCATTCAGGCAACACTCTCCCTGAATTGACTGGTCCTCCCCGCTTCTTCCCCTATAAGCACTATGGGATTACAATAGGCCAATTGTAACAATGAAAAGAATGTTGAGTTTTGCCAATGGGAATGAATGGGATTTTCATCTGCTGGAGAGAGACAATGGTTCTAATTACCCACATCAGGAATGAATTTAGACACATTTGTGCTTTCTCTTCTGCCAGATCCCATGGACGTGTGACAGAGGAGACAGTAAGGAGCTGAAGGTAATGAAGATTGGATGGAAACAATGCACAATAGCTCAGAAAACAGAAAGCCTTCCACATAAAGTTTCAAACAGTATTGAGTCTTAAATGTAAACCTGAGGGACATTTACTTAAGTCTTCACACGAAGAATGATAAGCCTTAATATGAACTTCATCAGAGGAAGTGGGTTTTACCCACTCATGATACTCTGTATTTTTGTTAGTCTCTATAGGGTGTGCCTACACTGTGCACTTATGTTGAAATAAGCTATTTCAGAATAACTCCCAAAATAGCTATTTTGAAATAGCACGTCCACGCTGCAAATGCCCATCAAAATAGTGCAGATCTATATCGAAATAGCATGTCCACACTGTTAGAGGCTGAATCACATTTAAGGCCCCCTTGAAGCTTTCTGGGCAGGGCATCGGGACAACAGTCACTTCCTGTAGCTGCTGCCTGACGCTATCTGAGGGTTGTGTTTAAAAGGGACCCCCCCATGTACTGTTGTGTCTCTTCACCTTTGCCTGCCTCCTCAAGGGACAACAAACTCATCTCACTGCCTGCTCTGATTGCCCCTGCTGATACCACGGTACTTCTGCCACGGAGCAGGACCTGCTGGAAAGCACTCGCCGGCTCTTAGACCTCACGCTGCACCTCCTGGCGTAGTTACTGTAGGCTGTCCACGTGGCACTGGAGAACCAGGACCCACAGCTCAGTCTGGGGCACCGCCAGCCCACCCTCCCCTGCACACTGTGCACTGCCACTTCTGGTGACTGAACACCAGTTCCAGCTCATCATGGAGCAGTGGATGACCAGCCGTGGCTCCAGAATTTCCACATGCAGGACACCTTCCTGGAGCTGTGCAAGTGGCTTGCCCCTGCCCTCAGGCAGTGGGATGGCCATGTGTGACCTGCCATCCCCCTCCAGAAGCAGGTCACCATTGCACTTCGGAAGCTCGTCACACTGGACAGCTACTGCTCCAGTGGGAACCAGTTCAGCATGGGGAGATTGACAGTCGGGGCTGTACTCATGCAGGTTTGATTCTCTTATGATTGTCCTAGGAGGGTGGTGAAGCACTGGACTGGGGTTCCCTAGAGAAGGAGGGGTGCGGACTCTCCCTCCCTGGAGAGGTTTTGCAGTCCCGCATTCACAAAACCGTAACAGGGATGGGAGACTTGGGGGTTGCTCCTGCTGTGGGAAGGGGCTTGGGCTCGGGGAATTCCTGAGGGCTCTGGCAACCTCTGTCTCCTTCTACAGGAGATGAGGGCCATCAACACCATCCTACTGTGCAGGATCATCATCCTGGGCGACGTGGATCCCATTGACCAAGGGCTTCCCCAACCATGGGGGAGCCATTGATGGCACGCACATCTGCATCTGGGCCCCCAACCACCAGAGCTCCAATTTACATCAACCAGAAGGGGTAATTTTCAATAGTCCTGCAGGCCGCTGAGGCCAGTTCACCAACATCAATGTTGTGTGATCAGGGAAGGCACACAAAGCCTGCATATTCCGCAACTCCAACCTCTTCCAGAAGAAGTACACCTGTACATTTTTCCCTGACTGTACTGTCAGGTTGGGGATGTGGATATGCCCATGTGAATCATGGGGGATGTAGCCTACTCTTTGCTCCCCTGGCTAATGAAGCCCTACACTGGACACCTGGACCCAGGAAGGAATGTTTCAGTGGCAGGCTGAGCCGGGCCCACATCACGGTGGAAAGTGCCTTCAGGCATTTGAAGGGGAGATTCCACTGTCTCCTCACCCACCAGGCTTTCGGCAAACAGACCCTCCCCCAAGTTGTGGTGGCCTGCTGTGTCCTACACAACTTGTGCAGAACAAGGGGGAGACGTTCTTGTCAGGGTGGGGGCAGAGGCCGAGCAGGTCACAAAGGCCTTTGAACAGCTGCTCACCACTGCCATCCGGCAGGCCCATCAGGGGGCTATGAGCATCTGGGATACTCTGAGGGAGATGTCCTTGTCTAAAACTCTGTGACACTCTCCCCTGGGCCTCCCCACAAGAAGCCTCTGCATTGCCCCAGAGTGCCTTTCTTCCCCCACCCCTCCCTTATGTTCCCCTCTCCCTCTCCTCCCCTGCAGACACAATGAACAACACTTTATGTTTCGAAAGAATACACTTTTTTTTATTGGGGGTAAATATAACGGGGAGGGACTGGGGAAAGAACCTGGGAGTGGGGAAGGAGGGAGATGGATGCAGGAGGAGTGGAGAGGAGGGGCTCAGGAATGGAGATGGGACTAGAACCTGCCTCAGGTGATCCCACTGCCTCATATGTGGGGCCCTCTGCAGCCTTGGAGTAGGACTTGCTCCTGCTGTGACAGCTCCTAGTCAGTGTCCAACTTTTGCTCTGGCTGCTCTAGAGACCACTGCAGGGCACGCAGCCGGGCAATGTGTTCCCCCTCAAGGTCTTCCCATTGTAACCCTTCTGCTAGGCTGAATTAATAGCAGCAAGGGCCGGGTTCAGTACTTAGGGGTCCCATTGACCTGGGAAATCTTACATACACCCCTGGGCACCTCAAAGAGGCAATTCTTCCCCTCTCACAAGCACAGAGCCTCAGTATAGCAGCAAGTCTTTAACAACATGAGGTAAGTAACATCAGCATTAAATTGGGAAAACACCACAACTAGGATTCATAGACCAAACCATGAGCAAAGACCCACCCCCAGCCAAGAATCACCCAAAGTCCCCAAGAGTCCAATACCCCAACAGTCTCTTGAGTCCAGCAGCCCAAAAATCACCCAAAGTCCAACACCCCAAAAGTCTCTGTCCTGGGTCAGTGCCGCCCCAGGGTTCAAAAGTTTACCTGCAGGGTTTTTACCCCCCCACCTGGGTGGAATGGAGGGGGAAGGAGGTTGATACACCTTATGTGGTCCACTGGTGGCCCCACCTCTCTGCAGGGTTCTGCTGCCGCCTTTAACATGAGTTACTCCACCTGCTGTCCCGCGAGCTGCTCCAGCCGTCCTGCGAACTGCCCTGCTCCGCCTCTCCGTCTTGTTCCACTCCACCGGCCGCCCACCGGTTGTTCCCTCAGCTGCTCCGCTGACTGCTTGCTGCCATTCCTACCAGCCGCCTGCTGGTCATTCCCACCAGCTACTCTGCAGTCCATCTGCCGCCGCTCCTACTGGCTGCCTGCCGGTTGTTCCCACCAACCACTCTGCAGGCTTCCCACCAGTTGTTCTCTCCAGCTGCTGCACTGGGTCATCCCGGCAAACTGCTCTGCCAGCCGTCCTGCAAACTGCTCTGCTAGCAGCTCAGCAATTTAGCTTCAGGCTCCCCACAGCACTCAGTGATTTCAGCTCATAGTTGATTTCAGCTCTTTAGCAATTTCAGCTCATAGTAGAGGAGCCTCAGTGCTAGTGCACCATTGGCCCAAAGTGAAGTCAGCTCAGCAGCTTGTAATTAGACTCCTAATGGAATGCAAATTAGCTCTGATACTCCACAGTGGAGAGAGGAGAGGGTGCAATTGGTGTTTCAGGCCCTCAGACAGAGGCCCCACCACCAAGTACAAATACCTGTCTCCAGCCTCTCTCACTTCACTGGGTTTGGAACCCATGCCCCTTGTCTAATGAGTGCTACTTAGTTGATGTTGAGTCCCTCTGTCATAAAACAGTTCCACTGTCCTTGATTCACATAATCAGGGTAACACCACTTTATCCCCTACCCCCGCCTCAATAACAGAGAGACTGGGGAGCCCACAGCGGCCAAAGTGACCATTTGGGCTGCTGTGAGCTCATACTAAGCAGGGTGGGTGTGCCTATGCAAACAAGATCAGCCCCTGAAGTCTTTTTGCACCACTTGCCACAATTCACTACTAGATGTCAGGGTAGAGCTTATCCTGACCGAGCTTACACCATGATCGCTGGTGCCTGTGGGTCTTGCAGGATCACCAGGGTGGCACGGGAGGTGGTGGAAACACCTCATTCACAGCCAGTCCAGCTGTGAAGAAAAGTGAGAAGGGCAGTCATCCCAGGAGACATGGTGCATGAAGCCTAGCCCTAATCTCTGAGCTGGCACCAAAAGATCTATGGTCAGATGAAGGTGATGTGCTTCGAGTAAGGCCATCTGTGGGCTAGTCAGCGAGCACTTTCCTGCAGGTGACCCAGGGGAGCCTCACTCCCTCCATGTCCTGGGGATAAACTGGCATAGGAAGGTGCCAGCCAGGAGCCTGCGGGCTGTAGGGGGGAAATGAGGTGACTGGCTTTCCCTCCATGCCGCACATATGCAGGGTCTGACAGTGGTGGCATCCCATAGGGAGAGGACTTGTATCCTTGCCCTTTGGGGGGGGGGGGAGGAGCAGGTGTTAGGGGAGGTGAGTGTGAGTGGCAAATGCTGCTTGCCAGGGAGGGTGCTACTAGGGTCCCCTCTTCTTTCTCTCTCCTGGCAGGTTCCCATGACAAGGGCTTGGTGTCCTCCCCCTCACAGCATTTGCCTGGGGGCAGATGATGTCCTGGCAGTGTAGGCATGACCATATGCGGCACTGCTATGTGTGTCCATGACCACATCCCCCATGTGACTTGTAATAGGAATGTGTCCCACCAAAGGGTTGGGAGTAAGGCAGGCCTCTCCAGAAAACCTACGAGCAGGAGCACAAAGTTCCTTTGTAGTAGCTTCATGCAGATATGTGCTCCGGACTGGTGCTCCATGTGCACCCACATGCACAGGCTATATGATACCCAGGCCGAGAAGGCCAACAGAGGAGTGTTCAGCCCACCACCTTTCACCGCACGTGTTTAGGGAAAGTAATGGAACTCACCTGATGGGCCTTCCCCGGCCTCATCTGAGTCCTGGGTGACATCCTGGCAGCAGGGGGGGAGGGAGTACCAGCTCCAGGGACAGGCTTATCTCTTGGCTGGACTAGAGTTCATCCTCCTCCACCTGCTCCTTCTTCATAAAACCTTTCCCCTCTGGCTGCTGCTTTAAAGCCCGCAAGGGAAGAGGAACTGTAGAGTTCTGATAGGTGTGGACAGAGTGGCCACCAGGGCAACTGTGAGAAGCCCTGGAAGCCACTTATTTCAAAATAACCCCAGCTGCCCTTATCTACACACACCTTATTTCGAAATAACTATTTTGAAATAGGTGTAATTCCTTGTGATGTGAAAATTCATTATTCTGGAATAAGAAGCCCATTATTTTGAAATGATTTCAAAATAACGGGCTAGCTGTGTAGACACTAACCTTGTTATTTTGAAATAAATGTGAGTTATTTCAAAATAACACTGCTGTGTAGACATGCCCTAAGGTGCCACAGGATTACTCAGTTTTGTTGTTTTTAAAGTTACAGACTAACATGGCTATCCCTCAGACTAATTTCCCAGGGTAGACCAGGTATCAATAAATGGAGACTAAATAGAGGCAAGCATCACTACTAGCAGAAGGGGCATGTGAGGAAGGTAGGAGAATAGGCAGGATGCGACAGTAACAGCAGAAGACAGACAACCAAAAGACAAAACAAAGAACAAAATAGAGAGTAACCAACACTCTCCATTCCTTTCTAGACTGTGACTGCAGCATGGTATCACTGCATTATTATGATGTCGTTTTACTAAATCTTTAACCATGTAGTGACATCTAGTGGCCTCTATAATATAATTCACTGGGCACAGAAATAATCTGAAGAAGTGGGTTGTACCCACGAAAGCTCAGGACTCCATCTACATGTTTTGTTAGTCTTTAAGGTGCTGCTAGACTATTAATTGTTTTTTACATTTTTAAATTTGGTTTGTTTGACAGGTAACAAAATTTTCAAAATATGCACTGGTGATTTCATTCTATGTTCTAATGTACAAGCATTCATGTGAAATCACAAACAATCATTAGGATTCCTATCTTCAAACCTGCACAGAAAAGTGAGTTGCAAGTAATTCGGAAAAAAGAAAGTGATTGGTCTAAAAAGTCAAAAGTATTATAGAAGCATGGAATACTAGAACTGGAAGGGATCACGAGAGATTGAGTCCAATCCCCTGCCCTCACAGAAGGACCAAGCACCATCTAGATCTTCCCTGATCGATGTCTTTCCAACCTGCTCTTAAATATCTCCAGTGATGGGGATTCCACAACTTTCCTAGGCAATTTATTCCATTGTTTAACCATCCTGACAGGAAGTTTTATTTATGTCCAACCTAAACCTCCCTTGCTGCATTTTAAGCCCATTGCTTCTTGTCCTAAGAGCATATGTTTTGTATCTCCAACAACATATATTTCTCCATTAAAAAAATAAGTGAATGTAGTTGAAGAAGTGGGTTTTGCCCATGGAAACTCATGATACATGTATATTTTGCTAGTCTCCAAGGTGCCATAGGACTATTTGTAGTGCTAGTGAAAGTGCCAAATTCACAGAATTAGAGAATCAAACTGTTCAACCACAGAACGAGGATAGCATGAGTAGTTGCATGGTTCCTCACTAATGTGCCATCACCTTGACCTTCAGTGACATGTAACAAAGTTAAAACAACATGAATAGTTAGAACCCTGCTTTATATCTGCAGGTATCTGTGCCTCATTTTTGCAGATATGATGCGGTTATGGATGCCAAACTTTGTATCCATGCAATGCTCTATGAATAGCTGAGAGTTTCAGTCTTCATGTTCATTCTCCTTTGAGATCATCATCAAGAGGACTAATCTGGGTAGTCATTTTGGTGACATGGATTTTGTCCTGTAAGCTCATGGAAAACTTTTAAATTACTTTCTTTAACCTCAAGACAGAATAAAATTGCAAAATCTGGATTTACCGTGACTCCTTTTGCCATTTTTCTGCCCCAGTCAAGGCCACGTTACAAAGTAAATTGAGGAAATGAATGCCTGTTTGAAATTGACTACACAATAACTTTCCATGAATAAGTACAGAATTTCTCTAACCAGGAGAGAAGATCAAATTTAGCAAAGCGATGAAGAGACTTTCCTTTTTAATTAAAGAATGGAATCACATGATCAAAGCATTAGACAAGTGTCTTTTACTGCAGCATTTTTTATGGATTGGAAGTGGGGGCAATGTAGATGTTAGAGAGTGGCTAGAGGGAGTCATTAAGGCAGGGTGTAATGAGGAGCTGAAGATATTTAAATGTGGGGATGGAAAGAAAAAGAACAAACCTTACACCCCAAGGCGCTGGAACCTTTTTTTATAGCAGGTGTGCTGAGAGCCATTGAACCCAATTGTAAACCCTGAATATAATGGAAACCACTTCAAGCTGGAGAGTGCTACTGCACTCCACCCCTCCACACACACGCACACACACACACACACACACACACTCTCTCTCTCTCCCCCTCTCCCTCCCCCTCCCCCTCCCCCCCCCCCCCCAGCTCCAATGCCTTAGGTCTTCTCTACATTGCAGTTTGTTAGTAAAAGTTTTGTCTACAATCAGCACAAAAAGAAAATTGGTATTGTACATTCACACTGTGCTTCCTCTGTCAGAGTGCTTCTACAATTGGGGCATTAGCATCAGTAGTCAGAGCAGTGCACTGTAGCTATCCCACAGTTCAGCTTGCCAGCTTTTGCCACTGAGTCTTGTGGGAAAGTGAAGAGGATTGTGGTGTATCACTGATAGGTCCAGGTACAATGTCCCATGATGCATTGCTTTCTGCCCCAGCACTCCAAGTCTTTCAGTCTTTATTTGCTATTCGCCCCCTGCCATCTCTATGCGAAAGACTGGATTCCATAGCACTCACCTGTGTTCTGCTAACAAAAAAACAGGACTATGTAGCACTTTAAAGACTAACAAGATGGTTTAATAGGTGGAGCTTTCGTGGGCCAGACTCACTTCCTTAGATCAAATAGTGGAAGAAAATTGTCACAACCATATATACCAAAGGAAATAGTGGATGGCTTTGCAGAATGGGTTTCCCTAACTGCAAAGAGGCAATAGAAGACACAGATATTCAATGTAGGCATTGGACCACCTTGTGATGGAGTACCTCAATAGGAAAAGCTACTTCTCCTTGGTGTTGCAGGGACCTGTGAATCACCCCAGATGTTCCACTGATGTCAATGTGGAGTGGTCTAGGAAGGCGCATGACATGCATATCTTCAGGAACACTAGAAAGCTGGAAGTGGGGACTGTCCAGATGAAAAGTGCAAAGTGGGAGGATGTGGAAATGTCCAGAGTGAGCCTGTGAGACCCAGTGTGCCCCTTAATGCCAAGGCTCATGATGCCTTAACACAGGAAACCTGGATGGCAATAAGGAGCGGTTTAACAATAGACTAAGTAGATGCAGGTTGACTGTGGAACATATGATCATCCAGGCATGCTAGTGATCTCTTTATGGCAGATTAGACCTCAGTGTGGATAATCCCATGGCCATAGCTACATGCTGTATGTACCATAATACTTGTGAAGCTAAAAGTGGAAAGTATGTCCACCAAGCCCCCAATTGAGGCCCAGCCCCCATCTGGTCACACTCCTGCACTCCACCATACCCCAACTCTGAGCCCATCATATACCTGAACCCCCTGCCCTGAGCCCCTCATCCCAGACTCCTGCATCACCAATCCCTAGCCCTCTGCCATAATACTCCTGCACCCCCACACATCTAACCTTGTGCTGAGTCCATCACACGCAAAATCCCTGCCCTGAGTCCCACGTACACCCCAACCCAGACTCTTGCACCCCCACAGCCCCAGCCTCCTGCCATAAGATTGACTAAAGACAGCCCGAATGCATGCATGAAACTGGATTTAACCAGTTATGATGTAAACGTCAAAGAAATGTGCAAAAAGATGCAGCAGCAGCAGTCCCATTAAATAATCTGCGAGTACAAGGTTTCATTTATGCCATTAATCATGTCAATTATCAACATTAAGTTGTGTATTTTCAGTTATGCAAATAGGCACTCATATACAGCTCTGTTAATCATGTTCTAAATTTTGCTGTAATTTGGCCCTTTGGTTTGAAAAGGTTGCTGACCCCTGAATTAGAGGTTTGGGGCACTGAGATACCTACAGTACAGTGCCCCAGGAACATTCCTCAAGGTACAAGAAGAGGTTTGCCATAGGGCTTTCACCACATCTATAATTGCCTCATTGAGAGATCTAGCCAACAAGCCCCCAATCTGGTCTGCTGTGACCAGAATGTCAACCAGGCTGTGGAAGGATTCCTCTACTAGCTCTGCCTTTAAGACCAAGTTTAAGACCACACTCTTCAGCAGTTTGTGGGCCTTTTACTCATCCTGATGATGCAACATGCCTGTTCCTAACACAGCCTCATCCAGGGAGGAGACCAGCACCAGTTTAGGGCACTACTCCCTTTCTATGCAATTCTGGTTCCTGAAACTTGGCTCTGGGCTTAGTATTACAGTCCGTTTTGGGTGCTGCCCAATGAGATGGAGAGGCTCTTCTCTTGGAAGCCACCACCTAGGAGCATCTCAAATGGAGTCCTGGAATCATAGTGAACCACCACAGGTTCCCAAAGGGCAACTTAACTGGCATAGGCCAATGACCATTAGGTCAACCTCTCAATGGCTCTTCTGCAAGGGTCCCTGATACAGAAGGGATGATTGGAGGAGTAACAAACGGTGTCTCCTTGGATGAGAACAATATGACCCAAACTCCGACTCCACTGAACCTCCCTCCTGTGACCTGGGAGGTGAGGTTCCCACCTGGTGCCAGAAATCAGTACTGAAACAGGAAAGCTTGCATGGGAACTAGCATGGTTGGTTTCCCTCTTAATGCTATTGCAGTGCCAGGGATTACATGCTCCCTTCTGACCACTTGCATGAATACCATCAACTCCTGTATTGCCAACACTGCACGGTGCTGGTGCTGTACTGTGCCTCTGGTGCTGACAATTTTGTTTGTTCTGAACTCAATGGTACCTACATAAAAGTCAGTTGACAATGCTGACTGTTATGTCAAAGCAGAAGAGGGGTCTGAAGTAGATCGCACTCCACTCTGTTCCCTCTGCCTGGCTTTCAGTGTCAGGAATGCCTCACCTCAGATGGCTGCTTTCTGTGCTTCTTCCTTGGCACCGGGGATGGTGAAACAGTGGCAGGATTCCCCAGCACAGAGATGTTCAGTGCTGAGTCTGACTCATCTTTCTTTGCACACCATTTAAATTCACAGCAGATCTGACATCTAACTCTGACTTGAGCCTCAGTCGAGCACTTTGAGCAACTCAGATGCATAGCCTTGTTACAGGAGGCACAGGTACCTCAAGGAGACTGAGGCATACCTCAACACTGGGAACGCACAAAATTTTGCTAACAGAGAAAAACAACAGTTCTGACTAAGAATAAAAACTATGTACAAACACTAATGATAAACAAATGTCATGAAAAATAAAGACCACCGAGGAGCAAGAGCAGTTTCAGCGACCACCATGAATGGTAAGAAGGAACTGAAGAGGTGCAGGGTTGACTGGGCCCTTTATACCGCCAATATACGCACATGATACCAGAGCTACTTCAACTGAGCAAAAAATTTCCAGAGACCATACTGGGATGCACACACATCTATACTGGAATGGATACATACAAGCATTTGCAGAACAAAAAGGCCTGAAGTGGGTAAAGAATAAGAGGGCATGACAAAGAGCAACAAACTCCTTAGTGTCACGTCACACACAGACTGTGCTAAATTAACTGAACATATATAAAAATAAACAATTATAAGCAATAGTTATAGTGAGTCACATAAGGTTGAAAAAGCAGACAAAATGAAATGTTCTAACTGAAGCCATTGGCAGTTGAGAAGGAAATGGAGTGGAGAAGGGTCCACCTTTGCACATATACTCTTGGTTTGAAACTTGTGAATTTCTGAGATGCAAGCAAGGAACTGAGGACACTACTGACAAAAATCTCTTAATAAAGAGTATTGGGTGCATGCACACTCTGACATTGAGCACCCACAAAGACAGGATATGAAGAACAGCTGGTGCAGGAAAATGTACATATTTTAGGCTTGGGTCAAGAAGGTATTCATTACCACTTTCAGAAATACAATTTCACTAAATATTTCTGACTAACTTTCAATATGATTATAAACTTGCAAAATAGAGAACCACAAACAAACTGCAAGTCCAAACCCAGTTTAAGAACTACTTGGCAGTTTTAAATGATGTTACTTATATTCCTGTTTTGTTTTGGACAGTTACAGTAAATTTTGATTTCTGAAAGCAGTGCCTGTGAGACCTAAAATTTACATAGGTCAAAAATGTCTTTGAGACCACTTACAAGATTTAACAATAGTCTATAAAAATAATTTAGCATCTCTTTGGTACTGGAAAACCATGATTCTATAGAATAAACTTTCCATTGCTGGTACTTTTGAATATATATAGAAACTGAAGTACCTTCACTTCAGTCATCAGTGGTATTAATATTTTAAGAAGGGGACTTTAGTTTACTTCAAACTTCTTCAAAATATTTTTTTATTTACACATTTCTGGCAGCATCACAGTAGTATCAAGTCATGACTTGAGAAGATTTCTGAAAAGAAAAAGGCAAATTTATTTTATAGTAGCAATAGTTTCTTTTTTTATTTTTAATATACTTTAGGAAACAATATACAAAGCTGAGCTTTTCCACCATTTTCAAACAGTGGGTTGCTCCAATTACACAAATTCAGCGTTTTGTGATGGCTAAGAACAGCAGTCAGCACCAGACTTGAACAGTTAGCTACAACACAAACATCCTTTGAAATGAAATGTCATAATAGCAAGACAGGTAAACCAGGAGTTAACATATGACAACTGTTGGGGAGGTATCTTAATCATCCTTGTTGAATTTCATATTTAATTAAATATTTTATACACAATTTCTTGTTTACAACTTTTAAACAAAACCTCCCTTGAGAAATTATTTCAATTAAGTACAAAAATGTTTAACAAGAATAGTTCGGATAAAGAATCTCCAAATAGACCAAATTCTAATATGCATTGACCAAAGGAAATGAAAACCAGTATTTCGTTGTTTTAACATGTTTATTACAACAAATACAATTCACATCTGACTACCTTTTTCCTCTTTCCCCTCCCACAACCATGTTAACATGTTCATTGGGCTATTTCCTTATATTTGAGCAAGTAATGTACTTTCAGCACACATGCCCAGCAGTACTATAAGACCATTCTTACAGGGTGCAAATGGAAATACGTTTCAATAATTTATACAAACAGTGGATTATGTTCAATCACTGCAATTTTAAACTACTGTACACAGGAATGAAAAGATTATAGAAAAAGTGCCATAGCAACAGTGCCTTAAAAGGAGAAAATTAGAAGCATTAAAAAAAACTGGTAAAATCAGATTTAAGGTTTCAGGTGGGTGGGAAATGGAACACTGAAAATGAAAAATGTTTCTCTGTAAAACAGAAATGGAGAAGCACTGCTCTTGATTCGGTGCAAGTGTGGAAACAGTTGTTTCATGATATTTTGTACATTACCCAAACTGTTCCAAATTGTTGCAGCCTTACATACAGATCGCCTGGCGCTCACATTGAATTTTAGGAAATGCAAGATTTCTGAATGATAAATTAACTAAAAAAGAAAGCTAATTTTGCAGACAGGTTTACATGTAAAAGGCTAGGTATTTAGCCACCTCAGCATTGATTAGTTTTGGATGTCTAAGCTCTGATACACATGGCTTTCCCATGGCTTCACTCTACAAAACATATTTACAACGTGAAGAATACATCTACAAGAAATCTACATTTCAAGGGTTTCTTAAGTCATTCTTGTATCTTTCCCCTTGAATTGACTCCCTCCTGTCCCCTTCCCCTTGTCATCTCTTTTGCCCAGCTCAACGGTCCAAAGTCTACTCAAATGCAGCTCAAAAATGTTAAGACTGGGCAATCAGTTTTACAGTTCCTGTACTCAAAACCATGTGCAATTATTCACAACTTTTCACACCATGAAGGAATTCTGATTCTTTAGCTTTTCAAGTTCTTTAATTTGTTGCCTCAAAAATAGTATCCTGCAAGACAAAAGAGAGTTACAATGAAAGTTCATATACTAATCTATTTTTAAGATTAATATTCACATTCAAAACATGTCCCATACATTTCAGTTAAAGTCATACTTAAATGACACCTTAATCAAATTAGACATTCATTTCTCATTAACTCTACTAAATAGATCCTGTATAATACACCATCAGAGAATGTGACTGTGTAAATCAACTATTTTGATTAATTTTTTTTAAAAAAGCATAAGATTATTGGCTCCAAATACAATTAACACATCTTGACACTTAACCTTAATACACAAGTCAAATTAAGGCCAAAGGGAAGAGAACATTTAGTATCTGAATGCTACAAAGAAAGGCATTATGCCTTATATGGCACAGTACTATCCTGGTGCTGGCCTGCAATTTAACTATGCCCTTTAATAAGGTATATTCAGATACCTCCCTCTCAGGCAGCCCCCTTGCCAATTCACTGGGGTACGGACATGGCAACACATCCATCTAAACTTGCCCTCTCTTGCACAGACTCTTCTTACCCTACTTTTCACCCACCAACTGTGACAGTGGATGAGCTAATTCATGCTAGAGAAATTAGAGTGCACAACTGTAATGGCTAGCCATAATTTGGTCAAGTGTAATTAATGTTATAGTATATTTATAGCTTTTATATATCACACAACCTGTCTAGACATTCTAACCTTATACACTCTTACCATTATAATGGTAGAACAGAATTTTTTAAAAGGTATTTTCTATTCTAGAGCAAATGTCTGTCTAAAAACAATGGAATCCTTGTGGGCACTGATATAAAGAAAGGTGTCATGACAGTTTAAATTTTAGGGCTGACAATTTCATTGGTGCACCCACTATAAAAATCATTTTCTTCTACTGAACTTACATAAAACTTGCTTTTTCATAACTAACATGTATTTTGTAGGTTGGTAATGAATGATTTATGTAGGTGCCAAGATATTCATGAAATCTTGTTTTATACAAATGTTCCATAATCAGCAATAATTTTAAGTGACTGAAAAGCATACTATTTTAGCAGAATTTTGGAAACATATTTTCCAAAATGTATCCAATTAAGGGCAATGAAAACAACTGCCCTTTGAACCTTAATATATTATAATGCAGATGAAAATAACCAGAGATGCAGTTTACACATTTAGAACACAATGGGTGTGCAACTAACAGAGTGCCACTTCACACACTCAATGGAAAGGTGTTCTGTTGCTCCAAATGACACACAAGAGAAACACTTGCTCTGTCTAAAGAAGAAGCACAGATGTGTTTTTCAAGAATAACAACTTATACATTTTGAGTTGTTTCTATACCGGAGATTAAAGATCTAAATACCCAAATACTGTGGAAAATTTTGAAAATCCCAGACTTGCACAAAGCTTCCTTTTTCTGGACTTGCCATCTCCATCTCTTACATTCCGTTGTGAAAAATAATTTAGAAAAAACTATCCATCGTAAAAATCCAAGTTTTTTAAAAACTATGCCTTATCATGGTGGTATTTTTAACAGCTCAGTGTACTAGGCTCTATGCAAGGGCCATTGGCCAATAATAACTCAAAAGGTGACAATGTCATCAGTATTTACTGAAGACACTTGAAATATTGGGGAGGGGGGAAGGGAGAAGGAGGTTTCCTCTGAATACTGTCAAGAACTAACTTTCTTTAGCTTGTAAAATCATACAAGAGCAGTTCAACTTGCTGTGGCTCAAGACCTAATAAATACTTCATGCCCAGAAGTCATATAAAGTGTAACTATATAAATTATACAAAATTTACACATGATTTATTCATAACTAGATATTTTGTAAGCAGCATCTAAATTTGTGTACACTGCTCGGATTTATCTATTATGTTAATGTGGAACAATTTTTTTCTACCCATTTAATAAAAAGATGTACAGACATTGCATAGCTAATCTATTCACTGGAGATTAAGAGGTATCTGTGTGGTAAATAGTTAAAATGTATACCAAGCAAGGTAGCTTTTATACTTGAAAAAGGCAAATATACCTAAACTTAAGCTGTCAGTAAACCAATCTTGCACAAAACAGGAAACCAGAGTACGCAATTTAAAAATAATTTGAAGGTAGGGGCCCAAACACTTACCTTTGCTCACGCAACGTAGCTTGAATTTCACATACTCGAACTAAAGATCTTAAATTTTTTAATTCAGTACAAATTTCTGACATATGAACACTTCCCATATTATGGGCTTCTTCACGTAATCTCGATGCCTGCAGGAATTAAATAAAAAAATAAACAGAAAGTTAGCGCCTGGATTTCAGGTTACTTACTAGAAGCTAATGGACATAGTCCAAGGAGACTGAACTCTGATTAAAAAAGAATTAATGGGGAGGCCATTACAATTTTAACGGGAAAGCCAAATCATAAGAAAATGTTAAATTTTTTTCAACAGTCTTAATATAAACATCTAATATGGATAGATTGTGCCAGACCCAATCATTGTTGAATTAAATGACAAAGTAACAGACAAAGGGAATGGAATGTAGAAGGATGCAATATATTTAATTTCACACAGCATCTTAGTTTGTCTTTGAATAACTTTTCTTTCTAAAAAAACCTTAAAACTTAAACTTTTAAGTTTTTCTAGTTACAGATTAACTCGGCTACCCCCCTGAAGCTTTTCTTTCTAAATAAGTTTTGAACCAGCCTGGAAACAACATGGTACTGACAAAATAGTTTACATAGCTGAAGTGCTGGGATAAAGAAATTACAAGTGGAATACCTTACTGCACAATATAGGCAGAAAAAGGAATGTCCAAACTGAAAAAATAATCTGAAACAAAGATGTGATACAAGAGAATTATTTAAAAAGCAGCAGCACTGAATGAGCCATTGGGCAAAACACAAAGTGTGTATATGGACTTGCATATGCATTATGGTGGGACAGAAAAAGTGAAATCATAGCAACATATGAGAGACCAAAGTGACAAGAACTTTTCAAATTAGTGATACGCTACTATAGTTACTGGATACCCTGGTAGAAAAAAATGTGGATTTACTAATGGATTTATAAGAAACGAGAAGGAAGTTTGAAAGAACAATTGTAGAAGATTAAAATAATAAAGTCTGTATTAATTCATCAAACAAGAATGAAGACAACGCCAAGCAAATATTACAAGGGCACAAACACTAAGAAGGGAAAAGTCTGTTGGGTTTTTCTAATGGTATGGAAATGCACAATTAAAGGCACACCAACAGACAATGTGACACCATAAAATAATTTATGATTTAAGCATATTAGTATTTGTAGTCCCAGATTAGATTAAGCTGATTTTTAAACTTTTTATTTTCAGCGCTTCTCCTCAGGATGTCACTACAGGATTACCCAAGTAATCCTAACACAAACTGTGCTTTTCCCTTTCTTAGTATGATTGAGGTAACTAATTCAGAATTTTTTTCTGGATTCACAATGCTTAGTTTGGGGATTACTTTTCATTAACCCTTAAAATACAATACGCCCAACTATAACTCAAATTTAACAGGTAGATAGGCATATTTCATATACAATGAAGTAATGTATATAAAGAAAAAGTACTGACAGTAGTCTGAAACAGCACAAGGACTATCTCACTGTATATCTGAACTGTTAGGGTGCACCTACACAGCAGGTCTTAACTTGAAATAAGCTATGCAAATTGAGCTACATCAATTGCGTAGCTTATTTCAAAATTGGGAGCATCTACACAGCACTTATTTCGAAATAGCACTCTTCCTCCGACTTCCCTCACTCCTCATATAATGAGGGTTACAGAAGTGAGTAAGAAGTCCTCCTGCTTGAAAATATTTAGACGTTATTTCAAAATAACTTTTGAAATAATGTTGCTGTGTAGATGTATCCTCAAATAGCACTGTAGTGGTAGAAACAGAAATTCAGAAGTAAATTGTTATGTCTGAAAGCTGAGTATACACATATGGAATCCCAATGGCCTAAATGCGCTTGTAAAGATTTCTCCAGTAGCTCTATTACAACTGAATTATCAATGCAGCCACATGCAGAAACATTCCTGAAAAAATGTCAAAGCTCAAATACAAACCTAATAGTTCTACCAAATACATACAAGTTTTGAATTACCCATGGCTTGAAAAATCACTAGCTTTTATGATAACTACAACTGCACCTATTCCACGGGATGTTCTATTTGAACAGCTAAAACCATCTCTTTAGTAGCAGATAGATACTTCTCACCTGACATGTTCAAAGTAATAAATTATTATGGTATTAAGAAAGACTCCTAGTACCTTCACAGGAAAGTGTATATTTTCAACATAATCTGAATGTGTACCCACCTGCTTTTCTGCATGATCTGCAGGCCAGCCTTGAACATGTTTTATAAGATTTTCATTGAAGTGTGCTGCTAGTGTAGGTGTTAATGAACATGTAGGCCGAACAGACGCATTCTGTGGTGCAGTCGCTGAATTTGATGCACTAGTGCTGGAGGTATGATTTGGAGCTGGTGATGGACTTCTCTGACTACTGGTAAAAGGAAATAAAAGATTTAAAAACACATTTTTGAAGTATTTATAAAATCTGTAGCAAATCAATTAAACCTCTACAAACTTCACAACATTTAACATTATTAAAACTGATACTCCAACCACTTTTGATTAATATGTCCTATGGCACTTTTCACAAGCGTATGGTACGGTGTTTGTGTACTTGTTATGTTCTGATAATTGCATTTTTCTTACTTGTCTACTGGACACATCGTTTTTCTTCCTGTCCTAAACTATTTCAATGTTAGTTGTTTTAAGATTTCATGTGTCACCATAGATGTGGATGCATTTCATGGGTAAG
Organism: Pelodiscus sinensis; assembly: GCF_049634645.1. NCBI lineage: Eukaryota > Metazoa > Chordata > Testudines > Trionychidae > Pelodiscus > Pelodiscus sinensis. The sequence goes on along the minus strand of NC_134712.1, from coordinate 227,439,546 downwards.
TGAAGTGTGAATATGCACACTTTTCCCCTATATACAAGTTTACTAGGAGTTTAAAACAAACCAAGATGTACTGCAAAAAGTCACGGTCATTCAACAAGAAGTGTTTGAACATGGTCACCATTGAGTATTCAGCCACCTGTTCCTTGGTCTGAGACCAATACTTAACATGTGGCTGCCTGGTGAGCTATCAAGAGACCCTGGGCAAGCAAAGCTAAATCACTCACTGAGGCCCAAAACTCCAACAGGGGAGGGAAGAAGAGGCAAATACCAAGTTTCACAACTCAATGTACTTCTGGACAAGAAATTCTCTATTTTTGTAGGGCATCGTGACACTGAAGAAAAGAGACTGCATCTATTATATTGGAAGGACTGAAGTATTCTCTTTAAGTGTCCTAGTAAGGATAACAATTCATTGTTTCTTTTCCCTTTTAACTTACATCCTGGCTAACGTGATTCCTGTTTACTTGGGATTATCAGTTTACAACAGAATCCTTAACTTGAGACACTTACCTTATGTCACTTCCCTCAATAAAACCAAAACATATGAAAAACAAAGCAAGATAACTTAAGCAAGATTTACATGCCGTAGGACAGGACCAGGTAGCGCTGACATGCTAATAAATGGAGCTGTAATTACAGCAATACCAAACAGTTACTTGCAAAATAACTGCCATTCTCTTATCTATTTTTATAGCTACTGGCTTCCTAATTATCACATTTATTAAAAAAAATAAGAGTTTTGTGCACCATGGTAAACCAAACTTATGTTAAACGAAAGCAAAACTCAGTTTCAAAATCTGGGGAAAGGGATATTTGAAATACTAATTTAACAATAACTTCCCAGACCAACGATAACTTAGAAAATGTAAACATGCTACCTAAAGTATATAGCATCAATATTTTTTAAGGGCCAGAACAGAATTAGAAAACTGAAAAGATACCATTAAAAGAAAAATCCTGATACAACCTTAATTAGGGAACCAAAACCAATGCTTCCATAATTAGAAGTATCAATCATTCTCAAACCTTCTCTATAATCAGATTTTACAGAAAGACTTTTACCAGGCCCAATACGTTTATATAAAGAAACAAACCTACTTGACAATGAGAAAGTTTTATGTTCACTTGTTTCTGCATGGAATTGTTTCCCTGAACATATAAACAGTGGATCAAAATTTAAAATATTACCAACTTTTTAGCTACTATTCTTTACCATATTTTAATCTTAAAATTATTTAACAAGGTGTGAAAGGGTATACCAACACCACGCTTGGCCTGGGCTGAGAGATCCCTGCCCCTGCAGCCCTGCTAGGCATACTCCAGCTGGAGGAGAGATATAAAGGCTAGGGATAACTGTTTACTAGACTAAACAATTAACCGATAAACCTAGGCTTATCAGTTAATCTTATCAACTACAAGCACTCCCCCCCTCCCCTTGCTGCCTCTGTGTTAGAGGCAGCAAAGTTGGGGAGAGTGGGAGCCAGCACCAGTGAGGAGCTGGCTTCAAGCAGGCTCTTCACAAGCACCAGATCTGACCCTCCCTCCCACGCTGCTGCCTCTGATAGAGAGGCAGCAGCGCAGAGGGTGAGGTGAGCAGGCGGGAGCCAATATACACGGACATCTGGCTTTCAGACTAGCTCCCTGCATGTATTGGCTCCCATAGTCCCGCCTGCCCCCCTTTGCTGCCTCCTACAACGCAATTGGGGGGGGGGGAGCAGACTGGAGCTGGGAGGACAGGGGGATGAGTTAGCTTAAAAGCCAGTTCCCTGCAGCACCAGCTCCACGGTGCCATCTGCCGCTGTCTCTATCAGAGGCAGGAGTGGAAGGGGCAGAGGAGGCTGCGGTGAAGCAGCCTCTCTGTCCACAGGAGATCTAAGCTCCCCGCAGATAGAGCAGACTCAGTCCGTGGGGAGCTTGGACCCCCGTAGACAGGGGCTGCTGCCATCCTACGCTACTGCCTCTGCATCAGCAGCAGCACAGGACAGCAGGCAACTGGTCTGCGAGGGGAGCTGGTTTTTAAACTGGCTCCCCTCACGGACCATCTCTTGCCTGCCACCCCACACTGAAGCCTCAGAGAGAGGCATCAGCAAGGGTGGTAGTGGGCTCTCCGGGAGTGGGGCTGGAGTGCACTTGCTGCCGTCCCTGCCCCTGGGGACTATCAAATAGTTATGTAACTGAAAATATTTTATGCAGTTACATGACTATTCGATTATATGATATCTGACATCCCTAATGAAGGCCAATGGAGCAGCTTAGTCTGGGTTGACTGTCACCAAGGAAGGAGGTGCTGCCACAGCTCTGGAGGAAGAGCTGCAGATAGACTGAGACAGAGGCCCAGGATGGGACGTGACTTCCTCAAGAGCTTAGCATGTTTGGGGCGGATTCTCTGCTGAGCTAATGGTGGGACCATAAGGGTGGGGACCCGGTGGAAAGGGTGGACCCGGGTCCTCCTGCCTTACCCCCATTAACCACCAAGGGGAGGGACATGCTACAAGTGTTGCTACTGACTTTGGCCACTAGACATCATTGCCCTGAGAGCAAGGAGGGTTGTTACTGGCTCTAGCCCCTAGGCCTCACAGTCCTGAGTGAAGAGAGTGGGAACTGACCTTGCTCACAATGCCTCACTGCCCTGGGGGAAGGGAGTGTTACTATTAACTCTGGCTGCTGGGGCTCACTACCCTCCTGATGGTGGACGCTAGGCCAGACTGTCTCAGGGGAGGCCTGGATCTACAGGGGGACATGGACACGCACACACTCTGTCTCTTCCTCCCCCTTTAAAGGCCCACCACCCTGCCTCTGAGGGGCACAGGTGTACCCACCCCATGACATAAGGTATTAAGATAGCAGGTTAAAATGATTTTCTTTTTAAAATAAAACACGCTTGAGTAAAGTTATTTTTGGACAAATCTTTTTTCTTTAGTATTCCTGCCACAAAAAGAAATACAGTAAGCTTCCGATAATCCGGAACCTATGGGACCTAGGCGGTGCCGGATTATCAAATATGCCGGACTATCAGGAGGTACTATAAGATGGTTATATATATACACACTTTATACATTATATATTGTATATAAAGTGTTCTTAACCCTTTTTATTGTACATACTGTATACAATATACTGTAATGTTTTAGTTTTTTTAAGCCTTTTTTACCCTTCTTGCTCAGTTCAGCTGCTGCTGTGTTACCTTGTGACTCATTTTTTGCCGAAGCTCACTCACTAGGCTCTTGACATTTTGATGCCGGACTATCAGGAGTGCCGGACTATTGGGAGTTTTACTGTACTAAGCTTTCTGCTTCATAAACAGATATCAAAATATAGACAAAAGCCTGTTTTGCCTCAGTTTTTTCTAACAAGTGCACGTGATTACTGTAGGTTAAATAGGATTCCTCCTATCCCATATTTTTCTTTTAAGAATAGCCCATTGTTGCTGTTCTATTATGCCAATGTGAATGTCTTTCACAGTACCATGACACACAAAAAACTGTATACCTCACACCTCTAAATTTTTTTCAAGTTTTAAAAATCAAAGTAAGTCAAAGAACAGTCTGCAGGTATCACCAGATATTTAAACTATTTTAAGATATTTTAAAAGTTTCAATTCTAAAAGCGAAGTTAAGATGCAGACTGATACAGAAAAATATAATTATGAATCATTCTAAATACTGAAAAACTAAAATGGAGTTAACTGATAAAATCAATTGTCCTTTCCTTAGATTTTAAAGTCTCTAGATTTCAGTAGCTCCTTTTAGTTTAACTATACCTGTCAGATACCATGGATTCCCCTAAGGTATTACAGAAACAAAAGGATGCTCAAGATTTTTATGTCAAAAATCTAACTTACTATACTTTTAGAATAGGTAGATGAGAAAGTTATCTGGCTTTCAACTACCGTACTTTACAAATATAACCCGCACCCATGTATAACACGCACCCATGTATAACCCGCAATTTTTCTTTTTTGTATAAAAAGCCCTTAGATTACCCACAAACGGGTATAGCCCCATGGCTGCTGCATTCATCCACTCACAGCCTTTACCACACTCACACTCACGCCCAGGCCCAGCACAGCTGCAGCAAGGCACAACCCACCCTCCTCCAGGAGGGAGAGCAGAAAACACAGCGCAGGCAAGCTGACCGGTCTGGGGGAGGGGAGCCCAGGCCCCGTGGAGCCGCAGCTAGGCACAACCCACCCTCCTCTGAGCAGGGGAACTGCTTGTAAATAAAAATAAATTTATATACCCCACGGACATGTATACCATGTTGGGGGGGGGGGGCGCGAAGAAGGGGACGGGGTTTGTAAAAAATGTGTATAACCCGCAGGTTATATATGATAATTTATGCTAATCATTTTGATTTACTTTATTGGAAATAGTGGTAATTAACTCATTGTTTTGTAAGGGTACATAGAAGTGGTTAGTACTGTATTTAGCAGCAGTTCATTAATATTCACAGCTGTATATGCAATATTGAAAACACAAAAAAGGTTATTTTTGGTATAAGAAGCTATGTAAATATAAACTGAGAAATGGATATACATATATAATAGTCACGTTAAATTTTAAGTGCCATTAGAAATTCAACAGGGAAAGAAAAGTTACCATCGTTCCCAGAATATACTGCCTGTGCAGATCCACCACTTGGAGTCACGTGCCCTGAAGCATGAGCCACAGAACCATTTAAAATAGTAAATTTATTCAAGAGTGTATGCACTATCACTGGATGCTGAAATCTGGGACAGACTATGCACCCACAGTTCCTCTCTAACTCAGACAGTAAATTCCAAAGACAAGCCAAAGCCTCTACTTACAGCAGAATCTTTGGTAACAGAGGATGTGATGGAGAAAGGCATAACAGAGTCCTTTCTTCTGCACTGTAAAAGAAACAGCGCTCGGTTCAGAACCCTGTCTGTTCTAGAGGGAAATCTTAATACAGACTTGTGGTAAAGAGGTCCATAGCTAGCATTTCATATCCAAAGTACCTCATTCAGCATCCCAACGACTTAAGCAAGTCATCCATACAAAGATACAATCAGAATCAATCTTCAGATCAGACACCTTACCCAACTTCTAAAAACACCCTAGTTTTGTTGACCTAGAAGATGCCTGTGCAGTTGCTTTTCAGAGACTGGTAAATCCAAGCCTTAAAAGAACTTCAATGCTTCCTGGAATCTTTGCATCTTCAGACTCTGAAGACATTGAGTCCACTCCAGATGGCTACTAAGACAAGTTCTTGGTTTTAGAAGTCAAACTTTGAATCACATGTTCAATTCCTCACAACAGAACTTGCCCATAGATCCTTGGACTCCAAGTCTTCCTCCAAAAGAAAGGTTGGTGCAGGAGGCAAACACCCATGTGCCTTACAATCACAGGCAGAATTTGTATACACACACCAAGCAAACATTTCAGACAGAGTTTGGATGTTGGTGAAATACATTTTGAGCAGAAAAGAGCATTTTGTGAAATTTGTTCTTTTTAAAGTGTACTACTAAAGCAACAAAGTCATAGTGAACAGAAGTTGTCAACTCACTAAAAACTCACTTAAAAATGAATACCAAAACAAGAAACCATGAACTTCTAAAGAAACAGCAATCCAGTAATGTGCCAAGCGCACAGCATTTTGTCCTGTAACTGCACTGACAGATAAAGAGGAAATGAAGCACGTTTAGAGGATGGGATCCTTTGTACTCTCAATTCCAGAATGATGAACCAGAATCACTAATGTATACTCCTCAATTTTGCTGCTGTGAATGGTTCTGTGGTTCACCTGGCAGGACACATAACTCAAAGTGGAGATCTGCGGAGCCAAACAGAGAGGCGTAATAAACAAGTTACGTAGCTGTGTCCTGTCAGCAATAGCAGAGCTAATTAATATGCTTTATAGTGATCTTAAATATACCAAAAAAAAACAAGCTCAATAGTTGTAATGAATATATGTTATATCCAGAGTTCTAGCAACAAACCAATGCAAATATTTCAACTTGCCTCGAGCGCTGAAGACTTCGAGGAGAGGCGGGCTCATGACCTGCCTGCTTGTCAGCTATTACCGACTGCTGAGGTGTTGACTGTGAAGCTGGTCCTTGCTTAACACCTGGAGTAGTAACCTGTAATGTTCAAAACTTGGTCATATTTCCTTTGCATCATAAATCTCAAGCTTATGAACTTTCAAGAAACAAACACAGGAATTACCAGGTACAATCAGATCAACGATCTCTCTAGTTTGGCATTGCGCAAGTCCAGTACTTTAAGTCTCATAGGATGGTCTAGTAAATCCCATTTCTTTCCTGGCTCTGAATTGACAGAACTTTCATTTCATGAAACGTACATTTCTTTAAAATTTAACTTGGATAAAAGCCAACTGCTATCATCCTCAATACCTCAGCACTGGTATCACCAATTTCTTTGGATAAATTCGACATAACCTTCTAATTTTTAATTGCTAAAAGTCAAACATCATTCTTCCAAAGCATTGCTTCTAACACAACATCTGCCATACTATGCCATGGTTCACGTTGAAAAGGTATTATTCACTGTGATGTGCTTCTAATGCCGTAGTTCTACATTTTCAAATAGGAACCTTCAATAATTTTTTGAGAATACCAAGACAAATTAAGTAACAACTATGACATCTCTATTAGAAAAAGTCATTTTCAAAATAAAAAATGTGTATCAGTTTGGCCCTGATGCGATTACATTAATTCTTCCCAAACCAGTAACTAGAGCTCGAGATAAGTCTCTGGATAATCACACTTAAAAAATCAAGGTGCCTGCACTGCAAGCCACTGCAGTCATCCTGAGATCAGTGTCTGTTAGAGACACCTGCTTCTCCTTCCTTTTCTCTCCCTTACCAGAGGGCTCCTTTCTGTTCATTCCACTAACATGGAAATTCCCAAACTAAAACCCTTAAGTGAGACAAGTGAGTAGCAACTCTGAATATGCAGAAGTTCATTGTCACGATGGTATTTACTTTAGAGTAAGTGGAAGTTTTGTTTTTATTTGCACTGACCCCACTCCAGTCGCACAAGCTTGAAATCTTTTAGGCAGCTGCATCTGCGGATGTTGCACATGTGCCACTGTTCACCTTTGTGTCAACTACAAGTAGTACACAGAGGGCAAAGCAACCTCTATCACCACTATTTCTTCACTAATACAAAATATCCAGGTGAGGATCAAGTATCAACAAGTAAGGAAGGTGAATCAGAGCATCCAACTGAAAAAAAATGTATCTTGAACTCCAGTTACTGTAAGCTAAGTAAACTTTCTTCAAACAGGTCTATCTGAATGTCATTGTGGGGTGGCAGATTAGAAATAACCCCTCAAGGAGGCTGATGAAAAGAGATCTAACCCCTCCAAACTGGACTTGTGATCTAAAATCTTACACAATGGAATAGTGATTAGTAAACATATGAACAGAACTCAAAGTAGGAACCTGATAAATCTTGGAAATAACATGTTTACTGAGCCCTGGCAGACTGAGTCCTACATTGAGAAAGATGTAATATATAATAATATAATGCATAAGAAATCTTAATGTAGTCTGTAACCCACTCAAAGGCAGAGGAAAAAGTTTATACTTGTCACCAAAATCCACAACACGTCTGGATGATTCACAGAATGGTTTTGTTCTGGTAAGATTAAAGAGACAAAACCCTTAAGAATTTTTAGTGTGTGAAATGCAGCTTATGCGAGAGAGCTATGATGTTTAGGAAAAATACTGGCAAAATGTATAAATTGCTTTTTTTAAATCGAAAACCACTTTTGGTAAAGCTTTTGGATGAGGCCTGAGAGGAAATATCTTTATGACATAGTTTATTGGAAGGCTTGCCAAAAGCCTGAATTTTGATCTTCCTGTGAGCCAATGTGATGACTACCTAAAAGCTGTTTTTATACAGAAGTTATATAATTAACAGGACAATATGGAATCACCACATTCTAGTCCCAAATAGCAAATGGCTTCTTAATCATGAAAATACATAAGTCAATCTTTTTTGAAATCTCCATACCATAGAGCAAGAAAAAAATCAAATTGCTCAGATGGGTGATGTGCTAATATAGTAGATAGGTGACTGCTAGTAAGAATAATGGAGTCCTGAGTGTTTCAAAGTCAACAAGTAGTCCAAGACAGTTTTAGAACAGAGGAGCCTAAATAGCTGTTATGTGGATCAGTAATGGGCACTGGCCTTTTTAAGCAATCACAGGGCTTAAAGCCTGGGGACCAGGGTATGCCTCATCCTGAGGCAGTATCCCATATGGGGCTTGTGAAGTCTATCAATTTGTTAGGGCTACTAACACTAACGGAATCTATATGCACTATAATACAAAAGTTAAACAAGTTCGTATGAACAAGAAATAACAGTTCTAGCTGAAGCAGCAACAGTTCGTCACTGTTACTGTGGCATGAGAACCTAACTCCAGAGGGCGCTAAATTAAGTCCCCTATGGATATTGCTTAGAGAAAACTTCTGGCACTGGTGCACGTAGCAAGTACACAAACCTAAGTTGAATGGACATGAGCAAGCACTAAAGAAAGTATGAAAAATATCTGGCAGATTTTCATCAGCCCATGAAGCTAGCAATGTCAGCACTTTCAGAGGAACTTATACAGGTAAGTCCATCCTGTGTATATTGATTAAGATTGGTTTCTCATCTGGGCTGGAGGCACAATCTTGCATCCTGAGTCACACGAGTTGTCATATGATGCTATATACAGACTTTCACAGAATCTCTCTCTGACAAGAGTAAAAGTATGAAAAGAGAAGTCCATCGTGGAAAAAGTCTTCCTTGAGGAAGATATGCTTTTGCTGACCCCAAGTCCAGTTCTGCCCCTATAAACTACACATTTAGCAGGGTGAGCACAAATTTGTCTCAACTCATCTTGAGGCCTCGTCTGGAAGCCCAGAACAAACAATAATTGAGACCTACTTGGATAAATCTCAGCAAATACTTCGGGCTGAGGAAAATGCCTTTGAAAAAGTCGGGAAAGGGCCTCTCTCTTACCACTGAGGGGTGCTGTTTGTCCAAAGTCTAGTTTTTTGGTTGCTGATCCATTCAAACAATTCTCTGTCCAGAAAAAATGGATGATCTCTTACTTTATAGTAGTCTGGGAGAAACTTCTTCACAAAGTCTGAGGCTCCTCTTTTGCACCAGAAAAAGCTTTTTTCAACATGTGTAAGTGTCTTTCTTCATACAAACTTGTTTTATTGATCACAGCCCGGAACGCTCTTCAAGATGCTAGCTCAAGTAACAAGTATGATCGTATGAAGGCATTTCTCTCACCATTTAAGTAAACTAATAGGCTAGTTTTGTCAGTTAGCTCCAGAAATCACTTTACACACTGCCTCGTTCACCATGATAATGCCAATTCTTCTTGAGAGGGTTGGGGGGGGGGGGGGGGGGTAGATTAAGGTCTGATGAGCAAGTGCAACTGCAAGAGACACCACAGACGGTGGGTCAGGAGGAAGACTTGTTTCAGCCTTCTGAGAGAGAAGTGGCAGCCAAATATAACTGTAGATTTTCTGTTTCGTACTCTTGTGATGTTGGAAGACTAGGTGACAGCCCTTAGGTATGAATGAACACTGACATACACATAGCTAAAAACTAGTCTGGCTCACCTATGTGTCAACATCTGTTTTAATAATGGTTGAAATGAGCATGTTTAGACTTGATGAATTGCTTGTAGAATGCTCCATTTGCTGACATCATTTATCTGTATTCCACAGTGCAAAAGTGTATAGAGAGTTCATAGTGTAAACCTCTGAAACTGTGTAACTCACCCAACAGGAAACAAGTATTATTAAAATAAAGTGCTGGTTCTACACACCAGAAGTCAAATGAGCTATTGTGAAATATCAAAGTTAAAGATATTGTTGACTGCACCCATAACACATCCATCCATGAAGAGGAGATGGATGTAAACATCAGTTTTAACTCTGGGGGAACAGAATAAGAACTGACAAGAAATATTTATATCACTATCTTGCTTGGAACTGGTAGAGAGCAATATTTCTAAGCCTAAGTAAGAGATCCCCTAGTTGCTCACCTTGGGTTACACCTTTAGAAAACATAAAAAAACCTACATAACATAGCTTTTTCTATTATCTTTTCGAACCCAAGACTAACTCATTTGTGTTTATATTCATCTGCTTTAACCTTGGAAATAACATTTCATTTTCTCAACTGGTTACAAGCTCTGTGTTTGATGAGAGATCTAGAATGCAACTGACCCAGGATAAGTGACTGGTCCTTTGGGTCTGAAAGTAACCTGAATATTGTTGTAATTTTTGGTGTAAGGGATTGTCTATCACAAAGACAGACTTGCCTGGGGTGGCAAGACAGACTAGAGTCCCCAAGGGGACTGTCTGTGACCCCATGTTAAGGCTGTTACTGTGCTTGAAAAAAATCACACTTAAATTGGTTGGAGAAATCCAAGTACAGAACTCACAACCAGTTTAGGGTCCGTGTCCTAGTTTGTAACCGTATGTATTGAGGTTGGCTCTCATGCTCATGAGCTATTCCAGACAGTTTGACAGCTGAGTGAAATTAGAATAAAATCAGAAGAGGAAAAAAAGGGGAAGCGGAAAAGTCAGACAATGACAAACATTCTGTTCAAAAACACATCACTGGAAATCATCAAACTACATAATGCCAGTCAGGCTTTTAACAGAAGTTGAACAGTACCATGAACAGTTTTAAAGAAAATAATACCTCTTTGTGCTCTTCATTTTATACTGACAAAAGAGCTTTTGTGGCTTATATCAATATGCTTATGTATCTATACATAATTATTCATCACTAATTTACAATTTTTTTGTCTATGGTTTCTTTATCACTTCTTTGAATCTTATAGTACCACCATTCAGTTCTTTACTGTTACCACTTGCACATACTTCATTAAACATCCTACCTTTGACTGTGATGATACAGGGGGTGTATTCATCAAAGGTTTCAAAGGAACTGCATTGGTTTGAGGCGTGCTTATTCTTGGAGAAACATATGACCTTGGTGATGAGGCATCCGATGTTAAAGACATTGGAGACTGATTAGATGGCTGAGCTAAAAAAGTAAAATTGCAGTAATTTATAGTATTTTTTTTTCTAACTAAGCGTAAAAGCTGCTTAACAAGAAAGGAAACTCAGAAGAAAATGCATAATAAAATAACACTCTCTCAATATCCAAAGAAAAAATAGAGCCACCTAAGTGATCAGAAGAGAAGTTACAAAGTGGTCAAATTTTCAAAAATGCTCAGTTTCTGAGAATAGCAAAAGCTATTGGATGTTGCGCACTTTTGAAAAATCTCACAAATTTATTTAGGTATTTATACAGATACAGCTCTTTTGACAAATATGATTTCAATTCAGACTGCTAAGCACTTCTGGAAGTCCGGACTTTTAAATGTGCAGAGAAGAATTTCAGTTTACGAATTTTGAGTAACACTAAAATGCTCAATCCAATTAATCTAAAAATTTTTCTAAAATACTTCTCTAGAAGAACAAAATATATATGCAGCAGCTACTGAAGGCCCTCAACCTTTCAGGGAAAATAAAACGCACTCAAAGCTTCCAGTAGGTTCTTCAATTCTGAAGTAGTAAAAAACCAAAACCCTACCCACACAGATCACAACCCTCTGCTACTCCATCGCACAACTTTATCAAGTACCATTCAATCTGTCACTCTACTGCAGTGGTCTCCAACCTTTTTACACCCAAGATCATTTTTTAAGTCTCAGAACAGGCGAAGATCTACTGCCCCACCCCTTCTTTGAAGCCCCGCCCACATTACATGAGGAAATCTAATGTAAATGTACTGCGCAGGTACGCAGTTCAGAGAGGGCTCAAGAGCTACTCTTGGAGCCCCTGAGATCTACCGGTAGATCGCGATCTACTGGTTGGTGACCACGGCTCTACTATATATAAACTAGCATCTTCCCCAAATTACCCAAAAACAGAGTTTGTATTGCACCAAGTAGTTAACATCAAAACTCTAGAAGACCAAAGTGACAGGGGTAAAGAAATACATTTGAGAGTAAAAAATCCCTCTCAGAAAAAATACAGTTTCACAATCTCACTTAAAATGAGGTTCAAGGTTAAATTGACAGACAGCAGGTTAAGAGCCTCTACTGATCAAAAACACAGAAGTATCACGAGAAAAAGGTGTTAGTAAGAAACCAGAGTCAGGTATTCAATGCTAAATATTCTGTACTTCCTCCATGCAATATATTAATCTAAACCTTTGATCATAAACACATAGCACATAAATGCCAAGTTCCCCCAAAAGAGTTTGGCATTTACCCATACATTATTTGTCAAGTTAGAAAATTAGAGAAGTTAAGACAGAATAGAGTTCAACTAATCTAGTCCATCAACCAACTATTCCTTGAGCATAGGCTACTGTCACGTCTTACATTTACATAAGCCTTCAGCTTCTAGTGCATCAGACATCCTACCCTCAAAGGGAGGGTAACATACAACTTTAGATAAGAAGTTCCATTACCAGCATTGTCGTTAAGTTATAGTTATACAGACCCTTGTAGAATGTAATCTGACATTTTTATATAACAAGAAGTGATTCTTGAAATACCTTGAGCAGACAATTGTGCAGCTTGAGAAATCAGAGAAGTAATATTGAAAGCAGATGGTCCAGCAGTAAGAATCTTATGGAGTATAGACTGCAGAGAGGCTTGTGTTACAGCTGCTGTAAGAACTAACAAGAAGTAAGTTTTAGTACTGTTCTCTAAATTTTGGTTCAAACATAAAATATGTTCAAAATTGTAAAGCAAAGCACAACAAAGGCTGTCTAATATGGGTGCTTAAAGCTACCCTCCAAAATCCACATTTAGGTATCTGAATAAGTGGACTGATTTTCACTAACTGCAATATGGATTCTATACACAAAGTGTTAACTGCCGATGAATGATTGAAGATGAACTTAAAAACTTAAATAACGTTAGAATACATAGATCAAAAGGCCATATATTGTGCCTTGATCTAGACAGGGGTGGGCAAGATCCAGCCCACCAAGCCATTTGATGTAGCACCACCCTGCTGCTCCCAGGCCAACTGAGACTGGGGGATGGGAAAGCACACAAAGTCTCCTCACCCCGCTAGGGCTGCGTGGTGCAAAACGGCACCACAGCTGGCTGTTCCCTCTAGGCATCACATGCCCCAGCTGAACAGGAAACTTCATGTGCTCCTCCAGGACAATCGGGGAGGGAGTGGGCCACGTCTCTCCCCCTCTCCGCCCCCCCGCCAGAGGTGTGTGGCTCCAGAGGGAACTGACAGTTGTTCAAAATAGCTGGTGGTTCCCTCTGGGTGCTGTGCGCCCCTGGCAGGGTGGAGTGGGGGACCTCACATGCTTCGCCCCACGGGGGAGCATGTGAAGTCTCCTCCTCACTAAGGACACGCCAGTTCCACCTGAAGCCCTGCCTCTTCTGCCTAAGGCCCCACCCCTTCCAGTGTCAGACCACAACCACTACCAAAAATGGTGAAGTGGCCCCTCTACAAAAATTATTATTCACCCCTGATCTAGACAATACTGAATCAGGGCCTCTTGAGAGTTTTTAAGTTATTTCCATTGTTTTGCTTATGCCCTAACAAATTTGTTAGCCTTTAAGGTGCCACTAAACTCCTTGTTGCTCTTCCTGAAAGAGATTAAAATGGCTACCTCTCTGAAACCTGTCCACATCTCATTTGTCAGAATGCAAAAGTATCATTGCTCTCTGGAAACATGCAAATGCTCTATAGCTCACTTCTTTTGTTCTACAAAGCCAGAGAAGATTCTGTTCCATTAATTAAAAAACCTATTAGTGTTCCATTTTTAAATATGCACACATTTCATGTGCCTTTCGTTGGAGATTTTCAGTAACCGCACCCATTTGGCCCATGCATGTACTCCAAACAACCTGATGGTGCATACACATATGGACACAGGAGATATACAGTTGTATTAGCAAACTGCCCTCAGTTCCTTCTCTACCAGTAAGTTTCATGAAATGAATCTCTAAAGCAGAAGGGCAATATAATGGGTAGTTTGCTACATGAGGCTCTGAAAAACAGTAGGGTAAGATGGAGTAACATGATGTTACAGCCTTCAAAACCGTTTGTCAAAAGTAATATTATCCCAGACAGGTAAAAAACAGGAAAACTGATTTTTAAGATGTTAAGTAGGTTAGGCGGTACAGGTGCAAATTCCTGAAGCAAGAACATCATGATGTTTAGTTGAAGATGACAGCTGGATAAAAGTAACAGTCACTGACAGCGTCCAAGACTAAGGAATTCAGTAGGTGAAAGGACAAACTCAATTTTTGTCAATTTTTTGGGTGGTGGGAGAGAGGCCTGCCATGACAGAAGTCGGTCAGAAATTTTTTTGCAGGTTTCAAAAGAGCTTAATTTACTGGTAATGAAATTCAAGCAGCGACTGTAGAATGCAAGATGTCTAAAAGATCATTTTACATCTCTTGAACCTTCTCCAGTGGAATCTGGGGCAACTCAGCAATACATTTCATCAGCTTCTGAAGGTGGTGGGTGCATTTAAAGGAAGATTTGCCCGTGTGTGTGTGGGGGGGGAGGGGATTACCTATGTCAGCTGCTGCCTCTTGCTCTTTGCATGTTTCTTTCTGAGGCTATGGAGGAACAGAAGCAACAGAAGAATCTCCGTCTATCTACATTCCTCAGAGGAGCAGAAAGAATGGATATAGGGGTGTTCTCTAAACAAGAGAGGCACCAAGAACAACTGATCATGAAGAACTTCTAGCAGTAAAGGCAGCACTTGAAGGCAGTAAACATGGCATAACATGCAATGATAATCCTTAAAAAATGCCTCTCCAAAAAGTGGGGGAGAGAGAGTATTAAATGGAAAAGGGATCAATCCAACTAATAACGACAACTAACTGGACTGAATTGAACAATTTATGGTAAGCTGCAGTAAATGTGAATGCTATGAAAAAACACGAAATGCTCCATCTTAGGCCAATGGTTATCCTGCACAGATCAATATATGTTCAGCTTGAGGAACAAAGATATCTGGAGTACAGAGGAAACAAAAACAAGCACTGCTACAGCAAATCTCCAATCAAAGGAATGTAGGGTACATGCACACCTGAAGTGGAGCACCTATAGAAAGATTTCTAAAGTTACACAGCCTACCCTTTTCCATATCGACAGCCATCTATATGTCCCAAACGGAACAAAAACCAACCAAGTCCCCAATCTCAATGAGACTTCTTATGAACATAAATTATCTTGCTAATTAAGCATTTACATTTTACAAGGGGACTGTACCTCCTGCTTGCTGTATTCACCAGCCCCCGTCGCGGGTAGAAGGCAACCCTGGCTCTCCTCCCGGCCACCAGGGAAGGCCAAACTGCAGCTGCATCAGCCTGGCAGCCCTTCTCTCTCCCCCTGCTGCACCGGCCCAGCCTCCCTCCTCCTTCCACGACAGCTAGGGTACCCCTCTGCCAGCCAGCATTTCCTCCCCCCCCCGCCTCCCGCCCTCCTCTGCCAGCCAGGGCTCCCCTTCACCTTTCCAACCCCACCCCACAGCCTAAGTAACTCCAGCAGCCAGGTGGCACACGCCAGGCTGGGCTCTAACCCCGGATCCTGGGCCTGGTTTTCCCCCCACACGCCAGGAGGGGCCAGATCTGAGCAGTGCTGGCCTGGTTGTCTCACTGGAAGGAGCTGGGCATGCCCCCGACCTCCCTTTGTCCACCACTGGGAGGGCCCAGATCCAAGCTGCACCGGCCCGATTGTCCTGCTGGGAGGGTCATGTTGGACCCCGGCTCAGCTTTCCCTCCAGCCACTGGGAAGAGGAGGGGAGGGGAGGACTGGAGCCATAGGCAGCCCCCAGTCCTCCATGTGGGACCTGGGAAGAGCCAGGCTGGGGGTGGGTGGAGCTTTTCCTGTGAGACGCAGAGTGACGTGATGACATCACTCTGTCGTCCCCCGGGAAAAAAATGCGTAGGTACATCAGATAGTTTATAAAGTAACTTCTATGGCAAGTTTAAAAATGTAAATTAGAAACCTTAACAGCACAGCTAAATTTGCCAAGGTATTCATTTGTCTGTTACACAATTATACTCCCCTTATTTTAAACAGAACCCCAACTATTTTGATTTTTATATTCTGTTATACATTGATTTCCATCAATAAAAGTTATAATGTAACATTACACTAAATTTGTGTAGAAATCTTACCTTCATTTATTTTGGATATATCTACACTAGAATTATTAAGCTGCAGGGTGGCTTGAAGAGCAGGCAGCAGTTGTCGAAGGAGATTTGGGTCCTGAAGTAATGGAGGAATTGGTGATTGTGGGACAGGTGAGACTGGGACTGTAGAAGTAGTAGGTGCAGAAGTTGGATTCAGTCCAGAAGCAGATGTGGAAGGAGTTGTGCAAGAATGGGATACAGACTTATCCACAGATGCAGACTCTGAACAGAAGACAAAGATTAATTCAGTTTTTTCGTTACCAATAAAGTGTTTTATTACAAATCATTACTACACTCCTCACATTAAATATGAAGGATTAGCTTCTTTCTTATTGTCTCACAAAAAGGATACTAAACTCACGAGTATGTGCCTGAAAAACTGAAAGACCTCATGACATACTGTTACTGGGATTTATTTTTCTGCAGTTTAATATAAAAAAGGAATCAAAATCTTATTTTCAGAGCCTGCAGTGTTTTGGGTATAACAACAGTAAAATACGTAACTTGAACAATATATTCACTGTCTTCCCCCACCCCTCCCTTATTTATTCTTAGATCTGGACTTTTAATACTCCAGTTATCTGAATAAGTGGGTTGTACCCACGAAAGCTTATACCATCTACATGTTTTGTTAGTCTTTAAGGTGCTACTAGACTATTCGTTGTTTTTTCAGTTTTAACAGTAAAATAGCTTATCATGAATTCCATTAATATAAGGGTTTTCAATCTTCTTACTAAATCATAGTGAAAGTTGCCAGTGATACAACCACATACTTTTGGCACACTGAGCATCCTTTTCACAAAACAAGATTTTTTTTTTACCTTATGAAACTTAATTTTCTTGCTAAATTTTAATTCCCTTGTACACTTACTCCCGTTTATTGCACGTCTGCCCCGAACGCTGGGCATTTTCTTTTAGAAAGTGTAGGTATGTAACAAACACTTCTAAGAACTTCATGGAATTGACAAAAAAATGGGATGACGTGTCACATATTGGGTTACAAACCAAGACCTTCACTACATATCAGAATTCAAGCAGCCAAAAAACAAAGATAGGAGCAGCCAAATGGGATAAAAATGAGCATTCATATAGTGTGATATCCTTTCTCTGACACTGAGCAGCTGTATGACAGAAAGCATCCAGAATCCTCATAATAGGTAGCTATAGAATGATGTGACAACAGAGAAAGTTTTTTCCCCTATTTCTGTTTGGAATTTGCTTTATATGTCCCAAAAGCATCATTGGGACTTGCATCCTTTATATGTTTAATTTGATTTAACCCAAGTGTCAATTAGGAATATAATAGTGTAGTCAGTTAAACAAGTAACCAATAAGAGAAAGCTTATTGGTTAATGCTACCGACTAAACGCATTCTCACTTGCGGCCTCCCTCCTATCTCTCCACAGCTCTGCCAGTAAATTTTTTAGAGGGCTGGTCAGCAGCCTAGCTCAAGTCTCAGCTTGTGACAGGCTCCCAGAAGCTAACCCACTGCACCTCTGCAGGGAAAGTCATTTAGAAGCTGGCGGACAAGAAGCCTGGCTCAGTCCCGGCTCACGGCGAGTTTAGGAGCTACTCCCCCACTGCAAAGTCAATGCACCGAGCTCTGACACTGTTCTGGCCGATGTAACTGCCACAAAAAAAGCGAAAAGTGAAAGGGGGCAAGAGACCACTGGCTCAAATGGAGAATCTGTGAGCCTAGCCAAAATCAGATTGAGGTTCCACTGGGAAGAGGGCTTGGGACCTAAGAGAATAGTCTTTCCAGACCCTTCAAAAAACAGCTTGTGATGTTATGGGAGAACACTGAGCAACAATGAATCAGGGGATGGAACATGGAGACTGCAGCAAGATGCACTCTGACTGAAGCTAGTGCAAAATGTTGGTGCTTCAAGTGTAAGAGATAATCAAAGATCAGCTGCAGCAGAGCATAGCAGGGGTGACTCCTCCTTGTGCAGTTCAGATCGAAAATCAGGTCTACTTTGTCATTCAGTTAGACTAAGTAAAGAGCTTCTTACTTTCCAGAAGCACCTGTTGTGCATCAGTTAAACTGGCATACTCCCACAGATTCAACCAGGAAGTAACTATTCCATGAGGAGGAGTGGCCGCAGGTCCGGGTGGAAGAGGCAGCCTTGATCCTGGGACAATACATCCTGGTGAAGCGGAAATGGATGAGGGGACTGCAGGAGAAAACTCATGAGTGGGCTGAACTAGTGCTGGTGAGGTCTTGCTGGTACAATGAATATTACTTTTACCGCGTCCTGCCTGATTTTCTGGAGGACCTTGCTGATCAAAAGGAATAGGGACAGCACATTCAGGAGACCATCCAGATAAGGGAAAAGAAAAACGTCTTCCATACATTTTCCAGGAGCCTTCTTCCAGATCTAGCCTGAAGCAGAACCTGGGTCGCTTTGATTTCTGTTTCACTGTGAACAAGTCTATTCAGGGAAAGCCCAACTCTCACCACTTTGGGATGTAAAGCCCACTCATGGTGAAATGAGAACTCTTCGCTCAGGTGGTCTGCAACCGCGTTGCAGGTTCCCGGAAGATGCCGTGGAGAATGCAGAAATCCAGAGCTGAAATGCTTCCTCACAGACAGGCGCGGAGCAGGCTCCTCCAAGTCTGTTGATGTAGAACAGGGGTTCCCAAACTTTTTGACACAGGGACCAGTAAATCCATTCACGAGCTTTCAGAGGACCGGTAACATTCATTTGAATATTCATTAAGCAAATGACAAATATGCAAATACGTTGGTTTTGGTCCTCCCAAAGCCCCGAGGGCCAGCTTTAACAAAGCTTTTGGTACGGCCACCTACAATATTCTTACCAGCAAGTTAAGGGAATATGGATTGGAAAAATGGATTGTAATCCAATAAAACCCTGCACCATCACATCGTGTATTGAAAAGGAGCTCATTTATTTTCAGAAAGCTGACACCATCGTTGGAATTTTTTTATCCATATTCTCATTCCGGATGGTGAATGCACCAGGTTCTCTCCATTCTGACACACTGTAGTGCCTTTAAACCTCACTGTCAGCAGTGGGGATATTTAAAAGGCACTGCTTTTAAGTTTTTATTCAGGATCTGTGTGCGCCCTGAACCACCCCGCTCCTGCTGGCCAATTCTCTCCCCACTTCCCTCCCACCTTCCTCGCTCCCGCTCTGGGCCAGCCCCGCTGTCCCTGCCAGCCGATTTTCTCCCAATCTCTTCTGGCAAGCCCTGCTACCCCAGCCAGCCCTGCTTCCGCCGGCAGGTTCCTCTCCCTATCTCCCCCGGGCAGCTCCTCTGTCCCGACCCTGCTTCCCTGCGGCCCATATCCAACCCCCCTTTTCCTCTCCACAGTCAGCAATAAGAGCTCACCTGGTAACCCTCATTATGCCTCTGCCAGGAGCCTGAAACATACGGCTGCATCCGCCCAGCCCGGAACACCTTGGCAGCCACGCTGAGGCCCAGTATTTTTTCCCGTGGCCCAGTAGTTTGGGAAACGCTGATGTAGAACATGGTGGCCATTTTGTCTGTAAGGACTAGAACCACCCTGCCTGACAGGTGAGGTAAAAACACTTTGCATCTGTTTCAGATTATGCTGAGTTGCCTGATGTTTATGTGCAGGGCCCTCTCTTCTGTAGACTACTATCCCTGCATCTGGAGTGATCCCAAGTAAGCACCCCAGACCTAATCTGAGGCATCAGACACCAGCTCCCTCAAGGAGACTATCATGAGAAGGGTCCCTGAAGAGATAGAGAGAGGTGGGGTGAGAATGAATTGGAAGGTGTAGCTATGCACTACTGTACTAAGCACTACTGTATCCATAATCTAAAGTCATTGCTGACCATGCAAACAGGAAATTGAAAAGGTGGCTACCAAAAATTAGGGAGACTTGATCCAGAGAACAGTTCAGTGTGTTGTCCTCAGGTGTACCCTCAAAACAACTGCTTAGTTCCTTGTCTGGAGCAAGTCAACACTGACTGAGAAGGTGGTAAGGGCAGGTGCCTCGTGTGCCGTCTATAGTGCTTGGGCTTTTTATGTGGCGTGTCCTACCGGCACTGGCTCCTTTGGCCTTTGGGGTGATTGTGGATTCAACCTCTTACACACCAGGCCCACCACACAGAACCCCAAGGTTTCAGGGTGGTACAGGAGTCTGTCATCCCATGTAATTTATTATCTGTCTACTCCACAAACAAGGGCCTGGCTAGCAAAGGGAAGGTTCTCAAACAACTGCTGAACCTTGGTGGATAACTCACGAGAAAAGGAGACAGAAAGCTCGCGACATGGACAGGGCACATGGCATGATGCGAGCTGCGGAATCTATGGCATCCAAAGTTGCTTGGAGAGTTGCTCTGGCAGTAGCCGTGCCCTCACCTAGAATTCTTTGCAGGAGCCCTATAAGGCGGCATTCTTCAATTTGACCTCAGGTCTCCCACATTACAATCATAGCAGCCCAAGAGAGTCTGGTGGTGAGCCTTCCTCAACTGAAGACTAGAGGAAGACATTTTCCAACCAAACAAGACCAATTTCTTGGTGTCTATTTCTGAGCATAGCTCTGGGTTGTCCCCGACGTTCCCTGTGGTTAACCACTTCAACCACCAGGGAATTTGGGGCAGGATGGGAACAGAAGTATTCATGCCCCTTTATCAGGACAGAGTACTTACCGCTTAAAGATTGGCGGGGGGGGGAAAAGAGGGGGTTTGTCACAGGGCATTATTTTATATATCCTTTCATGAAGGGAAAGGGGCATCTTTGCAGGGGCTATGGAGGAAAGGATGTCAAACAGGAAATCCACCTGCTCCTCCAATTCCTAAGCATGCAGCCTAAAGTTGGATATGACCCTTCTTAGAAGTTCCTGGTGGTGCCTTGGCATCATCCTGAGCTACAGGGTGACGGGTCCCACTGATGGTTTTGTCTTGCAACAATCAGAAGGCAGGTACTGTGGCTTCCATGGTACTCACTGGTGGTCCAGTAGGTTGATTGCCTTCATCCACATGGACTTAGGAGGGAGGGCCACCAGACTCTCTGAAACTCCTGATAATGAGCGGGTGGGTTGGAAGCACCGAGTGAACCACAATGGGGTCCAGTAGTATCACAGAGCCAGCCACTGGGCATTTTTCAGTCCTTGCGATATACATGACATTGAAGGTCTAGGAGACTGCCCCAACAATATTGGGCCCTAACTCCATACTGGAGCAGTATCTGGAGCGGTCAGTATCCAGCAAACAGGATCTACTAGAACTACAGTGTCCACAGTTGCATTTAAAAAAGCAACAGTCCAACTGTGATGTGCCCCTCCCGAGAACATTGGTGACCACCGCTGCTTGGCGGATCTGCAACCGGAGACCAGTGATCCATATGTCACATTCCAAGACTTGTGCCAGGATAAGGAGCGAGACCTAAATCAAGGAGTTTCATGGACCAGATGCCAGGGGACGTCCCAAAATATGGTGGAAGCCATCTCAGGGAATGATGGCGGGACCTGCAGTTCTTGATGTGAAAATGTCCCAAGGATTGGAACATTAATTTCTCCCACAACCACATTTACGCTTTCTCCCATGCCACCTCTTCCATGTGCAGGGGAAAAAAAAAATCCATAAAATCAACACTTCATCATGTCCGTCCCCCCCACCCAAAAAAATTACACCTACAGTACTGACATCTAATAATAGTTAGGCATTACATAATGCAGAATTTTGTGGAAATTAATGTGCATCCAGAATCTCTTTTTCCCCCACAGAAATGGGTAGAACTCTGCATGGATAAAAAAACTTGGATCCGCATCCACTAGCCTCAACTCATTATTCAGTGTGCAAACTGGATTTTACTTGAATCCCCATCAACACAGCAAATCATCTGGAGGGGAGGGAGAAAGAAGCACAGATGAATAAGGAAGGGGCAGAGTCATGCAGGGAAGAGGCAGGTAAGGCAGTATGAAAGCAGAGACTGGGAGTAAAGGGTAGTAGACTGGAGATAAGGGGCAGCAAGGTGGGACAGCAGGGACCCATGACAGCAGAGGGCTGGGTAGGCTAGCTGTCAGACCCTCCTGCATACAGATTTAGGATAGAGTGTGTTGCATCCTTTCACTGCCAGCATACAGGGGCCTGTGCTGGCGACCTCCCTCCACCTGATGGCCAGGTAGGCGGGGAAGCCCTACGCAGGAGATATAAAATAAAGCCCTGCTCCACTATCCGTAAATATGAAGCAAATAGCCACAGATAAGCAGGGTTTTAGAAACGAGCTGCACAGAAGCTGGCTGCCAGTAAGGGCTGATGGACCCAGCAGAGTCCAGTATGCAAACAGAAAATAAGACCAGAGGATTGGAGGGAACTCGAGGGCTCCCAGCAGCTGCAGTTCCCAGCACACCCTGAAGGAAGGAAGCAGTGTGCAGGAAAAATCCATGCAAATTCAGGCACCAAAAACAAGTTGTTTCTCCCTCTGGATACTTGGTTTTGAGGGGTAAAGGGTTAAGTGTGTCTGGGCTGGGTGTGTACGTTTGTGAGTCTGCTTTCTGGGAAGCAGTGAATGTGAACATAAGTGGAGGAGTAGAGGCACAGCTGGGCTCTGTGAAGGAAGAGGTGGGAGGGGGCAAAGAAAAAGGAACTGGACTGTTGTACGGCAACAATGGGCAACTTAGACTAGTGAATGAGCTGCATGAGTGACCCTCCATCTCAATGAGCCACAAGATTGTTGTAACCAAGACTATGTCCTGGGATAAGATAGTTTTGCTAACTGCACGTAACATACTTAGAATTTCTGGGGTGTGCTGATTGAACCGTAGCAGCGTTTTCACTGGATGCAGATGGAGCTTTTACAGTCAATGCTATGTGCAATCAGCATGCACCTCAATTCATGTGCATTTGCTTTGCGTGTATATCACTTTAGTATTACTAGAACAAAGAAATGCCATTAATGGAAAGCAGGGGAATCTCTGCTCACCACTGCATAAAAGGTTTCTTAACTCTCAACTACTGGGAGAATGTGTGTCTGTATTGTTAGGAAGCCTGCTAAAAAGCCAGTGGGCTCTTGGATGATCGAGATGCTAAATGAGACTGACAAATGGATAAAAAAAAATGGACTTAGGAGGGAGGGCCACCAGACTCTCCGAAACTCCTGATAATGAGCGGGTGGGTTGGAAGCACCGAGTGAACCACAATGGGGTCCACCAAGTTATCCACCAAAGTTATCTCTGAGTTATCCACCAAGGTTCAGCAGCTGTTTGAGAACCTTCCCTTTGCTATGAAGACAGCTACCAAAATAAAAGAATGCCACCCATTTTTTCAAGATTATACTTCTGATATACATAAGAGTGTAACTGCTCAGTTTTATATGCACCAGTCCATATTCCCATGTTGCATTATAGGAAAACAAATATTTTGTCACTTGGAATCCCAACAAGATACAATCTGTGATAGAAAATACATGAGTCCAAGAGGGCTTTGAAACATGGATACTACGGTTATGTTGAAAACTGGAGTAATTGTAAAGTTCCTCAATAACATAAAAAGGATTTTAGGCACTCTTAGTGGTGGTCAGCTGAAATAAAGTTTGCAGTATATGCCTGTAAATGGCAAACCCAGAAGAGCAATTGTTTTTCTGAAAGATACATTCTAGTTTCAACGGAAAATTAAATCAGGGAAGCCTTCATATAAAGGAGGTCAGACTAGATGATCAAAGGTCAAAATTCAACTTGCAATACTGAGCAACATAAAACAGTTTATATGACATACCTTTTCTCTCTGTTTTATATGACATACCTTTTCTCTCTGTTTTCTGTGAAGGGATGGAAGATGTGGGTGTAGGCAGTTTTGATAAAGTAGATGCTCCATTAGCATCAAAGGATTTCTTTGGCTGGTGATCAGATTGTAGAGAAAATGGAGTAGGAGGAACAGTGCTAGGGGTAGCAGTTGGATGAACCACTGGTTTGATGGGATGTTGTACTGGAGTAGAACTACTATGAGTCTCTGCTCTTGGCAGTCTGTAGTCTCTGTCATTGTGTCTGCTTGTCTGAGACAAAATATTCTGAGGGAGTATACTACTGGCATCACTGGAATGCTTGTCTTCCACTGTTGTTCAGAGTTCACAAAGAATGATGCAATAAGAAAAAAGATTCAGTTAGAAGCTTCACTATCAGTGCAAAGACTATGACTAATTCAATAGCATACACATCATTAAATGTGATTAGACTTTCATTAAATTTTTAAAAACGAGAAGTCCTGTGACACCTTATAAACTAACAGATTTATTGGAGCATAAGCTTTCATGGGCAAAGACTCACTTCATCAGATGCATGTAGTGGAAATTCCAGAAGCAGGTATAAATATACAGGCATAAGAAAAGAGTTCCAATTAAGAGTAAAGTTAGAGATAATGAGGTCAATTCAGTTAGGGAGAATGAGGCCCACGTTTAGCAGCTGATGTGGAGGTATGAACACCAAGAGAGAAGAAACTGCTTTTGTAGTTGGCTAGCCATTCACAGTTTTTGTTTAATCCTAAGGCGATAGTGTCAAAACAAAGACTGGGAATGACTAGCCAATTACAAAAGCAGTTTCTCCTCTCTTGGGGTACGTCTAAACTACATTCTATTTTCGAAAGAGGATATGGAAATTCCACGGGAATTTGCATATCTTCTTCCGATCTCACTTTCGAAAGCAGATATTCCTAAAGTGAAAGTAGTATGGACACTTTTTTTGGGGAAAAAACCCTTTTTTGAAAAAAATGTATAAACCTCATTTTTTAAGGAAGAGCAGTTTTTTCAAAAAGGATTGTTTTCCCCCCAGGAAAAAAAAGCATCCAGACTACTTTCACTTAAGAAAGGGCTTTCGAAAGGGAGATCAGAAGATTCCTGCGGAATTTGCATAGCCTCTTTCCAAAATAGAACATAGTCTAGACATATCCTTGAGGTTCACTCCTTCACATCAGCAGCTAGACGTGGGCCTCATCCTCCCTGACTGAATTGACCTCGTTATCACTAACCTTACTCTTGGTTGGAACTCTTTTCTTATGCCTGTATATTTATACCTGCCTCTGGAATTTCCACTAGATGTATCTGATGAAGCGGGTCTTTGCCCACGAAAGCTTATGCTCCAATAAATCTGTTAATCTATAAGGTGCAATACAGATTCAGACTAACACAGCTACCACTCTGATATTAAATTTTTTAAAACTCTCACCTGCGAGCACAATAGCTACTAGCAGTTGGGTGCTGGCAAACAAGACCACCTGATTTTATTCATGTACCTTCTCAAACACCATTAAGACCTTTGTCCAATTTAGAATTCCAGTTAAGTACTCTGCTTAAGGACAAACTATTTGTAGTGAGTCTTCTATATTTACGGGTTTTTTTTAAAAAGAGTCCATTAACACCCCCAACTAAAATAAAATATATGCATATGCTATATATAGTCTGCAAGACTAAATTATTGCAGATCCATGCAAAACATTTTCACATTTTATGAATTTCTCTTCTATACACCTGGATATTCACAAAAGCAAATAGTTATTGTTATTATGACTGCCAAATGATTTAAAAATAATAACAGCTGTAGTTTTAATTGCTCTGTTAATAATAAAACATTTATTTAAATACTTTTGGATATTTTTCTACATTTTCAAATATATTCATTCATTCACTTCAATTACAACACAATACAAAGTGGACATTACTCACCTCAATTTCTGACTGCATACATTTGCATTTTAAAAAAGATAAAAGCTATTTTTCAATTCACCTCATACAACTGTAGTGTCATCTATTAATTATGGAAAAATGGTTACCTATCTCTCATAACTGTTGATATTTGAGGTGCTTTGCTATGTTGATTACAATGTGCATCCTGCGTGCACAGTCTTAAGGCTTTCTCTCTAGCAGTAACCCTGGAGTAGCACGACTGTGGTGCTGTATATAGACAGCCGTGGACCCTTGTCTGGCTCCGTTCCTTCTTGCTGGAGAAACTAAGAGGGGAAGGGAGTGGATCTTGGAATGGACATGAACACCACATCTCTAAGAACAACAGTTACAAGAGGTAGGTAACCATTTTTTCTTCAAGTGATTGCTCATGTTAATTTCAAGTAGGTGACTCAAGCAGATTTCTTGTGGAGGGGGTTAAGAAATCACTGATTGGCAGACTGAAGTACTACTTTCCAAAGGCAGCGCCATCTCTAGCATGTTGAAGAATGGTGTAGCAAGATGTAAAAGTATGCACTAAAGACCAACTCACTGCTCTACCAATGTCCTGGATGGGAACATGGGCAAACCCTAATACAGGCTAGTATCTAGGAGGAGATCCTCTGTGAGATGACTGGGAAGCCCTTTGTTCTACCTGTGATGGAAATGAATAGTTGGAATCGACTTCCTGAATGGTTTCATGTACTTCAGATAGAAAGCTAAGGCACGTCTGACATTGAGACTATGAAGCCATCACTCCTTTTGTGACATGTGCGGCTTTGGGTAAAAAAACAGGCAGGAATATGTCCTGGTTGGTATGAAAATATAAGACCATCTTTAGCAGAAATGCTGGGTGAGGCTGGAGCAGCAACTTATACAATCTTCTGTAAGGACAAGGTATCTCTGAACTTAAAAGCCCTTACATCAGAGCCCTTCTGGCAGAAGTAATAGCCACTAGAAATGCCACCTTCCAAGACACAGAGTAGAGAACAGGTCACTAGAGGGTCACAGGGCAGACCCATTAGTTTAGACAGAAACAACTTCAAGTCCAATTGTGGGATAGTTGTTTCACATGAGGATACATTCTATCCAGGACCATCAGGAAGTGATTCACCACTGGGTTCATGAACAACAATTGGCCCCTTATCCTGGGTGAAAAGCAGAAATTGCCATTAAGTGCACCTTTACAGAAGCTACAGTGAGACCTTGTTGTTTCGAGTGGGAAAAAAAGTAGTCCAGAATTGTCATAACCAAGTCTTGCAGAGGTTGAATACCTTTTTGAAAAGGTTTTCCATCTGGTCTCTTCCACTTGGATAATGTATATTGCTGAGTAGGTGGTTTTCTCTTGCCTAAAAGAACTTCTTTAGCCGCTACTGAGCATGTAAGCTCCAATTGGTTCACCTACAGAACTTCCAGGCCATGAGATAAAGGGACTGCAGGTTGGATGCTGAAGACAGCCATGGTCCTGAGCGAACCACTCAGGAATCAGAGGCAGGAGTAGCATCTTGTCCAATAGGCCCATTAGCATTGTATACAAATACTGCCTGGGCCACGCTGGTGCCACCTGAATCACCAATGCCTCATCCTGGAGGATCTTGAGCAGGACTTTGTGGATGAGTGTGAATGGAGGAAATGAATACAGCAGGCTAGCTTTCCATGGAATGTGTAAGGTGTCTGCTACAGTACCCAGGCTGAGACTGAGGAAGGAACGAAATAAATTTGACTCTTCCTGTTCTGGCATGTTGCAAAGAGGTCTATTTAGGGAGAGCCCCTTCTCTGGAATATGCAGTTTGCGATATCCAGATGAAAAACCATTTGTGACAGTGGAACTTCCAGCAGAGGCTGTCAGCCAACTCATTCTGAATAGGGATGTTACCAAACATTTATTTTTGTAACGTGTAACTGCTGAATTTTTCAGCAGTTACACATATTGCCTGCCTCCCCCTGCTGCCTCTGACACAGAGGCAGCAGTGCCAAGGGGAAGGGCATCTCTGCAGAGCTGGTACACGCAGGAAGCCGGCCCCCCGGAGAAAGCCGGCTTCCCACATGTATCAGCTCCCACCTGTCCCCCAACCCCCACGCTGCTGCCTCTCTATCAGAGGCTCCACAGGAGCCGGCACACGTGGGTGAGTGGGCTTTACAGGCACTGGCTCCCACCTCCCTGCCCCCTTTGTGGCCCAGGCTTATCAGTTAATCATGTAAACAATTACATGCTCACATCCCTAGTTCTGAACATCCGGATCCAGTGAGAAAATGATAGCTGACAGGGAAACCGTACAGAACCTCAGCTTTTTTTATATGTACTGGTTAAGGGTGCAAAGGTCCAAAGGCCACCATTAATCTTTGGGATAAGAAAGAAACAGGAGTTGGAAGTGGTGGAAGAGGTGGTCCCCAAGACTTCAAGGGCATGGGTTTTTACTCCTGTTACTTATCTTGTGAGGTGCTTGTGAGAAGGGTCCCTGAAGAAGGACAGAGAAGGAATCTGGGAGGGAGGAAAACTGGGAAGAATATCTGAGTTCTGTCATGCTTAAGGCCCGGCAATCTGAAGTAATCTGGGCCCAAGCACAGTAGAAGTGGGATAATTGCTCCCCAAACATAGGGGAAGGATCCAGAATGGCGAGTGGAGCACCATCTCCAAATGCACCACCTTCAAAATTTCTTTTAGAAACAGGGGACTGCCTGGAGGATTGTCCTTGATCGTTAGAGGCATTAGGAGGCCTCTTCCTGTTCCTGCGGTTGCCCCTTCTCCCAAAGTCATGATTCTGCAGAGATGGGAAGTAATGCAGGGGAGACTGGAACTCAAAGGGCATTCTCCGGCGGGCCGGTATATGGAGACCCAATGACTTTACGGTCACCCTAACATACTTTACATTTTGGAGCCTGGAATCTGTTTGCTTAGCAAACGGCACTAAGCCATCAAAGGGAAAATCCTGGATTGTCTGCTGCACTTCTGGAGGACTCCCAGAAACCTGGAGTCAGGAACTCTTGTGCATGACAATGCCTATGGAGACTGTGTGCATGGCAGAGTCAGCCGCACCCAGTGTCAGTAGAAGGGAGGAACTGAAAATAATTTACCCTCCTTCAAGAGGGCTGAAAACTCGGAACACAATTCCATTGGAAGGAGTTCGTTAAACTTCCCTGAGAACACTCAGGAGTAAACAACCACCTGCTTATTTGATATTTTCAACCGAAGTCCCCCAGTCGAATAGACCTTATGGTCCAGGAAGTCCATTTTCTTTACCTCCTTGGATTTACAGGTCAACCCTTGCTGTTCCTTTCTCTCTTTGGCATAGGCCACACCAACCACCAGAGTGCCCAGTTGAGGATGCACATATAGATGAGATATTCGTACCTCTTAGATGGGACAAAATACTTGCTTTTCCCATTGCAGTGGGAGGGATTGAAGCAGAGGTCTGCCACAAGGGTCTTAGTGGTATTTTAAATAATGTTAATAAAGGACAGAGCCACCCTAAAGGGTCCGCCATGGGTTTGGATGTCCACCATAGGGTGCAGGTCCTCAACTACCTCTTCAGCCTGCAGGCCTAAGTTCTGAGCTACCCTTCTGAGCAGCTCCTGATGGGCTCTACTACCAATAGGTGATATAGACAAAGATGAGCCTGCCACTGACTCATCAGGGAAGGACTGAAAGTCCCATCAGTCCTGTCCTAAGTCCTTCTGCACTTCCAGATGCATTGGCTGATGCAGAGCACTGGGCAGGTTAATTGCCTTTGTGGGTGGTACCTCAGTGCTAGATTGTGCTCCAATTGCGGCGCCATGGTTAGGGTGAATGTGAGCACTGGTGAATGTGAGCAGTGCTGGGAGGCCGCTCCTCTGACCTCCAGCTCCAGAGAATGGTGGAGCAGAGGCATCTTGAAAGCAGAATCTTTCTGCAGTGCCCTCAACCGAAGACAGCATTCAACGCATTGACAAAGCAAATTTCAGGGCCAGCCGAAGGAGTTTGAGTCTAATGTCCCTCTCCATTCTGGTTCTCAGGCAAAAACCCTGGCATATCTTGCACTTACCAGCAAGATGTGCCTCCCCCAAACACTTAAGGCAAGAGTCATGAGGTGAGGGGGCGGGGAGGTCCCTTGTGGGGATTGGCTTCTGGCATGAAGAACAGCATTTAAAGTCATGGAACCAAGGCACGCCCCAGTCCTTGGGAAAGGGGAGGAGAAAAAATTGATCCCCACTAAGAAGACTGTCTACATACACTATCTAAGAACTGTTGACTACTCAACTATTAATTATTTACACTATAAACAGTAAGATCTATGGGATACACTTGGCCGAGGCAAGAGAAAAGAAAGCTTGAACGACCTTCACTGGCAGTAAGGAGGAACTGAGTTAGGGGAAGGTCAGCGGTGGTCTATATACAACACCATAATGGCCCAGGGTCTCCATTGCTGACCGACACATACTGCTAGGGGAAAACCTTCCAATGACTACGCATGCGGTATGCACATACCTACTTGGAATCGAGATGAACAATCACTTGAAGAAGTTCAATTTACAAATTGAGAACTTTTTTACATAACTGCACTCAAAAAATAAAACAAAGTAAAATTTTAGAGCCTTCAAGTGCACTCGGTCCTAATTTTTGCTCACCCAATTGCTAAGACAGAGAAACATGTTTACTTTTACAGGACATAAAGCTGCCCATTTCTAATTTACAATGCCACCTGAAAGTGAGAACAAGCATTCACATGGCACTATTTCAGTTGGAATTACAAGATATTTACATGCCAGATATGCTAAACATTTTATGCCCCTTCATGCTCTGACTATCCCTCTCCAGAGGACATGCTTCCATACCAATGATTGGTTCTACTCGATAACGATCGAAAGCACATTCATTTTCATCATTTGATTCAGACTGCCATCAACAGAAAATTTTTACAGTAAAAAGTAAGTGAGCACTGTACACTTTGTATTCTGTGTTGTAACTGAAATCAACATATTAGAAAAGGAGAAAAAACATCCAAAAATATTTATAACAAATTTACTATTATTAAAATTTATAAAAATTATGACAAATCATTATTAATTTATAATTGTTTTGAGTCAATCAAATGAGTTAACTGTGATTAACTGGCAGCTCTAATTGCAATACAATTTTTTTTCTTGAAATGTGCATTTTCCTTACTTCGTTCTACACTTGTTGAAGCAGAATATATTTTCTCCAGATATTATTACGCTGCTCATCTGTGATTTATAAAGAAATAGTGATAATCACCAGGCCCTTTATAAATCTCTAGTATCTTAAGCACTGAAAAAAGAACACTGGGAGAAGACTCTCAGTAGCTAGAGAAAAGCATTGTGCAGTCAAAACTGAAGGATAAATGCTGCATATATAATAGCCCACAATGAATAATAATACATAAAAGGAATAACAACACAGAACAAATATACAAGTGAATACTCTAGTTCAACAGCCTCAAAGCTGCTCTGAGACATCGGTGGGTATGATCATTGGAGAAGTTCTCTCTAGTTAGATTTTGGAGGGGGGGGGGGAGTGAATTGGGCCACCCTGACTGCCTCAAAAAGCAC
Organism: Pelodiscus sinensis; assembly: GCF_049634645.1. Classification (NCBI taxonomy): domain Eukaryota; kingdom Metazoa; phylum Chordata; order Testudines; family Trionychidae; genus Pelodiscus; species Pelodiscus sinensis. Next base: position 227,408,158 of record NC_134712.1, on the reverse strand, counting down.
AGGCTACGGAAGAGGGGTTTTCTTTTTTAGTCTGGCAAAGAAAAGTATTAATACAAAGTAAGCAAAGCACATAAACCAAATGCATTTAACTGTAAAAAAACAAAAACAAAAAAAAAAAAAAACGCTAACAAACCAAAAACTACACATACTTCCACTGGTGAACCCGCTGGCAGCTGTTGCCTGCATCACCTCTCTTCTGTAGTCCCTATCTTTTGGGAAACTGTTAACTGATATTTTGCTTGCTTCTTTTTGTCTCTGCTCTCTGCAAAAAAAAACCAAAACAAATAAAGACATTCAAATCAAGTATGCTTTCCAGATTATATATTATAATTAAAAAATACAAGCGTATCTATACCTTTCAAGCCACTCTTTTGGTTTTTCCCATTGTGAAACTTCTGTTCGGCAGTTATAGTAGTATTTTTTCCCAGAAGAGCTGATGTGCTCAGACCAGTCATCCGCAGAATCATAGGACTTCAAAAATATGAACAACAATGTTAGAGAACACATGACCTGACAGTTTTTAAATAAGTTTTAGACATTCTAATATATTCAAAAGCTCAAGGTGTTTTCTTTTCCTTCAGATTAAGTTTGAAACACTAAGTAGGGGACAATATAATGTTCTTGCTATATTAGAGCATAATACAAATGTCCCTCCTCTATCACTTCCCACAACAGTACAGGCAGTCCCCGAGTTACGCGGATCCGACTTATGTCGGATCCGTACTTACAAACGGGGCTTTTCTCACCCCGGAGGACGCGGGCTGACCAGTTTCAGCAGCAGCTGACTTGGGGACACCTGGGGTAGTGCAGCTGGGGTGCGGTGCTGTGGGGACCTACCCGGCAGCGTCACAGCTGCTCTGTCCCAGGCGTCCAGATTTAGCTGCTGTTCAAACTGATCAGAGGCTGATTCCAGGAAGCCCAGGGCAGAGAAATTCTGCCTCGGGCTTCCTGTAGTCAGCCGCTGGTCAGTTTCAGCAGCGGCTGAATCTGGACGCTAGTTCCGACTTAAGTACAAACCTACAGTCCCTATCTTGTACGTAATCCAGGGACTGCCTGTAATGCATTCCAGCTGCTTCAAACAATACACTGCTTCTCCTACCTCATCTTACTAAATTACAGCATAAATTGAGATCTGGTGCTATACTCACTAGATCACTGTAATCTCACTCTTATCTATATCAGTCTTCAGCATGCTGGTGATTTCAGATCTTTTATTACTACCGCTCAAGAACCTCCTCAAAATGTCCAGATAATGTAAATCAAAAACTTGTAGCCTTTTAGCTACATTATTATTTTATAAAATAATTTGGAGGATTCTCTGTTTTCCCATACTCCAGAACAATTTTTAGCACAGACCGATATGATTATAGCAATTTTTAGAACTGAGTGTTTAAAGCATAGGAAATGATGTGTGCTAACCAGTAAGTAACGAGGCTCAAAAATCTATTAGTGTTGCCCCAAAATTCCAAAAAACACAAGAGCCTGGGGTATGATGTTAGACTACTACTAGGGAACCAAAATATTAAAGTAAGATCCTTGAGTATTATATATTTAGGGAAAGTACTTCTCTATTCATTATGTGTCTTTTTGATTAAAAACTGTCAAAGGCAAGGCAGGTACATCTGGAATGCACACTGACAATTAACTATACTGAAATCAACTAACAATATACTGAAGCCATGTATTAACATATAAACTCTGCCAAATGCAATCTGTAATACTGTTCCCTCTATTTTTAAAATACAATTCAATAAAATATGCAGAAAATTCATCCTCTATAATTCCGTTGAAAATAGCAAAACTAGTACATATAAACCAGCTTAAGGCATAGACACTGATGATAACGACCTTTAATACTTACTGCATCTGAAGTTTTACTTGGATTATTGCTTGGATTAGAAGAATGTGAATTTGAACTATGAAGAGCACTGTGGTTATGTGAATTTTCTTGTGGAGAGTAACTGGTCCCTAAAATACACAAACATAGTTCATCATGAATGTTTCTATAAAAATTAAACATACCTGTATTTCAGAGCTTGGAAGAATATCCAAGTTAAAAGGAAAAATTTGAAGAAGTTTATAGAATTTTCAATCAGTATTTGGTTTATGTGTAATGTATATGATGAAGCCATGTGAAAATATCCCACATTTTACCAATAATTTAACGACAAAATTTTATAAATCTTTATTGGTAAGATTCAATTTAATATATCGGAGTAGTTCAAACCAGGTTTCTTCAAAGGAGACTGAACTATCAAAGTCATTAGAAATTAGGGAGTTGAAAGCAAATTAACTACAGCTCCAACTAAGAGAGACCACAAAAGCAGGAGTTTTCAATGGATTAAATGTGGACTGAATAGCATCTTTCCATTCATTTTGATATAACATTTATCAAATACAGTAAAAGCTTTTCTATCTGGCACTCATAGGGAATGGGGGTTGCTGGTTAGAGTGTGCCAGGTACTTGTGCTTACTGCTCTGCCCATGCCCTACCAGGAGAATCCCATAGCAACCAACTCCCACCCCCTTAGAAACGCTTGGCAATTCTTCTACTTCCCACTGAGACACAGGGCCATACACGAATAGGTCAGCTGCCTGGGAGCCCTCTGGCAGATCTGGCTCCCAAACAGCTTGAAGGGAGGCTGAGGGGGAAGGAGGCACTTGACAGCGACAGCATCTGGCAGTGTCAGCTATCAGAAACCCCATTAATAGCCGAAGGTATCACACTGCCTTGCTAGATAGGTGGGACTCAAGCATATGCATGCCTGATGATGCAAGGGTATAGTCAGCACCCTCAATAGGTATTTTTGCGCCCAGGCAAAATATTAATTATGCGCCCACTCGCCTTAGGTTAGCATCAGTCGTGCGCTTTACTGTGTAATTTACTATTTTTTACTTTTTGTGTCTTTGCCCCCCCGATTATGATGTGCCCGGGACGAATGCCCGACCTGCCCTGCCCTTGTTATGGCCTGGGTATAGTGGTTGGGGCAATGCCAGTTAACCAAGTTTTCCAGATGTTCAAGTGCCAGATAAAGTTTTTACTCTATCTGGAAGAGGAAACCTGCAATTTAGTGGAGTGATATATTTCAACAGTCATAAATATGATGGAAAATCTGAGTCTCACACACAATATAAGTATACTTTATAAAACGTATAATATTTAATAAAATTATCAAGTATTAACTATAAAACTGGTGACTGGTGTTTAATCCTAGAAAACAGTGCAGTTCTATCTTAAAAGCACTAACAACTGCACTGTGAGATTAAATGTGAGAATAAATTTCAAAAAGAATTTGCTTAGTTTATAAGTAAAAAATGAGAGTTTTCCTAGTTTCCATGCCTTACAAACTCAGCTGAAAATAAAATAGTATTTCCTGACTGTACCTCATGAGAAAATGATTATGGCTATACAAAGGATAAGAGGATTTATTTGATGCTAGTTAGCATTTTCTTATGATACCCAAAACACAGCAGACTCCACATACTGTTTTGTCCCCAGAATTAATGTGAGCAGAAAGTAGTAAAATCACAATCATAATTTTTCAATGCCTAAAAGTATATTTGGATATTAACTCTCTCTCTAATATGTATATATAAAAAATTTCCTGCAGGATGGAGTGACATCATTATGTCACTATCCATCTCACCTCCCGCCTGCACGCTCAGCCACACGGCCTCCCCTTTCACCCTAATCCTTTCTGTCCCCTTTCCTTTCCCAGTTCATTCCCCCAAGTCCCTGTTCTCCCCTCCAATTCCTGCCTTTTCAACAACCCCATGCCCTTTCACCAGCAGCCCACTGCAGAGCAGGTTGGCTTGGTGCTAGCAGTGACTCCTGGCTGCCCTGGTGGAACCCAGCAAAGCAGCTTTCAGGGTGGGGGCGAGGAGCGCAGGGGCCCAGCCCCTGGCAGCCACTACAGCACCACGTCTCCAGCGTGTCCCATGGTGGTGGAGCTACCTAGTTTCCTCCCACTCAAGATGACGGAGAGCCTCCCTGAGCAAGCGAATCCTGCAGGAGATCGAGAGCAGACAAGGCCTGCATGGGGCCCACCCTGCAGCGAGGGGCTGAAGGTCTGCAGACGGCAAGGGGCCTCCTGCCTGGCCACACCCGGGGCTCCGCAAGGCCCTTGCATAGACAGCTCCTCCCGAGACATCCAACCTCCAATGAATGCTGTGGAGGTGCAGCCCTTTGGGGGTTTGCCACGACTGAGCCTCAGGGCCCCTTGGACCTCCTAAGGAAGGCCTAACCGTCTGGGGCTACCTTGTTTGCCCCTCTGTCCATAAAGCACTGCCCCCTACTTGCTGGGATCCTGGCTCAACACTTCACCCCTCCAGCTCTCACCGGGGCCCTGCTCGTAGCGCTGCACCCCAGCCTTGCAGGGAAGGAGTGCACCCACTGAAGCACCAGGATCAGACCTCTGGCTCAGGCGAGTTTTTCCAGGCCCACCACGAGCTGGGCAGGTCTTGGCCACACTGCACAGCTAGCCCTTTGGGGACAGTGCAGTTATGCTGCACCCCAGGCTCCCTGGGTTTGCCACAGAGCAAAACTGCCCCAAAGGCCGTTCGCATGTTGGTTACACAAACACCAACAGGCCCATTCAGAAAGGTTGGGTTGAGCCCAAGCGCGCAGCTCGACAAATGAGTAGGAGGGAGCAGGGCGTGCGTAGGGAGGGAGGAAGGGGGACAGAGTGCATGTGAGGATGGGCTGTGCAGTAAGGGGACATGGTGGGGGTGAAGAGGATATACGAATGGTGGCAGGGGGATGGGCAGTGTGGGAGGGCAGGGAGGAGGAGCTAGGGGAGTATGGAGGTGTAGGAATGGAGGAAGGGGGTGGGGGTATGGATAATGTGGGTTGGGGAGGGGTTATGGAAGGATGGGTAGGTGTAGGAATGGAGGCAGCGAGAAGGAGGTGTGGGTAGGGATGTAAGAATGAGGTGGGCCTTGGAGCTCCAGGATAACTCAGACCCCACTGGACTCGCTTCCCACGGGACCCAAATCTGGTTCTCAGTAGGGTGCAGGCACGTAAAGCTGGGGGCTCCCCCATGGTTTTATCTCTCTCCATTGCGCCATGTCCACACAGTTTTAATTTTATACAAACTTAATTTGAGATTCTTTGCAAACTGTAAAAGATTGTGAAATTATGTAAACTATTTAATTCCATTTCCTTGTCAGAGTAGGAATGTTCCTTGACCTAAAGTATTAGTGGTAGAGAGACATCAAGTCTCTCCATAATTAAGTTCAATTCCCCCAGAAGAATGATTTTAACCATCCTCCTCATTTTTCCAAAATTATATATATGCCTGAAGTTTTACACGTGGACAACATAGACTAATAAATTTGAGGCAAATCAGACAAGGCTTTCTGGAGAAAAGAAACAGAGAAAAGAAATCACAAAGCCTATTTACTAAAAATAAATCTTCCTCTAACTGAATCTCATTGTTCTCCTAAGGCAGGGGTAAGGAACCTTTTGTGTGTTAGGAGCCAGTGACCCACAGAAAAATCAGTTGGGGGCCACACACAAGTGAGAAGCAAAAAACCAACCAAACAAAAAAAACCACACCACACACAAAACACACACAGAATTCTCACTGACGTGGCCTCTGACTGAAAAGAAAAAAAGACACTTCCCGCATTCCTCTCTCACACCAGAGCCTACGGAAGCCCAGGCTACTAGATTTTGTGTGCTCCAGCCTTATGGCTGGAGGGGTCATGGGACTGAAGTGCTAGCACAAGCTCCCCAATAGTTTGGGGAGCGGAGGAGCCGTGAGTCTCGGCCCCCAGGCCTTAGGTTCCCGACCTCAGCTCTAAAGTCACATCTATATCGCAGATGAGGTGTGATTTGCAGCTCATCTAGACACAGCCAAATCCTACTCATGATTTTTAGCGAGCTAATTAAATTCAGGGTATCATGGTTATACTCCACAAGCTGCATCATGACACATTTAGCACATTATGCTATTTCAGTCTTCTTACAATAAAATGTATCTACTTTTAAGGAAGATGGACAAGGTAGATGGTACACAATTAAGGTATTTTGGGTGACCTTAACTGTGAATGTTGTAACTTACATTTTATAAATTAAAACAGTAATTTCTTAGCTTTCTAATATTGGTATTTTAAACTTCAAACATTTTTCATGATTTTTCTTGCAATTAGAGCAAGACAAAAAAACTTCCAAAAAAAAAAAGCACCAAGAAATTTGACATCCAACCAAATTTGGAATACTTTTTTTTAAAGGGAGATTTGTTAAAAGTGTCAGTTCACAAATTTACAAAGTTATTTTTTCTTAAATGCCAGCCCCTTGGGCAGTATACTACAACGAAAAGACAGTGAACGTTTAAGATCTTTGCAGCAGCATTTTGAATGAGGCAAGCATGTGTCAAGGCCAAAGAGGAGAATGTTAAAGTGGTCAAGATGCCAAATGATGAGGGTTGAACAAGAATTTTAGCTGTGTGGAATGCAAACAGAGTGTAGGAAGTAGAGTAACACGGTAGTTCATCTGTCTTTTTTACTAAATCAAGGAGGTCATGTGCTGAGCACAGTGGAGAAAGGAAGGAAAGAAAATTTAAGCAGTGACTCATGGGATAAAACAGTTAGGATTTCAGGCTCAGAATTCAGTTAGGCTGGGGAAATAAAGATGGTTAGTTAGGAAGAAGATAAAGCTGAAGAAGGAAAAAACGAGTCTGTTAGTGGAAGAAGTCAATATAACCATGGGATTTCTGACAGTTTGGCAGAAGAGAAAACAGGTGTTGGATGAACCAGGGATGGGAACTGATAGACCAGATCTTGCAATGGAAGAGAAAAACAAAAATTAAGGATGGAAGAATGTGTAGAACAGAGGTGACCAAGTCAAAGGAGGAAAGGGCGGGCAGGAAAGGGCTAAGAGCAAAAGAGAAAACATTCTACGTTGATGGACCAAATCATGGAAGCACCAAATGGCAGAGTGAGAAGGCAAAATTTCGCCATTTTCACGATCAGGGCTTTTTTGCGCAAAATAAATCTGAGCTGTCTACACTGGCCCTTTTGTGCAAAAGCTTTGCGCAAAAGGACTTTTGCCCGAATGGGAGCAGCATAGTATTTACGCAAGAAGCACTGATTTCAGACAGTAGGAAGTCAGTGTTCTTGCGGAAATTCAAGTGGCCAGTGTAGACAGCTGGCAAGTTTTTCCGCAAAAGCGGCTGCTTTTGTGGAAAAACTTACCAGCCTAGACACAGCCTCAGAGTGTAAGCTGGGGCTAGCAAGTGATGGAGAGGAGGGGAACAGAGAGGGTGGGGCCTAAGGAAGGGATGGGGTAGATCTTGGCTTGTCCTGACATTTAAAAAGTGATCTTGGATATAAAAAGATTGGAGACCACTGCCTTAAAACCTCATTTTTAAGACCTTATATTCTTTGGAAACTGAAAAATTCGTTTTATCCGGTTATGCTATAATTTTCTTTGCATCCAATAAAAAAGGGGTCAGAAGAAATATTCAAATAAAACAAGTTAGAACTCCATTAGTTCCTGTTGCTTATTTTGACTCAATTCTGTAATAGCGGGAAAGCTTTTATCATCATATCCATCACTATCAACACATTAAGATTAACAATGTAAACATGGTAGTACCTGTGACTGAGCTTCTCTCAAAGCATGTTATGTGTGACTATGTCAATGCTATATGCATCCTGTGAACCAGGGAGTTATGAGGATTGACACTCTGCTGCCTAGATTTGTTACAGAGTCACCCACAAAATATAACATGTGTTGCTCTCATGTGGGCAGTAACACATTCCACATAGTACATGAAAACCTACATTAAGAACACTAGGTTGTAAAAGTAAAGCACTTGAAAGTTAGCAAGCACCAGAACTTAGATTGCTTGTGTAACCTTAATTCTGCCCCTTGTTATGTGCACACAACATGATCCAACAATATTCTGTATTTTCCAAAGGACGCTTGCCTCATTCAGTTTACAGAACAGATATTACTTAGAAAATGAGGTAGCTGCTCAATCCTTTTATCATTCTCTTAGGATTTTCTGCATAATTGACTATATACTATGAAAACTCTGCCACTGACATTCTATTATTCATTTCTTCATGGACATTTCTAAGGCACTTATGACCACATCATTAATGCTTCACAAATATTTATTTATCTCCACTGTTCAATAAAACGACTCCCATTTCACTGATGGGGAAATAAAGACATTTATCCGTCTACACATGGTTTTGTACTTATTTAATTAAACCTGCATAAAAACAATTTAGCTAAGATCAAGTCCCCTAGCATGTGTGCAATTATGCCAGTTTAAATGTGTTTAGACTTTTAGCTTGTTTCACAGACTATAGTGGTGTATTTTAACCAGCAATGGTATTTCAGAAGGAGTGGGACTGGTGTGGGGAAAAGGAGCTGAGACATGGACAAGGAAACTTCTAGGAATGAAGTAAAACAGAGTCAGAACTGCTGCATATGCACCATACAGCATAACAACATATACAACAGGCACATGCTTTCAAAGACATAGTGCCAATGAGTTCACCACACTAAAATCTCGCATTTAATAAAAAGAGGGGGGAGAGAGAGTGTGTGGGCATGGTTGAGACCAATCGGTTTGAGGTGTGGGAGAAGGCTGAGGGCTCTGGCAGAGGACTTGGGTGAAGGTCTTAGCTAGGGGTGTGCACTCTGGGGTGGGGATAGTGATGAGGGGTCTGGGATACTGGCTGTCACAGGGCTTCAGCAGGCAGAGAGGACATCCCCAGCCCTCTCTTGTGGCAGCCGCTTGGGGCCAGGTGAGAGGCACCTATTCCCAGCTGTAGGAGACCTGTCAAGGCTGGGACAGTTTGGGGGAGGGGTGCCCCTCCATAACCACGGGAGCTCTGGCAGGGTTGAGCTGGGGTATTTCTATCTATGAAGCTACTAATAGCCTGCCATGCAGCTTACAGGAAACTCTTCTCATAACCCACATCCCCTCTGTATCCAGCAAGACGAAACAGGAGAGGCAGAGGGTCTGCAATGGACTAGATACACCATCATAAGGACGCAACTCCAAGGGGCTCCACTGCTGACCTAACAGATATTGCTAGGAGAAAAATTGCTCGATGACTTTGCATGTGGCATGCACACAGCTGCGAGGAATGGAGATAAGCAATCATTGGAAAAAGAATATGGCACATCTGCCTTCATTCATGTTACTCATAGGGGAAGGATAATACTAAACACCTTTGTGCTCCCTGCCTTGCATCAAATCTGATGCAGGGTATTCAGCCTGGGTCTTACCTTACACCTCCTATAGCTTATAGTTGCAATACTGAGACCCCAGAAACACTTTCACATTTGGCTTTCATTCAAACCTTTCTCACTAGTTCCATTTCTGACAAAACCCCAAGGGAAATTAAGGATTTACTTGCATGGAAAACATCAGTATAAATATAAATCATGATAATTACAACACTATCACTTCCTATGCTGACTATTCTTACTAGGGCATGAGAGTGCTTTTTTCTGGTTTAGCTTAAGTTGCTTTGGAAGCAGGTTAAAGCCAAAATAGCAATTTTTATTCCACAAAAGTAGAACATACAATGAGAGTCAGAATAGCATAACTACAGCAATATAATTATATTGTTATAACTGGCAAAAAATTTCTTCTGTAGACAAACCCTCGCTAACAAAACTTTTATTAAATTGTGCATTAGGTTTATATTAATAGTGCTGTACACAATTCCTATGCACACTGATCCCTTAAACCCGGGGTTGGCAACCTTTCAGAAATGGCATGCCGAGATTTAACTTATTCATTTGTATTTATGGGTCTGCATGCCACTGATACTTTTTAAAGTCAATAAAAGTCCTCCTTTCTTTCTTTCTTTCTTAGTGACGAAAGAAGGAAAGGAAAGGAAAGGAAAGGAAAGGAAAGGAAAGGAAAGGAAAGGAAAGGAAAGGAAAGGAAAGGAAAGGAAAGGAACTTCCCATTTAGTGTGATCATTGGCCTTGCTTAGTTCTCTGATCTCGAGCTTGTAGTTTGATACTTCAAGCAGGACACAAGCCTCTGTCTCTAGCACCACTACGCCAGTGATGATGGCAGAAGAACAGCCACCACTGCCACAGAAGCTCCTGGGCACTCTCATGCCACACCACAGCCCCAGGTTCAGCTTCAGCAGCCACCCCACAACCTGCCCCAGGAACAGCTCCCATGTGGCTTCAGCCCAGGTCCAGCCCTTTCCCAGGGCAGAGGCTGGGGCTATGGTCATGGGATGACTTGCCAGCTGCTGCAGCCCAAGAGGCGCCACAGCCACACACAGTCCCAGGCTGGCTCTGGAGGCCAGAGAAGCTGTTACCTCAGTCCCAGCGCTGCCCCTCCTACCACCGCCAAGTGCAGTGCAGCCTAACTGGCTGCCGGGGAAGGGTGAGGGCCTCCAGTGGCAGCGCAGGACCCACACGGCGTGGAGGTGGGAAGGGGCTGAGCTCCCTGCATGCCGCTCAAAATTGGCTTGTCTGCCACTTACGGCATGTGTGCTGTAGGTTGCTGACCCCTGCCTTAAACCTTAACTCTGTCTCTTTACCTTACAATGGCATTGCTGCTCTACTGAGGCCCTCAGGGAAATTACAGCAGGGATCCCTAACACGTGGAAGATGTTGGAGAATAGGGATGTAAAATCCTGTTTAATTAGCCAACCGGTTAAAACATATTGTTAACCAGTTAACTGACTGGAAGGGAGTGAGCAAGGGGGATGTTACATCCCAGCTGGAGCAGCCCTACTGCCTGCCACTGGGCTGAAATAACCCCCCACCAGCTGCAGGCAGGGCAGTAGCTGCACCAGCCCCACCAGTTAACCTCAACTGGTAAGCGTCACCCATTAAGAGTAGACTTACCAGTTAACCGCTTAAACCTTCACATCCCTAGTAGGTAATGTTTTTGGAAGTAAATGATGTCTACTGCCACAGACACAAGTCTCCTGATGTGCTTGCTTCAGCTCTAATAAGCTGCTGCAAATACTCCCCAAATGAAAATTACTGCATATTAGAGATATCAGAAATTTTTTATTTTAGTAATTGTGTAACCGCAACAATTCTTAGCAGTTACATGGTTATTAAAATGCTCATCCTGGGGATTGGGATGGCAGCTAGTACGCTCCCAGCTCCACTCCCAGAGAGCCCCTGCCACCCCACACTGATGCAGAGGCAGCAGCGCCAAGTGGCAGACGGAAGCAAGTCTGTGAGGTGAACCAGTTTAAAAATTGGCTCCTTGCTCAGACCAGCTCCTGCCTGCCACAGATACAGCATCCCATGGAGCAACCTCTGTCCACGGGGAGCTCTGGCTTCCCACAGACAAGAGCTGCTGCCACCCTGCACTACTGCCTCTGTAACGGAGGCAGCAGTGCAGGGCAGCAGGCGGCTCTCCTGCATGTTCTTCATTTAAAACTCAGACAGCAGGTTGGGACTGAGCCAGCTTGCCAGTCCAAGTTTTAAATGCAGACCATGCAGGGCAGGGGTGCTGAAGTTAACCAGGACCATTATCCAATAAGCAATCACTTATCGGTTAAACTCTTAGCCGACCAGCCACCAACATCCGTACTACACATAATATTATAAATAGGAACAAGGATTTGGAGTTGTAGTCTACACTGAAATGGCAAGTTTTCTTAGGGCAAGGTAATGTTAGGTCATATTCCTAGGCCTTAACCCATCTTTTCTAGGGAAGACCTAAAATTGTGTGGGCACGACCTTCGCTCTTTTTCTGGCTTTAGATTATGCCTTTAAGTGCCAGCACTTCTGCCACCCCTCCCCACTACTGCTGCACAGCTCCTGCCCTTTGCCTTGGAGTCCCCCACCCCCCACCCCTCGAGCCTCCTGTTTGCTGTGCAGGGCAGGGAGAAGAGGGGCACTGATGTCAAGGTACCCCCTCTCCCACCCTGTATCCTATCTCCACAGAGCAGAGAGGGGGGCACAAACAGGACTTGGGATAGAGTTTGCTGGCTGCTTTTGGGAGTGGGGCAGGGCCAGGGCAGGGGTGAGCCTGCCTTAGCCCCACTGCACCCCCACCCAGGAGCCACCTGAGGTAAACAGGGCACAGTTGGAGCCTACATCCTGAAACCTTACCCCAATCATGTACCTCCCCCTGCACCCCAAACCTCTGCCCTATCCCCAAGTACCCCTGCATGCAAACACCCTCACAGAGCCTACACCTAGAAACCCCTTCGGGACCCCAACTCCCTGCCCAGGCTCTGCTCAGAGCCCCTCTCGTACTCCAAATCCCTTAATCCAAGACCAGAGCCTCCACCCCAACCTGCTGCCCCCACCTGGTGAAAGGGAGGGAGGGAGGGAGGAGGGAGTGAACAGGGGTGGTGCCTTGGAGAAGGGGCACAAAGGGGGCAGGGCAAAGGTATTTGAGTTTGAGGTAGATCCTGGATTGCACTTAAATTCAAAAAGTGATCTCATGCTTAAAAAGGATGGAGACCACTGCCCTAAAATGACTTGAAGGAAATAGTGTTGTGGTATGGCAGACATTACCTTAACTCTGCATTTCCTGGTTTTTAACCTTTGTACTTTATTGCTTTCTGATTTTAAAAATTGTAATGCTCAAGTGCGAACTTCTATGCTCTAGAAGGGTATAAGGCAAAATAAGAAGCAACATGGACTCATTTTTAACAAAGGTTTATGTTAAACGATACACCATTTATTTCATGGACTAAAGTCATAGCATTCTTAGCTGCTTTACAATGAAGGGTAGTATATTCCACAACCAAAACTGAACTTCTTGTCATCCCCTGAATATACGTTTTTATTCTTGTTTTTATTTTAATTTATTCTTTTTTCTATGCTTCTAGTACCAAAAAAAGGGGGGGGGGAGGAGAGAGGAGGATACAATTTGTATTCAGATTAGGGATGTGACTAATTGAGCAGTCGACTACACAATAGGCCTAGATTTATCAGGTAGTCGAGTCATTACTCAACTAGTTGCTCCCCGCCTCTGTATCAAAGGCAGCAAAGGGGGGGGAGCCGGAGCTGGTAGGGAGCCGTCTTAAAAGCCTGTTGCCCCCCAGCACCGTCTCCACGCGGGAGGGGAGGGAGGAGCAGAGGTGCAGCAGGGAACCTAGTGCAAACCAGGACTGAGCAGTCCTAGCTCACACCTGGTCCCAGACAGTTGCATAAGTGGCGACTCTTACTACATTTAAAAAGCAGAGACGCAGCCAACCCCCTTATCGACTAATCAAATAGTTGATGGAAATGCCACTGACTACTCCATTAGCTTACTAACCACTATTTAACATACCTAATTCAGATGCATTTTTTTTTTGTCTACCTGGTTTGAACAAAGACTACTCAGTTATTCCTTCAAAACCCTCCCCTCTTCCCAACACCATAATCTTAAATGAACAAATCGACAGCCTTTAGCTTCCTACATCCTTATATAGTGTCATTAGGATATGCCACAGCAGAAACACTAACCACCTTTTTTAAATTAAAATGATCTGCAAAACTGTCGTTTTTCAGTACAAACATTTAGTAGGAGTCCTACTCCCCCCAACTTTCAATGTGTTCCATGAAGTAATTCATTTTATCCATACACCCATACAACAAATGTGTAAATCTATACCCACTTCAACATTTTCTGGGAAGCCAAATTAGTGAAAATTCTATTGAAATACTGTGAAACTACTTTTACAAAGATCAAGTAATGACACTTCAGTTAAGGTTAACATAGCTGACTACTAAGTGCTTCCATTAGTTATTCTGGGCTCAAACAAAACCAACACCTCAAGCTAATTTGAGCCAATTTATGTGATGTGAGCTGAAGTAATATGACTAGCTGATGGCTTGCATTTTCACCTAATATAGAAATGATTTTTGACTGTGATAATTGAAGAAAGTTCAGTTTTTATTCAAACTTAGTGACTCCAGACTTACTGACATTAAATATTTATAAGTATAATAGCCAGGGCTCACCAAGTGGTGGCGAGCCCTGCTTGCCAGCTGCGCGGTTCTGCGCTCTGTGCATGCGCAGATCGCTCTGCACCGGCTCTTCCTGGTTGTAATCTATTCGCCCATCGGCGAGTAGATTACATTATTTGTCAAGCCGTGATAATAGCCCATGACTTTTCACAGGGGAAATTATCTTGCTGCAGTCAAAATAACTAAAATGATTAATTCACACCTTTTGTTATTTCTATCCAAGCAGCTGTGTGTATACTATTTCAAAATAATGTATGAATGAAAGCCAGTATGTTATTTCGGTTCATGTTTGGGGACAGACCAGCAACAATACAAAAACCTACAAATGAGAACTGAACACTTCAAATCTCTGAAGTATTTTAATATCAGGACTATTTATTAGGGCCATGTCTAGACTAGGAAAACAGGAAACTTGTCCTAAAGGCCTGGTCTGCACTATAAAGTTTGGCTGACACAAGGCAACATAGGTCCACTTGATTGTGCATGTATCTACACTGAAGACACACTAGATCTACTTAAGTCAACACAGTGTAAATGTAACCACTGTATTACTTATGTCAAACCTAACTGTCCTCCAACAGCTGTCCCACAATGCCTCACATTAACCCTCTGTTCCCCATGATGAACTCAGCTGCCCAGGAGTTATGGTGACAGGAAACCTGCTCTCCCCACCTCTCTCAAGCTCTGAAAATTTTTGCAATTCCTTTTCCTGATTGCTTGGCTTGCTAAGCACATCTAGCAACTCTCCATTGTTGAGTGCAACTGCCTATCTGATCATGCTGGCTACACACACCAGATGTGCTCCTGCCTGGAGTGAACAGGAGACACTGGATCTTCTGGACCTGTGAACAAACGAAGCTGTGCAGGCACCATTCAGAACCAGAAAAAAAAATGCTGACATCTACAAGCAGATTGTTCAGGGAATGCAGTAGAAGGAGTATGACAGGGACCAGCAATAGTGCCACATGAAAGCAAGGAGTTTCAGCAGGTACATCAGAAGGCCATGAAAGCCAATGACTGATTTGGTGCAAAGCTGAAGACTTTCTGCTTTTACAAAGAACTACCTGCCATACTTAGCACAGATCCCATCACTACTGCCAGTATCACTGTGGACACCTCAGAGTCCAAGTCACAGTACCCTGCTGTGAACAGCAAGGAAGTGGTGAAAGACAGGGAGGAAGAGTATTGGGGACAGGTGACCAGGAGATCAAGCTGGGCAGTGAGTCAGGACCTATTTTTGAATCAAACAATCTAGAATAGTAAAGCTGAGCCCGACACAGGTGTGTAGTTTAATTTTAAATTTCAGTGATGGCACTCCCAAAGCGCAAGGCACATTTAGCACACATGAATTTATGACAAATCCAAAAAAAAAGAGGTATTGGTACAACTAAGTGAGGTAGAATTACTACCTCCTTCTCTTTCTTTCTAAGGTTAGGTGAGAGAGGAAGGCACAGGCATGCAGAGCAAATTATGTACTCAGGGCTATCCCATGAATCCTCCAGAGCAGTGAGGAGCAACCTGCGGCCTGTGGCGTTCCACCTGTGGCCCACACACCATGACTGCTTCCCTCCTGTACTGGAGCCCTGCACTTCCTACTCTTCCCCTTCCCTCTCAGCACTATCAGCTGTTTGTGCCTGCTCAAGCTGGGGCGGGGAGTGAAGAGGAGAGCAGGAACGGAGCACAAATCAGCAGGTTCATGGTGCTTGGAAAGTGCTGGTAGGGAGAGGCAGGAGTAGAAAATGTAGGGCTCCAGTGCCCCACTGCATGAGGGGTGTGGAGAAGGAGGTATACAGGAGGTGAATGGCTGCAGGTGGAACTCAGTGGGCCTCAGGCTACCCACCTCTGGCAATCATGAGGGCCATTCATGGAGCCCACTCACTAGTCTTTGTTGCCCATCATTACTCCAGAGAGATCATAAGTGAAACTATCATAGAGGTACCTTCCAATCCTCTCCGAAAGGTTTCTAGAGAGAACTGTCTTATTTCTTCCTCCACTGTAAGACACTTTCCCATGCCACTTAGTGATAACTTCAGCAGGCACCATTGCAGTACACAGTCTAGCAGGATGCAGGCAAGGACAGATTAGGGATGCCATCAACAGCTGTGCTCTCTCTGTCTTTGTTACCACCAGGAGTAGAGAGATCAAAAAAAAATCTCCACTGCCTGCAGAAAACAGTGCCAGTATGCAGTGCCATGGGACTATACTATTAGAATCTTGCAACCGAGCAATTTTCTCCTTATTTCAACTCCCAGTGGGCCAGACTCACCAACACAGATGTGACTAGTATCTGAGCAGATGTGAGAATGTAGCACTTAAAACATGGGGAGCAAAGGGAATTATTTCAGCCTTTTAAGTTTCACTTTCCTTAGTGAATACACTGAAAATAATCCCTCTGTTTTTTATCTGCCTCTGCTGCCATTGTGGCCTTCAGGACCTTCCTTCTCCACACCTACAGAACACCTAACCCAGATAAAAATGAGAAAGCAGAAGGAGTCAGGATGACATGTTCAATGAGATCCTATAAATCAGTACTGGACTGTAGGATGAACACTGCAGACAGCCTGGAGAAGGATAGAGCGGAGAGGGCAAAGTCCCAGCAAGAAAAGATGCACCAGAATGAAATGGGGCTTCTCAGGCAACAAACACAGATGATGCAGTCTTGTACACCTACAGATTTAAAAATTGCATGATTCTTTCCCACCCACCACAATCAATTGGGACCTTCCTGTACCCTCCCCTATGCATACACTTAATATAAGGGCATCAGGGTTGCTTCCACTGCACCAGCAGGACATTAAAGACAATCACAGCTTCACCTACATTGACCTGTGAAAGCTATCAATGTTCTTTCCCCTTCACGATAAATTAAGAACACAGAACTAGGGATATTAGATATTGTGTATTTTAGTAATTGTGTAGACGCAACAATTTTTTAGCAGTTACAGTTACGAAAATACTCCTTGGGGGCAGAGCTGGCAGCCACCATACTTCCAGCTCCCCACTCCCAGGGAGCAGTAGCACAGGGTGGCAAGTGGAAATGGTCTATAAGGGGAGATAGTTTAAAAATCAGCTCTCCACGAAGACTGGCTCCTGCCTTGTGCTTCTCATACAGACAGCAGCATGGGGAGGCATCCCAGGGAGCAGCCGTTATCAGTGGCAAGCCATGCATATCGGCTCCTGCCTGCCCACTCTGCTGCCTCTGATAGACAGCTCTGTAGGATCCCGTGCTTATGGGGAGCCGGCTTTTAAGCCTGCTCCCCGTAAGCACCAGTTTCTGCCTACCCTGTAATGCTGTTTCTGTGGGAGGCAGCGGGGTGAGGGAGCAGGCTGTTCCACTGGTTCCTGCCCCCTTCCTCCCCGGCTCCCTCTGATACAGTGGCAGCAAGGGTGGGGGATTGTGTGCAGTTGTTTGGATTAAATCAATACACCTAAATTTATGAGTTAATTGCTCAGACAGTTACATGCTAACAACCTTAAACAGAATACAGTTTTTAATGTATTTGCTTTTAAGTTAAAGGTTTTTTGCACAGATTTTGTTACAGAATAAAATTTTGAATGTCATTTGTCTATCCATTCACAACATATGTTTCCTGGAACTTGTCAGTTGAGAACATGACCAACCTCTTCAAGCACAGTTTCACACAACTCATAAGATCATTCACAAACACAATTAATAGGTGCACTAACAATGTTATTTACATCCACGTACAACAAATCACTACATGATTCACACCAGGCCACAAAAGCTCAGAGCCAGGTAGAGCAACTAGAAACCCACAGGACACTCTGGTTCACTAATACAGTAAAAAAGAATACAGTATTATCTGGCACACCTGGGGATTAGGGCATTCTAGTTATCTAAACATTCCAGTTACCTAAGGGTCCCATCAACCTAGGAAAAACCAATGGACAACAACAATAAAACTCAAGTTTTTAATAACAGTAGTTTTGTATGTGAGGCAGTTGGTCTCAAATTTCTATTTTGAGTTAAAGGTGATTAGTAGTACTTAATACAAAAAATTGTTAAGCCAATCATGGTAAGCCAAGCCAGGCTCTTGCGCCTGAAGATGTGACAGTATTGTGGCTGGGGGCAATGCCAGTTAACAAAGTTTTCTGGTTAACAGAGTGCCGGATAACAAAGGTTTCACTATACAATGGTCTTTCAAGGCCTCCCTAACCAATGCAGCCCTTCATAGAGCTTTTTTAATAGCCCATCTATTAGGCTGTTCAAATTCAGCAGACTGAAGCTCCATCACTGCCCTGAACCTCTACAGAAACTTTTTCCTCTTTGATTCACAGATATGGTGCACAACACGGCAGACAGCTATAAACACTGGGATATTTTCCTCACTGAGGTCAAAACTAGTGAGTAAACACCAACAGCATCTCTTCAAACAACCGAATGCACATTCAATTGCCATTCTTCACCTGTTGAGACTTAAACATTGTTTGTTGCTGCTGAATGGGTCAGCATTCAGTTTCGTGAACTAAGGAGTAAGGGATAGGTTGGCATTTCAGCATGTCCAGAGCTAATCTGCCAATCAGGGGAAAAAAGCCCATGCTTGTAGCTTTCCAGTGTTGTGTGTTTCGAGATGAGACATCGCTGATATTGAAGAAGTATTGGCCAGGCGCCACCAATGCTCATGTAATTATAGTGGAAGCCATTTTTGTTGATGTGTTCTGTGGCAAAGTGGTCTGCTGCCAAAATAGAAAAATGCATGCCTATCTATTGCTCCACAACAAATGTGGGATCCCCACTGCTGCAAACTCATTCACTATGTCCCACACATATCTGAGTGTCACTCTCTTACATAGCAGGAGGCATTTAATGGCCCTACACACTCGCAATACAATAGCCCCAATGGTGGATTTTCCCAACTCCAAAATTATCTTCCGATAGCAATTAGGCATTGCAAGTTTCCACAGTGCAACTGCCATTTGCTTCTCCTTTGTCTCAGTGCAGATCTGATATTGGTGTCCCTATGCTGCAGGGCTGGGGCAACCTGAACACACCGACATAGGAACGTGACCTCTCATTTTTAAAAATTCTTCAGTCCTTGCTCATCATCCCAAAATGTATTACTAATGCAATTACACCACATAGTGATTTTTTCTCAGTCCCAGAAACTCGGCACCACCATATGCAGCTACTCTATGAATGCCACCAACAATCTTCAATTGTCACATACTCTGTTCTCCAAGAAACTGTCACGTTCCCTGCAGCTCTGCAAATACCACAGGATTGTGCACCCTCTTCTTTTAACACTCATGACTAGAGTCCTGCGTGGATACAAAATTTTGTATCCGCATATGAATCTGTATCTGCAAAAATGAGCTGCGGATACTTGCATCCATGTCTGCAGATGTGGATGCCCACGGACATAAAGCTGATATCCACAGATTTGCAGGGCTCTATTCATGACAAAAGTTCAGAGCTGTACAGGCTCCATACTGTGCCAGATGGCAAACAGCGAAGTGGACCATGTGGATTTGTGAAGCATTGGGGGGAAAAGGCTTCAAAATGATGGGATACAAATGACATTATGGGAGAGAGACAGCTATAAACTAGCAAGTGAACCCTTACTGCCATTACACGCTGCCAAAACTTCTCAAAATACAGTGTACTGGAAGATGGTGAGTTGTACACTCTAACAGCTCTACAGGGTGCACCACATTCTGTATTGATACAAGCAGTCCTAGTGAATACATGCACCACCAACACAGGGAGCCAAGTATGAAATGCACAAGGTGATAACTACAGAATCTGCATGAGTCAACATACATTAATAATGCCGATATGTTGTACACTAGGAATTTACAACATGCGGTAATTTGTTATAAAAACACCATTTTTTCCCCCTACAGTAAACATGCCCTTAATGAACATACTGATAATGCAACAAAATCCTCAATAAGTTAGTAATACATTTGCCTCAATGCTCTCTATTCTGCCAAAAGACAGAAAATCTGAACAGGATATGGCTAACAAGCTTACACTTACACACACACTTTCCCATTTAAAAATAAAATCAGTTTCAATTCAATCTCATCACAAACTTGCTACACCTAAGCTTACATTCTCATAAAAACAAATTAATGGCTCTAGTCTGTCCAGTCTAACTACCAGCTCTTACTCCTTGAAAGTTCTAGGCTTTCAAATTATGTTTCATAGCAGAATGAAGTAACAGACAAAGAACAGAATGTAAAAACAGACAAAGGCTGGATTGTTTCTGTTCTATGCTTATGGCAGCGGTGGGCAAGAAGATTTAAGTATGTATCCTCCAGGAATAAAAGAAAATGTTGCTGAAGTCACAAAATAATTTCAAAACAGCCATTTTGCTTCTGCTTCACTTGAGGAAAGCAGGAGGATCCAAACTAATTCTCCTTCAAAATATTTGATGGAATTCTGTGGTTGACTGCTTTGAACAATTTATTAAGAATTGACCTATTCTCATAGAACTTTGTCAAGAAAACCATAATTACACAGATGGAGGTATCTCATCCAAAGTAAGTAACAGTGGGATAAAGAGGAATGTGAAGGATATGCTCAGTATATAGAAACCTATTATCCACAACCTTTAACAAACTTCAGAGAAATGGCTGCTGCACTGCTGATGCTCTTGAAATTTGTAAGGCACTTCAAGAGATATTGATGAAAAAAAATACCTCACCAGAAAGTTTTACTACAGGCAATAAAGAAGCAAATGGATCTAGCACAAACACCACCTCATTTTCTTGCAAACATTCTTAACCACAGATAAAAAAGGCAGATGCCTAACTTCTGAAGATGCTGATGCTGCGATGGCACGGGCATCTCAAAGTCACTCCTCAGTTATACCAGTCATAATACATTTCAAGGCTGGAGCAAAACCATATAATCAGTACATGTTTACAGATGATGTTTTGAACAAAGGCACCCTCCCTGAACTGGTGGGTATCCTTAACCAGGCACCTTGAAACAGAGATCCTTCAGTTGCTAAGACAGCTTTTGACTATGGATGTAACAGGTTAACCAGTTACCTGATAAGCATTACTTTACTGGAATGCTTATCAGGGTACATTGGTTAACCAGAACCTGGCCGGAGCAGTCCCCTATCCGCAGCGTGCTATAGGCTGCTCCTGCCCAGCTGGGCCCACCGAACCATGGGCCAACTAGCCATTTAAAACATACAGTTTAACTGATTAACATATTAAATGGAATTTTATACCCCTACTTTTCATAGCAGTAGTTTCCTCTACAGGCACTGAGAGATTTTCATTGTTTAGTATTAGTAACACAAATCTAAGAAATCCACTGGGAGTTGAAAAACCAGGACAACTTATACAAGTTGGACTTCCCTAGTTCAGCACCCTCAGGACCTGACTGGTCCCAAATGAGGGATTTTTCCAGACCAGGGGAGGTCATTTGAGGCCCCCTGATGTTTCCCTATCATCCCTCCATGGGATTCCTATTGACCAATCTCATCTATGACAGCCTTCGCTAACACAATGAACTATTTCTAATTCTATGCCTTTGATCTGTGTCTAGATTATAGAAAAGGCAGTCTTAATAAAAAACTTAACTTGCATTTAAACATGACCTATTATAGACAGTTGAGCACCATGTAGCATGCTAGCTAGTTCGGGAGTCAACCTTGACAAGCCAACACATCCAGTTATGTTTTATATAATCTTTTTATCTTTAGTATCTTAAACTAAATAAAAACAAAAGCTTTCACTTTGCAGATACTTGGAAGTAGTATCTCTATTGTTCTCTTAGCTGCTTTGAAAGCGTAGGCCTTAAACCGTCTTAACTAAGGTTATACTACTTTACACACCAGAGACTGACGATGTCCCCATGTGTCAAGAAAAATAAACTGTGTCCACTTAGTAATATGCAACCACATGTCAATGAAGGGCTCTGATATGGGAAGGCAGTAGGGAGCTAGCAGAGCCTTTCTTCTACTGGCATCTTTTCTTGAGACAACGGAACACTTCAGCAATTGAGAATCAGGACAGTGTAGGAAGGCACAGCTTGGCCAAGTAGAGAGGCATATCTGTGCACTACATGCTTCAGCTGTGCCTCACTATCTACACAGCTACTAAAACCTGGGCTGGGGGCTACTCAAATACACAATACACCAACAAAAGAAATGTGCACTGTAGACAGTGGGTATTTCCACAGCCACTGTAACTGTACTGTAATAGTGCTGATGTTTCCTACTTCAATGGAAGCAGTTCTTCCCTGGATGTAGTTAAACTTGCCTCTCTTAAGAGATGGCAGATAAGTCAATGGAACAATTCTTCTGTCAATCTGGCTGTGTTTAAGTAGAGAATAGGGTGCCCTAACTGTGTCATATTGAGCATCAAATTTTTCATGAGTCTGAGTAATCTAGTGATGTGGATTTAATTTTTGGGTATAGACCAGGCCTGAGTCTTTGGTTGCTTCCTAAATATGCCAGGGCCTACCTTGAGCCTGGCTTAACCTTTTGAATCCAAGTAGAAAGAAATACAAAAATTAAACAGGGAAAATAAGCCACAAAATAGTCATAAGAGTAAACACAAATATCTATCAATTCATTACAACTTCCTCAAACCATTACCGATAACTGGTGTTCTAAAGCTATATTTTACATGCCATGTAGACTCTGTCATAGGAATATCTTCCTAAACTTTAGGAAATTTCAACTACTATTCAGTACACTCCCAGAAACTAACAGGACAATAAGACCTTCACATAAATCATTCCAAGAACCACTAGTAATAAATAAATTGTTTCCAGTAACAAAAACAGTTACAATCCATTGAAATAAACTGTAAACAGTAAAAAGGATATAAAATGTTAAAGAAGAATTCATACAGAGTAACCTTATTAGTTTAATAAGCCCTATTTTTCTGTAGGAATTCAAGATCAGCATGAGGTAGAAGGCCATTTGGGATCCTTTTAAAGGAGATCCTCCTATGGTCAAACATGATGCAACACTGAATATTCCTCTAGACAATGCAAAACTGACAAATCTTTTCAGGGTCATGAGAAATAATGGGAGAATACCAGGAGTTCACTAAATGAGAACTCTTAACACAAAAAGCAGATTCCACTGTTGCCCGAAAAGTAACTAGACAGACAGGCATATGGTAGGCAACTGAATTGGAGGCATGGCATATATGCATATTTGTTTTAAAACCACTTAAAAATAAAAGGCTTGTTTTAACCAACTATTATGGTTAATTATCTAATATTGACATACATGTGAAAGAAAAAAACAATTTAATGTGAGCATGGATCATTCTAAATATGTAACAGTCAAGTAGAGTCATAACACAAACAATAGAGCTCACATAGCTCAATGCCCAATCCCACCTATGACATGATCAATAAAACTGGACAGTGCTTAGCTATTACCGTGATGGGTGGTAGAGGACATCCCAAAAGAAGATATTTTTTAAAGCCTGTGTCGATGAGCTCTGAGACAACTTTAGGCTAGCACCCATCTTTTCATCTAATGTAATAAACTCCCCTATCTAGGATAAGGGTGGTATTTTGAAATTCCACACCATCTAATAACTTTGTGTAACATGGGGTATGGATGCTATGTTCCAGTGTAAAAGCTCTTTGACAGCACTGATTTGAATAACTAAATGGATCCGCAGATCAAGAAGGAAGCAGCACATACAGGACAGAGTTACAGAAGCATCTGCAAAGCAGTCTGTGGAAGGAAGACTCTATTCTACTATGCCACATCCCACTCCGAATGTGTTTAACCCAAGCTTGATAAAAAGGATTTTCCCCTTCCACCCTACAGTGAGTGAAGGACCGCTCCAGACCCGCAGAACTGCTGGCTCCCAGCCCACATGGGGAGTAAGGAGTGCATCTGCTAGCTCCCAGCCTGCGCAGGATCATGGGCTGGGAGCCGGCAGCCTCACAGAGGATTGGGAGGGAAGGAAGTAGCAGTGGAGATGGGGGAGGTTACTGGCTCCCAGCCCGCTCAAGCAGAACAGAGTTATTTTTGGAATCTATTTTGAATAAACTTCCAGTGTAATTTTAGAGCTTCTTTTACCATCAGTAAACTCTTGCACAACGATGTGAGTGTGAATGTGAATGTGAGTGTGGGGGTGGAGGGAAAAGGGGAATTTTCTGTGTTTCTAGCCCTCCAGAAATATGGATTTGGGAATGTTTTGGAAATGTTCCTGTACCTACTGGCAGTGCCAAAAAGAATCAGGAATCAAATATAATGAGTATAACCAAGACATAGCAAGAATCAAAGCTATGAAAGGGTGCTAGTTATCAAGTTGACAATAATGCTACAGGTTGAACCTCTCTAGCCTGGCACCCTCGGGACTTCACCAGTGCCAAACCAGAGAATTTTCTGAACCACAGCAAGTCAACATTGTCTAGCAGCATTAACAACACCGTCACTGCTTACTGGGCTCTTAGACGATATTTAGGGATATTAGTGCTAAATAACAGCGCAGAACCCCGAGAGCCAGGACTTGTGGCTGTAAAACTATGGGACCCTGGGAAATTTCACCACACATATGAGAAGTCTAATTAAAATCATGCTGGACCATGTTGCCAGACCAAAGAGTGCTGGACTAGAGAGGTTCAACCATACACAGTCTGAATATTTTATTTCCTCCTATTTTATATGTATATATAACACAAAGCTCCCCCATAGGGATAAGAAAGTAGTGCTAGTACATTTTTTTCAAATGATAGCCTGCCAAATATAAAGATAGAAGTTGAACTGCAAACTGTTGCTTTAGAAGCTTTTAAGTTTAATTCTAATAAAAATATAATATATTCTATTGTGATAAATTAATAATTCTGTAAAGTAACATCCACTTTCCCCTCCCAAACAAGAAGTCTGAAGAAAAGGTTCTCTGTTAAGCCACATCATTTCTTGAACGAGGCACGCGCGCGCACACGTTATCAAATAGAAATACTGGCATGACAGATAGTCTAGGCTGAAGCCCTAAACAATACAATTATACGCAAACACAAATGCTGTACAAATAGATAACTGGCTGAAGAAATTGACTTCAGAATATAAGCTTTCCTTTTAAAATAAAGTTAGTCTAACCCTTATGGTTATGAGGACAAACCTTGAAAGAAGAAATTAATATAACCAACACAATGGTTAATGATGAATATGTAGAAAGTCTCAGAAACCCCAAGAGCAGTTAACTGCTCCCTTTCATTTCAATAGACATGTTCAAAATTTGAACCCTAACAACAGCATTTAAGATGTTATTTATTTCACTGATGGTCATGACAGCAGAAATCTAAAGCATCTATGGTTTCTATGACACAAAATACTGAACTTTATCAGCATGAAAGTGACTACACTGTCAAAACACCACCAGTAATTATTATCCATAGGCTTGCCCACACTTTTAATAAGTAAGCTATTTTGGCTCTAGTAGTAGCCACTATGGATAATTTTTTACTTTTAACAATTAAAATCATTGGTAAAATCACTGTTTTTAAAAAAATTGCTATACTATTGAATTAATGTACTGGTTTTAATCATGTGTCACCTTATTTTAAATTTGTCTCCCTTAAAGTAGATTTACAATTCTGTTCCTATGAATAAATATCCATAAGAAAGGAATTTTAAAACAACAAGTATTTCAAACATATGCAATATTAAACTATTTTGAATACCCACCAACACATTTGAAACAAAGCCATTTTAAAACAATACTGCTTATATAGCAAAACTTTGTTTATTTACCCTTCCTCCTCCTCTTTAAATTGTTGAGGACACAAATATAAGAGAATTTTAGTTTTTAAAGATTTTAAATATGGTCCTATGTCCCATCTATCATCATTACACAAATACACCTACTTTTTGGTGTTTCATAATATGGGGCCATCACTGAGATACAAAGTAAGTAGGGTCTCCCTCCCCGCCCATGTAACAGATTGATACAAAGAGTCATTTTCTTTCATTTTGTTTACTCAGCTATTATCACCAACACAGTAGGCGTAGATATCACCATTAGCTATCAATTTGTACCAGTTCTCACCTGCTCCTCTTCTGGATCCATTTGAAGTAAGAAGATTAGGTATGAAGTGATGCTTCTGCCACAGGTAACAGATAGAAAGCACCTTCCCACTCCCCGCCCTAGAAAAAGATGAGGTTCAGTGCACCTATAGCAAAGAATCCACTTGGACTCATGGATTCCCTTCGCATGAGCTGCTGTAAATTCTCGTGTGTCCCTCATTCTTGCCAAGCTGAATTACTGGAAGGAGGGGTATAAGGATAAAAAAAATCACTTCTTATTGTCCCACAATAGTAGGTGTAACACTGCTGCTAACTGTCCCTTATCAGGTAAAACAGTACATCACACAAAAACCACCTTTAGTCAGGCTCTGTCTCAAAATATTATCTATTTAATACTATTTTTACGAGACATTTAAAGGATAATAATAATGTTTCTCTAAGATCATCCAATACAGGAACAGGATTTTTGAGAAGAGGAACATAAAAATGAAAGATGACCAATGAAACATTACTGTTTCTATTTCTTCATCCGATGTTATCTTCTTTATCAAACCATTTCCAGAGCAAACACTGAGAAGTTGTAAAGTAAAAAATGTAACTTCAAGCAAGAGAACAACAACAGCTGGAAAAGACAATTACCTGGAATTCCTATGGCCTGGAGTGAAATTAACTCTTGAATCTAGGCTGATATAATGTTGCTGTGCTCTGAATATCTCATCTAAGATTATGAAATTCTAAATTTCCTCAAACAAGTAGTACACACTTCATCAATCAGTTCCTCTGACCAAATCAGAGTTTCAATACACATAAAATAAATATTTTATTAGGATATATTATGTATACAACATGGCAAAAAAGTATCTAAAGGTTGCACCTCTAAAATCTAGGATTCTCTGGTCCGGCAACTAAGGATGTTAAATATCAGTTAACTGAATAGTCGATTAACCTCATGAATTCTTATCGGTTACTTGACTATTCTATAGTACCCGGAGGTGGAGCCAGCAGCCAGTGCTCTCTGGCCCTACTCCAGAGGAACCCCTGCCACTCCACGCTTCTGCCTCTGATGCAGAGGCAGGAGCATGGGGTGCCAGGTGGGAGCTGATCCATGAGGCGAGACAGTTTAAAAACCAACTCCCCTCAAGGACTAGCTGCCAGAGGCAGCAGCGCAGGGTGACAGCAAAACAAAATGCAGCATAAAATTTATCATCCAGTAATTAGAGAGAAAGAACAGGCACTTGAAACAAGGTATGGCCACTGTGCCTCATGAACAGGTGAAACCCAGCTAACTGGTGGTGAGGATATTTAATGCTCCTGTTTTTTTTAATCTAAAACATACTGAACCCACTCAAAAGTAAACAGGAAAGTGCAGTTCATTTATAAAACTAGTTGCCTTTACAGATGTTTAAAAACAATCCTGTTAAAGGGAAAATACTATATCAAAGAAAAATCTAAAACCAGTATTTTTCCTTCTCCCCCCCAAGACTTTTATGTAATCTCTTATTTAGAATTCAAAACACTTCACATAATGTCACTTATTTTACATATCTACTCTTCTGGGTTCTTCTGCCACTGATACATCACCTTTGACTGCTAAATAAAAAGTAAACCCTCAAGTTATGTATTATTAGCTAGCAACAGGAGTCTCAGAAATGCTTACTAAGATCTACACAAACTGTGTGTCCCATTTCAACTAATTTCTCATTCATTGCAGTAGTCTTATAAGTATTCATTTATGGCAAAAATAGTTTTAAGTTGTACTTCCCCATTTAAAACTACATTACATAAAATGGAACATGCATGTCTAATGCAATAAGTTTATGAAGCCTTTTTTGGCTAACTTTGTAAGGCAAATACATTGTAGTATCTGAAAGCTTTTTGGACTTATCCTTCTGTTAAAATAAAAACAGCTTAGATAGACATGGATATAAAGTATTTCCATTTGACTCCATTTTTTTTTAGAAATGAAGAAAAATGTTTTTACAGAAAAGAAATAGTTACAGTATTTGAAGCAATATATTAATTTCTTCTAGAGCAGAAGCAAAGCTTCTTGAATTGGTTTATGAACTCTTCCCAGTTATGATCTACTTGCAAGGTTACATGACTCATAACATGCCCCCAAATATAACTACTAATTGTGAGTTGTAGTATCTCATAGCTTAAAAAAATGAAATTCAAGGAATATTAAAAAGTATGGACATTGTCACTTTCTGAATGTTCCCCCACATCATCTTTGACTATTTCTTTCTTCTTTAGGTTCAAAACAGTTTCTAGCACTGAATTCCATCTGCTTTCTCCAATAATGTTTAACATACCCGTGGCACCTACTATAAGAAAAAAAACTGACTAGAAACACGTAATCAGTTTTACTCACAGAAGGCACCATAGGTTAAATATTCAGTGCAGGGGAGCAATGTTACTAACTCCACAGCTTCTAGTGCCAGTAAATATCTGTGGGAAAATACAGAACTGCTGATGAATGCCAGTTTTAAAGTCCGTATTTCCTCCTATATTATTTACATTAACTTTTTATTAAATATATTGAAAAATCCTGAATACGAAGAGAAATAAAAAGTGGATGTCAACAAAGCAAAACTATGCATATGTTCCTGAGAGTAGTACAGGAAAAAAAACACTGAGATCACTGACCAGATGTGATAGGTCACTGGACAAAGGCTCTATTTTCCTTAGTTTGTAAAGAGAAAATAGATATAAACCCTTTGATCACTTAAACTACAAAATATGAAAAGTAGCTTGATTAGGGTGACCACATTTCCCTATGCTGAATATGGGACAACTGGAAAAGTTAATGGTATTCAAGAGAGTTCAACAGCAATCAATCAGAACTATGCAGTACAAACGATTGAGCCCCCGTTAAAAAGAAATATTGCATAGCTACAGTCTTTTTATTTACCTTCTTATCTTTAGTTTAAGGCTTTCACAGGAAAAGGTATCACTCCCATACACGTCTCTCACACAAGGATAGGGGGGCTGGCTGACTGACCTGATCCAACCCTCCCTGCCGAGTACTCTCTATCCTCCATGCCTGGCTGTGCCCCAGGATCGATCCACCTCTCCTGGTAATGGATCCACCTCTCCTGGTACGTGGCAACACGACTTCTAAGGAAATGTATGGGGGGCACATAGGGTCACATAGTTAACATCCTTAGAGGGAAGTAACGAGTAACGTACTAGTCGAGTAATCGATGGAATTTCCATCGACTACTCAACAGGCACTTCCCACTAGCCCAAGGCTCCACCTGGAGTTCCGCATTCCTCCTTTGAAGTGTACAAGATCCCCAGAGGGGGTTCCTGTACATTTCAAAGGAGGAATGCATAACTCTGCCTGCAGCCTGGGGCTAGCGGGAAGTCCTGATGACTCTAGGCTGCAGGCAGTGTGCCAGCTTTGAAATGTACAAGAGTTCCCAGTGGGGGCTCTTGTGCATTTCAAAGTGGAAGTGCCCTCATAGAGCCTGGGGTCAGTGGGAAATTCAGAGTCCCCTGCTGACCCCGGGCTCCATGCTGTGCTGCCACTTTGAAATGCCACACAGAGCCCAGAGTCAGCTGGGGACTGATCCCAGGCTCTGTACAGCATTTCTGCAGAACCTGGGATCAGCTCGTGACTTCCTAGCTGACCCAGGCTCCGCGTGGGATTTCAAAGCAGCAGTGCCACATGAAGTCCAGGATCAGATGACTCCAGGTTCCACAGAAATGCCCAGGGAGGCCAGTCAGCTAGAGCGTCCCCAGCTGACACTGGACTCCATGCAGCGCTGCCGCTTTGAAGTACCCTCTCTTCTCCCACCCTTTGATGCCTCTATCTAATAGAGGCAGCAAGGCGGGAAGGGGGGGCGGAATCGACTAGTCCTTAGCATCCTTACTTCTCTCCCCAGATTTCTGAGGGTACACCCCAGAACGTTGTCAACAGCAGTCTTTTGGCACTGTGCAAGAGGAAAGGGATAGGTGGGTCGGGGCAGGGATGACTTGGCCATGTCTTTACAGAGAATCTCTCTCTCTCCCCCCGACCCTCGCCCCACTCTCCTATGACTAGAAGCAGCTTGTCCCTTCCTGCCTGTACAAAGATAGCTAACACCTTCAAGCTGCTGCTGGCCACCAACATATCCCAGTCACCTCCTGTCCCACTGCTACAGAGTAGGCAAAAAGGGATGCACTGTGCAGGGTCCAGAGAACCTGACTGCAAGGGCTTCAGAGAAATCAGCCAGAAGAGCCAGCTCAGCAACAGAGTGTGCCTAGGGGGCAGAGCAGCCTTGCACTGCCTGGGGGTCAGGAAAAAGTGTGGGAGCAGACTCACAAACTTTATTTAATAGGACTTCTGCTGTTGCATCTTTTTGCACATTTTAAGTTTACATCATAGCTGGTCAAATCTAGCTTCATGAATGTATTCAGGATGTCTTCTGTCAATCTTATGGTGGGGGTTTGGAGATGTGTGGGTGCAGGAGTCTGAGTTGAGGTCTATAAGAGGCTCAAGGCAGGGGTTTTGGGTGTACAATGGTCTCAGAGCACATGGTTGGAGTCTGTGTGGAGGGGCAGGAGTGTTATGGCAGGGGGCTGGGGATGTGGGGATATGAGGGGCTCAGGGCAGGAGGTTCAGGTGTATATTGCACTCAGGAGTGTTATGACACATGGGGATTAGGCCCCTATTGGGGGCTTGCTGGCCAGCCTTCATTTTTAAATAAAGTAGAATATTATGTCCAACACGGTCTTCATTTGTGGCAGGGGTGTAGAACCTTTTGAGTCAGGAGCCACTGACTCCCGAAAAAAAATCAGTCAGGGACCACACAAGTGAGAAAAAACACAACCCTCCAAAAATCCTCACTGATGTGGACCCCAACTGAAACTCCCCAGGTACTCCAGTCCGATGTTGGGGGGCGGGAAGGGCAGGAGGGACTGAGGTTCAAGGCCTCAGGTCAGATTTACTCTTCTGGGGTTCCAGGGTTGAGCAATTTGTGGGCCCGCCTAGGTTCTGGAGTGCGGCCAAAAATATGGAGTTCAGTGTGCAGGAGAGGGATGCCAGTGAGTGGGATAGGGATGGGGGTGCGGGATCTGGGTGGGAGGTGGGGTGCAGGAGGGGATTAGGGTGGGAGATAGCATGGAGAAGCAGGCTGGAGGCAGGGTGTTTGACCAGAAGAGAGGCTGGAGGAGGGTGTCTTGCCAGGGAGAAGGTGTCTGGCTGGGAGGGGATGGAATACAGGAGCAAGCTGGGGGCAGGGTGTCTGTTCAGGGAGGAGGGGGCAGGAGCAGGGTGTGGGGTCTTGGCAAGGAAGAGGGTTCATGAGAGGGCTGGATGTACAGGGTCCGAGCATGAGGGTGGGGGGGCACTTACTTTCTCTTATGCTGTGTGCCACTCCCAGGCACTGGAGGCTTTCCCTGCTACTATCAAAACAGCGGGGAACGGCTCCAGAAAGTGTGTCAGTGCGCTGCTGTTCCCCTGGCAGGGAGGAGAGGGAAGGGGCGCCAGCAGCAGTGCACAGCCATTTCTGCCCTCTGTTTCTGGCTACCTCGGGGCTTTCCCCCCAATGTCCCCTCACAGGAAGCCAGCGCTGACTCTCTAAATCTTGCAGGGGGCCACAAGGCTATAGTGCCAGCTCAGACTCCCAGCTGCAGGGGGATCAAGGAGGGCTAGGCTCAAGCTTCAAAAGAGTCATATCTGGCTCATATTTGACTTGCGAGCCATAGGTTGTCAACCCCTGCACTAGAGTATCACGGAGCAAATGGTTTGGAAATAGCTAAGTTATAGAGTGGTGGCAAGGAAGCTGAGGGGCAGAGAAGCTTTCCTGTGAAAGCACTGTGCGGAGTTTTGGCACAGTCAGGGCTTGGCTCCTCCTGACCAGTGTCCTGGGCCAGACGGATCTTGAGCTTTCCACAGCTGCCAGCCCAGCCAGGGGCACTAGGGGAAGGAAGGAATCTACCAACCAGACTGTTGGCAAGCTGAATAATCTGACCAGGGGCTTGTTCTCCATACAAAGCTGGGAGCAGGATGCAACCTGTCAACCGAGATATAGAGGAGTAGCAGGACTGAGGGGGTGAAGGGGTACAGCAGGGAGAAGACAGTAAGAGGGATAGCATGAAAAGGGCTGATGGATGGGCAGTCTCAGTCTTCTCCATCCTTGTCGCAGGGTACGGCTACACTATGGGGTTTTTTTCAAAGAAGATATGCAAACTGCACTTGCATTTGCATATCTTCCTCTGATTCCTTTTCCGGAAGAGGATTTTCCAATATTTGGCCCATCTACACGGGGCCAAATGTCAGGAAAAAACCGTCTTTTGGAAACCCCCTGTATAGGCAGTCCCCGGGTTACATGGATCCAACTTACATCAGATCCCTACTTACAAACGGGGTGAGGCAACCTCGCACTAGCTGCTTCCCCCAGCCGACCAGGGAGACGCGAAGCTAGCGCTCCCCCGCCCCCGCCCCAGCAGACCAGAGAGACGTGGAGCGGCTTTTCTCAGCAGACACCTCAGCTTGAGAATAAAGGACTGAGGGAAGTGAGGTGTGGGAGAATAAAACTGAGCTCTGGAGAAATGTTTGGCTAGAGTTTCCCCTACAATATGTACCAGTTCCGACTTACATACAAATTCAACTTAAGAACAAACCTACAGTCCCTATCTTGTACGTAACCCGGGGACTGCCTGTATTTCATTTTACAAGGAATAAGGGGGCATCAGAAAGAGTTTTTTTCCAACATTTGACTCTGTGTAGACGGGCCAAATATCAGAAAAATCCTCTTCGGGAAAAAGAACCAGAAGATATGCAAATGCAAACGCAATTTTCATACCTTATTCGAAAAACTCCCCCACAGTGTAGCTGTACCCTCAGAAAGGACAGCTGGCTAGCCCCTCAACTGGCTTTCAAATAATCCTTTCCCTCTTTCCATAGAGGGACTGAAGAAAGCTTTGTGCAGCTGTCTCCAGACACCTCTCCACTAGAGATGTTAAATTTAGATTAAGTCAACAAATAGCTGATAGGATTTCCATTGACTACCAGAGGTCCCCAACATGCAACCGCCCGAGTTGCAACCCCCTGCACTTACAACCATTTTTGTAAGTGCGGAAGGGGGCTGGAAACCCGCAACTTATGTCCTCAGCCCACATTTATGACAGGTGCATGGCGCCTATCATAAATAAGGGCTCAAGTTACAATGCCCTCGGCTTGCAATGCTTCCCCAGGAACGGATTGCGTCATAAGTCGGGGGGCCTCCTGCATACTATTAGTCTATAACGGCACCTCCACGTTTGAACTCTAGCAAGAGCCCTGCTGAGATCGTGATACAGTTCAAAAGCAGAAGCCCTGCAGGGAGCACGTGGCTTCCTTTTGAAATGTACAAGAGCCCCATTAGGCACTGCAGAAAGGGAACTCCCCCGCTGGTCCTGCACTCCTTGCAGCGCCTCAGTCATTTAAATGTACAAGAGCCACAGGGGGGCTCCTGTGCATTTCAAAAGGAAGTCCTACAGGGAGCAGGACTGCTCTAGCCCCATGTTCCCTGCGGCACCTGAGCCACTGAAATATACAAAATCCTTCCGGGGGGATAAGGAGGAGCGGAGTCCCCAGCTGGCTCTGCGCTCCCTGCAGGGCTTCTGCTTTTCAAAAGTACAAGAGCCCTGTTGGGGCTCTTGTACAGTTCAAAAGCAGAACCACAGCAGAAGCAGCACGATCAGAGACTGCTTCGGTCCCCTCTTGACATTTCCGCTGTGCTTCTACCTCCCCTGCCCCCCATGGAAACAATGCTGGGGGGAACCGGCTTTTAATCTAGCTGCCCCCCAGCACCAGCTGCCTCTCTCTGATAGAGGGAGCAGGAGGGAGAGTGTGACTGGTCACATCACTAGTCAACTATTCGATAAGTTTCTGCTTGTCAACTAGTCTCTTATATTCCCCCCCCCCCCCCCCCCCCCCCCCCCCCACACACACACACACTTACCTGACTCTTTCACTAGAACTCTCTGTTTTCCAACTTCCTCCAGGGACTTTCCCCCTCTCAGCTTTTCCCTGATCTTTTACAGGCTTTAGGTCCAGACACACCTTTTTAACGGGTCAAACTGGGAGCACCTATTCAGGCACTGGAGACCTAGACCAGCTTCATTTACAGAGATCTGTCACCCTAGGACACTGCTTTCAGTTGGTCATGACTAACCAAATATTTAACCTTTTCAACAGGAATTTTCCATAACTCTAATCTGTCCAAAATCAATGTTAAAAAGTTTAACCTAGTGCTAACAACGTATCTGAACTGAAAGAGTTAACATGTTTTTCTGCCATTAGAAAACACTGTTGCAATCCTTTTCTCCAGAAGGAAAACTCAAAAGACTGAACTTTGAAACTTGATATGAACACAACCCATGGCGAAAGAAGTACATGGCTTTTAAAAAATATTAACAGTTCAGTTAGTTAAAATTGGAAATGTCTGTGTTTGCATAGGCTCTAAGTATCTTCTCTAGTCATACACACAGCAGGACTTAAAATTTCCCTCTACTCGCTGACTACTCCTACCCTGTAATTAGCTTTTTGTTATGTGGTTTCTTTAAAAAGTCAGTCAAAAGTAGGGCTATATACATATTATGATAGCTCACTGTCCCGTTACCTTTCAACTGAACATTGATCAAGGAATTTTACTCAAATCTGAACACACATTTTTGGACAGTTCAAGCATGGAAAAAAGTGGAGACCACTAAGTGAACATTAAAGACAGGTATAAATATCTGAAAATAGGAGGTCACAATAGAAACTATATGTGATACCTGCATCCTCCATTATGAAATACTTTAAAACTGTAGCCAGATGAGGAAATATGTTTAGTTATACCTTTTTTTAATAAATGTATTTCTACAAAACAGAAATACACTAAGGCAACAAACAACCCACAAAGCTGGATCTAAATTCTATGGCAAAATTCATTTGCTACTGCAATCCAGCACTGAATTCAGTGAAACTGGGCTTTGTATCTTCCTTGAAAAGGAAGTTTATAACAAATTTAATTTAATTTAATTTAATCTGAGGATTTAACACAGCAGGGCTAAAGTCAAATTAAACTACACAACTTCAGCTCTCTCAATTACGTTGTGATGTCGAAATAACTTCATTCAGCTTTTGGTGCTGCCTACAGCCCACAGCCCAGGCACCATTTACCAGAGACCTGTGCCCAGCTCCACATCTCACCTGTTCCCCCCACACATCACCCAGAAACCTGTGCCTCAACCCTTCTGTTCCACGCCCCCCACATTGCCTAGAAACCTGTGTAAGATCCTGTACCTTTCCCTCTTCTCCCCCAACCCAGAATTAACCTGCACTCGGTACCTCCCACCACCACCGATGGGCTGGTGCCTTTGCACCCAAATGGCCTCTGTGCCAGGACCCCACTGCCTCTCCCACTGGTACAAACCCTGGTACCTGCTCTGCCACTCTCCTGGCAGGGGTCCCATGCAGCAGCTTCAGCCCCAGCCCTGGCCTCTGGAACAGCTTCCTGCTGCCCATCATGCAGCTCACAGCTCCTCTGGCCGCCAGAGCAGCTGCCTGCCACCCACCACATGGCTCTGTGTAGGAGGTGGAGAGTGTGGAATTTTTTTCTGTGCACCCGCACAAACACACAGCTTAGAGGGAACCCTGAACACTATACTGATCCACCCCAATTTTCAGTGTTTCATAAATATTAATGTTGGCAACATATATGCATATTATATATCTATCCAAACATCTCCATGACAAGTTCAGATTCTACATGAAAAACCTTAAGTACTAAAAGCTTATGTTTTATTCTACTTTTTAAATTAATGTTCTGAAAGACAGCCCAAAGTTACAAAAGATAGCTCCATTTCCCAGAAAAAAAATTAGATCACCAGCATTCTGACAGGACAGTGGCAATTAAGAACTTTGTGTGCTGTAATTAACAAGCAGACAATAGCTTGAAAGTGAATGTGTTGCTAATTCAGAGCATGGGGCACTGGGGAATAACACTCAAGATTACTTGTGCATTTTTCAGCCAAACTTTAGAGATGGTTTCAAACACAGGCCCCAACATTCCTTAGCATATTATACAATAATTAGCTTTGAATTTATAAAAACATGACTCCAAATGGCAAGCTCTACAAAGTAATTCTCTCAAACTGACTGCTTGTATATGCAGTTCTTATTTTGTATACTATAATATACAAGTAAAGTTCAGAGCTTTCTCTATGCAATAACTACTATAGTGCTTTTAAACAGGATTTTGTGCCGTTCAATTCTATGTGCTAAGATGTATTTAAGACGTTGGACATGATAAAGTTTACCAATATTAACAAGAATATAGAGCTGCAAGTTCAGGCAACAGCCCATGAGCATGAGCGTATTTTATCTGCTTTCATGGCACTCAGCTTAGTTCTACCACACCAAAAACATTCTAATGAATGCAAGAGCGGGGAAGATACACCAGAGCTACATGTTAAAACAAAAGCAAGTCATGTATAAATAGAGAGGGAAAATATTTTTTGAGAGAGACAACAGAAAAAAGCAAAACAATATGAGAGGCTACAACTGTAACGTAAGAATATATAAGGGAGCTGGAGGCAGTAAAAAGGGTAGCATGTCAATGCATATCAAAAGGAACTTGACAAGTTTTGGGACAACTGAGAATTCCCAGGTACACAGACCAACAGCACACTAATGATTCCATGGTTACTGGTTGTTTTTATATATCTTTATTAAATCTGAAAGCTGTTATGAGACAAACCAATGAATTCCAGAAAATTTAAAATCCAAAAATCAAGCATTTCTTCAGCAATTCTAAATTTATAAGAAGAATAGGGTTGGTAACTCACAAGTCCTGACCAAATTACATCTCAATTAAAATTAAATTCTACCTACCTAAAATTTTCTCTGTTACTTCATCCAGAAAAATGCATTTTCCACTTCCTGTCATACATTTCCTAACTTGTTGAGGAGGGCCACTTGATCACTGCTAACTGAACTTTTCAACTCAGAGATGCTTTTATTCCACAGGTGGATGAAGTAATTCTAGTGCATAGTTTTGTATCAATGTAAATATGGCAAGTGCTTTGGGATAGGGATATAAGCAACTAATAGACTAGCTGACTATCTGCTAAGGACAGAGCAAAGTAAGCTAAGTCCTACTTTCTCCCAAACACACACAGATGCACCTGCCAAGTTCTAATCATAGAGCTTATGTTTGCAGCAAGCTATCTTCCACAGTTGATGCTCTTTCCCATCCAAAAAGGAAGCTTTTCTCCTAAATAACCTGATTTCCAGCTGACATCACTCCTGAAATCCACAAAGCCATTGCCTACCTTTCTCTGCTACAGAACTACTCAACTTTGGAAGTCTCTGGGGCCACAATGGTACTCACAGCACATGCCAAGGGCTGCAACTTAAGTGTGGTTGCATATACATGCAAATATATGCAAAAAGCTTCTTTCACACTGACGAGCATGAATACAAAAATTAAGGCAAGACTACACAACATGCAGGCCCCATTTAAGTCCGTTCTGCTGATATTAATAAAATGCAATATTTACCGGATTTCTACCCATATAACATCACTTTTAAAAAGCAATAACAGTCCAGGAATTTAACTACTAAAATGTGTATCGACAGAAGACCATTATATCGATTCCCCATCGTGGAGCGTGTTCCTAGTGGAGGCCATGTTCAAAGGATCCCTGCCACAGGCCACGTTGAGCCCCGCATAAACCCAAACCGCACCGTGGGCCACAAACAAATGGACTGCGAGCAGCCCACGGGCTGCATATTGAGTAGCCCTGCTCTACTATGGGTACGTCTAGACTACATGCCTCTGGCGACAGAGGCATGTAGATTAGGCTACCCGGCATAGGAAAATGAAGCGGCGATTTAAATAATCGCTGCTTCATTTAATTTTAAATTTAAATGGCTGCCGTGCTGAGCTGATCAGCTGTTTGTCGGCTCAGCGTGGTAGTCTGGACACTCCACGGTCGACATCAAAGGCATTTGTCAACCTCCCAGGTAAACCTCATCCCAGGAGGCATACCTGGGAGGTCGACAAATGCCTTTGATGTCGACTACCACGCTGAGCCGACAAACAGCTGATTGACTCAGCGCGGCAACCATTTAAATTTAAATGAAGCGGTGATTATTTAAATTGCCGCTTCATTTTCCTATGCCAAGTAGCCTAATCTACATGCCTCTGTCGCCAGAGGAATGTAGTTTAGACGTACGCCAGAGGCATGTAGTTTAGACGTACCCTATATGTAAATATAGCTACATCACTGTACACATACAACCACAACCCATCTGCAGCATGTGCAAGATAGGATCCAAGTTTAAGCAAAATAAGTTTTCAGTCTTAGTGGGGAAGGAACAGCTGCTCAGAAATACAGAGATGTACATTTCTAGAAAGATTGAGGCGCGGCTGAAGGATAAGAGTGGTGAACAGATAAGACCGCCAATTTTGCTCTGTCTGGTAAGATAGCAGTTGCACAGATAAAATGTCAAACTTACTCAAAGCTATGAGAAGCAATGCAGTCATTTAAAGTAAGCAGTCAAATTAAAACCTATTTGTACAATAGTTTTATGGATCACTTTGATATGTAAGGAACGTCTTCCTCCGATGAGGCTAAATGGAGAAAAACTACAAATTTAGATGGTATGGTCTTCAGAAATACTATTCCTTTTTAGACATCCTAAATTTAAGAACAGTGGGAACCTCTTATTTCTGTCATCCCACTTCTCAGACAACCTTCTATCCTTTATTTGTCATAGAGGATAGACAAGAATTATTTTGGAAACTGTAATTTAACAGGAAAATAGATAGATAGTAATTTCCAGTAAGGGTATGTTTTCAATACACATCTTCAATATTTTAGTTGACCCAGCCTGAGTGTGAGCAGCCACATTGAAAAACCGTATTTCAGTTCCTGGTATTGCACATTTAAGTGTGACATTGGCCTTTGGGGAGCATATCCTATGGCTCTTAGAACTGCTGTAAGCTCAAGCAGTCTACAATTCTCTTAGTGAAATGAGAGAGAACTTTGTCTGGGAACAAGTGAGATTGAATGCTGACAGTCCTCCAGTGCCCAAACAGCCTAGCCTTCTTGCTCACTGCAAAATGGGCAGTTTATCAATGCAAGTTTAGCCTATACTCCAAGACAGACAAGCTAACCTAATTTTAAAGCATCAAACTTAGGTCAGAGGTTGTGTGTGTCAACAAGGAACAGGGTGAGTGACAAACCCTAGTAAGAGTCCAGATTAATTCTGTAGTCATGTCAAGCTTTAATTAAGCTTTACTCCTATCAGGTAGATGCAAATAAAAAAAAAATGTAAATTTTTGCTCAAGAAAATACAATGCTCTCCTCATACAAACATATCATTTAAATGAAAGAAAAAAATGAAAGTGTAATAAAACTGCTAATTTATGAGGCTCCGATTCCCTATTTGTCTGTGGAATAAGAGAATCTAACTCGATTGGTACTAAAAACTGATTGGTCAGCTTTCCTTAACTACAGCACAGCAAACTACAGAAGTTGAAAAGTTGAGGCCATTATTTGCTTTCGTATGTTTAATACATCCTTCTTTCTACAACCTTTCCAATTTTTGAGCTACTTTAATTATCTCTCCAACACAATACTTAAACGATCCCAATACATTAGTAAGAGCTAGTTTACATTGGAAACCTAAAGCTGCATCAATGTAGTACTTCAGTGAAGAGGCTAAAGAGGAAGGCTTCTCTTACGGACATAGCAGTTCACCTCTCAGAGGCAGTAGCTAGGTCCACAGGAGAATTCTCTTGTTGCCTGAGTGCAGCCTGTTCCAGAGGTTAAATCAATTCAACTATACTACTAAAGAGTGAAGTAATTACACTGACCTAACTTCCTAGTACAGACGAGGCCTGACAAAAAAAATGTTTAGAAATTAAAGCTTCAAGGTATAGTAATGCAGAAGAGTATATGAAATAAATTTGCTTTATCAAACATAAAAACCAGATTTCCAAAAATAATATAATCAAACGTGTTGCTAGATCAAAACTTGACACATTTTGAAAAGGAATGCATTTTATGGATGAATTCTTGAATAGATGAAGACAAATGCAAACAGAAGTATCTAATTTTAAAAATTAGTAGGCAGCCAATAGAAGCATCTTTTGTTAAATCTGACACAAAATTGTGTTTCCTCAACTGGTAGTGCATTTCCATTTTGTAAAGAATATGGCTTTTTGCATAAACCCAAATGAATTAGGGAATAACTAAGAAAATGCTGAAAAATAAGTTTAAGATTATAGGTATTGCCTTAAATTTTCAGAGCAACTAGCGATTTTTGGTATCCAATATAAGACAACATTAACCTACTTTTCAGAGGTGGGTGCCCATTTTCTGAAAAATGAGGTACCTTAAATTTGTCTCAAATTGGTCACCCAAAAAACTGACCAGTCACTTCAAAAAATTCAGTATTTTCACCTTATCTCTCAGAGATTTCCAAGGTGATATATAAATACAGACATA
Organism: Pelodiscus sinensis; assembly: GCF_049634645.1. Taxonomy (NCBI): domain Eukaryota; kingdom Metazoa; phylum Chordata; order Testudines; family Trionychidae; genus Pelodiscus; species Pelodiscus sinensis. The sequence goes on along the minus strand of NC_134712.1, from coordinate 227,367,769 downwards.
CTGGGGTTGTTACTACACTTCCAAGGCAGAGGCCTTATCAACTAATCAAATAGTCAATGCAAACTGCATCAACTGTTCAATTAGATGATTAATCTAAATTTAACATCCCTACTTCAGACAAGGCTCACATGTGAAAAACAGGACTCAAACACAAAGTGCATATTCCAATTGCTTTCTTTTAAAAATAGTAACACAAGAAAGTATGCAATTTTTCAGTAACACTGTGTTGTGACAGTTTTGTACTTTCATGTCTGATTCTTGTAAGTTTTTATGTGAGGTGAAACTTGTGATACACAAGACATACCAGACTCCTGCAAGAGGTACAGTAGTCTGTAAAGGGGGAGAACTACTAGAAAATTAAAATACTTCAATTTTCCTGACTATTTTATTCAAAGTCCAACATTTTTCCTTCAAAAATGAACAGCCTGTCTTAACCAAAAATATGACTATTACCAGGGCTCCACAAACCACTGACTCTACTCGCCCATGGTGAGAAGATTTCAGTCGGTTGCTCCGTGAGCCCCATTCACCAGCGCTTTGCGCATGCTCAGTGCTGGTCTTGCGCATGCACAGTACGGGGCTGGCAAGTGGCTCTCGCCAGGGTTTGTCAAGCCCTGACTATTACAGCAGTCAAAAAAAACATCTGTTTTGGTTAGTGAAAAATCCAAAGAGGTTGTTTTATGAAAAAAACAAAACTATTAACTTTAGTTATTATAGAGCTCAGATATTGGAGATTAACTGCACTGAAACCAGATTTTGATTCAAATCAAAATTTATAATCCATAACCTTGTAAACACTCAGTTGAACAAACATATTTCTTATTACTTTTATGAAAAAAATTTCTGTAGTAGTGCCCTTGAAGGAGCAACATCAAGAGTATTTTGATCAGAAATTATAAAACCACAGTAGATTCTTTTCATGATGCCAATCTCAAAAGTATCATTTTAGTAAAATTTAGATGAACACTTTTTGTTCAGCACTGATTTGGACAAGTAGGAAGAATTTCACTTTAAATACTGCTAACAAAGCAAATTACATGGAACTCATTTAATTAGTACTTAGAATTTGCTCTTTTTAAAGACATCCATCAATAGCTATTACTTTCCTATAATCATGTTCTCATGTTCACACCTTCCTTTTTCTCTTTGGTATGCTGCTTCAGAGACATGGTCTGATGATATACCAGTGTGATTTTGGTCTAAAGTGCATTTTTAGTTTTCAAGCGGTAAACAATGTTCCAAAGCCATTGCGCCAGTAACTCCATGAAAGATTTGTTCCTTTTTTTTAAATTTAAGATTGGATTGCTGGCAACTTAGAGGAAGAAAACATTTACCCAGCTATCTGACAACCATTTGTTCCATTTCATACTTCACCAATAAGACAATTTGGCATATATAAATGTATTTTCAATTACATCTGTGGGAGGGAAGAGAGTCTAGTTCTTAAGTCACTGGACTGTGACTCTGGAGATATGGGATCAATTCTGCCATTTGTTGCCAGGGACTCTGCCACAGACTTATGTGACCCTGCAGGTAAGTCATTTATCTATTGAAAACCTCAGTTCCTCTTCTATAAAATGGAAAGGAAGGTGTTATTTCTATTACACAGGTTGTCCATTAACGTTTCACACATTACCCATTAATGACTGTGGCATGTTCACATATTACTGTGATACGGGCATACAAGTGCTTGAAGATTCTTCTGTGAAAGCCTAATAATCTCGAACAGAAATGTGCAAGTATTAACAGCAGGTGAATTTTACTTATAAACTAGGTAAATTTCGTAGTCATAATCATTTCTACAGGATCACTTTTCAAAGCAGAATTGCCATTTAAATATCCAAAACAATGACATCCTAAGGCCTTGAAAGTAGTAATTAGATTAAACTGTGAGGAAAATAAATGGATTAAGTTATAATTTTGATTCACACATTCTTCTACCCTACTACTTCGCCCTAAAACTAAGTATCTTTGACAGATGAGATGATCAAATACAGATGATAGTTACAAAATCTTACTACAAAACTGAGTCTTGAAACACCATAGATTCCAAGGCCAGAAGGAATCATTGGGTTCATCTACTGCAACCTCCTTTGTAACAGAGGCTCTAAGAATATTTTGGGGATGTTCTGTGGAATACCTTTTAGAAAAATATCCAGTCTTGATCTAAAATTGTCAGTGATGGAATTCATCACTACCCTTGATAAACTGTTCCAATGAGGGATGTAAAATCCTGTTTAATTGGTTAAATGGTTAAATGTAGTGCTAATACTGCATTTAACAGATTAATCGGGCATGGTGGGGAGCTGTTTTAGCAGGGTTGGAGTGACCCTCCCACCCGCTGGGGTTGGGCTGGAGCAGCTCCCACCACAGGCAAAGGTTTCTCCAGACTAGCTGCTCCCAGCCACCAGCACAGCCCCTAGCCTCCACACAGAGGCTGCTGTGGTTGCCCCTGGCACCTCCGCATGGGCTGGGAGCTGGCAGGCCTGAGCAGGGGTCTGGTGGAGCTGGAGCAATGGCCTAGCTGCTCGCACAGTGATGCTTAGTGGGTAACTGTTTACCTGGCTACCTGTTAACATCCCTAGTTCCAATCATTAATGCCTCTTAGATTGAAAAAATATATGTTCCCAAACTGAATCAGTCTAAGAGCCGGGAGGAAGGGATAGGCAGGATCTGAACTGGTGGTGCAGCTCTGCATGGAGCCATGAAATTGGCAAGAATGGCAGTCAACAGCTTAAGTATTTACATGGACACTGTGTTGCCCTCACTGCACACTCCAACACCAGGAGAGGTCTAGGGCTTATGTCAGTGTAATAGGAAACTTACATCAGTGAGAGCAAGGCTGTGATGTATACATGGACATAATTAGGTTGACTTAAGCTGCCTTATGTTGACCTCTCTATAGCACAAACAAAAGGTACTATCAATAAAGAGGTTTCTGCACTGCTCTTACACTGGAGAAAGGAAACATTTCTCCGCTTTCCACGGTAATTTTATTGTTCAAAGTTAAGGAATCTGCTATAATTCAATAAGCTGAAGTGCATTAAGTTTTAAAGTTAGTATTACAGTGCAGGACACCTCAAAGTAGTTTGGTACAGCAAAATTTCACATTTAAATTCATTTAGCCTACCATGGTTCCCATTTTAGAACAGGTGAAAACATGCAAAGAAAATTCTTCTGTTTCAGAAGCATTTTGTAACCCATTAGAAAAAAAGCAAAATGAACTCAACTTGCTGGCTTTTGTCAACTCAGTTAGATCTTGCCAATTTTTTAAAAATTTTAGTAAAATAAAAATGTCATTCAAAACTTTACCACAAAATGCCTGTAAACTGAACTGCAACCCAAAAAATTTAACAATAATTTCCATAATTATTTTGGTATAAGGGTACCATATATAAATATTCTACAGCATAATCACATATGCAACAAAAATACACTTGTGAAAAGCCTAAATCCTTCTGTTCAAGGTCAATGCAACTTTAAAACAATCTAAAGATTTTAAGTTCAGATTTTTAAAAAGCTTTCACAAATCAGCACTGTCAATCATCAGAACTATTTTGATACTGCTAACATGAACGGAGTAACAATAAGCATCCTGAAGTTCTCAACATATCTAGCCACTAGGTAGGTGAAGAATGCAGATGTTCGGCAGAGTAAAGAGACAGAACCAGCAGGCCAGAGTTGCGCACTGAAAGCCCCTCAAATAGCCATCTCAGTCAGAAATAGTCTTATTCGTCTGGGGATCAGTCACACTAAGCTTCTGGAGCAAGTGTGAACAGATATGTATTTTAGAGCAAAAATTGCCACATATTTTCTCTTCTGTTTTATCCTTCCTGGATCTTTTCCCATTGACAAATGGATTTCGTTTTGCACACTGCAGAAATGTAACTACTGTTTCTAAACTACAGAATCTTTGCAAAATGCAATTATAGAACAGCTCAACTAACAGTGCAACCAAAACTACATTTTACAACCTCCAAAGTAAATAATCAAAACACTTGTTTTCCCTAACCAAAAAACGAAGGGGAAGGAGGTAGCAAGATTTGCCTTACAAATCAAGCTATGTGATTTGGAAGCTGAAATTTTAAGATCTTAAACTGTTTTGTTTTATACAAATGCTGATTTATTAAAATATACACTTGGTTTTTAGAATAGAGCGAAGACATGTTACCAAAACAAGAACATACTTCTATGATATTCTCCCAGTAGAATACCCACTTTGGGGATGGCAAACCTTCATCTGCAACATTAGCAAAAATGCTGAAATTGTAGTGTACCATTTCTCCCAGTGACACAATGAACAAGAAAATGAGATCATCAATCCTGCCTCCGTAAAAATAAAACACAGCTGTCCCTTGAGAGTGTACTCTTTTTAAAGACCTTTATTTAGGTAAATCAACATTTAAAAAAAAATACTTTACTACTGCCTAAACATAAGTTCCAAATATCAGAGTGCTGAGACTCTGCATTGGTACTGATTGGTTCTTTCCCCACCAAAATGCTATTTTAGCAGAATAAGGAAACACACGCATGCACATAAAGTTATCCTCTATACTCTAATACTGGAACTTTTCCCCAGTAGATGCTTGTGAAACTTGTAAGAAAAGTGATCCCTCATACTTCAGTAAAATCAGCTTCTCTTTTGGCCATAGCTGCCACCAATAAAGAGACAAACACATGATATGCTCCCTCTTAGCTTTGCATAGTTTTAATAATAGGAGATATACCTGAAAATGTATTTGATGATTTAAAGATTAGACAGATAAATGATGAGAGCAAAGAGAATGGAAGGGAAAATAAAACAATACGGGAGAAAACCCATCAGGGAATGCTTTGGTAAATATCTCTGACAAGCAAATTTAACAAGACCTGTTTACAGGCAGTATTAATAGACTACTTTCCTTTCTCAAAAGGTATAAAACTTATTAAAAGCATTAAAAATACTACTATGGATACTCTGCATTAACTTCAAAAGTGGATTTGAGAAAATACAGTTGGAGACATATTTACCTTCATGTAATCACTTGCTATTTAATATCATAGCTTTACAACTGCTTTTTAAAGACAATGAACTTCAAAACAAGTAATTTTTAAAAAATGTAGTTTCAAGACTATCGTCTGACTGTGGTTTTAGTGTCACATTTTTCTGATTTCAAAAACGTCTCTCCCTGTTACGTGAAAGACACCGCAAATGGGAAAATTGACAGGCTAGATAAGACAGTGATGGGCAACCAAGGACAGTGAGTATGCCATAATAGCCCAGGCTCCATTGGGTCTTGATCTATAGCCTGCGGACTCCCTGTCTCGCCCTCCCTCATGCTCTTCTTGTGCACTGGAGCCCACACTTCCTACTCCTTTCTCTCCCTTCCAGAACTTTCAGAGCATCTCGAATCTGCTGATTTGTACTCTGTCCCAACTCCTCCCCATTCCCGCCCAGAAATGGAGCATTGCCAATCAGCTGTTTGCAGCTTTTCAAACTCTGGGAAGAAAGGGGAGGAGCTGGGAGAGTGTGCAAATAAGGCAATTCGTGGCATTCCAAAAGTGCTGAGAGAAAAGGGGAGGAGTAGAAAGTCTGAGGCTCCATTGTCCCAGTGTGCAAGAAGCACATGTGGGAGGGAGACAAAGGGGATTCATGGGCCTCAGGTTGCCCTCCACTGATATAACATATCCACAATGAAACTTACTTAGGGATGCTAGGAGGGAAAGAACAGGTTAAAAATATTTAGAGAAGTTAAATGTAGTCAAGTTCTCATGCCCTGATGAAATTCACTGTAGGATATTTTATGAACTAGCTACAGCAATCTCAGAAATATTAGTGATTATTTTGATAACTCATGGAGGACTGGAGAAGGGCGCAAACAATACTTAATTTAAAAAGTGAATCAAAGAGATCAACCTAACATCAATACCTGGAAAGATACTGGTATAAAACATCAATCAGTAAATTATTATCTTTTTATCTTCTTGGTGCTAAAAGACAACATGTATTTGCCAAAAACAAATCATGCCAAACTATTTGTTTTTTCTGACAGGGTTACCGGTAAAGTAAAGACGGGGGAAACCTAGATTTCAGTAAATCTTTTAAATCGTATATAGCATTGTCATAAGCAAAGTAGGGAGGCAAAGTACTAGCAGGAACACGTGGGTGCTAAAGTGGCTGAAAGGCCATAGTCAAAGAATAGTTACCAACGGTTCACCTGTCAATCTGGGAGGGCCAATCTAGTTGGCTCCTGTAAGAGTCAGTCATGGGTGTTGTGGTACAGGTTGAACCTCTCTAATTCAGCACCATCCATAGTCTGGAAAGATTTTAGTTAGCTGGATGTCCACCTACACAGGTGGCCAAGTTGAATGCAGTCCCATAAAGTTTGTTTACCACCATCAGTCCTGGCTCCCTATGTTCTGTGCTTTTACTTAGCTCTACTTTACCCTTAAATGTCTTCTAAGAGCTCAGCAATCAGTGAAAATGTTGGTAATGTGCTAGACAATATTGATCTCAATTGATCTCCTGTGATTTGGCAAATTCTTCGGTTTGGCATCTGTCAGGTCCTAAGGGTGCCAGACTAGAGAGGTTCAACCTGTACTATTCATTTGCCTTCATTACTTGGAGGGTGCGTTTAGACTGGCAAGCTTGCCAGCTGTCTACACTGGCTGCTTGAATTTGCGCAAGAGCACAAATGTACAAAATCAGTGCTTCTTGCGCAGATACTTTCACGCTCCCGCTCAGGAAAAAGCCCTCTTGCGCAAGAATACCTGCGCAAGAGGGCCAATGTAGACAGGGAAGAATTGTTTTGCGCAAAAAAGACCCGATGGCTACAATGGCGATCGGGGCTTTCTTGCGCAAAATCGCGTCTAGACTGGCCACGGATGCTTTTGCGCAAAAGCACTTTTTGCACAAAAGCATCCGTGCCAATCTAGACACGCTTTTGCAGAAATACTTTTAACGGAAAAACTTTTCTGTTAAAAGTATTTCCGCCAAATCATGCCAGTCTAGACGCAGCTGGAAAGTGGAGGGGAGAGTTTATACCATTTGCAGATGGCATCAATCTGAGAGGAGCTGCAATAACTGGAGGGCAGAATTAAAACTCAAAATTACTTTGACAAATTCAGATAGTTGGTCTGAAATCAAAATGATAAAAATTCAGTAAAAGCAAGTACAAAGTGCTACACTTACAAAAGAAAATACATCAAATACATAAGTACAAAAAGGGGAACAGTTGGCTAGGAAATAATGCTGCAGAAAATATGGAAGTTATAATGGATCTCTAAATGAGAAAAAATGTGATGCAGATATGAAAAAGACGAATATACTGGGTTGTATTAACAGTAAGACACAGGAAGTAGCTGATGTTCCGCTCCACTAAAGGGTGGTGAAGTCTCAGTTGGAGTATAGTGTCTATTTTTGGGCTCCATAGTCTAACAGAGATATGGATAAACTGGTCTATAGAAAAGTAACAAAAGTGACAAAAACGCTTAGAAAAATGGGTATTAGTCTTCAGAAAAGATGACTCAAGAGACAACTTAGTCATCAAATATGTTAAGAGTGGGGATGTAAAATCCCATTTAATCAGTTAACCAATTAAATATTTTGTTAAAATTGTAATCCATTTAAATAGGGTCCCATGGGCAAGGAGCGGTAGACCCAGCCAGGGAGGAACAATCCCCTGCCAGTGGTACAATGCAGCTACAGCCAGGCTGGGCCCGCAGCAGGAGGGGACAGTTCTGACCAGGCTAGAGTGCCCCCCACCTGTGGTGCAAAGGGCACCAATCTTCCACATTCTCCTAGCAAAAGATACCTCAAGAATTGCTGGAATCCGAAATTAAATTTTTGTATCATCTGAAGGCTAAGAGAATTTACAGTCTTCCAAAGTGTTTCCTAGACCAACCATCCTCTCACTGATAATCACGCAGACGTCTGCTTCCTTCCCATCTGTGAATAAGCAGTATCTTGAAGGCACTGCTTCCATTGTAGCTGAAAAAATAGGTCTCTAACACTAACTGCTTTTAGTGTATTAAGCATATTTAACACTATTTTTGCCCTATTTCCGCACCCCCCTGAATATATGCTTTGAGGCTGTCAGGTTTCATTTGTCTGCCTACAGCCAGATTTTTCATTTTCTTTGATGGTGAATGTCCACTTCCTTTCCATCATAGCAATGGCCCCCAAGGCAGCAAGCTAACTCGTTTCCAAACATATCAATAGAAATGTAGTCTATTTTTTGCAATTAATATCCAGGAATCTTGGTAGACAAGGCAAGCCCGAAGCCTGTGACATACCAACTCTTCAGAAAAAGCTCCACAAATCCATGTAGAAACTCCTGTTGTAAAATATTCCATTTTAGCTATAATGGGTATTGTCAAGCCACGCCATTCAGTAGGGATTAGGGAGTGGTAGAAGTGGCTTTTTATATTACTGAATACATTCTAAAATTCAGATTCATAATTTCTTATACCTAATATTCTTCCATTCTGTTGTTCACAAGTCACTAACAGTAATCAACAACATTAACTTTAGTTGATTGGGAATAGTTAAGTTTTGATATCTAGACTAGATCAATGGAATCAGCCTATGAAGGGGAAAATGTAGCTCATGATCTCAAATGTTTGATGCAGTGTAAAATAATACAATTTGAACAGTATTAATTTAAGTAAGCACTTTACCTGTATTTTAAGAATATGACAAAAAACATATAGATTTTCACAGATCCTCATAAACTTAAGATACAGCAGGATGCCTAAAATCATTACATATCAACTAATACCTGCTTTTAGATAGATCTGGAGTATGCATGGCCAAAACAGAACTCTGTCTAAACTATTTCTGCCTCCTTACATTTCCATCCCTGACAACAATACCACCACACTCCCTGTTTCCCAAGCATAAACCTGAAGTGATTTTTCACAATGCCTCCCTTGACCTAAAAGATGTATTCAAATATTGCAACTTTTTTCCCCTCTATTTTAAGTTCAGCTCTTTTACCATTCCCATATCTGAAGTACTTACCAGGTTTCATTTAGGTTCTCTGAAATTCTTCTCTCTCCATTCAGTGTTCTGAAAACACCACTGCTAGGATCACTTGCCTTGACATTTAGTCTGCCTCTCCCCTAGAAAACATTTTGAATCCATCCACTGATTTCCCCTTTTCCACTAAGTCAAATTCACGTTTCTTCTCCTCACCTTAAAGCCTCTTCATGGCTATCTCTCCCCTGCCAACAATGCTAGTTTTAGTTGCTCACTTCCCTCAGGGTGGCTGTTCCTAAGCATGGATTCCTCCCCTGGAACTGATACATAAACCCACATCTGTGATTTCTACAAGAAACTGGTCAACAAATAATACATTTTGGATCTGTATGGCACAGTTACTTTGTGCATTGATTGTCTCCTTAGAATTTAAGCTCTTCAGGACAAGGATTATGCTTCCAATATGTGGGAACTAGGGATGTGAATGACTAGTCGACACACTAGTCACTTCTCCCCCTCCCTCCGATTGCTGCCTCCATCAGCAAGGGGAGGAAGAGATGGGGGTGCTTCAAAACTACAGCGTCATGTGGAGCCTGGGATCTGCCACTTTGAAACCTCACGTGGAGCCTCAAAGCTTGAGTCCCCCGCTAGCCCTGTCCCCTAGGGCTGTTGCTACACTTTAAAGGAGGAGGCACCCTTATTGACTAATCGAATAGTTGATACAAATTGCATTGACTCTTTGATTAGCTCTTTGATTAGCCAATTAATCTAAACTTAACATCTCTAGTAAGAACACAAACACAAGGTAATAATTTTGCTAAACACAGTTGTGAATATTTGCTTTAACTCGGTCACATGCCAATGATTTTTTTTGTAAACTACTGAATCCACACTCACATCGCCTCCTCTACCAGTGGTAGTGCAGCCAAATTTTTATGCTGCATGTTTAGTTTGATATGTCTTAACATATCTATGTTGACTTTCCTTGGGCAGTAAGAGGAGAGAATGTGTCAAAAACCTACAATAAACCTGGTAAAGTTCATTCCATGGACAAAGAGAGACTGACTACTCAACCCAATATAAAAACATGCTTTACTTGTACTATCCCAACACACAGGGCATATCCACAGTTTGGGGATCTTTTGATATCACTATTAATTGTATTTAGAAACCAATATAGTTACAATGGTATAACATCCTATTGCACATGTAGTTATATATCAGTACTACGGTTAAGAGTTTAAGTGATGAGGCTTATCGGTTAATGTTATCGGTTGAACTTAGCTGGCTCCAGGGAGGCAGCTTCGCTGAGGCAGGGCAGTTAAGATGCGTCCCTGGGAGCCGGGCTGGCAGCCCCACTCCCAGGGAGGCTTCGCTGCAAGCTCTGCAGTATAAAGCTTAGCTTAATATTTCAGAGCCTGCAGCGTGCGTAACTAAGTAACCGCTAAGATTTTAAGCAGTTACACAGTTCCTTATTACTTTTTACATCCCTAACCAGTACAAAGATGTTTATATCCATACCACTTATTTCAAGAATAAGCTATATCAATAGTGCTTTTATGTATGTATAACTATATCCATACTAATCTACTAAAGTGGTATTATAGCTGTTCCACTTTAGCTATATTAATCTCTTAACCAATGCACATTATAATAGTACAAAACAAAATACTCTGCGTATAGGTGAGCCCTGTATAAAGTTAGGTCAATTTTGCTTTACCACAGAATACTGGAACAGATTCAGGACTGAATACATTTGAAACATCAGCACACTGCACCACTTTGAGCAAAACAGATGACCTTAAGAAGAATGGGAACCAGGAGACTGAAAAACTGAAAAATTGACTTTTAACATTAACTTTAAAAGTAGAGCAATATGTGATTTTAGACTTCTAGCTGAGTGTTTAACACTCAAGCATGGTGTGGTGCACTTTTTTTAAACACAAAACTTAAGTGAAATACTGCCATGATTTTTTCTTTCTGCTATTTTGTTTAAATGTAATCATTCCTTTGCAGTAGTTCCAATTCAAACATTCCTACACCATGATAATGAAACTGACTAGAAAATGAATAAATACAAAAGTGAAACTAATCTATTTTCACTGTCCAAACTAAGAAAAAGCCAAAGATTAAGCACATTTAAATAAGAGAAAATATTACAAATTTTACTTCAGTTAATAGTCTTAGGTCTTATTAGCATTTAAGTAAAGGTTTATTTTAAACTAACTTAAAAATATCTGTGCATTTCAACAAATTATGTTATGTAAGTTTTCTGTAACCCTGAAATTGGAGATACAGGGGGAGTACTGAGGTAACTACTTCAGCATGGATACAGTTAGTCACATACTGGAACAATCAACAGTATAGTTTAGTGCAACTATAGAACACACTAACCTGTGTTTAAAATCAGGTAGCCCTTTATATGTACTGGGCATTATGGACATAGATATATCAACACCTAGTCAAGAAGTTCCAGTTGTGTCCAAACAGCTCATTCCAATTCATAAAAATAGTATGAGTATGCCATTCTTCTTAATGGTATCATTAATTAAAATGCATGCAGTTTAAACTTTTGTGTAACTATTCCAGAGCGTAAGTAGGCTCTGCCCATTTGTTCTATACAATTTCTGTTACTGACAATTTAACATTGAGTGAAACAATTATATTATGTTTATGAAATGTAAGGAAGACATGATTTCTAACTATGTAAAGAATACTTAGAGTGTAACAATCACTTCAATCTATTTCACTTTTTGTCATTTAAACTTTATTTAAAAGGGCTTGCATTCACTTATGCAAACATTTAAGACTACTTGTTACACCTACTAAAACCACTCTGAACATGTCACCATTATCAAAATACACTGAATTTTTCACTCTATGAAGGAAAGGGGAAAGAGGAGGAAATGGAGAAGTAACCTTCTGTTGCCTCTAGATATTCCAATATCTACACTACATTATCCACTACATTATCCCCCAACACCACTGTATGCAATAAAACCCTGCATCACCAACCATTCAGTTCAGGTGGACTTGAAAACTTCAATTTACTTCTCCTATTTTACAGAGAAAATGTATTCAATACTCAGCTTCCCACTCCTTCCCTTCCAAATGCTTCTGTAATGACCCTTCAAACATTTACACATGTGCTTACTTTTCCTATGGTAAGTTTCATGGAAATCAGTTGAACTCCTCAGAGCAGTAAAAAGTTAAGGAAAATAAAAGTGTTAAGTGTTTGAAGGATCAGGGCCTTCGAGAGCAAGTAACTAGAACTAGAAATTAAATGGCACTGCAGAACAGAAGCTTATCAGGCATATATCATATTTGGAAATGTAACATTTAGATGAACAGCACATCAAAAATATTAATCCAAGTTAATCTGTGGACATTTCCTTATGCACGAACACATTATGAATAATTAAATAATTGAACAGATGACACACTATCAGCAGCTGGAACTCTGATGCTTCAAAACCAATGGAAGAATAAAAATGTATTTTGCTTATGGAAACATCTAAAATGTAATCCAATTAAGATGTTCTCATAAACTACTCTTTCCAGCACCTTTAGAAGTCACCTTAAAAATGCACCAATACCAAAAAAAATTAATTGCTTTAATCTCTTGGTGTCTTTGTTGACATCTACTATTTTTTGGAAGAAAAAAAGAATCAGTTTAATATAAAAGACTCAAGGCAATGACCTCTGGTGGAACTGAGTACCAGTGCACAGTCTTCTCACCATTGTGTAAGACATGTCACTTGTAACTGTTTTACTTATTATTTCAATAAAATTTAAATCAGATTACTGCTTAAATAAAAATGATTAGAAACAACTCACCTCCATCCCTCTCTCTAACTCTGTGAGTATGCACACTTTTTGCTTTACTGTGCCCTGTGCTGTCACTATATTTGTTTTCAGGGCTATCAGACCGTCGCAACATTTTATTTGGTGGTGAAGGATCTGCGGTGTCTCGCATCTTGTCATGACGGTGATCACCACCACTGGGGTGACTCTTTGATGAGTATTTAAGAGTCTGCAAGAAAATACATTTTAAATTAATTTAATTTTTGTAGCAGTTAACATCACTTCCAACTAACAGAAAATCTAATTTTTCAAGATAAGTAAAAATTTTCACTTCAGTGAATATTTAAGCCACATATTAGCACTTTAGGAACACAAGTAGAATAAGGCTTTCCTATGTTAATTATATATATAAAGTAAAAAATTCTAATTTAGCTTTTTTACCTAATTTTCCTACTGTGGTTTCAGTGTGGAATATCTCCTATAATAGGGTATTAGAATTAAACTGCAATTCCTTGAATTCTTATTCATCTTGTGTTACATACATTCAGCACTACACAGACTGCTTTCTTCATTTTGGGGAGGACAAAATATTCAGGTGTTTAATAAGTAACTGAATAAAAACAGATTACAAATTCTGCTTGAACCACAGTGTACACACTACAAATTTCATCAAGACACCTAAGCTCACCCACCACCTTGAATTTCCATAACAAACTTTATTTGAGCACAAGAACTAAGATAGTATTTAAAATGAGACTGAATAAGCAGGTGTGCGGGGTGTAGCGGGAAGCTTACTTTGTGTTCATTCTGGAAAATGTACACATTGGAAGCAGCATGATCAACATCTTTCACCCATTTGCTTTCATAATGCAAACTTCAGGATGGGGGAATGTTTACATTTAGGTGAACTGTCACTGACAACTTTCAGTTGTCACACTGTTTCACAAGCAGCCTGCCACATGCCTAGAAATTTCATAACAGCCCCTCAAATGTGTACACTCAAGAGAGCACAATACTCCACTATACTACTCATGGTGATAAGTGTCCTCAAAATACACAGTGCAATACCCACTGCTCCCCAAGAACTGGGTTTCCATGTGCACAAGGAGAGGGAGTACATTATGCCTCTCAAAGTACTTTCTTAGTTGGCACAAGGATTTTGATGCAGATTTCTGAGTGCAGCCTGTAGCCCCAGTAATCTGGTGCCTATAGGGTGCCCTGCTCAGGTCACAGTCCCAAGCAGGGATTTGGGGAGCAGGAGGTGCTTTCCAAAGGGGCCTTTAGAGAACAAATTTTACTATCTATTTTTCACTAATTGGATACTGACTCATTCTCCCGCCCCCCCCCCTCCCGGCACTGAAGGCCGAACTCTACACAAGACCGCGCTAGGCCTCGCCTCACTTCTCTGCCTCTGTCCCGGGCGGCGCAGAGGTAACTGGGACCTCGCGCCCCTCACATGTAAGCGCCCTCCTCCCCAGGACTAAGGGGCTTGTGAGGGGAGGAGACAGGGAAGTGGCTGCACCGCGGCCTGTGTCGGCGGACGAAGCCTGCGCTGGAGTAGCTCCCCCCTCCGCTCTCTCCCCCGCTCCTCCTCCTAGGCCTAGCGGCCGGCGCTGCAAGTACCTGGTAGGGCTGGGAGTCCCCCCTGCGGTCGTGACAGCTGGAAGAGAGAGAGAAAGAGACGTTAGCGAACAACCGTTACCGGCCGCCGAGGGGGAGGGGTACCACAAACATGGCGGAGGGTCTGGGGGAGCCCCCCGCGGGTGGCGGGGAGGAAGGAGGGGGATTTACCCATCACTGAGTCTCTGCTGTTTCCTCGCATACATTACCATCAATGCCCGGCCTGTGTGTGTGAATGTGAGGGGACCAGGAGGGGACGGCCGCGGCCGGGCCACAGGCGCCGAGGGGGGAGGAGGGGGAGGCAGCGCTCCGCCTCACCACCGACCGGGACAGGGAAGGGGAGGGAGGGAGGGGGCGGCTCAGGCAGCTCAGCTGGGAGCAGCGCTCACGGGCCCATCTCCGCTCCGCACAGCGGAAGGGGACACGCCACAGCTCGGCCCCGCACACTCTGAGACACTGAGGAGCTCAGACTCCGCTGCCGCTGCCTCCTCCCCCCGCTGCGCCCACAGCCGCCGCCGCTCCTCCAACTACATCCGGGAAACTCGGGCGACGCCGTGTTCGGTTCACGTCGGGTGTTTTCGGCTGTTTTCGGCACACTCCTCCCACTCAGTCCCCTCTGCTCTAGGGCGGCCGTGCCTTCGGGAAACATCGGCTCTTTTCGCCAAGTCCAACGCCCTTAATCTTCCCCCTTCGGGCAACATCGGCTCTTTCCGCCACCAGCCCTCCGCTAGTCCGCAACCAGCCCCGGGAAAACATCGGCTATCGCCGTAGAACGTTCCTCTGTATTCGGAAAGTTTCGGGGTTTTCCGTGACCCTTCACCCCCCCTCCCCCCAGCTCTGCGACCACTGCCGGTTGGAGCGCTCGGGGAAAGCAGCTGGTCGGAGCGCCGGGCTGGCTCATTGGTTAAGAGCCCCTCTCCTCTTGCGGGGCATGGCAAGCTCTTGAGAGGCGTGCTCCGCGCTGCTACCGACAGCCTGGGGTGAGAGCGCTGCTTACCAGTTAGTAGCTCTGCCGGCTGCCGGCGGAGGCTCTTTGGCCAGGTCGGACACAGCAGGGGCAATAGCAAGAGAGAGGGGCTTCTCCAAGCCGGATTGAGAAAAGGGAGGCTGGAAAGGGTCCGCCTCAAGCCTAGGAAGCAGCTTATATACGTCCTGTGTTCGGAGAGAAAGCGCGGCAGAGAAGAGGTTAAAACGACCCTGTGGGAGGCTCGCAGCTGGCTGCTTGGGTTGTGAGTGTGTCCCATGCGCTGCCCTTTGCGGTGCTTGTTTGTCTCGTAGCAGCCCCAGTGGATGTGTAAGTCCTAAGACTCGAAAGCCGGAGCTTTGTTCCTATCTGTGTTAGGCATGTGCCTTAGTTATCACCGCCATAGTTGCTGTGGGAGTTGGGTAGCAATAAGAAGAGCCGCTCCTGTGGGGTTTCCTCTCAGGCTTTTTGTAGCTCTCAGAGCTGTTTCTAGCGTCTCCGGCAGGTTTTTTTTTCTCTCTAGCGTCTCCAGTTGTGTTTGGTGGTGGGTTTTTTGTTTTGCTTTTTGGCCTACACTTAGTAGCAAGAGGGTAGAGAGCAGTGAATGTTGGGGTATCCCTGGCACTCGCACCAGCTCCAGTCTCGGTGGCCCTACCAAGCTCTTCCGTGTAGACAATGTGCATCCTTCACTGCAGAGTGCTCTTATCCAAACTGCTCCCTGTGTCCTGAGGAGAGCGAAGAAAAGCAGCTCTCCAGAGGCGGGCAAGTTCACAAAACATGCTTCTCTAATCGAAATGCTAAATCTCCTTCTAAGCCCTGCTCATATATGCATTTGAAAATAGAGTACTGAATTGATTCACTATAGGCAGACCTGGGAGGTACTGAGAGTGGAGATGGTACTTATGCTTAAGTATCATATGGAGAAAATACCTTTCTTTATCCTTGACTTTGAGTATTTCTAGTAACAATCCCTACATTTCTATTCTCAATAGAAAAGACCATATTTGTAGAGTAGTTTTATATCAGTGATCAAACACTGAAATTTTGAGCCCAAAAGGAGTTAGGTTTTTTTCCAAGAAAGTCATGCATGTCTGATAAATAGGCAGCTACAATGAAAACTGGTTTGTGATAGTTTTGTTGTAATGAAGGGTTGGACTTCATTTAATGTAAACATCCAATAATTATTAAAAGACACTCATTTAAGCACTCAGCAAATAAATGGAAATTCTGGGACCTTGAATTCTGGCCCTAGTCATTTATTCTCTAGATTGGAAAAGCCTGGGAACACCACAGAAATTGTATCTTTGGGGCTGTAAAACTTAAGTCTGAGGAGATGATGTGTTTTTTCTTTTAAGCAGAGTGTTCTATCATGGCTATGTTTGTACTGGTTTGTTAGCATAGGGTTGCTCACAAAAGCCCAGCTACAAGCGTTTTTATTTTGTTTTTCTTTTTTAAATAAAAGTGCTGAAGGGTGTTGCTGAGAGAAAACTCAAAGCAGTGGCAGAGTCCACTTAGAGGGTGGAGCCTGGAGGATGACTCAGCAGGGAGCGGTTCTGCAGGGTTACAATAATGAGCTGGTGAAATTCATGGAAGACTTATGCCTGCAAAGAGAAGAACTGAACAAACAGATCAAGGAAGCGGAAGTGGAAAAAAATAAACTCCAGCATGAAATCCAAATCCTGAATGAGCAACTGGAGTGTGTCTGTGAAACTTTGACCCAAAAGACAGCCTCACGGAACGAGCTTGATAAAATCCTTGCAGAAACTGAAGCTGCTTATATGAAGATTTTGGATAGTTCTAGAATGCTGCTAAATGTCCTGAAGAAGGAAGTGGGGAATTTAAACAAAGCTGCAGAACTGAAAAGCAATGTGTCCTGAAATACCCAAACGCTTGGACTCACCACAATCACAATGCCTCTTGCTCAGAAATAAGGTTAGCCACAGAACACTATGATGAGCATTTATCTGAGAAAGGACTCTACCTTATTTTTTTATATGTTTTAGCACATTTTAACATCATGGAAAATAATGTACAATAAAGATAAATAAAGGTGCAGTTTTGCTAAAAAAATTCCTATAACTATCTTTACAACACCTATGAAAAATTATACACTCTGTAAATAGATTTTAGGAAAATAGAGGTCAGATTTTGCACTAGGTTTGGCATGATGTTTACTTGCCCTTACAGTTGTTAGTCAAGGAAATAATTTTTTGATGTACTATTCAAGCCCTGAATGTTCACTGCTGAGTTTCATTGAGATTTATTACTATTCCTTAAATCTGAAAAGAAAAAGCACTTTTGTCTCTCTTCAGTCACACCTCTAGCAATGGCAAGAAGACTTGTTTGTGACTTCTGAAAGAAATTCAGTCCAGTTCTCTCTTACCTGGGGAACATTGTCACTGAGCCCTGGGAAGAAGAAAGGGATGCTATAAAATGAGGTAAATGCTGAATATGGACAAAATACTTTGGGCTCCTTTTGGCTGAGTCAAGATCATGATGATTAATTGTTTTTAGTGGTTGCTAGCCAAACAGAAATCTGTTAACAAATTCTTCTTTTTTAGGGTCTGCTGTCTATCTGAAATTTGCCCATAATTCAAACTCAATATTTAATTTTATAAAGATGGTATCCAGAGGCTCTATGCATTTTTGTGTTGCTTTAAGGCCCACCTACACTCCTTCTAAAATAAATGGAACATGAACACTTAGTCATTTACATCAATATATGTTAAAAGTAAGTATTTTTCCCCTTTTAATACTAGTTAAAAAGAACTCTCAAAACTGAATTTCTAAAATTTCAGTTGGCCATTTCCTTATAAAGTGTGTGGCAACTGTAAACTTGCATACTGGGAGAAAACAGCTTCCATCACTTTTATACCAAGTGGTATTCTAATGGGAAATTCTGAGTCTTTAGAAATCTTGACCATACATGGCCTAACTTATTGTGATAGTTCTTATCACTGTAGAATCTTCATACAACTTGTTGCAGTGACAATTTTTTACTTAACTTTGTAGAAGCTGTCTGTCTACTGGGATCATCTTCTCTGAGGGCAAAAGACAAAACAACCTGAAGACTTTATTTTGGATTCACTTGTGTAAAATGTCTATTATTCATGTATTATAGACTCCAAAGAATTTTGAAGAATATGGGTGGGAGAGTTCTAAATGCACATTAAGAAAATAATATTAAAGATGGTTCTCTAGTTTTGAAGTTTTCTTTTGAAAGTGATTAAAAACCTAGTTTAGAAGGGCAAAGAAGAGAAAATGGCAGAAATCTCAATTCTAATCCTGTTTTCTATTTCTAGTATGTATTAAATCTTTTATATTGCCCTGCACAGTAACATATTGTAGCACTAGGTTTGTTCTTAGATGTGCCTGGCAGTAAAATCTTTCATACAGGTTCTATACATTTAAAAGACTGCAGTTATACACTGCCTGATAAGTAAGGGTAACACAAACAATGAATCCCTCAGATGTAAGAGTAAAGGGTTTGTTACTGCACATTGTCTCTAGTTAATTAGTCTATATTCAGTTTTTGCATCCTCCTGATTCCCCTATGTACAGTGCTGCTTTTAAAAAAAGTCTCATGGGGATAGGATGGCTGAGCTAATAAACAATTTGTTCAAGTACCATTTCTGCTAGTCTCTTGAAAAATACAAAACTAGCCACTATTAGGGATTCTGCTATTGTTTGGTACTGTAACTCTAATGAGGTAAAATCCTGCATTCTTGTTTTTATTTTACTTCACAAATTACTGCAGATATTTTTGACTGAGTCTGAGCTTCTGTCTATCCATCCACATGTTTGATCTGCTTACCCTGTCTGATCCTGCTGAGTATTGATTACTATGTCATGTTTGTTACTGACATCACAACCTTAGATTTTTCTTAGTCTCTAGATAAGTACAGCAAGGACTTCTGTCCTAGCTTGGCATGTAGTTGTTTTACTTAGACATAAAGAATTTCAGGTGGAAAAAGAACTTGTATCATGAAAGCTCTGGTTACAGAGAACTCAAATGGCAGCTTCATACCTCTTGTATTTCCCATGTCATTTGGAAGGAGTGAGTGAGAGGCAGTTTGTCAATAAAATAACTATATCATATGCAATAAGCAGTATTTCCTATTACCATGCTTAAGCAATTAAAACTTTAGTTTAATTTTACAATTTATGTACAACATCAGCTAGTACAGACAAAATTGAAATACTTGTGCTGATAACATTTTTTTTTTTTTAAAAGCCAATGATTGGCTACCAAATGCAAGCAAATACATTTATTATCCCAATATCTCAACACAATGGGAATACAATTTAAATGGTCATATGCTGCTAACTGAAACTCAGCTGAAATTAGTGGACAGTTCCGAAGCACAGATGGAGGGCAGAGTATGGCCTTATGTCTGCTCTGTTAGGGTATCTCTACACTACGGTGTTATTTTGAAATAGCTCATTTTGAAATAAAGTGTCTATGCATAAAATGCATTTTGAAACAGCATTTTGCTATTTCGAAATAGCATGTCCACCCTGAGTGCATTTAAGGCTGGCCGGAACCAGTTCTAGCAGGGCACCAGGACAGGACTTACTGTGTGGGGCTGCTGCCTGAGGTCTGTGCTTAAAGGGACAGCCAGTTCTCAGGTTTCCCTGCTTGCTTGTCTACCTCACTGAGGGACAGCAAAGTATTTTGTCTCTGCATGCTCTGGTTGCCCTCACTCGGGACACCACAGCACTCTGCAATATGGAGCCAGAGCTGCCCCTAGGCACTCTGGTGCTTCTCTTGGATGCATTGCTGCGTGCCTGGCTGCACTTCCTGCAGACTGCCATCCGGGAGGTCTATCGGGGGGCTGTCAGTATCCAGGAGGCCCTGCATGAGAGCTTCTACCCTGAGGAGCACTAACAGCCTCCCTGGTTTGCCCCACTGGAGGCCTGTGCCTCATTCCTCCCTCACGTCCTTCTACTTACCCCTCCCTAACTCTCCTTCCTGATGTCAATAAAATACACGTATTTTCATGAACTTGGGTCGGGGCAGTGACTGCTGGCTCTGGGCTGGCAGGCTTGGAGCTGGTACAGGCACTGTGGCCTGAGTCTACCCCTTTAAGGGCTCCAGGGAGGGGGGAGGGAGAAGAGTGTTCTTGGTTGAGGCTGGGTGGCCATCAGGTCACCCTGGGAAGGCTGGAGTCTCCCTATTTCAAAATAAGTGTCTACACAGCACTTATTTCGAAATAGCTATTTCGAATTTGGTGTTATTCCTCGTAGAATGAGGTTTATCAAATTCGAAATAAGCGCTCCGCTATTTTGATTTAATTTTGAAATAGTGGTTGGCTTGTGTAGACACTAGGAAAGTTATTTCGAAATAACAGCTGTTATTTAGAAATAACTTTGCTGTATAGACATACCCTTAGAGTGTTTTTGCCTCTTATTAGTGCATAACCTCTGGCCAAATGGCATGGATAAGGCCTTTTTAAAGTATAGATACTCTATACTCCTAACATGCTTGACTTTTCTTTAGTGGCTGCAATTTAATTACAATAGGATTGTAGAGCATTCAGGAAACAGATTACATCCTAACAAATTCAGTTGCATTATGCTATTTTAGGTACATATTATTCTGTGTGTGGGGAGAGGGGGACAGGCTTTTTAAAGTTCTGCTATCAGAGATACATTGGGAATATTGAAATGGAAGCTGATAAAAGTAGGAGAGAGGAGGTGAAGATGTTTGTACAAGTTGTTCTTAGCTTAGAAAAAACCATGGGCTCTCAGAGCTAGGAACCCCAATGAAGAAATACAGACACAGTGTGCAACGTTTAAATTATTCTTTCTTCAGAATAGAATAAAAAGCGAAAAAAAGCTAAGCCAGGATTTCTCCTTTTCAATATTATACAAAGGTGTCCTTTCACCCACCCCTGCATATGCTTCTCAGTTCAGCTGTGCCGCTCGCGCACGCAGGTCCAATGCCTGCTATGCCCCCTTGTCCGGTGTGCGGGGAGAGTTCTGAATAACAATTCCCCCTCTTTCCTCAGTCAGGGGTCCGCCCTCTCTCACGGGCCCCAGCCCAGGGCCCTAAGAACAGGCTCTCACAGCGTCCTGTCCGGCTGGTGGGGTTGATCCCCGAAACTTACCAGCCCACTGGCAAATCCTGGTATGCCCTGCCCTGGGCTGCTTCCTACCCCACTGACCTCAGCAGTGCTTCCCTGCACTGGCTTGCCTCCCCTGATTCAAGCCCGGTTTCTCTTTCTTACTCTGGGCTCCTCTTTTTCACCTTTCATCTCCAGGCTCTCCTGGCTCTGTCTCCCTCTTTCTGCTCTCCTCACCCGTCTCTCCTTCCCAGCCTCCTCCTCTAGACTCTCCTCCAGTACTCTCCTTCTCCCTCCATCCCTCGTTCAGCTCTCCTTCTCCCCTTTTATTCCCCGTTGGCGTCACTCTCCCTGACATCACCCACTGACCTCCGGGTGGGGGCATCCTGACGTCACTGACGTGACCTGACGCTCAGGGTTTCCCCGGCATCCGGCTCCTGCACCTGTCAGCTGGGCTGCAGCTGCCGAACAGCATGCACAGGGGGCCGGTGTTTCCCAGCTCGCCCCAAGGAGCTCATGCACCACCACGGGGTTGGTGTGGACCTCGGCTAGCTTGAGACAGCAGCCCCACACACTAAGTCCGACCCTGATGCCCTTTTGGCACTGGTAACGACCAGCTTTACCTTTGATTCAGGTCTACGCAACATGGACGCACTATTTCGAATTAGAAAAACGCTATTTTGAATTAGTTTTTGTGTCTAGATGCATTATTTCGATTTAGCTTATTTCAAATTAACTAATTCGAAATAAGTTAATTTGAAATAGCGCTGTAGTGTAGACATACCCCTAGAGAGCAGTAGAGATGCAAGTTCTGGCCAGAGTGTTCAGAGTGGGGCACTGTAGGATGCCTCCCAGAGGCCAATAGCCTCAACTTTCACCAACGCTGTGTCTATGCTACTGTAAACTCGACTATGGGAAATAGTGTTACTTCACATTAAATTAGGAGTAACAGCATTGACTTCAGCAGCCCTTAAGGTTGACACAATAGGCTTGGTAGTGTGGATGCATCATTTAGAAAATCGACCATACATGGCTAAATTCAATGTAAAGTCCTAGTGTGGACCAAGCCTAAGATTATGAAAGACCTTACATGGGCTTGTGGTTGTTGCACTGGGCCAAATTTTAAGAGGTGCTGGTGATCTGTAGCTTCCATGGAATCCACTGCTCACCAGCGCACAGAACCTTAGCCTTTGTGAATAACAGAATTTCTTTTTAAACAGTTCTGAAATAGATTTTGTGCTTAACCCCTCTGCCCCACCTTTTGTCTATCTGCTCCTCTCTGTATGTAGATCAGCTACTATAGCTACACCAATGTTTGTACTATTTTTTATTTGAATCTGTGCTAACAGTCCAGTACAACTTAGAGAGTGCTCTCTTGTGTTGCAGCTTGTTCCAATTCCAGGGGCAAATTCTGTGGAATTTGAAGGTAGCTGCATTACACAGGTGTAATTTGAGTTACAGAATCCAGTGTTCATGCACAAGCCAAAAATAACACAGCTTGTGGGTTTTTAGTAGCTTTTTGCAGGCCTGAAATTTACTAAAGCCTTCATTTTACTTGTACGCTGACAAAGTTGACTCAAATATAGAATCTCATTATGCCATTTTTACACAGCTAATAGTCAAAGTAGAATCACACTTGAAAAAGAAGAGATGTAAAAAACCTAGGGAAAATTTTTAGGTGTGTATTTATTTAGGCAGTTGTTCTCTAACAGGAATGCCACTCAGTAATAACTGTAACTGTTTATTGCACAACAGTGCGTGGATTCCTTGATGTACAAATGTAGGGGTACTCTTTAGTAATTACTATCCTATATATTGTCACCTATGTAGTGAGGTGAGGTAATATGTTTTATTGGATCAACTTCCGTTGATGAGAAATATGCTTTTAGTTACCTCACCTACTTCATGTCTCTAATATCCCAGAACAGACATGAATACAACTGCTCTGCAAACAACCTGCATCGTTTATCTGAACCATATATTGGAGTGTGTAGGGGAGCCTGGACGGCCCTTCCTTGACCAGAACAATGTCTTCAGTGCTAGGCCTTGTTCCGGCCTTGTCCAAAGTATGGATCTCTAACAAACCACCCTAGGTCTGACTCGAGCCAGGGCACACACATATGTACGCACGCAGGCCAGGTCAGAAAGGGGAAAGTCAGGAGTGCTGCCCAATTATGCAGAACTTGTACAGGACAGTGAGACCAGGCCAAAAAGAGCAGAAACAACCTGCTCAACCAGTACATCCCATTTTTTTGATAAAAGAAAAATTCCAGAGACAGCCAGAAAAAGTATTAATGAAATGCTTTTGCAATATTTTGGCATTGCAAAATGTATCTAGATACTGGCATAATAGGTATTTTATGCAAAATGTAGTTTATTGGTAGATATTACTAGAACGACCAAGTCTCGCTTTGCTATAAATATAAGGGTAGAAGATCTAATCAGTGGGAGGGATTGAGTAAGGTGTCCCCACTATCTTACTCACTGCAACAAGAAGGTGAACCAATTCCTACTGCCCGATGCATTGTGGACGCCTCTGCAAGTGGAGAAAGAAAGAGCCCTTGACCTCCTGTCTGATAATCATAAGGGTAACAGCATTGGAACTCTGTGTGTGTGTGTGTGTGTGTGTGATGCAAAGGAATAAGTATATGTATATTCATATTCTTATAAGTGAGTAGCTTGTGCATTGTTCTAGGTAAAGGTGTTACTATACTGTCTGTGCTAACTATCCCATGTATTGAAATAGATCTGTGTAACTGCACTGCTTTCCTTTACTATTCTGTGCACAATAAAGTTAACAAGAGTTCATCTGAGGTGTTTTTACTGTCTCCTCTTGTATCTAAAAATTGAACCACATGACAGGGTGGATATCATATATATGGAGAGGAGACCCTTTTGCTTAGTAACAGCTTACATTTGAGGGTCCTAAAGGACAGAGCCAGAGAAAGTAGCTTCAATGACCAGCTTGCTCTTGTGGGAGGCACCCAAACCAGTGTAAATGAGAGAAATAGAGGGCCACAGAGACTCAGGAGGATGTAGGTTTGCTAAAGGTCTATACATTCTGTTCTGTTACTGTAACTTAAATGGAAAGTCTATCTAACTTAGCTGATAGTGAAACCTAAGGTTAAATATGCCTAAAAGGTGTTTTGTTTAAAATTTATTTTTCTCTAATGCTTTGTTATAACTGCTAAATAAAATACTTTATCTCAAGAAGGCTGTTGGTCAAGATCACAGGTGACAGGTGGCTGAAGGGAGAAAATATAGGTGCCTGAAGCACAGGTGTGCAGGATGGTAAGTGGTTTCTATAAACAGGGGCTGTGCCTAGACTGCTAAAATGTAGTTTTCATGTACTACATTTAAACTACAGAGCCACAGCAGGGGTTGGTCTGGGATCTAGTGTGAGCTGGAACCAGGTCTCAGACCTCCACCTCTGCATTTGAAATGTAATAAGAGCTGCTGGGCTCTTATTACAGTTAAAATGCAGAGCAGCAGTGGGGGTAGATCCAGGACTCAGCCAGTATCTGGCTATCCAGGACCCAGCCAGTAACTGGTATCGAGCAGTCCAGGATCAGGCCAGGTCCTAGACTGCTGTGCCTCTGCCTTGCCTGTCTCCCCACAGAGATGGAGCTGGGGGGAACTGGCTTTTAAGCCTAGCCTTATCGGGTAGTCAACTAATTGAGTAGTTGCTTACCTCGCTAGCTCATACCCCTTATGGGGGATGAAGTAATGGTATCCATGCCTCCCCCCCCCCCCCTTTAGCCATAGGGGGTATGGATGTTGGGGTTTGCCACAACATCTTAGTGCTCATTTGTATCATTGTGATGAATGGGAGGACAACTGTGGAAGGGCTCTTGGGAGCAAGGATGTCCATCATAGGGTCCGCACCCCCAATAATCCTTTCCACCTTCAGCCTGAGGTTCTGAAACATCCGTCTCAAGAGGAAATATCCAAGGTGGGGACCATGTTCACAAAGGTTGTGGAGGACACATTACACAGCCACCTCTTGGGGGATGTTCTGATTGCCCAGGTCCAGCCAGGCAACAGAACCTCCCTTTCAGATGACCAAAGACACCCTCTGCAACAATGCAGGCCCTGCTGAGCCTGCTATCAAAGAGTTCCTTGCTTTGGCCTCACTCCTTTCCCCCCCACCACCTCCATGCTGGGGACAAGCAGGCATGGGAATGTGCCAGCCAGGCCAGGAGCCTGAGGGTAGTGATGGGGGATGGGGCAGCTCGGCTTCCCTCCATGCTATGCACACACCAGGTCCAGGAATGGCAGTGTCCCTCAGAGTATTTGTATCCCTACCTGCTGGAGGAGTGGGGGTAGGGTGTTGGAGGGAAGTGTATGGGAGTCCCCTCCACTTCCTTCCCATCCCAACAGGCTCCCCTAGCAGGGGCTCAGTGTCCTCTACCTAACCGCGCTGTCCCTGAGAGCACATTCTGCCCTGAGAGTGTGGGCATGACCTTGTGCCGTGTGCACCACTGCTCTGTGCGTGTGTGTGTGTGTGTGTGTGTCCATGTCCCCAGCCTTCTTATAGTGGTGGCTTATGATGGGAGGGTGTCCTACCCCGGTGTTCGGAATAAGGCAGACCTCTCCAGACACCCTGTGAGCAAGAGCACAAGGGCCCTCTGGTGTAGCCTGCTGGGGCTGTGTGTCCTGGATTGGTGGTCCATGTGCACCCACATGCACAAGCTGTTGTCTGATCCCCAGGCCGAGAAGAGCAAGCAAGGAGCATGTAGCAGCTCCTCAGTGCTTGCTACCTCCACTCATGTGTGTCTAGGGAAAGTAATGGCACTCACCTAATAGGCCTTCCCCAGCTTTGGATGAAGCCTGGGAGACATTTTGGGAAGGGGGGGGTACTGGCTCGAAGGTGAACATGACCTCCTGGCTAGTGGGCATCAAGATGGTGCTGGCCTCATCTGGCTTCTCTTCCTCCTCTGCACAGGTTCTGTCTCCCAAGGAGGGTGATGATGGGCGTCTCCAGCCCAGAGTCCACAACAAGAGGGGGGAAGAGACTGACACCCCCCCCCAATGCGGTAGAGCTGGTCGTAATAAGGGTAGATCTCCCTGGCCTTGGAATAGGCTTGCCTGAGCTCCTTGATCTTCATGCTCACCTGCTCTTGGGTACATATGTGGCCCTTGTGGCCCAGGCTGCCAGCCATCCGGCCATGGACATCCATATTCCTGCGCCTGGTATGGAGATCCTGGAGTCTGCTTCCTCTTCCCAGACCTCAATGACATCCAGGATCTCTACACCAGACCAGGAAGGGTCCCCAGACGGGGTCCTGGGAGCTGGCTGCCTACTTGGCTGCAGCCATGGAGGGCTCAGACAGAGCACGGGGGTTGCTCATGGCAGCAGGGACAGCTGTGATGGCTGCTGCAATGTGGCACAGGGCTATCAGGGTGTGACAAGCCCTTCCCCTGTGGCTTTAAGAACTGCAGGGAAAGCGGAACTATAGAGTTCTGATGAGTGTGGGGAGCAGGGCACCTGTGGGAAACCCTGGAGGCCACTTATTTCAAAATAACTCTAGCTGCCCTGTCTACACACACTCTATTTCAAAATAGCTATTTTGAAATAGGTGTTATTCCTCATAAAATGAGGGTTACAGAATTAGAAATAAGATGCCTATTATCATATATATAGTAGCCCAGTGTCTGAGAGTCTGTAATGCTGAAATGCTGGCTGTTCCCTCTAGACGGTCCATGCTGCATGGGGAGTACGGGGCCCAAACGGCCGCTTGCTCCCACGTGACGGCCTGGCTGAGCGGCGCACAAGTCAGCCAAGCACCACGGCGGGAGGCGAAGGGGGGCGGGCGGTGACGTGCAGCATGACAGCGGCTCCAGGCCCAGCCCCCTGGCTGTGTACGTCACCGCCCCGCCCCCCTTCGCCTCCCGCCGTGGTGCTCAGCTGACTTCTGCGCTGCTCAGCCAGGCCGTCACATGGGAGCAAGTGGTGCAAGCGACCGTTTGGTCCCCGTGCTCAGGAGAGAAGACCGACATAGAGGAGAGACCTGAAAATCTCATCTTATGACAGTCTTATTGCCTAGTTTCAAAATAACGTGCTTGCTGTGTAGATGCTTAGTTATTTCAAAATAATGCTAGTTATTTTGAAATAACACTGCTGTATAGATGTGCCCTTACAGAGTAGTAGCCAACTCTGTTCTACATTAGTCACTTCTTTGTAAACCAGCAGGACTTGATCTGAAGTAATACCGAAAGGAACAGTTACTGCCATTAAAATAATGAGCTTGATATACGAGAAAATAAATGTGAAATAGGGTTCACCTTTGAAAATGTTTTCTATTGTAGCCCATGCATTGAAAAAGCTGGGAACAGGCCTCCTTATTTCATACGTGCTCCCTCTACTGGTTCTGCAGCAGCAAAATATAAAAAGCTGGATCTTCTGTGTATTACATTCTGTAAACACTGAATATCATTTAATTATTTATTTATTTATTTATTTGTAAAAGTATGAATATAGATTCTGAATTCAGGTAGCATTTCCAAGAGATGGTAGTAATTTCCAGGTAGTTAACATGCAAGTTCTAGATTTTAAAGTAGCACTATTAAAGTTGTATGGGACAAAACCCTGGGGTCCTATTCAACATTCACTAAAGAGTTTAATAGGAGTTTTGATTAAGTAGAAACCTAATAAGGGTCTCAATTTGGATTTATAAAATGTCTTGTTAGCAGGTGCACTGTGTTATTTAATGGTATGGTCAGCCTGCATGAAACCATTTTTTTTTTACAAGTGTAAAAGCTGCTTTTGGAGCATGATCAATAGCTTCTTCTGCTTGATTTCCTGTTGTATTATTTTTTTTAATTCTTTTTAGGAAAGATTTAAATAAGAGATCACTGAAAATTTCATACTTAAATAAAAATATTATCTGATATCCTTTGATTATCATAAGAATGGCTATACTGGGTTAGACCAATGGTCCATTTAGCCCAGTATCCCGTCTTCAGACAGTGGCCAATGCCAGGTGCCCCAGAGAGAATAAACAGGGAATCATCAAGTGATCACTTCCCTGTCACCTGTTCCCAGCTTCTGACAAACATCAGTCCTGCTCTTCCAGACTAATAGCCATTAATATATCTATCGTACAGGTATTTATCTAGCTCTTTTATTAACTCTGTTATAGTCTTGGACTTCACAACATTCTCCGGCAAGAAGTTCCATAGGTTGACTATGCATCGTGTGAAGTAGTATGGGTAGTCCCCGACTTACAAATGCATTGACGTACGACCAGCCGCACTTACGACCAACCTCCCATTAAGCGCGGGCCACAACTTATGAACAGTTGGTCAGGTGATCAATAATATATCCCTACTGCTATGGAACAGTTTGGTTCATTTAAGATTTTTACTTCATTTGATGCCATGCTTTATTTCACAGATAGTGCCACTCTCCCATCAACATGACCTGTTTGGTTCTTTTGATACAATTTGTACTCTGGTGTTACCATGTCCTTTTTATTATCCTCATTCCACCAGGTTTCTGTGATGCCTATTATATCATTATCCTCATTCAATATGAGGCACTCCAGCTCACCCATCTTATTTTTTAGACTTCTAGAGTTTGTATATAAACACTTTAAAACTCATCACTATTTAGCTGTCTGCTATTACACAATGGCTGTGTCTAGACTGGCAAATTTTTCCACAAAATCATCTGCTTTTGCGGAAAAACTTGCCAGCTGTCTACACTGGCCACTCGAATTTCCGCAAAAGCACTGACGATCTCATGTAAGATTGTCAGTGCTTTTGCGGAAATACTATGCTGCTCCCGTTCGGGCACAAGTCTTTTTCAGAAAAACTTTTGCGCAAAAGGGCCAGTGTAGACAGCAGAGATTTGTTTTCCGCAAAAAAAGCCCCGATCGCGAAAATGGCGATCAGGGCTTTTTTGTGGGAAAGCGCGTCTATATTGGCCACGGACGCTTTTCTGCAAAAAGTGCTTTTGCAGAAAAGCGTCCTGCCGATCTAGATGCGCTTTTCCGAAAATGCTTTTAACGGAAAACTTTTCCATTAAAAGCATTTCCGGAAAATCATGCCAGTGTAGACGTAGCCAATGTGATTGAATGGGACTCTTCCATTTGACTGTTTCTCATCAGATCTTACTCATATTTTATCATCTTCCATCCTTTCCTTTTTTCTAGGACATAGAAAATCTCTATTAATAGACCCTCTCCTGGGGATGTCACTGTCTCATCCATGTGCTCTTCTGCACCTCTTGGCTTTCTCCCAGCCCTTAATTTAAAAACTGCTCTACAAGCTTTTTAATTTTAAGTGCCAGCACTCTGGTTCCATTTTGGTTTAGGTGGAGCACATCCTTCCTGTATAAGTTCCCTCTTTTCCAAAAGTTTCCCCAGTTCCTAATAAAGCTAAACCCCTCCTCTCTACACCATCGTCTCATCCATGTATTGAGACCCTGCAATTCTGCCTGTCTACCTGGCCCTGTGTGTGAAACTGGAAGCATTTCAGAGAACACTACCATTGAGGTCCTAGATTTCAGTCGCTTATCTAGAAGCCTAAATTTGGCCTCCCCCGGGGCCAACTCCCCGCACTCCTCCTCCAGGGCCGACTCACCCCTCCTGCGGCGCAGGGAAGCCGCCATGCTCCTCCTCCGGGGCCAAAACCAGGCAATACGGGAAGGGGAAGTGGCACGGAATTTGGCGCCCCATTTAACTTGGCGCCCTAGGCGGCTGCCGAGTTTGCCTATAGGCACAGGCCGACCCTGAGCACTACACATAAATCTATGTAGCTGTCTCGAGAGATCCACAGCAGGCAAGTCATCATGCTGTTCTCTCAGTAATCACAAACCCAGATCTCTAGGCTTCTAATGACTGAATCCCCCCATTACTAACACCTGCCTTTTCCTAATTGGAGTTCCCTCCCCCAGAGAGGTATCCTCAGTGTGAAAGAATACCACAACATTATCTGGAAGGAGGGTCCCAACTATGGGATCATTTCCCTCTGCTCCAGTTGGATGGTCTCCTTCCGTGAGATTTTCACCCTCCTCAACAGCACAGGGCTGTCTGACTGGGGGGTGGAATAGTTATACTATGTACTGGAAAGTCTCATCTATGTACCTCTCTGCCTCTCTTAGCTCCTCCAATTCAACCACCCTTGTCTCAAAAGCCTGTATGTGGTACCTGGGGCCAGAAGCTCCTTACACAGAATGTACACATATGCCAAATGCCCACAGGGTAGGTAATCATACCTGCTACATTGGGTGCAATAAACTGTCTAGCCCTACTCTATAATTAGTCTTCTGCCGGCATCCTCTTTTTACTCCTAGAGCTAATTTCTTTCTTGATAATTTTTTTTAAATCAGTTGGTTTTGGTTTTAGTTTAAATAATGTTAAGTGGATCTAGTCCCCTTCACACTCCCCCTTCTAAACTTCCTCACAAAACTCACCTGTTCACTACTCCTGTTTGTTAGCTGCTCTGATTGCTTAAGAGCAGGCTTTGTAAAGCCCTAGGCCTTTCTGAGTAGCCCTGTCCCCTGGTTAAGGCTTGATGAGTGTCAAAGGGATTAGGTATCAAAGACTTGTTAAGAAGCTCCCAGCCTTGCCTAGCAGGCTTCTAGCCTCAGCATGTGGTCCTTCAAACAAACAAGCTCGTCACACATTATCTTTCAGGCAAGCAGCAAGCCCATCAGAAACACACACACTAGACAACCACTTTACCCCAAGAGTCACGTAATTGCTTCTCTTTCACCTGGAGAACTCCCTGGCAAAACTCTCCTGTTCACCAGCTTGTCCTTCATATTTATGGCAAAATACAATGTATTCTAGATAAGATACAATGATTATTAGAAAAAACATTTTAAAATGTTGTTTATATACAAGCAGCCTTTCGCTCTACTTAATGGGATTCTGCAATACATAAGCATCAAAGGCCAGATTTTCAAAGGTGCTCAGCACCCAGCACTTCTCACTGTGATGCTCGCTGTATTAGTTCATTTGTCACTAAAGCATACAGAAAAGCAATATGTAAGGCAACTTCAGCTCATGGCCTCACACAAAATTTTACTGGTAACTTCATTTTCATGCAATCAACAGACTGGCACATCAGACTGGCACACATTCCATTAATTTGGAAAGTTCTTTTGCCCTAACAAGGCTGGATCCCAGCAACCTAAACAAACCCCATCCTCCTTCTAGAACTATAGGAAAGGCAACTTGGTCATAAAACTCCACCTTCACCCCTCAACACATAATCACAATTCTTGGTTGAATACTCATGAGATATACCTTACATTGTCTAGAAAGAAAACATTAACAGTTATTTCCTTTTCTTTTTCAAAAAAGATTACAAACCATCCAGGTCAAATTACCAAACTTGCCTGGTTTAAAATCAGGCATCTTGCTATACATTTAAGCACTTACACCAATTATTTGATTTTTTTCCCCCACAGGTGTTCAACATATCTATCCCCGCTCTCCTGAAAATCAGATCATTTATTTTGGTACTTAAAAGTACACTTTTGCTCAACTTTTCAGGCAATCATATTTGAAAATATTGGCCATAGTCAACAGTGTAATAGTGAACAAAAAATGAGATGGAAAATTTCTTCCTGGCCATATAGGAATTCTGTGATTTCATTACCTCTACCATAATTTTATCTTGCAAACAATATTAACATCCATAACATTATTCAACTCTTTAAAAAATAATCATGCACATTTATTTCTTGTAACTCTCATACTCAATTAGCCTGATTCTCTGATGCTACACTCTCTGTATAATCATTTATTTATAGCTGTGAAAAGCCAACATAAAATGCTGTCCAATGAGAATTCTGAACACCAGGGGAAAGATTTCTGTTTGTGTAAAACAAACAAACAAACAAACAAACAAAAAAACCCAAACCCACTCTTCTGCGTTTCTGAGAGCACCATTTAAGATGCAATGGGAAATCATCCCAAAAATGTCACACAAGAAAGGTATACACAATTTGGTTAAAAAAATCCAGGAAATATAATTCCTAATAATCGTAGGTGTGTTTTTGGCCTTGTTCTCTATAAATAATGATATACCTAATAAGAATATCTCCTATTCCCATCCTCTAGGAATAAAGTTTGTAAAAGATTAGATTGAGGAGAGAATACTTGGAGGATTAGTTACTCACATGTTATCTGATGTGTACTGCAACAGGTTGTTTAAATGAGGGGAACCAGGTCTGGGAGTTAATCTGGACTGACTCAAGCCAGCATAGGCTGGCAGTATCACAAAAGAATTACTTTCAGTCACAGAAAGAAGGTTAACAAAGCCTGCACTATACTCCCTCACTCTTGACAGCTATCTTGAAGGACACCTGCCATCACAACCTTAGGGAGAGCTCACCGGGGGTATGTCTGCGCTGCATTCCTTTTTTGAGAGAGGAATGCAAATGCAGCCGAGCAAAATTGCAAGTGAAGCGCGGAGTTGAATTTCCCGTGCTTCATTTGCATAATTGCGTCCGGCCCCTATTTCGAAATACCCTATTTTGAAATAAAAAACGCTGTCTAATAAAAAACCTTTTAAAATGAGGTTCAAGGGTTATCTTGAAAGAAATGTTTTCTTTTGAAATAACTGCGTCTAGACAGCATTTTTTATTTTGAAATAGAGTATTTTAAAATAGCGGCCATCCGCGATTATGCAAATGAAGAGTGGGAAATTCAAATCCGTGCTTCATTTGCAATTTTGCTCGGCTGCATTTGCATTCCTCTCTCGATAGAGGAATGCATCGTAGACATACCCCAGGAGAGTGTAGCTGCTCTGATAAATGAGGAAAGGTAGCAAAAAAGTGAAGGAATAGCTAAAGACACTAGGATGTGCTCCTCCCCTACACATCTGTCTGTGTGTGTGTGCAAACTCTCTCTCCATCTCTAAATTGCTGCCTCAGGGAGATGGAAAGTCACCTTTGTCATAAACCTTGATCAGGATCAGATGTGCTGAGGGAAAGGCCACGCTCAAATATCAAAAGGACTGTAACGTGCCAAAATGTGAGAGAGAATGTGCAAGAAAGCCAGGGCCACAGAGCTGTAATTTAAGATGGGCCTTAACTCTTAAATGGAAAATATGTGCTCTTCAATTGTAATGCTCCTGTGAATGCATGTTTTGTTTTGTTTCAGATTATTAGGAACCTTCACAACGCTATTGATCGAAGTTACTGAATAATGCACACAATGATTAATTGCATATGCATTCCAGAAACATTTTTCTGTACTGGACTCTTTCAGCAGTGACAATGTTGTGCTGTGTTTTGTCTTTCAATTCCGCATTCCACAACCCCAGGGCAGCTCTGCCTTACATGGCTCAATTCTTTGTTTTTGCAACTTTATTTGTCTAAATGACTCCACATTTTTGCATTCTCATGAACCAAGCGCAGCCTGGATTTGGATACAAGAGGAGTCTGAGTGGATTTTGCTCTCACAATAGCATTTGATAGCCACATAAACCCTCTGTCATTAAATTAAAAGGCTGAGTTTTACAAGAGAAAAGAAGCATATTGCATCCTTGCAATCAAATATAAAACAATGGCATTAGGGTTGCCAGGTGTCCAGTTTTGAACCGGACAGTCCAGTATTTGAGCTTTTTGTTCAGGAAACAAATTGAGAAAATATAAATGTCTGGTATTTTCTAAATAAGATGTAATGTAGATTGTGATGTAATGTCAAGTGTGTCTGGTATTTTTGTTGAAACTATCTGGGAACCCTAAATGGATTTACAGTGTATCAATCCTGCATGTGCTACTTTCCTTCTTTAATTTTATAAAGTGTCTCTATAACAGGAAACTAGGCCTGATACTGAAAACCTGTTCTGAAACTATCTGAATTTGGTTTAGATTCAAATCTAGACCCAAATGTATCTTTGTAATAGGCCCAAATTGGAATATGAATCCAACCTGAACTTTGGGAAAATTCAAATCCAAATTTTATAGCTCAGTTTCAGGGCTAATTATAATTAGAGTTGCTTACACTGCCATAAACTGTAGTGTCCAGAGCCCAAGTATTGAATATTTCAGCACCCTATAAAACAGCCTATGCCAGTGTTTCTCAAAGTGGGCCACAGGCCCACTTTGGAAAGCTGCTACCACACCCCCACTCTTTTGTTTACCTAAAGGGTCCATAGCTAT
The DNA here is from genome assembly GCF_049634645.1 of Pelodiscus sinensis. Lineage (NCBI taxonomy): Eukaryota > Metazoa > Chordata > Testudines > Trionychidae > Pelodiscus > Pelodiscus sinensis. The sequence continues at coordinate 227,333,234 of NC_134712.1, read as the reverse complement.
GGCTCCTATTCGCTCCAGTTCACCGTTTCCAGGCTAAGGGAGCCATGGGAAATGGCGAACTGGAGCCAATGGGAGCCGCGAGACTCTGTGAGTATGGAACCTTTAGATAATCAAAATGGCACAGGCCCGCTAGTGACTTGGTCAAACACTGTCCTATGCGAAATTAAACACTAAGGCTATGCCTACATGGGAAGGTTTGGCAACAAAAGTGCTCTTGACCTGCTAAAGTCACTGCAAGTGAAACCCGGTCAAACCAGTTTTTCTGCCCCTGTTGTAAACATTTCATGGCCACATTGCTAGCATCCTTTTGACAGACAGAGCAAAGCAGTGCTGCCACAGTGCTGGGAGACAGGTGGGCCGGCAAGACCCCCAACCCTGAGCTTCTCCTCCCCTTTCCTCCCCTTGCTTCCCCCTTCCAGCTCCCTCTTCCCAGGTTTACCCCTCCCCCTCCCACTCTCTCACCTCTTCTCTCCTGCCTTCCTTCTCTCCCACCCCAGTTTTGTTCAACACATGTCTTTATTTTACATTGGGAAGGGGGGTTAGGGAGGGGTAAGTGGAAGGATGTGAGGGTGGAATGAGGCACAAGCCCCCAGTGGGGCACACCAAGGAGACGTTAGTCCTACTCCATCTGGAAACTCTTCCGAAGGGCCTCCTGGATACGGACAGACCCCAATGGACCTGCCGGCTGGTAGCTTTGTGAGGCTGTGTGTACAGGCCGGCCAAGTGGTCGGCCTCTGCCATCCAGCCTGGCAGGAAAGCCTCCCCTTTCCTCTTGCACAAATTGTGCAGCACACAGCACGCTGCCACCATGTGCAGAATATTCCACTTGGAGAGGTCCAGGTGGGTGAGGAGGCATCTAAAATGGGCCTTCAGCTGGCCGAAGGCACCCTCCTCCACAATGCGGACCCTGCCGAGCTTGGCATTAAAGGCCTGTCGGGAAGGGTGGAGGTGTCCCATGTAGGGCTTCATAAGCCAGGGATGTAGGGGACAGGCCGCATCCCCCACCAGACACACAGGCATGTCCATGTCCATGACCCTGATGTGGTGGTCAGGGAAGAAATCCCCGGTGTGCAGCCTCTGGCATACGAAGGAGTTGCAGTACATCCGCGCATCATGTGCTTTGCTGGACCAGCCCATGTTAATGTCCACAGAGTGGCCCCTGCAGATACTGCCTGCAGGATGATGGAGAAGTAACCCTTCTGGTTGATGTACAGGGAGGCCTGGTGGTCCGGGGCACAGATGGGGATGTGTGTCCCGTCAATTGCCCCCCCCCACAGTAGGGGAAGCCCAGGGCTCCAAACCCCTTGATCACAGCATCCACATCAATGAGGCGGATGACTCTGCAGAGCAGCACTCTATTAATGGCCTTTACCACCTGCAGAGGAACACACAAAACCAAGAGTCGCTGGGGTGCCAGGGTGGCTGAGAGTGCCCCGCTCCCCCACTCCCCAGGAGCAACCCCCCCCTGCAATCCTGGCCACCGCGGGCAGGCCTCATGTGCATGTCCCATCACTGCAGAGCAGGGATGAGCCACTCGCAGAGCTCCATGAAGTTGTCTTTCTTCATCCTTAAGTTCTGGGTCCATTGTTGTTCTCCTCAGCACTCCAGGACGATGTGGTCCCACCAGTCGCTGCTGGCATCCAGATGCCAGATGCGGCGAGGCACGCTGGCATCCAGGAGCTGCAGCTGCTCTTCCACATACTCCAGGAGGATCCGGATGACAGCCTGGGAGTTGGGCTGCAGCAGATGCTGCGAGGCAGCCTACAGAAACTGCTTCCAGGCTTGCAGCAACATATCCAAAAGAAGCACGAGATTGCCCACGAGATTGCTCTGGCTCCATGCTGCAGAGTGCTGTGGTGTCCCAAGTGAGGGCAACCAGAGCACACGGAGAAAAAAAATGCTTTTCTGTCCCTCAGCAAGGTAAGCAAGCAAACCTGAGAACCGGCTGTCCAGGGGCTCCCTTTAAGCACAGGCCTCAGATAGCCTCAGGCAGCAGCCACACAAAGTAACTCCTGACCTGACGCCCTGCCAGAAGTGGTTTCAGCTGCCCTTAAATACAATTCAGCGTCCAATCAGTATGTAGACACGTTATTTCAAAGTATCTTATTTTGAATTAACTATTTCAAAATTAGATATTTCGAAGTAACACTGTAGTGTAGACGTACCCTGAGTTATGATAGATTATAACTCAACATGAGTCAAGAATATGATGCTGTTGCAAAAAAAATGCAGTTGTAGTCTACATTAACAAAGGCATAGTATGCAAGTCATGAGAGCTGGTTAGGCCTCAGCTAGAGTACCATATCCAGTTTCGTTCACCAGTATATGGAAAGGATGTGGAGAAACTAGAAAGAATCCTGTGATGGATAGGAGTAGTTCTATTCAGCACCCAGTGACTAAGGGCTTAAATTCAGGTAGCTAGCAAGAGTATTGGTAGGGGGCCAGAAGAACTAATTGGGATACAGTGCTAAAATTTGAATTGGATAAAGATACCTGGTCTGCTCTTCAATTGTGGGGATTCTAAGTTAAGGGCTGGAGGGAGCAGATGCAGTAATCAGAATTACCATGCCTGTAAGAACTATTGGACATGGGAGTGAACTGGGACTTGGAAATGTGGATCAGCATAGGTTGTGAGTAGAGGGAAAAGTGCATCTAGTTGTGATCAGGATATTTTTTCTTTATTTTGGTTGGTTGGTTGGTTTGAACTTCTCTGTGTGAATCCATGCCTTCCCTCCCCCATTCAATATCTAAAAATTGTTCCCAGAGATTTTCTTTGTGTTTTAATTTGTTTTACTTAGTTGCTCTGTAACACCTAGGAATCAAGTATGTTTTATCAAGTATATCTTTTGTTTTTTTAATAAAAATTACATTTTTCAGGTGATTCTTGCATCCTGGAAAGTAACAGGGGATTTGTGAGTTTGTGTGTGTCTGTCTGTCTGTCTGCATAGACTGAGCGGTTAGCTACTAGAGACAGCAACTTGTTTCTCTCTTTTTTTCAAGCTCTTTTGAGGCAACCAATAGGGTACCATTGAGGGAAGAATTCAAGTGTTCCCACCTGTTTTCTTTTTAGTGTAAATCTCTTGATGGTGGCAGCTTTTTTTTCAGAGCCAGTACATCTGTGACTCTGGGGAGTTTTTGTAAGCAGAGCCTTATAGAGGCAAGGTATCCAAGGTTTCTTGCGGGCCCTCATCTTCTGCACTCAGAGTGCCAGAGCGGGGATCAGCCCTGACAAATCCACAGGCATGTGACAACAAGATGGAAGGAGGAATGAAAGGCATCTGAGCCAAGGCTTTAGGAACTGGGTCTCTTTAGCTTGGAAAAGAGGAGATAAGGGGGATGTGATAGCAATCTTCAAATAGCTGGAAGGCTGCCATAAAGATGGAGAAGTTTTTTTTCTCTTGCCACAAAAAGCAGGACAAGAGACAATGGATTCAAACTACACCACAGCAGTGTCAGATTATATCTCAAGAAAATCTCCTTAACTAGGAAAATGGAACTGATTGCTAGAGAGGTCAAGGAAGTTCCATCACTCAAGGTTTTCAAAGTGAGGCTGTCCAGGATGGTTTCAACTAGGGATGTAATAGTGTAGTCGATTAACCGATTAATTGATAAGCAAAAGCTTGCAGGTTCATGCTATAGACTACACACATTTGCCTCCCCATCCCCACCAGTAAATTTCTTAGCAGGCTGGCCAACAGCACAGCTCAGTCCTGGCTCACTCTGGTTCCAGGACCTACCCCTGCTGCAGCTGTGCATTTAAAATGTATTAGGAAGCAGGCAGGCAGCCCGACTCATTTCCAGCTCCTACTGGGCCCGAGAGCTCAGACCTCTCCTAGACAGGGGCTGCTCCCATCCAACCCTGATCTCTCTTTATCAGAGGCAGCAGCACAGGGCAACTGTTTTTTAAACTGTCTCCCCTTGTGGACCAGCTCCCACCTGACACCCCGTGTTGTTGCCTCTGATACAGAGGAAGCAGCACGGATTGGCAGGGGGCTCCTTGGGAGTGAGGCTGGAGTGCACTAGCTGCTGGCTCCACCCCCAGGGACTATAGAATAGTTGAGTAACTGATAAGAATTCATGAGGTTACTCAACTATTCAATTAACTGATATTTAACATCCCTAGTTTCAAGCCAATAGATCCTACATCTTGGCAAAGGGTTAGAATAGATGGTACTTGTGGTTCCTCCTGAGTCTATGGTTATTTGAAATCAAGTACGACTAGGCTGAGAAAGTGTATGAAGCAGGATATACATGAGAAATTGCCTCACAATACAGGGTTACTGGCCTATTGGCCAAGGGGGAAGCAATAGATGTGATGGCTTATTAAGAATCAAGATATTTCATATAGTCTCATAAGACAATCTCATAATCCAGATGTGTTGAACCTTTTTTGAGTTGGGGGTCTCTCACCCACAGAAAAATCAGTTAGGGGCTGCACACAAATGAGAATTAAAAAACCAAATCAATCCAAAATCCTCATGGAAGTGGCATACAACTGATAAGCAGGAAAAAAAGAGTCACTCATCTCACTCATGGAACTTGGAGCACCAGGAGGTGTGGTGGGGTGGGGGGAGGATGCCAAGGCTCAGAGTTTCCCGCCAGCTCATATTAACTCTTTTGGGGGCCCAGGGCTAGTAGATTTTGTGGGGGTTCCATAGGCTCTGGGGTGGGGTCAAAAGTGATGGGTTAAATGTGTGGGAGAGGGCTGCCAGGGTGTGGGCTGGTGTTTGGGGTGCAGGGTTTGGGCAGGAGGCAAGGTGCAGGAGCGGGCTGGAGGTGGAGGGTCTGAGCAGGAGAGAGGATGCAAGAGCGGGATGGTAGCATGAGGCCTGGGCAGAAGGTGGGATACAGCAAGGGAGTGGGGGAAAAGGGCAGGGAGGAGGTGGGGTGTAGAAGGGAGCAAGGGATTGGAGCACCTTCATAGTCCAGCTCCTGTGGAGCTACAAGTGGCTCCATTAAGCCCTGCATTTTCAGGCTCCACCCCACTGTACCCATTGGCTGGGAATCCTGGTCAATGGGAATGAGGGGGGTGGAGCCTGCAAGCCAGCACAAGGAACAGAGCTTCCCTATGCTACCATTCTGACACAAAGCTGCTTCTTCCCTTCACCAGGCAGAACCCACAGGCTGGATACAGCCCACAGCTTATCTTGATTAGGCCCGTGAGGCTCATGGTTTCCCTCCTGCATCTGGGACCCAGCATTGGTGCTCCAGCCATATCGGGGGGGGGGGGGAGAGGAGGGAAGGAGAGGGGAGATGGGGAAAGGTCACTGAAGCTCGGCATCCCCTATATGACTGGGGGTATGTCTACACTACAAAGTTAATTCGAACTAACAGATGTTAGTTCGAATTAACTTTGATAGGCGCTACACAAGTGCTCCACTAGTTCGAACTTAATTCGAACTAGCGGAGCGCTTAGTTCGAACTAGGTAAACCTCATTCTACGAGGACTAAGCCTAGTTCAAACTTACTAGTTCGAATTAAGGGGTGTGTAGCCCCTTAATTCGAACTAGTGGGAGGCTAGCCCTCCCCAGCTTTCCCTGGTGGCCACTATGGCCAACACCAGGGAAACTCGTATGCCCCCCTCCCGGCCCCGGACCCCTTAAAGGGGCACGGGCTGGCTACGATGCCTGTGCCAGGTGCAAGCCTGCCAGCACCCAGCCAGCAGACCCTGCACCTGGCACGGATCGAGCCAGCCACCCGATGCCCCCCAGCCCTCCCCCTCTTCCTGGGTCCAGGCTGGCGGCTCCCAGGAGCTTGCCCGGGACTGCAAGAGGTGGGAACCCGCCTGGTCTAGTGCGGACATCGTGGACCTCATCCACGACCTCCACACTAGGCACAGGAAAGTGGCCGTCTAGGGCAGGATAGCTGCCAGCCTGGCCACCCAGGAGCAGGTGTGCATGAAAATCAAGGTGGTCCACTGAGACCCCGGACCCTGAGCCCTGAGCTTACAATGGCCGTACTGGGTCAGACCAAAGGTCCATCTAGCCCAGTAGCCTGTCTGCCGACAGCGGCCAACCCTAGGGACCCTGGAGGGGATGGACCGAAGACAGTGACCAAGCCATTTGTCTCATGCCATTCCTCTCCAGCCTTCCACAAACTTTGGACAGGGACACCACTCCTACCCCCTGGCTAATAGCACTCCATGGACCCAACCTCCATCACTTTATCTCACTTCTCTTTGAACTCTGTTCTAGTTCTAGCCTTCATAGCCTCCTGCAGCAAGGAGTTCCACAGGTTGACTCTGCTTTGTGAAGAACAACTTTCTGTTACTAGTTTGAAGCCTGCTACCCATTCCTTTCCTTTGGTGTCCTCTAGTCCTTCTATTATGGGAACTAATGAAGAACTTTTCTTGATGCACCCTCTCCACCCCACTCATGCTTTTATAGACCTCTATCATATCCCCCCTCCATCTCCTCTTTTCTAATCTGAAAAGTCCCAGTCTGTTTAGCCTCTCTTCATATGGGACCTGTTCCCAACCCCTCATCATTGTAGTTGCCCTCCCCTCTCCCACCCTCTCTCTTCCCCTCTCCCACCTCCTTTTCCCAGTCTCCCCCAGTTTTGTTCAATAAAGAAAGATTCTATTTTTGAACACAATTGTCCTTTATTTTGTACATCAGGAAGGGGGGCTAGGGAAGGGTAAGTGGAAGGAGGTGAGGGAGGAATGGGGTACGAGTCCCGGATGGGGAGGACTGGGCTGGCTCTGCGGGCTTCTGGGGGTGGAAGCTCTCCTGCAGCCCCCCAATTGCCCCCTTTCCCCAGATGGCAGCCTGAGGCAAGTGCAGCCGGTCTGATGGCCGAGTGCTGTGATGTGCCCAGTGTGGGTACTCCGGGCAATCCAAGCCAGGACTGCTTTGCAAGCGGGGCACCCCTGAGAATTGTCTGTCCGGGGTGGGGGTCGGGTCCCTTTAAGCACAGCCCTCGGCTAGCCTGAGACAGCAGCTCCACGCTCTAAGTCCTCATCTGATGCCCTGCCGGCACTGCTTCCGGCCATCCTTAACCCCGGTTCAGGGTCCACTCAGTGTGGACATGCTAGTTCGAATTAGCAAAACGCTAATTCGAACTAGTTTTTTAGTCTGGATGCGTTAGTTCGAATTATCTTAGTTCGAATTAACTAATTCGAACTAAGTTAGTTCGAATTAGCGTTGTAGTATAGACATACCCTGGAGCACCAGTGCTGGCTCACCCTAGTGTGAATGGGGGCAGTGCCCTGAGCCTTGCCAGCTGGATCAAGACAAGCTGCAGGCTGGATACCGCACGTAGGCTCTCCATCCCTGTCATATGCAAACTAGGGGAATGAAGTCTGGATTAAATTACTTATCGGATTGGTGCACATCTGGTTTAAGACTATACTCAAAGGCTACATCTAGACTGGCATGATTTTCCGGAAATGCTTTTAACGGAAAAGGTTTTCCGTCAAAAGTATTTCCGGAAAACCGCGTCTAGATTGCTCCCGGAGTTATCGTTATAATGATGCGCTTTTCCAGAAAAGTGCGTCTAGATTGGCAGCGCGCTTTTTCGGAAAAGCAGAAGCCTGGAACCATTTTGAAGAGGGCAAAGGCAACCAGACCTTTCCGGAGGCGGGGCCGGAGCTCCGTTCAGACACGTGCTTAAAGGGGTCTTGCCAGACAGCCGTTTGTCTCCTACTCCGTGCATTGGGACCTCTGGCAGGGACTGACACCCATAGCAGGTTTGGAGGTTGCCCTCTGACTTTTGGGGACACCACCCTTTTGCCCCCAACTGCTTTTTCCTGCATTTTGTTTCTTCTGCCCTGCTCTGTCTGCCATGGAACCGTGGGTGGCCATGTGCCTGCTTGGGCCCCTGTTGGAGCTGTGCAAGTGCCTGCAGCTCGTGCTGCAGGCCGGTGGCCTGCTGTTCATGGACCAGGAGGCAGCGATCGCATTGGACTCCCTCACCAGGGAGGCCATGACGGCCCTGTGGCATCAGCACCCCACCGTGGAGAGGCCAGTCTGGAGTTTGGACACCAGCACCGACTGGTGGGACTGGCTGGTCCTCGGACAATGGGACGATCAGCAATGGCTCTGGAATTTCTGCATGCGAAAGCGGACCTTCCTGCAGCTGTGCGCCTGGCTCACCCCCATGCTGCAGAGAGCCACCACCCGGCTGCGGGCACCTATCCCCGTGAACAAGAGGGTCGCCATCGCGCTGTGGAAGCTGGACACACCGGACAGCTACCGCTCGGTGGCACAGCAATTCAGGGTGGGAAGATCAACCGTCGGTGTGATCGTCGTGGAGGTAAGTCCCAGGGGGAGTGGGGTGGGGGAAGGGTGCTGCACTCCATGCCCAGGGGCAGCCAAGACTCCAGGCTGGGTCGCCCAGGGGTTTGGGCTGTCCCTCCCTTGCACAGGCCCGCTGGTGGGGGGGGAGGGTGGGAAGTGAGGGGGGCCCTGGTGTGTGTGTGTGTGTGTGTGTGTGTGTGTGCGTGCGCATGCGTGAGGACAGAGGGAATGAAGGGGGGGGCCCAAGAGAGCACACACTCACCCCTGCCATATGTGATGTGTTCCCTTGTGTTTCTCTGCACCCTTCTGCAGGTCGTCCACGCCATCAACGACATCCTGCTCCCAAGAGTCATCCGCCTGCACGACGTGGATGCTACCATGGCTGGCTTCGCTGCCCTTGGGTTCCCCAACTGCGGAGGAGCCCTGAACGCAACCCACATCCCCATCCGGGCCCCGGAGCATCGAGCAGCCCATTTCATGAACAGGAAGGGGTACTGCTCCATTGTTCTGCAGGCCCTCATGGACCACCGGAGCTGCTTCCTGGACATCTACGGGGGCTGGTCCAGCCGGGAACACGACGCCCGCATCCTCCGCAACTCCGGACTCTTTCGCAGGTTGGAGGCGGGCACCTACTTCCCCCGGCGGGACTTGACTGTCAGGGATGTGCCTATGCCCACCTGCGTGGTTGGGGACGCGGCCTACCCCCTGCTTCCCTGGCTAATGCGGCCCTACACGGGGCAGCCAAACCAGAACCGGGCCCGGTTCAACGACCACCTCAACCGGGCCCTAAATCCGGTGGAGCTCGCCTTCAGACGTTTGAAAGCCCACTTCTGTTGTTTGCTCACCCGTCTCGAGATGGGTGAGCGGAATGCAATGGAGGTACCGGGCGCGTGCTGCGTGTTCCACAACATTGTGGAGCACAGTGGGGAGGCCTTCCTCCCTGCATAGATGGCAGCCGAGGCACAGACGTTCGACCAGCCCCACACAGCTGCCATCCGCCAGGCGCGCCAGGATGGGGTGCGCATCAGAGATGCCCTGGCGGACATGTTTGCCCAAGCCCCATAGTATGGTCGCCTGGGTCTCCCCAGACTACTCCCTCCCATCCCCTACCCTTCCCCACCTCCTTCCCTTACCTCCGCCCAATTGTAAAGCGTCGGTTCAAAGCACATAGGCCATCATCGTGACTGTTCGTCGGGTGCGTCGGACGTAGTTAGGGTTTTTCTTTTTAGTTTAGGCTAGGGTTTAGGCCACCATGGCCTGTCCCAAAGAACAGGAAAGAGGATTCGTGGTTCATGCGGAAGGCTCAAGTCAGCGTATCTGATTCCAGTCGTCTTCGAGGGATCTCCTGGCTGTTCCTCTCCTGAGGCCCGGAAGGACCAAAGTATTGAGGTTGCCAGCAACACTACCAATCGTCCTCCCTGCGCCTAGACTATGTTACATAATCTTTAGTGTTCGTCTTTTAACCATTCTTGCTTGTTTGTTATCTATGTTAAATATAGTTTGTGGTTTAAATTTTACTAAAATGTCTCAGTATTTATTTATGCGCCACAAACGACTGACCACTTAAAAAGGGACCCCCAGTGATAGAATACAGAATTTGGTGTCCACAGTTTGTAACCCTTTTAAATTTAGGTGGCTAATTGGTATATCAAATAATTTCTTACAGTTACCTCGAGTAACACAATAACCAACACAAGAATCAACTGAACAATAGATTTTTTATTTTCAAGAGGGGGGGGAGACCTTCAACTGGGACAGGGAGGGGGGAGAGACCTTCAACTGGGACGGGGAAGCACGGGGAGCTACTGGTACAGATGGCCCCTGCGAGTGCTCCTTCGGGGGCGGACCTGCACATGCGGGACAGGGCGCATCAGGGCAGGCCGCACAGGGAGCTGGGCAGGAGCTGGAGGCTTAGGAGCAGGGGCGGCAAGAGCTGGGGCAGGAGCTAGGGGCATAGGAGCAGGGGCGGCAAGAGCTGGGGCAGGAGCTGGGGCAGGAGCTGGAGGCATAGGAGTAGGGGTGGCAGGAGCAGGGGCAGGAGCTGGGGGCATAGGAGCAGGGGCCATTGCGGGGGCAGGAGCTGGGATAGGAGCAGGGGCCATTGCAGGGGCAGGAGGGGGCATGGGCAGTGCTACGGGAGGGATGGCGGGGGCATGGGGTACGGCCATGCCATAGTGCACGGCATGCACAAAGTGTGCCGTGAGGATGGCCATGGAGTCGGCCATCCTTCTGCACTGTTCCAGGAAGGCACCCCAGGCCTCCTGCCGCCACTGCAGGTCCCCCTGCATGCGCTCGCGAATGGAGGCTTGGATTGCCTTCACCACGATGACGTGGCGGCGAAGCAGCTGGTCCCGCTGTCGGAGCCTGCACCTCCAGGGTTGGCCAGCTGGGGGTGCCACAGCTGCCAGACTGGAGGGTCTTGTGCTCGGTCCCGCTGCAGGGAAGAGAAGAAAGGATGGGTCACTCAGGCAGGCCGTCCACTGTCCCCATACCTCATGCCCTCCACTCCTGAGCCCAGGTGACCCCACAGTTGTGTGGCTTTGGCCCACTCAGTTCCCCCTCTGCCCCCTGTGTTGTATGTTTGCAAGGAGGACCACCCCTGGAGTAGGGTCCTCCTCCAGTATTGTAAACACCAGTCTGTGTCCTGGCCCCGTGGAGGGCGGGAGGGTGCTTGTGTTGCATTCACCTGTGGAACTCCCTGCCAGTGGAGACTGTGAAAAGCTTTGCTAATCACTGGTGTTTGACAGGGAGCGAGATGCATCCCCACACAGTGCCTGGGAGCATCTGGCAGAGGTGGTCTGGGCTCTCAGATCCCCTCGCGTGGGATATCTCCTGGACGGAACCAGAAGAGTGACTGGGGGGCCTGTCCCATCCTTGCAGCAAAACTCAGGGGCCCTTCTCCCTCCCATTTTCCCTCCCATAAGCCCGGTAGCCCAGGGACATGTGTGGCCACAGTGGGGACTCCCCTCGGGGAGCCAGCCAAGGCACCGGGAGCAGGTGAGGGGCTCGGTGGAGGCCACGGTCACAGGACCGTGACGCTGCGGTGTACCCAAGAGCAGCTGGCTGTGCCTCACAGCCAGGCATGGGACAGTGTGCCGTTCTCCGTGCTGCACCCTTGGCGGAGGTGCGGGCTCTGGGCTGAGTCCCTGGGGCCCTGGCCAGTTCCAGCTGGCATCCACCCTTCCCCCTGGTCCCGCTGAAATGTGTGTGAGCAGCACAGTCCCAGGCGTGCCCTGCAGCTGCCTGCCGCGGCCACATGCCGCTCGGTCACCAGGCTGCACGTGGTTGCACGTGCTGCTTGCTGCCTAATGCTACACAGCGTGCAGCTCACGTGGCCTGGGTGACATGCTCTCTCCCCTCCGGGCACCTGGCTCCCCCCCCCCCCGCCCTTGTGAGTGCAAACTGGAAAGACTCACCAGTGGATCCTTCGCCGGCCTCAGAGGAGCTGCTGGAGGGGGCCTGCTGGGTGGCAATGCTGGCCTCCTCTCCCGACGCGCCGACGCTGTCCTCTCCCTCCCCCACCTCACTGGTTCAGATGACAGGGGGGGGGGGCGCTGGCAGGTGTCAACAGGCACGTCCGGGGGTTGCGGGGCTGGCTGGCCCAGTATGCCGTGCAGCCGGTCGTAATGGGGGCAGGTGTCTGGTCCTGCCCCCCTGCCCTCGCTGGCCTGGATGTACCCCAGCCGGAGCTCCTTTACCTTTACCTGTACTTGTTCGCTGTTCCGGGCAGGATGTCCATGGTGGGCCAGAGCCTCGGCCATCCGGGCAAAGATGTCCACATTCTGGCGCCGGGACCGTATGTCATGGAGACCCTCCTCCTCCTGCCAGAGGTCCAGGAGGGTCTTCAGCTCCCTGGGGGTCCAGGACGGAGCCTGCCTTTTACGGCCCCTAGGGGCCTCCTCAGCTGGGGGGAGCAGGGGGCTCACCAGCAGGAGCTGCCATGGCTGGCTTGTGCTTCTGGCTGGGCAGGACGGGGCGCCGCGGCAGAGCTCAGGTCGCAAGCCTGAGGCATGCTCCTGCCATGTGCGCTCAGCAGCCTGCGTGCTCTTTAAAAGCTCGGGTTACCAGGAAGTCCAGGGCTCCTACGGGGTCTCCAGGCGTCCAAACTGCTTTTTTCCGTTTCTTCTGCTTTTCCGGAAAAGCGTTAGCTAGCTGTCTACACTGGCCCTTTTCCGGAACAGTTTTCCGGAAAAAGGACTTTTGCCCCTATGGGAGCAGCAAAGCTTTTCCAGAAAAGCGGCTGATTTCGTACAGTAGATCGTCATTGCTTTTCCGGAAAATCAAGCGGTCAGTGTAGACAGCTGGCAAGTTTTTCCGGAAAAGTGGCTGATTTTCCGGAATAACTTGCCAGTGTAGACACAGCCAAAGAGTAGTTCTCAATGGTTTGCTCTCAAATTAATGGGGGGGATCATCTAATGGGGTCTCACGGGGTCAGTCTTGGGTCTGGTACTATATAACATTTTCATTAATGATTTGGATTAATGAAGTGGAGTGTATGCTTCTAAAATTTGCATAAGACACCAAGATGGCAAGGGTTCCAAGTACTTTGGAGGACAGGATTATAATTCAAAATGACCTTGATGAAGTGGAGAATTGGTCTGATATCAAAAAGACAAAATTAAATGACAGCAAGTGCAAACTACTGCACTGAAGAAGGGGAAAAAACTAAATGCACAAATACAAAATGGAGAATAAGTGGGTAGGTGCTAGTACTGCTGAAAAGGATCTGAGAGTTATGGTCAAGCACAATTTGAATATAAGTCAACAGTGTGATGTAGTTGCAATATCCTGCAGTGTATTAACAGTCAATGTCATAGCCATAGACTTCCCCTCTAGCTAGGGGGTGGTGGATCCCTTCTTTCCCCAGGCCCTGCTTCTACTCGACCCCTTCCTCCAAAACTCTGTTTATCTTGCCCCACCCCATTCTACCCCTTCCCCCAAACACTGCTGCTCCAACTCCCACTCCCACCCCACTCCTTCCCCAGTCCCCTGCCCCTTTTTGCCCCTCCTCTTCCCCTGAGCATATCCTCTTCCTGCTCATCCCCCACCCTCCTGGAGATTTCTGAATGCTGCAGATCAGCTGTTACTGGCACGCTGGAGGTGCTGGGGAGTCAGAGGAGGACTTGGTCAGTGGGGCCACCAGCTGACCAGAGGTGCAGGAAAGAGAGAGAAAGAGAGGTGGGAGCACCCTGTGTCAGCACCTATGACCATTGTTGTATGTGAAATGTGAGGAAACTGTTCAACTATCCTCAGCTGAGATGAAGCCTCAGCTGGAGTACGGTGTCGAATTCTCAGTACTACACTTTTAAGAAAGATATGAACAAATGGAGAGAGTTCAGAGGAAAGCAACATTTATTTTTTTGAACTCCCTCCAGTGGACATAGAGATCAACTGATCACAGTTCTCTAACAGCTCTTAACATATTTGAAGACTTAACAGGTCTCCTCCTCAGTCATCTTTTCTCAAGACTTTCTCAAGAGGAAAGCAACAGAAAGAACAAAAGCCTTAGAAAGCCTGACCTATAAGGAAAGGTTGAAAAAGCTGGGCATGATTAGTCTTGAGAAAAGATGACTGAGGAGAAGACCTGTTAAGTCTTCAAATATGTTAAGAGCTGTTAGAGAACTGTGATCAGTTGATCTCTATGTGCACTGGAGGTAGTTCAGAAAATAAACGGGCTTGCTCTGCACCAAAAGAGATTTATATTAGATATTAGGAATGTCAGTTTACTTGTGCAAGAACACGCAGCCAGTGTAGACAGGCAGCAAGTTTTTGCGCAAGAGCAGACGCTTTTGCGCAAGATCGCGCCAGTGTAGACACAGCCCTACTGTATTGTGTTCCAGCAACATTGTTAAAAAACCCACAGCAGATGGCAGTGTAATACAGTCTACATACTTCCAGTACAGACTGGAAATCTTTCCATGAATTATTTACTGATCTAGTTGTCAATTTTTTTCTTTCACCCATCTTGAGAGTCCATTATAGCTCTCTGTCTGTGCTGGAATTTTTCTGAGTACTTCCCGACAGATGTTTGGGTTGCTTCAATATGAACACTCTAACTTCTTAACTTTCAAGTGAAAAAACAAGAGGATGCTGACAACTTAAAAATCCCACATCTGCCTGAAAATGGTCAACCTGCTATAACTTCAACCCTAAAATAATGACAAGTGAAAGATAGAGGAAATGTTGCTTTTCTCTCTTCTAATCCCTTCCTGCAGTTTCCTTATGTTGTGCGTTTAACAGCACTTTGTCTAGTCACTTGTTTCTGTGGCTCTTTCACATAATGTCAAGGAGACAAAAACATTTAAATATTCAGAAGCTTCAAAGGGTAGCCGAGTTAGTCTGTTACAGGAAAAAAACAACAAATGGTCTGGTAGCACTTTATAGACCAACAAAACATGTAGATGGTGTCATGACCTGAAAAAAAGCAGCAGAACGGCTCTTGTGCAAGAGGGGGGTTTTGCCCAAAAAGGAGCCATGTAGATGTGCGGCAATATTCACCACTTCACTTCATTTGCATATTCTCTTGTGCAAGAGGGGGCAGTACTTTTCTTGATCCTGGCACCTGATCTTGGCAGGTCTTTAGTGGCTTGGCCCTCCAGCCAAATCACAAAAGTCCAAATGAACCCTTTTTGGGGTATTAAAGTCCAATAAATGAAAAGTTCCATTTTCATCTCCTTTTTTTGGAATTTTAAATGTAGCCCTTTGTTCAGGCTCTCCAATAAGCACTGTCTCCTTCTTGGGATTTATGCCACTGTGCCTGGTATAGGAACCCAGGTCTGCCCAGTACTTCAAGGGTACGTCTAGACTACAGGCTTTTGTCGACAGAAGTTTTGTCGACAGTATCTGTCGACAAAACTTCTGTCGACAAAGAACGTCTAGACACATTCAGTTCTGTCGAAAAAGCAAGCTGCTTTGTCGACAAAACCCTGTAGTCTAGATACAACCCTACATGCAATAACACCTTCTGTCGACAGAAGGCGTTATGCCTCGTAAAATGAGGTTTACCAGCGTCGACAAAACTGCTGAGTTCTGTCGACATTATGTCGACAGAACTCAGCGGTAGTGTAGACGCAGGTATAGTTTTGTCGACAAAAGTCCACTTTTGTTGACAAAACTCTGTAGTCTAGACACACCCCAAGTTCCAACCTAGGACTCTATAAACAGCAGCCACACATTGCCAGATTTCAGTTCATTGCTGCTTCTTACCTGGGCCCCTTTTAGCTTCACCTTTACCTCCTGGTTAAGGTTCTGGATTCCTCTTCCTTCTAATCCAGCTGTGCAAGACACAGATGGGCACAAGCTCCTGGCCAGAGCAGAGCACCCTTCCTCACTTCTCTGGTCCCAGGCAGAAACTGACCTGTTAGGCCCTGCAACTCCTTTTATCTGAACTCTAATTGGCTGTATTGAGAAGGTCTGGCTAGATAGGTTTGGAGAGCACCTTTTCTCATTTCCTGTCTATTTGCTGCTTCCTGGGGAAGGGTGTAGTAGGACTGCAGGGCCTCTTGTAGAGAGCCGCAAAGACCAGGTACCCCCTGTCACAGATACTCACTCTCAGTGCTGTCTAACCTTAATTAACCTCTATTCCTTGAAACAAGATCATGTCTCTGTTCAAAGTGCAGCTATTCCTGGCCTTGCATTAGGTGGTTGTAAACTCGTCAGAAAGGAGAGCACAGAACCTATAAATTCTATGGCTTCTCTCCTGTGGCATTCCTGACTCCAGAAATTTTTAAAAAAATCAGTCTATGGAACATGTCCCTGTTTCATACAAATTCTTAAAGTCCATCACAAGAGCATCTGATAGCTTAAAAAATCCAAAGAGGCTCAGGGTTCACAAAATTCTCACATTTTCTAAACTAATTTAAAACTTCAGATTTACTTGAAGGCATTAGCTCTGGCCAAGGACAAGCACACAAATGAATAGGAAGTTTCTAGATCAAGCTGGTTTTGAAGTGATGTTCCAATAATGAAAACATTTTTTTCCAGTAACATGCATGGAAATTCATTTGAGAAAAACTACTGTAATGCTGGGGGGCAGAGGGGGGGGCAGCGTGTCAAAGTGAGGATTGTAATGGGAAGATAGTTCTGGCACCACATTTCAGGAAAGACGCAGAGAAATTGGAGAAGGTCCAGGGAAGAGCAACAGAAATAACTACAGGTCTAGAAAATATGACCTATGAGGGAAGGTTGAAAGAACTGCATTTGTTTAGTTTGGAAAAGAGAAGACTAACAGGGGACATATCAGCTTTCAAATATTTACAGGGAAGAGGGAGAAAAATATTCTCCTTCACTTCTGACATGGGTGGTTGGTGAAGGTAGGGTTGGGGTCCCTCCCTGCTCTTTTTGCTGAGGCCTCACCCCCATCACCATGGGGGGAAGAGGGGAGAGGGCAGGAGGGCATGGCTCCAGCCTTCCCAACTCCGGAGCACAGGGAGGGCAGGCACTGGGGAAGCAACACTCCACCCCAGAATGCCTACAGCAGGCTTTCTGGAGTGGAATGTAGGTGGGCCCAGGCTGCTAGTTTGGGAAGGCAATGCCTTCTCCTGCCTATCATACTGGCTGCCCATGACCTCTGATGATAGGACAAGAAGTAATGAGCTTAAATTGCAGCAAGGGAGGTTTAAGTTGGACATTAGGAAAAACTTCCTAACTGTCAGGGTGTTGAAACACTGGAATAAATTGCTAAGGGAGGTTGTGGAATCTCCATCCCTGGAGATATTTAAGAGCAGGTTGGCTAGACATCTGTCAGGGATGGTCTAGACCTGTGGTCACCAACCGGTCCATTGAGATCGACTGGTTGATTGGCGGGGCTTGGCCAGTCAATCGCGAGGTGTTTGGGTCCCCCCATTGCCCTCCCCCCCAAGAAGAAGCCACTGCTGACACTACCTCCAGTGACAATGGAGATAGCGCTGACTACCGGCAGGGTGGGGTGGGGTAAGTCCTGCAGCTGCGTGCCATGTCCAGGGTTTCAGGAAGTGTGAGGGCTGCTCCCCCTCCTCAAACAGCTGACACAGGCAACTTCCTTCCCCCTGCGGCTTTCCTGTGTGTGGGGGGGGAGGGCGGAGGGGGGCAAAGACCACATCAGCTCCAACTGCTCAGGAAGTGCACGGCTGCCATGGGGAGCGGAGAAGCAGGGCACACGCACTCCCTGAGCAGTTGAAGCTCATGCAGTACCGGGACTCCTCCTCCTTCTTCCCCTTCCCCCCCACAGGAAGGCAGCAGGGGAAAGGAAGCTGCCAGCATGCAACAGACCCAGCTGTTCAGGAATCATGCCAGCTGTTTGGGGAGGGGGAAGCAGTACATGTGCTTCCTGAGACCCAGACCTGGCACACAGCTGCAGGATACCCAGGTACTGGCCCCAGCTGTTCCTGTCCCCTCCCCCTGGTGAGACTCCCCCCACCAGCACCCTGTTCCATGCCCCAGCACCCACTCAGCATCCTGTCCCCTGCCCCGGCATCCTGTCTCCTGCCCCAGCACCCCTCAGCACTCTGTCCCCGCTCCCACCAGCACCCTGCCCACTTGCCCACCAGTACAGTTGGGGCCACATTAGTGAGGTTTGAGGGATTTGGGGGGGATTTTTTGCATCTCACTTGTGTGGCCCCGACTGACTTTTCTGTAGGTCAGTGACCCCAGACTCAAAACTGGTTCCCCGCCCCTCTCATAATTGAAGACAATGCTGAAACCTTTTGTGTTTGACATAATATTTTATTTAAAAATGAAGACTGGCCAATAAGCCCCCAATTGGGGCCAAGCCCTCATCTGGTAGCAGCATCATAACACTCCTGCACACATACACACCCCGACTCCAAATCTGAGCCTATCATACACTAGAATCCCCTCCTAAGTCTCTCTCATCCCCAAACTCCTGCACCCCCACATTCTCTGTCTTCTGCCACAACACTCCTGCACCATCCACACACCGCAAATCTGTGTCCTGAGCCCCTCATACTTCCAACCTCCCTGCCCTGAGCCCTCACACACCCAACCCAAACTCCTGCATGCTCACATCCATAAGCCTGGAGCTTGCTCAACACCCCAAGCCTCCACCTGACCCCAATACTCCCCAGCCTGGAGCTCCCTCTCTGAGCCATCATCCCCTTCTCCACCTCCTCCTGCATTCAAATTCCCTCCCAGAGCTTGCACCTCTCACCCCTTGCCATACCCAAATCCCTCATTCCCACCCCAGAGCCCGTACCTCCTGTCTCAACCCAGTGAGAGTATATAAGGGCTGGGGATAGCAAGTGATGGAGAGGAGGGGAACAAAGGGGGCAGGGCCTCAAGTAAGGGGTGGGGTCTTGGGGAAGAGATGGGACTAGATCTTGGTTTCTCCTGACATTTAAAAAGTGGCCTTAGATGTAAAAAGTCTGGGGGCCACTGGTCTAGTCGGTGCTTGGTCCTGCCATGAGGGTAGGGGACCAGACGTGATGACCTCTTGAGGTCTCTTTTAGTTTTAATATTCTATGATTCTAGGTTAGCTCCATCACTAATTGCCATGTGACCATCTGTATTGCCATTGGCAATGGTTCTTCCCTTAAGGGATTCGGAAGCAATAAGCACACAAATTGGGTGAAGGCTTAAAGATTTTACTAAGGAAATATTAAGGTAAAGTACAATGCTTAATATCAGAGTAAAGTACAATGAAGCAAATCTTAGAATAAAATACAGTACTTATTAAGCCTAAGCAAGTCTTAGAATAAAACGCAATGTCTATTAAAACAGTACAATGCTTATTAAGAAAGTACCACACTTATAAAGCCTAAGCAGAGCTCAGAATAAAACGCAATGTCTATTAAAACAGTACAATGATCATTAAGAAAGTACCATACTTATAAAGCCTAAGCAGAGCTCAGAATAAAATGCAATGTCTATTAAAACAGTACAATGATTATTAAGCCTAAGTAAACCTCAGAATAAAATGCAATGCCCACGTCCCTTCTGCTGCTGGGAACCCCCTGAAGGAGGACAGTGGACAGACCCCAGTGGCCAGCGCGTAGCACCTTCCACGGCTTGGGTCTATGCCAAGATTCCAATGTTAGGAATATTCCCAGCCTTTATACACTGTTGGATCTGCAGTAATCACACCTGTTGTTTTGAGGACCTAACAAGATCATTGATACATTTTATATTTTCCCAGGCCAAATAATTAGCATTATCAGGTGGGAAACATTCAGCAAAATAGCTATGTGACCTTCCCAAGCCCTCCTGCACTCCCATGCCAGGTGGCTGGCCTTGGGACCTGTCCCAGAACTTGTTTAAAGTTAACAGTGCATTCCTACAATGTACCATCTTGAGCAAACAGCTAACTCTTTGAGAATAACAAAAGAATAATAAGAAGCAAAAAGCACAAATGGTTGCCTAGAGCATTCAGACCTGACAGGAGATGCAGGCATAAAATGAATGATTGTGGTACACCACCTAATTTCCTTGACCTCACAATCATTTTCCGCATTTCTACTACACCATCACAGTGGATATTTTTCAGAATTAAAAAATATCTGTATTTGAACCAAGACATTTGGGAACTTGTTCCTATGTACTTAGTTGCCAAGTACTAAATGCTGGATTCCATGTTTATTCTGCAAGAGCTGTCATCAAATACCTAACCAGAGCTTTTCCTGGTTTTTTATATGTTTGTCATAATTTATTTCATGACAATAAGGAACTGTGAAGTTGCATCTTGGAAAGAAAGTGAATGGGGAAATAATTTTTAAATACTTGTTTTTTAAAATGTGATTTTCTAAATGAATCTGCACACACAGTAGAGCTGACTCTCCTCTCCTTTAGTCGTGTAATTCCATTGACTTCACTGGGAGTTAACTCCTCATTCACATGAATGTAGTGATGAATTAGGACCATAGGCACAAACTTAAGATCTTAAACTATTGTGGCAAAGCTTCAGCCATGCTCTGAGGGTCCTGTGACCCTCCACACAGCTTCTTTCTATTTACTAGAGGCAAGGGTCACAGCCTACTGAGTCATCCTCATCATAAGCTGTCAGGGCTGTTCCCCACTCTGGCACTCTGAGTGCAGAAGGTATGGGCCTGCAATAGACTTTAAAAATGCTTCCAAAAACTCCCCAGAATCACAGATTCACTGGCACTAAGAGATAGGTTGCCACCATCAAATGAAACTCTAAAAACCAGTAAGAAGTACTTGAACTTCTTCCCAAGGGGTACCCCAAGCTCTTTTAGCATGAGAGCTTGAAAAAAGAAAAAAAACCCACAGGAAACAAACTGCAATTCTGATAGCTGGCCCTTTAGTCTAGGCAGGCACATGCACAGACCTCCCTTTACCTTCCAGGACTAAGGATGTTAAAATGGTTAACCAGTTAAATCATAGCACTTAACCAGTTAACCAAGGTCCTGCTGCCCATCTGGCCCCGCAACAGCCATGGGGTCCTGCTATGGCCAGGGTTCTGCTGCCCAGCCCCATTACAGTGAGGGTTGCTTTGATCTAGCACCATTGGCTGCCTCCAGAATTCTCTGGCAAGGGCCAGTTAACTGGTAAGTGCACTGCTAAGCCTCACTCTTACCAATTAACTGGTTAAAATTACTATCCAGGACACAAGAATCAAATCATCACCTTAAAAAAGGTGATTTTATGAACAAAAGAAAAAGATATACTTGATAAAGCATACTTGGTTGCTATGTGTTAACAGAGCAACTAAGAAAAGAACAGATCAAAACAGTCTCTTTGGGCTGCAGCTTAGATATGGTGAATGGGAGAGGGAAGCACGTGGATTTCACACAAAGAAGTTTAACCAAACAGCAAAATAAAAAAAACTACCTTGTTTGCAACTAAACATACATTCTCGATCTACTCGTGATCCATTCTGATCCATATTTCAAGGGCCAGTCCATTCCCAGGCCTAATATTCTTTGTAGGCATGGTAATTTTGTCCAATTACTTCATCTTGATACCTCCAGCTCCTAACTTAGAACAAACAAATAGAGCAGCTATATATTTACAATTAAAATTGGTTCTTCTGGCTCCCTGACAATACCCTTAGCGACCTGAATTTAGCTCTTTCGTCACTTATCCATCACGTAGTAGTCCAGACTTTGAGGTGAAAACCCCTTTGTAGTCCTGGTCTCCCCTCTCAGGGATGGACTCTGTAGTGATATGGGGAAAATTGGGGGGAATCCAGGCCCACCCACTATTCCAGGTTCTGGCCCAGAGACCCTAAGGCAGTGGCAATAGACAGCGTTTCCTCTCCTCCCAGTCTGGCAGCTTCTTCCCTTGGCCTCTTCCCCAAACAATTCCTCCTAGTATCTTTTCTCTGAGTAAGTCTGCCCTGCTCCTCCACAGTACTTTGCCGTAGTTACAGTAGGTGAGAACTGAGGACTGTATCTTTTCACTCTGAGACCTTGGACTCCTTGCTCTCCCTGCAGGGTAACCTTATAAATGAGCCACGATCTACTGGCTCATTTATAGAGCAGTAGATCCCTCCCTTTCTATTCTATGAGAAACTAGGGGGTGCACACCCTGCTCACTATGCTTGCCAATCCCTCCTCGGCTGGGGAGAGTCTGGAGCCGAGACCACCCGGCCCTGGCTCTTCCCCCCTGCTTCACTCCCAGGGAGGGTCCAAGGCCACTATGACCTGGGCTCTTCCCTCCCTTCCCCTGGCTGCCAGGTTGGACCCAGCCCCCAGGCCACCCCGGCCCCAAAGCTGCCCCAGCTCTTGGGGCTCCCCACCTAACCCTGGCTCATTGCTCCCCCAGCCACTGGGAGAGGTGAAGCCGAGGCTGTGCCAGGCCTGGCTCTTCCCCCGGCCACTAGGAGGGACCAGACCGAAGCTACACCAGGCCTGGCTTTCCCCTGGTCACTGGGAGGAGCCAGGTCTAGGTTCTTCCCCTCCCCTCTTCTGTTGGGGATGGTCCAGGCTGACCCGGCCCCAGCTCTTCTCCTCTACCCCCAATCATTGGGGAGGGCCCGGCCTTAAGGCCACCCTGTCCCTGAAGCTGCCCTAGCATTGAGCCCCCCGCCCCAAACCCATTGCCCTTCCCAGCCCCATCTATTTGCATCCCCCCCCCCCCCCGACCGCTGGAGAAGAGGGCTAGAATGAGATAGTGCCTGGTGCTCTCCCTAGCTGCAGGGGGGCTGGGTTGAGTGGTGAGCTGAAGCCATACCGAGCCAGGCTCTCCCTACAGCCACTGGGAGGGGCTGGGCCTAAGCTGCATCCGTCTCAGCTCTCGTCCTGGCCACTGGGAAGGGGAAGGGAGGGCTGGGCCGTAGGCAGCTTCAGCCTTCCATGTGGGCCCTGGGAAAGATCAGGCTGGGAGTGGGTGGGGCTTGTTTCGTGGACATAGTGTGACTGATGACATCACTCTTTCGTCCCATAGGAAAAGTATTTTTATATAGAGAAGGAGACTATCAAATTCTGGGCACATCCCATTGTTCTGGCACAACCAAACCCTCACCTTGCTTTCAGTTATGATAAGAGGAAGCTACATACAAGTTTGGTGATCTTAGTTCTACCATTTAGGAGGAGTTTTTGAGAAAATGGACTCACAAATGGACAGATGGATGCACATTTCTAAAATATATATAAAAAGATATTTACAGCTCTTCTATACATGAGAAAAACAAATATAGAAAAGGAAAAGGGGTTCGGTTTTCTCTTATAGGATGCTATAAGACTTGACTGGAGAAAGATAAAAAGGAGGCTATAAGTGATATGCTGAAAGTGAATTTGGGGGAATGGTTGATTGGTTGCTGCTGCCTAATGACAGTGTAAATTCCTGTCTATTTAGACCTTCAAAACAAGTCATAAGCAAAAGTTCCCAAATAAAATTATTCAACATAGCGTCCTAGGAGTAGTTTCTTTTTGTATTGTAAAGTTTTCTCATGAACAGTTCAGTTAAAAACTTTGAGATTGAACTTGTCTCATGAGTTAAGCTATAAATCAAAGCAACCCCCCAAGGGTGGTATTTACATATACTACACAGTATTTTACAGTTGAAATAAATCACTTATCTGCGATTACATGGAGCAGTTGTGTCAGCATTCAATCAGCCATATGGTATAGTTCAACATAACAATTTGGTCAAAAGCACTAGACAATTCAGTGCCCAAAAGTACTAGACAATGTCGTGAAATAAACAAAATTATGCAATTTGGAAGGCTTCTATTCTGAAGTCATAGAGTTTGCTGTTAACTGCTTTGAAATAACATGGAACATGAAGGTATCTTTTTGCCTGCTGAAAAGGAAATTAGCATTCACTTATCTGAACAACTTGCAAACAGATGTTGCAGGAAGCTCATTAATCTCATAAACCAGTAGAGAAAAGGATGGGTGGAGATTTTACTTCCTCTATATCTGGAAAATCTTGAGAAGCAATGATTTTTAAAATATATATATATACAATGTATTTGGCAAAAGACTTTTAAATGGAAAATGTAGACAAAGAGTAAATATATTTGTTAAATCTTAATATATGTAGTACTATAGGCAAAACTAGTACCCTGCCTATTAAGGCTGCCTTACCCTTCCCATTACAAGACCCTGTTTCAATTGCTTATATAACTTTTGTTAAACAATTTAGGTTCAAAAGTTATATGCTGTCTTCTTCAGATTAAATATTTCTGGAAATTTTCAGCCAAAATGGCTCAGCCATTTCTGAGGAAGAAATCAGGGAAAAACACACCGCTCTGATGACTTTTTAAAAAAATGCTTTAAAATCTCCATGCTTTGAAGCAAGGACTAGAAATTTGCCGATGGATAGTCTGTGTGCCAGGGGTGTGTGTTTTGCTGTCCTTGTGAATACCTGTGCAATGTTAACCAAGTTACAAGCCTTTGAGAGGTTGCAGTTTGCCCATGCTGAGTGAAATGCACTAGAGTTTTGCAGTTTAATCACTCAGTGATACCGTGTGCAAGAGGCATCATCCAGTCCAGGGCTGAGCAGGACTTGCCTTCCAATCGCGGTTCCTCACTGCGGTGAGATATGCCAGGTCTACATCTGGCTGCTGGAACTGAAACTAGAATGGATTCTGCCGGGCTCTCAATGCCTTGCTGGGCCCAACCAAAGTCTTGGAGGAAGCCATTTGAATCAATTCAGAACTGGCCAATAGGAGCTGAGAGATTGTTTTGGGGTGGGGGGTGAGATAGTGTGTGAAGCCTCTCTCTCAGCTCGGTGCTCGGAGCAAAGAGCCACAGGGAATAGCTAGCCATTTTGAGCAACCTGGGACTGTGGCAGATATGGAGCCTGCTTTGGGGATCTTGCCCAGGAGCCAACGAGGTAAGCACCTCCTGGCCACAGCCTAACCCTAACCCAGCCCATCCTTCCCCCACAACTTCCCTGTGCCAGGTCAACACCCTCTCCTGCCCCAGGTGACCACCCAAACCCTCTGCATCCCCCTTTTTCCTCCCCCAGGTCACAACTCCCTCCCAGATCCTGCACCCTCTTCTACACTCCTCCCCCACTCCAGAATCCTCTCCTGCACCCATACCCCTCCCAGACCTTGCCCCCCAATCTCCTGACAATAGCCCATTCCTTCACCCAAATTCCCCCTCAGACTCCACACCCCTGAACCCGAGTACCTCTCTTCCCTGACCTCTCTTCTGCACCCAACCTCCGTCCCAGCCCCTGCACTCCCTCCATGGAAAAGTGCAGCCCTTGATCACTTACCAAAATCTTGGAGTGGCACCCTCATCAGAAATTATTGTCTACCCTGCTCTAAGTTCACCAGCTGTGGCCTCCCTAGAAAGTTTGAGAAGTGAATAAGGAATATCAAGATCATTTTCAACCTCTGGAAAGTTAGGCCCAAATTCACCTTTTAAACAGTGGGCTTACAGCATATGGGGAAGGCATGTGCGGGGAAGGGTGCTAACAAAGGACCTTTATTTTTGGGAAGCCCATACATTGCCTGTCAAGTGTAGGCCCTGCAGAAAAACATGACTGAGTTTAAATGTGAAATACAAGGCAGATATTGGACAAAAAGTCACCCTGGGCCATGTTCTGTATGGATGTACACTGTATGCATCTCAGAGCTGAGCATGTCAGCAGGCTTTTGTTTAGGTACCTTTATGGATATATCTTCACAGCAAGTAGACACCCACAGCTATTGGGTTGTTTTATTGCTGTGTAGGTTTCTGGGATAGGGCTGGAGCCTGAGCTCAGGGATCCTGAAGCGTGTGAACATCAAACAATAAGATGCCTAGTTCTTATAGACATATACAATCAAGCAGATATAAATTCTACTTGGGCATAAAGGTTTTCCTTAATTATTGAAAGTTGGGTTAGGAAAGTCAGGAATGCACAATAAGAAAATATACATATGTCTGAGCATTCTGATATGTGTTTGAAGAAGAAACACACTATTCCCAAAACAAAAATGGGCAATTAAACGTCGTGCTCTGTGATTTTTTCATAAAAATCATTTTATATAGGACTGAATTACTTTTTATATGATTACTTTTAAGTCCTATCAATTTTTATAGCTACACACACAACAAACTTAAGGGAATAACAACCCCACCAGAGGCTAACACCTGGCACTTTCAAACTAGCAATCCTTCAACACTTAATGAGGTGCTTATAGGTAGGAAGATTTATAACGAGATGCCTTTTTAGTTCATAGTGTTGGACATTAAAGAGATACTGCCAACTTGAATTTTAAGAGTAGGTGCAGAATTAAAACAAACAAACAAAAAACCCTTTATTTTTAAAGATTTTTCTGCTCCTCTTCTGATGTTTAGAAGACAAGAGCAGACCAGCCCAATAGCACCACCACCAAATACAGTTGCATCAGCCCTTTTCTTCCATTCTGTCTTCTCAGTATGCCTCTGCCAGTTGCCTCTTTGGTTTCAGGTCTGCTGCTGTATTTCTGAAAAACACCCTCTCTCAGCTTATGGAGAAAAGTGTGAATGTGAGCTCCCACCAGAGCAGTTTGTTAGGAGTGAAGACACTAGGCTAACGTAAAAGATAGAACATGCCAAAAATCATCAACAAAACAGTGATACTGATGACATATAAAGTGCTGCCAAATGTGCACATAAACTAGAAAAAATAGAGAAAAACACTTCCTCTGATTTTGTGCAGTGGTAATCATGGGGGCTAGGTGTAACAACACCAGCTCTCAATATTTCAGACAGAAGTGATTTTTTCTAATTTAACATAACACTTTAAATCCACTTCTACAAAGCAAAAGAGGGTTTCAGTGGTGCACTGGGCTGGCTTTGTACAAGAGGATTTTCAGACTTTGTAAAAATCAGATTTAAACCAGAGCCTGAATTTCCTCTCAAAATGGTTGGTTTTAGTGTTTTATTTGCAGAACTCCTCATCTAACCCTTTCCCAACCTGAGGGGCCACAACCTCTTATCTATTGTGAAATGGAGCTAGTGAAGCCTACCTGCTCTGCCTGCCAGCATGAGCTAGTACAAGTGAGCAAACTCTTGTCCTGCTTCTCCCTCCAGCCTCCTACCAACTTACGTTTTATCACAGGACGGTACTCAATACCCACTGTGCAAAGGCATTATGACAGTTCCCCTCCCAACACTTTATGAAGTTGACGTGTGGACACAAATATGCATAACTCAAAGATACTTTGGACAAAATACTTCATGTAACCTAACAATTTTAATGTCTCAATCTGCTGGATCTGTGCATCTAATTTGGTGCATGTATCATTCTTGTATGTAAAGGTAGAGGTATGGAATGGTTTATGGTTTTAAATTTGCAAATGAAAGCCATCAAGGGAGTTTCCCTCAATGTCTGGATGACATTGGTCACCTATAAACATCATTTTTGTCCTTTAAGTCTTAGGTATGGTTGGTATTAGGAAGTCATGTGACCTCCCTAACTCATATAGGCTGACCAGATAATTTTCCATGGAAGGGGAAAATATAAAACAGATAATTCCCATCTGACAGGGAGGCTATTTAAGATGCAAAGTTTTCATGCCTTTGACTGGCATGTCACTCCCAGCTTTCAGAATATGATCTGAAGAAGTGGGTCTGCCCCACGAAAGCTCATCACCTAATAAACCATCTTGTTAGTCTTTAAAGTGCTACATGACTGTTCTTTTTGTTTTACCAAGATCAGACTAACATGGCTATTTCTCTGTTACTCCCAACTTAGAGAATGAACCAGAATCCCCAGGGAAAAAGGAACTTCCCTGGTTTGGAGGCTTAGCTGAAGTAAGAACAGGTTTTTTTAGGGTACATTTGTAATAAGTGTTGGAATTAGCTATGCATTTTTTGTTATTTTGAGTTTGTAATCTACCTTCCTCAGCCTGTTTCTACTTGCAACCCCTTAAATCCCACTGTTTACACTTAATAAAATCACTTTTATTTATTATCAAGCCCAGTGTAAATAATTGTTACCTGGGGGAGCAATCAGTGTGTATATCCACCTTTCTTTGTTAAAGGGGGCTTATCTGAATGATTTATTTGGAATTCTGCTTCCATTTGGGGAGTGGTTTCCCTGGAAGCTAAGCCCAAGCCTGCATTGTCCCCAGACCTGAAGAGTTTGAGTATCTATATTGCCCTTCTGGGACAGGGGTGATCTCAGCTCTGTGCCTTGGCTAGGGGAGAACTAGGAGCTCTGGCCCAGCAGGAGAGGGTCGTAAGAAGCCCCAGAGAGCAAAGAGGCGAATGTCAGTGGCTTTATCAGCACACTGGGAAGCACCACCAAGGGGTCATCTGTGATCACATCCTGTCACAGGCATGATCTGGTGCATGCCATAGCTGCATATTATATGTATAGTCACCCTTTCAGGTCAGCTGAGCTAACAGCTTTTGAAATGAAAACTAAATAACAAGAAGCATGCAGCAGCTGTGTAGGCTATTGAAGTGAATTAGGTGTCATGGAAATATCATAGTTCACAACCAAAATTATGGATCCAATTCACCAACTCACTCCTCTCCTTTCCTATTGCTCAGATAGTGATAATGCCACAGACATAAGGAAATTCCCATAGGGTGTAGGGCTGGCATAACCAGCTCCTAAATCCATCACCCATTAAATGTGGGGGTATGTCAGGATGGGAAGGACGTGTGACCAGAGATGATGAATGACTCCTCGAGAACTGTTACCAGCTGGCACAAGTTAACATCGTCACAGGGCCAAGGCCTTTGACAGACCCCCTTTCTGCTATACTAAACAGATCTTGGCTGGACCTTAGAATCTGGTTCTGTTGCTTTCACTCTCAGACCACCCTGGGCTCAGCCCACAGTGGGAAGGGAGAGACCTACATTATTTTGAAGTGATTGCTCTGGCTGATTCTGGAAGGAACTGTCCATTTCTTGAGAATCAGATAATCAAGAAAGCGTAAGTGTCTTGTAAATCACAGTATGACTACACTACCACCCTAGTTCGAAGTAGGGTGGTTAATGTAGGCAACCGGAGTTGCAAATGAAGCCCGGGATTTGAATTTCCCGGGCTTCATTTGCATGTTGCTGGGCGCCACCATTTTTAAATGTCCGCTAGTTTGGACTCTGTGCCCGCGGCTACACGCGGCATGAACTAGGTAGTTCGGATTAGGCTTCCTATTCCGAACTACCTGTACACCTCGTTCCATGAGGAGTAACGGTAGTTTTGAATAGGAAGCCTATTCCGAACTACCTAGTTCGAGCTGTGTGTAGCCACGGGCACGGAGTCCGAACTAGCGGACATTTAAAAATGGCGGCGCCCGGCAACATGCAAATGAAGCCGGGGAAATTCAAATCCTGGGCTTCATTTGCAACTCCGGTTGCCTACATTAACCACCCTAGTTCGAACTAGGGTGGTAGTGTAGACATACCCTCAGAGCAAGAGAGGAAATACTGTGGGATGTTTGTGGAATGCTCAGAAGTCTGAGACATTCTTGGAGGAAAGTAAATAAAGTAAATATTCTTTTTTCCCCTCTTTTTCACATCTGCATAGTTCTGTTATTTACTGCCATATATTTCTGCCAAACAGTTCCATGCTGAAAATGTAATAGCAGCAGTTGGTTAATTATATCACTTATTAATGCAGCGTTGCTTTTGCAGTCAGTGAGTCAGACCGGATCCTCCCGCTTGCAATGCATCACATGAGCAAATGCCATGGGTGTGACTGAGGTTATTACAGCTGGGATACCATTAATCAGGATAATGAATCTGGCGATATTGATACACTGTTCCTAGCACTCCTTCCCAAAAGGCACAGTAACATGCACAGAAGTTTTTCTGTATTAGGAGTGGCAGGATGCTCAGCTTCCTCCAAAGCTGATTTCATCAGTATTGAAGAGATTCTCTATTAGGGATGCTTAATATCAACATGAGCTACTTCCTCTTCAATATACTATCACAGGTTTGTTGGCAGATGTCATACTTATTTCATAATTGATGACATTTTTACCTGACTTAACATGACATGGCCTCTTCTTCGTTAGTACTGTGTATCTACAGTGATAATATCAGTCTTTCAGTTAACATCTTGGTAACATGTCTTAGCATGAAAGGCTGCCTCTTTCATAACATACTCATTAATTATGTGTCAGTTCCCTCAAAGTTTTGTGCAATAGCGTCAACTATACATTTACACTATTATAAAAGGAGAGGCGTCCATCATGCTGCCTATCACAGAGAACATTTGGGAAGACTGGAGAAGACTTGAGAAGTTTCCAGGGGGAGGCAGGTCCCAGTCCCACCTACAGCCCCATTCCCTCTGTTAAGGCTCTACCCGCACCACGGGGACGGGAGGAGGAGCAGCAGCATACTGAGCACACGTGCCCCAGCATTCCCGGAGCAGCGGAGAGGGAAGAGGACACATGGCCCCAACCCCCCCTCCAGGAGCAGCGGGGAGCCCTGCCCAAGCCTTCCTGGCCCCAAAATCAGTGAGGAGAGAAGAGGCCACGTGCACACCCCCTACCACCACCAAGATGAGGGGAAGAGCACAGGCGAGCCCCAGCATCCCCAGAGCAGCGGGGAGGAAAGAGGACACTTGGCCCCAACTCTGGGAGCAGTGGGGAAGAAAGAGGCAGTACAGCCCAAGCCTCCCCGCCCCCAGGAGTAGCAGGGAGGGAGGAGGCCCTGCGGCCGGATCTGGCCCGAACTTCCCTGGCTCTGGGAGCAGCAGGAAGGGAGGCGACTGCGCGGCCCAAGCCTACCCGCCCCTGGGAACAGTAGGGAAGAAGGAGGCCATGTGTATGTCTACCACCACAACAGGATGGGTAATGCTAGTGATCATCATTTAAGACACCATCAAAGAGAGAGGTGATGTATGCATGTGTAGATCATCTCCATAGACCCACACAGAGAAGGAAAAGTGAACTGTGTTCATGGCTACAGCCTACAGATTGCAGAGCTGCTCTGTACCCTGTCTCTGGGATGTAGGAGACAATTTGGATAGCATGTAAGAGAAAAAGTGTAGGAAAATGAAAGTTGGAATTATCAGCAGCATTCCAAATTTCCCTTTACACATAATGCGCTTACAAGTGATCAGTATTTTAGCTGAGAGCCCAGGTGCTCATTCACCTGAACTCCTATTACCAAGACATCAGCTGCTCCCCCAATATCTTTGCTCCTCTGTTCTCAGTTGTGATATTTCTTCCTCAGAGTTCCCCTTATCCTCTGAGTGAATGAATAAGACACACATGCAGGATCATGCCTATGAAAAAGAACACTCCTGGTTTGCAGCCACATGTTAATTCACTAATAGTAGTTCACAGTAATTTGCTGAGATACATAAAGAATCAATGACATTTTAACTACCTTGTGAAGCAAATAATTCACTCTGCTACTGAACTCAGCAAAACAAAGTGTGAGTTTCATTGATGACAGTATCTTGCAAGCTTCACATTTTACTTCTCATCCCCTCTTCTCAACTTCCAAGTTTCTTAATAGAAACATTGGCAGCAGCATCAGACATAACTATAAATATGCAGCAAAGAAATACCCCTCCCCTTTGAAATATCGGAATGTTATTTTTTCTTTTCCTTTTAGTTTTAGCTGTGCATTTCTCTCCCCCAAAACAACCGTATTAAACTTTTAAAATTCTCTGAACACAGATCAATATAAATGATACATTTGGTTTTATTCAAGAAGCTTTGGTGGAGCAGGAAGAAGGTGTGCATGTGTGTAAAGGTGGACCTTGTTATCCTTCTGCTCTATGTACCGAGGCTGCTATTATCAGATAAAGATGGTTCTCAGTTATACTCAATGCCAATAGATGGGGGGAGGGGCAATATTGTATTTTGTGATTAGTTGTGTTGTGCTCAGATACTTAACTTAATTAACATTTGTTTTTGGAAAATAAAATGAAGGGTTCAATATGCAGACTGAGGATGAAGGGTTCAATATGCAGACTGCTTGGAGGGAAGAGAGGACAACCCCAGCCCTCTCTCACTGTAGCAGTTTGGGGCAAGATGAGAAGTACTTCTCCATAGCCATTGCAGCTCCACTAGGCCCACCCAGGGCAGGAGTGTTTATCCCACAGCTGGGGCACATCCTGTTTGTTTGTCCCTGCATGCCCCAGCCAGAGTGAGGAATGGAGCAAATTCACTTTCACCTTATTCCCTGACAAAGGAAATGTTCCTGTGAGAATCGAGAAGGGGAGCTTCAACCACCCCCTGCCCTCCTTCAAGGGCAGCTGGAGTTGGCAGACTCATGGCTGGGGTAGTCATGGATGGGGGTGAGGAGTGCATCCCCAGCCAGCCCCTTTCACCTGCTTGGTGATTGCATCTCTTTTCTGTATGGGTTTATGAGCAGCAAACCCATTCCAGCCATATCCCATTTTCCTGGCACAACCAAACCCTTATTTTGGTTTAAGTTATGATAACAGGAAGATGTATACTGAATTTGGTAGTCCTCGCTCTTACCATTTAGGAGGAGTTCTTGAACAAACAGACATACAGAGATACATACTCTCTCAAATATATAGTAGATAAGAACAGCCATACTGCATAAGACCAAAAGTCCATCTAGCCTAGGGATGTTACATTTAGATTAATCAGATAATTGAGTAGTCGATGGCCTTTCCATCAACTATTAAATTAGTCGATGTGGGGGAAGGGGGGCAGTCACTATCACTGCTGTGCCTCAGCCTTACTACATTTAAAAGGCAGAAGAGCAGCACAGGGCTCTTGCTACATTTCAAAATCTGAAGTGCAGCTGTCCAAACCTGGTGCCAACGGGGACTGCTTCAGACCCTGCTCACACTGTATCCCTGCTGTGCCTCTGCCTACCCTGCTCCCCACGGAGACAGTGCTGGAGGGAACCAGATTTTAAGCTGGCTCCCCCCTCCCCCAGCACCTGCTCCTGCTCCCCCCTTGCTGCCTCTCTCTGAAGCAGCAAAGGGGGGAAGCGACTAGTCAAGTCACTACTTGACTATACAATAAGCTTATGCTTATCGGGTTGTTGTCTAGTTACATCTGTAATCCAGTCCAGTATCCTGTCTTCTGACGGTGGCCAGTGTCAGCTGCCCCAGAGAGAATTAACAGAACAGATAATCATCAAGTGATCCACTCTCTGGCATTCATTCCCAGCCTGGCAAACAGATTAGGGACACCATCCCTGACCCTCCTGGTTAATAATCATTGATGGACCTATCCTCTATGAATTTAGTTAACTCTTTTTTTTTTTTTATATTTTGGGCCTTCACAACATCCTTTGGCAAAGAATTTTACAGGTTGACTGTGTCTTGTGTGAAGAAATGCTTCCTTTTGTTACTATGACACTGTCAATGATGTTCCACACTCTAGCACTCCAAATGTAAAAGGTGGGGGCCCCAAGAGACCTTAAAATACCTTGCTTCTATAGACTTCTGCTTAAAAGCTCCTCGAGGTCACAGATTCCTTGGCCTTGGGAGATAGGCTGCCACCACCAAGTGAAACAAAAACGCCTTTCTTCTTGAAGCCAGGAAGAAAGCACTTGGACTTACTCCAGAAGGGTACTCACAAGTTCTTTTACCACAAGAGAGCTTAGGGGAAAAAAAGAGAAAACAAACTGCAATCTCTGATCACTGACTTATCAGTCTTAGGCATGCATACAAGACCTCCTATTACCTTCCAGGACACAAGAATCAAATCTTCGCCTTAAAAAAGGTAATTTTATTAACAAAACAAAAAGATATACTTGATAAAGCATACTTACTTGCTAGGTGTTACAGAGCAACTGAGAAAAGAACAGATTAAAAACACAGCAAAACTGTATCTCTGGGATACATCTTAAAATACAGTGTATGGGATGGGGGGCACATGGACTTAGCACAGAGAAGTTTGACCAAACAACAAAACAAAGAAAATAACCTGATTGTGACTAAATAGAAATTTCCCTGTCTACTCATGATTCATGCTTCAAGGTCCAGTTGATTACCATGCCCAGTATTCTTTGGAGGCATGGTAGTTCTGCCTGGTTCAATTCATCTTCCTTCCCTAACTCCTGACTTAAACTCATACAAAGAAAACAGCAGGCAGGTATATTTTCCAATTCATACCTCAACACCTTCTCCCACTGGTGTCCTAGCTACCTGAGTTTAACCCTTTAGTCACACCGCCTATCCATCACAGACACTTTACATGTCAATACTGTCCATTGTGATAGCAAACAACTGAATACAATGTAAAACATCCATGTTAATATTAATTCAGATTCATTTCTTCAAGCTCCACATATCCTACAGAAATGTGATGGGTTCTTACCAGCTCTAACCTTGAATGCCAAGATCTTTCTTTTACATCTGCCTTCAAACTAGGTTTCAACTGTCAGCAAGTTGTCTCTATAATATAAAGATTAGGCAAATAAATTCATATGAGTTTGCCTGTTTTTGTGATAAAAACATATGTATCACCCTTCATACAACTTAGAAATACTCTTGGATTTTCTTGAACAGCTAATTGCAGTAGATGTTGCTGTTCTCCTAGAGCAGGGGAGAAAGGAGGAGAAATAAATTGAAAGAAAATGTGCTTTAATACATTAGACTTTATTTTTATACTATTTAATGTATGTTTGACTGATATACATACTTTTTGTAGTTAAATGAAATTCAGCTTGTTTTGCATTCTAGCTATATGGCTGCCTGTGCCTATCCTATTCCTAGCATTCTTGGACTGAAACAATTTTATTAAAGGTGGGCTAGCTTTTCCCTGTATCAGAAAAAAAGGGTGTGTCACATTTGTTCCACATTGACAATTTTGGAAACTGAGAGATACAGAATTCAATAAGAATGACATTGGATTCAAGTTAAGGGAGTAAACTATTTCTTCCCAGAGATAACTCTAATATATTTTCTTAGCTTTTGGCCACTCAAATATTTTTGTTTTTAAAAACTTCTTCTGTTTCCTAGGAAATCCCCCTTTTCAGCAGTATGCATAAATCTTTTGCAAATGTAACATGATCCAAGCTGTGTGCCAAAATCTGAAGGATACTGCTTGAATGCTCTGAACAGAGTGGGAGACACCTGAGATGGCTCTCTGATAAATTATGCAAGAATTTCAGCTATGTATGCTGCAAAAGCATCAGTGTCAGGAGGTGAAGAGGGCCACAACAGTATGTATCCAGACAACATATATTCCTACTTCAGAAGAGGAGTCATAAGGCTGTCAATAAAGAAACTCTGTCAGATCCACTATCTTTCCTATTTATAATCCCACTAGCAGACTTGCCTGGTGTTGCCCAGGTCTTTCAGGGAAGGGCCTTGGGGATGTGTGTGTGCAGGGTGGCAGGGCAGGGGACTGCCAAAGCCCAGTTCTCTCCCTCTGAACCCCCTCCCTCCCCAACTCGCTAGGGGCCTGTTCTCCTCCCCCAACTCTCCTCCCAGCCTCAAGGAGCCTTTTTTCCTGCCCCCCCTCCAGTGCTGTGGCAAAGGGCCAGAAGAAGGAGAAAGGATTTGGGGCAGGAGGCTACTTACTCTGTGTGCTGGCAGACAGGAGGGTGGAGCCCCAGCTCTAATAGCCATTCCCTTGGTGATATGGCTGCCCCAATGGACACTCTTCAGGATAGCTTTCTCCTGCAAACTCACTGCCTCCAGTGGTCACTCTCATATCACATCCCTCCGAATAACAGCCCCTTTCTTTGCATATCATGGAAAGCAGTCCTTTTCCTGGGGCTTTCGGTTGTCCTGGCACAACCAAATCCTGACCTTACTTTAATTTAGCAGAACTGGAAACTGCATATTATATTTGGTGGCCCTAGCTCTTACCATTTAGGAAAAGTCCTTGATCAGACAGACACACAGAGAGATGCACTCTAAAATATATAACATCTCTCTGGGTATGTCTACACTACAGCCCTAGTTGGAACTGTCAGCTGCCCGCGTGTTCCGCCGCGTGTCTGAAGACCAGGGGGACGGGGAGCAAAGCAGAGCAAAGCCACGGAGCCCGAGGGCAGCAGGACAGCCACAGCGTGACTGGGCTGTCCCGCTGCCCCCGTGCTCCGCGGCTTTGCTCCGGACGCCTGGGCTACGTCTACACTGGCCCCTTTTCCGGAAGGGGCATGTAAATTTCACCAGTCGTCGTAGGGAAATCCGCGGGGGATTTAAATATCCCCCGCGGCATTTAAATAAAAATGTCCGCCGCTTTTTTCCGGCTTTTAAAAAAGCCGGAAAAGAACGTCTACACTGGCCCCGATCCTCCGGAAAAAGTGCCCTTTTCCGGAGGGTCTTATTCCTACTTCAAAGTAGGAAAATCCCACCAGCTGCACCATAAGTCATTTTAAAGTTGCTTTGTGGAAGTAGAAACACACTTTGCATTGGATCAGAAACACATCTTCCCATCACTCCATGTTAGTTCTTTTTCTGTTCCACAAGTGAAACCACAGTCCCTATGGGAATTACTCCAGCAGAATCCCAGACCAGAATAACTCCCTTCCCCTTTATTTTCATACTAAGAAGATAACCAAGGGCCAGCTTTTCTAAGGTACTGTGGAGGCTAGAGATGTAAACAGGTACCTACTATGATTTTCATAAGAACCCAAGCAAATTGGTTGTCTAGTTCCCAATTACACTAAAGGGTTAGGTGCCTAAGAATGGTCAGCCCCTTCTCATATAAATCAGTGGTTAGAGCACTCATTCATTTAAACATTAATTGGTATATGGATGTGAGCCTGTCAGTGGTAGATTTAGAAAATGATGATTTTGGTCCATACCCCAGTCTCATTTGCTCATCTGCCAATGATACAACATACAAAAGATGGGCCTCAGTGCAGGGTTCTATTGTGGGCCCTCACATGACAACACATGTCCCACTTTCAAATAAATTCTCACTTCCCATAATCCCCGACTCATCTCTGTCTCTGCACCTCTGTTCAAAAACTCTGCCCTCCCCCTCCGATTCCCCAGCTCCCTTCCATGCCATCTGCCTCATTCAGTTGCTGCACAAGCGCTGCTGCCACTAGAGCTATGACCACTGCCCTCACCAAAGCCAGAACAGCTGTTGTGGGAGCCCAAGCCATGAAGCGCCATTGTTGCTGCCATCAGATATAGAGACAGAGCCACAAGTTGATTCATGCCACCCTATTTGAATTTGCCCTGAGAACAGAAGGGAAGCTCTGTCACTGGCAGTCCCACTAATCCGAATTCGTGTCAGAGTCACCATTTTGGAGTCTACTCCCCATTCAGATTCAAATGTGGGCAGTGGGGAGCAGTGCACTGCTCTGCCTAGAGGTTTCAGCAGGTCACAAACAATGGCAGCAGCCTGCACCAGGGAGGCATATATAGTGCAGCTGAGCAGTCATGAGCCTGCAAGTACTGTCCAAGTGCACAGGCCTGATAGTAGCTATTCCTCTGTCCCTTCCAATGCCTCCCACTTGATTCTGGGGCCCCATCTCACAAGTAACTGAGTTGGTCACCAGGGCAAGTGTTCCCTTTGCTGCCTCAGGGTTGATGCAATTGCATGCACTGCATTTGTTTAATACTATCTTTGGCCATCAGCTTCTGTTTGTATAAGGTCCTAGGAACCCATCCCCATTTATCCTGCAATGCCTTTTCAAAATCTCACAGCATTTGAGCATGCCTAACAGTGGCTCGTAATAAGAGAAATTTCCTACTCTGTCCTGCAGGGGGCCACAGTCACTGGGCATGCTCTAGTGTTGACAAGGCTGCTGTTGGGAAATGAAGCTTGTTTCCACAGATTTATAGATAAATTGGTAAAGAGCAAACTAAAGGCTTAATAAATAAACAGCCATCAGTGAAGCAGGACAAAGCAGTCTTCCTGCTGAAATAGGCTTGATATTCCCATTTGATAAAAGTCATTTTCAAGATTCAGTTTCATCACCTGAGCAATTGCATATACCTGTACAGATTAGTCCTTGCCACTCCAATCAAAGTGTTAGGCCAAATGGGCAGTTTCCTTTTTTTCAACCCACCTTTTTGTGTCTTCATTTTGCAGAAGTAAAAATGCATCACATGAAGATGTGTATACGAAGAGGCCTAGCCTAGTCATATATTTCAGCTTATGCATACTAAAACATTTGTTGGTTGTTTGGGATGCAGAAAATTGAAGATCAGCGTGGATCACAGCAAAGAAGAATAATCTGAAGTCAATATCTGTTTACAGGAGGAGCAAATAACGTGTCATACCTTTTCAGTTTGTGAAGTGTCAATGTATCAGTGCATGTTTTGAGACACAGCATGTGACCATACTAAGAAATAACAAAAAGTACTACAAATATTGCTTGACAGCTCAAACTTTACTTAGCTTAGGCCTCCTTTTCCACAGCCAAAAAGTAGTGGTGGAAAGCAACAACTGTGACATTTATTTGAACTTTCTAGACATAATACAACTTTTGTGTAATTTACAGTGACACCAAGAGTGAAATACTCACGTCCTCATTAGATGTATGCTAGGGTACTGTGTATATCATAAGCTTAAAGAGAAGTCATATGGATTCGCCGAATTCTAGGCTCTATACCACAGCCAGTTTCTTTACACAATTGCATATTTTGCATAATGGAGGATACCTTTCCTAGGGATGTCAGAAACTAAATGATGCAAATACTTTAGGCATAATTGCTTTGTAAATTCTACACCCTCATAACCCATCCCAACACCAGGTGGTAGGATCTTCTACCACTTTCAGAGGCAGAGGAGCCCCAATGGGCCAGTCTGTATTCTATCATGGCCCCACAGCTCACTTGGGATATTAGTTGGCAGCTCATTCAAAGAGCTATGATCACAGGTGGGTACTTGGCATGGTTCTTTCCCATCACCAAAACTTGCCAGTTTTGCAACATGTGGGAAACCCTGGTGCACATTTACATCAACTGTGCTAGGCTGCAGCCTCTTTTCTGGCTCCTTCATAACCTTCTCCTTCGGTTCCGGCTCCTGTTTTTCTCACACCAACTGAATTACACTCATCCCATCTGTGACCTCATGAAGTCATGAAATCTCCCAATCAACCTCTCCCTGCCTCTGATCAAGATGGCTATCCAACTTATCTGGCCAATGCTGGATGGACAGGAGTGATGTGATTGTGGAACCTATTTCCGCTTCTCCCTTAGTAGATTTTTTCAGGGTAGAGTTTATCTGGCCCATGTCCACCGGCTTGGTGGATGCCTTCGAGGAGCAGTAGGTGCTGTTCAGGACTCTCTACTTGGTGTCTCCACAGCTTTTGACCCTATGAAATCACTCCTAACCCTGTTTTATCATTTATTGCCCTCAAATTTGTTTGCAATTTGGGTTCAGTGGCTTCTTCCTTTAGGCTCTGGGACAGACCTTTAAATGAGGGCAGGCTTGCACCACCTATCCTCAGATCCTCAAAACAATAAAAAAGCAGGCAGTAATTTTGCCCATCTCTCAGCTTTCAGTTTTAGTTCCTAGAGTGCTGGTTAACTAGCCTTACGTCTGGCCAGCTACACCTGACCTTATGCAGTCTTCGCCTGGAGCCAAATCCCTTCCAACCACAGTATATTACTCCTTTTTCTATACACCAATAATTATAGAGCCCTTTAATGGCTTGGCGCTGAACTGGGTAGTAGCATCCCTTCCATTGGGTAGAGCAGAGATTCTCAATATATTTATCATTTATCTGCAGCTCTCTCTGTGTTGTGTAGGCCACATTGACATAATATACATTCTATCTGTATGGGGCTAAGGATCACACAAAGGCCCCAGTTGTGTGATATTTGGGTCACGAGCAGCTTAGGAACTATGGGGTTAGAGCTTTTACTCCAGCACAGCTTAGCCTCAAAGGTAGTGAACATAAGAACATCCATACTGGGTCAGACCAAAGGTCCATCTAGCCCAGTATCCTGTCTGCTGACAGTGACCAGTACCAGATGCCCCAGAGCGAGAGATCACAACAGGTAATCCTTAAGTGATCCCTCCCCTGTAACCCACCTCAAGAGAAACAGACGCTAAGGATACCATTCCTACCCATGCTATCTAATAGCCATTGATGGACTTAACCTCCATGAATCTATCTAGCTCTTTTTTGAACCTTGTTAAAGTTCTAGCCTTCACAGCATCCTCTGGCAAGGAGTTCTAGAGGTTTACTGTGCACTGAGTGAAGAAAACTTCCTTTTGTTTGTTTTAAATCTGCTGCCTATTAATTTCATTTGATGACACCTATTTCTTTTATTGTGGGAATAAGTAAATAACTTTTCCTTATTCACTTTTTCTATACCAGTCATGATTTTATAGACCTCTATCATATACCCCCTTAGTCTCCTCTTTTCTAACCTGAAAAGTCCGAGTTTTTTAATCTTTCTTCATACGGGACCCATTCCAAACCCCTAACAATTTTTATTGCCCTTTTCTGAACCTCTTCCAATGTCAATATACCTTTTTTGAGATTAGGCGACCACACCTATATGCAGTATTCAAGATGTGGGCATGCTATGGTTTTATATAGAGGCAATAAGATATTTTCTATCTTATTCTCTATCCCTTTTTTAATGACTCCTAACAGTGTTTGCTTTTTTGTCTACTGCTGCAAATTGAGTGGATATTTTCAGAGAGCTATCCACAATGATTCCAAGATCTTTCTCTTGAGTAGTTGTAGCCAAATTAGTCCTCATCATATTGTATATATAGTTGGGA
This sequence comes from Pelodiscus sinensis, assembly GCF_049634645.1. Taxonomy (NCBI): domain Eukaryota; kingdom Metazoa; phylum Chordata; order Testudines; family Trionychidae; genus Pelodiscus; species Pelodiscus sinensis. The sequence goes on along the minus strand of NC_134712.1, from coordinate 227,293,061 downwards.
TTATTTTTTCCAATGTGCATTACTTTACATTTATCAACATTAAATTTCATTTGCTATTTTGTTGCCCAATCACCTAGTTTAGTGAAATGCAGGACAATGTAGCACTTTAAAGACTAACAAGATGGTTTATTAGATGATGAGCTTTCGTGGGCCAGACCCACTTCCTCAGATCAAATAGTGGAAGAAAGTAGTCACAACCATATATACCAAAGGATACAATTTAAAAAAATGAACAAATATGAAAAGGACAAATCACATTGCAGAACAGAAGGGGGATGCGGGGGGGTGGGAAGGGGGAGGAAGGAAGGTAAGTGTCTGTGAATTGCTGATATTAAAGGTAGGGAGAGTGGGATGTTTGTGAGTTAATGGTATTACAGGTGATAATTGGGGAAACTGTCTTGGTAATGGGTGAGAAAGTTCAAAGACTTGTTAAGTCCTTGTTGGTAAGTGTCGAATTTTAACATGAATGACAGTTCAGAGGATTCCCTTTCAAGTGCAGATGTAAAAGGTCTTTGTAGCAGAATGCAGGTGGCTAAGTCATTTAGAGAGTGTCCTTTCTGGTTAAAGTGGCAAGAAACTGTTTTCTCTTTGTGATCTTGTCTGATATCTGTTTTGTGGGCATTAATCCTTTGGCGAAGTGTCTGAGATGTTTGTCCAATGTACATAGCAGACGGACACTTTCGGCACATGATAGCGTAGATTATATTTCTGGATGCGCAGGAATATGTGTTCTTGATCTTATAACTCACTTGGTTAGGTCCAATAATGGTATCAGCAGAATGAATATGTGGACAAAGCTGGCAACGGGGTTTGTTGCAAGGGAAGGTACCAGGGTTGGTATTAGTGTGGTATGTCCTGTGGTGGTTGGTAAGAATCATCTTGAGGTTAGGTGGTTGTCTATAGGAGACTATGGGTCTGTCTCCCAGAGCCTCTTTGAGTATGGTATCCTGTTCCAATATAGGCTGTAGTTTATTGATAATGTGTTGGACAGGTTTAAGTTGGGGGTTGTAGGTGATGACAAGTGGTGTTCTATTGTTGGTTTTCTTGGGTCTGTCTTGAAGTAGATGGTTTCTAGGTATTCGTCTGGCTCTTTCAATTTGCTTTTTTGTTTCTCTGGGTGGGTAGTTGAGATTTATAAATGCTTGGTAGAGATCCTGAAGCTTCTGGTCTCTGTCAGTGGGGTTAGAGCAGATGCGGTTGTATCGAAGGGCTTGGCTATAGACGATGGATCGTGTGGTGTGTTCTGGATGGGAGCTGGATGCATGTAGGTAACTGTATGAGTCAGTGGGTTTTCTGTAGAGAGTGGTGTCTAATTTTCCATTGTTGATTTGTACGGTGGTGTCCAGGAAGTGGATCTCTCGTGTAGAATGGTCCAGGCTGAGGTTGATGGTGGGGTGTAGGTTGTTGAAATCTCTGTGGAATATCTCCAGTGTTTCTTGGCCATGTGTCCAGATCATAAAGATGTCATCGATGTACCGTAGGTAGAGGAGGGGTGAAAGGGGACGGGAGTTGAGGAAACGTTGTTCTAGGTCAGCCATAAAGATGTTAGCATACTGTGGGGCCATGCGTGTACCCATGGCTGTGCCGCTGATCTGGAGGTATAAGTTGTTCTCAAACCGGAAATAATTGTGGGTGAGAACAAAGTTACATAGGCCTGCTATCAGGTTGGCAGTAGTGTCCTCTGGGATAGTGTTTCTAATTGCTTGTAATCCGTCTTCATGTGGGATGTTGGTATATAGAGCTTCTACATCCATGGTGGCAAGGATGGTATTATTGGGGAGGTTATCGATGTTTTGTAGTTTCCTTAGGAAGTCAGTAGTGTCTCGGAGATAGCTGGGGGTATTGGTTATGAAGGGTTTGAGAAGAGTGTCTACATAGCTGGATAGACCAGTAGTGAGCGTGCCAATACCAGAGATGATGGGACGTCCGGGGTGCCCAGGTTTATGGATCTTGGGAAGTAGATAGAACAATCCTGGTCGGGGGTCAGAAGGTGATTCTGTGAGGATTTGTTCCCGAGTAGCTGTGGGGAGGCTTTTAAGGAGACAGTGTAGTTTCTTTTGGTAGTCCAAGGTTGGATCAGAGGGGAGAGGTTTGTAAAATGTGGTGTTCGAGAGTTGTCTGGTTGCCTCCTGGTTATAGTCGGCCTTATTCATAATGACCACAGCACCCCCTTTGTCAGCTGGTTTGATTACAATGTCCAGGTTGTTTTTGAGACTCTGGATGGCATGGTGTTCAGCGCGGCTAAGATTGTGTGTCGCTTGTTGTCGTTTGCGAATAATGTCAGTCTGTGCGTTGTTGCGGAAGCTGTGTATATAGAAATCCAGATTGTAATTCCGACCGTCAGGGGGAGTCCATATAGAATTATTTTTCCTTTGGTGTTGGTAGGGGGGATCTGGTAGGTCAGATTGATGTTCAGTGGTGGTTTGGAAATATTCTCGGAGATGGAGGCGGCGAAAAAAAGCCTCAAGGTCACCACAAAATTGTATCCAGTTTGTGGGGGACGTGGGGCAGAAAGAGAGACCCCGGGACAAGACAGACCAACAATAGAACACCACTTGTCATCACCTACAACCCCCAACTTAAACCTGTCCAACACATTATAAATAAACTACAGCCTATATTGGAACAGGATACCATACTCAAAGAGGCTCTGGGAGACAGACCCATAGTCTCCTATAGACAACCACCTAACCTCAAGATGATTCTTACCAACCACCACAGGACATACCACACTAATACCAACCCTGGTACCTTCCCTTGCAACAAACCCCGTTGCCAGCTTTGTCCACATATTCATTCTGCTGATACCATTATTGGACCTAACCAAGTGAGTTATAAGATCAAGAACACATATTCCTGCGCATCCAGAAATATAATCTACGCTATCATGTGCCGAAAGTGTCCGTCTGCTATGTACATTGGACAAACATCTCAGACACTTCGCCAAAGGATTAATGCCCACAAAACAGATATCAGACAAGATCACAAAGAGAAAACAGTTTCTTGCCACTTTAACCAGAAAGGACACTCTCTAAATGACTTAGCCACCTGCATTCTGCTACAAAGACCTTTTACATCTGCACTTGAAAGGGAATCCTCTGAACTGTCATTCATGTTAAAATTCGACACTTACCAACAAGGACTTAACAAGTCTTTGAACTTTCTCACCCATTACCAAGACAGTTTCCCCAATTATCACCTGTAATACCATTAACTCACAAACATCCCACTCTCCCTACCTTTAATATCAGCAATTCACAGACACTTACCTTCCTTCCTCCCCCTTCCCACCCCCCGCATCCCCCTTCTGTTCTGCAATGTGATTTGTCCTTTTCATATTTGTTCATTTTTTTAAATTGTATCCTTTGGTATATATGGTTGTGACTACTTTCTTCCACTATTTGATCTGAGGAAGTGGGTCTGGCCCACGAAAGCTCATCATCTAATAAACCATCTTGTTAGTCTTTAAAGTGCTACATTGTCCTGCATTTTGCTTCAACTACCCCAGACTAACACGGCTACATTTCTATCACTATTCTAGTTTAGTGAGATCTTTTTGAAGCTCTTCACAGTTTGCTTTGGTCTCAACTATCTTGAGCAGTTTGGTATCATCTGTAAATTTTGCCACCTCATTGTTTACCCCTTTCTCTAGATCATTTAGAAATAAGTTGAATAGGATAGTGTGACGGAGTATGGGTACCTTGCTGGTTGCTAGGCTTGGGTTGTGAGTGACCTCCACTGGCTGCTGTCTGCAGCACAGCCCAGCAGGGCAGGGGATGAGTCATTATGCAATGGGGCTAAGAACCTGTCTGACCAGTCATCTCCCAGGGAGCGGAACAATGGGAAGAAGGGGAGTGGAGCCCTGGCTGGGGGCAGGGCTGGAAGTGTGTGTGTTAGGTTTCTGGCTGGTATCATGCAGGAAGCAGCCTAGGCAACGGGCTGGGATTTAGGGGCCCAGGCTCCCCCATCTCAAGGGGGGCTGAGGCATCCTAGGCCTGCCCTGTAACCAGATTGCATCTGTGCTGTGCTGTATCCTGGAGAAGCAATAAACTCCCTCTATTCTACTGGCTGGTGGAGTCTGTCCGTGCCATTACGGGGGTGCAGGAGACGGGAAAAAACCCAACGCGCTGTCACACTGGTGTCAGGAGCGGGATGCACTGCACCCCGTGGATGGAGCTCCCAGCGGTGAGTGACAAGGCGCAGTAGAAGCAAGGGCCTTAGAGTCAGCCGTTCTGCAGACAGCAGCCAGTGGAGGTCACTCACAACCCAAGCCTAGCAACCAGCCAGGTACCCACACTATGTCACAGATGGGTCCCAGGACAAACCCTTGGGGTACTAGTTACCTCTCTCCACTTGGAAAACTTACCATTTATTCCTACCCTTTGTTTCCTGTCTTTTAACCAGTCATCAACCCATGAGAGGACCTTCCCTCTAATCCGATGACAACTTACTTTACTTAAGAGCCTTTTGTGAGGGACCTTGTCAAAGGCTTTCTGGAAATCTAAGTATACTACATCCACCAGATCCCCCTTGTCCACATGTTTGTTGACCCCCTCAAAGAACTCTAGCAGATTAGTAAGGCATGATTTCTCTTTACAGAAACCATGTTGACTTTCCCCCAACAAATTATATTCATCCATGTGTCTGACTGCGTTATTCTTTACTATAGTTTCAACTAATTTGCCCGGTACTGAGGTTAGACTTACTGGTCTGTAATTGCCAGGATCACTTCTAGAGCCCTTTTTAAATATTGGCGTCACATTAGCTATCTTCCAATCATTAGGTATGGAAGCCAATTTAAAGGATAGGTTACAAACCACAGTTAATAGTCCAGTAATTTCCCATTTGAGTTCTTTCAGAACTCTTGGGTGAATGCCATGTGGTCCTGGTGACTTGTTACTGTTAAGTTTATCAATTTGTTCTAAAACCTTCTCTTATGACACCTCAATTTGGAACAATTCCTCAGATTTGTCACCTAAAAAGAATGACTCAGTTTTGGGAATCTCCCCAATATCTTCAGCCGTGAAGACTGAAGCAAAGAATTTATTTAGCTTCTCCGCCATTACTTTATCATCTTTGAGTGTTCCTTTTGCATCTTGATTGTCCAAGAGCCCCACTGGTTGTTTAGCTAGCTTCCTGCTTCTTATTTACTTTATGTTAGTCTAGCTATGTTAGTCTGCTTCAGGAAAAATGAGTTTCCACTTCAGGTATTCTCAGTTCTTAGCCATGTTTACTGTGATCGAATTAGCTCTGACTTAACACATCTCTCTCTATTTCTTTTTTTCCCCTTCCCGTGTCTGATCAAGTGAGTTACAACTCACAACATGGTAATAAAGTTCTGGTAGCACTTTATAGAGTAACAAAACATGTAGATGGTGGTATGAGCTTTTGTGGGCACAGCCCACTTCTTCAGATGACCGGAGTTAAGCTCATGATACCATCTACATGTTTTGTTAGTCTATAAAGTGCTACCAGACCATTTGTTGTTTTTTTCTGTACAGACTAACTGGGCTACCCCCTGAAGCTTCATAATAAAGTTGTGATAGAAATGTAGCCGTGTTAGTCTGGTGTAGCTGAAGCAAAATACAGGACTATGTAGCACTTTAAAGACTAACAAGATGGTTTATTAGATGATGAGCTTTCGTGGGCCAGACCCACTTCCTCAGATCAAATAGTGGAAGAAAATAGTCACAACCATATATACCAAAGGATACAATTAAAAAAACGGAACACATATGAAAAGGACACTTTACGTGGGGGTCTCAACAAAGACTCTAGTTATCTTACCCATTACAAAGATAGCTTCCCCAATTATCACCTCTAATATCATTAGCTCACAGACATTTACCTTCTCTCTCTCCCCTCCCCCCCCCGCATCCCCCTTCTGTTCTGAAATTTGATTTGTCCTTTTCATATGTGTTCCTTTTTTTTAATTGTATCCTTTGGTATATATGGTTGTGACTATTTTCTTCCACTATTTGATCTGAGGAAGTGGGTCTGGCCCACGAAAGCTCATCATCTAATAAACCATCTTGTTAGTCTTTAAAGTGCTACACAGTCCTGTATTTTGCTTCATAATAAAGTTGTTAGTCTTTAAGGAGCCACTGGACAGTGCAGCTGAGATGGAGGAAAAGTATCTAGGAATGTGCCAGCACAGCACCTTTATGTGTATATTGGAAAATGATCAGCTGAACTAGAAGCTGTTGCAAGAAACTATTGCACAAAGCACCCTCCTCCCCTCCAGCTTCTGCAATGAAGTCTGAAAGTGCTGGTTAAATGGGAAATATGGGTTGGCAAAGAGCTTCTTAGACTGGCAATGCAGCTATAAGGGGTGAGCCGTAGGAAGAAACAAATTCGAAATTCCTACTATCCAGTTGCTGCACAGCACAAAATCTGGCAGCCTCGGTACAAGAAACACAGACAACCCAATCTCGTGAGGGATAGCAGCGGTAAATCTCCGCAGGAGGCTGAGAGCTGGAAGACTGGGAAATAACGAGCAACGCTCGTGTCCCGCTGCGCGCTCCCAGGCACAACAAGCAGCAGGACCCGCCAGTACAGACACTGGAGTTCCCCCGTGCAAGGGTAGAAGCGAAACCTGCTCCCAGGGCGGGGCAAACCGCCCACCTCAGCTCTTCCCTCCCCGCCGCCGGCCACAGATCCCACCCTCTGAGCCGCTGCTTTCCACCTGGCGTCCCGTGGCGGCAGGTGGGCGGGACAGAGTGAGTGTAGGTAGCCAATCGGAGCACCGCGTCGGCTTACCTTCCCAAGCCAATGGAGTGGCTGGCTTCGGTAGGAGGAGCAGGAGCCAGCTAGCGCCATTTCTCGGCCAATCAGGAAGCCGCTCTCCGCGGCGGCAGCGGGGTTGGGCGCTGTTCCCCCGCGCCAGTTCCCCGCCCCTGAGAGGCGGAGGCTCTGTCCGGCTCAGCCCCCAGCCAGTCGAGGCAGGGGCGATGGCAGTTGGCCGGGGTGGGATCCTCAGCTAGAAGCAGCGGGAGGCGCGTCTGTCGCGGGCGCAGTGCGGAGGCCTCGCTGTGCTCAGGGCAGGTGAGAGCCGGAGCCGCGCCGGCCGTTGGGCGGGACGGTGTTGCCCGGGTTACTGGGCTGGGGGAGCGACGGCGGGAGGGGCTGCGGACGAGACCCTGACAAAGGGGCGCGAGGGATGCCACGCGAGCTCCCTGCGCGCGCGCCTCGCACATCAGGGTCGGGGAAGCGTCTTCAGAGGTGGGGGCAGGTGCGTGACTGGGGACGGGGCTGCTCCTGGGGATCGGGGCTGCCCGGCGGGGGCCGGATGTCCCGCGGAGAAGAGCGGTGTCAGGGGCCGGGGATGCCCTGCCGTGGAGGGCTGTGTAGGGCTGGCGCGTCGGGGCGCTTTCATAACGACTTCGGGCTGGCTCAAGCTTGTTAGACGTTGGGTTCAGTGTTTTTGCCTTGATACGCACAGCTGTGTGAGCGGGGATCCCTGGGTAGGGCGAGGTAAGGCTGTCACCTGGCTGAGGAGTTCGGGTGTGAAGAGGAGACTGCCCCTGCCAAAGCTCAGCATAAGTGACAACCAGCGCAGTGATGCTTTTATGGGAAGAGACAGCGACTGGTGTAAGGGAGGAAATCTGTCGCCAAACCTGGCTTGCATTTTTCCTTGTGGAGGACTGGGAGGTGTGATTTGTTTCAGTATGGGCTGGTGGGAGGAGACAGGAGGAACCAGCAACAGGCCCACTTGTCAGGCTGCTTGCAGTTCAGGGCCAGGAAGCATGTTTTGATTTCTGATTTAGCTGCCCATTAAACAAGCATTTCCAAACAGGTACTTTAAAGCTTTGTTTCTCGGGGAGCAGATTACAAGATGTCACTAGTAAATCAACATCAGTTGGTTGACACTAGAAGGCAGCTGTTACAGGAAATGCTCCTATTATCCCTTCAGCAGATTGTTTTGTTAGCATAAAGATTAAATGCTGTTTTACACTACAGAGTCAGTTTTATTTTATACAGTCTTACTTTTTTTATCAATAATTTTATCTTTTATTTCAAATGATGATTTATATTTTAAAGTACTGTAATGGGGCAGGCAGTTGTAATTTGAATATTGCACAAATCTTTGTGCATAATGTAATCATACCTACCTCTTATCTCTCAGATTTTAGATCAAGACTTCAACAGGGTTCAAAAAAGAACTAGATGAATTAATGGAGGTTAGGTCCCTCAATAGCTATTAGCCAGGGTGTGCAAGAATGGTACAGAAGAGCGATTACTTAATGATTCCTTCTTCTGTTCACTCCCTCTGGGGCATCTGTGGTATTGACCACTGTTGGCAGACAGGATAATGGGCTAGACAGACCTTTGCTCTGACCCAATATGGCTGTTCTTAAATTCGTCCATAGATCTCAAAGTGCCTTAACACAGGAGATCAGTGTAATTTGTCCTGTTATACAGATGGGCTAAGTCTACACAGCTTCCCTCTTCCACAAAAGACTATGCAAATGAAGTGTGGATTTGCATTTGCATAATTAATTAGGAGCCATTTTTGCACAAGAGCCATTCTTCCTGAAAAAATTAGGAAGAACGGCTCTTGCACAAGAGGGGGTTTTTGCACAAAAAGGCAGTGTGTAGATGGTGCCTTTTTGCGCAAAAGCCTCTTGTGCAAAAATGGCTCCTAATTAATTATGCAAAGGAAGTGTGGCAATATGCTAATCCACACTTCATTTGCATAGGCTTTTGTGGAAGAGGGAAGCTGTTTAGATGTAGCCATGGAGAAAATTAAGTTTTTAGGAGGTGAAGTGAGTTGCACAGGCTCACCGAGAAGGTCAGTGGTAGAGTCAGCCAGGTCTCCTGACTTCCAGTACAATGCTCTCTTCACTAGCTTACCTTGCCACTCCATGTTGTATAAATGATAAATTTAACTTGTGGGGTCAAAATGTTAAGGGAGAAGTTCCTTTAATTATGAATAGTGCTGCAGCCACTTCTTGCTTTAAAATGTAAGGCACCATTGGGAATAGTTAAGGAGAATTACATTATAAGTAGTAATGGATATGAATAAATCATTGACTACATAGCTACACCCAGGAGACCTGTTAACTTTAATTTATAGGTCATTGGTACCATGAGGTATTTTTATGAATTGCTTAAAAATAACTTAATTCACTTCTGTGAAACAGATTTGTTACAGAAAAAAAATGCGGATATTAATAAAATAGTAGTTAAGTCTTGAGAGAGTTTATAAATAGGATTATTCACTTGCCCAATTGTGTGAAAAGAACACAAATTATGTTTACTGTTAGAGCTGGAAAGGGTGGTAGACATGACTTTAATTTTCTATATTCTCTTTCCTGAAAATATAATTCTACCTTTGTTATTACTACAAACTAACATAAAGCCCCTCTCTTTACATTTCCATGCATCTCTTAGAATAAGTTACTGACTTTTTAAATGGTTAATTTTCCCCACTATTTATTTTAAAATGTTTTGGGAAACTTGAATGACAGTAAGTATTTTCTGTCTAGAAAACTTACCATCCTGGACACATCTGTTGACTTCACCCCATATTCTCATAATGAAGAAAGCTAGATATTTTACGAGCTCATTTAAAAACAAGTCCTTAGTAAGTAGATTTTTTTCCAGGTTCGCTAAATGTATGTTGATCACTTGCAGGCCCTCTTAAATTTACATTTCTGAATCCAAGTTTGCTCTTAAATATTTTAAAGTTAGTCAAGATTTAATGGAACACTTCATGAAACTCTTAATTATGTGGTTCATTTTGTAATAATTAACACGTAGACCAGCAATTCTTGGAAAGCTCAACTGCTCAAAGTTTTAAATGTCATTGAGTGATATTGGGTTGGAGGATGAAACCACTAGTTATCTTGGTAAATGAAGAATCTTATATCAGAAGGATTTATATACTGATATAGCAGCAGGTTGAACATACATTTACTAATTTTAGAAATTGTCACTTTTAAACTAAGTACAGTAGTTAGAATTTTTGGGTTACATGCAATGTAAAGGCATTTACAGTGTTGCTTTGTGTGCACTGACTTTTTATGTGTTTGGGTTGTATTTGTAGAAGTATTTAGTCATAAATTAAAACTCCTCTAATAAAATATTTGTTTTTGTTGACTCAAATCGTCATAGAGAACAGTCTCCCAATTTTACTGTACTTGGGAATTAATTTTAACATCAGGCTAAATCAGGAGTGGGCAATAATTTTTGACCAGGAGCCACTTCAGAAATGTTTGAAGTGTCCCGCTTCCCCGGCTACCCTGGAAGGGGCAGGGCCTCAGGTAGAAGGGGTGGGGCCAGGACGCTTAGGTGCTTCCCAAATGGACCCTGATTAGTTTGGGGGTGGAGGAGCATGTGAAGTCTTTGCCCCCATTGCCTTCCCCTCAGAGAGAACTACCAGTTGTTCTGAACATCTGGTGGTTCCCTCTAAGTGCCCATGTCCCTGACAGTGGGAAGAGACTTGGCACATTACCCTCTGCCCCCGGCCAATCAGGGCTTGGGAGAAGAAGGGAGCATGCAAAGTCTCCTCCTGCCCTGCCCATCCTGCAAAGAACATGTGGTACTTAGAAGTGCTGTACCCCTTGCAGGGTAGGAGGAGACTTCAAGCTCTCTCCCACCCCCAGGCCAATCAGAGCCTGGGGGTGGTGGAAGTGTGTGAAGTCTCCTGCCCTACCCCCTTTCTGCAGGATGGGAGCAGGGTGGAAAGAGACATCTTGTGCTCCTCTCCGCCCCCAAGCCCTGATTGGCCTGCGGGTGGGGGGAGTGTGAAGTCTCTTTCTTCCTGCCCTCCGGCACGCAGGGTTTAGAGTCAACTGCCAGGGTTGACTCTAAGCGCTTCACACTCCCTGGTCTCTAGGCCTTGATTGGGGTGGGGGAGTGGTAGGACCTCTGCATGCCGGATCAACCCGCTTGGCAGGCCAGATCTGGCCCACAGAGGCCCTTTTGCCCACCCTGGGCTAAATGATCATAGGAGGATTGTGCAAAGCTTCCCTTCATTCAGAATGGTTAGCTATATCATATTTGTAGTCTCCAGAAATTGTCCTAAAGCAACACTTGGTTTAAGGACCTTGACTTTAAACTTTATTAAAGGAGTTGTTTTTTGCTGTCTACATTTCATTTAAAAATGTTACTCTAACAGTTCCTGCTGTGTCCCTAAAACAAACATTGTAGCGCCAGTATGGAATTGAAAGAGAAATTGACTAATCAATGTACAATGTGTCCAAACTGCTTAGAATGAAAATATGTAAGCTGCCAATATAGAGGAAAGTAAACTAGATTTATTTCAGCTTTGAGTCCCAGGTGAACATGAATGTTCCTTTTCAAAATGAAAGATGGCTTCATATATACAGGTATAGATTGGGAAAAATAAAGCACTCTAAGGACATAATGCTAATTTCTGGAAACTATTTTTCATATTATTCAAGTGTCAAACTTAAGTAATTGGTATTTCAGAAAGGCACAATGTAGAAATCAATATTTTGGATTATGAAAACAAGGATGATAAAGTACATACATTTTAAAACATTTTTTGCATTTTTGGCAGGTCTTAAAAATTTACAGAACCCTGATACTGGAGACTATGTCTAGTATAGTGACACTGCTATTTAATTATTAATCAAAGTTGTTATCCAGTCAGATGAAGGGATGTGAAGGACTGGTTGACTAATCGTTTCCTCCCTCCCTCCCACCCCCGCATCAGAAAGAGGCAACAAGAGGCGTTGGGGGGGGGGGGGGGGGCGGAAGGAGGTGGTATTTCAAAGTGGCAGCACCACTTGGAGCCTGGGGCCAGATCCCAGGCACCACACAGTGCTGCCACTTTGAAATGCAACGTGCAGCCTGGGGCCAGCTGGGGTGTCCCCAGGCTGCACACAGCATTTCAAAGTGGCAGCACCACACAGAGCCCAGGATGTGTGGGAGTCCCAGCTGACCCCGGGCTCCACATGGTGCTTTTGCCTTTGAAGTGTAGTAACAGCCCTAGGGAGGCACAAATTTTTCCTAGTGGAGGAAGGCTTTCATGTGAGAATTAAGATCCAGATTTATATCACGTTATATGTGATGGTATGAAAAGCAAACATAAGAAATCTTGTGAATGTTTTGACTATATGCCTGTCTTGAGCAATTTTACTGAGAAGCAGTTGGACCTCAATTCAACATTCAATTAGTGGATGTGTAGTTGTGGATTTAACCAGAGTAATGACATTGACAGTCTTATGGGACAAAATTGGTCTTGGGTGGTTTTAGATGCACTTAAAATTTAGGCAATTTAAGCAATTTCCCCAGCAAACAAGAGTTTCTGAGTATTTGTACTTTGAAAAGGGGAAATCATTTTTTTCAGGTGCTTAAAAACATGATTTAAATAACATGAAGAGGCCTGCCTTCAAGCCAGCAGTAAGTATTCTGGTGGCATTGCAGCATAAGGTCCAGGTTTCTGGTCGTGTTCAGTCAACATCTGCTCCTTATCACTCTGTGTGATTTGGAGAAGACTGATATTTTGTATGGCAACCTGGATGAAGCAGGGAAAGCTATTAGCTGATGACTCTGCAGTAAACCTTTGTTTTCTCATCCCCAATGAAGCGTGGTTTGACCCCCTGCCCTGCTGCCATCCCTGGAACCCCTGCCCTCCCACCTGAATGCTCTTGTGGGAAGGGAAAGTTGCACTATTCTGGCAAATGGGGATGGGGTGTGCACCAAACACGTGGATGCCGTGTGATCCCTTGCTCTGCCATGTTTGAACCTTCTCACTCTTCCGCTGCCCCCTCCTTCCTCTGCAGGCTTGAGTCTTGGCCTGTTCCTTACCTAGTTCAGCTACTCCCCTAAGAATTCTGATGTACCTGCTGCAAAGTGGCTGCTTAAAAACATAACTTTAGTCTTGTATATAACACACCCCTACTAGACAGACCTTCTTTTTATGCTATCAGATTAGGTTTTACGCTCAACAATGTATCTTCTGTCAAGTATGCTCTTAACTTTTTTTAACAGCAGCAAGCGTGCTGCACACTACTTGGGCTCCACCAGCTGTCCCGCTAGCACAAATCTGCAGGTAAAAACAGAGTAAGGATGACATGTTCAAGGAGCAAATGCAGTCTGTCCACTTGGACAGGGAGCACTTAATTGAGTGGAGGAATACGTTGCTGCTGGAGATGGAAGTGGGACATGAGGACAGGTGGGCATGCAGAGAACTGGAAGTGAAGAACCAGGAGAAAGTCTTGACAACATTGGAGGATGTGATGAATTGCATGGTGGTCTTCCAGGACAGCTGCATACACAGCCATCCCCTCCAGCCACATTCCCTCCTCACTACTTCCATAGCCTCCTCTCTCAGGCACCCTAGTATTCAGAGTGCGGGGTGGGGGGGAAGGAAGTCAAGGGCAGCCTCACATTTAATCCCCAGAGATGTGTCCTGAAGCAAAAGGCTGTCCTTCCATACCTGTGATCACCCTCCCAGCTGAAGCTCCCATCCTGAACTCCTTTTCTCATCTTGCTGTGTTCTTTAAGTAAAAATGCATGATTTCTGAACAACAGTCTCTTTACTGTATGTATTTAAAGCAGTGGGGGAGAGGGGATTACTAACAAGCACAGTGAATGCATGGGCACCTTGTTAAGAGGTGGCCAGTGCCTCTTGATCTACTTTCCTTATTGCTCCAGAGTCTGGATACTTATAATTACCGGCTAGGCGCTGTGCCTTCCCCTACCCCTCCGTCCCAGCCATATAATTTGCCCCTTACTCTCATAAATATTATGGAGTACATAGCAGGCTGTCACAACAATGGCAGTGTTGCTTTCACTGAGGTCTAACATAGTCAGTAGACTGGAACCTTCTTTTTAAATGCCCCAAAGAACATCCAACCACCATTTTGCATTTGCTTAGCCTGTAGCTGAACTGCTTCTTACTGCTGTCCAGGCTGCCTGTGTACGGCTTAATGAGCCGTGGGAGCAAGGGACAGATGGGTTCTCCAAGGATCACTTCTGACATTTCATTGCCTCTGATGGTAACTTTTCAGTCTGGGCAAAAAGTTCCAGCTTGTAGCTTTCTGAAGGGTCAGGAGTTCCTAAAGATCCACACATCATGCACTTTTCCCACCCATCCTACATTGATGTCAGTGCAATGGCCTTTGCAAAGCACCACTGTCTATGGCACAATCAAGAAGTATTTCTTGCAGTTTATGTACTCTTTGGCAAGGTATTATACCTGTAGGAACAAGGAATTAATTCCCTACCTATTCAATGAGGGACCGATTCCTGGAAAGCAGTGACTCTGAAAAGGTGTGGGGTCATAGGTTATATTTAAAGCTGCAGCTGATAGTGAGTCTCTTAACCTGACTTGAGCTAGCACACTGAAAATAGCAATATGTATGTTCTATCTCACGCTCTCAAGCCTAGAGGATTGGGTGGGGCAGAGAACTTGAGCCAGAAGGTTCAGTTACTTTCAGTGGGCCTCCAGCTTAGTCAATGAACCAATAATTAACATCCCTACATAGAACAGAGCCTTCAGCAGACTTTTATATGACAGTATATAGTCTTTTATAATATAAGCTTTGTATGATAATATACAGTTTCTTACTTGGTTATCTGGGACCCAACTCTGCTTTGGTTGTTCATTCATATTTTTGTTGTAAAACTATTAAATATTTTTATATTTATAACATACAATTTCTGGTAAACTCAAGTCATGTTTCTTGTTCATAATTTGTCTACAATTAAACAAGGATCCTTTCTGTATTTGTCTACAATTAAACATGGATTCTTTCTGTCCATATAATTTGTGCAGTCATGATGGATTTCCAACAAACGGGTTGACTAGTGGTTACTTTTAATGACTCTTTATGTGCATGTTATGTTTATGAAAAAAGATACAAAATCCCCCCCCTCAAATCTTAACAACCTAGATTTTGGGGATAAAACTCCACTGCCACCACCCAAGTAATGATAAGAAAATCAGGGGAGCAATCACTTGGAAATCTCACCCCTAAAGTACAAACCAGGACACAAAAATTAACCAATATCAGGTTAAGAAAAGAAAAGAGAAAGAACTTTTATTACCACAATATTCCTGTTGCAAGCATAATGACTAGATGGAAAAGTAACAAATATACCCATGTAATATACCCATGGAGGGGAAATCCACCATGGGCCAGGAGCTTAGTTACAAAAGAGAGCAAAAAGCATTTTTAAATGCACAGACATCAGATCTCATTTCCCAAACCATAAAACAATAAAACCTAACAGATTTATCTAAACTTTAGCCTACTTACAGAAGAGTGAAGTCTGTTCTTGGAGGGAGACATTCTGTCTGTCCCCCTCAGTAGATGGAGAGAAACTGCCCGGGACAAAGGAGGGAGAAACCAAAACATTCTTTTGTCCTAGTTTGAAATTCCTACCTACATTCCTTTTGGCTGAATCTACCTGACTTAGGTAAGGTTAACCCCTTAGTTCCCAGGATGCTGGCTAACCCTCATGATCATGACAGGAAGACTGTAGTGGCAGCTGTAGCTCGAGGAATGTGCCTGTGGTGGTGGTTATAAGGGCCTGTTAGCCAGAGAATGTCATCTGAGTATGCACGTCAATATCCACTTCGAGATTCGCTGAGATGAAAATATATGTGCCCATCTATCGCTTGGCAATGGAAATAAAAAGTCTCTGAGATTTACAAAAGGGCCTGGTTCTACCTAAAAAGAAAGCCAATGTCCATTGGTAAAGCTTGTGAATTTGGAAAGAAAGTAGATAAAGATGTGTTCATTGACATGGAATGCTGTACATACTTTCAGGAGGAATTCTTGATGAGGCCTCAGTGTAACCCTGTCTTTTGCAAAAAATAGCGTGGAGGGCTCTGCCATAAGGGCCCCAAGCTTTCCAACCCTCCTCACTGAGGTAATGATCAATAGAAAGCAGACCTTCGTGTATAGAAAAGGAAGCATAACTGTTGCCAATGACTTGAATGGAGGTCTAGTCAAATGGTCCAAAACAAGATTCAGGTCCCGTGATGGGGGTGGAGACCCTTAAGGAACCTTTTTGTGAGTGGTTGAGCAAAAATGGAGAGACCGTCCACCGGGGTGTGGAAAGCTGCTATAGCTGAAAGATGGACACTTAGGGAAGAAAGTGAAAGTCCAGATGTCTTAAATTCTATTATGCAGTTGAGGATGATGTTCACTGTGGATGTACGAGGGTCCATCATTGCTCTCTGACACTAGTGAGAGAAACAAGTCAATTTTTGAAGGTAAGTTTTTTCAAGTGGAAGGTCTTCTACTTTAGAGGAGAACATACTTCACCTGTTGAGAACATCAGGCCTCTAGTTCCCCAAACCAGATAGGAGCCACACTTGGAGGAGAAGGGTTAATGGCTGAAGATGCAGCATTGTGCCACGATTCTGGGAGAGGTGGTTGTGTCAACGTGGTAATGAGTCTGGAGGTCAACAATCTGTGCAGGAATGAAAACCATGTTTGGCATGACCCTCTATCAGAATGACACGAGCCCCTTCTGAGTGGATCTTGTGGAGTACTCAGGAAATGAGTGGTGTTGGGGGGAATGAGTAGTGTAGAGAAGCCCTCCATTGGATCAGGAATGCAACCCTGAGTGAGCCCTTGCCGAGTCCCGCTCTTGGGCAGAATTGGGGGCATTTGGTGGTGTGGGGAGAGGCAAAAAGGTCTATTGTTGGCCAACCCCATTCAGAGAAGACCAAGTTAGTGACCTCAGGGGTACAGCTCCCATTTGTGGTCCACAGAAAAGTTGCAGCTCAGAGAGTCCGCAGTGATGTCGGTGACCCCAGGTAGATATGATGATGTGAGTGTAATCTGGTTGAAAATGCACCAGTTCCATAAGCGGATGGCCTCTTCTCACAGGGAACAAGAGGGGGCACTGCTTCGTCTGTTTATGTAAAATATTGTGGAGATATTGTCTATGAGGACTTGAACTGTATAATTGGCAATTTGGGACAAGAAGTGCACACAGGCATGTCTCACTGCCCTGAGTTCTAACAGACTGATGTGCAGGGATGTTTCATATGGAGATCTCTGGCCCAGGACTACCTAGTCTTAAAGTTGGGCTCCCCAACCCAGCAGGGATCCATCCATTGTAATTTGCGCTGTGGGCTGGGGTTGGTGGAAGGGGACCCCTGCCAGCATATTGCCTCCTAACATCCACCAGAATAGGGATGTGAGGATGTCTGTGGGCACAATAACCCTCTTGTGCAAAGAGTGGAGTGACGGAGGGTAGACAGATGCTAGCCATAGTTGAAAACATCCGAAATGCAAGTGTGTGTAATGGATGGAGTATGTAGTTGCAGCCACATGTTCCATCAACTGAAGGCAGTTAAGTATTATGGTGGAAGGGCTAATGAATAGGACCGTGATGCCATCTTGGATGGCTGTGATTTATTGTTGGGGCTGAAGTTGAGTCGTGCACCGATGAACTCTCTGTCTTGGGTTGGCTGTACCTTCCACTTTTGTGAGTTTATTAGAAGACCAGGACAAGCGAGGACGGTTTTCGTCTTGTTAACCATGGAGGTGATCTTGTCTCTTGACCTCCCTTTTATCAAACAGTCATCTAGATATAAAGAGATGACTAAGTGTAGTGTAGCTGTCATAGGTATACAGTGGCTATGATTAGGACCTTTGAAAACACTTGGGGAGCTGAGGAGAGGCCGAAAGACAGAACATTGTATTGGTAGTGGTCCGCTCCTAGGCTGTGTCTACATTGGTGCGATCTTGCGCAAAAGCAACCGCTTTTGCGCAAAAACTTGCTGCCTGTCTACACTGGCCGCGAGTTCTTGCACAAGAACTCTGATATATGTTCTAATATATGAAATCAGTGCTTCTTGCGCAAGAACTCTGATGATCCCATTCAGGAATAAGCCCTCTTGCGCAACTCTTCTTGCACAAGAGGCCAGTGTAGACAGGGAACATGAATTTCTTGCGCAAGAAAGCCCTATCATTAAAATGGCCATCAGAGCTTTCTTGCACAAGAGAGCGTCTACACTGGCATGGATGCTCTTGCGCAAAAGCACATCTCTTGTGCAAACACACATGCCAGTGTAGACTGACTCTTCTGGAAGAGTTTTTACACAAGAACTCTTCCGCAAAAGAGTTCTTGTGCAAGATCATGCCACTGTAGACGTAGCCCCATAGTGTGAAACAAAGGTAATGGCAATGGGCTAGATGAATGGTAATATGAAAATGTGCATCTTGTTGGTAGAGGGCTGCGAACCAGTCCCCCTGATTCAATGCCGGAATAGTTGTGGTTAGCATGACCATCTTGAAGCACTGCTTCCTCAGAAATTTGTTCAGTTTGCGGAGATCAAGGATAGGTCTCCAATCCCCTGTTCTTTTATCTATCAGGAAATACTTGGAGTAGAACCCTGTTCCATGGAATTCATTGGGTACCCACTCTATAGTTCTGAGCAGCAGGAGATGATTGACCTCCTGTCTTAGCAGGCTCTCATGAGAGGGCTCCCTGAAGAGGGATGAGGTAAGGTAGGGGGGTAGAAGTAAAGGGGATAGTTTATCCTGTATGGATTATCTCCAGCACCCAGCGGTCCAATGTGTGGGACTCGCAGCATGGTAGGAAAAGGTCCAAACGGTGGGTAAAAAGATGGCACCGCTGTGTTGGCATTGGATTATGTGGGAGGTTGGGCAGACCCTTGACCACACCCTCAAACTTGCTGTTTTGAGGCCTGAAGTGGTAGCAGGGCGATGCTGGTTGGAACACCTCTGTCGAGGACAAGCATCCTTGTAAGATTGTGAGGGTGTTTATTATATTGGCCATATCTGTTATGGTTATATGTAGTATAGTGCTTGCGTTGGTAAGGTGGAGTGTATGCGCCCAATGTGCAAAGCGTGGTTCTTGAGTCTTTGCTACTGTGAAGGCCCTTATCTGTCTTGGATGCAAATAACTTTGCTTGTCAAACGGGAGGTCCTTCACCTTAGACTGGAGCTCACGAGGAACCCCCCGAAGCTTGTAACCAGGATGCCCTTCTCATCATGACCACTGTGGCCATTGCCCTGGCAGCAGTATCGGCCATGTCTAGAGCTGTTTGTAAGGTGATACGCGCGATAGTGTATTCCTCATGGGCTATCACTTTCAAGATAGATCTCTTTGATTTGGGGAGGTGTTTCATGAGCTCTCAAAGTTTTGAGTAATTATCAAAATCATTATTTGCCAAGAGGGCTGTGTAATTTGCTATTCTAAGCTGCAGTGTGGCGGAAGAGTTGGCCTTGCTACCGAAAAGATCTAACTTCTTATGGTCCTTGTTTTGGTTAGCCATTTTATACTGGGGCAATTTAGATCTATGGTGAGCCAACCAGGAGTTCAGTTGATTTGACTTTTTTTTTTTTTTTTTTTTAAAAGAGAAGCGGGGGAACTGAGAGGTACCCGGTGCACTGCATTTGAGCATCTAATGCCATGTTCAAATCCCCTGAGGGGAAGAAAAAACAATTTTGTTTTTGTTTCCTTGAGGTAAAAATGAAGGAGGGAAACTATTTACATGAATTTCTAACACTAACTCTGTCAAAGGAACTGTCCAAACACTAAATAGCTGTCTGAGGTAAGGAGAGTGAGAGAGTGTGTTAAAGATCCATCCACAGCTGAGGGCAGTTGGAGAGGGGCTGGGTCACAAGTGTCAGGCACTCGGGAGGCAGTGATGTGAGATGCTGCCTGCATGGCCTGATGGGGGAAACTGCATTGCAAAGCTCTGATTTGCGGCTCTGGGTAACCTGTCACCAACAGTGGAGCACCCCCGGGGACATCACTCGTAACAGAAGTCAAGACAAGGCCTGAGAGCTGACTTCAAGCCAGACCTTCCTGCAGCAAGCAGCTCTTCTCTAAGTGCTCTCTCTTGCTGACCGCTACAGCATGGCTGTAGGGAGTCGTGCCGGCAGCAGGCTGACTGCTGTGTCTACCCATGGAGGAGGCACATGGCTGCTCTCTCTCTCCCCCCCCCCCCCCCCCCCCGAGACTTATACTGGACTCCTTCCTGACTGGGGCCGGGCTGAGTGTGTCCCCTTCCATGAGGGGAAAGAGAAGTGAAGGGGGAGAATGGGTGCCCCACTCCTCCCCCACCTCAATCCCTCATCCCCAGCCCAACCTGACCTAGAGCTCTAAGCCCCTGCACCATAATCTCTGCCCTACCTTGTGTCCCTCCCACACCTCAAAACCCTTATTCCTAGCTCTGAGCCCCTCACGCACCCCAAAACCCTCATCCCCACTCCATAGCCTACACCTCTGCTCTCCAAGCCTCTGCCCCAGTCCTGAGGCCCTCCCACATCCCAGTCCCTCACCATTCCCTGACATATCCCAGAGCTCAATTCCTCACCCCCCACAGGACAATGTTTAAATTAGTTTAAATGTGTGTGGAGAAATAACTTGAACCCCTTCAGGGCACCACTAATAATAATACAAGCCTGCCAGCTCTGTCTGCAAAGGCAACTTCCGGAGCCAGATCAGACCAACATATGGGGACCTCCTCTGGTTGCAGGAAGCTCTCTGTCTGCCCCACAACCTGGGTGGAAGGGTGTGGCACCAGCTGTTGGTCCCCTGCATGGAGAGGCTGCAGCCCCAACTGTTAGCCTCTGACCAGAGTGGGAAGCTGTTGGTGAAAACCCAGATGTATGGTAACCCACCCTCTATTCCCTGTGATCCTCATTTCCACATTGCTGCTGGTGGTGTTGCTGGCTTTAGAGCCTGATGCCTGGACTGCTCTCTGGCTGCTCATCTCTAAAGGCAGCATGTCTACCAGCAGAAGTAAGGGTGAGAGTCCCATGACCCTCCTACAATAGTCTTGCAATCCCTTTCTCCACAGTGACCTCCCCAAGACCTTGTTTTGGATTGGGATCCCCCACAATTACAGCACAATGAAATTTCATCTGTAAACATCTGAAGGTACAAAATTGCCTATTTAAAAAATCCTATGACCATGAAATTGATTAAAATGTATTATGAATTTGGTAGGGCTCTAGGTATCATGTAAAAACTAGTGACATGCTGTTTGTGACTATTACTGCATGGTGGATGTATATATAGATACATGTATGTGTGCTTAAAATATATTTTGCAGGTAGTAGATAAACAAGTCTGCCCTAGACAATGTTTACCTGCCTCCCTGGCTTGTTTATAGGTGAAGAACAATAATAAACAAAATGAGCAAGCCAAATGAAAAAGCAAATTGGTAAGAGGAACCATGAAGTCTGCACACCAGTGGGGGCGAGGAGAAACTCGGTATGCATTTTGAAGGAATATATTTAAAAAGAAAGGAAGAAAATCTTTTAGTTACCCATCACTTAAGGAATAAAGGGAACAGCTTCTCTGATTCTATGAATGGTGAATCCTCCTGCTTGAGGGACTGGAGAAAATTATCACTTGGTGCAAGTGAAAAAGCATGTTTTTGTTTTGTTTGTAACTGTACCTGTCTCTTTACTCTCTTGCTTAGTATCATTTACATCTATGTTCTTTATTAATAAACTTATGCTTATTTATACAATATACCATGTCAGTGCTGTTAAACTAATTTAAATGTGCATTCTCACTTGTCCTAGCAGGCTTATACATTTTCTCTTTGGAAACAGTGGGTTTGGTTAATTTCTGTAAGAGGACAATGAGAGGGAGTGGCGTATGCCTCTGGGGAACTTGGAAACTGTGGTTCACTGAATACTACCTACAAGGCAACATTGAGACTTGCAGAGTCTCTGGTTAGGAGGACTGACTGGTCTGGTTGGGAGCTGATGTACAATTTTAAGCTCGAACAAAGCTTTCTCTTGGAGATAGTGGCTTATGGTTCTGGGCTCTCTGACGGAAGATTGTGATAGGAAAATGAGAGAAAACTAAGTGGAAGAAATTAATTTTGCAATTTAGTTCTAAGCAGTGTCCAAAACTGCTCTTGTGCCGAAGCAAAATTCATAGTTTTAAGTCCAGCTGTTATGAAAATTCTGCTTCTTGAGTCTCTCTGTTGGTCAACTGTGCCAGTGTTTTTCTGGGGTATTTATCATGGAACATGGATACAGGAAGAAAGATTCTTTTGGATAACTACGTCCAAGGGATTGGCTGTAACTTCACATATCAGAGACTGAGAGCTTGAAATGGATTTTCTATTCAGTAGAGAGCCTCTGAGAACAGAATACCAGGACGTGTTTGCAGTGACATGTGGTGTTAAACAGATACAGTACTATCTGCCAAAAACCTTTCAGTGTGTCTGGCTTCAATCCTAGATATAAGTTGCAATAATAGAGCCTGGCAATGACATATGTAGATCATTGTAACCAGATCTCTCTCATAAGATAGGATGCAGTCTCCTGACTAGGTAGGTGTGTGTGTGTGTGTGATATATATATATGAAAGTGAGATTATTTTTTGCTTCTGTGGCTAATTCTGTGTTTCAGTACCATTAATAAACTCTGAGGGACTGTAAAGCAGCTGTTGACCATGTTTGTGTGATGCAAACCTGGCAGGGTGACTTACTATGGTTGTGAAAAGTAAAGAGCTTATGGACCAGCATGATCTGCCTTATTGGTACAGGAGTGGTTCTTAAACTGTGGGTTGGGACACCAAATGGGGTCATGACTCATGATCCCATTTTAATTAGGGATGTTAGGATATAGTAATTTAAATGATTAATTGAGAAGCCTTGCCTTATTGGTTAATCCAGACCACTACGTGCACCCCTCCCTCTTGCTGCTTATGTATCAGAGGCGGGGGGAGATGTGGGTGGTGCTGCGTGTAGGCAGTGGGCTCCCACGGAGCCACCTGTTCCTTCCTCTTCCCGCTGCCTCCCACAGATGCAGCAGTGCAGGGGACAGGTGGGAGCAGGGCTGCCAAAGTTGGTACATTCGTACAAAATTGGTACTATTTACCTCCTGTTGTACGTTTGGTACAACGCCCAATATTTTTGGTACATTTTAAGAATTTTGTGTTAATATTATAAATTTTTGCTCAGAAGCCTCTAAGTTATAATTTTATGTTTCACGCTCATTTTTAAAACGTTAACATTTCTTACATCTGATATATGTTCATTAATATCTTTTCAGTTTATTATGCAAATGAAGACTGGGGAGAGGAAACTGTGAATGTGTGTATTGTGTAATGTGATGCAATCATGTGATGTATTCCTCCACTTCATGTGGCCGCGTCACTGGCCCTGCCGCCAGTTTGAGTTGCAGTGATGCAGTTAGCGCTGTGTTCCGGTTACTCGGCATTGTTTGCTTACTTTTACAAGTCCTTTGTGAACATTTTGTGTTTTCACGTTGTTTTTTGTGAACCCATTATGAATGAAGAGAAAAATATGGATATTCGTTCAGATAGTGATGAAAATAAGGATAACACTCCTAAGAAAAAGAAACAAAAGTGTACAGCTTCTTATGAAAGAAAATTGCCGTCAAAATTGCTGACACATGAAAAATTTTCTGGCTGGCTAGTACAGCAGATAGTAAATACAACTCAGGTAAAGGTTTCTGCAAATTATGCAATTGTGAAATTGCTGGTAGTTTAAGTCAAATTGAAAGACATGAAAACACAGAAAAGCATCAAAAAAACCTAAGCTCTACAAAACAAACTTCAAAAGTAACTGACTTTTATGAAATCTGGTCCATCCTCTATTCACTCAGCATAGATAGCAGCTGCTGAGCTTAAACTGTGTGGATTCATTGCAGAACACAATTTACCTATAGCCCTTTTGGATCATTTGCCTGGCCTTGTTGCAAACATTTGTCTAGATTCAAAAATAGCAAAGGATATCAAGTGTGCTAGAACCAAAGGAACATACATTTTTTCTAATGTGATTGGTAAATATGACTTCAGTAACCTAGTATCTAAGGTGAAGGTGACAAAATTTTCTCTTATTATTGACGAGACAAGAGACATTTCTACTATCAAACAACTTGTTCCGGTAGCTAGACATTATGATACTGATGTTCAAAGAACAGTGGACAAATTTCTAACATTTTTAGAAATTAAAGACACAACTGCTCTTGGAATTTATAATTGCATAGAGACATTTTTTTAACAGTAATGAAATCCCCTTTGAAAACCTAATAGGATTTGCCAGCGATAATGCTAGTGTTATGATGGGAAGCAAAGGAGGAGTCCAGCATCTCTTAAAACAGAAAAATCCTCATATCTTCATACAACCTTGTGTTTGCCATTCATTGCACTTGTGTGCTTCTAAAGCCTGCACTGCCACGTTATTTAGAAGAGTTAGCCAGAAATATTTTTTCATATTTGAGCGATAGTCCTAAGCGCCTAAATGAATATAAAGAATTTCAAACATTTACAAATACCAATCCTCAAAAAATTCTCCACATTAGCTGCACAAGATGGCTTTCCCTTGAGCAAGTGGTGAAAAGAATTTTAGAACAATGGCCTGCACTTTTATTGTTCTTTACATCTGCTGCATTGGAAGATGGCATTCCTATGGCTTCAAGAATTCTAGAGGGATTACAAAATCCCATTACAAAAATGTATTATGCTTTCTTAGCTTACATTTTGCCTGACATCAATAAGCTCAATTTGGAGTATCAAGCAGAAACATTTAGAATTCATAAGTTAAGGAATTCTCTTAATACTAGTGTTAAAGGGATTCTCAGTAATTTCATCGTGAGAAATTTTGAAACCTAATGATAGAAGTAATCAATATTAATGATCCTTCAACATATTTCAGGATAGATGACATTTATTGTGGTGCCACTGTAGAAAGCATTTACCTGGATAATTTAACAAAAATTTCCCGGAAAGAATTGCAAGAATTTTGAGTAAAAATTTTAAATTTATATGTTTGCCTTACAAAGCAGATGTTTCAGCGCTTTTTATCTTGAGAATTGTTTGCAAAATTGGAGTTGCTTGAGGCATTGGACCCAGCTAATGTTATTGAGGGAAGGCCTAAATCAATTATCCTACTAGTTATGAAATTTTCTAACCTAGTCGATGAAGAACATTATGAACAAATAAAGAATGGAGGGAGCTGACCATGCAAGATCAACCTCCTAATGCTGAAAAAATGCCTGAAATTTTGGTTTAACATATCTCAAGAAAAATGCGGTGACGAATATCGCTTCTCTCTGTTGTCAAAATTTATGATCAATCTTCGTTCATTGCCTCACTCATCAGCAGCTGCTGAAAGAGTTTTCTCCTTACTCAACAACATTAAAGTTAAAAATCACACATCTCTGAAAATGTCCACCTTAAATACATTAATAAGATCTAAATCTTTACTTCAAGACATTAACTGCACGATGTGGAATCCACCAAAAGAGCTTTGTGATAGAATGCAACAAAAAAGATGGTATAGTAATGAAGCAGTTGACAAAAAAGTTCTCTTTTAACAAAATATAAGGTAAGTTGAATGTATTTCCTCCATTTCGATGTTTTAGTAAGATGTAATGTAAGTTAAATGTATTTTTTCCTGTTTAAGATGTTTTATAGGGTTTATATATTGATGTTTAAAATTTGGTACGTTTTTGTGTGTTTTGGTACCTTTTTGCAAAAAGTTTGGTACTGTTACAAAATAAATTTTGGTAGCCCTGGGTGGGAGCAGGGCTCCCACAAATGCCGGATCCTCTGGAGCTGCCTGCCTCTCCACCCCTGTGCTGCTGCCTCCCCACCGCTGATGCAGCAGTGCAGAGGGTGAGGGGGGCAGGTGGGAGCCAGTGCACGTAGGAAACCGGTTTTCAGGCTGGCTCCCTGCGTGTATCGGCTGTTCCTCCCCTGCCCCGTGCTGCCGCCTCTCTATTATAGGCAGCAGTGCTGGGGTGGGAACAGGCAGGATGCTGGAGCAGCCTATGTCCATGGGGAGCTCAGGGCCCCCAGGGACAGTAGGCGGGAGCTGGTCTACGCGGGGAGCCAATTTTTCAACTAGCTTTCAACTAGCTCCACCTGCCATCCTATGCTGCTGCCTCTGATACAGAGGCAGCGGCTTGGGGTGGCAGAGGGGTCCCTGGAAATGGAGCCAGGCACACACTAGGTGCTGGTCCTGCCCCCTGAGGGGAGCATTTTAGTAACCATGTTACTACTTGAAATTGTTGTGGCTACATGATTACTAAAATAAACAATATCTGACATCCCTGATTTTAATGGGATCTGGAGCTGTTGTTAGATTGGCTGGGGCCCAGGGCTGAAGCCACACCTTGAAACCACCCACGAGTCTCAGCTTCAGCTCTGGGTAGTGGGGCTCAGGTTTCAGGAGCTTTGCCTGATGAGGCTCTTGGGCTTTGGCCCTCCTGTCTGGGGTGGTGAGGCTCAGATGGGCTCAGGCTTCTATCACCTCTCCTGAGGTCATGTAGTGACTTTTGTTGTCAGAAGAGTCATGGAGAAATGTTTGAGAAACCATGCTGTAGAATATAGAGAGTGAGGTCACAAATGGTAGATCTTTTAGTAGCATTGTCACCTTTTTGTTCTGCATTTTCTTCAGAGCTCAGCAGTTGCAGAGCAGCACTTGTTGGCTTGGTGTCCAGCTCTGAAGGTATTGCCCTGCTAGCAGTGCCGAAATAAGGATGTTAATACCATGCTATGCCTCCTTGATTTCTGTTCTGCTGGCTTCAGAGCAGGGTGGCTGTAGAGTGGTGGCTGATGACTTAGGGCCCAGCTCTGTAAGTAGAAGCACAGAAGTAAGGCTGGCGATACAATACAATGTCATCCTTCTATGCTGCTGCTGGTGGCAGCTCTGCCTTCAGAGCCAGGATCCTGGCCAGCAGCTGTTGCCCCCACATGCCTCTCCCTCCCCTTGTGAGTTGCCCTCCCTCTGCAGGCACTAGTTGCCCTTGGAGCACTAAACCATGTAAATGCTTGAGCTAGAGTGCGGAGTCTTGATGCATGGACTTGGGTGATTATTTTTTTTTCTTTTAATGTCAATTCATGGGAGTTGAGGAATTAACATATTAGGGATGTAATAGTGTAGTTGGTTAAACAATTAACCAATAACCGGATGCTTATCGGTTAAAGATACCAGGTACTTCAAAGCCCTCTTCCCCACCGCCCTGAGGCTCTGCTAGTAATGCCTGCAGCCTGGCTCAGTCCTGGCTTGTGTTGACGGCTCCTGGGAGCTACCCCTGCTGCGACTCTGCAATAACTCTTAGTTCAGAGTTGCAGTGGGGATAGCTCCCGGGACCTAGAACAAGCTGGGACTGAGTGCTCTCATTCTAACCCTTATTAATTAATTGTGTAGTCGACAAAATTTTTGTAGACTACATGATTAATTAATTACATTTTTAACATCCCCGTGTGTGTGGACCTAAGATTGATTATTTTAAAATATCTGCCCAAAGCTCTAAATTATAACTTTAAAGTTTTGAAATGATGCTACAGTTTGCAGATGTTATGTACTTGGTAAGTAAATAAAAGATGAAAAACGGTATAAAAGAAAGCTCAACTTTTTTTCCCAGTGCAGAATCACTGCTGAAGAAACTTATTGTGTAAAATCAAGGGGAGAGGATTACATGCCTACTTGCTAAAAGTGGGCTGCAAAGAGTCCTTAATTAGATCATCAGCAATTGAACCTAACTTCCTAAACAAAGTTGGTTTCCTTTCTGTTTAAATATCCTTAGCAATTGGAAACAGTTGTGGAAATATTTAATATTAACCACAGAATGTTTAATTACTTGGGATACTGCAATATAAAAGCAGATTGATAATGTGTCATTGATGTTGTCACAGTTCCAGATTAAGTTCAGAAATGCCATTTGGATTCAAGCTTGCTTTTTCACAAACCCATATGTGCATTTAAAAGAGTGACTTTGCTTGCAGAGTATATCTTTCTGAAAGAGACACATTGTTTTGGTCACTGACAGAAAAGGAATTCTTAGCTATTTACATACTTAAAGGCTGCGTCTAGACTGGCTAGGTTTTCTGCAAAAGCAATTGCTTTTGCGGAAAAACTTGCCAGCTGTCTACACTGGCCGCTTGAATTTGCACAAGAACACTGACAATCTAATATAAGATTGTCAGTGTTCTTGCACAAATACTATGCTGCTCCTGTTCGGGGGAAAAAGCCTTCTTGCGCAAATGCTTTCGCACAAGAGGGCCAGTGTAGACAGCTAAAAACTGTTTTGCGCAAAAAAGCTCCAATGGCGAAAATGGCGATCGGGGCTTTCTTGTGCAAAACCATGTCTAAATTGGAATGGATGCTTTTCCGCAAAAAGTGCTTTTGTGCAAAAGCATCCGTGCCAATCTAGATGCTCTTCTGCAAATGCTTTTAACGGAAAAACTTTTCTGTTAAAAAAAAATTTGTGGAAAATCATGCCAGTCTAGACATAGCCAAAGAGTTTTCTTTGTACAGGTTCTTTAGAACAGTTTGCAATGAGAGACCAACTAAGAATCAATTTCCAAATTTAAAGAGGAGATGCCAAGATGTACTCCTTAGATACTTTCCCTTTTAATTCCCAAATTGCAATATAACTTTAAATTAAAATATTAGTCTTTTAAGATAAAGGTTGGAGTAGTACTAAAAATTGTAAGTATGCCACCTTCCTGGGAAGCTTGCATTCTGCTTTCATGTTTAAATCAATGGCTTTTAAGGAAAAAATAACTTCTGTCTAGCTCTCTAGTACTGCTTTCTCTGAGTGATAACTTTTTCTTAAAAGCTCTAAAAGAAGCTGTGCTTATATGTGAATTAAGCCAGAAATGAACCATGTTGTTTAGGGAGAATCCTAAACCTTACTGATTATTGGAGGCTAGTTTGAATTGATCTGATTTGGAATAACTTACAAGAAGTAAACTTTGCTTACTGATATTTATCAAAATGAATTGGCACCCCATGTGTGGATTGTTAAAATTTGGTGCCAGCCATTTCTTTTTTTGAGATTACTAATTCATCAAGATCATTGTAAGCCATTATTTAGACTGTTTGATTAAACTACTGTTGGTTTTGCACTGACATCCTAAATCTTGTGGGCTCCTCAGTAAGTAACATACTTGACTTTAGCGGTATGGGCATGACATGTTTAAATTTAGAATTCCCTGATGCTGTGGAAACAGTACGGTTTTATAGTGCCAAAAAAGTTACTACAAAAATCCATGGCTTCCTGTGATGTGAAACACACAAAATGAGCTCTCTGAATTATTCTAATGTAACATGACTTAAAATATATAAAGGGTTAAGTGTATCATACCATAAGTTATAATAGGTCATGAGTGTCAGATGATAGTAGAAGGGCATAACTGTGGACAAATAGAGTATGTGATTTTTAGTACATGCCAGAGGTATGAGTAAATTGGACAGCTCTGAGAGGAGGCAATGCACGTTCATCTGTCTTGATTTCACATAGGAGCTATAAAAGTTTAGTATGCTAAGGAATATGAATTCCTTTCCTCTTTAAAAAAGTGTAAAGGAAATTTAATGGTGAAGAGAAAAATAAAAAATGTTATGCTGAAGAATGGTTGAGTCCTTTGACTTGGGTTTGACTTCTGAAGTTAAGGACATAACTTTTGCACTATGGACATGCCTAATGCAGAGGGTATTGTCCATATATTTGATTGGATGATTTTGTACCTTATGATGCTGTAGTTTTCACACTTGGTGCTATTCACTCAATGGTGCATATCTATGGTATCTTGGCTACCCCCACATGCTAGCTTGTGCCAGTTTTCACTCAGCTTTCCAAATGTGATATTAGGCTTATGTTCTTTCTTTAGCACTGAATTCTAAAAGCAACTGCTAATGTTGAGAGTTAGTGAAGATTCACAGAAGGGAATGCAGGGGGAAAGAATTTAAGTTTAAAACTCGACAATATCCTGCCTAATAAAATATTTAAGGGGAAATTTTATTTTTTTCCTTTTGTTATAAATCAAAGTAAGTGCCACTTCAACAATTTGTTTTGCCGTATTACATTTTTTTAATTTAATATTTACGGTTGGCATTCAGTTCAAGCCTTATTAAGTAGTAAAACTGAAATAAATAGCAACTTTATTGTTGTTCGGGGAGAGAGGTGCCTTTCCTGGGAGATTGCAGTTCCTCAGTGTATTGGCTGACAGCTACTTTGCATTTAAATCAGCATGTAGAGAATTCTGTGGTTCATTGATATTTTGCTTCAGTTTGACAGTTGGAAGGACAGCAGCCAAAAGCAGGAATTTCAGGTTAGTGTTCATACTAGGGAAGTTAATGATTAATTGGTGGGGGCTGGAGCAGACCCCCCAGGGCAAAGGGCTGCTTCAGTCCTGTGGAGCTGGCTGTGGGTGAGGAGCACTCCAGCCCAGCCAGAAGAGCCCTCATCTGTGATGGGGGAAGGGCGGGGCACTCCAGCTCCCCCATCTGAACCTGTTTTATAGATTAATTGCTTAAACTTCATGTTTAACCAGTTTATTAATTCAATGCAATTTTACATCCCTAGTTTATACCCCATGATCAAGGAGTATATCTGCTATTACTATGTATGATGGATGGTGCTTTTGGTAGTGTCACCTAAGGGTTAGTGGGTTGGGCCCTCCTTTAATGCAGAGGTGATTTGTAGGGGTGACCAAGCCCCACTATTACACTGTGCTCAGGCCCAAGGTCCTCTAAGAGTTAGCAAGGGCTCAATACCCAGGGGCACCCTAAGGCCTTCCTACCACCTACTCTTTCTGTAGTCCCAAGTTTTGCAGTGTATGATGAACTAGTAATAGAGATAGGTACTGCCTGACCTTCAGTTGCCAGGTCTAGTGTGGCTCATAGAGCTAGTTTACCTTTATTAAATTCAGCAGTAATACAGGGAATCTATAGGTCTGTATCCTATAAAATGATAGCTTCAGCAGTATTCGTATAAAGCTTGAAGCATATGAACTTTGATGTAGATAAACATTTGAACAGAAAACTCCAAGTACTGGGGAACTGAAAATAGAGTGCTTAACTGATTACAGGAACATGACCCAATCAAAAAAGTAATGAAATGATGTTTCTTTGTTTCGGTCTTCACTGAGAAGTCTGGAGGAGTGCCTAATGTAGTGAATTACAA
Organism: Pelodiscus sinensis; assembly: GCF_049634645.1. Classification (NCBI taxonomy): domain Eukaryota; kingdom Metazoa; phylum Chordata; order Testudines; family Trionychidae; genus Pelodiscus; species Pelodiscus sinensis. The sequence goes on along the minus strand of NC_134712.1, from coordinate 227,262,183 downwards.
GCAGAGAGAGGGTAAGTTTAGAAGATAGGATACACAAAGAACAAGTTAAAAATCACTTAGGAAAGTTAGATGTCAGCAAGTCACCAGGTCCTGATGAAATGCATCCCAGGATACTCAAGGAGCTGATAGAGGAGGTATCTGAGCCTTTAGCTATGATCTTTGAAAAATCATGGAAGACAGGGGAGATTCCAGAAGACTGGAAAAGGGCAAATATTGTGCCCATCTATAAAAAGGGGAATAAGAACAACCCAGGAAACTACAGACCGGTCAGTTTAACGTCTGTCCCAGGGAAGATAATGGAGCAGGTAATTAAGGAAAACATATGCAAACACTTGGCAGGTAATAAAGTGATAGGGAATAGCCAGCATGGGTTTGTGAAGAACAAGTCATGCCAAACTAATCTGATAGCTTTCTTTGATAGGATAACAAGCCTTGTGGATAAGGGAGAAGTGGTGGATGTCATATACCTAGACTTTATTAAGGCATTTGATACGGTCTCGCATGATATTCTTATTGATAAACTAGGCAAATATAACTTAGATAGGGCCACGATAAGGTGGGTGCATAATTGGCTGGATAACCGTAGTCAGAGAGTTGTTGTTAACGGTGCTAAATCCTGCTGGAAAGGGATAACAAGTGGAGTTCCGCAAGGGTCTGTTTTGGGACCCGTACTGTTCAATATCTTCATCAGTGATGTAGATATTGGGATAGAGAGTACGCTTATTAAGTTTGCAGATGACACCAAACTGGGTGGGATTGCGACTTCTTTGGAGGATAGGGACATAATTCAAAATGACCTTAGCAAGTTAGAGAAATGGTCAGAGGTAAACAGGATGAGGTTTAATAAAGAGAAATGCAAAGTGCTCCACTTAGGAAGGAACAATCAGTTCCATACATACAAGATGGGAAGCGACTGTCTAGGAAGGAGCATGGCGGAAAGGGATCTAGGGGTCATAGTGGACCACAAGTTGAATATGAGTCAACAGTGTGATGCTGTTGCAAAAAAAGCAAATATGATTCTAGGTTGTATCAACAGGTATGTTGTAAGCAAAACTTGTGAAGTCATTCTGCCGCTCTACTCTGCACTAGTTAGGCCTCAGCTGGAGTACTGTGTCCAGTTCTGGGCGCCACATTTCAAGAAAGATGTGGAGAAATTGGAAAGGGTACAGAGAAGAGCGACAAGAATGATTAAAGGTCTACAGAACATGACCTATGAAGCTAGGCTTCATGAACTGGGCTTGTTTAGTTTGGAAAAAAGAAGATTAAGGGGGGACATGATAGCGGTTTTCAAATATCTAAAAGGGTATCACAAGGAGGAAGGAGAAAATTTGTTCCTCTTGGTTTCTGAGGACAGGACAAGGAGTAATGGGCTTAAAGTGCAGCAAGGGAGGTTTAGATTGGACATTAGGAAAAATTCCTAACTGTCAGGGTGGTCAAATATTGGAATAAATTGCCAAGGGAGGTGGTGGAATCTCCCTCTCTGGAGATAAATATTTAAGAACAGGTTAGATAGACATCTGTCAGGGATGGTGTAGACGGAGCTTGGTCCTGTCTTGAGGGTGGGGGGGCTGGACTCGATGACCTCTCGAGGTCCCTTCCAGTCCTATGATTCTATGATGTATATGATAAGTTGAGCTCATTGATACATTAACCTATAGGAGAAGAATAGTTCAACATTAGTAAAATAAGGCTGTACAAATAAGGAAGATGGGAGAAACCCCCCAACTGAATTTACATCAAACATAGTGGCATCAGTGTATATCAGAAAAGTTGCATCCCAGCCTCAGGTTTGACAGTGGAAGTACGCAGCCAAAAGTAGTAGGGGAGAGAAAGATGCAGCCTTTGGGAGGTGCCAGTATGGTGGCCACTGATGATAAGGAAGATGACGGCTGACTGATATCAAAGTTTGTTCTGCCAGGGATGTTGACATGAATGTTCTGTAATATCTCTCTCTACCTTACTGAACTGGAATGTTTGTGACTCTGCTAAATGTATGAGTATACTTTATAAATATCAGAGAGTTTCTATATAGCACGAGTGTTGCCTCTGTGCTCGTCGAGGTTCCTGTCGTTCTTACCCTTTTGTATGTTAATCTCGAGCAGGGGTCAGCAACTTCTTCAAACCTAAGAGCTAAATTACATCAAAATTAAGAACAAGTGGTCAACGAAGAGCCAGTATAAGAATGTCCATTTGCATGACTAAAAATATGCATCTTAATATTATTGATAATTGACATGATGATTAATAATAACTTAAATGAAACCTTGTATTCACAGACTTAATTCAATGGGACTTCTGCTTCTGTATCTTTTTGCACAGTTCTTTGAAGTTTACATAATAAATGGTCAAATTCAGCTTCATGCACCCATTCAGGCTGTCTGTCAGCCTTGAGCGCAAATTACCTTTGTGATTCAAATGACAGAAAGCCTGCTCTCACATATAGTTGGAGCCAAACGTTTAAAGTAAGGTCAACCTGACACATTGCCATGCAGAATATGTGACAGGACGTTCTTTCCAAGTGTTCAGAATCAGATTATTGTGGTGCTTTGTCTGCCATTTGTGCAGTTTTGCCAGTTCATGTTGTTGAGCAAGGCATTCGAAATCAGAATTCAGCGTAACGAATTTTTCCACCTCGATATCTGACTCCTTGAAATCTGCTATTTCTATTTCTAAATGACTGACTGACAGAAGACTGTCAAATCCAGTTCTTCAAAGGATGCTTCATGTGGACAAATCATCAACTTCAGCAGAGCACTGTGTTTGCAAAAGTCAACAAAACAATACTTGAATGCCATCAGGAGCTCAAACAAACTAGGACAGCTGCTGCAAATCAAGGCTGTTGTTTTAATTCTCTTTCTGATAGGAATCAGGAAGTATTCATAATGTTTTGAAATGTGCCACCAGTCTGCCCATCTCAGTATCGTTTAAGATAGTCAATTTTGACTCAGATCCAAACATTGCCTGCTGCAGAGTCAGGACTGTATTTCCTTGCTCTTGTGGCTTAAGCTTCTGCTCATTCAAATGACTAGTAATGTTAGTGAGACAGTGAAACTTGAGCAACAGGTCACAGTCTGAAAGCTCAGTGTTTTCGACACCCAAAAATGACTTAATGTTGTTAATGCAGGCAGCAAAACTAGACAAAACTTTGTCACATTGCTGTGCATTAATAGATCATGGTATTTGAAATTAACTTTTTCAAGCAGTGACTGAAATTGATGGTGATTAAGGGCTCGGGCAAGAATCCAGTTGACCCCCTGCCATTCCCGTACCCGCTACCCACACTCCAACATTCTTTCCCAAGCCTCCTATGCCTTAGCCTCTTGCCCTACTCCTGCACCCCTCCACATTCTCATCCCCTGTCCTGAGCGCTCCCCCCTCCACTACAACACTTCCCAGTCTCTTACCTTGAGTCCCCCTACACTCTACCCCACCCACACTTATAATCCCTCCCCCAGCTCTGCCCTGAGGGTCCCCCCTTCTGCCCCCAGGAGGATTTGATATACAGCAGTACCTTTAAGAAATTTGTTACTTTCACTCTTGCTGGTCAGCTCTTTTCTGATCTTTCTAGCTTCCTTTTTAAATATTCTCCTATGTCTCGATCATTCTCTGCAAGTGTGCCTAGGCAGGGTCATTTGTAGAGTTGCCGTTGAACCTTTTCAGTTCTAGTGTGGAATTTATACACCCATCACAGTTGAAGAGATGGGAAAAGAAGCAAAGACCAAACTTGTATTACAGCATTAGTCTATACTTCAGCTAGTGGACTCTACTGATTTTTATTAAGTGTGATACTACTTTTGGTAACTCCGTCACGGTCTAAAAACTTTGATGTGATTTGTGTCTATATTTGAAGTGCTACAGTACCATAATATATAGGTAGTTAAGAAATTTAACTAGTTGTGCTTTATTAATGTTTTGCCTCCCAATCTTACTTCTGTTTATTACTTTGAAACTATTCTGGAGTATGTATCCTTGGTTTGCTGCTTTTTTCATATGGCTGGTGTTGAGCAGCAATTACAGTTTCACCTGAAGTTGATTGAGCAAAATGGCTACCTCAGGAGTAACAGAATTTATTGGATTAGTGCCTTCTTCATATATATGAATTAGGCAGTAGGTTATGGTATGCTTGATGGTTTCATGGGGAACCACGCTACCACACCGGGGAGTTGTTGATTTTCCATTTATACGTCCAATATCTGCATTTATTGTGGTTGGTTCAAATTCCGTTCAGAATTGACCATATGCCCGTGGAAGGTCAAACCCAGGAAGCTTCCACATGGGAATTGGTCAAGGGATTTACTTTTTAAGTCTGGTTTAGCCTACTCTGCTTTCCCAGTCTCCTTCTGATCATAGCCTAATTGTACCAGGCTAAATGAATATTCCCAGAAAGTCTTCAGGACTTAAGATGTTGCGAGAGAGGGAGCAGGACTTAAGATGGAGCAGGAGGACTATGTCCAGGTCTTGGTGAATAGGCAGACATCTGTTTTCCTGGGTCTTGGTGAATAGGCAGACATCTGTTTTCCTGGGTTTGCTAAGCTTCACAGAATGGTGCAGCAATTTGGTGTATGGGTGGAGTAGTGATTTCAGACAGGATAGGTAGTCATGGTGTTGGAGTTTACTTAAATATTCCCATGATACATTGCATTACTGTGTTCAGCTGGATTTGCACAAGTCACATGGGGCTGCATCTGCTCCATACTTGTGCACAATATTCATCTATTGATTATACAAGTGCTATTGAACATGTTCTCAACACTGATGCTGAAGTACCCCCATGTTGTACTTGGTGTCAGCCTTCAAGGAGTCCACTCTATTAAGTGAGACTTCACAATGAATGTCATCAGCTTGGCAGAAAACATTGGTCAGCCATCTCTATGTCATCAGACAAGCATCTTGAACTCCTTGGACTTGAAAAATTAACTAGCCCTGGAAAGATGCCCACACTGCCCAACAAAGCTATATAGAGCTATGTACAATCACAGTCTTTGTCCTCAGAACTCAGGCTAGTCTTCTCAAAGAGTGATGAAGGGTAAGAGTGGTATGTGATTTTTTTTTTTCCTTAGGATGTAGCAACCTCACCCGTCCTTATTGCACTCCATAGGAATATATACTCAAGATGAACAAACTTGTTCCTGTATCTAAGAAGTCTTCTGTGGTGGTTCTGCCACCAAAAATTAAGTGTTCTACCTTGGTCTGTTTCCGATAATCTCATAATCTTACAAGGCAGTGTTACTATAAATTTACTAAGAATACTAGCTAGATATACTGTCATCATGTTCTGTGATCATATCATACTAGCCAATCAGTGACCTGGGCATTGGTCTGTCCAAATATGACTCCCTTGCTATTTCTACATAGAAATAAAAGAGAATGCAGCAATTTATGATTTTCTGGAAAAGAAAGGGGAGAATGAGACAACCAGTGAGACAGGTAGTCACAGACCTGTGAAGTCTCCTATTTGCACTGTCTTGAAGCTTCAGTCCCCATTGGAATAGGTTATCCATGTTTCTGACCACCTCTTGGCCTCTCAGGATGTCTCCCCTGTAAATAAGTCTCTATCATTTCCATGATATGATTGAAGACTCCAGTCCTTCCTTGGAACATACTTGAACCTGGCTGGAGAGCTTGGCTGAGAATATATGTACTAGGGTGGTTGGGCTAGTACAAGTCCCCAGAAGAGTAACAAGGAATTGCATTCCAGCTAAATCCAAGTTGGGGGGTGGTGTCCTATACTTTTGTAGTCATCCCATCTTCCTGGAGTATTCCAGGAAAAAGTCAGAGTATTAGTAGCTTTCGTTGGATTGTCTTCCTTCCTCCTTTACACTACTATGATAGATTTTTCTAATATTAGGAATATGATATAGCCTGGTGAGATCCTTCCATGGTGCACAGTTCCTCCAGGAGCAAGCAGATAAACAGAAGTTCCATGATTTGGGTTTCACTGCAGACACATGTATCTGGGTCCTTGGAATAATGGCCCCACTTCTGCACATTGTCTTTTGACCTGCCAACTCTTATTCAAAAGTGCTTTAAACATCTCAGGTTAACTAATCTTTCTCAACTGTGGGGAAGCATTTGGCAATGTGATTATGCATTTTGGTATTCTCGCTGAATATTTCAAGTCACGTGTGCAACATTTTCAGTTATATAGCTGCTGGTAATTTTTTAAGTGGTTCTGTTGCTGCTAGGAATCATTTCCATGATTTCAGTCAGCTAATTGCTGTAGTATAGCCATGTAGTGGTATTGGATATCTTTTTCCATTTTTGTGAAAGCTCTCTTAATATTAGGTGGAGCAGTTCTGGAAAACACATAGAAACTATTCACATGTATTAATTTTAGACATCCTGAAATGTAGCAGCAGTTCTCATTCAGCACAGAGTATAGCTTCTTTGTGCAAGTCAATTTTTCCCACATTGAAAGTGCATATTTGGCAATCAGTTTACAGAGTACAGGTTGAACCTCTCTAGTCCGGCAATATCCATGGTCCGGCATATTTTAGTTACCCAGATATCCACTTAAAATGGGTGTGGCCAAGTTCCCACAGTCCCATAAATGTTGTTTACAGCCACTATTTCTAGTTCTCAGTCCTCTGTGCTATTATTTAGCTCTAATTTAACCCTAAATGTCTTCTAAGAATCTGTAAGTAATGGAAGTGTTGATAATGTCGCTAGACAATATTGATCTCCCATGGTCCAGTAAATTCTCTGGTTCAGCACCAGTCAGGTCCTGAAAGTGCAAGACTAGAGAGATTCAACCCGTACAAGGTTGATGGCAGTTGAATTGGTTCCCCATTTTGAGTTTACAAGCTTCCTGTGTATGTTCTGGTTATAAAGTTTTCCTTTTGTCGTCTTCACCTATGCTTTGAAGAGAGTGCAGTATAGTGTTTGCTCCAAGGTAGTCAGGATTCCAGCAGTGGACAAGTGATAGCCCATTCTATTTGAATTGTCTGTTGGCTTGATTGGGGCATAATTAGTTCACAGTGTATTGGACTGAGAACCCAGTCAGCACTGATGTTAATGTAGTGTTTGGGTGGGCAAGATCTTTGACTTACGCGGTGAAGCACTGGTTATTGGTATAGATCTAACTTCTTGTGCTGAGATGGATTGATTGATCATTTGTGTAGATGTTGAAAGGTAGAGATTCACGATTTTGTCCTCTTCTCTTTTCATTTACCAGGATCAAAGCTTACATGGCATCATATGGTGCTTATGGCTATAGATTGAGTGTTATGCAAATTAGGCTCTTTAACATTTCTTCTTTGTATTTGAGTGCTATGCAAATCTGTTTAGAAATAATTATTTAAATGGAAGCTTCATCCAGAGAGCTGTAAGGAGAGAATGGGAATTGAAACCCTTGCACCATAATGCTTTGAACAGATAAGTATTTCTGCCTATTATTCTCAAAAAAGTGAATGACATACTGATGGTTTTTGTCAACTGTTCTTGGTCCAATTGCAGCATGGTTTGTTAATCTTTAAGGTGCTGAAAGACTATTAGTTGTTTTTAAATTTTTTTTGAGAAGGAGAAAGACACTCTTCACATTACACTTGTTCGTTAGAGCTGAGGGGGGTCCCAGCCTAGTAGATTTTGTGTGCTTCAGCCCTGTGGTAGGGGGAGGAGGGGGCTGGAGTGCCAGCACAGGCTTCTCAATGCAAGGGGCCCCCCTGAGCCTCAAGGGCTGGATCCAGGCAAGCCAGGGGCTGCGTCTGGCCCCCATGCCTGAGGCCTCCCCTCCCCTAAGCTTTTATAGAGGAGGTGATTGTTCCACAGCTCAGTTTGAAACTGTAACTAGCCAACCTACCTTTTAAATCCAGATTTCCCAACCTATGGGTTGGGACCCAAATATGGGTCTCCATTACGTTTCAAAAGGGTTGCCAAGTGTCTCCCCAGGTGGCTCTGCCCCCCCCCCCCCTGTTTTTGAATTGCCTTGGGTCACCAAGTCTTCCTAAATTGTCAAAATGGGTCCCCATCTGGAAAAGGTTGGGAACTGCTGTTTTAAAGGCTTTTTTGTATGACCCTTTTGAACTTCATCTTTAGCTTTAGTATGTGTTATGGTTATTCTTTGGAAAGTGTGTTACCTCAAATGTAGTGTAAGTTTGGGGAAACTAGTGTGATGGAACATTCCATATCCTTTATGAAAATATGCTTATGAATATGACATAACTGGAATATGTTTTTTAAATATCTCAGGTAAGATGTAATTGGAAGAGTTATAATCTACTGAATATCATTTTCCTATTTGTAAAGAATTCTCATCTACCCAGCATCACCACTGAGATACTGATGACTTGATGACCTCTCAGGGTTCCTCCCAGTTCTATGATTCTGTGATTATCACTATCTTGAGTTATTTGGCATTAAAATTTCTCTGAACAATAAAAGTGATCATCTTTTATAAATATTTCTGAAAGTTAGTTTGTTTGTTTGTTCCGAAAGATCTCAGAAACAGTAAGAACTAGAAACACCAAATTTTGCATGGATACAACTGATTTCCTAACTTAAATAACTGGATTGATTATATCTCATAATTGGTGCCCCCAGAGCCCCAGTTGGGCCACTAATTAGCTTTTAGTAGTGCCTGATCATAGGTATTTGCTAAACTCTTCTCTTAAGCATGTCTCAAACTGCAACTACGAGATCCTTTCGCTGTGATAACAGAAGTACTAGCTATGTTAATTTCTTAAAGTAATATATAAGAGAAAAGTATTTCCAATAAAATATGCTATGTTAATGTAATTGACGTAGTTCATTCATCTCACCTTCTACTATATTTTCCCTGGGTGACACCGGGTATTTCTGCTAGTAGATAATATAATTCAGAGTCCCATTTAATAATTCTGGTTTTGAAGAAAATAACTTATACTTTAATTGTCACTGCTTAGTGGCTTGCTATACTGGTATGGGCATACTCTTTAAAAAGAGGGATTTCATCTTCAGCTTCAGAAACAGACACTAACTAGCCCAAATATGCTGGAACAGAGAACTTTTGCTCTCAGGCTGTCAGCCGACGGTCAGGGCAGTGTGTATGTGCTATATACCCGAGACTTTAACTGCTGAGACCAGGGTCCCTTGCAGCAGGCAACCTGGAGGAGGCTGACGGGTGACAATAAGTGTACAGGGAGAGCTTATTACACTTCAGATTTTAGCTGCTAGAATCTGTGATTCCTTCGCAGCGGGCAGCCTGGGGGAGGCTGAGAAGTGCCCCAACGGATCAGCCACCTGGGAGTGACACAAATCCAAACGCCCAAGCTTTCCCTATATCTGTCCCTTAAGACCGGCTGAAGTTTTTAAATTGTGCTTGGTTCTGTTACAGCAACTGAAGGAGTCAGGTTAAAACTTAAACAGTTACAGGCTTATTAAAGAAGCTTATAAATCATATGGTTACAATGGCTATTGCTCTATTTCTTAACTACTAGCAAAATATAGATCTTAAAAATGGTTACAAAGAAGATAAAGATAGAAAAATAGAAATAATGGTACCAAGTAACAGCTTACTCTTTCTATGTCTACACTTAAGATAGAGGACCACATCCAGGTACAATTTTTACCCCCTTCTGTGCCTCTCGACTCCAGCATGTCAGGCCAGGGCCGGTCCCTCAATTCCTAGGAAAGACGAAAATACGAAGTGGGCGTCCCCATAGAACCTCGGGAGGTCAAACACCTAACCCGACCAGCAGGTAGAGGGTAGAATGACACACAAAGTGAGTGTGCTGCTTGGACCTATTTTTATACCCATGGGGTCACGTATTTCTCTTTCTTGTCTGTCATGCCAAATGGTGCTGGTCTGTCTTTTGTGAGACCAGTTCTTACAAGGGAGTTGTGAACTTAATTTACACTTGTAAGAGAGATAACTAAATTTGAAGTACTGGGCATTCTTTTCTCAGTGGGAAATTCCTCTCCCAGGGACTGTGTGTGTTCGAATCAACATGGGTGCCAGCCTGGGCAGTTCTCGCGTCCTCGAGGCCAGCCTATTGCCTTAATCGCTCTCTCTCTCCTCATATCTATGTTTTCAGCTTCTCAGGATCAGATGAGCCAGCATAGACTATGCTGATTTTACTGCTCCTTCTCTGCCCTGTATGCTTCAGGAACCTCAGAGAGGTAAATAAGATGGATGAGATGGGGAGGGGGCGGTCTGTCTGGCTACACAGGCACTTGAAACAAGTGTAGTTTAGGTCTATCACTGTAGCAAAACTTCTTATATTCTTGAAGTCTTAATAAAAATTGTGATGGCCATTCAAATTAGAAACTTAATAGATTACATCAGAATGTTCCATTTTAGAAGATCAAAACAGTACAGTCTTCTGACAGTTAAGATAAATCCTTGCTACTACATCCTTTTCCTTCTATCTGTTTTTCCCCTTTGTATTATGTATGGTTTGAAACAGATAGTGAGGAAGCTGACTTGAAGAAGCTGTAAAACATTTCTGATTTATGTTAATCAGAAAAGCAGAAAATTGAGTAATCTGTGACTCAAATGTTGCCAGGAGCCATTGTGTGGAGTAGGGACATAAAATCCTGTTCAGTCAGTTGACCTGATGAACATTGTTTAACCGCTTAAAGGAGGTGTGAGTAGGGGGTTAACTGTTTAACCAGTATGCATCACCCTTAGTAGGTGTCCTTACCCATTAGGGCTAATCAGTGGGCTGGAGCAGCTGGGCAGGGGGTGCTCCAGCTTGGCTGTCACAGGTCCTGCCAGCGGTAGACCCTTCTGGGCTGGAGCAGCTCACTGCCCATGTCGGGGAGGAGGCTGCTCCAGCCCACTGGTTAACTGTAATGGGAAAGCATCGCCCATTAAGGATGCTTACTGGTTAAATGGTTATTAATTCACATTCTCAGTGTGGAGAGGCAGCTTTTAACTTTCCCCATATTTTCTTACACATTTGTGGTAGTTCATGTTAAAGTGTAATAATAGTTCTAGTTCCTGGCAGACTACGTTGCAAGTAAATGGGGAAACAGGCTTTATCCATAAAAGTCTGTGTTGAAACCCATTGCTGCTTGTCCCATGAGAGGTCAAGGAAAATAATCCTTCTCAATTGGGAACTTTTTAGAACAGTCACATAATAACATAAAAACGGCCATAACGAGTCAGACCAAAGGTCCATCTAGTCCAGTATCCTGTCTGCTGACAGTGGCCAATACCAGATGCCCCAGAAGGAGGGAACACAACATGTAATCCCCACATGATCTCTCCCCTGTCTCCCACTTCCAGAGAAACCGAGGTTAGGGACACCATTCCTACCCATCCTAGCCATTGATAGACCTAACCTCCATAAATCTATCTAGCTCTTCTTTGAACTCTGTTAAAGTCCTAGTCTTCACAACATCCTCTGGCAAGGATTAAAACAACACTGGTAACAATGAGAGTACTGAATTTTTGGCACCTGTTAGTTGTTTTTTCTGGCTTTAAGTGTTTGTTTTCTTTAAATATATACAAAAGTATTCAAGTTAAATATGGCTGTAATTTTGAAGTAGTTTTGTGCACAAGAATAAAATTTTGTACAGGCAGTCCCCGACTTACGTGGATCCGACTTACGTTGGATCCCTAGATACGAACGGGGTGAGGCAACTCCGGCACATGCGCAGCAGCATTCCCGGGGCTCGCTCACCTGGGTCCTAGGATCCTCCTCCTCCTCGGGCCGGCTCCGACTGGGGTCCCGCAGAGCTGCCGGGCAGAGGAAAAGTGCCTCCCCACGCCCGCTGCCCCCCCACCCCCCTGCCAGCAACAGGCTGCCCCCTCCCCTGAGCAACAGGCTTCCGAACAGACAAAAGCAGCCTCTCTGCCCCTCCTCCCCTCTATACATGCCGGGCTCCCGGAGCGCAGCAGCGTCCCCGGGTCTCGCTCACCTGGGTCCTAGAATCCACCACCTCCTCCTCTTCGGCCGGCTCCAACTGGCCTCTGCCTGCAGCAGCTGGCCACAGGGACAGGGATCCCGCAGAGCTGCCGGGCAGAGGAAAAGTGCCTCCCCACGCCCGCTGCCCCCCCCCCCCGCGGCCTCGCATCCTGCACGCCTCCCCCCTCCCCCCCTGCCAGCAAAAGGCTGCCCCCTCCCCTGAGCAACAGGCTGCCGAACAGCAGACAAAAGCAGCCTCTCCGCCCCTCCTCCCCCTATGTTTGCCCAGGGAGCCCAGCATGTAAAGACTCCACCAAAACAAACAAAGTGCTGGCCTCATTGTGTTAGCAAAAAAAGGACCCTCCTCCTAGAACCCTGGGTGGTGTGTGGAAATAAAGCTATTAGCTCAAAGCATGGTGCAGAGCTGTTTGGTATGTGATGAGTTACTCCTTTAGTCCTGAGTTTGTCACAGGGACAGAAATAGATGTGAAATCTTCTGAACAGGGGAACAGACAGCAAAACAAACATTAGAGGGGAGTTAACCTTTCCCTATGCTATCCAAAACTAAAAAAAATGTTTGGCTAGAGTTTCCCCTACAATATGTACCAGTTCCGACTTACATACAAATTCAACTTAAGAACAAACCTACAGTCCCTATCTTGTACGTAACCCGGGGACTGCCTGTACTACAGAAAATGGCCATTGCTTGGGTTTTTTTCTAGTTAGTGTGACTGTTTTACTGTACAGCAATCTGATGTAGAATCATAAAATACTGAAACTGAAAGGGACTTCTAGAGGACATAAAGTCCAGTCCTATGCTCTTACTACAGGACCAAGCACCATCTAAGGGTGCGTCTATATAGTAAGGCTTAACTTGGAAAAAAAACTACGCAAATTGAGCTACATAAATTGTGTAGCTTATTTCAAAATTGGGAGCATCTAAACAGCACTTATTTCTAAATAGAGCACTCTTTCTCTGACTTCCCTTACTTTTCATACAATGAGGGTTACAAGAGTCGGAGTAAGATGTCCTCCAGTGTGACAGTATTTTGACATTATTTCGATGTAAGTGCCTACTATGTAGACGCAGACTAAGTTATTTTGAAATAATGTTGCTGTGTAGATGTACCCTAGATCATCCCAGATAGGTCTCTATCCAATTTGCTCTTAAATATCAACAGTGATGGATATTCTACAACATCTCTAGGCAACTTATTCCAGTGTTTAACCACCCTGACAGTTAGGAAGTTATTCCTAATGTCCAACCTAAACCTCCCTTGTTGCAATTCAGGCCCATTGCTTCTTTCCTATCATCAGACGCCAAGGAGAACAATTTTTCTACCTCTTCCTTGTAACATCCTGTCATGTCCCCTCTCAGTCTTCTCTTTTCTAAACTAAAAAACCCAGTTATTTCAGTTTTCAGAGGTCATGTTTTCTAAACCCGGGATGGGGAACCTTAGGCCCAGGGGCTGGATGTGGCCCTTGGGTTGCTTGGATCCAGTCCCCACCCCCTGAGGCTCAGGGCTGCAGTTGGGGGCCATGTCGGTGAGGGTCTGGTTGGTTTTTTTGCTTCTCACGTATGTGGCCCCTGACTGATTTTTGGGGGGGGGGGGGGGTGGATCAGCAGCCCCCAACCCTAAAAAGGTTCCCCACCTCGATTCTAGACCTTTAATCATTTTTGTTGCTCTTTTCTGGACCTTCTCCACATCTTCCTTGAAATGTGGTGCCCAGAATGGGACACGGTACGCCAACTGAGGCCTAAACAGTGCAGAGTAGAGAGGAAGAATGACTTCTCGTGTCTTGCTCACAACTCTTCTGTTGATGCATCCCAGAATCATGTTGGCTTTTTTTTTTTCAAAAGTGTCACACTTTTGACTCATATTTAGCTTGCGATCCACTATGACCCCTAGATCTCTTTCTGCAGTACTCCTTTCTAGACAGTTGCTTCCCATTCTGTATGTGTGAAACAGATTGTTCTTTCCTAAGTGGAGTAGTTTGCATTTATTCTTATTGAACTTCATTCTATTTACCTCAGACTATTTCTCTAGTTTTTCCAGATCATTCTGAATTTTGACCCTATCCTCCAAAGCAGTTGCAACCCCTCCCAGCTTAGTATCATCTGCAAATTTAATAAGCATATTCTCTATGCCAATATTTAAATAGTTGATGAAGATGTTGAACAGAACTGATCCCAACACTGACCCCCTGTGGAGCCCCACTTGTTATGCCCTTCTAGCATGACTGTGAGCCGTTAAAACTACTCTCTGAGAACAGTTGTCCAGCCACTTATGCACCCACCTTATAGTAGCCCCATGTAGGTTGTATTTCTCTCGTTTATTGATAAGATCATGCGAGACCATATCAGATGCTTTCCTAAAGTCAAAGTATACCATGTTCACCACTTTTCCCTTATACACAAGACTTGTTAAATCTATCAAAGAAAGCTATCGTATTGATTTGACATGATTAGTTCTGTACAAATGCATGCTGGCTGTTACCTTTTACCTTATCTATAAACCATCATATATTTTATAATTGTCATATGATAATTTTTCTATCTACTTTTAAGTGCATAGGAGATAGCATGTACCAAAGAGTTTAATATTAATACGTTAAGTTATTCACATTTCTTAAGGAACAAGAGCTCCCTCTTCTGGATTAGAACTACTATGGTAAAATTGGAAAGCTCTTTGAAACTTTTTTGTGTTTGCCATCCTAAATGTTTTAAGATTTAACTTTCTTGTACAGAAAGTACATACCTGGTGCACAAGACTGGCTCCCATGCTGACGTCCCTGATGCTGGCAATAGTGGCAACACCTGTGCTCGCTCATGAACAGTGACAACATAAATTGGAATAATCTGAGCATAAACATAACTCCAAACCTGAAAAGACGTTCTAGAGGGAGAATATGTGCTCTCTTTCTCTCAGCTAGGTCTTCTGGTGAATTACAATAAAACTTTATTCCATCACAGGTGATAGTGTTCACAAGAGTCCTAACTCTAGATTGGTGAGAACATATCTTCCTGAAAACAAGTTCATGCTGATACATCTGCTAGTACATAAAATAAAGTAAAATTAGACTACAATGTTAGATGTGGCTGGGGCTGGTAGGACATATGTTGGTGTATAAATACATGAAGCCCCTTGCCAGACTTTATTCACAACCACTCCAACTTTGATCTATTTCTTAGCAGTGCATCAGATGAACAAGGTGGTAGTGCCATTTAGCATTGTTCCAGAACTGAGTTGGTGGAAAGAACCCAACAACGTGCGTTCAGTGGTACCATTTACCACTACCACTCTGTCATACATACATTAATCAGTAAGCAAATGGTCTGGTAGCATTTCATAGACTAACGAAACATGTAGATGGTATCATGAGCTTTTGTGGGCACAGCCCACTTCTTCAGATGACTGGAGTTATGACTAGGAGATAAGAAAACTCAAAATAAATAGAAGGGCAGAGGGGGAGAGAAAGATGCTCTGTGGCCCACCCCCCTACCTCTGTACCTAAAGTATCAGGGGAAAGGGTGCTAAACCTGAGTAGATAAAGATCAAAGTTAGTGGATAGATTGGTAAGGCAGGGAGGATACCATTCAGAAAGCTGTTAGCACCTTCAGTGATAAAGGGTCCACCACCCCATATCTTGATTTAAGTCCATTAGTAATTGAATTGAATTTGCATATGTATTGTAATTCCAAGCTTTCCCTGTGTATTTGGCTTGAGGAGCTGGCCTGTGACAAGACCGCCACCTTCAGATCTGTTCAGATCTGTGAGATTATGGTTAGGTAAACAGAAATGTTCTGCCACTGGCTTCTGAGTATTTTCTTTACGTATATCCGATTTGTGTCCATTGATTCTTTCCCATAGAGAACATCCAGTTTGACCAATATATATAGTAGAGGGGCACTGTTGGCATTTTGCTAAACCTGAGTAGATAAAGATCAAAGTCAGTGGATAGATTGGTAAGGCAGGAAGGAGACCATTCAGAAATTAATCAGATACAGATCAGCAAGATCCTTGAACCATCTACAAATGGCTTCCACACCAACCTCCCAAGCTTAGAGCATCAGGCTAGCCTGCCTCATCTTCCTACCTATTGCAGACACACAAAGTATTGATCCTGACAGAAAACATCTTCGTGAAGCATTTTGTAAATAAGCAAGGAGGTGCATGCTTATCTCCCCTTTTCCTTGAAACAATAAAGCTCTGGATGCAGTGCCTAACCTGCAGAGGATAACCAGAATGTTGGTTCTCAGTTTGGTAAAATGGCGGGAGCCCCAGAGGCTTAAGGCCAAATGCCCAGTGAAAAATACCAAATGATGGCAAGACAAAAAGTTTTATCAAAGATGGAATGATTTATTAAACTGAACAACTTAAAATGAGCATTTACCCAATATTTGCCACAAAGCAATTGAACCACAACAATTTTCAAAACTCTACCTAAGTTACAACTAAGTCCAATATATACACATTTCAAAAACTATTTCTTTAACACTGACGATAGCAAAGGTAAAAGTTACAACTGAGCAATATATTTTCTAACCTGTCTCTTTTAAACCACTTAACAAACAGTGAGGGTAAATTAAATACTTACAAACTCAGCAACAACAACAGCACAAAGACATACAAGGAATCGGAGCATGCTCAAAATTCGTATACCCCTTTTTGGATTCGGTGGGTGGGAGGTGGCCTTCGGTTGATCAGTCCTAAGCCAGACTCAGATTCTGTCTTCCAATATTAGGGAGCTCTCCCGGAGCTTAGGGCTCAGTGGTTTTTATGTTATTACCTATTACCATATTTGGTATTGTTTGTGCTCTGGGAGGGGCATGGGTGTGGTCTGGATGCGGTGTGATGCCCATATATGGTGTTGAGTGCTGGACTCTGACAAGCTCCATTTTATTGGTAGATAAGCCTTATTGATATCCATGTGACTGGTGAGGTTGCTTTGGTAGATCTTGGCTATGCAGGCGAGGCCTGGCCAAGAGAGCCCATACTTGACACAGAATAGCTCTTCATTTTCAAAGTCACAGCAACAATCTGCTCAACTTTATGGGAAGACAGTTGATCACCACTTATTTGTAGTAACTGTGGAAGTCTATCATATTCATTCACTGGGGGGACTCTAGTGACAGACTGCCAACTCCAAGTATTAAACTTCTATTCCAGAGAGGATCACAAGCTCTGAATTATTATTGGATACCTTCCATTCATCTGCAGTGTTTCCAAGGTCTCCTGTAAGCCATTCTATAGCACTGGAAGGTTTTTCTTGTAATTAAATTATCTGAGTATCTAGAATTACTACCAGTACTTTCATGGTTGCTAGCAACCTGCCCATCACACATGGTCAGACATTATTATTCATAGAATATTAAGGTCAGAACGGACTATCTGGTCTGATCTGCTGTACATTACATACAGGCTGTCAGATTTTACTTAATTACCTTTGTATTGAGCCCAATAATTTATATTTAACTAAAGCAGGAGTACTCAACTTTGGAAGCCCCGGGGCCACAATGATACTCACAGGACATGCCGAGGGCCGCAACTTAAGTGTGGTTGCATATACTTGCAAATAGCTTCTTTCACTCTGACGGGCATGAATACAAAGCACTTCCCACAGTGTCCCAGCACTCCTGGCACCTTGTTCCTGGGGGCTAGAAATGCTGACACCCTGTACCCATCTGTTCCAGCCAGCCCGTCCGCTTGC
The DNA here is from genome assembly GCF_049634645.1 of Pelodiscus sinensis. NCBI lineage: Eukaryota > Metazoa > Chordata > Testudines > Trionychidae > Pelodiscus > Pelodiscus sinensis. The sequence goes on along the minus strand of NC_134712.1, from coordinate 227,244,643 downwards.
GTCTTTCAGTGCTCACCTCGCCTGGGAGACATCTAACCATTGTGGAGCGAGTTCCCAGTAGAGGCCATGTACAAAAGATCCCACCTATGTGCCACATGTTGAGCCACACATAAACCCAAACCACACGGCGGGCTGCAAACAAATGAGCCCCGGGCCACATGTTGAATAGCCCTGAACTAAAGTATGTGTTCTTAAAAGGCTTCCTGTCCTGGTTTGAGGAGATCAGGAGATGGAGAATTTTTTTTCTTCCCTTGGTAGCTTGTTCCAATGGTTAATCACTCACTATTAAAATTTGTGAGCCTCATTTCTAATCTGAATATGGCAGGCTATAGCTTCATACTTTTTGCCTGCTTGATCATATTTTTAGACTTACTGTTTCCTGTGACCCTAAATTGCAGCAAAGCAAGGGTGACCAAAGAATTTACACATTAAATAATATGCTCTAATGTGACACAAGGGCTTTTGTGTTGTGACGCAGCTTCTCTAAATCTGTGGGTGTGGTGGAAATGGTACATCTAATCCCTGATAGGGCATCCATGGTAGATTGGTTCCAAGATTTTATGGGCACAAGTGGGCTAAGATCAACTTCACACAAATACAGGCTCACTAATGGTATCATCAGTTTTTTGAGTGCTTGCTCATGTCCATTACATATTAGCCATGTGTGATCACCACATAAACCACTGCTGTAAGTTGTTCCTCAGTAGTATCCTTAGGAGGTTGACTGGCACCCTCTGAATGGTGCCCAATGGCGCAGTATAATGGTGTTGCCAATTCCCTCTTCCATCCCCTTCAATTCTTTCTTACCACCAGTGATAGTGTTGAAGCATCTGCTGCTTTGGCTTGCATTATTTGCTCTCTGTTTGTATGAACTGTGTAATTTAGTTGAATATAGTTAGTAGTTGAGTGAGTTACCTTTAGCAGTAGTTTATAGTCTTTGTTAGTCTTGTACGGGACTCAGTTGGGGGATGGGGCATGCTCTGGCCCGTAGGCTTTAAGTATGCGATCATTGCAAATGGCCTGTGCCTCTCAATGATCCTCATAGTTAGCTGCCTTAGGTGTTTGGGCGAAGGGCACATAAACGACAAGTATGTTTGCAAATCCTTCAAACCTAGGACTTAAAAGGAATGTGACAACTTATTTAAAGTGTTCCTGATGGAGTTGACACTCACTTGGCTCCAGAGCAGAGGTCCAACTTGGCACTGAGCACTGTAGCTCATCACAAGTTGGCACCAATTCCTCTTCGTAGCTCTAGCTAAGAACCCCAAAAAGACACTGAGCAGATGGTTTCCTACAGCCCACAAGGGAAAGAAGAGGGTTTGGGGGCAAGCTAGTACTAACACTGGGCACCTTAATGCCCCGTTTGGGAAATAAGGTCCCAGCTCAAGTTGAATGGTGCAGCCCACTCTGTATTTTGCTTGTTACCCTGGATAGCAACACAGGCCTCCCTCAGCGTTAGGTGCTGTTGATGCCTGAAGCTCTACAGGTAGCTCAGACAAATCCCAATGCTCCTGGTGCCACCTACGCTGGCTCAGGCAGTAACCAGTTTCTAGGGTAAACCTGTCTTGGGACCTCCCTGTGCATCCTTACCTCAGTGGCTCTGTTCCCCACTGAAAGGGACATCCCGTGAGCATTCCTTCATCCAGAGATGTTTGGCCTCAGAGCTAGAAAGGCAGGCCGAGCAAAGTCCTTTTCAGTCATTGGACACTGGGCTCCGATGGCAGGATTCAAGTGTACCTAGCCAGCATGTGCACCCTCCCTCCCCCGCCCTGCAAGAGCATCATGACCACCTCCTCGCATTGCCAGGGGCTTTGTACAGTACCCAGAACTGACTGGGAGTCTGAAGCCACTAAGTACCAGCTCACCATCAGCCTCCAAGAAGGGGTTCCCCATATTTTGGGAGATCCTTCTGGCATCTGGCTTGCAATAGCTTTCAGTCCCATTCTGTGTCCCTGTACTTGTCATGTAGGATGAGGCATAGATTGCTAGTTTTTTGTTGACAATCCTCCAAGTGCCATCAATCCCCAATGTCCCAACCATGATGTTTGTCCCACTCAAACCAGTCTACCTCCAGGTGCAGAGGCCAGCAGCACTCCCACAAGAGCTACTCCACCATTGATCATGGTTGCCAAGTAGCAAACACTTTGGCTAAAGCTCTGGCACGTATCAGGGTTCCCGAAGTGCAGGACAACCTGTGGTACCATCTACATCAGCATTGAAGCCCTCCCCATTGCCCCAGTGCAGTGACTAGCACCTTAGAACCCTTGATGGTGTAGACGGAGCTTGGTCCTGCCTTGAGGGCGGGGGGCTGGACTCGATGACCTCTTGAGGTCCCTTCCAGTCCTATTATTCTATGATTCTATGAGGGTCATTCAGCCTTCCCAGGTGTTGGGAGACTTGGACAGGCCAGTTACATTAACATCCCACTTCCTCTGGTGCTTGAGGTTTCAGGGGTAAAGATGCCACAGCTCCAAGAGAACCCAGGGGAGCTACTTGCTGGATTGCCAGTAGAGGTTCAGGAGCCAGTGGTAGTGGCATTCTCCTCATTGCTAGATTGAGGCTGTCATGGGGTCACTTCATCCAGTTCTTCAGGATGATGCTAAAGTGCAGCAGAAACTATTGAAGAGGGCTGCATCTAACCTGGAGCTTCAGGCAGAGGAATTGGAGGAGCCATTGGCTTCCCCTTTTGACATCATCTGCTCCTTGGCTGCTCCCAGGGTAGCTTTACCCCTTCATGAGAGGATATTGAAAACTCATTGTCCAGTGGCAGACTCCCTTCTCTTTGCCCTCCTCCCTCATTTTCAAAAGGACCGAGCATAAATATTTCTTGGGGCATGAGTACTTGTAATCCCATTCACCCCCCAGTTCCCTGATGTTTGAAGTAGTTAACCGTAGGAATGATGAAGACAACCTGGGGCTACTCCCAAAAACAAAGATTCAAAGAAGCTGGATCTCTTTGGATGCCAAGTTTTTGTCATCCAGCCTGCAGTTGAATGGCCACTCACCTGGCCCTCCGTGGTTGCTTATGACTTTAATATGTGGCAAGCCAAGGCTAAGTTGGAGGGTTTACGCCCCTAAATATCCTGGAAGAAATTCTAGGCGATCATTGATGGGGATATGGTCATGGCCCGGTGAGCCCTCCATGCAGCATCTGACATAGCAGACTCTGCTGCCTGCACCATGGCCTCCAACATGTGGTGAGATTCCTGGCTACTCCTCTGGGGATTGTCCACAGAGTCTCAACAATCAATGCAGTGCCTCCCTTTGACAGCCACGGCCTGTTTGCAGAGCAGACAGACCATACGGTGCACAGTATAAAGGACAACACCATCCTGAAAACCTTGGGGCTTTATGTCCCAGGCCCATCACGGAAGCGGTTCCAACATCAAGGGTTGCAGGGCCAGGGGAGTACATTTTGATAGGAGCTACCTCACACAAAGGCCAACTGCTACAAGTGCCACATGAGCCACTCCCCTCCACTTGATCCTATTCGGGCTTGACCCAAACTAGACAGGGGTCCACAAGATCACTTTGAGGGTGTGTCCTAGGGCAACCTACCAGTCTGTTCCCTGGATTAATTCTTCCCAATTTTTTCCAACCACCTTTCTTTTTTTCCTTCCATGCATGGATCACTATAACCTCAGACCTCTGGATCCTGAGTATTGTCATATACCCTTGTAGAAGGGTCCCTGAAGAGGGACAGTGAAGGCAGGTGAAGAAAAGGAAGAAAGAAATGGGAGAGTAAGTCACTGTTTCTGGCTGTCCTACCCCTCCTGCCTGAGGTCTCCTCCCTTCTGGGGTGGCCTGCAACTACTTAAAAAAGTGTGAAGTGGCCCCCTTTCAAAAATTATTGCTCATCCCTGCTCTAGAGAGAGTTCTGTTCAACCCCCCTCCCTACTCCATTTAATTATGATGCCTCAGACCTCAATTGGAGTGAATATCTTGGATATCTCCAGACCCAGGGTATGTGGTCTCTGGTGGAAGTGACTTTGCACATAAACATGAAAGAACTCTGAGCAGTCTGCTTGGTATGCGGTATCTTCCTATCTCACCTGTTGGATAAGTTGGTGAAATCCTGATGGACAACATATCCTCTGTGTTCTACATCAACAAGTAAGGGTGAGGGCACTCATCAGCTCTACTAAGAGGCACTCCATCTCTGGGATTGCTGCCTCAGCTATGAAATCCACCTGAAAGATTGTCACCTTCCTGGGGTCAAGAATATGCTAGAGGAACACCTAAGCAGGGACTTCTCTTGCCATGAGTAGTTGCTCCACTCAGAGGTGGCTAGTATGATCCCCAGATCCCCAGAGGTGAGGAACTCCCCAAGTGGCTCTGTTTAGCAGTAGGCAAAAACATAGTGCCATCGGTTTTGTTCTCAGCAAAGTCTGGGCAAGAACTCCTTCACCAATGCCTTCTTCCTTTTGTGGTCAGGGAGCCCAGTTCACATATTCCTTCAGCTCCCTCTCTCAGCAGGATCCTGGGAAAGCTCAAGAGAAACGAGCACGTTATCATGATCACCCTGTCATGGCCTTGCCAACACTGATTTGGCATGCTCATGAACTTGGCAATGGATCCTACCCAACTGTTTGGATCTGCTATCTCAGGACCCCAGTTGGCTCTTACACCTCAAATTTGTGTGTTTCTACCTGTTGGTGTGGATACTGCATAGCTAAACCCAGAAGAAATGGATCTGTTTGGAGTAGATCCAACAGGTCCTACTAGGAAGTAAGGTGTCCTCAACCAGACTCATGTTCGTGGATAAGGTTTTCCCCCTGGGTATCCAAACGTGACATATCTACCTTTCACCCACTAATCCAGGGCCAGGTGGTGTTTTCTCATAGCATGATAGAGTCTTGAGTGGCCTTGAGAAACTTTCCGCAGGTGTAGATCCCTGTCCCACAGTGCTATCTTAACTTGGTTCTCTCCAGGCTCATGGGCTTGCCATTGAATCTCTGGGCTCTTCTCTCTTTTCCACTTGTCATGGAAGGTCACTTTTCTTATTGGCAATCACATCGGTGAGATAAGTCTCTGAGATTAAAGCCTTGATCTCAGAACTGCTGTAGACAATCTTCCATAAAGACCAGGTCCAGTTGCAACCCCATCTGGCTTTCTGCCAAAGGTGCTATTTACCTTTTATATGAACTAGGGCATATTTCTCCCAACATTCTGTCCCAAACTGCAGTGAAGACAGACATCTTCACATGCTGAATGTCCGAAGAACTTTGGTTTTTTATCTGGAACATACCAAGTTTTTCTGTAAATAAACTCCACTCTTCATCGCTACAGTGGCTAGGATGAAGGGCCTTCTAGTTTTCTCTTGGAGGATTTCCACCTCTTGTATATAGACTTGTTAGGAGCTGGCAGAGGTATTGCCAATGCCGATCATCATTTGACTAGGGCTCAGGCATCCTTGGCAGCTTTCCTGGCGCAAATCCCTATTCAGGACATCTCCTGGACCTGAGATGTGGTCATCTGTTCACTCATTCACAGTGCATTATGCCATCACTCAGCAGGTCAGAAATGACACTGGATTCAGGAGAGCTGTGTTGCAAGCTATGTCCGTGAACTCCTATTTGCCTCCATTTGGTTCTGCTTTGGAGTCACCTAATATGAAATGGACATGAGCAAGAATTTGAAGAAGAAAAGACTGTTACGTTTCCCATAACTGGTGTTCTTTGAGATGTGTTGCTCCATGTGCATTCCATTACTTGCCCTCCTTCCCAACTTCTAGTTTCTGGCAAGAAGGAACTGAAGGTTGGAGGAATCCTGTGAGCTGATCCCTCCGTGAAAGGATGTGGGTATTCTTGCAGATCTGTACTGAAATTGTTTCCCAAAAATGTCTGTGACATAGTTAAGAAGGCACATTTTTCCTTTGTACACATAAGCTATCAGTAAATATACTCTTTTTGCAGTCCATAGCAAAGCTATACAACTTGTCTCTTAGTTCCAAAAATTGTCCCAGTATTTTTCCTCTTAAGAACCAATGAGTGTGTATGAAACAACAATGTTACAATTGGATCCATTTCTTCTCTCACTTTTGTAAACAGATGCATGAAAATAAGCTGAGTTTTCACGTATTTCATAGTAGATAAGACCTGCTGCAAAATTTCACCTAACTTTTTATGCCAGTTATTCTCTGTGCATCATGCAGTGTGTCACCGGGTGGTAAGCCCAGCACTCTGAGACAGGGTGTTGAGCCTCTCAAGCTCCATCTGTGATGTGCCACTCCATAATTGTTACACTTCCCGAGTCAGTAGCAGCCCCTGTTGGTGGAGCACTAGGGCCCAGCGTCCTAGTCAGTAGCAGCTGCTTCAGTGGGGCAATTGGGCCCAGCAGCCTGGTCAGTAGCAAATGCTCCCTATTGCAGGGCAGTAAGGCCTACTGGCCCAAACTGGAAGTCCAGATGTAGCACTCCCACTTGGGGATTAATAGGGTGAGGTAGGGGAACCCGGCCCCTCCCTCTCCACTGGGTCCCAACTCAGATCCCTGTCAGAGATGGGCATGTCCCACCATTAGCTCAACGGGGAATCCGCCCAAAACACACTCCCACCAGCTCCCACCCTGGGCTACTGTTCCAGAGAGTCAGCATCTTCCCCACCTGCATCCTCCAGGCTGTGTGCTTTCCCAGCTGGTCTCCACTGGCTGGCTTCCACTGCATTGTTCATTGGTTGCTCCTCCTCCAGACTGGGAGCCTCCCTGTCTTGTCTCAGCTGGCTGTCCTCTGCTGCGGTATCCGACTGCTGCTCCTTCTCTGGAGCTCTAGCTGCTACAGCTCCTTCCCCTATGGTGGTCAGCCTTGACTGAGCTGTTCCACTGGCTTTTATACTGGTCCTCCAGTTGGAGCATGCCCAGCAGGCCTGTGGAGCAGGGGCATGCTCTGCCTGGTAGGCCTGGTTAACTGCTACAGGCTCAGTGCAGGGTTGGTACATCCTGTCACACAGTGAGACAATTATACTAATTTCTGGAAATTGAAGCTGATACTCTTGTGTTAAAAATAAATCCATTGTGCCTCTTCTCACAAGTCAGAGGAATTCACTGTTAAGCAACTAAGACCAGGACTTAGGTAGGTCCTAAGTGGTGATAGTAGGACAGCCTGAAATGGTGACTTACAGTGGTTCTTTATCCTTGAGTGCCAGAAGGGTACTTAGTGTCTATCTCTTTTTATATGACTCTTTCTTAAGGAGTGTACAGGCCACTGCAGATTTCTATCTCCGAAAAGGCTAACACAAACTCCTAACAGCTCCACTACAGAGCATGCTTTGTGGATGAGGTAGCTGCCCACAAAGAAGGATCTTCTGCCTTCAGGTCCCTTATTTGGATGCTTACACAGCAAATAGCCAAACAGGCATCTGCACAGTCACCTCTATACAGCCAGTATGTCTGAACCTGCTCCACAAATGCCTTGCTAGGAAGCTGCCATTTTGTTCTACCGATTATTAGCCTTTGGGTGTCACATTTGTGAAGCAGGTCTGGACATATTCAGAAGCAGATTGTCTTGGTCGGTCAGATCTGTCCCATTTGACCCATGACCCCCTATGCTGATGGTGTGACCTGGGTTGCAAACCACAGTTTAGGTACCTATCCATTAGATTAATCAACAAAAATTGTTCCCTGTAAAGATATTTATACATTGTAATTAATTAACCTCATTTTTTTGATAATCAAAACCGATTGAGCTCGCTATGTCTCAGTATAATTCATTTTCTTTAACTCTTGAATTATATTGTGGCTTTTTCTGAACCTTACTCAGTTTTTCAGTATTCTTTAAAAAATGTGGACTGAGTTATACACAAGTATTCTATATATTAAGTATCACTAAAGCTGTGTGTGGAGGTAAAATTATTTATTTTATATAGCCAAGCATTGTGTTAGCCATTTTTTGCCACACCATCAAAATGGGAATTTCATATTGAGTCTTTTGTTCACTATGTCCCCTAGATCCCATTCAGAGTCACTACTTTCCAGGTTACTGTCCCCTCATTCTATATGAATTCATTGTTCCTAGATATGCAATTGTGCATTTGGCTGTATTAAAACACATTTTGTTTGAATGGACCCAGTTTACCACGTAATGGATTACTTTGTCCTGTGTCCCCATTATTTACCACTCAGCCAGTCTTTGTTGTGCATACATTTTAACAGTGGTAAGTGTTAAATGTTCGTCTTTGTGTATGTGTTCTTCCTGTGTGCTGCTCCATCTCTGTGTAGCCAGCCAGCACAGGAGATCTTGAGCCAACTGCCCAGTGACCACAAGATCTGTTAAGGTACAATGGCAACAGGCCAGGTTTATTATTGACAAAGCATGAAAATAGCACCTGGAAGACTCTATAAGGATATAGTAAAATTCCATTGGTCCGGCATCCAATGCACCAGCACTCCGATGGTGCCGGACCATCAGGGAACCCGGAAGAGCTCGGGGCAGACGGACAATTGGAGCTGCTCTGCGCCCGGCTTCCCCGATTCAGCCACTGCTGAAAATGACTAGCAGCTGAATCGGGGAAGCTGGGGGCAGAGCAGCTGGGGTGCTGCCGGGCTGGTCCCATGGTGCCACTCCTCTGCACTGTGGGACCAACCCGGCAGCACCCCAGCTGCTCTGCCCCAGGCGTCCCCGATTCAGCTGCTGCTGAAACTGACCAGCGGCTGATTTTGGGAAGCCTGGGGCAGAGCAGCCTGGGGCAGAGCAGCTGGGGTGCTGCCGGGTTGGTCCCATAGCGCCGCCCCTCAGCGCTGTGGGACTAACCTGGCAGCACCCAGCTCCTCTGCCGCAGGCGTCCCCGATTCAGCTGCTGCTGAAACTGATCAGCAGCGGCTGAACGAAGGAAACCTGGGGCAGAGCCGGACTATCGGAAGGGGGGCTATGAGGGGTCTGGGGTGGCATTCTCCCCCACCCCAGACTGCTTATAGCCCCCCCTTCTGATAGTCCGGCATATCTGATAATCTGTCACCCCCTGGGTCCTAAAGGTGCCGGATTATTGGAAGTTTACTGTACTAAGACAATGACTGTGCTTATGACAATAGATGCAGCTCAGTGAATTGGTGGTACTTTCCATTCTCCTCTGGGCTGGACCAAGACACTTGATCAGAGATATCCTTTTTATACTCGGATGCAAGCAAGTTACATACTGCCCTGCTGATGCAGTTAGTTCTTCCTCAAGGAGTGTCCCCGTGAGTGCTCCACCATACATGCTTCAGTGCTGCTGAGCTCGAGGTTGGAAATTTGTGACTGCAGTACCCCTGGCTGGCCACACACGTGGGAACCTGTGTGTGTGTGTGTGTGTGTGTGTGTGTGTGTGTGTGTGTGTGTGTGTGTTCTGAGGAGGCTGCTGTGCATGTGCTGCCCCGCCTCCTCCTGCAGTTCCTTCTCTACCACCATCAGCTGCGGTCACTGATCAGCAGTCTCCCTTAAACCTCATCCTTTACCTATCACATACCTAGAATTTACTTCAGAAATCCTTCGTAATTCATTTATTTTGACACTCAAAATGATGCAAATAGAGGAAAAAAGCTCGGTCAGCATCTGATCTAGAGCAATCCCCTCCCCCCAGACAAATATCACCTGGGATGAAGTCGGAGGTAATGGCACTTTCAGGGTCGAGCCCCAAGGACCGGGAAAACAACAAATCAACAAAAACAAGAAACAGTCCTATTCTTCCTCAGGGACTGACTCTCCATTGAGGAAGCGTGCTTCCCACAAAAAGGCTGCGCCGGCAACCCCACAAACTGGGTCTAACAAGCAGCAGGCAACTGGGACCAGCAAGGAAAAAAGCTGGAACCCAAAGAAGTCACAGCGTTCCTCACAGAAGCTGTAAGAAGCAAAACGCAAAGCCTCAGCAGCGGCACCGAGCCAAATGGCTGCAGTACCATCCTCCACGCTGAACAAACACTGCTCACAAAAGGCACTGAATGTGAGCAAATCACTGAAAGCTGCACCGCTGGCACCATAGCCATATCCGGCACTGTTTCCACATAACAAACAGCTGACATTTCCGATAATGCCACTCTGCACTCCACAAGCCTCCTGCCTCTCACCACTACCTCCTCGACACCGGCGGTACCCCAAATGCCTCACTGTGCAACCTCTCAATCACACCTGCCAGCTCAGTTGCCTCGTCACTCAGTGACAAAGGGGAGCTGTCTCTCAAACTGTCACAAAGCGACATCCCTCTCATAGAGCACAGCAACAAAGCCAGCAATGGCAGCTCCCTCAGTGGTTCCCAACCCAGGTTATACCTAACTGGCCATAGTGGGATCCCTGGGCAGCCTATAGGCAACAACAGTTTGTTCAGCCACAGCAGACAAGCTAAACGCTAGGGTCACAGGTGCCAAGCAGCCATGCCATAGAACGATATAGCTTCGACTCGCAGGAACAAGATGTGGATTAAATGGGGGAAGAAGAGAGATTTCTCCACCCACACAGAATTCATCCACCTCCCCAGAGGGTACCATCATAGTCCCACCATCAACCATGGGCGATGATTTTAGGTCATTCCAAGACCTCTTTAAGAGGGTCACTAACACCTTGGAGATGTCTTTCTCTGATATGCTGCAGACACAACACAAGCTCACAAACAGTCTACAAACATCTCATGCAAAGCTCGCCATCCCCATGAACGAGGCAGTCATGGACCCTGCCAAAAATATATGGCTCAAGCTGGCCACAGTCACCCCTACTTCAAAACGTGTAGATAGAAAATACTGTGTCACACCCAAAAGGGCAGAATTTTTTTTTCCCCACCCGGAACCAGATTCCCTCATGGTAGAAGTCGCGAATTAGAGGGGGAAACAACAGACTACATGAATAACTCCATACTATAAGGACTGGAAGAGACTAGATGCAATGGGGAAAAAAAGGCATACTCCTCTGCAAGATCTTTGACAAATTAACAGCTTTTATTGACTCGATGCTGGACAATGAGAGAGAACAGTTTAAAGCAAACATTAAAGAGGGCATGTTAATATCCCGTACAACCTTACAGGCCGCGCTTGACTCAGTGGACACAGCCGCCAGATCACTCGCTTCAGCCATGGTAATAAGACAGGCCTCTTGGCTTCAACTTTTGGGGTTCCCCGGAGAGGTCCAGTCCACTGTAGAAGACCTCCTATGCAAAGGTACGAAGCCCTTTGCAGAGTCCACAAACACCTCTCTGCATACCTTGAAGAACTCGAGGGCCACCCTCAGAACTCTAGGCATTCAGGTACCTATTACAAGAAGAAAGCAAAACAGGTCATTTCAACAAAGATACAGACACACACCATTTAGTCAATGCCAACGACAATATAACAATAGACGACATCCAAGACAAAACAGATGGAGACAGCCCTCTGACCAATCCTCTGCTCAACAACCACCAACATCCAGGCAACAGTTTTGAAACCCTGGTCGAGGGTTTGACAACCCCAAAATTTTCAAGGCAGCAGTCCACCTCATCCACAGTATTTGGCATCAGACTAGCCAGCTTTTACACAGCATGGTCGGTCATTACCACTGAGAAGTGGGTGCTGGAAATTGTGAAGACAGGATACTGCATCCCATTCATAATCATCCCCCCTCCATCCCTTTTCAGGGACCCCTCTCACAAGATACTGCTTCTTCACGAGGCGGAACACCTACTCCACCTCAGTGCTATAGAGGAGGTACCAGAAAAATACAGGGGCAGGGGATTCTACTCTCACTATTTTCTCACCACGAAAAAGTCGAGCGGTTGGAGACCAATATTGGATCTATGTTAGCTCACCCGTTTTGTCAGAAACCCACGCTTCAAGATGGTTGCCCTCACGACTGTCATACCTGCCTTGGAAAAGAGAGCATGGCTGTCTACCCTCAACCTTTAGGATGCTTATTTCCATATACCGATGCACCCAGCACACAGGCGGTTCCTATGGTTTACAATAAAGAACAGGCACTTCCAGTGCAGAGTGTTATCATTCAGACTCTCAGCAGCCCTAAGAGTATTCTCAAAAGTGCTGGCAGTAGTCACTACACATTTACACAAACAAGATTTCAATATTCCCATACCTGGGCTATTGTCTAATAGCGAGCCGCACGCAACGAGACGCACAGCATGCTATCGCAGTACTGAAAACGCTTTTTGAAAAATCTTGGCTTACAAATAAACACTGCAAAGTGCATTTTGGCCCCAACACAAACACTAGAGTTCATAGGGACACCTCTGGACTGCGTCACAAAAGCCAGAGCTTACTTAACTCGCCACAGATGGCTCACCATGAAGGACCTGATAACAGCACAGACCAGCCCAATCACAACAGCACGACTATGCCTACAACTATTGGGACACATGGCTGCGGTAACGTTCGTAGTACCCCATGTTTGACTATGCATGAGACCACTACAGGCCTGGCTACGCAGAGTCTATCGGTCACAAACCCATTCATTAAACAAATGCCTCTCCATACTTAGCAAGATAAAATCCTCCTTAACATGGTGGACAGTACACGACAACTTGTATGTGGGAGTGCCATTCCAATGCAGTGTACAGTCAGTCACGAAAACAGATGCTTCACTCCTAGGATGGGGACCGCACATGAATCACAAGGTGGTCCAAGGTCAATGGACCTGTGATGAAACCAGATGCCACATAAACTTATTGGAACTCAAGACAGTAAGAAACACATGCATGCATTTTCTTCTCCTAATCCGGAACAAAACAGTCCAGATTCTGACAGACAGTGTCACCATGATGTACTATATCAACAGGCAGGGAGGAGCACACTCTTACCAGCTATGTGCCTCTGGGAATGGTGCATCATGCAAAACATACGTCTTGTCACAGCTTACCTTTCAGGCAAAGACAACACACCAGCGGACAGTTTAAGCGGACAGTTCCCACAGAATCATGAGTGGGAGATAAATCGATCAGTGCTTATCCATCTATTCAAGAAATAGGGGTTCCCAGTGGTGGATCTATTAGCTACTCACAGGAATGCTCACTGCCCTCTATATTGCTCCAGAGCAGGCATAGGCCCCCATTCGCTGGGGGATGCCTTCAGCATACAATGGACAGCTCACCTTGCATACACATGCCTGCCATTTTCCCCTCATACAGCAGGTGATACTCAAGATCAGACAGGACGGAGCCAAAGTGATACTAACATCACCTAACTGGCCCAGACAGACATGGTACCATTACCTGTTACAAACGATCGACCATCCACCACACCGATTCCCACTGGTCTTGTCTCTCCTCACACAGAGGAATGGCCAGATTTCCCATCCTGACATCCACATGCTACATCTCCAGGCATGGATGTTAACTGGTTAAGCAACTTGGAAAGATCCTTCCTGGAAGCAATTCAGCTCATCCTTGAAAACTCCAGAAAGGCTTATATCCAAAAAAGGAAGAGTTTCACGACCTGGTATGCAACCCATACCTATGAATCCATGCACACAGGAATATCACATAGCTTATAGTACCTATTAGAAATACACAACGCAGGCCTCTCGATAAGCTCTATAAGGGTGCACCTTGCCGCTATTTCTGCTCTTCATGCTCCGATACAAGGGCACTCAATCTTCACACACCCTTCTGTCAAGTGCTTTCAAAAGGACCTCCACAATTTATTCCCTTTTGTCAGGACCCAGTAAGTCCATGGGACTTGAACCTAGTGCCAACTCTGATTGAAGCTATTCCAGATGTCCCCCCCTCCACATGATATAAGGTAATTTTCTTAAAAGATCCTGTTAAAATCTCCAGGATTGCTTTTAATAGTCACCAGGAGATGCTAGGATGCCAATTCTGGGAAACTCTAGACCAATTCTGGAGGATTGGTAACACTAAGTAGGTGAGGTACTACAGGCAGTCCCCGAGTTACGCGGATCCGACTTATGTCGGATCCGCAGTTACGAACGGGGCCGTTCCTCTCCCTGGTCTCCAGCAGACCAGGGAGAGGAAGCAAAGCGGCGGAACACGTGGGCAGCGGACAGGGCTGTCCGCTGCCCACGCGCTCCCAGGCTTGGCTCTGCTTTGCCCCCCCCGTCCCCCTGGTCTGCAGACCAGGGGGACGGGGGCGGGGGGGGCAAAGCAGAGCCAAGCCGCGGAGCGCCCTGCCAGCTGACAGCCCAGATGCATCTGGGCTGTCAGCTGATCACGCGCTCCGCGGCTTGGCTCTGCTTGGCTCTGCTTTGCCCCCCCCCCATCCCCCTGGTCTGCAGACCAGGGGGACTGGGGGGGGGGCAAAGCAGAGCCAAGCCGCGGAGCGCGCGGTCAGCTGACAGCCCAGACGTCTGGGCTGTCAGCTGGCCGCATCCTCCGCGGCTTGGCTCTGCTTTGCCCCCCCCCCCCATCTCCTTGGTCTGCAGACCAGGAGGACTGGGGGGGGGGGCAAAGCAGAGCAAAGCCATGGAGCCCGAGGGCAGCAGGACAGCCTCGGCGCGTCTGGGCTGTCCCACTGCCCCCGTGCTCCGCGGCTTTGCTCCGGACACCTGTGGTACAGCAGCTGGGGCGCTGCCAGTTGGTCCTGTAGCGCCGCTCTGGGCGCTACTGGACCAACCGGGCAGCACCCCAGCTGTTCTGCCCCAGGCGTCCTGATTCAGCCACTGCTGGTCAGATTCAGCAGCGGCTGAATCAGGACGCCTGGGGCAGAGCAGCTTGGGTGCTGCTGGGTTGGTCCAGTAGCGCCGAGGAGCGGCGGCGCTACTGGACCAACCCAGCAGCACCCCAGCTGCTCTGCTCCAGGCGTCCCCAAGTCAGCCGCTGCTGAAACTGACCAGTGGCTGACTACGGGAAGCCCCTGCCTTCCTGTAATCAGCCGCTGATCAGTTTCAGCAGCAGCTGACTTGGGGATGCCTGGGGTTCTTAAGTTGAATCTGTATGTAAGTCAGAACTGGCGTCCAGATTCAGCCGCTGTTGAAACTGATCAGTTTCAGCAGCAGCTGAATCTAGACGCCAGTTCCGACTTACATACAGATTCAACTTAAGAACAAACCTACAGTCCCTATCTTGTACGTAACCCGGGGACTGCCTGTACCTTTTTGAACCCCGCAGAGCTCTACTTTGAAATCCTTTTTGGGGCATGGAAGCTTGTCTCTTAACAGAAGTTGGTGCAATAAAACATATTTCGTTAACTACCTAGTCTCTCTAATACATTTGGACGGATATGGCTGCACCTATACTATATTACACATATGCAGTTATCTGTATTGATCAAACGTATTATCTCAGAGTAAAATTGTTTGGTCAGACTCTTTTTCCTACTTTTTTTCTATTTTTCCTTTTTTCATTGGCATTAATTTATTCCTGTCTTACATTTTTGATATTTCAGGTTTTTCATATTAAAGGTTCGTTATTAAACTGCTTAGCTTTGATTTATTCAGTTTCAGACAAAGTAAGGAAAAAATACTTTGAAGGACCATTTTTGTACTAAATGCCAAAACAGTATCAATACCACATTGTTCACCCAGTTAAAATGGCAAAATTGAGAAATTGTAAACAATTAAGTTTCCAACAGCAACATGAACTTGGACTCTTTCCGTATCCTTCTGTGTGTTCATAATCCACATTGGAACATAAAATAATGCATTAAGCGGTGAGTATAACAAACACTCTCCTGAGTGGCTGCACAAGTGCATGGCTTACAGGGAACACAGGCCGCATCTTTGGAGAGGAAGTCAGAGCTTGGGGGTGGGATTCAGGGCCTTTGACCGTTCAGTTGCCGGGGGGCTCTGAGCTTCTGTCTTATAGAAGAACTGGGGTTCAGGGCTTCAGCTCCACATCTGTTGCCAGCTTCAACCCTGCAGAAGTCACTGGGTCGCATTCTTTGTTTCATGGCTCCATTCTTTGTTTCAGCTGGGGAGGGGAACAACACCAGGTCTCCCTGTAGTTTTGCTTCTGATTTGAACCCCAGCACTTTTCTCCTATAGCTGAAGCCCCATGCCCTGATGTGGCCCCATCCCTGGTCTGAAACTCCAAGTGGAGCTGTGGGGAGACTGGTGCCTCCTTCAAGGCTGATACCAGGAGCAGAGCCATGGGGCTGAAGCCATGAGCCCTGGTATTTCCCCCAGGTCTTGCTCCCATAAGGCAACAGCCCTGAACTCCCCATCTGGATTCCTGGTGCACCGAGGGTCAGAGAACCCTCCCAGCACAGAGCTTAGACCCTCCCCTCCCACTGTAGCAGCACTGCCAATCCCCTCATCCCCTGTGGCTGAAATCCATAAGGGCTTGTTCAGAGTTTGAGTTACGAACAGCTACCATTCCTGACATTTCTGTAACTGAGGTTCTACTGTATTTATTTATTAGTTGATGGGTTATTATTTAATAAAGTTGCCCCATGCAAGAAGTTATTAAAGGTAAAGCCGGAATCTGGACTCATTTATATAGTCAAAGAGGGAAATGGCCTGGGCTTCTGACCAGAACTCTGAAATAAGGTGCATGGGAGAGTAGAACCTGGGGAGAATGGAGGAATGCAAGGAGCCTCTCATGTGCAATGTGCTTAACATACAAAAGATACAAGCTCTGTGTCCCTCCCCTGTTGTTCAACACATTTAAAAAAAGAAAACAAACAGAAGTTAATGCCACAGAGTGCATTTGGCTTTCAAAGCTTATATGTTCTGAAATGAACAAGTGCATGCTTACTGTCACCAACTCTGTGTTTGTGCATAGGAGTTCTGTTTTCTGTGCACCTGCAGACTTAAGTACATTGTTGTGCATACTCGAGGCACTGCTAAGTATTCTCATTAGTTCAAAACAGTTTTGTCAAGCTAAGTGAAAGCTAGATTTTTTTGCTTGATTGTCTATGCAAATTTTAAGTTTCAGAAACCATTGCTATAGCATACTTTTTTAAAAATAAAAATTGTATCTAGAATTTTTTTAGAGTAGGGAAGATGTGGTTTAATATAAAAATATACTTTTCCCTCCTAAACTTAAATTACAGACAGGATTTTGTTCAGGTTTCCACTTCCATTTTCCAATGAAAGCAAAAATTCACGTCTGCTCCTTGTTTTCTGCCCCCTTCTCTTTATTCTTCCCCCCCTTTCCCTTCTCCCCTATTTATCCTTCCCCCCTTTCCCTTCTCCCCTATTTATTCTGTACATCCTAAACTCATAACTCGGGTCATCTGAATAAGTGGACTGTGCTCACAAAAGCTCATGATACCATCTACATGTTTTGTTATTCTATAAAGTGCTACCAGACCTTTTGTTGTTTTTAAGTTTATCCTGTACAGACTAACTCGGCTACCCCCTGAAGCTTTCAAATATGACTGGTTTAGCTAAATAAGTAACAAGTCTCAGAGGGGTAGTTGTGTTAGTTTATAACTTTAAAACAATGAGCAATCCTGTGGCACCTTAGAGACTAACAAATATATTGTATCGTGAGCTTTTGTGGGTAAAACTCACTTCATCAGATGAGTTGGAGTGGAAAATCTAGAGTAAACATAACAGCAAAAGCAGTTACTTGTCAATTGTAGAACCAGTGTTAATGACACTAATTGAGTCAGGCTGGATGTGTCCTAGTCAAAGCTTTTGATGTGTAAATACAACCTCAGCCTGGACCAGTCCACACAAGAGATTCACTTCCTTGACAGTACAACATAAATAAATGATAGTTGCAGAATCACCAACCTATACCAGAAACCTACTGACTACTGTTCTTACCTACATGCCTCTAGCTTCCATCCAGTACACATCACACAATCATTTGTCTACAGCTAAGCCCTAGGATACAACTCGATCTACTCCAATCCCAAAGCCAGGGATAAATACCTACAGGATCTTTATCGGGCATTCTTACAACTGAAATACCGACCAAGGGATATGAAGAAACAGATTGACAGAGCCAGACGAGAATCCAGGAATCTGCTTCTTCAAGACAGGCCCAACAAGGTCCCACTCTCACAGACTTTGGGAGACTGGCCAATCCTCATCTACAGACAGCCCTCCAAACTTAAGCAATTACTTACTAGCAGCTACATCCTACATCACAGATATACACACCCAGGAGCCTACCTTTGCAGCAAGCCCCATTTTCCCATTCTGTCCATCATAAGACCTAACCCCATAAGCTACAACATGAGGGTATGTCTAGACTACAGAGTTTTGTCAGAAAAACGGCTGCTTTTCTGACACAACTTGAGTTACATCCACACTGCAAGCTCATTCTTTTTGCAAGTAAATCGAAAGAACAGTGGTCTTTTTTCCACGATTGGTAATCCTCATTCTACAAGGAAGAAGTCTTTTTGCAAAAGAGCTCTTTTGCTAAAAAGCGTGTGTGGATGGGGAGGAGGGTATTGTTTGTGGAAAAAGAGGCATCCAGGAAATAACTCAGGTGCCCCGGTGGCCACTTTGTCCAAATTAAGCAGGACTTTATAGTTCCTGTCTCCTGGCCCTCTTAAAGCTGCAGGCACCCTAGACAAGCCTTGTGGCAGGCAGTTGGACAGAGAGCAGCACCCTTACGGTACAGTTCTTGAATACACAGGCGTAGTGTGCTCTGCCCGACCACCCGACAAAAATGTTGGTAAATTGACCCCGATGGTCAATCAAAGCCTGCAGGAGAAAGGAAAAGAAGCCCTTTTGATTTATGTACTGGGCGGCTCGATGGTGTGGTGTGCGGATGGAGATGTGAGACCCATTGATCACTCTTCCGCAGTTTGGGAACCCCAGGGCAGGAAATCCGGCCACAGTCGCGTACAGGTCTCCCATACGGATTTCCCTCCTCAGTAGGAGGGAGTTGATGGCCCTCGCCACCTGCAGAAGGAGACAAACATACAAAACAGAGAATGAGAGGGGGGTGCCTGAGCCCTTGGGAGGTGGCCGCTCAGCTCCCCTCACCTGCCTGCCCCAAACACCCAAGGAGCCACCTCCTATGAGGTCGCTCCCCCCTCCCCTCCCCAGCAGCAGGTCTGTGTGAGGGCAGGATGGCACAAGCCCCTGGGGACAGGACTCCCCACTCCACCCCCACAGTCCCCTCTTCCAAGGGTCCCCCTTATCCAACACTCTCTCCTGCCCCCTGCCCCCGTGCAGGGACTGCAGTACTCCAGTGCCTTATCTCCATGAGGAGAGTCCCGACAGTGGACTTCCCCACTCCAAACTGGTTGTCCACCGACTGATAGCCGTCGGGGGTGACCAGCTACCAGAGTGCACTTGTGACCCGCTTTTCCATGGGGATGGAGGGTCGCAGGTGGATGTTGCATCTCTGGAGGGCAGGGGTGATCCAGGCACAGAGTTCTAGAAATGTGGCCTTCCACATTCAGAAGTTGTTGAGCTGCTGCTGGTTGTCCAGTCCAGTCCATGACCAGCTGGTCCCGCCAGTCCAAACTGGTTTCAAGCCTTCAGAACCTTCTCTCCACAATGGGGTGTGGTAGCCAGAGTGGAACAGCCACTGACATGGAGAGGGACCCCAGAATGAGTTCGGGGCCCAGGTCCTGCAGGACCACGAAGACAGCTGGCAGTAAGTGCTGCAGAAACTGTAGCATGGCTGTATGGGGCCATCACATGCCCAGGGGCAGCTCCGGCTCCATGACCCAAAAGAATAAAGCTGCGGTGTCCAAAAAAGAACAGGGCAATCACAGCAGGCACTGCAAGAGCTTTGCTGTCCCTGGAAGAGGTAGCAAGCACACAGCAGCAGCAGAGAAATGGCTGTCTGGGGGGGGGGGGGGGGTCCCTTTAAGTGCATGTCTCTGCAAGGGCTTCGTCACCAGCACTCGGAAGCAACTGGAGACCTAAAGCCCAGCCTGAACTGGTTCCAGGTTGCCTTTTATGCAAGAGAGCATCCAATGAGTGTGTGGGTGCGCTGTTGCACAAGAAGATTTTTTGGAAGATCTCTTCTGAAAAAAGATTCTTGCGCAAGAAGCCTGTAGTCTAGATGTAGCCTGAGGGTTTCATAAAAAAGCACATCCTCTTGTAATATATTCCATCAAGTGCCAGTAATGCCCCTCTGCCATGCATTTTGGCCAAGCCAGATAGTCTTTGCATCAAAGGATTAATGGACGCAAATCACACATCAGAAATGGTAACACACAAATTTTTAGGGGAACATGTTAACCTAATTGAACATTCAGTAATAAATTTAAAAATTAGCCATTCTAATACAAAGCAATTTTAAAACCAAATTACAGAAGGAGACTGCTGAACTAGAATTCATTTACAAGTTCAACAGAGTCAACTTGGGCTCGAATAAAGATATTAAAAGGCAATTTCCCCTGCCTTTAATCATTATTTACACATCCAAAGCGATGAATGAGACACATCCAGTCTGACTCAATTAGCATCATTAACACTGATATTTGACAAGTAACAACCTTTGCTGTTACATACTCTGATTTCAGTAATTTGTACTCCAACTCAACTGATGAAGTGGATTTTACCCACTAAAGCTCATGATATTAACATTTGTTACTCTCTAAGGGTATATCTACACTTGCTCCCTATCTTGAGATAGGGATGCAAATGTAGTGTACCGAAATTGCTAATGAAGCGCGGGATTTAAATATCGCGTCCAGCCACCATTTTGAAATCGCATTATTGCGAAATAAAACACCCCATGTAGCAGTGTTATTTTGAGAGAAAACCCTTCTCTCGAAATAACTGTTAAACCTCATTGTATGGGACATTTCTGAACTTTAGCTACTGGGATTTCGATTATCAGCATGAATCTAGTTATCTGGCTGATAGGCAAAATATGTGCATGTGTTAGTTTGAAGTGAAACAGTATAATATGTAAAAAAAATATTCTACTAACTTGATATCCTAAACTTAATTTCAATAAAATATTAAGTATTTAAATAAACTACTTAAGCATAGGATCAATCCTGCTTTGATTTCTATTGGAGTTTTGCCTCTGACCTCAGTGGGACAAGGATCAAGCCTCATTAGTTACTAAAGTCTGAATCAGAGGTTCATATCCGTCCCAGTTGGGTGTGCATGTGCTGCATGCATAGCTATTAAAAAGTTTTATCTTAGTAACTACCCATTAGATTGGCTGCAGCGCCAGTGTGGCACTCTATATTTGACTCTGCCAGCCTGACTGCCCTTCAGTTCCTTCCTACCACCAGTAATGGTTGTTGCAACTGTGGCTCTCTCACATCACAAGCTTTCCACGTGTCCCTAGTATTTCTGTGGTTAGTTTGCTCTGTTACTTGCAGTTGTTTGCAGTTTGTAGTTAGTCCTAGTTAGTTTAGTGTTTATTCGCTGTGTGTGTGTGTGTGGGGGGGGGGGGGGTCTTCCCCGTTCCACCTGTGTTTCCCCTGAAATTTAGGGCATGATCAAGTCTTAGGGGTTCAAGCCCTGCAGTTCCTGTGTTAACCCTATGCCCACTGGTGACATCTACAACTTGTGTCTGTGGAGTCTGCAGGAGACTCACCAGTCAGGCAAGTGCAGGAATTGCAAGTCTTTCAAACCACATACAAGGAAGACCTTTGTCTCAAGCAGTTCCTTGTGGAGTTACCATTTCGGCGTTCAGCACTGGGTCTTGCCTCTACTGAGAAGACTTGGTGTGGCAGTCTCAGCAGTGGTGCTCTCTAGCTCCAAAATCTGGCACAGCTCCTGTTCACCTGCCAGATGCCACAAACCAGCAAAGAGAGTACCACTGGCTTCAGCTTCCACTGTGCCATCATCAGCCTTCGGTACCACACAGGAAGGATCCTCTGCACTGGCGCTGCAGGGTACCACAACCCCACGAGAGTCACGTCCTGTGGCTCTGGACTCTCCGAAGCTTCAGGTGGAGGACACCTTTGAGGTTGCCGTGGGCCTCATACAAATAATGGCCTGAAGATCACCCACTGCCAGATCTCATCTAGAGGCAAGCCATCAATGTTGGGTCTGACTGTTCTGCTGTTGGGCTCTTGTTGCTGCTCTGAGTCCCAGCACTGAAGGGCCCACATCAGGACCTTAGAGTCTAATTTATGCAGAACTGAGTTATTTTCTTTTTTCTAAATAGTTGGAGCAAGCAGTGAGTTACCATGAAGTTAGCTCAAGTAATATATAAACCACCAAATAGTAAATTCAGATGATAGGTACTTCACTAATCCATGAGAAAGGTATGGGAAGGGTCAGGAACCAATCTTTCATTCTAGACTACAGGTTTAAAGTGGTTAAACTTCCCTGCTGAACAAAGTTTCTGTAGCCTATATGAAAGGAAGTGTATGTGTCAATCCAATTCTTAATAAGTAAGTGTCTATATAAATGATAATACCTGTGGAAGTACAAACAGAGGGCCCAATGAGTTACTAGTCACAGAAACAGCATTATCTCATCCCTACTGGTGTACTTTCCAGATTAGAGTTAAAGCACACTTACAGAGCCGTGTTAGAGAAATTTGATGCCAGTGCCTGTGATGCACCTCTTTTTTGATTAAATTAAAGGTCTGAAATTTTGTCAAACCTTTTGAGCACCCACGACTCCAGTGGAAGTCAGTGCGACAAGTAGGTGCTCAAAATATTTGAAAAAGAATTCTAAAAGTTTAGTATTCAGTATCTTCTACAAGTGCTAAGCTTGCTGTAGGGAAAGGGCAGGGTAGGCCTGGAACTTTACAGTTTTTCAAAACTGTAAACTATGTAGCTCCCACCCCAATCACTCACTTCTTCCCTCACCCTCTCCCTTCAAAGTCAGTTGCTCTACCCTCTCCTGGACTCACATGCTTCCTGCAGTGTTGGGCTGAGAGGAGCTGATGCGGAGCTTCCAGTCTGACCCATCTGGGCATGGCAAAATAGGAAAGGAGAGAGGTTGATCACTAGAGAGAGCTGAGGCCCTGGGAAGATGTCAATACAGAACAGATTGTCAAGTTTGGAGAGCCTAGCTACTGGTGCTGTTCCTAAAATGCTGTGTGCTGTCAGGATCCCTCCTCCTTCAGTAGCAGCAACTGCTCTTCCTGCCTTCCCAGCAACAAAGGAAGATTTCAGTTACTTCTCGTGTCCGATCCGCAATACCAACTGGACACTGCATAGGTCTCTTTTTGACTATACTTTCCATTTGAAAACTGGACACCTAGCGACCCTAGGGCTTGGGAGAATGTCTAGAAATTGAAGACTTTGCACATCAGTACCAGTGGTCTAGGTTTTACTTCGCATGATATATAAAGCAATTCATTATTTGGAGACTTATGATTTCACCTACATAATATTTGGAGTTTCCCAAAATGTTAGTTGAGCAGTGTCTGTAAAGAACGTGAAGTATTAAAGCTAGGGTTCCTGCCCCAAAGACGTAGGTTATAAATAAAAGGGGCTAGAAGAGGTATAGGATAGAAGTTGCAATAATATTCCCAGCTGCTCAATTCGGATATTACTGCGTCTTTGCAGCATTTGCCTTTTTTATACTAGAGGAAAAATCACTATTTTTACACTACTGTTAAAGTGAGTGTTGAGAAAATACTTAAGAGGATGGTGACTTTGTGAACAGGCTGTAGAATAGTGGTCTTTGCACAGGAATTTCATGTAAGACAATAGAAACCACTGGAGAATGAAACAGGATGAGGATGCATGTTATTAGTGGATAGTTTGGGTGCAGTCAAAGAGGTAGAGGAGGGCTGAGTAATAATGGAAGGTCTGTAAGGGCAAGGTTTCTCTTACCTCTGTGTTAACATCTTTTATGCCTCCTCAGTTTCACTGATGTAACTGTTGTTGATAATATAGCTAAACATTTTTTTTTAAAGAAATCTTACATCATGCTAATTAAGGGTCCATCTCTGATGTCTCATTTCTTGAAATCTGTCTTCTCCCATGCCCTGTCTCTACTTGCAGAATATTTGCAGCCTTTATGATCTTCCCCTTTACCATCTTTGGTAGTAAAGATTCCCTGTAACTATGAAGGAATAAAAATACTCCTTTTTTGATTATGAAACCACATGGGTTTTCTAAGAAGAAAAATGTCAGCTACAAGGCTATACTAAAAAGTTACAAAAAGTTCAGATGTGTGAATATTTTAACTTGATTAGTCCCTAAAGAAATCCCCTCAAACCCATCAACTTTAAAGCCAACCAATGGAATGTTCTGGTTAAACAGATCAGTTTGGGCTCTTCAGCTGGACTAAGACTCTGCTACTATTCTCAAAGCAGGTTAGTTAATGTGGTTACATCCAAAGCTCCCAGCATGAGCCAAAAAAATACGTAACATAAACAAAACAAAAAATAACGGTCAGTTATCCTAAAAATTACACACAAGTTTTTAGTGTTCTACTCTGTGGAGCCAAATGTAGGAGAATATCAAGCCATTTGGTTCAATTTACCACTTCTCCATTAATTTGGCTTTGGAGTTTAGGGAGAACATTCTATTCCTCGGTGTATCTATTTATACAATGGGTAGGCATTCCAGAGACCCATTTTTTGTGTAACACAGTATTTACGTAACAAGGTTCCATTGTTCTTTTATATTCCATGGTATCCTTCACACATTTCTCCTTGCTAAGGATCTGACTTTGAGGTTGTACCTCATCTGTGTCCTACTTACTCTGTGCGGAAATTCCAGAAACATTCCACTAGTTACTGTGCCCATGCTCCTGGGGCCACATCTATGTGAAATCAATATTGATCTGTAATTTTCACTGGAAACCGAATACTTATTAGGTGGAAACATTCCCAAAAAAGATAAAGAAAGCAATATAGCTCATAGTTATAACTTCCAAACTATGAGACTACCACTTTAAATCCAGATCCACTGAAGGCCAACGCTCCTATTTCCAGGAAATTTCCTTTGGCAATTTCCTGTACTGAATATGTTTGGAGACCTGTATCCATGTCTCTAGTAATTTATCACACTTCATTTAGCTGAGGTTCCACAGTGAACAAGACTTAGTGGCTTTCAGATTTTCCTGACCCCACATGAAATATCAAATTGGGTGCTTTTTGGAATTTAAGGTCATGTTCCTCATTCTAGTAACATTCTTTAGAAGAGCAAGTCAATTAAGAATTCTGTTTATCAAAAACCTGCTTTTTAGTTTTCTTTGGCAAACCTCTCTTATAACAATTGCCAGATTTCAAATCCTTCAGTTCATTAGTTAAAAATACAAAGAAAGTCCATTTGTACTCAGTAAATTGTGAAAATTATTGAATAATTCAACAATGCACTAACTTTCACAACTTAAAAACTCCACAGTTCATGGGGACCACAATATAAGGAGAAAAAGATAGCCTTTTAGGCCACATCCCCATTTCCTGGCTGATTGAGCGACCCATAGAAAGGCATATTTGAGACCCAATCTGCCAACTTGTGAGTTATGGTAAGATATGGAGCATTTTAGTATAAGGTGCAGTGTTTGTTCTGGAGTTTTCTTTTCATTAAAGAAAAGTATACAAAATATAGGTCTCCTTTCCTTGTAAATGTTTCCAGTTTTTTATTCCTCCTTTTTTTGTTGTATTGCATCTGGCTCAGTCTTCCCAGTGCCTTTACACTGGATGTAAGAGTGAATGAGAGTATGATCATTTCCCCCCGCTTGTCTGTTGGTCGCTTTTACAATATCTATCAATCCATTGGGGTCCTCTGTTCTTTTTTTACATCTATATTTACAGTATGTACTTCTAGTTCCTCAGAGAACTATCATTTTAGGATTATTCAGCTTTGAAAGTTGCTCCCTGGAGGCTTGTGATACACTCCTTGACATTTTTAACCAGAGGATTTGGTGCCAGGTTAAGTTACTACACATATGTTTGTAAGGTTGGTATGTGGACCTAATTATATGAAGTTTCTAAACTGGTGAACATGCTTTTATAGTGTGTAAGATTAATTGAAAGTTAGGACAAAACCTTTCAAAATCGTAATTCCTTTTAACTGGAAATACCTAGAAATAGAGGGATTGTAATGGAAACCCTTAATATAATTACAGAAAGATATGAAAAGAGAAATAAAATTATTTTAGCCAAAGTAGGGAATTTCTCCTTATAAATCCATTATAATAGCTTCTGAATGTATTTTTTATAAAGAGGAAAAAACATTTTTTGTTAATACAGGATTGGAGTTGCGTTTTGTAGTCATACTTAATAGCCTTATATAAATGAATGCACCTCTCTATGTAACCACTAGATGTCAGAAGTACTACAGGAGCCTGAGAGGTGACTAAGGGCCTGGTGGAAATTCAACAACATATCACAGGACTTCACATATTTCACTGTTTCCACATGGTAGATGCCAGAAGAATCTGATACAGTGTGATATATAGAAGCAAGGTACAACTGGAATAATGAAATTTCAAAAATAAGCCCTTTTTAAAGGCTGGTTGTAACAGTCCTGTTGGGTATTGTAAATGCCTCAGGTGCACTTGATACTGCTGTTACGTTCCTGGCTTTTGGTTCTAATTTTTATGGAAAGATGGATTGAACTTCAATTTAAGAATATTCGGTAATCCCTCTCAGGACATACTGTAACAGCTGGTATTTCTGTGTTGCAGCAAATTGATTCCATACAGCAGTCAGCAATACTAATGGCTGGATTCTGACACAAACTTCCAAAACATTTTAAATAAATTCAGCCAAAGAAAATAACATCATCAATGCAAAAATGTAGCTTAATTTGCAAGTTCGGGGAAAAAACGCTGTTGCACTCCAATAAAATATTAAGCATTTTACTAGTAAGGATTTCACCATGTCTTTTATTTTTCTTTAATGTATATAATATAAGTTCTGGAGGGAATAACTTTATGCCATATATTCATTTATTTAAAATATAAGGCATTTTAATTTGTTTAATACTGAACATTTTACCATAAAATAAAGAAAATGATGAATGACATCCAGACTTTTTATAATGTATGAGTGTGGATCAACAGAACTTTCTAGTTTATGTGAGCAATTTTCTTGCAGTGTCTGCAGCATTAATTAGTAATAATGCAGTGCATTTGTTGATGAAAATGCCTTTGAAATGTTTACTGCATTCATTTTTTGACAAGGGACAAAATCTTTAAATTGCACATAAGCCAGAGGTATGTGATGATAATGATATGAGCTGTTGCTACATTTTAACAAGTTCCGTAAGCTTATGGAAACTGAAAAACTCATGATACCATCTACATGTTTTGTTAGTCTGTAAAGTGCTACTAGACCATTTGTTGTTTTTTAAGTTTGTTCTCTATCAGTTAGTGACATCCTTCAGACAAGGACGGTCATATGCTGAGTGGGGAATCATAACACATTTTAGAACTCGCATCTTCTTTTATGAAACTTATATGTATAAAAAGTAAAAATTGAATTTGTACTTTTTCTTAATTTGTACATTATGTCCTTGGCATGGATGTCAGTATTTTTTCTAAACTGAAGTTTGGCTTCACTTGCACATAGATGTTTTGTAACTCTAGCATCATAAGGAAATCTTTGTCGGCCTTGAATCTAACCTTTTTTTTCTCTGTTCCAAATTTTGCATTTAGCATGACTTAATGGAGTTGTCATTTACTTGAAAATATAAATACATTTGGAAGTTGAGGCATCATTTAGTGAAAACTTTAATTTTTCCCCACAGTCTATTAAAATCTAATCTTCAGTGTGCTGTCTAATTCAAGTAAAATAACACATTTTCTTTTTTTATATTCTTAAAAATCCATATTTAACAAAAAGTGTATGTTTCTGCTAGTGCCGTAAAACTTATCAGCCTTTGTCATTTAAAACAAATTCTTAAGGGGAGGGAGGAGTAGGGGAAATAACCTGAATGTGTAATTTTAGAAAATCACTTAAATCTGACAGCATATAAATCTTTGGTGAACTTAAAAAAAAACTTGAAAAAAGACATTTTAATAACAAGTTCAGTTTGGAGCATGTTAGCAACCCTGCCTTTTAATAAACAATAGATGATAATTTACTAAACAAAGTCTGACTAACAGTCCACGATAAACCATAATACTTGTACACACTTTTTTCATGTTTGGAGGACAAAATATTGAGCAGAGGTAATGGCAAAGGTCATGGCACGTGTGCTGTAATTTTTTATTAGAATATGTATATACAAGTGTGTCCAAAATATGCACTTTTCAGGACCAGGATGACATTAAAAGACAACCATTCTGATTAATAGTGTGGATGTTTAAAAAAGAAACAACAACAAAATCATCATTCCTGTATGTAGATGTTTATGAAAAATTGGAACCATTCTTATTGGCCCTTTGTCTTTTTTGCCGATTTATTACAATCTTATTTTAACATAGTCTTTTTGTACTTAAATCTTTTCATTTCAATGACATCAGTGTAATAATTATTCTTTATTTTTCTGAAAGAATTGATGAGAACTTGACCGAAAGTTTGTAGCAGTTTAAATCATCATTAATTCAAAAAATACATTATCAGTAGGACTTTAACAGTAAATATACAGGGTCAGATCTGCTGCTGGTGTAAATGGTCACAGTTCCATTGATATCAGTAGTGCTATGATGATGTATACCTAACCCTAAACCCAAACCCTTCCCTAACCCTAACCCTAGTGTGTTGTGTGTTTTGGAAATAAAAGAGCTATTTTTCTAAAATAGTAAATACTTTAAGTAGTTTATAGACAATGGCTAGTTCATCAGAGCAGTCTCTGTTAATTCTAAAACTAATTTATACAAGGCCTCTGCTTCCAGTTCCATCATATCTCTTCAGTTCTTTAGTATCTGTATAATGTGTTTACTTTCTGGAGCATAGATCCAAATTTCAAATGAAATTATACAAATAGTATCTTGTGAGGCAGGTCCTCAACTGGTGGAGTTAGTGAAGGAAATAAATTATTTTTACAGCAGCATGTGATTGAAGACTGAACTGAAGAAAACAAACTTGCTTCATCTTGGAATGAGTCTAGCAGTCTTAATATAAAAACAATGTACTCTTTTATTTGAAAGCATCAAATTCAGGTTCATTTAGCAATAATAATTTGACTTGATCAGTAGGAGAGTATTTCAAAGAGACTACTAGCCACTGAGTAGATCAAGATTTAAATATTTTTGATGTACATAAGCTGCATAAATTTACAGTTTAATAGCGCTCTTTATTGTAAAATTATGTTTCTGTTCTTTCTAGGGGAATTTTGGAGATTGCATAAATCTTTGTAGAAAACTTGGCTGAGAGCAGCTGACCTGAAATTAACTGCTGTCTTCTGGCTGTGGACGCTATTCTAACGTTCCTGTGTGATAGCCTGCAGACTAAATCATGCCAGCGTTATCAGCTGGATCTGGAAGTGACACAGGTACACAAGCCTAAAAGAACTATATGTTCTCCCTTGTCTTTCTTGTGAAGCATGTAATCTTTATCTACAAAAAGATAACTAATTACAGTCCTTTAATCGAACATATTTTTGAGTTTAAAATCTCCTTTTCTTTTAGTTGATTAAATACACTAAACATAAAAACCTTCAAACAGATTATTTATTTATCTAAGGAATTTCTTTTCAGTCACTGGCTCTTCTTTTGTTGTTGTTGTTGTTGTTGTTGTTTTCCAAGGAAGAGGAATTAAATCTTTTACATGGTCCAGTGTGTGGAAAAAGTCTAGACGGTTTGTTTGAGTTACAGTTTTAAGTGGGGGCTGGAACAGACAGAGCCTACTCTTCTCCGGAGCAGGCCCTGTTGGCAATGGACCTGGCTGGAGCTGCTCCCACATCCAGAGCAGCCTCTGTCCTCAAGAAGCCCAGGCTGGCTGCGGGCAGGGGCTACTTCTATGTCTGGAGCAGCCTCTGTCTGTGGGGAGCCCGAGCCTGTTGTGGGCAGCGGCTCTTTTTATGGCGGCTGGGAACTGGTAGCTGGAAGCCGCCGGCAGCTGGGAGCCAGCAGAGCAAGCCTCAGCATGGGGGCTGGGATCTGGGAGCCAGCGATAGCCCCA
The DNA here is from genome assembly GCF_049634645.1 of Pelodiscus sinensis. Lineage (NCBI taxonomy): Eukaryota > Metazoa > Chordata > Testudines > Trionychidae > Pelodiscus > Pelodiscus sinensis. The sequence goes on along the minus strand of NC_134712.1, from coordinate 227,214,935 downwards.
ACCCACTGCAGGACTAGGGATGAGAGCCCTGCAGCCTTGGGGCTGCTTCATCTGAGCTGGAGCAGTCCCTAGACTGGGATCCCACTTGAGTCAGTTTTGTGGCTAAACTCTAGGCAAACTTAACGTTTAACCAGTTACCTGATTACCTGGGATTTTACATTCCTGATATGCAGTGGCAATGCCATTATAAAGATTTTTTTCCCTACCATTGCAAAGTTTTACCCTTTTCAATAACACTAATGTATCTTGAATGTAGACATGCTGACATTTTTGGGAAGGAAAAATCAAATGCCCAAATACAAATCTGTGACTAGCTAGCTAAGCAGCGGTACATTGTGGTGCTGTTTCAAAAAGCTAGGTATTCTGGGATGTATTAATAGGAATGTTGTATGTAAAACACTGGAAGTAATTGTTTCACTCTCCTTAGCATTGATGAGGCCTCAGGTGGAATGTATCCAGTTTTAGGCACCACTGTTTAGGAAATGTGATAAAATCAGAGAGAGTCCAGAAGAGAGGAAAGGTTGCAAGAATTGGGCATGTTTAGCCATGAGAACAGAACAGCAAGCGGGACATAAGTATCAGAATATGCAAAAGGTAATGTGAAGAGGTCTATTAAGTGTTTTCCATGTCCACCCAGAGCAGGACAGGAAGTAATTGTTTGTTTTTTGTTTTTTTGCAGCAAGAGATATTTTTACACACAAAATTTAAATTTTAACCTTTTCCATCCTCTGGATCCTACTGCTCTTGCTGGATTTCAGGAGTTTGTTCCCCTCTCTCCTAGTGTACCACATTGCACTAGTATGCATGTCTAGGCCAGCTAGTTTGTCCATGTTGATCTCTATCTTTGAATTCTAGAGCATAGTTGTAGAGTGTTTGTTGTACAGGCTCATCTTTGGTGCTTTCTTGGTTTTGCCCACCTGTCTTTATTGACCTTCAGAGAGCCACGTAAGGTCATTTAGTGGTATTTGGCCAAATATTTTCTGCCATTCTGAGTATTTCAAATAGTGAGCAGAGATGGACAATGAAGTGATGGATGACTTGTTGGTATGGGATTTAAACAGCATGTCTTATGATATTCAGTGAAATAAATGTATCCAGTGGTGGTGGTGAGAGGACATAATGAAAATGTGAATAAATAAAATGGCTTGAAAAAAGGTATGAAAAATTAATTCGAGTCAGTAAATTCATCCCCTCCCCAGTTGGCAGGGCTGTGTGGCTCAATGGTCAGAGCCAATAAATTTCCCCCAGTTCACAGGACAGTGTGGCCCAGGCACCAGAGTCAGTAAACTTGCCCTCAGTTTGCAGGGCCATGGAGCTTCTTGGTTAGAGGCAGGAGACAGAGAGAGGGGTTACATCCCCAAGTAGGGGGGGGGGGTCCAGACTCTCCTTCTCCATGGGATCCCAGGCCTCTATTAGTGGCTATTGCTTAAGCCACTGAATTAGTTAGCAAAAGCACCAACCAACACACACTGAGTCTTGGCTTCAACCATTTCCCTGGACTACTTCCTGCCACTGTTCCTACAGCTGTGGTGGGGGTCATGGTTCCCACTAAGCTGTGCAGTAACACAGCCCCCCAGCTGTTTAGTGAGCCCTGCCTAGCCCTGGAGCTGCCTGGGTCGGGAAGGGGCACTTCTCCCTCAGCTACTGCAGCAGCTTCCTGCTGAGGTCGGAGCAGCAAGTCTCTGCTAGCCCGTAGGACTTGATGATCTCTCAAGGTTCCTTCCAATTCTATGATTGTGCCATCTGTGTCTTACTGCTGAAATAGTGTTTTGACTTTGGGCCAAAAACAATTTTCTTAGCACTTCAAGGTTTAAATTGCACCCCTTTACTTTAGTAAAGGCTCAGGTTCTGGAGGAAGGGATTATCTTCCACCCCTTATTCCCTTCAGAGAGGGAATCTAGTGTTTGCAGGTCAGGAAGATGTTTTAGGTTTTTTGAGTGTGTATGGATGTCTGTTTCTATCCTGATTTTACTATAAACTTTCTAGCCCTTGACCTTATGTATGGTGCTATCATTTTGCTTCTAACACACCAGCTTTTTCACTTAAATCAGAATGTAGTCGTGTTGTCTTTGCTAGTCCCTGGTGGGCAAAACACATTCTCCCACCATGCTATGTAAGCAAACATGAATTGTATGTTGTGAGATATAATGAAATATGAGCTGTTCCAAACTGATAATTTGATATTGAAGTAGCAGCTCAGCACAAATTTGCCTTTAAGACAGGAAAGTACAAATTGTGTTAGTAATGCAAGCATACAAATACACAGAGGCACAGATCTGTTCAGTAAAAAAAAACAACAAAAAAACAAAAAACATTTTTAGATAAATATATATTTTTCCAATACCCTTCTCCTTCTTAATCTATTTTAAAATAAAAAATATATCTGACTTTTTTTAAAAAAATGCAGTTTTATTGTTTTTCTAGACTTCCGATAGTGCCATATTTTATGATTGTTACAGAATTCTACTCTAATCCCTCTGGAGCTGCAGCGTTGTTTATGTGGCTACATTGTTATACTAGACCAGAATGTTAACAAAAAATGTTATACCAAGGTAAGTTATGGACATGTGGGTATTTTCATCTCCTGAACAGAGAGAACTGACAGAACTACTTGCTTCAAAATCAGATATAAAAATAAAGAAGTGTCACTGTACACTATTAGGTCATGTCTACATTAGGAGATAATTTGAATTTACTAAAGTTCAACTTCTGGGCAACCCGATTTTACAAATTATAAGTTCCGTGTCCACGCTATGGGGAAGAATCAAATGTAGTCTGGGACAGCTCCGTTAATATGGATGCACTACCTCAGACTCCGAGCCCCAGGAAGCATTCTGGAGAGCTGCAGGAGGCCTCCTGGAGGCCAATTAGTTTGAATTAGCAGCACTGGAGTTTCTACACTAAAGTTACTTTGAATTTACAAGTTCAGGAATAGTCCTTGTGAAAAGCAGGACTACAGAGTTTGAATTCTGTGACCCCTTATTCTGGAATAACAGGCTTAGTAGTGTGGATGCATTGCTTACGAATTCAACCTGGGGGGGGGGGGGGGGGGCTAATTTTGGACTAAGATCCTGGTGTAGACCAGGATATAGACTTACTGAAGAGAAGATTTTTGTTATTTTTACTATATAATTATAAAATCATTTGGAATAGAAAAATTATAATTGTATTTCCATTTATGGTATCTAGAGCAGTATGAGCAAGTCGTTGTGTGAAATTTTAGTGTACTGACTTCACTAGTGCTTTTTCTGGAGCCTGTTTGTAAAACGAGGCAAATATCTAGCTGAGCGGCAGCCCATGCCCTGCCCAGCCCAGCTACTGCCGCTGGCGCGGGGGGTAAGGTCGCTGCTGGACGGCGCTGTGGGGGTTAATGCGGCCCGCGCCCCGGGCGGCCGCTTCAGGGTGGCCGGTTGGAGCTGCTGTAGCCTGCGATCTGGGAGCGTGGCACTTGATTGCAGCTATAAGGGGCGCTGCGCGCCCCTTATTGCTGCCATCAGGCACCCCAGGCAGCTGCCCGACTAGCCCATGCCTTAATCTGGCCCCGCCCCTACCAGAAAACCATTGCCATAGTGCTATGTCAGATTAGAGCACTGATGGGGAACCTAGGCTAATGAATGGGCCACGTAAGTGGCCCTCCTTCATCTCTTTGAGCCATAAGATTGTCATAATCAAGGGGGTCTCCCAGATAGGGCAGTTTTGCCAATTTCACTGGTATATCTGGAATTTGCAGGGTGTGCCAATTGAACTGTAGAGGCACCTTGCTTGGATGCAGAGGGAGCGCACAGCTTTCATAGTGTGCAGTCAGTGCACACCTCACTTCATGTGCCTTTGCTTTACATTCATGTCACTTCAGTAATATCTATAGGAAACAAAAAGGTATGGATGGAAATCTGCAAAATCTGGCAACCCTGTGTGTGTGGGTGGTCAACAAAGTGTCTCATGGACCACATGTAGAATCCCGATGGACTGCATATGAGTTGCAGGTTGCCCACCACCGTGTTAAAGAGTTGCAATATGGCAAAGTCTTGAAGCCCTTGGTCAGCTGAGCTGCTGAGATTTGCCACAAAAATTTTGTATTACAAAAATGTGGTAAAGCCTGTGTTTGCTAACATGAAGTTGCTGAATGTGCATATGACTACTGCCAAGATTTTCAGGTGTAAAAATTGCATAGGGGCTCTACAGCAAACGTAATTATGCAACTACCTCTAGCTACACCATAGTTCAGGTTACAACACTATTTTCCTAAATATCCAGTCTGGAAATTGATACCAGTTGAGACGAAACTCTCATTGGTTTCAATGGGACCAGACAGTCATCCTTGATTCTGGAATGATCTTTCTTTAGCTGACAGAGGCATTAAATGATAAGAACATACATAAGAACGGCCATACTGGGTCAGACCAAAGGTCCTTCTAGCCCAGTATTCTGTCTACCGACAGTGGCCAGCACCAGGTGCCCCAGAGAGGGTGGACTGAAGACAACGATCGAGCGATTTGTCTCCTGCCATCTCTCTCCAGCCTCTGAAAAACAGAGGCCAAGGACACCATTTTATCCCCTGGCTAATAGCCTTTTATGGACCTAACCTCCATGAAATTATCTAGCTTCTCTTTAAACTCTATTATAGTCCTAATAATGATCTGTAGGCTTGCATCAATATGAAAGAATTAGGAAGCTTAAGGTATATCTGGCCAGTAGTACAGTAATTATCAGATTTAATCGTAAGAAACCCAAGAATTTAGGTGTGATGATTTAAACGTAACTTTTACTTACTTTATTAGCAGCATTTTCATGCTGGTTAGTAGAGCAATTTCATACCATTCTGAACAAGTTTCCCAAAGTTAGCTGTAAGTGAGTTTTTAAGCATCTGTGGTAGATTCATTCAGCAAAGTGGTATTAAAGATTTGTATGGTTATATTTACCAATGATACATTTCTTAAAATTATTACATTACTTATATAAAGATTTACCTTTAATTTGTAAAAGTTGACAACTGGAAGTTTATACTTAATCTTCTTTTTGTACAAAGCAGCAAGGAAACGTTAGTTGTGCAATAAGCTTTAATCAATAACAGGGAGGGTTGTTTTTTTGACCAAGAAACTTAATAAATAACTGTTTTCATTACAGAAAACCATCACATGAACAATTGGACAGTTTCTGGTCATGCAGGCTGTCCTTTGACTGGAGCAGACTATTATGTTGCAGTATAAAATTGAGGAGTGCCAGACTCTAGATTAGCTACAGCGTATTGTGTACATCAACTGTCAGAGGAAAGGCGTTCTGGCTTTTCAGTCCAGCTTCTGGTCAAGGACTGGCTGTTTTACTGGTAGTCCTAAAATTGTTACTCTAAGTGACATTTAGTATTAACAGTCACTGAAAGCCTGCCATGCTAATTTTTAGTTGCTTGACATGGAACAGCTACAAATGTTCGAATACTCTTCTGCTCTCTTGTTTATAAGAAATCTGTGTAAAGGGAATTTAATGTACTCGATGGATTTTAGTGCTAGGAATATAAGAAATGTTTGCCACTCATTCAAATCAGTGTTATATTTTGTCTAAGCGTATTCCTGAGAAGTTACGCCTAATTGACTGTTTTGAAATGTGGGTATATTTTACTGTTGATTTGAGCACATAACTTTTGCTTGTGCTTAGTGTTATACTCATTAAGACACTTTTTCTTCAGTATATTAAGTGATGTTCATAGTAAACTTTGTTTGCCTGAAATACAACTTACATCAACATCTTCCTGATTGATACGAGAAATCCTGCTGATGATAGGGCCTTTCTGAGGTTCATGGTAATCAAATGAAGCTTTCCAGTAGTTTTGGACTCAGTTCAGTAACAAATAGCCTTGACTCCTGCAATTGGGAGGCTTCATTCAGTCTCTTAAAGGGAAATTGATTTTTCCTTTTTTGCAGCTATAAAATAAGGTATTCCATACCACTCCTTTCCAGTGCCAGGCCTTTTTTTACTCTTGCAAATGCTGTGAATTTGGAGCTTGTGGATTGAGCATGCTCAGTGAGACTCTCTACTGGACAACCTAATGCTGGAGTCAATTAGGGATGTGAACGGCTAGTGGCTCCCTCCCCCCCCCCCACTCCCTCTAACAAAAAGAGGAAGTAAAAGGGGGGAAATGGAGGGGTGCCAGGGCCAGACCCTGGGATCCATGCGGCGCTGATGCTTTGCAATGCCATGGGGGGGCATGGGACCAGCGGGGGACTGCTTGAGTCCCTGCTGGCCCCATGCTCCCTGCAGCGCTTTCGCCTTTGAAGTGTAGCAACAGCCATGGGGTTGTTGCTGCAGTTCAAAGGTGGGAGGCGTCCTTATCAACTAATCAAATAGTTGATGCAAATTGCATCGACTATTCCATTAGCCAATTTAATCTAAATTTAACATCCCTAGAGTAAATATGTTTGGCTATGTGTAAGCGGGGGGAATGGTCCCGCTATTGTGGGGAACTTTCCTGGCTTCTATACTACCTCGGTGAAATGGGACCAGCGAAAGGATCTGAGTCCCTGCTCCCACCTCTTTTACCCAAAGGCCTCCGTGATCCTGAGGGCTCCCCTTCTACTCTCCTGAGAAGCAGAGTCCTCGAAATCCCAACAAGGCTGGGCTCAGGTTTTCTGTGGTTTAATCCCCAACCTTGTAGTTACTTAGGGCAGGGGCTAGGGTGTCCCCATTCTGGGTCTTTCACCCCATTCTGGGGTGATCTCTTCACACCGGATGCTTTCTTGACCGACTGATCATTACATACAGTTCAAAGTGAATACAATTTGTTAAACAGCAACTGATTAAAAAGAAAAGAATAAGGAAAAAATGAAAAAAGTTAAAAGAACACATAGCCCTGCTCTGTAGTATAGGGACATCACAAACAGCAGTTTGCACAGTGTAAGCACAGTTCACAGTCTGTTCCTTATAGGTCCCAGGGCTCTCTCTCAGGCCTTGGCTGTGCTGCAGGGGGAGCTGCAGGTTGGACATGCTTGCTCTGGCAGTGACCACACTACTTCAGGCTCTAGGTGGCAGGACCCCTTTCCCAGCTGGAGTTACAATCCCTCTCCAAGTCTGGCCTGCAGAGCATCTTGGTTGATGGCGTCTTCCTGCCCACAGCTTCTTTCCCCCTCTTTGCTGTTCCCAGCTGCTCACCACACCCAGCTCCAGATTTTGCAGCTTTGCCAGCCTCCAGCTCCTTGCGTTGCTTCTCTGACCCCTTTGGCTCTGGTCGCTGCAGGTCTGCTCCTCAGCACAGCTTGCACTCCTGGGCTGTGTGTGTCTGGCTCTGTCGCTGCAGGTCTGCCTGTCAGTACAACCTGGACCCCTTACTACTCTTAGCTCTCCCCCTTTGACTCAGACCCAGAAAATACCAGCTCACATGGAAGACGGGACCTGGCCTCCTGATTCCCACATTGGTTTGTCCAACCTGTCAATCAGGCTGACCTGGAGTGTTGGCCTCTTCCCATTGTCCCTGGGGTCTGTCAGTCTCAGGGTCCTGATTTCTCATGTACCCTTCCCCTTTTGGTACTGGGAGCTGTCCAACCAAAAACTCCCACTGAGTTTTAGTAAGGGGCTAACAGTCCCCTTACATGTGTGCCAGAGACTTGCCTCTACTTCTGTATTGATGCAATATTTGGCAAATGACTCACCACAGCAGATGTCTAAAAAAGTGTCCAGTCAATTAGTAAAGAGCATTCTTCGTGACACAATATGCAAACTTCCTTTGAGAATTTGGAGGTGAGGCTAAAGCCACAGGCATTTTTGAAAAGATAAATGTAGGATCTTTGCATGAGTGTGATGGGGTGCACCAGTCCCACACTGGGAAAGCTGAGCCTAACCAGGCTCATCTGGCTGAAGAAGCCTTGCCTCTGCAGCCCTGGCAGGCATGTTCAGACTGCAGCCCAGGTATAAAAACCTGAGGAGAGGCTCACTCTGGGCTGGCTGCTGAGGAGGAAGGAGGTACTGCTAGAGGTCTTGCAGGTGAACTGCCGAGAGACTGGACTTTGAGGCCAGCCAATGAGACACCTACACTATGGAAGGAGATTGGGAGGAAGGAGGCCCTGCCAAAGTCCCTGTAGATGAACCGTCAGAGGGATCAGACCTGGAAACCAGCCAGCAAGACATATTTGTGCGACACAGGGACTGGAGGAAGGACCCTGGGTAGAATCCAGCGCAGTAAGGTAGAAAGTAACCCATGGTGAGAGATTGTATTCCATGAAGCTCAGGGTGTTGCGGTGGGATTTCCCGCTGAGTGAACAGGGGACTGCACCACTACAAATAGGGCCATGCACTGGGACCCGGTGGAGTAGTCAGGGCCCTGCTCTCCCTACCTCTTCTTTAATCCCCAACCTGTGGGATCAGCGCTCACTTATTACCGACTTTGGCTGCTAGGTTGCAGTGTCCCAGGGAGAGAGTGTTTGACTCCAGTTACTAGGCCGCACTGCCCTGATGAGAGGGGGTGCTGACTTCTGACTTAAGCACTTAGACCATCCGGCCCCAATGAGAGGGAGATTTGTTTAGGACAGGAGAGGAATTGCTGAACATGAGATGTTGGGGCTTAATTTCAAGAGCAATGGGGACTCAACTACTCCTCCTGGGGTGGGAGAAGGGATTGTCTGACCCTGCCACAATGAGTTCTTCCACTTTTTTTTGTTAGTGTTCGCTAGGTCACACTAAGTCAGTACTATTGTTATTTTGTTGCTATTGCAGCTTTTATAGTTTGAATGATGTAACAGTATTTTAAAGTGGTAGTGCAAGTAGACTTCATTAAACTTCAGAATATGGTGCTTGCTGATATGTTTGGCAACTATGTTTCGATCTCCTTAGTTTTTAAAAAAATCACATTAGTGATCAGCTAAGTATAGCAAAGGGACTCTGCAGCCTTCTGTCTTCCACTATTTGAATGCAAATGGAAATCAACTATTCAGCTCAACTCGGAGTTAGGGTGACTAAATGTTCAGATTTTATAACAACAGTCATGATATTCAGGGCTTTTTCTTCTATAGGTACCTGTTACCCTCTCCCCAGTGTCTTGATTTTTCATAATTCTGTCCAGTTATGAACCAAAGAGGCATGAACATGCAGCACTGCATCTGGCACTGCCGGCACTGCAAATTGCAGTGGTAACACCATCCATGATGCTGCCAGCATAGTCCACCCCAGCACTGCTACCTTGTACTACTACAGAGGAGCTCAGAGTAACTTCAGTGCCCATGATACCATTGTTCAGCACAGACGGCAAGTTCACACTTCACTCCTGTGGGTTTGGCACCGCTGTTCTCGAGTGATGTAGACAATCCACACTCCAAGGCACTCCTCCCCAAAGCACCCACAGCAGTAGCAGCAACCAGTGCTGCAATGGCAATCACTTCAGTGGTTGTCTCCCTCCTCCCCCCATGCCACTTCCTGCCAACTGGCCTTACTGGGACCCTTGGGCACCACACTGAGCCCAGCAGATGCAGCACCAGCCAACTCTATCCGCACCATCAAGGGCCACCTCCTTGCCATGCCTGGACAGGTTAGCCTACTAGGAGGACGATGAGCCAGCCTCGAGTGATGAGGACGCTTCGGTTTCTTCTCACCCTCCAATGCATATATCATCATCCTCTCCTGATGATTCTTTAATGCCCTTTCCTCCCACAATGGGGGATGACTTCCAGTCATTCAGGGAATTATATAAGAGGGTGGCTGATGTCCTGGAGATCTTTCTAGTCAGTCTCCCCAAAACTCAACATAAATTGACCAGTATATTACATGCTTCCCTGTCTGCCATGTTGGTCCTACCAATGGAAGCAGCACTTATGGACTCTGTCAAGGTGATCTGGCAGATGCCAGCCACGATTCCAGGTGTCTGCAAAAGATCTGAGCATAAATACTATGTGGCACCACAGGGTGCCGATTTCCTGTTTTCCCACCCATCCTCTTAATTCTTCAGTGGTGGATGCTGTCAATCAGAGGGGAGCCAGAGCCACACCTTATGAGGAGGAGTGGAAGCACCTAGACTTCATGGCTACGTCTACATTGGCCCCTTCTCCGGAAGAGGCATGTTAATTTCCAACTTCAGAATAGGGAAATCCGCGGAGGAATTAAATATCCTCCGCGGGATTTAAATAAACATGGCCGCCGCTTTTTTCTGGCTTGGGGAAAAGCCAGAAAAAAGCGTCTAGACTGGCGCGATCCTCTGGAATAAAGCCCTTTTCCAGAGGATCTCTTATTCTTACTTCAATTTGTGAGGAAGTAATGGGGGTAGAAGTAAGAATAAGAGATCCTCCGGAAAAGGGCTTTATTCCGGAGGATCGCGCCAGTCTAGACGCTTTTTTCCGGCTTTTCCCCAAGCTGGGAAAAAAGCGGCGACCATGTTTATTTAAATCCCCCGCGGATTTCCCTATTCTGAAGTTGGAAATTAACATGCCTCTTCCGGAGAAGGGGCCAATGTAGACGTAGCCCATGGGTATGAAGGCATATTCCTTGGCATCTTCAGAGCTGTGCATATCCAATTACATGGCAATGCTAGCAAATTATCCCCACCACATTTTCAAGCAAGTCTCACATTTTGACAGCTTTCCCGAGGACAAGAAAGAGAAGTTCAAGGCCAATATAAATGAAGGCGCCCTGATATCTTGCACAACCCTAGATGCATCTGACACAGCATCGCGGTCTATTGCCACAGCAGTTGTGATGAGGAGGTCGTCATGGCTTCATCTCTTCAGTTTCCCCACTGAGGTGCAGGCCACGGTTGAAGATCTTCCTTTCCAGGATTCCAAATTGTTTGCGGATACCCCTGTTGTGACACTATCCTCCCGCAAGGATTTGAGGGCCATGCTAAGGGCTCTTGGTATCCACGTCCCTTTAACAAAATGTAAACAGGAGATACTTTACACAATGTTACAGACCTTTGACTTTTACTCAGACTCAGAGACAATTCAACATAGGCAGAGACAATGTCAAACTAGATGGACACAGCACTCTACCTCCCAGCTCTCAACTTCAATACAAACATTTTGAAAGTCAGGGTGAGAGTCTGATGATACCTTTTCCCTTAAGGTAAGCTCAGCCATACCAGTTGTTCTGACAGTGCCTACTGCTTTTCTACCACCAATGGACTTCCATTACAACTGACAAGTGAAGCAAAATGCAGGACTATGTAGCACTTTAAAGACTAACAAGATGGTTCATCTGAGGAAGTGGGCCTGGCCCACGAAAGCTCATCATCTAATAAACCATCTTGTTAGTCTTTAAAATGCTACATAGTCCTGCATTTTGCTTCAGCTACACCAGACTAACACGGCTACATTTCTATTACTAACTGACAAGTGGGTAGTTGACATCATAAAGGGCAGCTATTGTATCCCCTTTTATTCTACCCCTTCCTTCTACCCATCTTCTGCATCCCTCTTAAGGGAACCATCTCATCAGAGCATTCTACTACAAGAGATTGAGCACTAGCTCCACCTAGGAGCCATAGAACATGTACCCATCATTACAGGGACTAGGGATTCTACCCCCATTACTTCCTCACAACGAAGAAGTCAGGAGTGATCTCAGGAGGCTCAATTGCCATATATGACCCCAGTGATTCAAGAAGGTCACCTTCTCCACTATAATTCTGGCCTTGAGCAAGGGGGACTAGGTATTGACTCTCAGCCTCCAGGATGCTTACTATCCTTTATCCATCCATCGGAAATAGCTAAGGTTCGTCCACTTCCAATACACAGTGTTGCCATTTGGACTCTCCACAACTCCGAGGGTCTTCTCAATGGTTCTTGCAGTTGTCACAGTGGATCTCTGCAGACAAGGGGTGTCGATATTCCCTTATCTCAACAACTGCTTGATAAGAGCAAGCACAAGTCAGGAAGCTCACAATTAAGTTGCCTTAACCAGGAATCTGTTCCAGATCCCTAGACTACAGATAAATCTCCCCAAGTGCAAGCTACAACTAGCTCAGAGAATGGAATTTATTGGGGCTCACCTCAGTTATGTGCAGGCTTATGGCTTCCCTCCACAACAGAGATTTCAGTCTATAAAGGACCTTATTGCCCTGGCTCAAGTCAGCCCACAAGATTCATTAAGGGCCTGTTTTTAGCTACTAGGACGTATGGCCACAGCCACAATAGTGATGCCCCATACCAGACTGAATATGAGACCCATGCAGCAGTTATTGACTGTATACAGACCACGTTACAACAGTATCAACAAACTAGTCTCAATCACAAACAGAATCAAGCAATCACTGGACTGGTGGACAGACCTAGAAAACATGTGCATTGGAGTACCTTTTCACAGTCATCCCCTGAGCATGACCATCACAATGGATGCCTCGTTCCTCGGCTGGTGGGGCGCACTCAGGCCTTCTCAGAACTAAAGGACATTTTGTCTCCACAGACATGCACCTTGCACATAAACATACTAGAACTCTTAGTGGTATTTTACAGATAATCAAGCAACAGTATATTATATCAACAGGCAGGGTGGAGCTAGGTCCCACCGCTTGTGCAGGGAGGCGGTCTGCCTACAGACATGGTGCATTGCACATGACATTCACATATAAGCCTCTTACCTTCCAGGCAAGGACAATCTTACCTCAGACAGCCTCAGCAGAAATTTCAGCTGCAATCATGAATGGGAGATGGATCCCAAGATTCTAGGACAGATTTTCAGTCACTGAGGGTTTCCAATGATGGACTTATTTACAGCCAGTGCCAACAAGAAGTGTCCACAGACTGTTCCTGTGCGGGCATTGGCTTTCGTTCCCTGGGAGATCCGTTCACAGTACCCTGGAATGCACCTCTCCTATATGTGTTTCCTCTAATCCCACTTCTTCATTAGGTAGTCAACAAAATAAGGTCAGATGTTGCATCAGTAATTCTTATCGCTCCAGCATGGCCAAGACAGACTTGGTATATTTACCTGTTACAGATGTCCAGGAGGAAACCACGGCGTCTCCTGCTGCTTACTCATTTTCTCACATAGGCGGGCAATCAAGTTTGTCATCCATCCCTTGAATTCTTCATCTCTGGGCATGGTTTCTCAATTGTACACTTCAGTAGAGACATCATTTTCTGATCATGTCAAGCAAATTCTACTGAACAGTCGTAGACTAACAGCCAGGAAATCTTAACTATAAGTGGCATAGATTCTCGATTTGGACTGAGCGAAAGCATGCTAACCCATTAATGATGCGACTCTCAGATGTCTTGGAGTACCTTCTTGACATGAAACACTTCATTTAGGTTGTTGAAGGTTAACCTCGTGGCTGTAAATCTTTATATCTGACCATTGACAACAAATCACTTTTTGCTCATTCAACAACCGAGCGTTTCCTCAAGGGCATGCAGAATACTTTCCCTCCTATCAAATTTCTCGTCCCAGCCTGGGACCTCAATTTAGTACTCCGGGCCCTCACCTGTAGGCCATTCAAACCCATGGCGACTCCAAACATGCTCCACCTTTCTATAAAGGTGGCCTTGTTGGTGGCCATCACATCAGCCAGGAGAGTAAGTGAAATTGGTGCACTTATGGCAGTCCCCTCCCCCTCCCACGGTTTTCCATAAGGATAAAATGGCTCTGCACCCACACTTGAAGTTTTTACCAAAGATAACCACTTCTTTTCTCTGCAACGAACCCGTAATACTACCTGTTTTCTTCCCAAAGCCTCATGTCAACACTAAAGGGCACATCCACATAGCAGGGCTAAAGCCAAAATAAGCTGTGCAACTATAGTTTATTTCGACTTTTGGTGCTGTCTACAGAGCAGTTACGACAGTAGAGCATTCTTCCCCCAGCTACCCTTACTCCTCATACAATGACACTTACAGGAATTGCAGTAAGAAGTCCTCCAGCCCGAAATAATGTTGAAATAACTGCTTATAGTGTAGATGCAGACTATGTTGTTTTGTAATGATGTCAGTTATTCCAAAATAACACTGTTGTGTAGATAGAACGAAAGAGGCAGAGGGAATCTGCAAAGTACCTAGATTGTTTGTAGCCACTACAGAAAGATCCGTGAGCATTCCAATTTCCACCCAGAGGCTGTGCAGAGGGATAGTAGACAATATCTAGTTAGCCTATTCTATCTTCAACCAAGACCCTCCATTGCAACTGCCTGCCCACTCTATGAAGGCCATTGCAGCTTCTACAGCCTATCTCAATACTAAACCTCTTATGGACTTTTGTAGATCTGCTATGTGGCCTTCTGCCCATACATTCGCCAGACATTACACCCTTGATACTTACCTTTTCTCCCAGGGTACTAGATTTGGGCACACCGTTCTGGCCACTGTCCAGGATATTGACTAGCTGAAGCACCCGCCTCCGATCACAGGTACTGCTATGTAGTCACCCACAGGGATACTCCGTGAAGAAGGAGAGAGTTACTCACCTTGTGCAGTAATGGAGGTTCTTTGAACTGGTTGTCCTTGTGAGTGCTCCACTACCCTCCCTTCATCCCCTCTGCTTCAGACATATTTGTTTTCTCTGGGGTGGAGAAGGAACTGAAGGAACAGTTGGCTGCGCATGTGTAGTCATGGCACTGTGCATGCCTTCTGCTTCACGTGCACAACCTACTGGAGTGCACTGCTACCAAAAGTCTCTGACTAGGCATGCAGCGGTGCCCAAACACCTAAGATGGAACACCCACAGGGACAACCATCTTGAAGAACCTCCATTACTGCACGAGGTGAGTAACCTCTCTTCTGAATTTTGATGTCATTTGGCTCTTTGGTTTGAAAAGGTTGTCGACCCCTGAGTTAATTACAGTGGCCCTGATCTTGCACGTGTCGAACTTTATGTACTAGTAGTCCAACATATTTCAATGGGACTTCTCACAGAGCATAAGTTTAAGTGTGTGTGCAAACCTTTGCATAATTGAGGCCTGAAAGATTAGTGCCCTATATCTGTCTTAAAGCATGCACTTACTGTATACACTGTGTTTTTACTGTGTATACATGCACTAACCTTAAATTCCATCTTTGCAAATATTTTTCAGATAGTCAACTTCCATGATTTTGACTACTGTACTGTAGCAAATGACATCAAGAGCACAAGTAACAAAAGCACAAATTCTGTTACTTCATCTGGGGTAACTAAAATGTTGTCTGATTCTTTATAGAACTACAAAAGCACACTCTAAATGTGAAAAAGGAAGCTAATTATAAATGGCAATAAACAGTGCTGATTATTTTACCTTTGACAAACTGGAAAATTTAAAGGTTGGTATGCCCCAGTTTATTAATGCTATAAAATTTTACCATGTTGTTCTGATCTTAGATATATATTCTATAGTGTTTATTACCTCTTATTAAAGTAAAAAGCTTGGCTTATAAGCCTGGCATTGTTGTACAGAATGCTAATTCAGAAGACTAATTAACAAATGAAGCAAATGCTCATCCATTTGTGTGAGCTTTATGAAGTTTTTTCTTGTACTACTCCTAACAAAGTTAGTGTTTTCTTGTAATAGGTTAGAGTGATGGAACGCAGAGACCATATTTTTTTATCATTTAGCACTGGTTTATAGCTTCCACAGACTTGCCCTAATAATGAAGCTATGAAGGATATGACAAGAATGGTGATATTAAATTTCTCTAGACTAACCGTAAATTTTTCCATTCTGATGTCAAGAATGTTGAGCATCTGGAATCTGCAATATGAATGGTTCACTATGGGAACACTTTCATCAATTACTTATCCATTTATTCTCCTCCTAGGAACTAGTGGTCTTCTCTAGAATATAATACTATACAGGAAACAATTCTGTAGAATTGGAAGATTTTTGTGTTCTGTTGCTTCTGATTTAAAAGCCTTCCATTAAGTTTAATTTGTATATAATTTAGTTTTTTAAGTAATAAAGCTTAGCACAAAATTATATTAATTATATTAAAAAAACCAGAAGATGCAAAATGAAGAGAGATACAGATGTGAGTCTATGAAGTTTACAGAAAATTTTCTGTGCTAGCTGTTTAACCAAAGGCTATACTAGTGGTCCTCAACCAGGGGTATGTATGTGTACTCCTGGGGGTATTTAGAGCTCTTCTACGGAGTACATCAACTAATCTAGATATTTGCTCAGTTTTATAGTAGAAAACACTAGCAAAGTCAGTATGAACTAATATTTCATACAATTATTGGTTTATACTGCTCTGTATACTATAAACCCTTTTCTTTGGGTCCTGAGGCTTTCCTCTCTCAACAGCAGAGGTCGGTCGAATAAAAGATATTATCTCACTCACAATGTCTAATAGGCAAAATTATGCAATCACTGGGTTTTATTCTCCTTTATGTTCTTTTTGTTAGCTAAATTGAACTTCATGTCAATGTCTTTGCAGAATCGGAAGTACTGATGCAATTCATCAGTACTTTTAAAGTCCTTAGTTCTTGAAGTAATGAAAGTCTAATGAAAATATAATGTAAATATTTTTACAAGAACCATACAAAACTATTTATAGTACTTTTTGTCCTCACTCAGTTTTTCCAGAACACAGGGCGTTGGTCTGTTTATGGATAATGTTAGTTAATTTTGTTGATCAGACGTGACAAAAATCAGTAATGCGCTTACTAATAAGTAGAATTAGGAGCCCATCATTTTTTAAATTAATACCTGTTGTTGCCATTGGACTACTGTTAGTTCATTTAGTTATTTAACTTTGAATTTCTTTGAGGACTGCTCTTTCCTCCTCAGGCTTTTGAGAAGGGAGTAATGAGCTAAGGACAGGTATGGATGTATTGTGATTTGAGATTAGTAGCTAGATTAGTGTTGGGAAGTCTTTTCCTTTGCAGATTTGCAAGACTTTTTTTTTTTCTGTGTGTAAATGGGTTAGTATTTTTAAAGTATCAGTTACCTTTAGCGTTTGGGGAGGCATTTTGTTTTCTGGAAATCTGTATAAATATATGTGTTCTATGTAATCTGTGTACTGTATTGTGTGTTGAAATGTGAAAGTGTTTTGATTTCTTTTAAGTTGTTACAGGTACTTTTTCTCTTGTTCCAAAATAGAAGCTGGTTTATCCTATGAATTCCTGTGTATTGTTCTTCCTTTTCCTACCTAACAAAATTCTCTTCAACTGTTCTGGTAATGTGCCCATCAAGTTAAAGGGTAGAAAAAGAAACAATTATATGCAGAGCTCTTTACATCATTAACAATCCAAACACTCAAAAATAATTAGTCAAGCCCTCCAAAATCTTTTTCTTTAAAAAGGGTTTTAAGGGAGTACCCAGCTGATCCCCAGCTCTGCGTTGCAAAGCCCCTTTGAAGTGCCGCTCCGGTGCTTCGCACTATCAGAGCCAGGGATCAGCTGGAGTCCCCAGCTGATCACAGGCTCCTAATGTGCTGCCCTGTGGAAACACCACTGAGATTTTTAAATCACTTGACAGCCCTGCTTTAGTATAGTGTAGATGCTTTCCCTCAATGAGAGAAACCACATTAAGGGGTGTGCTTTGGTTCCTGAGTTTTTAATGTTGCCTCGCTTGCCTAAAATTAATCCTGTTCTCTAACAGATACTCTGTGTGTCTGCTGGCTCGGCAAGACACACATACCGCAAAAGTGCTCCCACTGCTATAATATTAAGACCTGTAGGGAAGTGTCTGCACCCAGCATCTAATCTGGGATCACTGACCCCTCTTGAAACAAAAAACAGGACTGTGTAGCACTTTAAAGACTAACAAGATGGTTTATTAGGTGATGAGCTTTCGTGGGCCAGACCCACTTCCTCAGATCAAATAGTGGAAGAAAATTGTCACAACCATATATACCAAAGGATACAGTTTTAAAAAATGAACACACGAAAAGGACAAATCAAATTTCAAAACAGAAGGGGGATGGAGGAGGGGGAAGAGAGGGAGGTAAATGTCTGTGAGCTAATGATATTAGAGGTGATAATTGGTGAAGTTATTTAAGCATGAATGACAGTTCAGAGGATTCTCTTTGAAGTGAAGTCTTAAAAGGTCTTTGAAGCAGGATGCAGGTAATCAAGTCATTGAGACAATGTCCTTTCTGGTTGAAATGGCAAGAAACTGTTTTTCCTTTGTGATCCTGTCTGATATCTGTTTTGTGGGCATTGATCCTTTGGCGAAGTGTCTGAGACGTTTATCCAATGTACGTAGCGGATGGACACTTTGGCACATGATAGCATAAATTATATTTTTGGATGCGCAGGAATATGTGTTCTTGATCTTATAACTCACTTGGTTGGGTCCAATAATGGTATCAGCAGAGTGAATATGTGGACAAAGGTACCAGGGTTGGTATTAGTGTGGAATGTCCTGTGGTTGCTGGTAAGAATCATCTTGAGGTTAGGTGGTTGTCTATAGGAGACCATGCGTCTGTCTCCCAAAGCCTCTCTGCGTTTAGTATCCTGTTCCAGTATAGGCTGTAGTTTATTGATAATGTGTTGGACAGGTTTAAGTTGGGGGCTGTAGCTGATGACAAGTGGTGTTCTATTGTTGTTTTTCTTGGGTCTGTCTTGAAGTAGTTGGTTTCTACCAGCAACCACAGGACATACCACACTAATACCAACCCTGGTACCTTCCCTTGCAACAAACCCCATTGCCAGCTTTGTCCACATATTCACTCTGCTGATACCATTATTGGACCCAACCAAGTGAGTTATAAGATCAAGAACACATATTCCTGCGCACCCAGAAATATAATCTATGCTATCACGTGCCGAAAGTGTCCGTCCGCTACGTACATTGGACAAACGTCTCAGACACTTCGCCAAAGGATCAATGCCCACAAAATAGATATCAGACAGGATCACAAAGAAAAAACAGTTTCTTGTCATTTCAACCAGAAAGGACATTGTCTCAATGTCTTGATTACCTGCATCCTGCTTCAAAGACCTTTTAAGACTTCACTTCAAAGAGAATCCTCTGAATTCATGCTTAAATTCAACACTTTACACTCACATTTAAATAAAGGTGCTAATTATCTTACCCATTACAAAGATAGCTTCACCAATTATCACCTCTAATATCATTAGCTCACAGACGTTTACCTCCCTCCCTTCCCCCTCCTCCATCCCCCTTCCGTTCTGAAATTTGATTTGTCCTTTTCATATGTGTTCATTTTCTTAAATTGTATCCTTTGGTATATATGGTTGTGACAATTTTCTTCCACTATTTGATCTGAGGAAGTGGGTCTGGCCCCCGAAAGCTCATCACCTATTTAACCATCTTGTTAGTCTTTAAAGTGCTACACAGTCCTGTTTTTTGTTTCAGCTGCACCAGACTAACACGGCAACATTTGACCCCTCTTGGACACCATTCTCCAATGACAGCATCTGATAACATTCCCTACCACCATTTCAGTGGAAAGAGCTTAAAAGGTGAAGAAGAAATGTGCTATGTCCTCCCCCTTTCAGGAATCTACCAAAAAGAGATGATACTTGACCCCTCAGATGCCATTGGTACTGACTGCATAAGATGGCAGACTCATCTGTGCCAAAGATATCATGCAACCAAAAGACCCTAAGTGGGTAGGCTCAGAGAGAAGCAGCAAAGGGAAACTTGCCATCCTTTCTTCCTGTCAGAGCCACTCAGACATGTGGGACTGAGCAGTGCTGCAGACTACTTCATCACTTTCTCTCTGGATCCTAGCTTACAATCCTTGGTACCAACAACTGCTGTATTTTCATTGGCACTTCTAAGGAAACCCTTCATGGTACCAAGATGATTTCACTACTGCAAAAAATTCTGTGGCACAAAGACTTCCTAGTCTCTTGAGCATCAGAATTTCCCCTCCTTCGTACTGATGTTACTTCAGTATGTGTATTATCAGACCACATAACATTGCTATCCAAATAAGCTCCTCCTTTCTCCGAGTGATGAGGAAACGGAGATCTGTTCTTTGTGTCACTCCTCATCCAGCCAGCCATCAGACCGGTCCACTATAACCACCTGAACACTGCATCAGATGCGAAACGTATGGATGGTAAACACATCTATGGATGCTGTGATCAATGCCATTCCCATATCAGTGGTCCTACCAGGACTCATGGATGGCATATGATCAACACTATCGTAAGCTTCCTGGTTTCACAGGGACAAGACAAAACGTTCCCCACCACAGTTGATACCTTGACCCCCTGAATCCCTGGAAGACGCTTTGGATTGCGAAGCCCCCTTAGCTGCCAAATTCTAACTCAAATAGCCTTAGAAGTCTTACTGAGCACAGTAGGACTCTCCATTGCCATGGCCATAGTCATGCACCCAGTTTCATGACTCCACCTCTCTGGGTTTCCAAAGAGGTACAATCCATTGTTGAGGCTCTTCTGTTCAAGGGTGTCGTGTGGTTCAATTTATTTTAGATCCAAGGTAAACCAGGACACTCCAGAGAGACTTAAGCACTTCCTTATGTATTACAAACTTTAATGTAGTTGTTTCAGTTTTACAAGCCTTAAAACAATTACTATACAATTTAAACCTTAAATACTATAAATTCTAAAGTAATTAATACAGCGCAAAGCAATGCAAAAGCAATTAATACAAGATCTACAATAATACAATAATAAAGCCTAGTTCACTTACACTTCACCAGTATGCTACCTACAGAACCAGGCAGAAGGTTGTGGTCCCTTTGATTCCCACCCATTGGGACGCCATGCCCTGATGTAGCCAATGTGAAGGGTCTATTTACTTTTAGTTATTACTAGCAGGAACTGAGTCTCAATCCTGCTCACTCCCTCCCATCGATTCTTCTCACTAAGCCCATTTTATAGAAAAATGAGACTTGGTCATTTTAATAATATTTACCAATTAATTACGTATTGTGTAAGACACCAACAGTGCCCTATTTGGGGCACATCTGCTACTCAGGATGTTGCAAAAATGGTGTGCATAGTTAAATGGCTACATATATCGGAGGGGTAGCCATGTTAGTCTGGATCTGCAAAAGGGACAAGGAGTCCTGCGGCACCTTATAGACCTACAGATGTATTGGAGCATAAGCTTTCGTGGGCAAAGACCCACTTCATCAGATGCATGTCATCCGACGAAGTGGGTCTTTGCCCACGAAAGCTTATGTCCAACACATCTGTTGGTCTATAAGGTATCCCAGGACTCTTTGTCGCTATGGCTACATCTGTAACTTTTGCTTATCAAAACCAAATACCAGTACAAGGTTGTTTGTCATGTGTTCTTGACGTGGTCTCGCTGTGCTATGTTTAATCTGCATTATGCAAAACATCCCTACCTCCCAAACCTTGTCTTCGTGCTTATATGCACCAGACTTGAGACAGGCCTGGGTTTTGCTTTTAGAGATCCGCACTGTAGGTAAGGCAGGGCTGTCCAGGCTCCCCTACAAAGGGACCATAGCTATCTGCAGCTAAGACCATTTCTGCACTTACAGCATTATGGTGTCACAGCTATACTTGTACATGTGTAGTTCTGCAGTGCATGTGCTGAAATTGCTCTGTGTTGATATGGGAGAACTTCTATTGACATGGGGGGGGGAAAAACACCCCTCAGAGCGTTAGTAAGAGAAGCACTTACTTTTGACACATAGCTGCGTGCACGAATACTAATATTAGTTCAGATTATGTCGGGGGTGGGGGAGAAATATTCACAGTCCTGAGAGAGATAATTTTTGTTGACATAGAAGGTAGTGTAGACAAAGCTAAGACAGATGAATTCCCACCCCCACAAACACACACTAAAAGTCTCATCTCCAGGGTTACTCTTGCATCCGTAATTATCTACAGGACAGGAAGAACAAGATCTGTGCCATGCACATAACCACAGAGGCAATATAATCCTAAAAATTTAGACCGAGATCCACAAAATGGAGACCACTTTCATCTCAGCGATCAACTATGCAACAAACCTCCTCTAAGCAAAAGTTTTGAGGGTTTGGTCTAGGACCCGAGTTGCCTTAAACATTCTTAATTGCTGGAACCACCCACAACCATCTGTCCTTTTGCAAAATATCTGTGTCCCTTCCTTCCATACAGCATGTCACACAATCATGTCAGACATATGGGTACTAAAAATGATCAAGACTGGCTATTCAATTTACCTCCACCCTCCCCACCCCCCGTCCGTACACAAGCTTGTAATGTGACAGGAAGTAAACCATCTCCTGCACCTGAGTGCAGTATAAAAACAATACAAAGGAAAGGACTTCTAATCCCATTCATGCATTTTGGAGTTAAGCTTGACTTGAAACTACATCACAATCTTCACTTTATGTAGTCATAGTGTGCCTCTCTCTCTCTTTTTTTTTCCATATGCATAGTCTGCTTCTTTGTATCTTCCAGTGTGCCCTCTCCCTCTGCTCTCTCTCCCCCCCTCCCCCGTCCCCACTTGGTAGCTTCTGCCTGTCACAATGCCTGGAGTGGCTCATGGCTGAGTGAGACAACCTTAGGTCAGACTGTCTAAAAGCAGAGCAGAAACCTCAAGCTGGTTTTATGTTCTTTATAATTAGATTCCATCAACACAATAACAAGTATGAACTCCTAAAGCTCTACAGTAGAACCTCAAAGTTATGAACATTAGAGTTATGAATTGACCAATCAACTATCCCCTGATTTATGTCCTTCTGGTTCCAGTCAGGCAATTGCAAAGACCAAAAACAAAACAAGAAAAAACAAATAAAGTAGAGTACTGTTAAATATAAACTAATAAAAAAGGGAAAAGCCTCATTTTTCTTCTCATAGTAAAGTTTTGAAACTGTATCAAGTTCATATTCAGCTGTAAACTTCTGAAAGAACAACTAAAATATTTTGTTCAGAGTTACAAACCACCTCCATTCCTAAGGTGTTCATAACCGAGGGTATAATAGTCTTACCATGGAGTTACAGACAATGTTCACTCTATTTTTTTTCCACCCATGTGTGGAATACATTTTATGTGCATTGAGGCATGTGTGGATATGCACCACCAGTAGAAACCCATGCTACCAGCTATGGCCACTGTGGGTGTTCTGCTAATCAGCTCAGTGGTATTCAAATCTCTCTTGGGTGGCCACCCAACCACTCAGTTGACAGCGAACACTGGTCACGGATACTGCCTTTGGGCATCTCAGTTTATCTTGCCACTATGGCAAGTTGGACTGTAAGATTGTCAATTGATGCTAAAAATTATGACACTATTCATGTTCCTACCAGTCCCAAAGGACCAGTCACTTACCCAAAGTCAAATGTACTCTGGTCTGAAATCAGACTACATCTGTAGCAAATTTTCTAATAAATTAATTAAATATTCATTACGGTGGGGGGGGGATTGTTTCTGTGGTTGCCACAGGAAATAGGCAAACACAAATGACTTAGCCTTAGATTTAAAAAGGTAATATGAGCAGCTCAATATGTCCTGTAAGGCTCCCTCATGCCAAACAGCATGGGGATTGCCTGCTTATGTCTAGAAATCATTGCCCCTAAGAGTACAGAGAGCGTAAGGATACACCCAGCTTCTTATTGTCAGGAATTTTTATTCCCTTTACCTCAGAACCTAAGGTCATGGGATGAGCTCATGTGCAGGCTCCCCCTTCCAAGAGGGAGTACAGAATGCAGTCAATAAGGTCTCTGTCTTAAGATGCTACGTTATGCTTCGTCTTTACTGAGCCACCTTGTGTTCAGGATGAGCACTTGACCCTAATTAATGCTTTATTAGACAGTCTTTCTACTAAACTGTCACCGTTCTTGTCTGTCTGTCATGGGATTTTCAATTTGCTGTCTTGCGCACGTGCCGACTACCCCCACCAGCTCCGGCTCCCAGTCCCCCTGGCAGGCTGCCCCCACCTGTTCTGGTCTTCCAAGCAGGCCGCTGACACGATAGGCCGCTTCTGCCAGCTCCGCCCCACCTCCCCTGGCAGGCCGCCCCCACTAGCTCCGCCTTCCTTCCCCTCCCCCCCCCCCCGGCAGGCCGTCTCCACCAGCTCCAGCTTCCCTAGCAGGCCACCCCTGCCAGCTCCATCTCCTCTGGCAGGCTGCCGACAAGGCAGATCGCCCCTGCTGGCTCCCCGCCCCCCTGCCGACTCCTTCAGGCGGCCTTACCTGCCTTTGTGCTGGCAACTCCAGCTCCCAGGCCCTTGGCAGCAGCCCCAGAGTTGGGGGAGGGCAGCAGCCCCACAACCAGGGAGGTAACAGCCTCAGAGTGAGTGAGTGTGTGTGTGCGTGCGGGTGGGCAGAGAGCCAGTAATCCCACAGTGTGTGTAGAGGGGAAAAGACCAAAAAGACAAAAAAAAAATTTATATAAAAAAACTTTTTAAAAAGACAGTCTTTCTGAAAGTGCACCAGAAGAGTAAAAATAAAGTTTTCTGTTATCAGTTTAGCAGAAAGGTTGGATGAAATTATCTAGCTTCTCTTTAAACTCTATTATAGTCAACCCTTACAGTTAAGACGTTTTTCCTAATGTCCAACCTAAACCTCCTTTGCTGCAGTTTAAGCCCATTGCTTCTTGTCCTATCATCAGAGCTGAAGGAGAACAATTTTTCTTCCTTCTCCTTGTAACACCCTTTTAGATACTTGAAAACTGCTATCATGTTGGACAAGACATGCCAGCACTGTTCACTGAAGTTCAGTTCCTGGCACCGATCCCACTCTGGTGCAGAGAAAGAAAGGGAGGTGGGAAAAGAGCCAGTCCTCTATTTCAAGGGCTAGAAAGCTTAAAGAGTCACATTCTGAGTTGGAACACCCTTTGAAGCAACCTGCCTGTACAGCACCGTTTACTCTGGTGCCTTTTCTGGTCCAGTTGAGTCCAGTGCAAGTGGAATCCCCTTCCCAGAAGAGCCAGATGGGAGATGTGGACATGCCATCCCCTCCTGAGTTGTATGAAGTGGCTCGTGACCTGATTGAGCTAACGTTTGGCCTATCAGCTTCCTCCTGGGAGTCTCCCTTGGTCCCTCTGGCTCTAATTCTAGTATCCGGCCTGGTGCAGGTAAAGGGCAAGCTTTCAGCGCTTTCACCTCAGCACAGTTCACAGAGTCGGGACCATTCACCTTGACATCAGTCTGGCACTGGTCAGAAGAGGGCAACAAAAATGATTAGGGGTTTGGAACAGGTGTCACTTGAAGAGGGATTAAAAAAAACTTGGATTTTTCAGTTTAGAAAAAAGGAGACTAAGGGGGGATGTGATAGAAGTCTATAAAATCATGACTGGTATGGAGAAAGTGAATAAGGAAAAGTTATTTACTTGTTCCCATAACATAAGAACTAGGAGTCACCACATGAAATTAGGTAGCAGGTTTAAAACAAAGAAAAGGAAACGTTTCTTCACACAGTGCACAGTCAACATGTGGAACTTCTTATCAGAGGATGTTGTGAAGATTAAAACTTTAACAGGGTTCATTCAAAAAAGAACTAGATAAATTCATGGAGGTTAGGGCCATCAATACTTATTAGATAGATTAGGAATAGTATCCCTAGCCTCTGTTTGTCAGGGGCTGGAAATGAAGGCAGAAGAGGTATCACTTGATGATTACCTGTTTCTGTTCACTCCCTCTGGGGCATCTAGCATTAGCCACTGTCAGAAGACAGAATACTGGGCTAGATGGACCTTTGGTCCGACCCACTATTGCTGTTCTTATGTTCACACCCCTAAAACTTAGCAGAGGCATTTCAGGCCAACTCTGCTGCCTAGATATTATCCTCCCTGTCAGAGACAGGACCAAAATAGAAAGGGTAGCCGGTAAAGTCACCATTGTCCTGCGAGTGTGACTAGTAGTGGGAGTGCTAATAACCAGGGGCAGTCTCTAGGCAATCACCAGGCTCTAAAAAGAACTTTTGAAGGTGCGCCCGAGGGCAATGTACCTGCCTACCCCTTGGAGTCTACCCCTATGTTTGGAGACTGCTAATCCCATTTTTACCATGCCTGGGCTCAAGTCACATCCGACAGGTGGGTTCTAGACATGGTAAAGATGGGATATTTTATTCAATTTCCAACTACCCCACTTTTTTACTTCCCTGCCCTGTCCCTCTACAGGGATCCCTCTCATGAGCAATTCCTGGGACATGAGGTGCGGTCACCCTTCAATGTAGGGGCATTAGAGGAGGTCCTTCTAAAGTTAAGGGGCACAGGGTTTTATTCCCGCTATTTCCTTATCCCAAAAGCCAAGGGTGGACTATGTCCCATTTTGGACCTACGTGGTCTAAAGATATCTCAAAAAGTTTAAATTCTATATGGTGTCCTTCACCTCAATTATCCTTTCACTGGATTCGGGAGAGTGGTACACTGCCCTTGATTTGAAGGATGCCTACTTTTATGTGGCCATAGTTCTGGCTCACAGGAAGTTCCTTCGTTTCACGGTTAGTGGTTCCCACTGTCAGTTGCAGGTGCTGCCTTTCGGCCTGTCTGCAGCACTGAGAATTTTTACAAAGCACATGGCAGTGGTGGCAGCATTCCTGTGTCTCAGAAGGATTCAGATCTTCCCTTACCAGGATGATTGGGTTGGTCAAGGGGCCCTCCGAAGCAGTGGTCAGGGTTCATGTAGAATTCACCATGACCATGTTCAGCCACTTGGGTCTCTTGCTAAATCTTCAGAAGTTGACCCTGTTGTCCATGCAATTCATAGAGTTTGTAGGGGCATATGTTTTGACTCCCTGGCAGCCAAGGCCTCCCTTCCCCAGTCCCTTGTCTCTGGACCCACTCATCTATGAAGGCAAGGTGTTGAGGCACATGGCTTCCTGCACCCATGTACCTGGCAACCCTAATTATTCCAGCCGGTATCTTTACTTAGAGGAAATAATCCAAGTTAATATTTTCTTACCTCTGAATGGTAACCATGATATGTTTTTAAACAGTGATTGTGTAATAGAGTAAAGCTAAGTCTTCTATTTACTACTCCTACTTTCAAACAAACAGGTCTTAGTCTAGGTTAGCTGTGGCCAACCTGTGGCTCGCAAGCCACATGCGGCTCTTTCTTCCCCTGAAAGTGCGGCTTGTGAAGCTGCCCCTAAAAATGGTCCCAGCTCACCTGTTCTTCTTAAAAGAGCAGTCCTTTTTTTTTCTCGACAACTCCCCAGCCCCCCAGCTCTTTGCACTATATGCACAAGTATTTTGGCTCTTTGCCTGTAATGGGTTGGCTATCCCAGTCTATATCTACATTGTACAGGCTGCAGCAACACAGCCATGCTTCTTAAACCATGCCGCTGTAAGACACTCAGTGTAGCTGTAGCCACTCTTTGTCGTCAGGAGAGAGTTCTCCTGACAATAAAATAAAACCAGTCTCAAAAAGGGGCAGTAGTTTTGTCAGTGGGAGAGCATCTTCCACTGACAAAGTGCAGTCCACGCTAGCATTTTTCATTGTTAAAACTTTTGTCATTCAGTAGGGCATTTTTTCACATCTTTGAGTGACAATAATTTTAACAAAAAAAGTGCAATGTCCACATAGCCCTTGTGTACTGTGAAGAATACATGTAATTGTAATGACAAAATTGGCTGGAGAATTAAGTGTGCAAAAACAAAACTCTGTGTAAATCCATGTATGTAGGAAATCTTAGTCTTTAATAGGAATTCAGTCAATGCCTAATTAAATGGTTTTACTTTTCTAGTTTTATTTTTTTCTTCTATTAAGTACTTATTTTCCACATCAGAATGATGACCGTAACTTTGTGCAGCTGATAATCACAGTGACTCCACATCAAACTTGTGTGAATACGTTTAAATAAGAACCAAGTATATGTTTAAACATAGTGTTGCACATATCCATTTACACCAGGTGCCTAGCTTCTATTAATTCAGAGACTAAGAGCCAAGCATCCTATTTTGAACTTGTGATCTTTGGGTGTTAGTAACAATCACTGATACTAGGCTGTACTTGGCTGAGGCTCTGTTTTTTATATGTGTGTAAAATTGTAGTGCGTTGAGTTATATCCTCTTTTTATAGTATTTCTGAAGCATAAACAGGAACAGATTTAAGTAAAAACAAGATTTTGAGAGAAATGAATGTCAACCATTAAAAACATTTGGACCACAGAAAAGAATGTAACTGGAAGGAACATTTTTTCCAGAATACTGTGCTCAAAGCCAACAAAAAGAGAGAGAAATGTTAAATAATCACATCCCAAAGGTGCTATATTTAATTCTAGAAGAGACAAATGATGCCTTAAAAGGTTGTGAAACAATGCAGATGAATAAAATATTTAAATCCTATATTTTTGGGAGATAATAGGCATAATAATGATAGGCAACCTATAATTTACCACAATGTGCTTTACTAGTTAAATATCTTGTAAAGCTGTCCTTGTGAGGAACAGCAGCACTTACTCAAACTAAAAATAATACCAGGATCATGTATAGTGCATCCCAGGAGGTTACTGGTGTTTTTGTAGACAGCAGACAGGAGAAAAAGGCATTTTGTCCTTTTTACCTCAAGTAATCCCACTGGAAAATTAAACATGTGCTATGAATTGATATCAACTCATGCCAGGTTACCTCCCTAAAGAGCGCGGCTGCAAGCGCTGTTGCTACATTTCTTGGACAGCAGTTTGATGGTCTGTGTGCATGATGGATAGTTTATGCTGTATGCTACTGTGGAACACTGTGCTACTGTCTACCACTGGGAGACCACTAGAGAGGTGTGCCCTAGGAGCAGCAGTTACTTTAACACTTCTAGACAATTTTGGATAAAACTTGCATACTTCAAAATTTTAAAATGTAGCTTACACATGCATGTGTTGGTGTATGAAAAATCTGGCTACTCCATAACTAACAATGCAGTTTCTTTTGTCTTGATGTAAATCTCTGTTGGAAGCAGGATAAAAAGATGTATTAAGCATTATATTAGCAAGAAATATTTAGAGAAACCATGAACCCCTTTTAACGGACCACCCTCTCCAGTTTCTGTTCTTTTAAGGAAGTTTTTCCTATTCATGACTCATTTCGCTCTTTGGCTAACATCAAGGTAAATGGAATAATCATTAAGCACAGGAATGTATTTTTTCAGGTTTTGTCCTTCAAAATCTTTATGAATTTTCTGTATAGTCTTATGTAAATACATATGGATATAAAAGTTTGACACTGTGACAAAGTAAGAAGTACATTGTTAATATCTGCTTAAAAATGTTCCCTTTGATTCTTTGGAGCATCCAGCAAAACCTAAGCTTAAACTCCCTACCCAGTTAAAATGACATGCCCCAGGCAGCAAGTTACACAGAACTGTTAAGTGAAATTAATGAGATCACCCTTAGATTACACTTTGTTTTTTATTTTCATTTTATAGGTCTGTATGAGCTGCTGGCTGCATTGCCAGCCCAGCTGCAGCCACATGTGGACAACCAGGAAGACCTGACCTTCCTCGGGGATATGTTTGGTGAAAAAAGCCTTCATTCACTGGTAAAGGTAAACCACATTTAAGTCAGATTCTCTTTGAGAAGAGCATATGGAAAAATGTTTTTAGTGCCATCTAGTAAACCAGTGATTGAACTGTTGCTCAGTGAAAACAAAACAGCCTTGTTTCAGCTAACGCTCTTTCTGTCAGTGGTGGAAGTTGTTAAAAATGATTCTAAAATAGATGATTTCATTTAATAGTGGTATTCTGGCAGTATAGAATAATGCAGCAAACGTATGTTGTTTTCTCTTGTTTAGAAAGAGAATACTAAATAGTTGCAGGAAATCTGAGATGTCTTTATGGTCAACATTTAAGTCCTCGAGTTTAGCTTAAGTAAATAAATGTTCACAGCAAAAATTAGAAGGAATATGTTTTCTGAGGTCAAGTATGGCAACAGTTCAGTAGCCACATTAATTTAAAATAATTTCCTTTAACAAAGTCAACTGAAATTCTAGTAAGCTGTGCTGTTTATTGGCTTGCCTCCACTGAAAATTGTGTTTTGCATATAAATATATTGAACTAAAGCATAGTAAGTTGGAAAAAATACTTCAGTAAAGTGCTCTGCTCTGGGAATGATTGACAACCAGAAATCAAAGCATGCCATGGGAGCATGCAGAGTCATCTCAATAATGCGCAGACTGCTTAAAGCAATAAAGTAAGACCAATCAACAGATAAGAAATGAACCATGCCCACTGTATGTTATGTCTCTTGAACCTCTAATATAGGATGACTGAGATTGAAAGAACCTTCTGAAGTCTCATCTTAACATCCCTATTCAGTATTGATATGACTTTTTTTCTTTTAAATCTACCCAAAAAGAAGGAAGTTGGAGGAAAAAGCATGATGATCCTAGTCATTCTGTGTAAGCGGTGGTCAGAGCTCTGCATCTTAGGTACCCAAGTTCATTTTTTAAGGGAACAGCTTGCTCTTGCTAATATTGGTTATTAGTGGTAAACATACAATGAGCAGTTTTTAGAAGCTATTCTTCAGGGCTGCAAATTGGCCAGATGGCTTAAAAAGCAGCAACAAACAATACAATTTTAATTTAAAAAATCGATACTTTGTCTACAGATGTTTCATGTGTGCATAGATAATTACAGCATTTTCTATTTTCAGTGTATGCTCTTGTGTATGGTTTGCTACATTGGCTTTCTTTAAAATACCATTTTTTGGTTCTCCTTTCTATCAGTACTGTTGGATACATATATCCTTTCTATGAACTTGAACCAGTGTGTGCAGCTCTAAAAAGTTAGAGATGGAAAAGTTGTATTAGATCATGTAGTCTATGCCCTGCAAATGTTGGATTGTTCCCTACAGTACATTCCTGTTGTTGTAAGTAAAACCAGCAAAAACTGATGCAATCATTCATTCCTCTCTCTTCCTCTCAGACCAGTCAATTTGATTTTAGTTTGCAAAGTATAGAACAGAGAAAACCCCCAACTATTGTTGGTAGTTTTGGAATACAAAACTGACTCAGAAAAGTGAATGTTTGAAGTATGTCTACTTCACTCAACTGATTCCTCCCTCATTTCATACAGCTCACTTAAGATGAAGGCTTTAATAGTACTGTACTTAGGATTTCTGCGTGGTGGAGGAAGCACAAGTCCCAATGTTTGTGTATAGACCTGTAGCAAGGCATAGTGAAGTTATATTAAAGTACTTAGATGATAACAGGCAAAACAGTACATGCAGGCTCATAGTTCGTTAAAGAACTCTCTCCCCCTCCTCCTTTGGTGGGATGGGGAGAAGAAGGAAAGGGATGAGAACAATCCTTTCTCTATTAGCTACTACATTAGCTCTCTTTAAAGAATTAGGGTAGCAGTTACAGAATATTTGCCTTTGGCCTTAATGGAAATTCTTCTGTTCTTTTCAATTTGCCAGCCTGGCTCCAAGTGAGCCTTTCACCCTCCCTCTGCATAGTCTTAAAACAACTTCAGTTATGATTGAAAGCATAGTAGGATTGAAAAAAGTTAAATACTGGGTTTCTAGCAATTCAAGCATTGCTTTTAAATGCCCTTAAGATTTGTATCTCCTTATTTGAGAACAGAAAAAGTTGAAGTTAACCATTTCTAATACCAGAGTAGAATGAATTAGGAAAACATGGTAGGGATAAATTAATCTTTGATTATTAGAATAACCAAATCACATAATACTGTTTTTGGGTGTATGTGTTCAGTTAAGTAATTATTCTGAAATTTGAAACATTGAAATTGCAGTTGTATTGGAGCCTGGGATATTGAGGGAATTTCATTGTGGGATTTCCATATCTTTTTAAGCTGTATATTTGCAGATATCATGAGATAGAAACTGAGAGAGTTCAAGGCTGCTGTTACTGTTTTGTCTTTACAGAGAAAAATAAATGAAATACTTAGGAAAAAACAAGATTACAGTACAACAATCTAGAAAAGGCTATTGTAGTAAGGCTGTTAAAATAATCAGTAAACACTTGGATCATGGTAGGCCTTTTTGCAGTAATTATGTAAATTGTTGAATTTTAATTGGCTTTTGGCCAATGGGATTGTGCTGGAAGCAGAGGCGGCATCTGAAGCCTGTATTCTCTCTCCTCTTTCCTTCCCTCCCCCCACACACATACACCTTTTGCCCTGGGCTCATAGCTGTTCAAAGACAAACAGGGCTCTGTGGTTGCTTTTTGAGCGTGTGCAGGAGTGGGGCAGGCAGGGAGCCTGCCTCAGACTCCCTGCTGGCCTGAGGGCTGAATCAAGCTGCTTGGCATGCCAGATGCAGCCCATGGGCCATATTTTGCCCAGCCCTGTTTTAGCATGTAAGCCTTGTAAGAAATTTTCATAAAAATTTGCCATTTGCTGAAAAGTTGTGCCCTTTAAAAAATGAAAGTAAAAGGGGAGCATAGTGAAGAAATAAGATTTTTTTTCATGTGTGGCATAGTCAGCTTCTTGAAATACCAGTTGTCTTTAAATAATCTTAGGAAATTATGCCTTCCATGTGAGGGAAGGAAGGCCATGTTTCTGTACATTCATAGCAAATCTTTTGGGAGAAGTTGATAATTGTCTGAAATGCTGTTTGCTTTGGCATGGGGTGAGAAGGGGGGGGGGAAGCCAGACCATGTAAGTGTAAGCATCTACCACCTGGCCATATGTAGAAGGAGGGGGAATGAGATAGATGGAAGCAGCTGGTAACAATCTATGACCAATGAAAGGTAATTGTCCAGCATTCTCTGTAGGGGAAGCAGGCAAACTTGCTCCTTATGCTGTAGTTTACATTTTTCAAGCACAGAAAGCATGCACAACTTTTTGAAGGCATAAATTCTGAAGTTCTTGAGTAAAGCTGTTAGTTCTGTAATGCAGACTATCCAAATAACATACATATGTGGTCAGTTTTACAGAATATGAACTTCTTAATATTCAGATATGGAAGATCAGACAAAAAATTAGATGGGTAATTGAAGTGTATCCCTTAAAATAAAAATCTGTATCAGTTGAGGAAATGCTTATCTTTGTCAGTCTGTCTCTTTTCCCCTTATTGTTCAGTGACTTAATTTGGTGAGCCAGTGTTATCAAAGAAGTGCCACACAACCTAGCATATACATCTCAGTGGTGATTTCAGCCCCTGAGAGAACTGAAATTCTATACAGCAATGTTGTGTTACTCTAACATAGACCATGGAAAGGAATATTAAAATGTGGTGTTCTTCATCAGGACCATTTTATCATCAGTGAAGGAAGTGAGACTTCTGTCATTGCTTGGTACAATTCCTGATTTCTTTACATTTGTGGGCACCATCTTTTCTTTTGGAATGTTGTGATGAAGTTAATTCCATAAATTCTCCTTTCATGTAGTTTTTAAAGACACAGATGCAGTGGAACTTGACGTCTCATAGTCTAAAATATTTATATGAAATGGTCTGATTTCAACATCTAAATGCAAAGTTGCCTTTTATCACACACTTTCCGCTTATATTAAGAAGAAAACAGCTTGTTAAATGGACATCTAGACAGAAGAACTCTTAATGGCCGATGAAAGTGCAGATCGGGGTGGGCAGTAATTTTTGCAGGGAGGCCATTTAATGAATTTTGGTACATGGTCATGGGCTGGCTCCACCCCTGAAATGGGCGAGGCCTGAAGACTAGCCTCACCCCAGAGTTGTCTGGGGCTGGAGGCTTTGAATTTAAAACACAGCAGAGGGCTCGTGGTTCCTGGCCCTACCGCTACTGCATTGCCTGCCAGCCACCCCCAGTTGCTGCAGCTATTTAAAGGGCTTGTGGCTCTGACCCCTGCTGGGGTAGTGCTATGCTTAGGAGCCACGAGCCATATAAATAGGTTCCTTCTGCCTGAGCCACTGCCTGGATATTTGGCATCATGGGCTGAAGGATATAAATAGAAAGTAGCCAGATGCAGTCTGTGGGCCTTATCAAAGTGTTAGGCAGGCCAGATCCGGCCCTCTGACACATCTTGCCCAGTCCTGGTGCAGATTGTGTAGAGCACAAGATAAAAATACTTCAGCTCATTGGTCACCAACCAGTAGACTGGGATCTACTGGTAGATCTTGGAGTCTCTGATTGGTGATTCTGACTTGTTGGTCTAGGGTTATAAGCGACTAGTCAACTGTCTGATAAGCATAAACTTATTAGATAGTTGATCAGTGATGTGACCAGTTACTTCCCCCCCCCCCTTGCTGCCTGTATTAGAGAGAGAGAGAGAGCAGGGGGAGGAGGGGAAATAGGAGTCAGTTTCTCCCAGCACCATCGCGGGGGGGGGGGGGGGGGGGAAGCAGGGGAGGTAGTTGCACAACAGG
This sequence comes from Pelodiscus sinensis, assembly GCF_049634645.1. Lineage (NCBI taxonomy): Eukaryota > Metazoa > Chordata > Testudines > Trionychidae > Pelodiscus > Pelodiscus sinensis. Next base: position 227,180,927 of record NC_134712.1, on the reverse strand, counting down.
AAACGGTGCCAAGCGGGGACTGAATCAGTCTCCACTTGCACCAGTTCTACTATGATTCTGTTTTTTGAAATGTATAAGAGCCCCAGCAGGGCTATTGGGAACTTTGGTCCAAAAAGAACCTTATTATTTTAGTGGTGTATTGAAATAGTGTTAAAATTAGAAGCCATCTCTTCAAGTTTTAAGTGATTTCTTGGTCCTGCAAGCAGGTTAGGGATAGCTGTAGGAAAGTGTGCAATCTGAGTCAGTTAATCAGATAGCTATCTTAGAATGAAAGGACCACTGGGTCTGGCCCACGAATGCTCCTCACCTATTAAACCATCTTGTTAGTCTTTAAAGTGCTACATAGTTTTTCCTTCTGTTTTAGCAAGATCAGACTAACACGGCTACCTCTTTATTACTATCTTAGAATGAAATGAGTTGTGTCTCTCTGCCGTAAGGAGAGGCTTGCTGCGTCTTCCTGTGTGTTTTGGGTTCTTGTGTATTGTTCTGAATTCTCAGAAACAATGTAGTACTATGCTGCAACCTTCTAGCAAGAGAATTTAAGTTTTTTCTGTTGGTATGTCCTGAACATAAGAGCTGTTTTTAAGGAAAGGGGCTGTTTGCTGCTTACTAAAACTCAGTGGGGCTTTTTGGTTGGTTAGCTCCCAGTATCAAAAGGAATCATAGACTCATGGAACTTGAAGGGACCTCGAGAGGTCATCGAGTCCAGTCCCCTGCCCTCACAGCAGGATCAAGCACCATCTAGACCATCCCTGATAGATGTCTATCTAACCGGCTCTTAAATATCTCCAAAGATGAATATTCCACAACACCCCCCTAGGCAATCTGTTCTAGTGTTTAACCACCTTGCCAGGAAGTTTTTCCTAATGTCCAACCTAAACCTCCAATGCTGCAATTTAAGCCCATTGCTTCTTGACCTATCCTCAGAGGTCAAGGAGAACAGTTTTTCTTTCTCCTCCTTGTAACGCCCTTTTAAATACTTGAAAACTACTATCATGTCCCCTCTCTGTCGTCTCTTTTCTAAACTAAATAATCCCAGTTCTTGTACATTTCAAAAGCAGAAGCCCTACAGGGAGTGGGGGGCCAGTGGGAAACACCCCAGCTTACACTGTGCTCCCTTGCAGTGCTCCCCTTTGAAAAATACAAGAGCTCGGTCGGGACTCTTGTACATTTCAAAGGCTGAGGCATCTCAGGGAGCATGGGGCCAGTGAGGGAGTGCCCTGCGCTCCCTGCAGAACTTCCACCTTTGAACTGTAGCAAGAGCCTGGAAGTTCAAATGTGGAGGCACTCTTATCAACTAATCAACATAGTCAATGTAAGTCCCATCCAGCCCGGCAAAAGTGCGTGAGGATGGAGTAAGAAGGGGGATGGAATGAGCAGGGTGAGGCCTCGGAGAAGGTATGGAGAGGGCCAGGGCCTCAAAGAAAAAGTAGAAAGGAAGTGTGGCAAGGGTATTTGGGTTTGAGGTAGATCTTACGTTGCACTTAAATTGAAAAAGTGATTTTGTGGTTAAAAAGGTTGGAGACCGCTGCTTTAGCTAATTTTGCCTTCCTCCAAAGTGGTGTGCCAAATATATGTTTTCTGGATTTCTTGTTTCTTCAAATTTGAAGTACTACAAACTTATATAGTCCAGGTAGGTGATTTTTGCAGTGGGTTGGAATCTTAGAGATTTCATATGGTGGCTACAAGCTAGGGAAGACCTGGAGGCAGTTGGCTGCCTTTTATGCTTACATTTCCATGGGAACTTAAATTTATGACAAACTAAAGAAAGATAAAGTTGGTGTCACATGGATACATCAGTGCAATTATGATGTAATGAGTCATACAAGATGTCAGTACTAAAATCATGTTCACGTTATATTTATAACTAATGCATACTTATCTTATGTTTGGTCATACATGAAGTAGTAGATTATATGTTTGTATCCTTTGTCCTGATAACTTAAGTGTATAGCACAAATATAATTTTTGTATTTTTAGAAAAACTTGTCTGCATTTTTCTTGAAATTAAAATTTTTTGAAATTCTATTTTTGGGTGGATCATTTTGATCTTAGGGCAAGTTGTCCATCTTTAATAGAAGAGCTTATTTTAATAGAAGAGGTTCTAGGGAGAAAATAGTACTTAATGTTTAAAAAATCAGCCTTCTGCAGGTCTGTCTGGCATTAGCCTACGTCCCCAACAGACCTAATATCAACCAGGCAGTCAGGGTTATTGCTTGCTTGGAGGTTGGACCTGCTTCGATGTTTCAGGGAGTCCCCTTCACAGTGTTGTCCCTGTCAGTCACACTGGTCTCCAAAGCTTTGGATCGGGGATGAGAGTCCATATGGGTGATCATTGGTTGGGTCACAATCGTTCCTTACATACAATTGTCAGGAGCTCAAAGTGATACGATTTTCCTGTCAAGCTTTTCTGCCTCATATAAAAAGCAGGGTGGTTCAAGTTGTGATAAATAATACCACTATTATGTTCTGCATCAAGAAGTAGAAGCCTGATCCTCACCTTTTGCCAAAAAACTCTCAGGCTCTGAAATTTCTGTGTGCAGCCAGAAACACTTGTCAGGTTGCCTTAGCAGGGCCTTTTTGTCTCATCGCAAGTAGTCACTCCACCTGGAGGTAGTCAGCATCATTGTCCAAAGGTGGGGGACTCCCCTGGTATATTTGTTTACATCTGGGAATAACTAAAAGTGCCAGGTTTTCTGTTTGATTTGGGCAGAGGGAGGAGACAGAGGCTCCTTGTCAGATGCTTTCCTGCACCTGTGGTTGAGGGCTTTGAGGTACACCTTCCCTCCAGTGCTTTTAATCCTCAGAGTCCTTATGAAGGTCAAACAGGAGAGGAAAAGTAATCCTTACAACTCTGGGTTGGCTACATCAGCTGTGGTTTGGCATGCTGATAGAACTCTTGGTGACTGCTTTGCTATAGCCACCACTCTGGCCTGATCTGTTGTCTTAGAACCTTGGCAGACTGATGCATGTGAACCTGGCAGTGCTGTGTCTGATGGCTTGTCTGCATGATTGCAGCTGATGTCCAACAGATCATTCTGGGTAGCAGAAATCCCTTTACTGGAGCAACCTACATGGCCAAATAGAAACAGTTTACATGTGGATTTCAGATACAGGTATTCAGCCTGAGAGGACCTGACTTCAGTTAATCTAAGATCACATGACTCAGGACATATTCTTCTCTGTCTTTTTTCCTGAATCTTGTAAGTCAGTGGAAGAGCACAGGGTGCACCCTCTGGATGTCAGAAGGTTGATAGCCTTCTACATTGAGGCTACGTCTATGCTACAGGGTTTTTGTGCAAAAACTCGCAAAGTGTCCACATCTCAAGCGTGTTTTTGCACAAGTAAATTTACAATGACTCAAGAACAGAGGGGTTTTGCTATGTAGGTATTCCTCTTTCTACGAGGAATAACTCCTTTTTGCGCAAGCGTTCTTGCGCAAAAAGGTGTGTGTGGATGAGCAATAGGGGATTTTTGCGCAAAAAGAGCCAATCGAAAAAAGCACAAGTGCTCTGTGGCTATTCTGTGAGTAGTAATCAAATTTCTTTCGAGAGAGCGTCCGTGAAGTCTGGACGCTCTCTTGTGCAAAAGGCGTGCCTTTGTAGTGTGGACGCACTCTTGTGCAAGAAGTTTTTGCAGAAAATCTCTTCTGCAAAAAGCTTCTTGTGCAAGAAGCCTGCAGTGTAGACCCAGCCTGAGAGGACCAAGCCTTTTCATAAATTGCCAGTTACTCCATCATGGTGGCCAACAGGATGAAAGGTCACCCAGTGTTGGTCCAGAAAATCTAGTCTTGTATTACTGCTTGTATCTACTATTACTATGACCTGGTCAAAATACTGCCTCTGGTGTTTGTAACTGCCCATTCAACCAAGGCACAATCCCCTTTGACGCGTCTGGGCTGTCCGCTGCCCGCGTGTTCTGCCGCAATGCTCCCCGTCCCCCTGGTCTGCAGACCAGGGAGACGGGGAGCAAAGCAGAGCAAAGCCGCAGAGCCCGAGGGCAGCAGGACAGCCACGGCGCGTCTGGGCTGTCCCGCTGCCCCCGTGCTCCGCGGCTTTGCTCCGGACGCCTGTGGTACAGCAGCTGGGGCGCTGCCGGTTGGTCCTGTAGCGCCGCTCTGGGCGCTACTGGACCAACCCGGCAGCACCCCAGCTGCTCTGCCCCAGGCGTCCTGATTCAGCCACTGCTGGTAAGTTTCAGCAGCGGCTGAATCAGGACGCCTGGGGCAGAGCAGCTTGGGTGCTGCTGGGTTGGTCCAGTAGCGCCGAGGAGCGGCGGCGCTACTGGACCAACCCAGCAGCACCCCAGCTGCTCTGCCCCTGGCATCCCCAAGTCAGCCGCTGCTGAAACTGACCAGTGGCTGACTACAGGAAGCCCCTGCCCCGGGCTTCCTGGAATCAGCCGCTGATCAGTTTCAGCAGCAGCTGACTTGGGGATGCCTGGGGTTCTTAAGTTGAATCTGTATGTAAGTCAGAACTGGCGTCCAGATTCAGCCGCTGTTGAAACTGATCAGTTTCAGCAGCGGCTGAATCTGGACGCCAGTTCCGACTTACATACTGATTCAACTTAAGAACAAACCTACAGTCCCTATCTTGTACGTAACCCGGGGACTGCCTGTACTGCAAATGTCCAATAACATTGCCTCATGAACTTTGGGGAAGCATCACACTCATTTGCTCATCCATCATACAGTTTGAATGGCGTATATCTTTCCTAACATCCTTAGCAGTAAATTATTTTTAGTTACTAATCTTTTTACTTAGACATTTATTAAAGAATCTGTTTTTCCTCATCCACCAAATATTTCAAGTTAGGCTTAAGAATATCAGTATAATTGGCTAGTTGGCTGTGTTGGGAGTTAAGTAGCTAAAGGCCTTTAACAAGTATGGATTCAGTATACAAACAAACTTGTGGAAAAGCAACATGGAGGAGTTAAGTATGTTCAGTCAGATAAATGAATCAAAAGAGAAGCATGAAAAGTTGGTTTATTGACTATTTATTTGAAATTTGTGAATTAATTCTCTGTGTGGTAGAACATTTTAGCCTGCCTGGGCACACATTAATGGATTTAAAACTCGCCATTCTTCTACAAAATAATTTTATAACTCAACCACAGAGAGAGAGTGAGGAATTACCTTCATATGCAAATTTTATACTATTTCCTTTGGCCTAACAAAAATTTGAACTAGATGACCCATTATAAAAACAGCTTTCCTTATATTCAACACCCCATTGACATGAAAAGCTAAGTGTGACACACTTTCACCCACTTAGCCTCGTTAGCACCAGCACTACAATTGATTTTTTTTTCTTTCCTCTCTCCCTTTTTTTTCCCCTTTGGTTTTGGTTAAAAACTAAAGAGAGACTTTTTTTTGTTCAATTGTAATCTATTTACAGTTTCTGCTGAGAGACCTCCAAAGAATATCAATAACCCAGCCAAAATGTAACAGACAGAGAAGTAAATCTGCTATCTTCTGGGGCAAAAAGTTTGACAGTTTCATTGTTTCAAAGGGAGCAAAATGGCAGCCTAATGATCTGGCAGGGGAGATATCATGATCACAAAGGTAATGAGGGAAACTCAATTGCATAATTTGTGGTAATGGGGGACAAAGTGTATGCAGTAATTAGAAGGTAAGAAGCACAATTCTGTGATCACATCCAGTTTTTGTTTCCCTACTAAGGTATTGTGGTGGCATTTACTTAAACAGAAGTAAAACACTTTATCTGTGTTACCAAGGGCCAATCAAAGGCAGCTTGTGTTTCTCAGTTAATACTCTGATAAATATGAGACATCTAAAGTTAACACAATTAAAATCTCTTTGAACTGGAACTTTTTTCTTTTTGACTAGGAGGCTTTCTTGTTGTCAAGGAAAGTTAATTTCTATAGGAACATCATAGTAATTTTTTAAAAAAAAGTCTAATAACTGTATTAAGCTACTTTACTTGTAGCATTAGTAACTGTTGGATAACCCAGCAAAACAACACAATTACATAACAATGTTGGAACTGACAGTAAGGTTGGATGATAGTTTTAGGGGTGTTTCTTGAGAAACAAAAAAGTGGAAATCAGTAAAGTAGTATTTAATTGGATAACGAGTTACCAATCTTGTATTTTTCATGAATTACTTTTACTATGTGTTAAGCTAACATGTTTGCTTGAATTCATTTTTTACTCAGGGTATGTCTAAACTCTGCAGCTTTTAGCGACAGTTTGTGTCAACACAGCCCTGTCACTAAGAGTCAGTATGTGTGAATGCTATTTGTTGGCACTTTTGTCAGCAAACTATTTCCACCCACAATGAGGGTATTTCACTTTGTAAGCAGTAGGCAATGCAGTTTTCTCACTTTCATTTTCTATGAAAAAACTTTGTTGTTCATTTGGGGGAATGTGTTTAAGCACCCACAAAAAACCAAAAGTTTTGTCAATAAAATGCAAGTGTAGATACAGCCTTAGGCCCAGTGAGGTGAATGCTAAGTGCTCATCAATGTAACAGAGGGTTCTCTGTGTGTGTGTGTGTGTTTCTTATGTTCCTTTTCTCTGACTATCTTTCTTTAATCTTCTCTCCCTTCTTTGATTCTTCATGAATATATTGACATCTTGCAGTGGTCTTACCTTTGCCTGTTTCAGATCAAGGAGAGAAAAGTGTATGGTATGTCATGTATATACTAACTCTTTAAATGTATAGTTAGCACTGTTATTAATAGAACAGTTTCTTAATAATAAGTTTACTTTTAAAAAACCATCTTTGTGCATCTTTGTAGAAACAACTATTCTCTTCCCAGGTGTGGTGATTTGTGGAAGTTCACTTCAAACACAAGTCATATTTAGTCTCAAAGTGTGGTAGGTGAACACATAGTATATTTATATTGTACATTTGGTGCCCATTCACTGTTGAACATCTAACAAGGATCTGAAAGAATGAGATTTGGAAAAAGTTACAAAAATTACCTAAGTGCTTTGGAGATAAGTAATTTTGCATTAATTATTATGACTTAACTATCTTGAGAATGCAGTAGCAAGATTTAGTTTAGGGATTCATTTGGAGGGAGCAGTCATAGTGGTGGCACCTTCGGTTTCTATGTTGTAAATAAAGTTGCATATTTTCCCCATTATTTGATGGTCTCCACAATATACCTGATGTAAGAGTCTGACCTTCTCTAATCCTACCTTTTCTTCAGCTAGAGTAGCGGTTCCCAACCTTTTCCAGATGGGGACCCATTTTGACAATTCAGGAAGACTGGGTGACCCAGAGCAATTCAAAAAATGTGTGAATGGCTTCTTAAGAGCCACCTGAGGAGACATCTGGCAACCCTTTTGAAATGTAATGGCGGTCCATATTTGGGTCCCGACCCATAGGTTGGGAAACCCTGAGCTAGAGTGATTGCTTGGTTTTTTTAAAGCTATCCTGAGCTTTCTGTCTTCTAAAGTGAAATCTTTCCTAAGTTAAACTTGCTTAAAAAGACTGATTGAGAATGGTGCATTCAAAGATTAACAGACATGCATTTATCTGAATAGAAGACAGATTTTAACTTTTTATTTATCTGTTACATATCAGTTTACTTGTGAGTTGAAGACAGTCCCAGGTGGGAAAATATTGAGACGTTCCCTACAGTTAATGTCCAGTAGAATTTTGTAAGTGAGTTTTGAGAAGGCTAAAAATGGAGAGAGAATAATAAAAAATACAAGTAGCAGCATATAGATTGCATCTTGCACAGTTCCTGATTTAGTGGAATGAGAGAGAAAATCATCCTTGTACAGAAGCCTATGCACCACTTAAATCTGCTTTAAGCATAAGTCCCTTTAGGCAGGGATTAATTTCACACACAACAATCTGTCATTTTGCAAATTTAAATTTTTCCTATCTATCTTAAGTCATACCATTTTTTTTCCAAGCCCAAAGGGACTATTCTCCAGGGATAAAATCCCAGGATATTTTTTATTTTTCACACTTGAGTTTTGTATGCTTATTCTAATGATGGGTTTTTTTTTAAAGCTGTAATGCTAAACAGAAGTGATGATGTGAGCCAGGATTTTTTTTTTAAACGTTAACTTGGCAGATGTTGGTTTATTGACACTGAAGGTTTTTGCAGGAAAGGGTCCAACTTGACCAGTTTTTCATTTAGGAAAAAGTTAAGAACAATTTGTAATTGTCAAAATATTCCAACTTTTGAGATTTTTACTGTGTCTCAAATTGAGGTAGAAGCAATTTTTGAAATCTCAGATTTTTGAGATGTTGGAAGAAATTTTCCTACTTAGCTCTAAAAATTACAGTTTCAGTTCTCTCATAACTCAGGAATGGATTTTGCTCAGACTTTTCTAAAATAACATTTAAAATAAATGTTGGGGTGGGTAGATTCTAGGCATTGTAAAACTTAACACTAAAAGAAAGTATTTCAGTAAGTTAAGCATGTGAAAGTGGAAGATGAGAGGCTTCCTTATAAAACTTTTCAATTATAGATCTCCAAACATTTCAAAAAAGTGTAGGAGAGGATGAGCCAGTGGACTGGGCTCTAGTATGAGTTGTTGGAGATTTGGGATTAATTCTTTACTCCCCCACCGACTTCCTTTTTGTCTTTAGGTTCTGGTTGCCCATCTGTAAAATGGGGATAGTAGTCTTTCTCTAATTTACAAGGATATTAGGAAGATAACTACATAAAAGATTATTAGCAGTTTCAATACTACAATAAAGGAGGCCATATAAGTACCTCGGAGAGCTAAAACTATGTAAATAGCGTGTGGAAAAAGTGAAGAAGGAAAAGTTATTTAATTGTTCCCATAATACAGTAGAGTCTGGATTATCTGACCTTCACTAATCTGACATTCTGCTTTATCCAACATAGCTGACTCCTGAAAGCAAAATTAAAACCCCGCTCTGCCCCTGGCCGCCTGCCATGTGACCTGGCCCATTTCTCCTTCTCCAGCTGCTGGCGTCCCTGCTGCTGCTACTTCTGCCGGCGCTGTTCGGTCTCCATTCCTGCCTTGCCCCTTCCCTCCCTGGAGCCCCTGTGTGCGGGTCGGGAGAATGGCCCTGCTCACTGCGCCATCGCTTCGGGGGCTGCAGGGAGGGAAGGGGCCAGGCAGGAATGGAGACTGAGCAGTGCCGGCAGGAGCAGCAGCAGCAGCGATGGGTCAGCAAGCAGGGCCATTCTCCCGGCCTGCATCCGGGGGCTGCAGGGAGGCAAGGGGCCAGGCCACCTGAATGAACTACAGGTAATCCCTATTATCCGACATTTTTGTTAATCCAACCACCTATGGGTCCCATTTAGGTTGGATAATTGGGACTCTACTGTATAAGAACTAGAGGCCACCAAATGAAATTAATCGGTAGTGGCTTTAAAACAAACAAAAGGAAGTTTTTTCTTCATACACCACACAGTCAAGATGTGGAACTCCTTGCTAGGGGATGTTGTGAAGACCAAGACTTTCACAGGGTTGAAAAAAGAACTAGATAAAATCATGGAGGCTAGGTCCATCAGTGGGTAGGCCAGGATGGGTAGGAATGGTGTCCATAGCCTCTGTTTATCTGGAAATGGGTGATAGGAGAGGATCACATGATGAGTTCCTGATGTGTTTACTCCCTCCGGGGCATCTGGCATTGGCCACTGTCAGCAGACTAGATACTAGGCTGGATGGATTTTTGATCTGACCCAGTATGGCCATTCTTATGTTAAGTAAATATCTTCAGTTTGCACATGGGGAAACTGAGGAACAGAGGTTAAATGACTTGCTCAAGATGATAAAACAAGTCAGTGAGAGAGCTGAGAAGAGAAACCTGGTTTGCTGACTCTCAGATGTAATACAGGCACATATAGTTGGTCATAAAATAGAAAACTATGATCAGTTTTGTAGTACAGTTAATTTTATTTACTTCTCAAAGTTTATTGGGTGCATCCATCTTTCTGGGTTGGTACAATGTGGATCAGTTTTTAACCTGAAAATTGACTTTCTTTCAGAGAATCCTGAATCAAAGTAGATATTTCCTGATATTTAGCTCCAAGTTAGTGGATGGTTCTACTGGTTGACTTTCTCTCCCCTGCCCCTCTCTCCCTCTATTCTGAGGCTAAATAATTCTTATTCTTGTGTGCAAGAAGTTTGAGTTTTGGAGCCAACAATTCTTCTTTCTTCCCCCATGGTACTTTTTTGTCAAATTACTGAAGTGTGAGTGTCCAAACCAGATTTCTAGGTATAGTGTGACCTTTTAAGAAGAACAGTGTGTTGACTATAAAAAAACAAAAACAACAAAAGAAGCATTCTTGTTTTTTGTCTGTTGAAAAATGGATCTAAGTGGTCTGCCAAATCTGTCTTTCTGATTTGCTTCTTGTTGATATTTGCCAGAAGTCCCGAATTGCAATGCTTATATGCCAACAGTGATTTCATTTGGTTAGTGACTATAACTTAACTTTTTTTTTAGCCTTCAGTGTAGGTTGAAAAGAAGCCTCTAAAAATATGTAGGTTGATTGCTTCGCTAGTGCTGTATATTTAATATAGATATCTATTATTTCCATAGAATAACTTTAGTAATGTCCTTTATAAATTAGGTTTCATAGAAAATAAGCAATTATAGTTTTGTTGAGCTCAAACACGCTGTTTTAATCGTGAGCAAACTATAAATCATGGTATTACTTGAGTTCCAAAATCTTTCAAAGGTTCTCGAAAAAAGTATTCCGTGGTTGTAATCATGTTAATCTGACATTAGAAACACTAAGATAGTCATATTGAAGTTCTCAGTATGTCATTACAACTAACTACTGCTCTACCACCATAGCATATGCCAAGTAACAAAATGTTCATAGATGCATGCACATGTTCTTATATTATAAACATTCGCTTTTTACCAGTTTCTTAGTTCTTTCTTTAGCTTTGCTGTTTGTCTCTCCCACTTGGAAACAATGAGCTCCTCCCTTCTTTCTGTCACTGAATAGGGTCGTTGGCCCAGTGGTTTCCTTTCCTTTTGCAGCAGCCCTGTGAAAAAACAAATTGACAGAGCCAAAAAAGTACCCAGGCATGAACTACTTCAAGACAGACCCAAAAGAGAAAATAACAGAACTCCTCTTGTTATTACCTATAGTCCACAATTCAGACCCCTCCAACACATTATATACAATCTACAACTCATCTTGGAAAATGATCCCTCACTCTCAGAGGCCTTGGGAGAAAAGCCTATTCTTGCTTACAGACAAGCCCCCAAACTGAAACAAATTCTTTCTGGTAACCATGCCACACGACCACATCATAAGCCTCCAGGAACCCAGCTCTGCAACCAAAAACGATGCCAACTCTGCCCACATATCTATACTGGTGAATTCATCACTGGAGCAAACAACACAAGTTACCAAATCAAAAGGTCATTTGACTGCACATCCAGTAATTTAATCAATGCTATCAAATGCCAGCAGTGCCCCACTGCTATATATATATTGGACAACTGGACAGTCTCTGCAGGAAAGAATCAATGGACAAAATCAGATATACGTAAAGGAAACATACAGAAATCTATTGGGGAATACTTCAACCTTTCAAATCACTGTTTAAAAGATCTTCCGGTAACTGTCTTGTCACAAACCAGTTCTACAAGTCAGATCCACAGGGAAACATTGGAATTAGAGTTCATCTGCAAATTCAATTCACATGCTAATAGACTCAATCTTGATGATTGGGACACTACCAACTTAACAGCCATTGAAGGTGCAAACAGTCCTTCATGTAGACTCCCATGTCAGGAAGGATACTATCTATTGACTTTGATTCTTATCTGCTTCGTTTTAACTACCCAATCTTCAGATAAAACAAAAAACAGGACTATGTAACACTTTAGAGACTAACAAGATGGTTTATTAGGTGATGAGCTTTCGTGGGCTAGACCCACTTCCTCAGATCAAATAGTGGAAGAAAATTGTCACAACCATATATAGCAATATATTCAGATACTTACTGATTCCCTCTAGCTCTCTGTCTCCCACCCTCCTTTCTTTTTTCCTCTTCCCCTCGCCTATTTATTTTGGGTGTGCATACCCCAAACTCATAACTCTGGTCATCTGAAGAAGTGGGCTGTGTCCTCGAAAGCTCATGATACCATCTACATGTTTTGTTAGTCTATAAAGTGCTACCAGACCATTTGTTGTTTTTGTCTCTTTGTTGCTAGTCTTAATTTTGCCTTTGATGTGGACACGCTAAAATGCGAACAGACCATACAGGCCACAGCTTTTATTAAAATTTAACATGTGAGAGCAGCACTGCATGCTCATCACCCCTACTCTAATGTAACAAGCATTTAATTGGATCTAGTGTGGGCACTGTTGTTCCTTACCACAGTGGTTCTCAACCTTTCTAAACTATGGTTGTGTTGATTTTCTTCCACATATTGATCTGAGGAAGTGGGTCTGGCCCACGAAAGCTCATCACTTAATAAACCATCTTGTTAGTCTTTAAAGTGCTACATAGTTCTGTCTTTTATTTCAGCTACACCAGACTAACACGGCTGCATCTCTATCACTTTTCTAAACTATTGTACCCCTTACAGGAGTCTGATTGGTCTTGCGTGTCCCCAAGTTTCACCTTGCTTAAAATCACTTGCTTGCAAAGTTAGACACAAAAAAGTGTCACAGCACACTATTACTGAACAAATTACTTTTTCATTTTTACCATATAATTTTAAAATAAATAGATTGAAATATAAATGTTGTACATACATTTCAGTGTGAAACTTGAGCCTTTTTGTTACTTGTGAGCCTTGTCTGAAGCCAAAGCCCAATTGCCTATGGCTGAAGTATGTAACTTAGCTTTGTGGGACCCCCTTCGGTGTGGGTCCCCAGGCAATTGCCTTGCTTACAAACCTGGAACACCAGTCCTAAATCTGTCCTATGATCCCCAGAGCCTACAACCCCAATTAAGAAACACTGATTTAGATGAGTGGCCCCCCTGGAAGACCTCTGAATAACCCCAGGCCTACTCCTGGTCCAGAACAACTGCCTTATCATATGACTTGTAACTCTGGGCAGATTCTGCTGAACCTACTCCACCAGAACGCAGAAGGGCAAGGACCAGTGTTCCCTGTAAGCTGAGTGCTTGGGTGGCTGCGGAGGAGAGATTTAGGTGCTACCCAGCTGATTGGCAAAGCACCCACAGCTGGCAGCTTGTATTTCTGTTGGTGGTGCACATCTGCATATGGCTCAGTGCACGTAACAAAATTTATTCTGCACATGGATGGAAAAAATTAGAGCAAACACTGGTAAGGACAGAGGCCTGCGAGGACCACAAAGGTCTGGCTTCAGCCCACAAGATTCACAAGGTCTCACTCTGTCCCATCAGCCCAAGATACATCACCAAAATTCCAGATATTTTACTTCTGGCAGCCTTTCAATTTATCCTTTCAACTGCACTGGTAGCCAGTCACAGAGGGTGCCAGATACTACCTTTGCTATTCCCCCACAACCACACTTCCTGGTGTCACAATTTCTGCCCATTATGTTCCCTCATATTCTTTAGGCATACATCAACACCACATCTGTCAACTGTATGCCATTATCCTGGAAAAATTCAGGCTAATCATGACTGATGTCTTTGTTCTGTATCACTTTTAATCCTCTGTGTTTAGGAATATCTTGGTAACTGATATATTCATTTTCTAGCTTAGCATATACAGACTAGGGTCTATAGTTCCCTTCCAAATCTGCTTTGCAAGCATTTCTGATCATACTAGCCTTAGCTCTGGCTATGATTGTATAATCAAACAAATATACTTATAGATTGTTTTGCGGAACCTGATCCCGGTAAAACTCCCAAGATGATCTTTCCTGAGTTGTTTGTCAGTGGATCAGAAGTAGCGTGAGCTAATTCCAGTGCAGGACTTTTTTGCTAAACCAATGGATGCAGAAAAGTTCTGCACTTAGATCAACTCATGCCATTCAGGCCCTGAAGATTAGCTGAGACCTCGCTGTTGTCCTGGTTGCTTTTTTATGGGCTCAGTGTACAGTACAGTGCCTGCAAATCCAAATATTGTATATGCTCTGAACAAACAGTTTCTGAAAAAAACAAGTGCTATGGGTAAGTTACATTTTAACTGTTCCTTGTCAGTTCCTTGGTGTGGATGTAAGTCTTGCAATATCTTGACTTCCAGCATCCTACTGTCTGCTTCTGCCACAAGCCAAAACACCTGCATCCACTGATGTTGTCCCACTCCTGGAAGGATGAGTGAAATTCTCATTAGCACAAGGTTTTTCTCAGTACCATGCCAAATTTGTATGTTATCGGGAATCTGCCATCACTGTTTATGAACAGCAAGCTAGGCTGCGGGCTCTAGACTTTTAATAAGGTTCTTATTTCTTTTGAAGAATATAGGTGTTCATTTGCATATTCCTTCAATACCACATAAGCCCCTGTGCCCCTTCTGTGTTGCTTTTGGGTACCTAAAGTGTAGGGGCTTTTCTTCCACCTATAGTTGCACATCTGTTAGGTTTAACGCACACTACAACTGCCCACTGCCACAGCTGTCATAGGCACCAACTCACTCACTCTAAAAGTGCCCAAGATAGTAACAACAAATGCCACCTTAAATAAAATGGCCTCTCTTCTACAGCTGGAGACCATGGTAAAACCTTTAATTACCCAGTCAAGTTTTCCAGTGTTATGGGTAAACTGTTGTCCCTCAGTCACCTGTCTCTGCTGGATCACCCTGCTTAGAGCTTTTGTATTTTGAAATGCCTATATGGATTTGAAAAACACACAAACCAGAGATAGTGAAGGGAATCAATCCACAGTGAATTAAAGACACCACATAGTGTACCTGACGAATGCCATTCTGTGAACTCTGAAAGGTTGTCCTTTATAGGTCCCCAGTCTTCACAGAAGAACCAAATCCTTGACTAGTCTCCTAGTTGTTATCATCCAAGGATCCAGAGTTGTTGGAACTCTGCATCTGTACTGGCCAAACATGTTGAGTTTCCAGAATCTGTGGTTCTTAAATTGAGACAGAGTATTCGCACTCCTGAGACATGCACTGCATGAAAAAGAATGTGTAACTGCAGGCAGTGTAAATAGAAGGGCCTCACCAGCCTTATTTTCAGCAGACTGCCTGTTCATATTATGTACCACAGGTTGGACCTCCCTGGTCTGGCACCGTCAGGATCTGACTGGTCCCAGATGAGGGATTTTGCCAGAACAGGGGAGGTCATTTTTGTGCCCTTGCCACTGGCCCCCCTAGGCCTGCTGCTGTCCTCCTAGCAGGCTCCCCACCTCCTGCTGCCCTGCCAACCTGCTAGGCAGCCATTGCTGCCATGGCTCTGCTGGGCAGCCCTGCTCATGAGGGCTCTCAGCCCTGCAGGGCAGCCCCGCTGCCACATGATGGGTCACCTTGCCATTAGCACTGTGGGCTCTCCACCGGGACTCTGTGACCCTGCAACATCTATGCCGGACTATGGATGTTGTTGGACCAGAGAATCCCAGTTAAGAAAGTTTCTACCTGTAGTTACACTAGAATTGGGCTTTTTAGTTCAAAAAGTTCTCTCCAAATAGTCATTGCCACCAGTATAAGGGGAAAAATATGTCCCTTGTCCTAAGCTACCCAACTTTCTGGCTGCTTCTAAAGTAGACCCCAAAACCTATGCCTCCTGAAGGGTCAGGTTGCTCAAGAGTAGCTATAATACAACTGGTCTGAACATCATATTGAAACCCTATTAAATTCTTCCATGAATCTTTCCCACACACGAGTCTTCCTTCATTTCCCTTGTCATTCTGACACAGTGGTGGGGAATTTCATGCAGCAGATGCATGCAGATGTAACAAAGACAATAAATGCCTTTCTGGGAGCTATTCCTGACTTGGAGATTTCAGAGTAATTTTCTTTATGCCTTTGAGAGCCTATATCAATGGCTTGTCCAATTTCCTCTTCTCCATAGGTAAACTCCACAGGTAAACAGTTTAATTTGGTGCCCAGGTATGTTAAACCAGTGGTTTTCAAATTATGGTTCACAGCCCAGTACTGGGTAGAGGAATGTCAGGCACTGGGTCTCATTGCTGCAGGGTGATCAAGTGACCAGTGGGGGTGCTAAGGCAGGCTACCTGCCTGTCCTGGCACTGCAGACTATGCTGCACCCCAGAAGCAGCTGGCAACAGGCTGGGCTCCTGGGGGGAGGGAGGAGAGCACACAGGGCTCCGTTCACTGCCCCTGCTCTGAGCATTACCTCCATACTCCCATTGGCTGGGGACCTGTTCCTGGCTCCTTCTAGGATTCAGCATGATTTGTGGTGCCAAGAAAGGCAGAAAGCCTACCTTAGCACCCCCGCTGCACTGCTGACCCCTCCTATATGCCAATACTCTCTCATCCTCAGTCCCACTCTGGAGCTCATATTTTAGTCAAAGTATATTGGGTTGCTGACATCAACGATTTTCTTCAACTGGGTCATAAGAAAAAAGTTTGAAAACAACAGTGTTAAACTTTGGGCAGGGCCTTTGAATCTTTCAAAAGCAGTACATGACACTCGAGCACACCATGTGCATAGTTTTATCAAAATAGTGGTGGCTTTCAAACTGTCCCTAGGATACTCTACACTCAGTCAGAATGCAGACTTGATGTCCTGTTTTCAAAGATCTCCCGGGGTCCACACTTTTTAATCATAACTGCCACAGCATCAAATGATGAGTAACTGAACACAATGGGGCAGTGAATATAGTAATTTACCAATGAGCTGCAGGGAAGAGTGGATGGTGGATAAGCTTGTATTCTCCTTTCACCTTCTTTGGTACTATACACCCGGATGTGCAATTTTGGTATCCAAATGCATGGAAAGAGGCCTGCAGCTCTTCTTGCTGACATTTTGAAGGTTATCTTTCCCTTCCCATATGCTTGAAGACTTTAACTGACTTCAGGTTTTCTACTCAGGAATGATATCTCAGTCCCCCATATTGGATTTTAGAAACAGCCAAAAATCCATTCCAGGAATAAGCTTCATCTCTTTTTCTGGGATAATTCAATAACAAATTTTACAGCACCTGTATTTTAACTTGCCCATTGTTACTGCCTCTCCTATGACATGTCCTAAAGCACTGGGACTTGTGGACTGGAGGAAACAACCAGCCAATAGGAGCTGAGAGATTGGCCTGGGGGATGGGGGCAACGCAAGCCTCTTCCCGCTCCTGGAGCTGAGAGCCATATGGAGGGAGCAGCCTGAAGTTTTAAGCATCTGAGGATGCAGGGAGCTCAGCCTGCCTTGGGGGTGCTGCAGGGCTGCTAGCCAGGAGACACATACGTAAGCACCTCCCAGCCAGAGCCTGCCCCTCCTGCACCCCTGCCTCTTTTGCACCCCAACGCCCTCTCCCATGTCACCATCCAAACCTGTTGCACACCCCCCTGCCCCAGGTCACAACTCCCTCCCAAATCCTATACCCCCTCCTACACGTTTCCCTCAGGAAAGAATCCTCTCTTGCACCCAATCACCCTGACAGACCCTGCACCCCATTCCCCTGACCCAGGTCACCACCCTCTCCTTCACGCAAACTCCCTCTGACCTCACACCATCTCCTGCACCCCAGTCCCTTATCTCATGTGCTTTTCTCCACCCAACCTCCTTTTAGACTCCACATTTCCATTATTATCATGGAAGAGTGCAGCCCTCGACCACTTTCTAAAGTCTTGGAGTGGCCCCCATCAAAAATTATTGCCCACCCCTGTGATAAGCAATCACACAGTCAAGGCCAAGTTCTAATCTATTTTACCTTGAGGGTAAATCAGGCTCCTCTGCTACCCTGTGTCTAAATTCTCTGCCATACTTTAAATATGCTATCTCACTATATGAAGCATAAGCCCTTATCAAGTCCTCATACATGAACAAGTTTTGGGCTCCTTGTACAAATTATGCTCATATACATGCAAAATGCCATGGACTTTTGAGACACTATAGGTTTCTGGGTTTGTTTTTCCTAATGTCCAACCTAAATCTCCCTTGCTGCAGTTTAAGCCCATTGCTTCTTGTCGTATCCTCCGAGGCCAAGGGAACAATTTTTCTCTTCTTTGTAACACCCTTTTAGGTACTTGAAAACTGCTATCATGTTCTCTCTCAGTCTTATCTTTTCTACACTAAACAAACCCAGTTCTTTCACTCTACTCTCATAGGTCACGTTTTTAGACCTTTAATGATTTTTGTTGCTCTTCTCTGGACCTTCTCCAATTTCTGATGACGCATGGTAAAACAATGCCCTCAGGCAGTGTGACAGGACAGGACCAATGGACTAAAACATTTAAGAAATGGGTGCAAAACTTTCAATCCTCCAGGAGCATCAATGCACATCAAAACACTCCAGTCTCCCAGCAGCCGCTCCACCCTCCAACAGTCCCTCTGTTGCCTGCAGGCTGTCTGGGGAGGGGCCAGGCTCAAGGGGGCTGCCCCTAGCCTCTAGCGGCCCGCCCGCAACCTGTAGGTTGGCTGGGGGGAGGATCTGGGGACTGCTCCTCCTTCACCAGCCTGCAGGCTTTCTTGGGGGGGGGCAGCTTCCAGGGGCAGCTCCCCCCTCCAGTGGCCCCTCTTGTGTCCTAAAGGCTATCTGGGGAGGGGCCAGGCTCTGAGAGTAGTCCCTTCCTCCAGTACCTGACCCCCTGTGACCTGCAAGGCTCCATGGGGGGTGGGGGAAGACTAGGATCCAGGTTTTGGGAAGAGTTCTACTCACCCAGACTGTGAGCAGGCAAGATGGCGGAGGGCCAGCCACACTAGCTAGTCTCTTGGTGCTGCAGCTGCCCCCAGTGCCCACTCTCAGTATCATATCCCTCTTCTCTGTGCCCCTCCTTTTTGCATCCCTCTGTTCTCTGCCCCCTCCTTTTCCATGTTATGGAAAATAATCCCATTCATGGCACTTGCTGTTTTCTGGGCACAGTCAAACCCTGACCCTAGTTTTAAGTTAGTGTAAGAGAAAGCTGCACACCAAATTTGGTGGTTCTAGCTCTTACCATTTAGGAAGAGTTCTTGAACAAATGGACTCTCAAACTTAGATGGATTCAGACATGCTCAGATGTACTCTAAGATATATAGCTAAATAGAAAGAAGATACTCCACTTAGGAAGGAACAATCTGTTTCACACAGAATGGGAAGCAACTTCTCTAGGAAGGAGTACAGCAGATAGGGATCTAGGGGTCATAGTGAACCACAAGCTGAATTTGAGCCAACAGTGTGATGCTGTTGCAAAAAAGCAAACATGATTCTGGGATGCATTAACAGAAGTGTTGAGAGCAAGACATGAGAAGTCATTCTTCTGCTCTGCTGTGCTCTGATTAGGCCTCAGTTGGAGTATTGTGTCCAGTTCTGGGCACCACATTTCAAGAAAGATGTGGAGAAATTGGAGAAGGTCCAGAGAAGAGCAACAAGGAATGATTAAAGGTCTAGAGAACATAACCTATGAAGGAAGACTGAAAGAATTGGGCTTGTTTAGTTTGGAAAGGAAAAGTCTGAGAGGAGACATGGTAGCAGTTCTTACGTATCTAAAAGGGTGTCACAAAGAGGAAGGAGAAAAATTATTCTCTTTGGCCTCTGAGGATGGGACAAGAAGCAATGGGCTTAAACTGCAGCATGGGAGGTTTAGGTTGGACATTAGGAAAAACTTCCTAACTGTCAGGGTGGTTAAACACTGGAATAAGTTGCCTAAGGAGGTTGTGGAATTTCCATCTCTGGAGATATTCAAGAGCAGGTTAGATAAACATCTATCATGGATAGTCTAGAACTGGGTTACTCAACACATGGCCCGTGGGCTGCATGTGGCCCATTTGTTTGTGGCCTGCGAGTGGGAGCCAAAACAAAAAAAAAAGTCCATATAATGGACATCTGTTGATATGTGTTTTAGTAGTTAAATTCCTAGATTGTCATTGCTCGTGAAAAGTGCTGTCATATGGGTGGAAATTGGGTAAATAATGCATTTTATTATTATTAGCAGAACTGACTTACATGGGGCTTGTGTGTTGTGTGGTCTTGCCTTAATCTTTGTATTCATTCCCGTCAGTGTAAAAGATGCTGTTTGCATATATATTTGCGTGTATATATACCATACTTGAGTTGCGGCCCTCAGCATGTGCGGTGAATATAATTGTGGCCCTGATGTCTTCCAAAGTTGAGTAGCCCTGGTCTAGAAAGTACTGGGTCCTGCTGTGAGGTCAGGAGACTGGACTCGACCTCTCGAGGTTCCTTCTAGTTCTAGTGTTCTATGACTCTATGATTCCGTGTATATGTATGTGCATAAATATGCATAGGTATAGATGAATATGGTTAACCAGTAAGATTCACCATTATCGGGTGAAGCTTACTGGTTTTGGTTAACGAACAGGGACTAGAGCAGCTCCCCATCCACCCTGGGCGGGCAATTACTAGAGCCCATGGGTCCTGCCAGAGGAGCCCCTGTTTGTGGCAGGTCCAGCCTGACCTTCTCACTGTAGGTTATGTGGAAGCTCCCCAGGAGCAGCCGGCAGCAAAGCCACCTCCCCAGGAGCAAGACTGGCAGTAGCCTTGCTGGCCCCACTCTTGGGGAGGGATCATCACTGCAGGTCCTGCAGTATAAAGCTTACTAAGCTTTATACTACAGAGCCCACAGCACGTGTAACCATTATGGTTTTTAGTGGCTACCTAATTACATTTTTAAACAATTTTTTACATCTCTAATATGCAGGGCATGACAAACGGCGACGAAATCTACTCGCCACCCCCGCACTGTGCATGGGCAAGACCTGCATTGCACATGCACGTGCTGCTGGTGAATGAGGTGACCGGCTGAAATCTACTCGCCACGGGCGAGTCGATTGAGTGATTGTCGAGCCCTGCTAATATGTATATACTTATAGCTTCCAATTCCAGCATGTGTTCTCTTGACATTTTACAATAACATTGTTATTTTTTGAATATTCTGCTTTTATGTCAGCATTTGAATTGCTTTAGTTTATATTTAGAAAATGATATTGTTATGGATTTTAATAATTATTTGAAAAATTGATTGCATTACATGGTGATAGAATTAAAGTGATCTGAACATTAAGCAGCTTGTTTCTCATCACAAATAAATTACATTGATCCCACTAGATGGTGCTAATCGATTAAAACATTTTCCTGTAGCTTGCCAAAGTTTAACATCCTTCTCTGTAACTCAAGTTTGCTGGTCTTGGACTTTTGGATGGATTAATTCTGCATCAATGAACTGTAAAGAAATGATCTCTGCAAATTAAGGAGCTTGTGATGCTGAACTGAACTGAAACTAGAGCTATCTGCCTTGAATAGAAGACTGTAAGAATGCTCTTTACAGTACTAAGCAGAATTAAATCAAACTCTCCATCTTTAACTTTTAGCAGATTGTACTTAAATGGAACTGAAGTTGCGCAAGGCTATTCCAAGGTTGTGTTGTGGCTGTGACACGCCGGACCCCTTGTGGATGCCAACTGATGTAATGAAGATACTGCTGAGCTCACCTTTTCTGTCAGTTTGGGCCCCCTTTACCTGGACTTGCTATGTCAGGCTCTGAACCTGTGGCCTATCAAGGTAATCTGATTGAAGGCTGCAAGACATTTTCTTTACATTGATTGTCTGCAGGCACCGCCCCTCATAGTCCCCAGTGGTTCCTAGCCAATGGGAAACTGTGGGAAGCAGTGGCCAGCATATCCCTGTGGCCCACACTGCTTCACACAGCTCCCATTGGCTGGGAATGGTAAAACATGGCCCCAGAGAGCTGCAGGGGGCAGTGCCTGTGGACAGTCAATGTTTAGCAAAATGAATCGTGCCCAACAATCTGATTACACTGATGGACCACAGGTTGCCCACAACTGCTCTAAAGCCTCCTACACCAAAGTGGGCAGGCAGGGCCACACCCAGCTGCAGATACAGACACTGAGATTAGCTGTGGGAAGATTCAGTTTAATATTTTGACCCTACATCTGAGTGTTCACCTCCTTGGTGTATAAACTCAGTTATATGAAATGTGGAACTGGTGAATGTTGCAAAATGGACTAGAAATTAGGTCGTTAGCACAGATGTAAGGAATAAAGACAGTAATTGAAAGCAGGTGTGTGACTAGCTGAGAATACTTATCAGAAAGCGTGAAAGTTTAAAAGGCAAAATATACGTACTTTACCAAAATAGTCTGTGTAAGATTACCTACCTTTTAAAAAGGTTTTTTCGTTAGTCTTCTAAAACAAAGGACTGTGTTGCTGGCAAGAGTAAGTCTCAGGTCCGACACTGGGTTCTCAAGGTACAAAACACGCTACACAAGTATCTGTCAAACACAAGCAGTTTATTTCTTGACAGTTTTCAGCTGTACCCCTTAACTGAAAGAACAACATGATAGGAAAAGCGGCATCTTCCATCCCTTCTGCAAGCTGGGAACCCCGTTTCAGCTGTGGATGAGGCCGGAGGTTGCCTAGGCTTCCGAGGCACCAGTATCAGAGTCCATCAGTGAGGACCAAATTGCTATACTGTGGTGAAGCTTTAAATACAGTGTGTCTACCTTGTTTTGCAGTCTGGAAATTTCCAGGGGTTACTTATTACTTGCTTATGTATGGCTTAGCTGTTAACTATCGATCTGGTACTATTTGTCCTTTGACCTTATTTACATAATCAGTACATCTGGGTAAACTAGATTGTTATATGTTCCTGGTTTGATGAGATAACGTGATCTTGGTAACTAATTGACCATTCATTATCAGTGGGAATAGGTCAATGGAGGGATGATAGGAGTTACTATAGAGAACTTTCTGGGTGTCTGGCTGTTGAGTCTTGCCCACATGCTCAGGGTTTAGCTGATCGCCATATTTGGGGTTGGGAAGGAATTTTCCTCCAGGGTAGCTTGGCAGAGGCCCTGGAGGTTTTTCGCCTTCCTCTGTAGCATGGGGTACAGGTCACAGCTAGAGGATTCTCTGTATCTTGGGGTCTTCAAAGTATTTGAAGGCTTCAATATCTGAGATATAGGTGAGAGGATTATTCTGGGAGGGGTGGGTGAGATTCTGTGGCCTGCACTGTGCAGGGGGTCAGACTAGATGATCATAATGGTCCCTTCTGACCTTAAAGTCTATGAGTCTATAACCTGTTCTTGCTACAATGGCACCTCTGCTTACCTTGGCATATGTTCCTGGACCTAGAGGCTTGCTTCTGGCTCATCAGATATAGGAGAAGAGGGGTAATGCATGCCTCACCACCCATATACTTCACATGTACAGAGTTCTTCCACAATTAACCCCTACAGAATGCAATTGACACTAAACAATAACTTCATTAAGGAATTTATTATATCTACTGTGACACAGCTCCTCCCAAACCTTGGGGAGTCATGCACTTTCAGGCAGATTGCTTGCCTCAGAGGCTCACAGCAGCCCTCAATTTAGACACCAGCTTGCTGTTTGTTGAGCTACTCTCATCACTGGCCAGCATGGGGAAATAGAGGGGAAACCAAACTTCATAGTCTTCATGACCCTCCAAGTGGTACAGGGCCCTCCAAGTGGTGACAAACCATTGTGACAAAGTCAGACTCTTTCTAATACAGGTTGGACCTTTCTGGTCCAGCATCATTAGGACCTGACCAGTCCCAAACAAGAGAATTTGCCAGACCTGAGGAGGTCTCCTGCCCGTGGTCCCGAAGCCCATCATCTGCTGCTGGAGGGTTTCCCCAGTGGGCAACCCGCCCCCCCAGCCCCAACTTTCCTGGGCATCTTGCCCAGCTACTGCTGGCTCCCCGGGAAGCACAGACTCCAGCTCCTGCTGCAGGTTTCCATTCCTGTGCAACTGGGAGCAGCTGCAGGGCCGGGGGCTCTGACCCCATCCCTGTGCAGTCCCAGCTCCACACAGCTGTGAAAAGCTATAGGGCTCCAGACCCCTCCCTGTGGGGCCCCACCCCAGCTCTGCATAGCCATGGGAAGCCGCAGGACTCCAGATCTATCCCCACGCAGCACCAGCCCAGCCCTGCACAGTTGGGGGAATGGAGAAAGTCATGGAGCTCTGGCCCCGATCCCACACTCCTGGGGGCTGCTGGAGGGCTTTGGCTCCAGTCCCGTGCTGCCCCCAGCCAGGCTGCTAATTCTGATGTCCCTCCTGCCCTTATGCTCCCAGGCTCTTTGCTCCAGGATCATCCGTGGTCTGACCCAGAGAGTTCCAGATTTTGGAGGTACAACCTGTACTGAAACAGGGGAATATATGGGGATGGGATCCTGGGCCTGCCCCCTACTCTGGGTTCTAGCCTAAGAACTCTGTAATAGCAGCTATCTACAATGTTTCAGGGAACAGCTATGAGGCAGCTTCAAATCCCTGGGCTACTTTCCCATAGTTTTCCTCACCAGCTCCCTTACTGGAAGTACTTCCTCCTGGTATCTTCCTGAACTTTCTCCTTGCAGACTCTCTACCACACTGTCTCTCATCAGTTCTTTCATCACACACTGAACTAACTGAAGAGGAGCTCCTTTTAACCAGAATCAACTGTTCATAATTGGCTTAAGTGTTCTGAATAGTCTGACTCACTTGATGCTGGAAATGGCTTAATTGCCCTGATTGATTCTGGCAACTTCCTGCTGGTTCTGGACTAGCTCTTGTTAGTTTATGCTGGGAACAGAGACTTACTCAATCTAGGGCTAATATACTTCCCCTTCACCAATCTCCTGTACCCCTCTGGCCTGACTCTGTCACACTATAAATCCATTAGTTTTGCTTCTAATTCATAAATGATACCTTTAAAATCTATATTGCAAGAAGAACAGTTAATTTGATGGTACCTGCTCTTAATTGTTACCACATTCCAGGTACAAGCCAGACAAATGAGGAGCTTTGTCACCATTTACTCTGCAATCTTGGGTCATAATGCTTTGCTGATGAAGCATCCCATCTGCTCCTTCCACCAAGGGTGCCATTTCGGAAGGGTAGTGGTGGCACCAGCTGTGCGCTTCAGGACACGGCTTGCTTTTCATCTGGTTCCCCGGATGCTAAAGGAGTCAGGGGGAAAGTGCTTGCACTCCATGCATTCCTCTCACACCTGGCTGGTGAAGGGAACTCATCAGCCAGATGTGAGAGACATGCATAGAATGCAAGCATTTTCCCCTCACTACCTTAGCGTCTGGGGAATGGGATGAAAAGCTAGTCGCATCCTGGAGTGCACAGTTGCTGCTCCCCCCCATCCCTCTTGAAATGGCACCCTTGTCTCTCACAAACAACATGCAACATGCTACGGATGTTTAACATACTATGGATGTTAAATTGTGGGTAATCAGCTAATCCATCAACTACTGGGTTAGTTGATAAGAGGAAACTGCAGAGCCACGGCAGAGTTAGTGCTCAGCCTAGGAGCTAACCCTGCTGTGGCTCTGATTTTTAAACGTATTAAGAGTGGCCAGGCTCCTAATACATTTAAAAGGCAGAGATGTAGTGGTGGGGACCATGTGGGAGCTGGGAATCAATTGTCTTGCCTCGCTCCTGGTCCCCCCTACTGCGCATCTGCTTTTTAAATGTATGAAGAGTCTGTTGGTTCTTAATATATTTAACAAGCAGATGCTCAGTGGGGGAGAAGGGACCAGGAGCGAGGCAGGACAGCAGATTCCCAGCTTGCTCCTGGTCCACTGCTGCGCCTTTGCCTGTTTTGCCCTCCAGAGATGGTGCTGGGAGGAACTGGCTTTTAAGCCTGCTCCCCCCAGCACTGGATCCTGCTCACTCCCCTTGCTGCCCTTTCTCTGATTGATAGAGACAGCAAGCGTGAGGAAGTGACTAATGAAGTCGCTACTCAGCTATCTGATAAGCATATGCTTATTAGGTAGTTGACTAGTCGCTTACATCCCTAAGTCAGACCCTGAGGGGACATATATACTTACAAGAAGATCAGTGCTCTGGAGGTCAGTCTTCTAGCCTTCAATTTAGTGGGTCTTATATAGACCCATACATTGAACACAGAGGGCAGCCCCTGCCAGCATCTGGTACTCTTCCTTCTGCAAGTAGTAAGGGAAGCAGACAGGAGTATTTGCTCCTGTTGGTCTCCTGCTGTGTGGACAACACCATGGTTTAGCTTAAGGTAAGTCAACTCTTGGTATGCATTTTGTGTAGTTGGAGTTACATACTGAAAGCCAGCGGTTGGCAACCTTTCCAAAGTGGTGTGCCAACATTTAGCCTTCCTGACATGTGACGTGCCCCTCTCCCAGGAGTGGGAGAAGGGACTCTCTCTATTGTACACCCAGTGGACCGCCTGGGTCAATGCAAACCTTTTCACAGACCACCAGTTGCTAATGGAACCTCACTGTTAATTATGTCCAAGCCATTTTGCTAGTGCTGCAGCTAGGGAGAATGGTTTAATTTAAATTATTAAACAGACTAAGCATTTTAACTTTTCATGTTAGTTTATCAAAGTTCATTTTAAATAAAATAAAATAAAATAAAATATTAATTTATGTCCAATACAAAAGGTTTCAATGTTTTCTTTATTTTTGACAGGGGGTGGAGAACAGTCCCCATGAGAGGAGTGAGTTTTGTCTTGTGTACCATTATTGAGTTTGTGTGCTTGTTCGGATATGTGCCCTTGTGGCACCCAAATTATTAATAAATATCTTATAAACCTCTCCCTTTTCCCTTCTGCTGCCATGTCCCCCACCCTCCCCTCACCTCATCTAGGGTATGTCTACACTAGCTCGTTAGTTTTTAAATCCCCCTTAGTCCGAACTAACTGCCCGTGGCTAGACGCGGCAGTTAAATGTTAATTCGAACTAACTCCTTAGTTCAAATTAACTGTTATTCCTCATGGGATTTAAAAATGGCAGCGCCCGGGAACATGCAAATGAAGCCCGGGATATTTAAATCCCGGGCTTCATTTGCAACTCCAGTTGCCCTCATTTGCCTACCTAGCTCGCACTAGCGGGCTAGTGTAGACATACCCCTGCTCTCCTGGTGCTTGCTGCTGCCCCCCATTCCTCATCTTCCTTTGCTGTCCTGGCTCCTGCCCTTCTCACACCCCTAAGTCCTTTGGGGACATGCTCCCCTCCCCATGCTCCTTGACCCCTGCACCCACCCTTCTCTTTCCCCTGTGCCCACTCCTCCTATAGCTCCACTCGGATCACTTGTAGTTATCCTTTCTCATCCTCTCTCCTAACACCTCCCTCTACCCACCTGCCCTTCCTCTCTTCTCCATCTTCTGGTATCTGTACCTCCCCTCCTTGTGTCTGCCTTTCTGCTTCACCCCCATGACCCTTCTGGAACCTGCATCTTCCTGGTGACTCCCCCTTCCCTCATTGCCCCTGCCCTCCTTACCCTCTTTCTCCCTGGTGCCCACTGCCTCATCACCCTCTGCCCCAGTTCTACTCATGTCCCTCTGTGTCCTCACACATGACTTGCTACATCCCCTGCCTTCCTCATGCCTACCCTTCCTTTCAACCCCTCTTCTCCTGGCACCTATTCCTTCCCTCTTCTCTTCCTTCCTCTTGCCCCCATTGTTCCTCCCTTATCTTCTCCCAGCATCACCCTGTCTCCTTCCTTCTGGCACTTCCACTGACACCTTCCCTCCCTGCTCCTGCCCTTTTTCTCATGTCTCCTTTTGCCCCCTAGCATTTGTGTCTCTTCCACCCTGCCCCTTAGTGCCTTCTCCCTTCTTCTCCTGTCCCAGCCCTTCCTCTCCCCTCAGTATAAGCACCTTCTTCTTCTTCTTCTCACCCACCTTCACCTTAGTTCTCCCCCTACCCCTTCCCCAACTTTCTACCTTCGATGTGAAAAGCAGTTTGGGGGGCTGGAGTGGGGGCTGGAACAGGGGCCACGGTGATATTTTTACTACCATGGTCCCAGCCCCAGCTGCTCCAGGGGCAGGACTGTGTGCTGAGATTGGAACAGAGGCCCCTCATGATACTATTTTTAGTACCATAGTCCTGGTCCCTCAAGGACCTCAGTACTAAAAATAGCACTGTAGGTGGCCCCAGCTCCAGCTGGTGTAAAATGGACCAGCTGAGGCAGCCTCACATCGTACACCCCTGTTCCAGGCGGAGCAAAAGGGCACCCTCCATCAAGAACCCATGAGGCCACCGGCTGCTGCAGCTGCCACCGTTCTCTTTCTGTTCCACTCTTAGGTTCAGTATTCTTAATGGTGAACAGAAATTATGTTGTTTTAGCAAGGAGAAGAGCAGAGCTAATAGAATGTGACAACTGCTGTGTACTGCAGGAAGCTTCTTTGGTTTCCTAATCATTCCCCAGAGGTATCTGTCAGCATAGGAACAGGTGGTGATGATCTGGATATGACTAGTCAGACCTGGGATTTGACTTGATGATCAGAACAATGGGAGAGAAAAGCAAAGATCTCAAGTATAGAGAAGGAAGGGGATACAGTTGTAAATGGGGAACAAATGAGTGAAGACAGAAAAGGAGAGCATTTAGAATCAAACACATTTAATGCAAGGCAAGTGCTGGAGGGAGGAGGGTTTTGGTTGTGTGGAACATTGGTCCACTTTCTAAGGAGAAAGGGTACTGTACAGTTTGGATGCTGTCCAGTTCAGAAGAAGAGGACCAGTCTCCTTAAGGACAGACTAGCTAGAGTAGTCAGCCGTAGGGATGTTAGATATCATGTAATTTAATAATCATGTAACCTCACAAAATCTTAGTGGTTACATGATTATTCAATAGTCCCCTGGGCAGGACCTGTAGCCAGTGTGCTCCCAGCCTTACACCTGGGTAGCCCCCTGCCACTTTGCACTACTGCCTTTGATACAGAGATAACAGTGCATGGCGGCAGCAGCTCCTGTTCGTGGGGACACGAGCTCCCCATGGACAGGGACTGCTCCACCATTCCATGGAGCAGCTCCTGTTCATGCGGGGCGGGGTCGTCTGAACTCCTCTCAGACAGGGACAGAGCTGGCATGCTGCCTGCCCCCCACTGCTGCACCGTTGCCTCTAGTATAGAGGCAGCAGCATGGCGGAGAGGGGGAGGGAGCTCTGTCAAGCAAATGCTCATGGTGAACCTGCTTTTAAGTTGGCTCCCCCTTCCAAGCTCTGGCTCCCACCTGCCCCCCACTTTTGTCGGAGGCAGCACGGGAGGGGGAGGCAGGCAGAAGGCTCCACGGAGACAGCACATGTGGGAAGCTGGCTTCCTATGTGTACTGGCCAGGGCTGGCCCGAGCCATTTTGGCACCCCAGGCCCGGGCATACGGCGCCGCCCCTGGGCATGTGGCACATGCACTACCCAGCCCGGCCCAGCCACCACTGCTGGCACGCAGCCCAGGGCAGGCCACGCCTGGCTGTGCAGGGACCCGCGGCTGTGGGAGGAAGGGCACTGCTGGCCGGCGCCACAGGGATGGGAGGGCCGGCAGTGCGGGATCTGGGTGTGTGGCGCCTGATGGCAGCTATAAGGGACGCCGCGCACCCCTTACAGCTGCCATCAGGTGCCCCCCATTGGTTGGCGCCCCGGGCAGCTGCCCAGCTCGACCACCCCTTAGTCCGGGACTGGTACTCGCTCCTACCTGCCCCCTTGCCCTCTCTGCTGCTGCCTCTGTCACCCCTCCCCCCCCGAGTATGTGTAGTGGTTAGGATTAACCAGTGAGTCCACTGCATGCTAATATCCCTAGTCAGGAGGAGTTAAAGCAGGAGTGGGGAATCTCAGGCCCCTGGCTTACCTAGATTCAGCCCTTCAGGCTCAGGGCCTCCCCCCAGCATTGTGGAGACTGGGCTGGCAGTCCAGTCCTCCCCGCCCTGTCCTATTGCAGGGTTGGACCACACAGTCTACCAGATTGGGCCTTCCTAAGCTCTGGTGTTGGAGGGGAATGTGGAGGCCACGTCATTGAGGGCAACAGAAATGATTAGGGGGGATGAAGAGAAATTAAAAAGACTGGGATTTTTCAACTTCAAAAAGAGGAGACTAAGGGAGATATGATAGAGGTATGTAAAATCATGACTGCCATGGAAAAAGAGAATAAAGAAAAGTTATTTACTTATTCCCACAATATAAGAACTAGGGGTCACCAAATGAAATTATTATGCAACAGGTTTAAAACAAACAAAAGGAAGTTTTTCTTCACTCGGTACACAGTCAACCTCTGGAACTCCTTGCCAGAGTACATGGTGAAGACTCAGACTTTAACAGGGTTCAAAAAAGAGCTAGATAGATTCATGGAGGTTAGGTACATCAATGGCTATTAGCCAGGATGGGTAGGAATGGTGTCCATAGCCTCTGTTTTTCTGTAAATGGGTGACAGGAGAGGGGTCACGTGAGATTACCTGTTGTGTTCCCTCTCCTTGGGGCATCTGGCATTAGCCACTGTTGGCGGACAGGATACTGGGCTGGATGGACGTTTGGTCTGACCAAGTACGGCTGTTCTTATGATTTTGTTGTTTTTGTTTTATTTTTGGTTTTGGTTTCACTTGTGTGCGCCCGGGACTGATTTTTCTGTGGGTTACTGGCCCCAGATCCAAAAAAAGGTTCCCCAACCCTGGGTTAAAGTAATAGCAAAATTAGAGGGTAAAAAGGAAAGATAAGAGTGTGATGTAGTGGGGTACTGTTACATTCACTACTTGCTGTATTGTGCTCTGTGTGTGTGTGTGTGTGTGTGTGTGTGTGTGTGTGTGATCATGTATTTCAGTTCCCGTCCCTCTTGTAGCACTCTCCATGAGGGGGGAGAGGCTGGGCATGAGTCACTCCAGATGAGTATTGGTCTTAGACACCTGAGGGCCAGAAGGACAGAGAACAGGCGGGACTGCACCAGGCCGGCGGGGGGCAGGGTAGGGCCAGTGAGAGTGTCAGTCTCTGCTGGGCTAGGAGGAGTGAGGAGTAGAGAAGGGGGGTGAAGGGTCCATGAGCCTTTTCCCCCGCAAGAGGAATAAGGCTGTCTGCCCTGGCTTCCTGTGCTAACATTGATCCTATGCTACGCTGTGCCCCTGTGAACCAATAAACCTTCTACTCTACATATCTGGCTGCGGATGGGGGTGCAGGGTTGGGGATATCCCCTGGCGTGCTATCACAATGAGCGCCAAATGGAGATACTGGAGACAAAAATTAATCAAGGAAAACAGGACAGGAGAACACATTCTTGAATTGCCTATGCAATAATGCTATGAGCATGGGTAACAAACATGCAGGATTAAACTACTTGTTTCTTAGCATAAATTCAGTCTAATTGACTACTGGTATTACAGAAACCTGGTAGGATGAGTCACATGATTAGAAAAATCAGTGGTTATTAGCTATTTAGAAAGGGCAAACTGAGTGGCACTGTCAGAAATGGAATTACATGTTTCCAAGTCACTGGTAACTTGGAGAAAATTATGCTGTATTCTAAAGTACCAGTGACCTAACAAATGATGCACAAGGTGGAATACTAGGTTCCTGTGTGATACAGACCACTAGATTACTCTAAAGAGCAACCTGTTTATACATCTATCTATAATGTATAGGGAAAAAAAAGTCATGGGCAACTTCAGCTTGAGTGTCATCTGCTGGAAGTTTCATGTTTCCTATACTAAACTTCCATTGAAATTTCTAAACGTGTAGACGGGCCAAATTTCGGAAAAGTCTCTTGTGAAACAAAAGCAGAAAAATATACGCAAATCGTGTTTTGCAATTTGCCTATCTTTGTCCAACTTTTCTTTGTAGCCTGAGAGGGCACTTGATAGCAGTTTTCAAGTATCTAAAAGGGTTACAAGGAGGAGGGAGAAAAATTGTTCTCCTTGACCTCTGATGATAGGACAAGAAGCTATGGCTTAAAACTGAAGTAAGGGAGATTTAGGTTGGACACGAGGAAAAAATTCCTAACTATCAGGGTGATTAAATACTGGAATAAATTGCTAAGGGAGGTTGTAGGATCAACATAACTGGAGACATTTAAGAGCAGGTTGGCTAGACATCTATCTGGGATGATCATTCTAGATGGTGCTTAGTGCTGCCATGAGTACAGGGGACTGGATTTGATAACCTGTCACGGTCCCTTCTAGTTCTAGTCTTCTACAATTCTACGATTCTAGTGTCAAAGTTACAGACTTCTGTATTGGTACTACAGGCAGTCCCCGAGTTATGTGGATCCGACTTACGTCGGATTTCTACATACGAATGGGGCTTTTCTCACCGCGGAGGAAAACTTGTCTGCAAGAAACTGCACAGGGAAACAAATATTTAATTAATGGTTTCTTCAGTTTAACAGAGACAGGTACAAGATGATTCCATAGCTTGAAGTTGAAGCTAGACAAATTCAGAGTGGAAATAAGGCATGCAGATTTTTTAACAGTAAGGGTGATTAGCCATAGGGACAATTTCCCAAACGTCATGGTGGAGTCTCCATTAATGACCATTTTAAAATCAAGATTGGATTCAGTTCTTCAAGTAGGAATTATTTTGGGGGAGTTCTCTGGCCTGTGTTATAATAGGAGTTCAAACTGGATACTCATGGTAGCCCCTCCTGGCTTCGGAGTCTGTGAATATAAATGGTTTGGAGATTTCTGAAGTGAAAGGGAGGGGGAAGCAAGAAATGCTGAAAGAAATAAAATGTTTGTCAATTTCAAGATAATTACATCTGTATCCCCTTTCATGGTGATGAACTGCAGAAGTATAGAGGTAGGTGGTATCAGGCCTTGAACCATTACCTTTTTAGGCAGAGAACTTTTGTCCCACTTTCCTTTAAACAGATGTTTTTAGGTTGTTTAGGCTTGTGCCATGCACTGTGATATCTTCAGCAACCCAGTGTACCTAATGGCCAGCACTTGTGCTTTTCTTTCTCTTTGAGGATAATTGCTAGCATGTGCCTGGAGTTACAAGACACCACACAGCTCTTTCTCAGCAAAGTGCATTTATTTGTGGTTTTACAACCCTGCCCATCCTGGCTAATAACCACTGATAGGATGAAAGAATCACAGAGGAAGCAGAAAACAGTATGTTCCCATATGCTTATTAAACATACCAAAGAACATTTATTTTCCACGTGAGCAATCTTGCCAGGGTTGAGGTCCCCTAAAGACCAAAGATTTTATCCATTTGCTGAATCAACAGGAAGACCTGGAACCTGCTTAAACTCAGCCTTTATATATCACAAGTTCTTTGTGTCTAGAACACCCAGTTTGAACCAGTGTGTGCAAACTGCTCCAGGATTAGTACTTAGGGTTGCCAGATGGTTGAAACAAAAATAGTTGCCAGATGGTTGAAACAAAAATAGAGGACCCCCTCCACCCCCCCCCCCCCAAAAACCAAACAAACCAGGAAAAAATTCTGTTGAAGAGGAAAAAAACTGGGGGTGGGGAAGGAGACCAAAGTTGTTGAGTACCCCCCCCCAAAAAAGGACTCCAAGGACTTAAGCCAAAAACAATTTTTTAAAAAATAAAACAGCATGTCCCCTTTAAGTGCAGGTATAGGAACAGGGGAGCGGTTGAGCACTAAGACCCAGGGGAAGCATTGCTTGCCCTAGGTCTTTTGGCTGGCAGCCATTTTGTGCCGGCAACTTTGTGGAACCACGTAAGCAGGGGGGGCTGGGAGTGTTGGGGGCTGGGGGAGATTAAGGAGGGAGGCTGGGCACTGTTTGTAGGGTTGCCAGGTGCCTGGCATTTTTGCCTCCTGGCCAGGGAAAAATTCAGAAAATACCAGACATCTTGGGTGTCCAGTATTCTCTGAATTTTTTTACTGGACAGGAGCCGAAAATACCAGACTGTCCGGACACCTGGCACCTTGTCTATACCAGACACCTGGCAACCCTGTTAGTACTCCTCTGGAATTGTTTACTATCTTAGCGATTTTCCTTAATCTGCCCTACTGATTTTTGTTTCAGGAGAAGCCGAGTAACCCTTCCCCATACCAAGAACACAATCATATGGTACTCCCCCAAAGATTCTGTGTGGCATTGCAATATCTGACATAGTTTGTACAGAATAAATTTCTCTTGATAAGATTACAGACAAAGAAGGTCTAAGGAGAGGAAGGGTTTTGTGTGGGTTGTTGGGTTTTGTTTGTTAGTTAAGCTTTTGTATTTTTCTTTTGGAATATTAATCTATTTGTGGTATTTTTGTGCAGGTTCTCAGACAGAGACTGGTTCTGGGTGTCTGAGATCTGACAAATTATCTCTTTTTTTGCCTATTATTGTGATCCTAACAAAATATAGTAGGTGCTATATCAACACTGGGGAAGAGTTATGTATTTTGTGATGTGTGTTCGAACATAGCATTCTGGTGTGTGACTTAGCTAGTGCATTCTTTGGTTGGAGGTGTTTGCGCATGAGTGTGTAGAGTTTAAAAAGTCAATTTGGGTGCAGTCTTAGGCTAACTTTCCTATCTCACTATATATTTGAGGGGAATAAATCCACTTGTCATTATTTGGCCAGCTTTTAAAGATTGAGTGCCTTGCTTAACTTAAATGTACAATCTTTCTTCAGAAGAGAAATGAGGCAGTTCTTCAAGTGCTTGCTCATGTCCATTTCATATTAGGTGTGTGTATGCTTACGGTAGGCACCACTGCTGGAAGTTTTCTCCCTCAGGATTATCCACAGGGCAGAGGTTCTGGCACTCTATAGAGCGGTGACCACATGGCAGTGTAGAAGGGCTGCCTTCTGCCCCCTCCCTCATTAACTTCTGCTGCCAGTGACAATGTATAGAACATTCACAGTTGTGTTAGAGTTGCCTAGGCTTCATTTGTAGAAAATTTAGTTCTTGTGCAGTTAGTGTAAATAGTTAATAATAGTTACTTACCCCTTAGCAGAAGAGTTTTTCTTTGAGTGTTTGCTCATGTCCATTCCACAGTAAATGTATTGTCCTTCACATGCACCACTGCTGGAGGGTTTTCCCTCAGCAGTATTTGTAAGGAATCAGCTCTAGCAACCCCTGAAGTGATCTCTCCATGGTGTAATATAAAAGGTGCTGCATGCTTCCTCCACCTTCAGCTCCTTCTTGTCATCAGTGATAGTACATCAGAACTGCTGAACTCTTGCCAGTTTACTTTTCCTATGAACAGTTACCTTGGTATACATAGTTTCTCTCAGTAGTGATCGTTGTTAGTGTTAGTTTTAGCTGTTAGTGTCCCAGATGGGACTTAGCCTAAGAACATAAGAATATAAGAATGGCCATAGTGGGTCAGACCAATAGTCCATCTAGCCCAGTATCCTGTCTGCAGACAGTGGCCAATATCGGATGCCCAAGAGAGAGGGAACTCATCAGGTAATCCTCACGTGATCCGTCTCCTGTCACCTATTGACAGACACACAGAGGCTAGGGACACCATTCCTACCCATCCTGGCTAATAGCCATTGATGTACCTAACCTCCATGAATCTATCTAGCTCTTTTTTGAACCCTGTTGAAGTCCCAGTCTTTACCACATCTTCTGGCAAGGAGTTCCAGAGATTGACTGTGCGCTGAGTGAAGAAAAACTTCCTTCTGTTTGTTTTAAACCTGCTGCCTATTAATTTCATTTGGTGACCTCTAGTTCTTATATTGTGGGAATAAGTAAATTACTTTTCCTTATTAATTTTTTCCACATCAGTCATGATTTTATAGCTCTCTATCGTATCCCCCTTTAGTCTCCTCTTTTCTAAGCTTAAAAGTCAAAGGCTTTTTAATTTCTTTTCATATGGCATCCATTCCAAACCACTAATCATTTTTGTTGCCCTTTTCTGAACCTTTTCCAATGCCAATATATATTTTTGAGATAAGGTGACAACATCTGTACACAGTATTCAAGATGTGGGTGTACCATGGTTTTATATAGAGGCAATAAAATATTCTCTATCCTTTTTAGAGACTATCAATTATTCCTACCCTTTATTTCCTGTCTTTTAACCAGTTATTAATCCATAAGAAGACCTTCCCTCTTATTCCATGACAATTTACTTTACTTAATAGTATACTATGTCCACTGGATCACCTTTGTCCACATGTTTGTTGACCCCCTCAAAGAACTCTAATAGATTAGTAAGGCATGATTTCCCTTTACAGAAACCTTGTTGACTTCCCCCCAACAAATTATATTCATCTACATGTCTGACAATTTTATTCTTTTCTATAGTTTCAACTAATTTGCTCAGTATTGAGAATAGATTGACTGATCTGTAATTGCCAAGATCACCTCTAGAGCCCTTTTTAAATATTGGTGTCACATTAGCTATCTTCCAGTCAATAGGTACAGAAGCTGATTTAAAGGATAGTTTACAAACCACAGTTAATAGTTGTGCAGTTTCCCATTTGAGTTTTTTCAGAACTCTTGGTTGAATGCCATCTGGTCCTGGAGACTTGTTACTGTTCATCAGTTTGTTCGAAAACCTCCTCTAATGATATTTCAATCTGGGACAGCTTCTCAGGTTTGTCACCTAAAAGGAATGGCTCTGGTTTGGGAAACTCCCCAATATCCTCAGCCATGATGACTGAAGCAAAGGATTCATTTAGATTCTCTACAATAACTTTATCATCTTTGAGTGCTCCTTTAGCATCTCGATTGTCCAAGAGCTCCACTGGTGGTTTAGCTGGCTTTCTGCTTCTGATGTATTTAAAAAACATTTTGCTATTACTTTTTGAGTTTTTGGTTAGCTGTTCTTCAAACTCCTTTTTGGCTTTTCTTATTATATTTTTACACTGAATTTGACAAAGTTTATGCATTTTTCTATTTTCCTCACTAGGATTTGACTTCAATTTTTAAAAATATCTTCTTATTTGTAACTGCTTCTTTTACTTGGTGGTTAAGCCATGGTGTCACTTTTTTTGGTTCTCTTACTGTGTGTTTTAATTTGGGGTATACATTTAAGTCAGGCCTCTATTATCATGTTTTTGAAAAGTTTCCATGCAACTTGCAGAGATTTTACTTTTGTCACTGTACCTTTTAATTTTTGTTTAACCAACTTCCTAATTTTTGTGTAGTTTCCCCTCTCTGAAATTAAATGCCACAGAGTTGGGCTGCTGAGGTATTTTTCCCACCACAGGGATGTTAAATGTTATTACATTATGATCATTATTTCCAAGCGGTCCAGTTATATTTACCTCTTGGTAAATCAAGAATAGCCTCTCCTCTTGTGGGTTCCAGAACCAGCTGCTCCAAGAAGCAGTCATTTAAGGTATCAAGAAATGTTATCTCTGCATCCCATCCTGACGTGACGTGTTCCTGGCCAACATGGGCATAGTTGAAATCCCCCACTATTATTGAGGTTTTTATTTTGATATCTTCTTAATCTCCCTTAGCATTTCATAGTTACTATAGTGAGGTGGTTGGTGATATTCATGCCCCAGTCCCCAAGTTTTAATGCAAGCCTCCTATACTGGTCAGTGACCCACATAACAGTTGTCCAAGGTAGTTTGAGGGGGGGTCATGTTAGTGATAAGTTCTTCATTTGTAAATTGTTCAGGCCTCGAAGAAAGAGAGAGAGAAAGAAAGAAAAAAAGAAAGAGAGAACCATGGGAGGTCAATACTGTGAAGCAGCATTGCCAACACTTCAGCTGCTTACTGGGCTTTTAGAGGACATTTAGAGGTAAATTAGAACTACATTTTAGCACAGAACACTGAGAGCCAGTACTGGTGGCTGTAAACAAACTTGATGGGACCATGGTAAACTTGGCCAGACCCATGACAAGTGGACATCTGGCCAGCTAAAATCATGCTGGACCATGGATCTTGCCAGAATAGAGAGGTTCAACCTGTACTCTTAATGGAATCAGTGCTAGCACCAGAGACCAAGTCAGACTTAACCTGGTGTATCCAGATTGACCCTTAATTCGACAACTGGTTTGTTACAAGTGAAAAATCTTAAAGTTCCTGTTGCAGGAAGTGGGAAAAAGGAAACAGATTCTCACTTCTGAAGATAGTGGAAGGTGGGGTGAAATGCAAAAGGGGATGGAAAATAAACTGATGTCCTGTTTTAGATAGACTATTGAGTTTTGCTTCCCCTAATTTAAGGTAAATATTAGTCTTTATTATAACCTTCACTGCATTTTGATAGACAGAGAATTGACATAATTTATTTTAGGTAACATGGATCAAGCCACCTCTCTCCAAATAATTCCACACTGAAACTAAATAGCAGTTTCATCTCAGGTTTGATTTTGGTAAGGTAATTGATTCGCAACCACTGATGCCTTTATGATGACTACTCAGATAACCCGTTCTACCTAATCAGAATACTTTCTCTTAACAATGCTTTAAAATAAAATCCTAGTGTTTTAATCCTGCTGTCATGGACTCCAATTTGAAGACCACTGTTTTCAAAGGAAAAGTGTTTTGTCATTGTTATGCTCCTTAAAAACTGATATTAAAAATAGCTTTTCGTTTCAAGGTCTTCATGTCCTTAGATCACAAGAAAGAGTAGATGTATTTAAATTTGGAAATGTTCTGAAAGGAAAAAAATCCTAAGAAATCTGGGGTTAAAAGTACAAAAAAAAAATTAAGAAAATCCTTTGTACAGTATTGGTTAAGGGTGTTTGGCTCTGAAGAGGCAGGAAAATTTATTTTGGAACAAGTGTGACTTGTTTGGCTTTGGTCTGAACTTCCTCTACCCACCTAGGGACCCTCTTCTATAAGCAAAGTCATCAAAACTTTTTCTTACAGCTGACAAAAAAGTACACTTGAATGAAAGACTGTGAAAGCTTATATAATAGAAGCTTTATTTTGTTGTGTAGGGAACAATGAATTGAAAGTGAAAAGTATTTCTTATAGAAAGATAAATATTTTAAGAAACTCTGCAAGGACTTAGAGGGGTTGTAGACAGTACTTATTCTGTTCTGCTTAACCTTGCAAAAATAGAATACCTAATATATTAGTCTCAAACTTGTTACGGTATGTTTCATACTCATTTAGACATCAGTGTTCTTACTTTGTTCCTAGTGCTGAATCAAAATAAAGGATACAATTAAAGGTACAGTATCCAATAGGGATAATTCACAAGTAATGTTTTAAAACAGAAGCCAATATCTATCAGATGAAAAGAAGGAAAAATTCATTGAACAATAAATAAAGGATAAAATATTTCAGCGTATTTTGAGCAATTCCTAAAAACAAGAGGGGAATGAATAGAACAGCTTAAATAGGAATTTTTTCAATGTATTTGTCAAACTGTCTTCTAACAATATTATAAGTAGGAGTATGGAATACAACTATACTGTATGGTACAATCAACCATACAGCACCTTTTGTCAAAAAGCAGATTTCGTTTTCACAAATTCCTTATATCAGGGTTTTTTTTCTGGGCCTTCACAGGAAGTTGGTTCCTTTAAAAAAAAAAAAAAAAAATGCAGTTGCATATAATCAGTGCTCAAACCCAAATGAAAAATTTTCCTCCAGAGCAAAGCTGTGATACTTGGAAAACTGAGTTGTATTACAAGTAAATATATGTGTAATGAATAAGTGTACTGTGCAAACACTGCTGTCCGGTCTATACCTAAAAATTAAAGTTGACCTAGCTACTTTAGTCAGGGCTGTGCAAAACATCAAGCTCTATGTGATGTAATTAGGTTACCTTAACCCACACTGTTGACACAGTTCAGTGGAAGAATTCTTCCATTTACCTAGCTCAGGGGTGGGCAATAATTTTTGAAGAGGGAGGGGCAGCACTTCAAAAACTTTTGAAGTGGTTGCAGGCCAGGCAGAGCTTTGGGCCTTGGACTGAAGGGGCAGGGCCTTTAAATAGAAATAAGTGAAAGTGCTTGTGTCTCCCTTGTGACTCCCAGACATCAGACATGCCTGCATTGTTAATGAATTATAAAGAGAGCAATTTTACCTGACAAATTTGCCGTTTATCTTATTGCACCTGGCTTTTTAAGAAGGCAAACATAAAATACAGGGTCATTAACTTGCTATGTCAGGTTCTTAATTCAGTTCAGAATTGCCTTCCCAGGTTTTTAAAACCTTTTCATAGAATCATAGGACTGGAAGGGACCTCGAGAGGTCATCGAGTCCAGCCCCCCGCCCTCAAGGCAGGACCAAGCTCAGTCTACACCATCCCTGACAGATGTCTATCTAACCTGTTCTTAAATATCTCCAGAGAGGGAGATTCCACCACCTCCCTTGGCAATTTATTCCAATGTTTGACCACCCTGACAGTTAGGAATTTTTTCCTAATGTCCAATCTAAACCTCCCATGCTGCACTTTAAGCCCATTACTCCTTGTCCTGTCCTCAGAAACCGAGGAACAAATTTTCTCCTTCCTCCTTGTGAGATCCTTTTATGGGATTGCTACAAGTTACCTTTATACAATGTAACTATTTCCTCTCATGTAGTACTCACCAGCTATCTGACTCTTCAGTTATCTTCCTGATATAAGAACTTTCTTCTTTGATGCCTGTGCCATCAGAGACAGCCTCCCCCGTATCTCTCTCTTTCATGCAATCTCCAGTTTAGATTTTTGCTGAAAATGGCTCTTTTGCCTTTCCAACCTTTTCATTTCTTTCCCCAGTAAGGTAGCATTCCTATGATTGAGTGTGTCAGTTTTCACAATCCTTTCTGTTGTTCAACTGTCTTCTGGATCCCATGTGGGATCCCATATGGCAGTAGTACCCAACGCGGTGCCCGCGGGCGCCATGGCGCCCGCCGGGGCATTTGTGTGCATCCGCCGACAACCTGGGCCGGCCCGGCGCGCGGCGCACTGGAGGCGCCGGCCCCAGGCGTGTGACACGCACCACGGTGGCCCCAGCCCCGGGGCACATGCGGGCGCGCCGGTACCGGGCTTGGGCGGCCCCGGCCGTGGGGCATATGCCGGCACTGCCGGGTGCAAGGGCATCCCTACCCCTGGCGTGCCCCAGGACGCGTGGCCCCGCCCCCGGGCGCCCGGCGCGTGAGTGGCCCCACCCCCACGGGTGCTCGGCGCGTGAGTGGCCCCGCCCCCGGGCGCCTGGCGCGTGAGTGGCCCCGCCCTCAGGCGCCCGGGAGCCTCTGGAGGTTGGGGACCACTGCCATATGGGATCCCATATGTGAGAATCCAGTGGATACAGTATACTTAGATTTCCAAAAAGCTTTAACAGGATCTATCACCAAAGGGTCTTTAATGTGAGCTATCATGGTATGTGAGAGAAGGTCCTCTCTTGGGTTGATAACTGGCTAAATGACAGGAAGCAAAGGGTAGGATGGTCAGTTTTCAGAATGGAGAGCAGTAACTCATATTGTCCTCCAGGGGTCTGTACTGGGAGCAGTACTATTCAACATATTCATAAGTGATCTGCAGAAAGGTTAACCAGTGAGGTGCAAAATTTGCAGATGATACAAAATTGCTCAAGATGGTTAAGTCCACAGTGGACTGTGAAGAACTTCAAAAGGATCTCGCAAAATTTGGGTAACTGGGAAACAAAATGAAAGATTAAATTCAATGTTGATAAATGCAAAGTAATGCATATTGGAAAACATCATCCCAATTGTACTTGCAAAATGATGGGGTTTAAATTGGCTGTTACCACTTAAGAGAGATCTTGGAGTCATTATGGTAGTCAAAAAGGTAAAACAGAATGTTAGGAATCATTAAGAAAGAGATATATAATAAGGTAGAAAATATCCTGTTGCCTCTTTATAAATTCCATGGGCCTGACTAATTCTTTTGGGGTCCCATGGTTAGTAGATTTTGTGAGCCCCTCTTAGGTGCTAGGGTGAGGCCAAAATGACGGGTTCGTTGTGTGAGATGGGGCTGCCAGGGAGTGGGATGGGGATGCAGGAGGGGTGAAGGTGGGGGATCTGGGTGGGAGGTAGGGTGCTAGAGTAGGGTTTTGGGTGGTGAGGATGTAAGGTCTACACAGGATGGAGGGTGCAAGAGTGGGCAGGGGATGGAGTTGTCTGGCCAAGGGAGGGTGCAGAAGCAGGGTGAGGGGTCTGGGCATGAGTTAGATAGACGCTCTCAGGCGTCACTCCCATGCAGTGCATCCCAGGCACCACCTCCCATTGCTCCCATTGGCTGGAATACCATGGAGGGAGGCAAAGCAACAGCACGTGGAGCTGCTTGTTCCCTTCAGGAGCCAGATTCTGCAGTGAGGGGTGACTCCCCCCCCCCCCCCCCAGTAGGAAGCCGGTGCTCTGAGCTGCAGGGTATGGAGTGAGAGGCTGAACCTCAAGCCGTGGCCTAACTGCAAGGCA
This sequence comes from Pelodiscus sinensis, assembly GCF_049634645.1. Classification (NCBI taxonomy): domain Eukaryota; kingdom Metazoa; phylum Chordata; order Testudines; family Trionychidae; genus Pelodiscus; species Pelodiscus sinensis. Next base: position 227,138,986 of record NC_134712.1, on the reverse strand, counting down.
GCCACAGACCACTAATGTGGTCTGTGGACCATAGTTTGATAACCACTGATGTTAACTGATGCATTAGAGCAGTGGTGTCCAACCTTTTAAAGCACAAGAATTAAAGCACTTTTTGAATTTATCAGTCCAGGATCTACTTCAAACCCAAATATCCCTGCCCTGCCCCTTCTCCGAGGCCCTGCCCTTCCCCCACCTCTTTGCTGAGGCCCCACCCTCCTTACTCTGTGAAGATGAGGTACAGGGGAGGGGAACAGAGTGACATCAGTGCCCCCAGCCTCTGTCTCTCTCTAGTGACCGGGGTGGTCACTCACTGACGCCCAGGAGGAAGAACACCTCTCTGAGCTCAGGTGGGCTGAGACGGAGCTTGCCCTTTTAAGTTCGCAGAGGCCTTGGGGCGGGGCAGGAAATACAAAAGCCCAGCCCAGGAGCTCAGCAGGGCCCGAGCCACTGGAGGGAACAGAGGCCTATGCTGAGTTCTCATGCTTAGGCCCTGAAGATCTGGCAGAGGTGGATAACTGGCTTGGACTACCAGGTCCAGGCACTGAAGAGAAGACTTTCTGTACCCTGTCCCCCCACATGCAGACTACCCGGACCTTGTGAACCTGTCGCTGACCGGGAGTCAGGTAGAGACAGTAAGGGTATGTCTACACTACCCCGCTAGTTCGAACTAGCGAGGTAGTGTAGACATACCCAGAGAGAGTTTGGAAGTGGCCCAGGGGAACCAGATGATGGTCGGGCGGACATGATAACCCTTTGTTTGTCGGCATGTTTCAGATCGGATTCCCTGCTGACCCCAGCGGCCACCAAGGCTGCCACTGCTAGGACCGTAGGCCGGGATGTGTTGGTGTAGGGAGGGCCCGTGTCCCACACCGCCACCTCATATACTGGGTGGCAGTCTTCCCCTTTCCACTTGTGCCGGGAACTCTTTGCTTGCCTGCCCAGCCCTGAACCAGAGCCCAGGCTGAACTGACTGTAGGATCTGTTTGTTTGTTTGCCTGCCCCACCCTGAACCAGGGCCAGAGCTACATTGACACTGGACTGGTGTGGCTTTGCAGCCTACCCCGCCCTCCGGTTCCCACAGTCTAAAAGGGGCCGCTAGACCATTACGTAAGGGCCTGAGTACAGGCCAGGGTACCAGAACTAAGCGAGACCGCTTACACGCCGCTACTCTGCACAACAAGCCAGACACTCTCAGGGGCAGCTCTGAGGCTCTGGGCAGGAATAGCAGGGTAACGTGGGGAGGGACAGTAGAAGTGCCAGTACTTGCTAGCCTCCCAACCAAACCAGTCAGGATCACCTGTTAGAGGCTCCAAGATCTACCCGTAGATCCTGATCTACTGGTTGGTCACCACTGCATTAGAATTATATAAAGGCAAACATTAAAGCAAGATGTTTTATTTCATTGGTTACCTTTTTGTCAGGAAATCTATGTCTGGAGTGAACTGAAGCCAGAAATTATCAGCCAGGTGTATTTACCTTTGGGCTCCAATCAATTATATGGACTTTTATCGATCTTTGTAATATTTTTGGATGGCTTTATGGTCATTCCTGGTAAATATTAGTCCATGCCTTCTTGTCTAAGAAAATATTGCCCAGATCTCAAGCATTTGTTAGTCTGCTGCTTTTGAAAACCTTTGTCTGATACAAGCATTATTTTTTATTATTGCCCACTTCCCAAACTTTCTCTTTAATGGAAATACTAAGACAGTTGGGAGTCAGTTCTGGCTTTGTAGTTATCAGATTTACATGACTCCTGTTAAATCTGGGTTTGGGTCTAGAAGTAATAGAGACTGTGCCAGTTTTGGTCAAGTATTTTCTAAAAGCAATTGACAAAAAGCAAGTTTACATGGTGACTGTTTCAGATCTGTTAGGTGTCTGCAGTACCACAAACTGATGATGAAGGCTCCAGTAGCTCATGGCCAAAAACAAACAAAATTGCCCTGGAGTGCCTTTATCATTTTCTCAGGGGATCTCATGGGTAATAGCAGTCAACTATTGATAAGCTCAGTGCTCCCTGATGTTCAGCTTGAATAAAATAAAAATGATGATGGTGGATTAAACAAACAAAAGAAACGGAGTTCTGACATTTTGATTCAGAAATTAGGTATTAAGGTGTGATGGCCTGGACCGGGTCTGGGCACAGCTGAGGGTGTCCACTCAGGGCGAATTGTTCAAATTGGGGGCTCTCTCTAGCCCCTAGACTGGAGACCTTCCCAAATAGGCCACAAACCAGTCCCACAGAGTGCTTCAGCTGCCTGCCTGAAGCCTCACAAGCAAAACCCCTCGGACACCCCAGCAATATCCATGCCCCAGATGGCCCCGGGCCTCATATATAGGTGAGGGGTCTTAGAACCCAATCTCACCTTCCCCGAACAAGTTCTGTCTGGTTCCAAGAAACCAGCCACAGTTCTCAGGTCAATTTACACTCTGGATCTTACCCACAAATCACGCCGAGCCAGTCCTTTAGAATCTACAATCTAAAGGTTTATTACCACAAGAAAGAAAAGCCTGAGAGCAAGGTTGTTAAAGTATCATGCATTACATGCATCAAATCTCCCAGTTCTCGATGCAGGCTTGCAGCAGAGATGCTATAGCTGCTGGCTTAAAAGTCCTTGGTGCACATCCTATGCCAGGATGGGTCCACAGTTCTTCCCGGCTCGTGAATCCCTGCGAGGCCGCATCTGGGGTCAGGAGCAGATCTGGAGACCAAGATGGAGTCGGCCACATGGCCTATTTATACCTCCTTCCTGGCTTCTTCTAAGCTGGAGACAGTCACATGGTCTCTGACCAGGCACCTAGATTCCTTCATAGGTGGGTCTCGGGTACTTAAAAGACCTATTGTCCCTGGATCCTTGCTAATTAGCATGTTCATAGGTTGAGCCCATCGCTCAACTACATACAGAGAAACTTCCAGTCTCCATACAGAGTACATATTCATAACTCCACATATAGGGTATGTCTACACTACCCTCCTATTTCGAAATAGGAGGGTAATGTAGGCATACCGCAAATGAAGCCCGGGATTTGAATTTCCCTGGCTTCATTTGCATAAGCGGGGCGCCGCCATTTTTAAATCCCCACTCGTTCGAACCCCATGCCGCGCGGCTACGCGCGGCACGAACTAGGTAGGCTTCCTAGTTCGAACTACCTAGTTTGTGCCGCGTGTAGCCGCGCGGCACGGGGTTCGAACGAGCGGGGATTTAAAAATGGCGGCTCCCCGCTTATGCAAATGAAGCCCGGGAAATTCAAACCCCGGGCTTCATTTGCAATTGCGGTATGCCTATATTACCCCGCTAGTTCGAACTAGCGGGGTAGTGTAGACATACCCATAGACATTATGCAGATATATGAAGAGCATATACAGTATCAGTAGACAGTAAGCTTTTGGTTGACACCTCACATGGCCCCCTTTGTACCACTTTTGGGGCGAACACCCCCCATGGGTGCAGCAGTGACCCAGCTGCTCCCCTCAAAATCCAATAATGTGTCATAAGGTTTGCAATATAAGAAACTGATTAATTCTGGGATTCTTATAGAGGTTGAAATAGCAACTGTAGCAAAAATTCGTTTTGTCTTTACTTTGCAAGGTGATTGCGAAACAGTTCTCTACAGTCATGTATACTTTAGTGATTTCTAGTTTGCATTATTCTAAAGTTCACTATGTGGGGCTATTTCTGGAAAAAAAAACACTGGAAAATATTTGTGTGGATTGTGGCTGCCTGTTTAAGATACCGTAGAGTCTCAATTATCCGACCTAAACGGGACTGACAGGTGGTCGGATTACCGAAAATGTTGGATGATAGGGACTTTACTACTGTAGCTGGTGCTGCTTGGTCCCCATCTCTGCCTGGCCCTGGTCCCTTCCCTCCCTGCAGCTCCTGGGTGCTGCAAGGAGGGGACGAAGCAGCATCGGCAGGAGCAGCAGCAGCGGCTCCAGGAGAGTGACGGGGCAGCGAGTGGGGCCATTCTCCTGGCCGTGCCCTGGAGCTGCTTTGTCCCCGGGAGCTGCAGGGTCGGATAAAGCGGAATGTCAGATTACCGAAGGTCGGATAATCCTGACTTTCCTGTATTTTGGATATCGAACAAATTATATTTATATTCTAGAGAATGTGTTTCCTTTCATTTAGTTTCAAGATTCAAGTAAAAAGTACTTATAAGTAAAAACAAATAATTTTATGGTGTATGTACTCGGTGGTTTAGAAGTCTGTTTTTGTGGTCTTGTTTTAGTGTCACAGCCAGAGATCATCAGTATGCTTCAGCAAGTAATCCTTAGTTTGAAAGCTGGTTGCAACATATTCTTGGTGAAAGGCTGGCAATTCTGGAATTCACTGCCATTTCTTTACTCCACCCAACATTCAACATATAATAGAGCCCTTGCTTGTCTAGTCATTATTCTTTATTGTGTTTTTACAGTATTGCCTAAGTGCCAACCAAGAATGGATTCCCATTGTGCTATGATCTATATAAATGCAGCATAGCAGACTCTTTGCCGTAAAGAGCTTACATTATAACTAGACAAGACAGGGTGGTGCTAAAGGTGGAGCACACAAATACAGTAAACAATGTGATGGCAGCAAACATATTAACTAGCCAATTAGCCCGTCATAAGGCTGGATTTTCAGGTCTCTCCTCCATGTCGGTCTTCTCTCCTGAGCGCTCTCTCTCTCTCCCTCCTTCCTCCTCCTCCTCCTACAGCCTCCCCCCCCTCACCTCTCCTCTGCCTTCTGCTTCTCTCTCCATCTCTTTCTTTCTCTTCTCTTCCTCCTCCTGCCTCTCTCTCTCTCTCTCTCCGCTCTCCTCAGTCTCTGTCAGGGATGCATGAGTGGGGCAGGCAGCACCCTGCAATCTGCACATGCCTGGGTGAGTCTGGCTCCCCACTGGCCGATTCCCTCTCCCTGCCCCCCGCCAGCCAGTTCCTCCTCCTGATTTTCCATGGCCAGCCTTGCTGACCCTGACTCCCACCCCTGACCAGCTTTGCTTCCCGCCGGCCGCCCCTCCCCCGTTCTCCCCTGGCCAGCTACTGCTGCCTCTGACCTCCCCCCGCCAACCCCGTTCCTCTCCTGTCCGGTCCCTCCACCCTCCCACCCCCGATCAAGGGTGTCCTGTTTTTTTTACACCCTACCCCAGTGACGTACACGGCCGGGGGGCGGGGCCATGTATGTCACCACCCCACCCCCCCCACCCCTCTTGCTGTGATGCTCGGCTGAGCATTACAGACGGGCTACAGCGTTACAGACTCACAGATGTTGGGCTACTATATATATGATTACATGAATTTTTGGAGGGGGGGAGTGTGTGTGTTTAGGTAGGAGGGAGTAAGATAGAGGGGACATTGAAGTGAAAGGGGCCAAGGAGACAAAGTAGGAAAGAAGAGGTAGAGGGGGCTGCTTCTTCGAGTAGTGTCCCCGTGGGTGCTCCACTCTGGGTGCTGGTGCATCCTCACGCTGGCAACTGGAGATTTTTCAAGCAGCATCCACTATGCTGTGCACGCACTGTGGTGCCCGCTCATGCCATTAGTGTCCATTAAGCAAGCACGCTAGGCGGCCCCTCAGTTCCTTCTCTATCGTCCTTGGCAGCAGATGGAGCGTCTGTCCTTCCACTGTTTCTACAGAAAAACAGCAGAAAACTGGTTATTTCCCCTAAGTTTCCTCACATTTCCAAGTTTTAAGACCCCCTACCCCACCCTATAGAAAAAATAAAAAAAAATTTTTTTCTTCTTCCATTGTCATTGGCCCACCGCTTTTCACCATTCCTGATGCCGGGATCTCCTGGCTTCAAAAGATGTGACTCATGCTGGAATACTATGCCTGTTTCAGACAGGCACTCGGTGTGCATGAAGTGTCTTGCAGAATCTCACCAGAAACAAAAGTGTGCTCACTGTTCTAAATTGATGGCCAGAGCACTCTGTGACCGGGCCAACAGGTTGAAAATTTTCCTCTATGAAAGGTCGTTCCAACTGTCTTCTGAGGACTCACCAACTGCCTCAAAGCTGACTTTTGAGCCAAAAGGTATGGACAAAACATGTCCCTTTACCTCTTCTGGCACGTCCCTTTTAAAAATGAGACTCTACCTTACCCTCGGTATCGATGGCCTTGAGGGTCAGCACTGCAGATAAGCCCGGCACATAGGGCACTGCATAAGAGGGCGCACTCAGAGCCCAACAAAAACAAGCGGCACCGTTGGCACTGACTGCACTGTTGAGCTAGCATAAGCACTGTTTGGCACCGAAGCCACCACCTGAGTCGGCACCGATCTCAGTACCTAAGAGGCCCCACACCAAGATACCGCCTCCAGACCAATCAGCACCGCCTACACCATTGGCACGGAGTAAACCACGTACCTCAGTGCTGTCCCAGGAACACCTATAATGTGAGTCTCCTATCAGGAGCCGTCAGGCACCGGCAGCGTTAGCACCAGGTTCCTCTGTACAGTCGGTGCGCTCATGTAGATCACCGAATCTGTCTTGCTCCCCAAACAAAGCTGGCACCGAGCCATGCAGCTGTTTCTCTTCCCAGCATTCCAGCCCAGTAAAAAGAGCTCCATCTGGGACAATGGGCCTATTACATACACATATCCGCCACCACCACCACACTGGTATGCATATCATTACAATTACCTGCCACCTCCGTACTCTGGGCAATGGCAATCATGGGAGCCACATTCTCACAGGAAGAGCCATAATACCGCACCTTCCACAACATCCAGAGAACTACCTCGTTCTCCCCAACAACTTCCATAACAGTGCCTAACTCCTCAATCGACACTGAGATAGAGGATTCTCTGAGGGTAAGAGTAGGTCCCCTGGGCATAATTTTTCGTCCTCACCAGATGAGGTGGTTATTTCTACCACCCCGCCACCAGGCGATGACTCAAAGAAGTTCCAGGAACTTTTTAAAAGGGTAGCATTAGCACAAAAGCACAATTTACAAGAGGTTCAGGAAAAACAGTATTGCCTTCTGCGCACCTTACAACCTCCTACCTCATCCAGGATTGTCCTCCCCATGGACGAGGCTATGATGGACTCAGCAGACAACATTTGGCATCCATCACTCCAACCAACAGAAGAGCGGACAGAAAATATTTTCTCACGCCTAAAGGAATGGACTTCCTTTTTACTCACCTTCCACCAAACTCCCTGGTAGTTGATTCCGTTAGACATAGAGCCAGACAACCTAATATTATATCAATACCACATAACAAGGATCATAAAAAAATGGACATTATGGGTTGTAAAGTGTACTCCTCGGCCACTCTGTTCCTTAGAGCAGCGACTTGTACCGCCATGCTTTCAGATTATGACTATTCTAATTGTTCCAACTTCAAGAGCTTACTCAATACTTACCTGAACACAAGAGACCTGTCCTTCTCAACATCATGCAGGAGGGCCATACAATTTCTTGTACTGCTCTACAGTCTGCAATGGATGTAGCAGACACAGCTGCATGCGTCACAGCTTCCGCTGTTGTGATGCGGAGAATATCCTGGCTCCAAGGATCAGGTGTCCCAAAGGATTTGCAGAAGAAGATCGAAGATCTACCCTTTGATAAAACCAATCTCTTTGCTGCAAAAACAGATGAAGTACTTCATTCGATGAAGGATTCCCATACCACCCTAAGAATCCTGGGGATGTACATGCCCCCATTTAAGAGAGCCAGATACACAAACAACCAGAGACCCAGGGAATCATACAGATAGCAACAAAGGTATGACTTCCAACAAAAACAAAGGCCACAGTGTTGTAGGCCACAACGCTAACAGCAGCATAAAACACCATCAGCCCAACCATCCACATCTAAGCCGCAAATTTGAAGGTTTGGTCAGGAGCCAGAAAGACACTTTACTTCTGGTCACACCATCCACTAATTGTCCACAATTCAACCACTGCATCCCCCCCATTTTTCAACAGTGGGCTCAAATAACATTAGACAAATGGGTCCTAGAGCTCATCATCCATGATTACTCCATCTCTTTCTTTTCTCATCGTCCTACCCATCCTCTCACCCCGTCCCTCCTCAGGGACCCCTCTCAAAAGATCCTCCTCAAGCAAGAACTGCTTCACCTCCTCCGTTTAGGTGCCATAAAATCGGTACCAACAGAGTTCCATGGTCGAGGGTTTTACTCAACTTATTTTTTAACACAGAAAAAGAATGGAGGATGGAGGCCCATCTGGATTTAAGAAAGCTCAACAGATACGTCGCTTACCACTGATTCAAGATGATGACCGTAGCAACAATAATTCCAGCATTATATCAAGGAGATTGGCTTTTGGCTCTCAACCTTCAGGATGCATACTTCCACATAACAATTGATCCCGCCCGCAGGCGTTTTCTATGATTCACGGTTAACCACCACCATTACCAATACTGAGTGCTCCCTTTTGGCTTTTCAATGGCTCCCGGAGTGTTTTCCAGAACACTGGCTATCATAGTGGCCTGCCTACGTCATCAGGGAGTCATAATATTTCCATACTTAGACAACTGTCTCATAAAAGGCACGTCTTTCCAGGAGACAAAGGACATGACTGAGACTACCACGGACCTCCTCCTCCGCCGTGGCTTCCATATAAAGTTCAAAAAGTCCACTCTCTCTACCCCGCTCAATCGCTAGAGGTTATAGGAGCACACATCGATACTGTCACAGCCAAAGCAACCCTTCCCATGCACAGATTCGACACCCTATGCAACCTCATAGCAGTAGCACGGGCGACCCCTACCACAACAGTTTGTGAATGCCTAAAAATTCTGGGACATATGGTTGTCACAACCTATGTCATCAGTCTGGGGTGGCTCCACATGAGATGCCTTCAGTCTTGGCTCGCCACACTTTACACGCCATCTAGAGACCTGCTCTTCAAGTCAGTAACTATTCTACCATGGGCCCTCAACTCCCTCCAGTGCTGGACAAGTCCACACAATGTATTAATTGGAGTTCCGTTCGAGCAACCTACACCTACACTTACCATGATGACCGATGCATCACTTCTCGGATGGGGTGCTCATCTGGAAACCCTCATGGCCTAAGGTCCTTTACAGCACAAACACTCCATATCCACCTTTTACAACGGCAGTACATTACCATGCCAGCATTTCCTACGCCATATAGCTCGCAAGATTATCAACGTCTTATCAATGACGGATAATACCACTTGCATGTACTATATCAATCAGCAAGGTGCTGCATGATCCCCATCTTCATGTATGGAGGCTCTCAAGCTATGGAATTGGTGCCTGATGCACTAGATTACCCCTGTTGCCATCTACCTCCCAAGGGTGTTAAGTATTATAGCAGACATTGAGTCGCAACTTCTACGACCACCACGAGTGGGAGATGGACATTCAGGTCCTCTGTTACATGTTTCACCAATGGGGTCAGCCAGAACTGGACCTTTTCATGACCAGAAATAATCAGAAATGTCACCTTTACTGCTCCAGAGCAGCCTTAGGGAAGCACTCCCTGGGGGATGCTTTCTCTGTCAAATGGGATGCACCACTGCTCTATGCATTCCCACCCCTTTCCATACTTCATAAGGCCATCATCAAAATCAGAAAAGATTGAGCTCACATCATATGCATTGCATCAGTGTGGTCGAAGTAAACATGGTATCGTTACCTCCACAGAATGACAGTGATGGATCCATATGTTTTTCCGCCTCAACACAGTCTTCTCTCCCAGAATCATGGTGCAATTCTCCATCCCAAACCCCACAAGCTCCATCTCCACACCTGGGTCCTTCATGGCTCCAGGATGCTGAAAACACCTGCTCAGAAAGAGTAAAAGAAATATTAATCAACAGCAGAAGACAATCCACAAGGAAAACGTACCTCTACAAATGGAGTAGGTTCTCTCAGTGGCTAAAATGTACTCACACTATAACCCCTGAGACCACCCCTCTTCCCTTCCTACTGGACTACCTCTTGCACCTTAGAGAGTTGGGCCTGGCTCTAAGTAGTATCAAGGGTCATGAAGCTCCCATAGCAGCCTTCCATTGCACCACAGAACATGATTCTTTCCTTTCAAACCCAATCACCAAAAGATTCCTCACTGGTATAGGAAACACCTTTCCACCCGTTTGCCCACCAGTTCCAATCAGGGACATAAATCACATACTTAAGAGCTTGACAAAGCCGCCCTTTGAGCTTTTGGCGACCTGTTCCAGGTCATACCTATCTCTGCAGTTCTTCCTGGTTGCAATAATCTCCAGCAGGAGAGATGGGGAATTGGTTGCCCTAATGGCGGACTCCCCCCCCCCCCCATACAATTTTCACCAGGGACAGTCACATTCTGGCCCCACCCTAAATTCCTCCTGAAAGTTTCCTCCCACTTCCACATCAATGAACCCATACACTTACCTGCCTTTTTCCCCAAGACATATACTGACCCATCGCACGCTGCTTGACACAGCCTCGACGTCCTCATAGCGCTTGCGTTCTACATTGATAGGACAAGAGTCTGGCAAATATCTCCTAGACTCTTCCTATCCTTTACAGAACGATCCAAGGGACAAGCTGCCTCTTCTCAGAAGATTTCCAAGTGGATCTCTTCATGCATCCACACATGCTACACCAGAGGTGTCCAAACTTTTTTCAAAGAGGGCCAGATTTGATGAAGTGAACATGCGTGAGGGCCGACCATTTTGCCTGACATTCTTTGAACCATTAAAATTAAATACAAATGAACTATTTTATGCAAAGTTTATTGCAAACGGCATACTTTTCATTTCGTCACATGGATGACAAATCTAAACAGGTGTTAAATCACTCTGCCTTTCATATCTGAAGGCCAGATGAAAAAAAAAATCCAGGAAGCTGAAATATATGTCAGGAACATTGTAAAGTACATTACATATTATTGGTAATAAAGGTTGTCTGTCAACTTTTAAGTTCAAAAAATATGAACAGGAACATAACACCAAGTATACATGTTGTGTCCAAATATATTTATAACTGATTTAGACCAACTGACATTAACTGAGATTTTACAATGTATTCATCTCAATACATATGGATTCGTTGGGGGCCATAAAAGATAGATATTGCCAAATTACCTGGGGGGCCGTATTAAACCGGAACACGGGCCGCAATTGGCCCGTGGGCCGGACTTTGGACATGCCTGTGCTACACCATTCACAATAAAGAGCCACCTGGCATTATCATGTCCCATTCCACCAGGGCTATGTCCTCTACTACTGCCTTCCTCAAGAATGTACCTCTCCAGGATGTTTACAATGCAGCCACGTGGTCATCAAACCACACAAGAATGCAACATTACACTCCAGCATCCTCCATCACATCCTTCATGGCTGTGGGACAAGCAGTATTTTCATAAGTGATAACCAGGGCTCGACAAATAGTGTAATCTACTCACCCGTGGCGAGTTGATTACACCCCGGAAGAGCCGGCATGAAGCAATCTGCGCATGCTCAGAGCGCAGAACCGCGTGGCTGGCAAGCGGGGCTCGCTGCCACTCGGCGAGCCTTGGTGATGACGACAGGGCTCCAAACCTGCCTCCATGAGCCGACTACTGCTTTATAGTCACCCAGAGTGGATCACCTACGGGGACACTACTTGAAGAAGAAAGAGTTACTCACCTTGTGCCGTAACGGTAGTTCTTCGAGATGTGTCTCTCTGTGGGTGCTCCACTACCATCCCTCCTTCCCTCCTTTGGAGCCCCATGCTCTACTAGCAGGCGTAGAGAAGGAACAGAGGGGCAGTGTTGCGCATACGCCTAATGGACACTAACGGCACGAGGGGAGGGCCATGATTTGTGTGCTGCATGGTGGATACTGCTAGAAAAATCTCTGGTCACTGGCACCAGGATGCACCAGCACCCGTGAGGACACACATCTCGAAGAACCACCGTTTCTGAACAAGGTGAGTAACTCTTTTCATGTGTGGGATGAAGCTGAGGTGAAGAAACCATTAGGGTGAGGATTAGAGCAACCAGCCAACCAAACGGGAGAGAAAGTCTAATAAAAAATGTAGAAAGTTCTCTGGATGTCTGAAGGTCTCTCCTTTAGCTGTTTTGGCTTTTGCAGTTGCTCTTAGCAGCTCAAGTCTGTCTGGTTCCTCTATATGGATTTTTCCCTAAGGCTAAATTGTTCTTTGAGTTGGATCAATGGAGACTCTACCTGGATCCCAGTGCTCCCAATATTTGGGGTCTTCTCTGCACAGTTGTGTATCTAGAGGAAGAGGCTGCTAGGGAGAGTAGTGGTCTTGGCTGTGTCTCATTTTACCACCTCCCACCAGCAAAGTAGTCCCTGCTTTGTGGGGTTGAGGAGGGGGACAGTGTTTTAAGGGGTAAGTGTTTTTACATGTTAATGATAATTTAGATTGTCAGCTTTTTATTTTGTATATTTTATGTCTAGATAATGGTGATAGGTAAACAATATAAATAAAAAGATTGTTATATATTAAATATTCTCTAATAGAGGAAAATAAATGTTAGAGACTTTTCAAAAATATTTTGACTATTTTAAGATATATCAGTGGAAATTTTAATGTGCTAAAATACAACTTTTCCTGAACTGTTAGAATTCATATTAACACTAATTTGCCCTTCTTTCTGAATTATTTTAATGATTTCAGCAAATCCACTGAACTGTCTGTCAAAAGGTGGGTGATGGGCTGCTACTTCACCTCATAAATCATAATTTACAAGAGGTTTTATGCCCATTTTGGGGATAAACACTTTATGCTTTGTGTTTTCAGTAGCAATGTAAAATGTAACAGATACTTAAAGCAATATGTCTGAAATACAGGCATAGAAAACTAAGGGGAAAATCACAAATGTTTAGTTTCTCTGTGGGTTGGTCTACATAGTGAACATTTTTTCCATCTGATTTCATGTTCTTAGCACTTCAACAGAGGTGGTTGATGAATTAATCTATATGATTGCCTCCTATAGATTAATAAAAGGATGTTTCTTTAGTTACAGACACTCAGCAGATCAGTTAACTCAACAGGGTTATGTTGTCATATTTTCTTTGGTGCTAAGCATACTTTTTCTTTTTTGTGCAATTGTCTTCCAGATTCACGAGAAACTGCATTATTATGAAAAACAGAGCCCTGTACCCATACTCCATGATGCAGCAGCCTTGGCAGATGATGTAAGTGTCTCCTGCTGAGATCACTGGTACCAAGTCTCCCAAAAAGCTGTCTGCAAGCAGAACTCCTCATAGTGCAAACATATGAATGTAATCCTCTGAGCTGAAATCATAAGAAGCTGCAAATGTTTCCAAAGGTGCTGTCATCACTAGGCTTATTGCTGATATTGCTTTGATTTTTATTCACGTTCTTGTTGTAAAAACATTGCAAGATAGCCTCTGTTCTGCTTGGTAACTATGTAATAGAAATTTGAGGTTGGAACTCTACTGGGAGGGAAAAGCTGTCAACTATTAGTGTTTTGAGAAGGTCACAGACAAGAGGAATGCTTTGGAAAAATAAAGACAAATGAGAGAGTTGTCCTGTTGACAGGACAAGAAAAATGACAGATAATACTACAGAAATGAGGCATATGAAATACGTAAAAAGGAGGGGTTGTCCCAAAATACCTGTTTAAAAAGAGAACATTAGTGATTTATGGATATTAGAGCTTTCCAAATTACCTTCATAACTAAAAAATAAATTATAGAAGTGGTCAGCATTGATGGAGTAGTTAATTTCCTGGTACTATAATTTTTATTTTAAAGGAAAAAAAACCAACCTGCCATTTCTTTCTATTTAGTTAATTCAAGGATTTAGATGAATTTTGCACACACCTGTATAAACTGTTACTGAATCTGAGACAGGATGGAGAAATGTTTATTAAACTGTGGTTTAGGTGAAATCCATCAGTCTTTCTTATAATAGGTGATCTCATTTTTTTTTCTTTTGGAAATGGCAATATGTTTTAGGATTAATTTCAAACATGGAGATTTGGAATCTTGATTTATTTCATAAATGTTCTTTGCTGAGTTTTTGTTTTTATATAATGCCCATATACTTTAAATAGTCATATGCTTATCTGGCATGAAACTATTGACATATTTAGGATTGCAATGCAATTTACAAAATCAAGACTATCACTGTTTGAAACATTCATAGAAAAACCCCATTTACAAGAATTTAATCATGTATCAGGAAGAGGATATCTATATCCTGTTATGGATGAAATATAATAAAATATTTACTGTGGTCTGACACTTATATTAAGTGTTTTCTTTTAAGTAACTGCATTTAGACAAATAATTGTTTTGTAAACTAGAAAGATCATTAAAATGTACTCCAAAATTGTACTCATTTAGTATCTTTTCAGACAATTTAAACCAAGTTAGAGCGTGGGTCCCTTATCTTTTGAGTGCACAACTAAAACCACTTGAAATGAGTCTAATTTCAGAAATGCTGAGAAACTACTTTCTGAATATCAGGTCCTTTTAAGATGTCTTAACTTTTGGTACCAAGTAATGAGGTACTCCAAATCTCTGAGTTCTGAAAATTTAGGCCTTTCATCTTTACTCCACAAAATATGCAATGCACATGCAATTAGTTTTTTTCTATGAGAAGTGTATGCATTTGAAATGTGAATCTGTAGATTTCTGCATAATTTTAATTTTTAAGATTTGACTTTGGTTGATATTTGAGATTTCTCTAGTGCTTTTGTCATTCTTTCTGTGTAATTTGAACAGTTCACATTATGGACCCACTCCTGTAAGGTGTATATTTCTACTGAATTCAAGCTAAGCACTTCTCAGAACTTAGTTTGTATGTGTTAACATGTAATCGGTGCATTTTTATATGATTGTTAATTTGTACACAACGTATATTGTATAACTTTAAAACATAGAATTGCGGGATTAGAGATGCATTAAATTTTGAGCAGTCTTGCTGACAACTAGTAAGGCTTCAGGAGATGTCAGAGCATGTTAGCAATGTAAAAAGACACGGGAGGTGAGGCAATATTGTATTGAATCAACTTTTATTGGAGAGAGAGACAATCTTTCTAGCTACACAGAGCTTTTCAGATCTGGTAAATGTACTAAAAGTATCACAGCTAAATACAAGATTGAACAGATAATTTAGCATAAGTAGCTAGCACATATTCTAAGGGGTCATTCAAAATGAAGTGGCCTGTTTACATCTCTGTGATCATAGAAGAAAAAGAGGGGCTTATTGGGTTACAGATTCTTGTAATCTACTATGTATTAAGGATGTGAATGGGTAACCAGAAGCAGCTCCTGTGGGTGGAGGGCTGCTATTGTCCTGTGGGACTGCTGGCTCCCAGTCTGAGTGGGCTGGGAGTTAGCAGCCTCCCACAAGGGGTGAATGCTGCCAGTTCTTCCTCTTCTCCCTTCTTGTCCCCCCTCCCAGCTACTGTTTCTGCTCAGCGCATGGCTGCAGACTCCCAACCCACAAACTCACACGGGCTGGGAGCTGGCAGCCCTCCCCACTCCCTGCTGCTGCTTCCGGCTTCTACCCCGCCCCACCCAGTGGGCTAGAATGCCCCCCTCCTACCTGCCCCCAATTGATCAGTTAACCAGTTAAACTTACCTCCATACTATATATATTTTTACATCTCTACTATATATTTGAGAGAGTTTGTGTCTATGGCTATGTCTAGACTGCAGGCTTCTTTCGAAAGAGGCTCTTTCGAAAGCATCTTTCGAAAGAGCCTCTTTCGAAAGATCGCGTCTAGACTGCAGGCGGATCTTTCGAAAGAGCAATCCGCTTTTTCGAAAGAGAGCACCCAGCGAGTCTGGATGCTCTCTTTTGAAGAAGCCCTATTTATATTGAAGAACGCCTTCTTTCGAAAGAGGAACTTTCGAAAGAAGGCGTTCTTCCTCGTGAAACGAGGTTTACCGCCATCGAAAGAAAAGCCGCGTTCTTTCGAAATAATTTCGAAAGAACGCGGCTTGAGTCTGGACGCAGGGGAAGTTTTTTCGGGAAAAGGCTACTTTTCCCGAAAAAAACCCTGAGTCTGGACACGGCCTGAGTGTGTGTCCATCTGTCTGTCTTTTCAAGAACCCCCTCCTAAACAGTAAGAGCTAGGACCACTAATTTGGTGTGCAGCTTTCTCTTATCACAGCTTAAAGCAAGGTAAGGGTTTGGTTTGCCAGGAAAATGGGATATCCGTGTAATAGGATTGGTTTACATAAAATGGAGAGGGGGTCTGTGCTATATAATGACCACATGGGGACAGTAGGGGATATGGGATAGAAAGTGGGAACAATTATATTGTATGATGACTACAAGAGGGCAGCAAGGAGCTAGAGGACAGGGATAGATATAGCACCATTGGAGCAGCTATCTATGATATATTGGACAGAGTTTGTATGTGTGTGTATGTGTCTGTGTGAGGACATGCACTCCACACTGCCAGCTGTGCCTGCTGCAGTGGCCATGGAGAGGCACTTCTTACCTGGCCTCAAGATGCTGTGCTAAGACGGCTGGAGTTGTCCTCTCTCCTTTGGGCATCCTGCATTGTGAGCCTCTTATTTCCAACCCCACCTCAAAGCAATGATTTAAATGAAGAAAAAACAAAAATTAACAGAGTTAAGGACCTGATCAAAGCAAGGTAAATCTTCTAGTAAGACATAAATGCAGGATCTTTATTAACAAAGTTATGAATTTAAACTTCGAAGCTCACCTTTTGAAAGTGTTGTTCAGATTTCCTTTGAGGATGAGGACAAATAAGTCAGATATAGATTGATTGTTTTGTGAAATATGTTCGCCCGTAGGTGTTTTCATATCACTCTGTATCTGACGTGCCCATCCTATCCTCAAAGGAAGCCTATAAAACACCTTCAAAATAAAAGCCTGGGTGCTTCAATCCATAACCTTACTACACACAAAAATAATGGCTTTAATAAAGACACTGCATTTATGGCTTATTAACCCATTAACCCCATTTTGTTGTTGTCTGACTAGAGTATTGTTAATGGGCCATTTCCCCTTGAATGGTCCCGTAGAACATGGGCTGTTTTTTCAATCTTGTATTTAGCTGTGACACTCCGAGTACCTTTCCCAAGTCTGAAGAAGAGCTTTATGTAGCTTGAAAACTTGTCTCATTCACTACCAGAAGATTGTTCAATAGAATACATTACCTCAGTTACCTTGTCCCTAGGACTGACATGGCTACGACAACAGTGCCTGTCTCACCTGCTTTTAAGAGATGTACGAGCTGCAGACTGTCCATCTCTGTATCAGTTGGACACTTACAATATGTCCGCTGTTTGAGTGAGGAGCACTCCATGGATCAATGTCATCACTGTAAAAAACTCACTTCCAGAACAAGAAAAGCTAGCGAACTCCAACTAAAAATGATACAGTTGGAGAAAACTGCTTGTCCTGCCTCAGATCCCGAACATACCACCCCACTCAGGTAGCCATCCCCTGGAGCAGCTTCGGAGAGAGGGGCTCCCACCAGGTCAAGCCCAAAGCACCATAAAATGGCTCAAGTGCCCAAGAAGAAGTTCTACTCTTTTTCAGGGACTGAGTTTCCCTCGAAAAAATGCTCGCTGCATAAAAAGCATGCCTCAGCACCCATAACATCCAAGGTGCTGGAAAAACAGGCATGCAACAGGGCTGACACTGACAAGAGCCAAGACACCAACGAGAAAGCTCATTCCTCCTCAAAAGTACCAACAGAGGTGGAGCAGAAGGCCTCTGTGTTGGCACCGGTCAAAACACTATCAGTACCAACTGTGGCACTGACCAGACCACACTCAGCTTCAGCACTGAGTGCCACCATGTTGCCTCTGACACCAACGTAAGCATCGGCCAAACACTCTGCACTGACCGTTCACACAAAATAGCTAGCACCGACTTAAGCCACGTGGCTGGCACCGCAAACTCTATTGGTACCCATACTGCTTCCTCCTGTGCCAGTACCACAGTTCACCATGACAGTGGAGCTTGTGGTTTCCTCGGGGCCGGGAATGCCCTTATTTGGCACTGATGGTACCCCGAACACATCCAGGTTCAGTCTCTCATCCGCCCCAGCCACCTCAGTGCCACCAATATCTAGTGCTGACGATGAGCTCGTTCAGACACACACCGATACCCTCCTCGTTTAAGTCCAACCAGCAGAAACAGCAATGGCAAGCACCACAGTGGCTCCCACCACCTATCCCACCCAGTTGGTCATACTGGGACCCATGGGCAGCCTACAGAACACAGCAGGCACAGTAGCCACAACAGCCATCACTAGCACCTAAATCTCAGGCTCCTACAGTCCAGTCACCAAACCATTCCAGTTCATGTGCTAATGAAGAGGAGGTAGACATAACATTCAAGGAACAGATACCCTATTCACCTCCACCCACACACATCTCTTCATCATCTCCAGAAGATACAATCATGTCCCCACCTCCAACCTCGAGGATTGATTTTAAATCATTCCAAGAACTCTTTAAGAGTTATGGATACTCTGGAGATCTCCTTGTCAGCTATGCCAGAAACCCAACATAAGCTGACAAATATATTACATGCATCTCCACCTGCCAAAATGGCCATCCCTATGAACAAAGCTCTCATGGATCCTGCGAAAACGATCTGGCAGATGCCTGCCACAATATCTCCAACCTGCAAAAGGTCAGATTGAAAATGCTACGTCATCCCTAAAGGAACAGACTTTCTGTTCTCCCATCCCACCCCAAATTCCCTGGTGGTTGATGCCATCAACCAGAGAGGGAAAGAACAAGCTGCCCAAACAGTCCCTTACAACAGAGACTGGAAGAGACTGGACCTGATGGGTTGTAAAGCATACTCATCAGCAACTCTCCAGCTCAGAATAGTCAACTCCTCGGCACTACTCGCAAAATATACATACCACATATTCCATTAGTTGTCATCTTTTAGTCTTTCCCCAACAACAAGAGTGAACAGTTTAAATCAAATATCAACGAGGAGGCACTAATCTTTAGGACGGCTTTACAAGCTGCACTAGATTTGGCAAACACCATTGCAAGATCCATGGATTCTGCTGTTTTCACTAGGCAGATATCTTGGCTTCAGCTTTCAGGATTCCTGAGAGAAATCCAGACCACAGTCAAAGACTTGCCTTTCAAAGGCACCAAACTCTTTTCTGAATCCACAAATGCCTCACTCCATACCCTGAAAGATTTGTTGGCCACACTAAAGACACTCACAAAAATAAAACAGGGAAGGTCAGTCACACAGAGGTACAGACGCACACTCTTCAACCAGCAGCCAAGACACTATAACAACAGGCACTGGTCATGCCAAAGCAGGTGCAGACAGGCCTCAGAGCAGACATCTCAACCACCATCAACATCCCAACAAGCATTTTGAAGCACTGGGTGTGGGTTTGACAGACCCAGTTTTTCCATGGCAGCAATCCAAGTCTTCTATAACATTTGACAGCAGACTAGCTGCATTCTATCCAGCTTTGCACACTATCACCAGCAACAGGTGGGTGCTGGAAATCAGAACTGGTTATTGCATGCCATTTTTAGTTATCCCTCCCTCCCAACCCCCCTTGCCCGTCTCTCTTCAGGGACCCCTCTTACAAATATGTACTCATACAAGAGGCAGAACACCTTCTGCGGCTAGGTGCCACAAGAGCACAGAAGCAAGAGATTCTAGTCTCACTACTTCCTTACTGCAAACAAGATGGGCAGAGGGAGGGGATGGAGACCAATATTGGACCTCCGCAAAATCAACTGCTTAGTCCAGTCCCAGTGATTCAAGATGGTAACCCTCGCCGCTATGATTCCTGCCTTGGAAAAGGGAGCATGGCCGTCTACCCTCGATCTCCAGGAAGACTTATTATCATATCTCAGTATATCTGTCACACGGACACTTTCTGTGGTTTACAATAAGGGACCTACACTTCTGTACAGAGTGCTACCATTCGGACTCTCAACAGCCCCACAAGTCTTCTCAAAAGTCCTGGCAGTGGTAGCTGCACATTTGCGCAGAATGGGGATCACAATATTCCCATGCTTAAATGACTGCCTTCTAAAGGACAACACAGCGCATGACATAGATCAAGTGGTCAAAACCACCAGAGCCCTAATCGACAGCCTGGGGCTTCAGATAAATCTACCAAAGTGCACACTAACTCCTATCCAGATGTTGGAATTTATAGGAGGGCAATAGCCTCATTGCCAGAACACAGATTATCAGCAATCAAAGACCTCATATTGCTAGCACAGACCAGTCCATCCATTACAGCCCGACACTGCCTACAACTTTTAGGGCATATGGTGCCAGCCACATTTATGGTACCACATGCCCGCCTCCACATGCAGCCCCTCCGGGCATGGTTACACACAGTATACAGGCCGCATATCCATCATATAAACTAGTGGTTCTCAACCTTTTTTATACTGGGGATCAGCAAGTCTGTTCACAAATTTGTGGCAGACCGGCAACATTTACATATCAGCATATTCATTATGAAAATAAGAAATATGCAAATAAAACATTTCCTGTTTGCCAAAATATGTACCCCCCACTCCCGCATACACTCCAACCCTGACTCCTGCAGGCCCCCCCCATATTATTTTATTCAGCTCTAGCGGCCAGAGCAGCCACCCACCGGACGGAGCAGATCTCAGCCCCCGCCATGCAGCAGGTTTCATCCCCCTGCTCCCCACAGCAGGTCCCAGCCCCCTCCCCACTCTCCCAGAAGACCTCAGCCTCCCCTGTCATGCAGCCGCAGGAGGTCCCAGCCTCCCCTTCAAGTGGCAGGCCCCAGCCCACCTCCCCTCTCCCAAGCAGTCCCCACCCACCCACCCCATGGCCATGGCACAGCTCCTGCCCCCGGAACAGGCCTTGGCTGCTCACCACGTGTCTGTGGTGCAGGCCCCACCTCTGGCTGTTGAAACAGGTTCCGACTGCTCACCACGTGGCCGTGACTCAGATCCCACCCCCGGAACAGGCCTCAGCTGCTCATCACATGGCCATGGTCTCCCCCCCCTCCCCCCGACCCAGCACCGCAGACATTCTCCACACGGCCTCGCCAGCTGGGCTGTGTAGCGGCTGTTGGAGCTGGAATCAGGGCCACAGTGAGGCTGCCACAGTAGAAGGAGCCTCACTGTGGCTCCATCTCCAGCCCTGCCCCATTCAGCCTGCTGCTGCATGGTGAAATGGGTGGAAAAGAATTCCCTCATAGTGAACCCCAGCAAGTGGGGCTAATTAAAAACTGGAGGCATGGCCAAGCAATGTGCCACTGCCCAGCAAGCTGGTGTTCATGGACTGCGACTGGTCTGCGGACCAGCGATTGGGAACTGCTGATATAAACAAACACCTTCCTATGCCAGGGAAGATAAAGACCTCACTCACATGGTGATCTCTGCATGACAATGGTATGCATAGGGATCCCCTTCTAACAACTGCCAACACCACTAACAGTTATGATGAACCTTTGCTTCTAGGCTGGGGAGCTGTCACTATGTGTGTAGATACGGGGTGCTGGCTAACCAAATAAACTCTGCAAAACCTGTCTCTGTGATTCCCAGAGAGAAGTTATTCAATCTAAGTCCCTCTGAGAGTCAAAAACAAAAAACCAAGACTAGTTCCTCGCTGCCACCACCCAAGTGATTCCAAGAAAATCAGGGAAGAGATCACTTGGGAAATCCCCTCTGTAAGGTAAAGCTCTCCCCTCTGCCCCAACCTCCATTTTGCTTGGAGTTGAGAATCCACAGACAACAACGTACTCTGCCTTTGTAACTAGGCACTTAGTCCTAAGGACGCAACAATCAACCAATACTTGGATAGATGGTAAATAGCCACAATTTTATATATATATATATATATATAATGTACACTCTCTCTCTCTCTCTCTCTCTCTCTCAGGGAAAGTCCCTGGGCTGTAATCTTTAGTTACAAAAGGGAAAACAATTAACCACCTCGGACATGATTTCCAAACCCCAAACAAGGAAAACAATAAACCCTGAAGGACTAGCTAAACTTTTCCCTACTTATGCATTTTAAGAAGTCCGTTCATAGAGAGAGAAGCATCTCCCTCAATACCTGGGAGAAACTGCTTTGCTTTTAAACAAAGAAGAGAGAAAGAAAACCCCCTCTTATCTCGTTTGAAATTCCTACCTGCATTTTTATTGGCTAACTGCCTGAATCCTTTGCTGGTCAGCACTCCTCCTGATCATGACAGGTGCATGCTTCAATCAGTCCATGCACAGTGGGCCCAGAGGAAGCCAAACAACATACCAACCTACTCGAGCTTAGGGCAGTCTACAGTGCCTGTGTATACTTTATCCCGCTGATCCAAAACAGAACAGTCTAAATACTTATGGACAATGTCACTATGATGTACTATATGAACCAGCAGGGAGAAGCTCAGTCCTCTCGGCTCTGTTGGGAAGCAATTCACCTGTGGGAATGGTGCATCCCATGAAAACATAAACCTAGTTGCAACTTATTTCCCTAGCAAGGACAACATTTTTGCAGACAACCTAAGTAGACACTTCCCACAGAACCACGAGTGGGAAATCAACCCATCAGAACTGACACACCTTTTCCAGAAGTGGGATTTCCTGATGGTGGACCTATTTGCCATCCACATGAACATTTGTTCCCGTACTATTGCTCAAAAGCAGGCATAGGCCCTCACTCTCTAGGGGATGTGTTCAGCATAAAGTGGGAAGTGCCTCTGTCCTGTGCATTCCCCCTGCTCCCACTTCTCCAACATGTGATTCTCAGGATTAAACAGGACAGGGCCACAGTGATCCTCGTAGCTCACAAATGGCCCAGACAAACTTGGTACCCATATCTCTTATGGATAACCATACTACCACCACTTCCTTTTCTACCAGTCCAAACCCTGCTCACACAACGCATCAGACAGAGATAGCATCCCGCCATACATGCTACATCTTCATTCATGGATGCTGGCTGCTTGACTTCCATGGAGAGGTCAATCCTAGAACCAGTACAGCAGATCCTCATGAATTGCGGCAGACCTATGACCAGGAAAACATACAAACAAAAATGGTACCAGTTCATGGTTTGGTGCTCAGACCTTAACTATGCTCTGGCTTATACGGAGGTCGCACAGATATTACAGTACCTCCTAGACCTGCACCGCACTGGTCTGTCCTTGAACTCTATCAGGGTACATCTCACTGCCATTTCAGCTCTCCATCCTCCATTACAGGGGTACTCTGCTTTTAGTCACCCATTGATCAAATGATTCCTATGGGGCCTACACAATATGTTTCCACCACTAAAAGACCCCACTCCCGCATGGGACCTGAACCTCATACTCAGGCGAGCTCTTTGAGCCTCTCGCCACCTATTCCCTGTTATATCTATCCATGAAAGTGGCCTTCTTTGTCACAGTCACTTCTACATGAAGAATAGGAGAGCTGGGAGCTCTCACAGCAGACCCTTCATACACCGTATTCCATAAGGACTGTGACTGGGTGTACCAAACCTGCACTGGCCATTGAGGGGTTAACCAGGCTTGCTGGGCTGAGAAGGCCCCTCCCCTGCTGAGCATGCTCCAACTGCAGAGGCAGAATAAAGGCCACAAGAGCAGTTCAGTTGGGGCTGACCAGTGGAGGGAAAGGAGCTCCTGCTAGAGCATAGGAGCAACTGCCCCCACTGGACCAGCCGCAGCCTCCACACCAGCCGCAGTTGCTGCACCAGCCATAGCCACTGCATCAACCGTAGACAATGACGATGAGGATGCAGCAGCGTCCGCCAACACAGGTGGGGACTACGTCGGCCAGGGAATCAGGGTAGGAAGCAGTCCAGGGCAGGGAGCAGGAGGCCTCTTAGTGAACTTAGCGTGTTTCGGGGGAACTCCCTGCCAAGACAGTGGTGGGAACCACTTACCATTGATAGGACCTTGGGCTGGGGCCCGGTGGAAAGGAAGGGTCCAGGTCCCCGTATTCCCCCAGTCCTTGCCCTCCCAGAGAGGGGAGCCTTTACGGTGAACTATAGACTCAGCTGCTGGGCCATATTTATGCCAGACAGGGGGTGCAATAAACTTGGCCGCTGGGCCACACTACCCTGCTGACCGGGGTGTAGGGAACTAGGCCCTGGGCCCAAACGCCTGGATTAGAAGGACTTTAGCTGAGGAAATTTCATGAGGGCGAAGCTGATCCGCCCGGCCCTATTGGGGGTTTGGGCGGCGCACCCCATGATAAGGATAAAGAGATCTTACATACACATCCCAAATTCCTCCCAAAGGTATTTACGTCGTTTCACTGCAATGAATCTATATACTTACCTGTCTTCTTCCCGAAACCCCATAAGGACCACAGGGAGATGGCACTTCATACCTTAGATGTCCATAGGGCACTCACTTTCTACTTACAATGCACAAAAGCCTTCCATAGAGTGCCACGGCTCTTTGTCTCATCTACAGAGAGATCACATATCAAAAGACTATCTAAATGGGTACCAGATTATAGACACTTAGCATATACCACATCTAGAAAGGAGCCCTTGCCCATCATACAGGCTCACTCTACAAGAGCTATGGCAGCATCAATGGCATTCCTACAGGGTGTGCCAACTGAACAAATCTGCAAGGCTGCCACATGGGCCTCGATAAACACATTCATGCAGCATTATGCCATTCAGACTTTTGTATATTGTGAAATCCATTTTGGCTGAATAATACTCTTGGTCACTGACTCATATGCTCCAAAGCTTCCATCGCCAAATGCGACTATTGCTTTGTAATCACCTAAAGTAGAGCACCCAGGAGGACACAAGGAGGAGGAGAAGGACACAAGGAGGAGGAGGAGGTGGAGGTGGTTACTCACGCTGTGCAGTAACTGGAGTTCTTCAAGATCGTTGTCCTTGTCGATGCTCCACCACCCATCCTTCCTCCCCTCTGCTTTGAACTCATCTACATCCAGGTAAGAAAAGGAATTTAGGAGACAGTTGGTTCCATAGGCATAGTAGCCATTTCAAATGTCACGTGCTGGTGCCCTGCATGTGCAGCCAATCATGGGCACTGCTATCTAAAATCTTCAATTAGAGGCGCAGCAGTGCTCAGGCACCTAAGGTGGCGCACCCACGGGGACAACAATCTTGAAGAACTCCAGTTACTGCACAGGGTGAGTAACATTCCCTTTTAAAACTGTTATTTGAATCAGTACTGTGCAGATATAAAGGCTTTCCCGACTGTCTATCCAAACCCTCAAATGTCTGGATTCCAGTACCCACTCTCTGCATAATAGGCTTTTGGCATAATCTTCTATCTCCCAAACATCATGACAATTAATTAGCACCAAATAATAATTTATCCAATAAACAATATACATACATTTTACCACAACTTTCAAAGAGACATATAAACAATATTACTGCTTCAATCAAGTTTCATTATGAATGTCAACATTTCCTTCTGATCTTGAATCAAAGCTATAGTAACAGACAAGGATTTTTTTCACGTCATAAGACCTGAGCAGATACCTACCACTCTACTGTTCTAACAATACAAGTTTTCATTTCAAAGTTTTATTTTAGCCTAATGTAGCAGCCCACTTATTATTTATGCATTTTCACAACAACTTCTTTAAAGGTCGACCATGGCTCATTCAGCCTCGTAGCTGGTTAGCCTTTCTGGTCATCAGATGTCATAATATTTCAATTAGGTAATATTGCGGATGTTGCTAGGTAAGACTCATTCGTTCCCCTAAAGGGAGAATTTCAGAAGAGCATCTCTTCCTGAAATCCTCCATTTATTCAGTACCCAAAGTACACAACCTACGTCACACCAGAAATAACCGCTTACATGTAAAAAAAAACCCATACAAAATAATGTACTACTTGCAGAAATAATAGTTGTGGCAGCTTTTATACACATACTGGCAAAAATTTTCTTTCCTGTAGGCAATACCAGTGATATTGTAGATGCTTTATATTTTTATACTGATAGTGTATCCTTTGGGGTGAGAAAATTATTTTCTTTATTTTGCTTTTTCAACTATTCAGGGCTTTCCCCCCAGATTTATAAGATGTTTTTAAAAAATACTTTTGAGAACAATTCTTCGCTGCAAGGTGCAATCTTTTTGTTGATTTGTGTCTATGTATCCGGCACAAGTATTTCTAGCTGTTTTATCTTCTGAGAACTATCCACAGTGTGCTTGGGTTTGGTTGTTGGGTCCTCACCCAGAATTTCATCCAGTTCTTTATAAAATTGGCATTTTTGGGGTGCACCACCAGAATGGCTGTTTGCCTCTGCCTTGTGGTAGGCCTGCTGGAGCTCTGTGATCTTGCTTCTGCATTGTAGGGTATCTTGCTGATATCCCCTGGCACACAGTGCTTGAGAAATGTGACTGTACATGTCCCAGGTCACCTGCAGCTCCGATTGCACCAAATCTTCACCCCACACACCAATTAGATCCAAAAGCTCTACTTTACTACAACCAAGGGAGCATTTAGGTCTAGAGATGCCACCCCTGTTTCCTGAGAATGCCATGAAGACCACCACACAATGTGCCAGGGACTCAGGAAATGGATTTAAATTCCCTGGGGCTTGCAAGTGGGAGGAGAGCATTATGTGGCTGAAGGGCAGCTGAATTCAAGTTGATGTCCAGAGAGGCTAAACAGGGCACTGTGGGATACATGCTGGAGTCCAACCAACTTGACACAAACCTGTCTGATGCATACCTCATGATTGTTGACACCATTCTGACAAAAGTCTCGTGCAGAGGTGGAAGCTTTCTGTTGCGATAATATGCCGATTCTAGCGACATTTGTTGCGCTATAGCCTGGACAATCAGCAGTTTTTGTCATTCATAGGTACTTTTTCTCGACAGAAAGTGCAAGTGTAGACAAGGCCTTACTCATTAAAGAATAGATCTTTGTTAGCGAATTTGCAGTTGGTAGACTTTAATCAATTGTAATGAGCAGCATGAAGCCAAGGCAAGAGATGACAAAGGGAAGCTGCCCAGGAAGACGCACTAGGAGCTTGTATTTTCTCAGATCATACTGAGCTTCTTAAAACTAACTGTTTGAAAAATCATGCTACACTAAACCTCAGTCACCAGTTGCATTACTTGGTTTTATGTGCCTGAAACATTTCACTCTGATGACCTCTTAAGCTGCTTTCCTATTGTAGAGTACATTATTAATATAATAATAATATTTATATCTTATGTAGAAAAATACTGCTGTAGATGATCAACATTTGTTTGTGTGAGTCAGAGTTAAACAGTTATTGGAATGTATATGGTAAACTTTCTCGTCAATCTTATTATTTCTAACTCTGAATTTTAAGCTAATGGCAAAAATATGGAAATTATTCTTATTATCTATTTTCATGTTTTTAATGCTTACAGTTTTATAACTGTATTCTGGAGATAGTTACATTGTTCACAATAGTAATTTCTTTTGAATATCTTTTTGTATGATTTCTGTGAACTGAAATTAATTTTAACTTCATTATTCTAGGCTAGGCTTCAGTGATGTGAAAAATATGTCCTGGAAAAATATGACACTTGAAATCCTGTAGTACTGAAAATATGCATCTTAAATTCAAATTATTAAAAAATTTAGCGATAAGAAAAATTAAAACATGCTTTGAGATTAAATTTTAGACTGGTGTTCTATTGTTCACCAAACCACAAAGTCATAATATTGCCAAACATAAATTACTGATTGTGTAGTTAGGATATTCTTTGTGCATTTTGTGTACTTGAATAGCTAGTGACCTGTTATAGACCATAGTATGATTATAACCTACTTTTCGTTTTAACAAGCTACTTACCATGTATGTGTAAACATAATAAAAGGTTCAGACTGCCTGCTCTGTAGGGGCACTCTGCTTTACTATACTAGCCCTAAACAGCAACACTACTGTGGGTTTTTGGAAGCAGTGTAGATTTCACCACCTCATTGAAAAGCAATTTTTTATAGACAGTGTCAAAGCTTGATCCAGTAGTTTTTACAAATAGTCCTTTGTCTGCATGCAAAGGACCATTCACTTAAATGAAGTGCTGGGATTTGCTCTCATTGCTATAAATCAGAAAATGTGATCTGGCTGCATTATTGCCAGATATGATTACTTGAATTAAACTGAGCCGAAAGGCCTGGCTTAAATCTGGTCCACTGAGAGCCAGAAAAGAAGCGCAATGATTGATGGTCTGGGTTTTTTTCTTCATACTGGCTTCTGTTTAAACATATTGGAAAGTAATAACCTTGAACGCGATAGAGTCTCAGTTGTCACTGAGGCACTGGGTAAAACAATGCTTTTGCTAATGTTCTTTGTGTCAATTCAATCTCCCTCACAGCTGGCTGAGGAGCTGCAAAGCAAGCCATTGAACCCTGAGATCGGAGAGTTGTTGAAGCTCCTGTCAAAACCAAATATCAAGGTGAGGATGTTTTACACTTGCAAAACACACACATACCCATTTTCTAATGCTCCTGACATTTAGTCTGTTTCAGTCATTGTTTCAAATACTAGGAAGGAATGACTCAGTATTTATAGCAAAAATGTACTGCAAGAAAGGCAGTTAGCATTACCAGTACATTATAATGTTGTTACTGACCTTCACAAAAGTTTCTGTGGAGAGGTATTAGTTATTTACAAAAATTGTTCAAAAAAAATTAAGCAAGTAAATTTACACAATAAAATATTTCTTCAGATGTCTTTTAATAAAAGTGTAAAAATGTTGAAACCACTATTCTGATCTGTTCAGAATCATAGAATACTAGAACTGGAATAGACCTTAAAAGATCATCAAGTCCAGTCCCCTTCCCTCATGGTGGGACCAAGCACTGTCTAAATCAGGGGTTAGCAACCTTCTGAAATGGAGTACCAAGATTTAACCTTCCTTCCCTGGGCCATGCTGCTTTCTTGGGAGGGGGGAGGGACTTTCTCCACTGCACACCCTGAGGACCACCTGGGTCAATGCAAACCTTTTCGTGGGCCACCACAAGCTAATGGAAGCTCACTGTTAATTGCTTTATTATACCCAAGCCTTTTTGCTAGTGCTGCAGTTAGGGAGAATTAATTTAGTTAGTTTAATTTAAATTATTGAATAGATTAAGCATTTTAACTTTCTCATGTTGGTTTATCAAACTTTATTTAAAATGAATTTTGATAAACCAACACATTCATTTATGTCCAACACCGAAGGTTTCAATGTTTTCTTTATTTATGGCAGGGGTGGAGAACCTTTTTTGGTGCAGGGGCCACTGACCCGCAGAAAAATCAGTTGGTGACCACACAAGTCAGAAGCAAAAAACCTCCTCCGAAAAGCCCCAACCCTCACTGATGTGGCCCCCCAGCTGGGATATCTCACTCTTCTGGCACTCCAGGCAAGGGGAAGGGACAGGGAGGACTGAGGCCAGATTTATTTTTCTGAGGTTCCAGAGTTAGTGGATTTTGTGGACCCTCTTAGGCTCTGGGGTGGGAACAAAAATAAGGGGTTCAATGTGTGGGACAAGGCTGCCAGCGAGTGGGATAGGGATGCAAGATTTGGGCGGGAAATGGAGTGCAGGATGGTGTGAGGAGGCCAGGTTCTGGAAGGGAGTTTGGCAGCAGGAGAGGGTAGGGGGTGGGAGTATGAGAGGGAGTGTAGCCAAATAGCTAGTTGGAGAAGGAGACAAAGACATGGGGAGTAAAGGAAAGTGCAACTTCTGCAAAGTAAAATTTATCTCCCCCCTTACATCTTCCCTCTGCTCCAGCCTTGCTCCCCACAGACCCATGGCCACCCCCCAGCATGATCCCCTGCATCTCCCCATGTCCCTCAGTGCAACCTCTGCTCCCACCTATTCTGCCCTTACATCCTCCTTCACCCCCTCCCCCCATCCTACTCCCACATCCGTGCCCCCAGCATACTCACTGGCAGGGCAGCAGCGCTTGGTCTCACAGCCCCCTGGGAGCAGTGCTAGGGCAAGGAGGTGAAAGAGGGGAGCTGAGTCGCTTCCCTGCCCAGCCCAGCCTTTTGCCAGGGCTTGCCACTCACCTGTAGGCTGCACCTTCGGGGCTAAGGTGAGCAGAACTTGAGGCTGCCCCAGCCTGGTTCCAGTCCAGCCTGGCACAGCAGCATGTGAGGGAAGGAGCTCCCCACCTCCACACACAGCTCATGGGGAGCAGCACGGCACAGCCCGGGCCCTGGTGCCCACATGTGACTGGCCGCCCAGGCCCGATCTGCAGAGCAACCCCAACTCAACTCCCTCCCATAGTAGGAGGTAGAACTGGTGGGTGTGTGTGTGTGTGGGTGTGGGTGTGTGTGAACCCCTTAGTTCCCAGGAGCCGCATGCCCAGGCTGGGCAAGGGTAGCCCCAGCTCTGAGGAGCTTAGTGCAGGGTGTTGCCAGGCACCCTTGGCCTGTACGCTATGCCACGCGTGCCTCTCCCACCCTGCTTCCCCTCTCATCACAAAGCCAGAGCTGGCCCTCCATCCTGCAGCTGCGTGGCAATCCTGAGGTTCGCAGGGCTGAGCTTCCACCCTGTGTGCCACAGAAAACCAGCTCGCATGCCGCAGATTTCCAACCGCTCATCTAAATCATCCGATAGATGTCTATCCAACCTGCTCTTAAATATCTCCAGAGATGGAGATTCCACAACCGCCCTCACAGTTAAGAAGGTTTTCCTAATATCCAAGCTAAACCTCCCGTGCTGCAGTTTAAGCCCATTGCTTCTTGCCCTATCCTCAGAGGCCAAGGGAAACTATTTTTCTCCCTCTTCCTTGTGACACCCTTTTAGATACTTGAAAACTGATATTCTCAGTCTTCTCTTTTCTAAACTAAACAAGCCCAGTTCTTTCAGTCTTCTCTTATAGGTCATGTTTTCTAGGCCTTTAATTATTTTTGATGCTCTTCTCTGGACCTTCTCCAATTTTTCCACATCTTTCTTGAAATGTGGTGCTCAGAACTGGACACACTAATCCAACCAAGGCCTAATCAGATTGCTTCTTTTGCACAAAAAAACCCTGTTCCTCATCCACACATAGAAAGAGGAATACCTATTGCACAAAAAACTCTCTGCTCTTTCAATTTTTTTGCATAAAAACGCACTTGAGGTGTGGATGCTCCGCGAATTTTTGCAGAAAAACACGTTTTTCCGCAAAAACTCTGTAGTATAGACATAGCCCTGTTAATGCATCCCAGAATCAAGTTTGCTTTTTTTGCAGCAGTGTCACACTGTTGACTCATATTTAGCTTGTAGTCCACTATGACCCCTAAATACCTTTCTGTGGTACTCCTTCCTAGACAATCACTTCTCATTCTGTATGTGTGATTGTTCCTTCCTAAGTGGAGTACTTTGCATTTATCCTCATTAAACTTCATCCTGTTTACCTCAGCCCATTTCTCTAGTTTGTCCAGATCATTTTGAATTATGACCCTATCCTCTAAAGCACTTGCAACGCCTCCCAGCTTGGTATCATCTGCAAACTTTATAATCGTACTCTCTATGCCATCGTCTAAATTGTTGATGGAGATACTGAACAGAACTGGTCCCACAACACACCCCTGTGGAACACCACTTGTTATGCCCTTCCAGAATGATTGTAAACTATTAATAATTACTGAGAATGGTTATCCAGCCGGTTATGCACCCGCCTTATAGTAGCCCTATCTCGGTTGTATTTCCCTAGTTTATTGATAAGAAGGTTATGTTAGACCGTGTCAAATGCTTTACTAAAGTTTAGGTATAGCACATCCAGCACTTCTCTCTTATCCACAAGGCTTGTATCCTATCAAATAAAGCTATCAGATTGGTTTGACATGATTTGTTCTTTACAAGTCCATGCTGGTTGTTACCTATCACCTTATTTTCTTTCAGATGCTTGCAGATAAATTCCTTAATTACTTGCTCCATTAGCTTCCCTGGCACAGAAGTTAAACTGACTGGTCTGTAGTTTCCTGGGTTATTCTTATTTCCCTTTTTATAGATGGGCACTATATTTGCCCCTTTCCAGTCTTCTGGTGTCTTTCCCAATTGAAATTTTGCTTTTTAATTGACGACTGACAGAATACATGAATTAAAATAAAAACTGTGAGTAATATCCATAAATAGTAGGATTTTATACCTCAGATGACACATTTAATTAATGTAGTTATCAAAAACCCTCCAAAATTCTTCCACTTATCGTACAAAACCTCAAGGATTCCATAAAATGCCCTGCAACAGGGATTTGTCACTTTTTAGCTGACAATAATACATGCATGCTATGATTAAGTTTAACCCATATTAGCTGCTTGCTTCTTGTTTGTTTTTTCACTAGGGGTGGGATAAAATATAAGTTATAAAGGTTACACTTGTCACTAGAATATATGTTCCTGCGTCTGAGTTAATGACTGTTTAGATAATAACCATTTTGCTGGTGAAGGAACAGAAGTAGCTCCATCTAGTGGGGTTACTTCTTTATAGTCCCTCTGATGCTCAGTTTTACACCTTGGCAGTAGGTCAGTAGTCAAGGTATTGTAGTATCTATTAACTGCCATATGACTGAAGGTATAGAACAATGAGGCTTTCTAGTCTAAATGCCTCACTGTGCTCATATGATTTTTGTTGTCCCACAGCTATGTTGGAAGGTGATAGCCTATTTTTGTCCAAGGTGATATACAGTGCCTAAACTTTCTTAGCATGTTTCACTCAGCTTTCCATTCAAAAAAAAAAAAAAAAGCCAATTCCCCATCTCCTGCATTTTACTGTATATGTTCAGGTGGTAGTAGACCATGTATATTTTCAACATTGAGGCCTTAATGGAATGAGTCTAAAGGCTATTTTGTGGTCCCAATAGTAACTAACGTAACTAACTCATCACTTTTTATAAGAAGAAATGGTGATATAATCCATTCTGTCTGTGTGGTCATTTGTCCTGTTGCAGTGACTAGGTCAAGTCAAGTATGGAGGCTAACAGGTCTGCTAAAGCTTGGCAGCAAGTGTGAGGTGCAAACCTGTACATGTGATGTAGCTTCAAAAGGGGAAAAAAGAGCCATGTTCTAGCATGGGTTACAGTGGGTGTCTGCACAGATACATTTGGTCAGTTCTACACAAATTCTGCTGCTTCTCTTTGAGTTCTTGGTTGGGACTTCAGTGTACTCTACCCCAATACAGATAAATGTGGTACAATTCATTTAATTTTTATAAACCTGTTTACCTACTAGACAGTGACTCCAGATGTTTTCCAAAATACCATTGATGAAAACTCTTTCCTATTTAATTATCTGTACTTAAGCTGTTAGCTTCTTCATGCTGAGTGGTTACTAGATTTAAGTGGATTACTTATTTCCAAAGTTTATATTGTATGTGATGTAAGATTCTAGGCTTGTTAGATAATTATATACCCATGTAAAATCTGAGTTATTCTGAGCTTGGCATCTTTTGGGTATTTGGATAGAAAATAACTGACAGAATTAAGGATTTCTGGCTTGCTGTTTTTCTGTTCCAAACCCTTTCCTTCCAGACCGCAATGCCCCCTTCTTTCTACGCTTGCCAACCTTCCTCACTGGGCGTAGGCAGCCCCAGATCTCCCTTGGCTGCTGGGGATGGCCAGGCTGAGGTGTGGCAGCACTGGCCTGCCCTGGCTCTCTTCCCCAATCGACGGGCTCCCGCAAAGCCAGGCCAACCCCAGCTTTCCTTCCGCCTCTCTGGCTACCAGAGGAGTGGCTGACCCAGCTCTCTCCCTCCGGCTGCCAGGGGGCTGGGCTGGGCTGGGCCAAAGCTGTGGCAGGCCTGGCTCACTCCCTCTGGCTGCAAAAGTGGAGGGCTCGTGGCTCCCCCTCCAAAAGCGGGGAGGTCTTGTGGCTCAGAGTCTCCCCTCCCCTGCCACTCCAATCCCTGCTATCCCCCACTCCTCCCCAGCCGTACCAAGCCCTGTGCTCTCCCTGGGCCCAGACTCCTCACTGTCGCCCACCAGGAAGAAGGGGGGTGAGGCCCAGGCAGGAGGACAACAATTTAAAGTGCAGTGCTCCAGTGGTAGAGGGGAGGACAGCAGTAAGACCTGCATTGTGTGTGGGGGTGTTCCCTAGTCCTGGCCCCCCTGCAGTGGGCCTCTTCCATGGCCTCCCCTGCCCCCCACCTGCTATGGGCCTCACTGGTGCCCCACCCTGTGCTGCCAAAGCAGCGCAATTTAAAACTCCAGCAGCTGCCTGCTATGTGGCAGCGGCTGGAGGTACAGCCAGCTCCGACCATGGCTCAGGGGCCGGGGTGTCTCGCAGTGCAGGCTCCTCCCTGCAGCAGGCCTGTCCGTCGGCCCCCCCACCTCCTCCTGCCATCAGAACACTGCAATTTTCCTCCTCTCTCCTTCCCCCAAACCCACCAGCAGCAGCAACAGCTTACCTTAAGTCCTGTTGCTGTTCGGGTTGCCATGGGTTGCTGATTCTTGCTGGGTTAGCAGTAGGGTGGAAGAAGGAAGGGGAGGAGGTGAGGCTCTGAGTGGGGAGGGACTGTGGGATGCAGTGACGTAATTACATCATTCTGTCATCCCACAGGAATTTTTTTATTTATATATATAGAAAGACTAAGTCATTCCACAAATCTTCTGTTTCCACTGCAGAAAGGTCGCCAGGCATGACTATGTCTAAGCAAAGTTTATCCAAACGAATCTTTGAATGCATTCAGCTCTCTTATTACACCTATAATCAAGACCCCACAAAAATAATGTGGGCTCACTCCACGAGAGCAATGTCTGCCTCTACAGTCTTCCTAAAGAACTTTCTTATAACTGATATTTGCAGAGCTGCCACCTAGGCTTCTGCACTCACCTTTTACCAAACATTATGTTCTAGAGAAATATTCAGCCTCAGATACAGTGTGCTATCTATGGTACAGACTGAGAAACCAAAGCTCTCTCCTCTAAGCACGAGTATTGCTTCATAGTCACTAAGGTGGAACACCTACAGGGATACTGCACAAAGTGAGGAGTAACTGAGATTCTTTGAGATGTTTGTCCCTATGGATGCTCCACCACCCACCTTTTCTCCCCTCTGCTTCGGAACATCTCATTTCTGGGGTAGAGAAGGAACTGAAGGGTCACTTGGCTGCACATGTGTATCCTCTCCAAATGGCATATGCCAACTGCTTCACATACACAGTCTGTCAAGGGCACTGCTATCATAATTCTCTGACTTGAGGCACAGTGGTGCTCAAACACCTATGGTGGAACACCCACTGGGACATCAATTCTCTAAAAGAACCTCAGTTACTGCATAAGGTGAGTAACTTTCTTTTCAGAATCTTATGGGACGTAAGGATTATCACATTGTCTGGCTATACCAAAAGAAGTACAGGCACCATTTTCCATGGTTTAATCAGTTTGCAACTTTATTATTAGATGTCTGAGACTACCCAGCAGTGTACACTGCTGGTAACCCCCATATTTATTCCACTGTTATCCAGGGGACTTTTTCTGTCCCTATCCCTCCAGCAAATCCATTGCCGGGACCTGACCATCCCAGGATGAGGGGATTCCACCTGCTCTCCCTCACTTTTCTGACTGGTCCCTCCAGCAAATCCATTGCTTGGGACCTTACCACCCACCTCCACCTCTTAAGAGGTTTACGGTGAACTATAAGCATAAGGGATAAGCTCCCTGACATACCAATCAGATGTACACCCCTGTAAGTTCTTTTAATGAACACTTCTTTTAAAGTCCTTTTCCAAGACATTTATCTTATCACTATACACCTTTGCTATAGGGATTGAATAATTAACTGGTGGGGGCTGGAGCAGCTCACCACCCACCGAGGGCTGGGAGCTGCTCCAGCCCCACAGGGCCTGCCATGGGCAGGGGG
Source organism: Pelodiscus sinensis (assembly GCF_049634645.1). NCBI lineage: Eukaryota > Metazoa > Chordata > Testudines > Trionychidae > Pelodiscus > Pelodiscus sinensis. The sequence goes on along the minus strand of NC_134712.1, from coordinate 227,103,315 downwards.
CACTCCAGCCCAGCCAGAGTAGTCCCTGTCAGTGGCAAGGGGGCTGCTCCAGTTCAGCCACGCTGGAGTGCCCCCTTCCCCTTGTTCCGTCCTTCCCCCTGTAATCGGTTAACTGGTTAAACATTATGTTTCACCAGTTAACCAATGGGATTTTACATTCCTGCTTTCTTATGGTGTACCAGCACTGTACATCTGCCCTGTGCTTAAATAATGAGTTACCATACTACTGAACATCATGCCATGCATGAAAAACACCCTGCAGTAGGGAAGCTGGGAACCTCTCCCCCTCCTTCCTCTCAATTTTAATCAAGTCAATATGGTGGTAAGGGAAAAGTTCCTTCCTACCCACCCCCCAAAACAGGATTGGCTAGCATAATGCCTATAGTTATGTGTTGACCAAACCTGGTATTTTACCATCCGAAAGGTGGGGAGTGGTCCTGCCTCAGCTTGGCGAGCCCTGATCATTCATATCTCTTGGTTTTGTAAAACGGTGACAAGTTCATGTTATCTAGTGCATTTTCCATTCACAAAGCAATGTTCTGAAGGAAGAAATAACTTCCATAAGAGACATTTAATTAGTTGGAATTGTGACTTTTAAAACGTAATGCAAACTTATCCCAAGGTTGATATTTTGAAATTCTTAGATTTTAAATTAAAGGGACTTAGCTAGTATTTTAACTTTTTATTTTAACTTTGGCTCATATGTAGAGCCCTGCACACATACAAAATTTGTATCCATATGAAACCACAAATCCACAATACACAAAATGATCTTCAGATATAAACCAGGTATCTGCAGATTTGCAGGATTCCACTCATGTGGTTATGTGTCATAACCTCAGATTTAAAAAAAAAGGAGGATTACTGTACATACACTTTATTTTGAATAGTTAAGGATACTGAGCTGCATGTGAGCATGTTAATACGTGGTTTATTTAGAAATGGAATATTGCATACAATTACTTCTTTTTCTTTGCAATTCCTGTAGTACATTTTTCAGAGGTTTCTAATTCCTGGGATAAAGATGTAAATTAGATATTTTAGCTCTGTTTCCAGCTGACTTTACGTCTTCAGTAAGAGCATAGTTTAATAAATAACTCGTACTTTCAAAACTTGTATTTTACATTGCACTGTGCTGCTGCATAAATATATAAACTGTGATTATATGGAACTCTGCATACTTAAGTGAAATGTATGCAGTTACCTCTTTATTAGACCTGTGATCAACCTTCTACCTCTCAACTAATACACATGAAAAAGAGCTTTTGTCAAGAATAATCTCAGATTCCCACTACGGTCTCAATACTGTATGTAAGCAATGAACTAAAGGTGAATATTATTTCTGCAAACTATACCAGATTGGCACATTGGAGTCTTTCCAGATGAGTCATACACCGTCTCATAAAGTGTGGATTTTTCCTACTTCTGAGAACTGACTACTATGTACATATAACAATAAGACCCAGGAACACATCTCCTTTGGAATCTCTTGGATTATCCTTCAGAAATGTCACTTGGACTCTTAACAGAATTTTGTTTTTACATTAACATCAAAATATGCAGACCTTCATTTTACATAGAGCCTGTATACATTCTTGAGAGGTTCTGGTAAAATTAATTGTTCATTAAAATGTTCCTAGTTTAGATATTGTATATATTTTCAGTGACACCCTATCTCTAGTATCTAGTGAACTGTTGAGCCAGAAATAGCCTCAATAGTGGACGTTGCATTTCTTTATTCCTTATCTCCTGTCCTTGTGATACTCAGGAATGGTTTTTGCATATAGGTTTTTTATTTTGTTCTAAGTACAGTAAAACCTGCGCTATCTGGAACGTAAGCATCCAGAAAACTGTAGAAACTGGCAAACTTCTGATGCCGGGAAAAGCAAAACAAAAAAGGGAAACTGTCTCTTTAAGTGCCTAGTGGTTCCTAAGACAAGCATGCAGCATGTACCTGGGGAGGGGCAAATGGCAGCCAGAAGCAAGCAGCAAGCATCTTGGCTCCCCCTGCAGCTCCTGGCTTCCATGGCAGGCCAGGCTGCCGCCGCCATCTCCACCTTCTACCTTCCACCCCCTCCCACCAGGCTGCATCCTCCCCCCTCCCACCCTCGCATGGCTTGTTATCCCCCCCAGCAGGCCACATCCCAGCCCCCGTATGGCTCCCATGCCCCCGTAGACCCTGCACGGCTCCCGCCGCCTCCTCTCCCCTCCCAGATAACCAGAATGTATGTGTTACCGGCATGCCCTAATCCTCGGGCATGTAAAACTTTTCCAAAACTTGTCAATCAAAGCTCATTATTTGGGATCCAACGATAGCTGTACATTCATGGTTGGAACCTCCTTTTTCTACAGTAGTTTTTTGCTTCAACAGGCCATAGCTCAGGTGAATCAGGTAACTAACTAATCCCCTGACTCCCTAGAAGGAGGGAGCTGTGAGCCTGTTATATCCAGGGAAGCAGGGGAAGCCAGAAGATAAGGAAAGGCTCAGGAAAGGCAGAAAGGTCTGTAAGGGAACAGGCCTTGGCTGCTGACTAGAGTATCTCTCAGCTGGAACCCAGAGTAGAGGGCAAGCCTGGGTTCCCTTTCAACCACAGAGAAAGTGGCCACAAGAAGCAGTGAATGAGAAGGCTGCCTAAGAGTGATGAAGAAAGATTTTCATGCACTGGCAAGGGGGGAAAAGCATATAGTGACCTGGCTGGAGGAGCAAGTGTCAAAGAGAAAGCTGCAGTACCCAGAGGAGACACCACCTGTGATGAGTTAGTACCTCCTATGACAAGTTGGCATAGAAGAAACTTCCAATAGACTGTTGTGGATTAAAATTGATAGATAAATCAGGAATTTTTCCATGATTAATGGATGTGTTAATCATCAGTCTTCAATTGAAATGCAGGATATTTACGAAGTGTTCTCTAAGTAGAAGGTGTTCCTGCTTCTGTCTTCTCTTTACTCCTCCATCTTGAAGATGAAATACAGGCGCTACTTGAGTTACAAACATACATACATAGAAACAAAAGTGCACCAGCATAGGGCCCTGTGCACTACTATTAAACTGGTGCCTCTATGCCCAACAGCAGCTTGGCAGCAGGATGATGGTTTTTTAGAGATGTGATTTTATAATCTTTAGCAACACACTAATGAAATGTTTTTTGAAGGAAATTTTAAACTCTGTTCCTGTAGACTAACACAGTAAATTCAGATACTGACAGAACATACCTGGGGTCTGCAAATGTCTGTTAAATGGTTTCTTTACCATTTGAATTACTCTTTCACAGGTTCAATGTTCTGCTGATAGGTCTGGCAGACTTCTTCACTTTTAAGTTAACTAGATCCTCTTCAAATGAAGCCAAGTCACAGAACAGGGATAGAAGGAGGTAGATGAACAGTAAGACCCAGTGGTGCCCCAAATTTTTGGAGCCCTATGCAGGTGCATATTCTGCATATGGGTAAGTATGGCCCTGGCTTTAGGAAAGCAGGCAAGAGGCACAGGCAGTGGCAAGCAGCACAAGTGCTGACTGGCAAACTCCAGTTGTGCAGCCAGTGACTGGGGAGAAGTGATATTTTGAAGCGGGAAACCACAACTTTTCTCCAGCCACCAGCTGCACAGCCACCCCCTGTTCCTCTGGAGTCCTTCAGCACACACTCATACCACTTGCCGCCTCCTGATGAGTGGAGGCTAGAAACAGCCCGAAGGGAGAGGGAGCCAGGAAATGGAGCTGGCCTCAAGAGCTGGCACAGAGCTGGAGGCAATGCTGCAGCTAAAAAATGCCCAGAAGTCCCCTTCAGAATCTCCACCTTCCTCCTCTAATTAAACCTGCTTTTCCTCAAGCACCAGCATTCAAAGTTTAAAAAAAACAAACTATTTCTACTATTTTTCATTGCAAATATGCAGTATTTCAGCTACATTATAGGTTAAATAGTCTTTTGTGGACTAACACAGGAACATAATTATCATTTACAACATAGTTTCTATGGAAAAATGTATTCCAGGTTCCAAACAATGGACTTACAAATACATTTTTGGAATACAGCCTGTTCAGAAGTTGGGGACTTCCTGTATTTTTATATTTGCTGAAGGCTACAGCATGTAGAAAATTGAGTCAAAATCCATCTAATTATTAGGGATGTAAGAATGTAGCCATTTAAATGGATAGACACATCTAGCTTGTCTAGCTCCTGGGGAGCTTTTGTGCCACACCATGCTGCTGCCTCTATATAGAGGCAGCAGCAAGCTCCCTACGAGAGGGATGATAGGGGAGAGTCAGTGCGTGCCAGGAGCCAACTTAAAAACCAGCTCCTGGTGCTCATCAGCTCCTAGGCAGCAGGCTGCTGCATGTAACGGTTGAAATTTTCTGCACTTACATGGTTAACTGCACGCATTTTAACATCCCTACTAAGTATACGCAGGTATGTCCCTGGTTTAATATTATATTCTCTAGGTGTGATTGTAAGTAATAGTTCATACCTACTTGCTTATATAATAGTTCATGTGAAAAAGATGGTATTAAGTATCATATAATGTATGCATATGTGTATGTGGATTTTGTGCAAAGAAAACTGGTTTACAAAAATTATACTTTACAAATAAAAGTCATGGTTTTTCAAGAGCAGTGGAAGATAAAGCTGAATATTACTATAGCCTGGAAATCCGAAACGACCTTTTTACAGGTTTCAATTTCTATTCCTGTTTTAACTGGAAAAAAACCTTTGTGATTAAAAACTCTCCATTCCTCCTTTAAGAAGTTGGCAAAGCTGTGTTCTGTTTGATACAGAGCCATGGCACATGAGCACAATTTTTCTTAATTTTAAAGATTTTCAATTTTAAAAACCAAAGTAATAAGTCATAGGAGTTCATATTTCAGTCACCTACATTTTGTTACTCTGGCTCCAGACCAGAAGGATTGCTATGTCACAAAAAGAATGCCATGCCAGATCCAATCCTTGTTTTCTGGGTGTTGACTTACTTTGAAATGAAGCCTGCTGTACATGACAGAGGGTTCAGATTTTACTTTTATTTAACACAGAGATTTTAATAGCAGTTGCATACCTAATTTCCTACATACTGTCAAATTTACCTTTTCAAATGAATTCCTGTCCAGGTGAGATAAGTGAGTTTTGAGTTGTGTAAAATCAATGTTGTTTATCATAGCCACCAGTTGGAGTCTTATTAAAAAACCTAAGCCACTGGGCTGAAAACTATTTTTTAAAATGTTGATACCTCTTCTGCTTTGGAGGAACAAAGAATTTCTTCGAACCACTTAAGAATGAATATGATAGTTCTGACTGCTAGTAGTGAAATTCTTTACCTACAGTTGATTTGGGTATATTAAAAGGATTCCCAACACCTGCCATGAAATACAAAAGAAGTACATAACGGAGAACAATGCACAACTGTGAATGACTGAGTGTATCAAGGTGCAAAAGAATCTAAACTATTTGAAATACTTTAGAAACCGTACCTATAGCTATACTGAGAACAAGCACTGGACATTCTTACAGTATTTTTTGGTCTGCTCTTATTACATTAAGCAAATAGCATTTTGGAAGTATTTTAAAGATATTTTAGATTGAAGAGAAGACTGCACCTGCGTGACTGGGAATACTTTTCAATTAACTTGTCCAGAGACAATCTATACTGAAAAATGCTATTGAGAAAAGATAAAGAAATATTGAGGTTATTTATGTTTTTAAAATTTTTTAAAGAGAAAACTGAGGAGCATGTGGTATTTAACCATTGGTTTAATATATAAAGTCATAAATGAGATGTGAACTTCCTATTTCATTTTTTTAATGTATTCACACTTTTTATTTAACAAAATGCTAGCAATAGGCATACTTAAATAGACTCACTTTGATTCATCTTTATGTACTTCAGTTTTATTCTTACTATCAAGATAGGGGGCAGGGGGCTGCAGGCCCGGGAATTTGAGAGGGAGCACAAGAGATCCTGCTGCTTAACTGGCCACCAGGAAAGTGTACTAGTTTTGGTGAGAGTGAGTTTGCTCGACTGTTTGCATTTTGTTTCTCTTGCAGGTGATTTCAGTTAGTCTGGCGGTTGGGATTGGGTATCTGAGAGTGTTTGATCTTTTGTTCCCTTGATTCCCTTTGGTCAGCCTCACTCAGCCTGTGATCGGCTTCCCTCTGTGTGGCTAACAAGAGGGTAGGCCTGACCTAAGTGAGTGGGCTTTAAAAGCCAGAGGCAGAGTGACCAGGGGAGTGAAGCAGACAGGGGACTGCAGACTGGGGAGTTTGAAAGAGGGAGTCCCAATATGGATCAGGAAGACCCTCAAAGCCTGTGCCAGCACTGTTTCTGCTACCTACACCTGTAGCCAGGTAGACCACCTGACCATGGATACCTCTACCCAGATCCTGATGTGGTTTTGCAGGGGCTGTGGCTTGCAATTCCCACTTACTGAAAGCCATGCTGGGGAGACCATCCAATGTGAAAGGTGGAATCGCTGAGGAAACATGAGGGAGAACTACAGGAGGAGGTGGCTAGGCTGAGGAGCATTTGAGCCCATGAGCAATTCCTTGAGAGTATTCATGTCCAGGCTGCTGAGAAAACTGTCTCATTACAAAAGACAACTAACATGCCACTAGTGGAGGAGGAAATGGCTCTGCCTCGGGGGGGGAACTCACGGTTGGTCACTTCTGGCAGTGGGCAGTGCTCCACCCTTGCTTCCAAACCTCCCACTATGGTTCTGGAGAACCGTTATTCTGTTCTGGATGCGGGAGATAAGGAATCACCCCCTAAAGCAGAAGAGGACAAGCCTGGTACCCCCTAAAGCAGAAGAGGTCTGCAGCCACCACTGCAAGAAGGAAACGTAGGATAGTGGTGGTTTGAGACTCTTTTCTGAGGGGGGTGGAGGGACCCATCTGTTACCCTGACGTCATCTTGGGAGATATGCTACCTGCCAGAGGCCAGTATCTGAGATGTTATGAGGGCATTGTCGAGAATTATCCAGCCCTCCCTCTGACTACTTTCCCATGCTACTCATCCATGTGGGCATTAATTATACTACAAGGTATGACTTTGAACAGATCAAGAGCGACGACAGGACTCTGGGAGTACGGGTGAAGGAGTTTGGAGCACAGGTGGTATTCTCTTCAGTCCTTTCTGTCACAAGTAGTGGCCTAGGCAGAGACAGGTACATCCTGGAACTGAATGCATGGCTGTGGAGATGGTGTCAACAGGAGGTCTTTGGTTTCCTTGTCCACTGGTTGCTGTTCCACGAAGGATGACTGCTCGAGAAAGGGGGGAAAGTGTATTTGGATACAGACTGGCTAACCTAGTGAGGAGGGATTTAAATTAGGTTTGCTGGGGGCAGGTGACCAAAGCTCACAGATAAGTGAAAAACATGGAGACCTGGGAGATGGATCAGAAATGGGAGGGAGCATGGGCTGTAATAGCAGAGATAAAGGAGGGACAAGGCAAAACTGAGGAACAAAATCAAATCAGTATCTTAGATGCCTGTATACAAATGCAAGAAATATGGGAAATAAGCATAAAGTCCAAATAAATAAACACAACTGTGACATAGTTGGTATCACCAAGACGTGGTGGGATAATACAAATGTCTGGATTATTGGTATAGAAGGATAAACCTTGTTCAGGAATGCTAGGGAAGGAAAAAGGGAGGAGGTGTTGCCTTGTATATTGAAAATGTATACACTTGGACTGAGTTGGAGATGGACATAGGAGACAGATTTGTTGAGAGTCTCTGGGATAGGTTAAAAGGGGTAAAAAAACAAGGGTTATATCATGCTAGGGATCTACTACAGACCACCTACCCAGACAGAAGAAGTGAGTAAGCCTTTTTTTAAACTACTAACAAAATCATCCAAAGCATAGATAGGATTTGGTGGTGATGGGGATTTCAACTATTCAGACAAATGTTGTGAAACTAAGGGTGTGTCTACACAGCACTGTTATTTCAGAATAACTAGCATTATTCTGAAATAACAATGCAAGCATCTACACAGAAAACCTGTTATTTTGAAATAATATTGAAATAACAGGCAGCTTATTCCGTCTTCTGTAAATCTCATTCCACAAGAAATAACTCCTTTTCCGAAATAGCTATTTCAAAATAGCTGCAGTGTGGGTGCTCCACTGCTGCTATTTTGAAATAGCTTCTCACCAGGGCCATTCTAAGTAATTTATCCCCAGTGCTTCCTGGGGCTCTGAATTGAGATAGCATGTCCAAATTAGGGGACGCGCTATTTCGGAATAACTATTCTGGAATATCTTATTTTGAAATAAGTCTGCAGTGTAGATGTACCCTAACGCAGCAGGGCACAATTATCAAATAAGTTCTTGGATTACATTGGAGACAATGAGTTTGCAACCATGATCAAATTGAATACTTGGCCACTATGTTTTTTTCTGGTAAGAATGCCTATTGCTTTGAATGTTTTATTGAAGCTTTTGTCAAAAGAGCCTTTTAAGACTCTATGACATTATCCAGTGATTGCTTACCAGCTGCATTGCATGGACCAAGATCAGTACACCTATTCTTTATCTAAAATTTAGCATTCCATTAATGTATCATAAAGATAGCAAGACAGTAAGATATATAATATAGGCAGCAACAAACTATTTAAGGGATGTGTCTACATAAGAAGGCCCATAATGGGTCAGACCACCTAGCCCAGTATCCTTTCTTCCAATAGTAGCCAATACCAGGTGCCCAAGAGGGAGTGACTAGAACACATAATCATCAAGTAATATATCCCATATTGCCCATTCCCAGCCCTGAGAGAGGCTAGAGAAACCATCCCTACCCATGTTGGCTGCTAACCATTAATGATCCTATCTTACATGAAATTATCTAGCTCTTCTTTGAATCCCATTAAAGTCTGGCCTTCATAACATCCTCTGGCAGGGAGTTCTGTAAGTTGATTATGTGTTGTATGAAGAAATACTTCCTTTTGTTTGTTTTAAACATGCTGACTATTAATTTCATTTGATGATCCTTACTTGTGCTAGGGGAACAAGTAAAATAACTTTTCCTTATTTATTTTTTCTACACCAGTCATGATTTTGTAGACCTCTATCATATCCCTCCTTAGTCATCTCTTTTCCAAGCTGAAAAGTCCCAGTCTTATTAATCTCTTTCATATGGCAACCATTCCATGCCCCTAATTTTTTTTTGTTGTCTTTTCTGAACCTTTTCCAATTTCAAGATATGTTTTTTTGAGATGAGGTGATCACATCTGCAGACAGTATTCAAGTTGCGGGCATACCATGGATTTATAGAGGCAATAAGATATTTTCTGTGTTAATATGTATCCCTTTCTTAATGATTCCCAACATTGTTTGCTTTTATTTGACTGCCACTGCAAATTGAGTGGAAGTTTTCAGAGAACTATCAACAATGACACCAAGATCTCTTTCTCGAATGGTAACAACTAGTTTGCACCCCATCATTTTATCCATATGGTTATCCATATGTTTTCCAATATGCATTACTTTGCATTTATCCACACTGAATTTCGTCTAACATTTTATTGCCCACTAACCCAGTTTGTGAGATCCTTTTGAAGTTCCACAGTCTGCTGTGTATTTAACTATCTTGAACAATTTTTTATGATCTGCAAATTTTGCCATCTTGCTGATTACCCCCTTTTCCTGATCTTTTATACGCATGTTGAATAGGCTTGGTTCCTATGCAGTTTGCTTTATCTTGTCTCCCAGTTGATCTCTGTAGTATATCATGGGACACTTTTCTTTTCCTCTCTTATTCTCATGAGGTATCCTCTGCTAGCATGAGAACACACAGAATGTGAATTTGTAACCTGTTCAGAAAAGCAGAATTTTGCATATTTACATAAGCAGATTGAAAGTATCATCAGTAATCTACTAGATTTGCTGGTTACTGTTAATCACATGATATCACATCAGAAAAGGAGTTTGAGTTGATTTGAAGTAATGGTCCAGTTTTATACAGACAGCCCAATTCCACTGTGGAAATTTTATACTCAATAACAGATCTGCTATTCACGTGTGAT